>NC_137788.1:158104417-159304417 GCF_963383645.1 Muscardinus avellanarius | reverse complement strand
AAATAAGAAGGCAGTTTCCGAGGAGACTTAGGGTGGGGGAAGAATAGGTGCTGGTGGGGTTGCCGTTCTGGGACCTTGCCCATCATTAGACCTTGGGCTCAGAGGGGCTGGGAGGGACCCCATACTCTCTCACATACGCCCTAAGTGATCAATAAGATCACTGATCACTTCCAGGGACTGGAGATGTGAGGGGCACAATTTCTGATTCAGGTCTGAGATGTTCTCAAGCCCGATGGCACCTGTGATGCCTCCAATGGCAAGTGGTCTCACCTGGGTCAGGGGCCGCCTCCAGCACTCCTGTGCATCTGTGTGACATGGTGTAGTCCTCTCTGTCCTGATCTCCTTTCCTTTCTCTTCTTTCTTATAAGGACAGGGACCTTAGCAATGCTATTTGTCAGACACTTTGGGTTCACCCAGACCGGCACAGAGCAAGTGGTCAGCCAACATGGAAGCCCTTGGGTGTGCTGCTTTCTCTCCAGTACCCTGCAGTGCCCGTGCTTAGGAAGGCTCCATAAATCATTCACACACATGAGTGGGCTAGCTAATATTGCTAGGGAAAAGTGGCTCCCTCATCCCAGAACTCCTCATCTCAGTGGTTAGCAGCCTTGTGTTAAAACAAGATTTCCTTCCAGCAACAGAAGCATTTACCCACTGCTGGACAGATGTCTGAAATGGACAGATGCTCTACTGACAAAATGGATGCACATCTGAAGCTGCTTTGGGACCCTGTGTGTGTGTCTCATTGTCCTCTGTTTAAGGCATTTGTGCCCCTTGGCAGCCTGTGGTGGACTTTATCTATGCTGTGTCCAGCCCACAACCCAGCTTGACCTCAACTCAACCCTGACCTCTTCTACTAGGTCTTCTCATTGTCGTTCAGCGTCATTTTCTGCAGAAGTCCCTTGAATCCTTCCTTTACCTGGTCATGTGTTACTATGCCATTTTTTTATTTTTAAGTACTTTTATTGGTCCAATGTAATTATACATCATAGTGAGGTTCAAAGTGATATGAACTAGCCGGGCGTGGTGGTGCACGCTTGTAATCCCAGCATTCGGGAGGCTGAGACAGGAGGATCAGAGTTTGTGGCCAGCCTCAGCTACTTAGTGAGGACCTCCGCAACTCAGTGAGACCCTATTTCAAAATAAAGAATCAAAAATAGGGTTGTGTGTGTAGCTTGGAGATAGAATGCTCCTGGGTTCCATCCCTAGTACCTCAAAAAACAGTGACATGAATATACATGTGCCCATCACTTGGTGAATTTCTCTCCGTTTCCCACCCCATTCCCCCTTCTGTCTTCCCCATACATGTTAGTGGAGATTGCTGGTGACACCTTGTATGGATGTAACCTTTTCTGAACGGTTCCCTTCCCCGGTCCTCCTGTTCCCCTCCCCACCTTCCTATCCATTACTGTTTTCTCTCCTTGTTTGACTAGAGTCCCTTTTACTTCCTATTTTTGTCCTAACTTCTACATATTAGAGAAAACATAGCACCCTTGACCTTATGAGACTGGCTGGCTTCACTCAGCATAATATGCTCTAGTTCCATCCATTTGCCTGCAAACGCCATAATTTTGTTCTTTTTGGCTGAGTAGAATTTTGTTTGTGTGTATAGACCACACTTTTGTTATCCATTTGTTTGTTGCTGTATACCTAGGTGGGTTTCATAATTTGTCTATTGAGAATTATGCTGCTGAGAAACATGGGTATCATGTGTATAGCATTCTGACTTTAATTATTTTCAGAAGATGCCAAGGAGTAAAATGACTGGGTCATATGGTGGTTCCATTTCTGGTCTTTTTTTTTTTTTACCAACTTCCATACTAATCTCCAGAGTGGTTGTACTAATACATGGTCCCTACAAGAACGTATAAGAGGTCCCATTTCCCCACATCCTCAACAGCATTATTATTGTTTGTATTCTTGATTATTCAATATCTGTTTTAAACATGGGAACAAATACAACATCAGTTAAAGCCACCAAGATACACAATTAGTTAAACTCAGTAGCCAACCAGAAAGAGAGGGGCAGCCCCGCCTGCGGGTTACTGAGAAATGACCTCAGGCCCCCTCAATGCTAGCTACACATGAACCCCTGGGCCAGGTACCAGATCTCACCATCTGTGAAACTGGGAAATTAGAACCTCTCTCATAGAAGTCTTGAGAAGATTAGGTGAAGTAATGCCTATAAATTCCTTCGTCCCAAGTAAGCACTCCATGAATGTGAGCCAAAGCCATCATCACTGCTCAGCTACAAAATATATTAATGATAAACATCAGCCAGCTGTTGGACCCCAGCATTCTAGGGGTCATCCATCATTTCTTAGGACACTACATGCACATACGTATGCATGCACGCACACATACACACACGATATTTTTAATACTCTTATAACTACACAAGTTAAATCGCCCATACTGGTATTTTCCAGGTAATAAAATACAGAGGAAAATCCAAGCATTTGCTAACATTTCCCTTCTTGTCAGAACAAGTTCATATAATTTATATGTGTTTCAGGGTAAATTGAAACAGCAGAAATATCTCAAGTGGTTCATTTCCAACCCTGTGAATGTTTCTGAGATCCGTGCTTGTGAAGTTCGGATAATGTTATCAGCAGGATCTTGGGGTAAGGCTAGGGAAGGAAAAGGGATTACGGAGGGGTTTTGGCATCATTGAAACTTGAGGACTGGGTTACGAGCTCGGAGCGTGACGCGGTCTTCACGTAGGCGCCATGCCCAGGTGGCTCGTTACCGGCCATGCTGAAGTGAGGCTGGGAAGTGAGAATAATGAGCTTGGGCCTGATGTGGGTGGATGTCAAGTGCTGGATCCTTACCAGCACTTCTGTCTGCTAACCTGGATTTTGATTGAAATACCACGCTGAAGGACGGAGCCTGGTGACATAGAAGGAGCTCATTTCCAGAAGGAACCCCTCATGGTATAAAGAGCAGAAATTAGCATGCTGGAGGTAACGAATGTGCTCTGCCCACACCGCACGCGGCTTAGTCGTGTTTTCCCTCGCATGACTCTTAATCCACTTCCTGGAAAGAAGATACTTCCTAAATAATGAAAGAGGGTTTTGCACCAAATCCTCAGAGGAAAGAGGACAACATATTTCAGGTGCACCTGCCTAATGAATTGTCAATGGGGCGAGTCACAGATAGGAGGGCCAGCCTTCCCAGAGAGCTCATCAGAAATAGGACATGGAACGCCAGGGACTGTTTCCATGGTACGTGTTACAGTTCTACTATCTTAGCATTCCTTTAAGGAGTGAGGGGGATGTTACCTGACAGGTTTCTGGACCCCATGCCTAGAGTTCTAGATGCAGTAGATCCTGGGTGAGACTGGAGAATCTCCATTTCTAGCAAGTTTTTTCACTGTGCTGATGATAGGAAGCAGACCAAGAACCTATGGTTAAAAAAAAAAAAAAAGCTACTAGAAATTTAGCATGAGCAGTATGGTGAGGTAACCAGGTTGATGGGTTGGGTCCTCAGACTTGAACCAAAGGGAAGATGCAAAAATCCCCCAGAAGAAAGTGTATGATATTGATGTAGGAGGGAAAAGTACTTGATTGTCTTGTCTCCTGGAAGGCCAGGCCACTGAGGACTGAAAGTAACCAATTAGAAACTCACCGAGTTGAGGTTGCAGGCAGGGCCTTAAAGGAGGATCTAATCCTTGCATGCTGGGAGCTCTGGTGACTGGGAATGAGGACAGGGGATGGGAAGGTGGATGCCGCATTGGTTGACAGCACGTTCCCTGCTTCTTCTCTCAGAGGGTAGATGGTGTGCAATGTCTATACCTACATACATTGTGCATAAAAAAAAAACTTTCTCTAACTTTAGTTCTTGCAAACTAGGATGGTTCATGACAAAAAAAGGAACCTGAAGAACAATGACTAACCGTACTGTTGTACACAATAAGGCCAGCCACAGTCAGGAAGGGCAAGGGTACACCCAGACCTCTGTGTTTGAAGAAAACAAAACTACCATGGTCGGGATAAAGCTTACCCTCATCCTCCAGCTACGAAAGGTCAATCAGTACAGCTCCATATTTAAAGGAAATTCTGGAAGCTTCAGTTCTGACTCCCTAATCATAGACAGATCCAACTGACATACAAGGAGAGACATATACAAAACCTAGGGCCACCATGGGGGCTCTGGATGGGCCAGATGGCCAAGAGCATGCACAGAAGAGGGACATGTGTCCACAGCAAGTAGACAGAGTCTTAAACCCCGTGGATGATGCAGGTCTGGCAGGCAGAAGCCTACAAGCTGAACTCTGCTTAAAAGGGCTCAGTGAAGTTGGGTGTCATAGAACATGCCTACAATCCCCATACTTGGGAGGCTGAGAGAGGAGGATTTTAGGTTCAAGGCCAGACTCGGCACTTAGCAAGACCCTTAGCAAGTTAGCATGGCAGTAGAGTATTACGCAGCCAAGAGAACGCACCAGTGCCCTACAAAGCACGAGTCAATCTCACACACGCAGTGCTGCAAGAAAGAAGGTAAACACAGAAGACAAGAGGTCTGTGAACTTTTCTATATGGCATTCAAAAATAGTTAAAACGAATCAGTGGTGATCAAAGTCACAGCTGCTGAGGGAGGCTCACAAGGGAGTCTGAGGATCCCTGAGGTGCTGGGATGTGCTGGGTATGAGTTATAGCGCCATGCCTTGCTTTGTGAAAGTTCATCAAACTATACATTCACACTTCTGTAGTTTTCTGTACCAATAAATCTTTCATCTATCAAAAATGAAAACCTTTAAGTACCAAAAATAACATCATATGAGCATAGCAAATATAATGAGATATACAAATTAAAATAATATCACAACATTGAGGCCAAATATATTGGGATGTGCTTAGCTCACCTATTAAAATAAAAAGATTTTTAAATTGGCTGACAAAGAAAAACCCAACTATGTGGTGTATACAAGAAGCACACCTAAAAAACGGATTCAGAGAGAAAGAGACTAAAATTAAAGGAATAAATCAAGATGTAATAGGGAAATGAAAACAATAAACAAAATATTTAAAATAATATGAGAAATTATTATAATACATTATTATTATAAATAATCATTTATAACAAGAAGTGAAAACAGCAACATTGAGTCGTATGGTAGGCCTGTAATCTCAGTACTTGGAAGATCAAGACAGCAACTTAGTGAGACTCTGTTTCAGTGTTAAAGATAAAAAGGGCTAGGGGTAGGGCTCAGAATTAGAATTCCCCTGGATTCAATTCCTAGGAAAGTAAGAGAAAGAAGAGAGAGAGAGAGAGAGAGAGAGAGAGAGAGAGAGAGAGAGAGAGAAAGAAAGGGGGGAAGGGAGGGGGGAGGAAGGAAAGTAGGAAGGAAGGAAGGAAGACAGCAAGCAGGAGTAGCAATACCGATTTCAGATAAGTAGACTTCAAGCCAAAAAGTATTACCTTTCACAAAAGAAGAAACTTAAAATGTTAAAAGTCTTAGTTCACAATGAATATATAACAGTTAGGAACATTTATGCTCCAAATAACATAACGGCCATTTGTGTAGAGCATAAACTGCAGGAGTTGCAAGGAGAGAGAAAAATCTATTGGTTAGAGGAGCCATTAACATACCACTCTCAACATAAGACAAGTCAAGCAGCAAGTAGACCAAAACCAAGGAAGAATATAAAAAGCCTAAACAACAGAGGCATATCTGTCCAACACTGTACCTTGATAATGGAGAATGCATTCTTGTCTCAGGTATATAGAACATCGTTGCAGTTTGGATATAGAACGCCCCATGGAAGAGCTCATGTGTTGATGTTCAGAGGTAATATAATTAAATCATTAGGGTTCTAATCCCGTTGGTAGATAAATTCATTTAGTGGGTTTATTGGGTGATGACCTACATAGGTGGGAGTGTCTGGAGGAGCTAGGTCACTGAGGGTGTGTTCCTGGGGACTACATGTATGCCCACAAGCCCTCTTCTCTGCTCTCTGTGCTCCCCACACCATGCCTTCAGCTCCCCAGATGTGACCCAGCCTAACATGGACTGAAACCTCTGAAATCTCCAGAACCAAGAGCAGATAAATCCTCCTTCCTCTAAGTTCTGGTCATCAGGTATTCTGGGTCACGGCAGTGGAAATACAAGATGAAATGTTGACAGAATCTTATTAGGTATTTGATCATAAAGAAATGTTACAAGGTTTTGTCCAATGACAAAAGCTAAAAGTTAATACTATAACCTAAAAGTATAACAATACAAAATCTCTTCCACCTGGAAATAAACACATGCCCCCAGTACAGCACCCACATTTGGCAGTAACTCAAATGTTGGAAACCTGGTGATGTCCACAGACCTTCACCTGAGCATTTAAGCCGTTTCCTTTATTTGCTCATTTACTGGGTGTTCACTAACAAGCCAAACTCTGTGTCCAGTCTGAGGGTAACCTAAGATGAAGAGGCTCTTCCCACCCTCCTGGAGCTTCCTTCTGGTGTGAAAGACCAACAGGGAAAGAAGGCAGCCCCAGCCACATAGGAGAAATGGGTGTTCCACTAGGATTCATGCCAAGGCATGTGGCAGTACAGGGAACAGAAGTTGTGCCATATCCCACCAGGGCTCATGGGATGTGCTCTGAGATCCACTGCACAAGGAGAGCCTAGGTTGCCCCTCCCTGGTGGCCACTTCTTGGAAGCTCCAGCTCTTTGGGAATCAGGCAGAGACCAGAGTGCATAACATCTGGCACGTAGAAGGGTGCAATTAGTGTGGTTCCATTGTTTATTTACTTGAAGCTGGTCAGGTTACACCCAGACATGGGTTTGTTGAGGCCACATGCTAAGGAAACACTGACCAGCTGGGTGTGTCCAGAGCAGGAGCAGGGTGGAGGTACTGTTCCTTCATGCAGAACAGCTGAAGAGCTATGGGCATGGCAGGAGGAAGACCAGAAGGAGACACAGCGTGGCTTGCCTAGTTCTTGTCCTGCCTCCTTTGCAGACGTAAAGCACTGACCGAGGGAACAAGTACACCTCCTCTGTTGCTTCACCAGTCTGCTAGTGTAGACATGGCTTGGTTATAGTATAATGAGCTCCTACTGTGCAGAGATCCTAGCAGTTCCTGCTGGCCTTCTGAAAGCCTTCACTCAGCACCTTGGACCCAAGACTTCCATTTCCACCCTTTGGAGATCACTCAAAACGTGGGAGGAAAATTGGCACCGCCCCAAATGCCCATGAGTTTGCATTAGTTAAGTAATTTATGACTCTGTGGGTACAAGGGAGTGTTATGCAGGCCTTAAAAAGGCAACCTTTAGAAAAGATTTGGAATCACGTAGGAATTGCTTCTGTTATCAGTTCTGAAGCATAATATAACATGATTTGTTTATAGTATGACATCAGCACTAAAGAAAATAGGTTGGGAAAAACGAGGATCACGTGTCTTCTTTAGCTTGCCTTGCTTTATGCTTGCACGGGCTTTCCAGATTTCCTGTGATATGCATAAATTATAGTTATAATTTCTTCTATGTCAAGAAAAAATATGACCAGGGAAGAGATTCCTAAAATAAGTAAAAATGAGATCCAAATGCTGTGGAGATCACAGACGGATCCCTGTAGGAAGCTCTGGTCATTTCTCAATTTTCTTCATTGACAATTTGAGCTCAATTAAAAAGTAAACACATTTCCAGGGTCCTTAACAAGCACACGGCCCTGTCCCAGAAACCATCCAACCATCCTAGGGAGGTGGGCACAGGAGCTGGAAGGCAAACGCAGCCCAGCCTTGGTGGACAAAAGGAGGTGATCTGCTCCCTGAGGGGCTCCAAGTGTTGTGCCAGGAAGTGAGACATTTTCTAAAGGAAATTCTCTTTTGTTTGCCTCACAACGAAAATTACCAACTCACAACACTTAAAGAAGGAAAGAAAACCGACTATAAAAACTCAGTTCTACCAGACTCGCGAGGGGAGTCTCTTCTCAGTCTTGAAGGCGTGTCTCGGTGGAAAATCCCCAAAGCACAATTATACAGAAACACCTTTGCTTCGCAGAGACCTAGAGAAGCTGTTCTACAAAAATCTAAAGGAGGAAGCAGTTCTCCATTGAAAGCATCAGCAGACTGAATACTCGGTGAGGAAAATCGCAAGAGCATCCTGGGTGCTCGAATGCTATGGCTGTGAGAAAGCCTGGAATCTAATGAATCTCTTTCCTTCCTGCTTGGAGGACTCATGAACATGGTTTCTGAAGCTCATTAGCTATTAAAATGATTAACTAATTATTATTTTCAATTGAAAATGGTTATGGGACTCATTATTTCCTCTCATGCCGAGACCCTGAACATCCTCAGAACATGAATTATCCAAAGCACTCCAAATTTCCTAAATCGTTTTGGACCAGTTTACTGCCTTTGGCTCAGCAAGCCACTCGGAGCCGAGTGACTAAAGGTCTCCCTTACATAATTTACTGAGAACTTAATTGAGACTAATTATTATCTCTCGTTCTCCAGCCTGGAGAACATCTGTCCAGCAGCTGCTGTGACTGCATTTGGTGGGGATGTTGGAATCTCTCTGTGAAGTGAAATAAAGGGCATGGATATTTTATTGTAGGTTTATCCCACTGTAACTTTTTATAGGAAACTGCTGGTTGTTTTATTAGACAGCAGCGTCAATGCACACTGCCTCTCCAACGTGCCGGAGCTGAGGTTTAGGGTGTACCGAGAGCGAGCACGCTGCCTCCGTGAGGTTCCCTACTGAAGAGGAGGTGGGAGACATAGCGAAGACAATGTAGAGGGTGGAGGGTGCGGGTGGTGGGGCTGCTCTGCGCTCTGCCTGCTACAGACTGAGTCGAGCCAAGCCGAGTGCGGGGTGCACATCTGCCATCCCAGTTCTTGAGAGGCTGAGACAGGTGGATTGCAGATTCAAGGCCAGATGCAGTACTCAGCAAGTTAATATGATATTCTTTCAAAATAAAAAACAAAAAGGGCTGGAGGTGCAGCTCAGAGGTAGAATGTTCATGGGTTCGATTCCTAGTACCTCTCCCCCAAAACAAAGAATCAAGTCAGCCCCAAGGGGATGCTTGGGATACTAGATTATAGCAGGGTGGCCGTATATGATCAGTCATTGGCAGGTTCATTTGAGAAATGATGAGTGGGGGCCATTCACCCCACTTCACAGATGGAAAACTGAACCTGGGGGAGATTTAGTACCCCAAGTCATCAGAGAGTTAGGCAAGGAGCCTGAACTAAGAGTGAGCCTCCTGGCTTCTTTAAATCTGCAAGCTGTAGCAAGGTGAGGATGTTCTAGGGTGGGGGGCCAGAGGGGGCCAATATTGTTCAGACCATTTGGAGAGAGTTAAAAGTACCAGGGAAGATAAAGCACATCGAAGACTCAGGGAGGAGCTGGCACTTGAGTTTGGCCAGTGAGAGAAATGAGAAGGGTGTGCCAGGCAGAGGGAATGGTGCCAGCATCCCTAGACCCAACAGTCTGGGGAGAAAGGAGCCCGTGTGGCTGATCAGAGCAGGAGGCTGAGGCTAGTGCCTCTTACCTTAATCTTCCTTATTATTTTTCTTAGTCTAGAGTATTTTTGTTTATTTGCTTGCTTGTATATATTCCTGAACACCTCCACAGTCCTCAATGGAGTAATGATGGGATTTTAGCCAAAGGAGACTGAGTCTCAGATGGCCAGCCCAACAAGATATGAAGGGCTCGGCACTATGGAGCCATTGAAGGCTTTGGAGTAAGGCTGTCACGGGGCCAACACTGGAGCAGAAGTGCCTAGACTATCTGAAGGGAAAAGGGATCAGCCACATTCAAGGGCCAGTTAGAAGCCTGTTGAAATGTCCCAGGTAGCGCGGCCATGAACACGAGGCCAGGGAGGCAGATCTGAGAGCCCGTATGGGGAGGGTTTGACTTGTTGGGCAGTTTCTTGGTCATGGTTCAGAGAACAATCCAAGCTGAGCCCCAGATCCTAACCCTGCGTGTCTGTTCTTTGGGTAAGGAGTGGTCACCAGACTTCAAAGATTGGGAAAAGAGAAATGGTTTGGGAATGTACATGCCTACCCAGAACCACAGTCATGGTGGAACTCCTTGATGCCCTTTAGACTGTCGACCACAGAGGCCTGGAGATCCCAGGATGGAGAGTCAAGGTCCCCTACATCCTAGTATCCATGGGAACCATGGCATAGGTAATATCTGCAAAAAAAATTTTTAAGTGAGCCATGGGAACAAAAACACCAAAGATGGAACCTAAGGGAGAGATGTGCCTAGAAGAGGAGTAGGAAGAGAAGATTAAGAAGCAGAAGATGGAGGAGCCAGTGATCCCTGCACCAAGACATGGAGGATGAAGAAAAAAAAGAAGGAAGGGACGTTGTCAGCGTCATGGGGCCCGAGCCGTCCTCCATCTAAGGTCTGTGGCGGCACATCATCTTCACCAAGTGGCTTTGTCACTTTAGTCTGTGCACAAAGGTCGAGGCCACGGAACGCCAGTCCAGATTTGCAGCCCCAGGTACACCTTCTGTCCAAGTGGCCCCATCCCGGATGCCCATCACCTCTGGGAAATCTCTTTTTAAGTTTAGAACCAACATGGCCCTTATAAGGCACAACCACCACAGCCTATCAGGAAGTACCAGGGACTTGAAAGAGGACCACAACAGGGATCCAGGAGGAGAATTGTGCCAAGGGGCCTCATGGCTCCTGAAGGCTCGGAGCGGCAGGAGAGTAAGCGTGCCGCTTGCAACTAGAGCTGGGTGTGGGTAGGAAGCTGGGAATTCCAGGTTCTTACCGTTGTGCACCACGACCCTCACAGGACCAGCTCGGAGCCCAAGACAGCCGCCTCCTAGGCTGGGCACGTCATGTTGGAACCCGGCCTCTGCCCTCCTCACCAGACAGGCCAGGGTCGAGCCCTTCACACTGCCCACCTCCCACAAAACACAGAACTGGCTTGCCCCCATTTCACGAGCATCCTAGACACATTTTCTGAGAATCTTGCCAAGTTTTGAGCATTTCCACAGCCAAGCAGCGGGGCGGAGAACAGAAGAGGTCTGCCTGCGTGTCTCACGTTAAAGAATTCGGTGGCCCCTGGGTAGCTGGGCAGGGACTTCTGCTGGTGTTAATCAGGCCTCGGGGTGCTTCTGCAGCTCTGTGGATTCAGGACTCTGTTATTTGCTTCTGCCGGTCACCTTCTGCCCGTCAGCTGAGTATCCAAACCACATCGCACCGTTCATCGGCAGATTGTTTTACTTTTACCTAATGTTTTTTAGGACAGATGCTTGGGGCTGACCTGTCAAGCCAACCCAATGTCAATTTAGTGTGTGTGTGTGTGTGTGTGTGTGTGTGTGTGTGTGTGTGTGTACACTATGGTGATTAAATCCAAGAAAAAGCAATGGGGAGGGACGAGGTTATGTATTGAGTGACTGGGTCCAGCGTCCCACTAGTTGGGGGAGGAAGACGCACAACTGGTCATTCAGGGTTAGGGTCAGAAAGCTACCTTTACGGGTTCCTTTTGTTTCCTATTTTATTAAAATGTGAGTCCCAGACTGGAGGCTGTGGGACAAACTCCACCACAGCAGACACATCTTGGCCCACCTAACCATCTTAAGGTTTGAAGGTTCATCTCCAGCAATTTATTTCATTTTATTTATTTATTTTTGGTAGTACTGAGGTTCCTGGAAGCCCTTCTACCTCTGGGCTACACTCCCAGACCTATTTTATTCTTTTTATTTGGGAATAGGGTCTCTTAAGCCAGCGTGGCTGGCTTTGAACCTGCGCGATCCTCCTGTCTCCGCCTCCCAAGTGCGGGGATTACAAGCGTGCGCCACCATGCCCGGCCAATCTCCAGCATTTTAAAATCAAAAGAAAGAGAGAGATTCGGCTTTGCTTTTACAAATGAAAGATGAGGCAATACTAGCAGACTTGGCCACAGTGGTCAGAGCTTATGGGGGATACCACATTCTCAGCCAGCCGCAGCCTCGTCCACTCCCTGTAGCAGTGGTCAGCTAGTTATTAACTGGCTTGACCACAGAGCTTGTATTTTCTGTTTTAGAATTGTATCGGTGCAATATGGTTATACATCATGAAGAGATTCAAACTGATACATTCATGTCTGCCCCGACATTTCTTTTATTTATTTGT
This sequence comes from Muscardinus avellanarius, assembly GCF_963383645.1. NCBI lineage: Eukaryota > Metazoa > Chordata > Mammalia > Rodentia > Gliridae > Muscardinus > Muscardinus avellanarius. Next base: position 159,292,352 of record NC_137788.1, on the reverse strand, counting down.
GTGTGTGTGTGTGTGTGTGTGTGTGTGTGTGTGTGTGTGTGTGTGTGGTACTAGGGGTGGAACCCAGAGGCTTTCTACCTCCGGGCTATACTCCCAGACCTGTTTTTATATTTTATTTGGAAACAGGGTCTCACTAAGTTGCTGATGCTAGCTTCGAACCTGCGCGATCCTCCTGTCTCAGTCTCCTGAGCACGGGGATTACAAGCGTGCGCCACCACGCCCGGGTTCCGACATTTCTTAATGTGGTTTCCTCCTACCTCGTCTTCCTCCTCGTACATGCTAGTAAGGTTGTTAGTGAGACCTTCGTGTATGGACATAGTGTTATTTGGCCTGTTTCCTTCCACAAGCCTCCTTTCTCCCTCCTTGCTTCCTCTTCCCAACCCCTTCCACTATTTTACTGGTCTCACTTCTTATTATAAGAAGTTCTCTTTCTTGCCTAGTTACACTTTCCCATAGGAGAGAAAACATATGACCCTTGACTTTATGAGACTGGCTGATCTCAGCAGAATGTTCTCCAGTTTCATCCATTATATTACATTGTAAAAATTTTCCTATACACAAAAGAAGTACGGAGATGAATAAATACTCATGGCCACCATCCCACATTTAACCGATCTACAGGACAGCCATATTCATTTCGCATCTTTTAAGTAATAATGCATTACAGAGACACAGAAAGTCCTCTTTGACCCCCCCAATTCTCTTCTCCTTTCCCCAGTTGGTGTATATGATTTCTACCCAAACTTTAACATTTTTACAACATGCACAGGTATCCACAAACAAAAGAGAGTGCCGTTCTGGGAGTTGTAAATGGTCTCTTAGCATTTGTTTATGCATCTTGCCTCTGGAAACCATCTGTGCTGTCTCTGTACATTGGTGCATCCATTCTCTCTACATTGTATTATTTCACTTCATGTATGTAGGGATTCCACCACTGATGGGTGTTTATGAGGCTTTCCATTTGGGGTTTATGTAGTGAACATCCCTATGGAGTTTCTTTGGGCATAGATACAAGAAATTGTATCCCTAGAAGGGAAATTGCTAAGTCGGTGCCTCTTCTATCTTAACTAAGCACGAGTCACTCACTGAAGACATAACTTTTGCAGCTGGTTGTGTGATAGCAAACCTAGCATGAATTTCTGTTTTTCCTTCTTCGCCATTTCAGAAATAGAAGATTCATTCTTACCACAGATCTTAGCAACCTCAGCATATGATTTTTTTCCTTAAGCCATGAACTTTCACTTTTTCATATAAGCAAACACTTTTCACCTTGCCTTTGGCATAACCAAATTGATAGCATGATTACTCTTGTGCTTTGGAATCATTATTCCATAAAATAATAGATCACCTCTAAGAGTCACTGAACACAAGCACTGCAGTTATCAACCTGATAGCCCAGATGGCTGGTAATAGGCAGGTAGTGTATACAGTATGGATACTGTGGGCAAAGGATTGATTTGTGTCTCAGGATGGATGGAGCAGACAGTGCACATGTCCATCATACTACTCAGAATAGAATAGAGTTTAAAACCTAGCAACTATTTCTGGAATTTTCCATTTAATGTTTTCAGGCCTTGGTTGACCACATGTTTTGGTCAGCAGTCTCATTGCTATCATCCAAAACAGCTGACCACCACAACTTAGAGGAAGGAGGACTTCTTTGTTCACTGTCCTGGAGATTGCAGGATTCAGTGTATGCTGAGCTAGTTATGTTGGCGGGGCTCGGCGCATGGCAACGGGAGGCAGAGAGAGAGGGGGAGAGCAAGGCCCCTGTTCTCACATCATGGAAGCCAGAAGCAGAAAGAACAAGCAAGGGATTCAGTGACACATGCATCGTTCCTAACACCACACCCCCAGTGGACCCCGTCCTCCAGCCAACCTCAACTACCTAGGTTACCACCCAGTAAATCCATCAGAATGGATTCATCCACTGATGAGATTACAGACCCCTGACTTCATTATATCAACTCTGAGCATTAATATATGAGCTTTTCATGACATTCTATTTCCAAACCATGACACGACATGTAATTGAAATTTCAGAAAACAAAACCTCAGGTCAGAAGGGACTACTGTACTGTCCTACCGACACCTCATAAGCATTCTTATTTCTGCAGTCATGGCCAAATCTGGTTTAGTCACACTTTCTAGTGTTGCTATTTTGGAGGGTTTGAAAAAAATGCCTCCTTGCTTGATTGTTTAAATTCTCTTGCTCTGTACTGACGTTGAATATTTTCATATTTGTATCTCTTCTACTGTGATTTAATTCTCCCATTTTTTGTCCCCATTATCTAATTGGGCTATTTGTCTTTTCCTAATTGATGTGTATATTTAGCCTTACAAAGGAAAGAGATTCTGGCACACACTATAACGGAGATGAATCTTGAGGACACGGTGCCAAGTGCATAGCCAGGCACAAGAGAACAAATGCTGTTTGTCTCCACTTTTATGAGGTGCCTCGAGTGGTGACTTCACAGAGACAGAAATTAGAGTAGTGATGGCCAGGAGGCTGGGGGAGAGGGCAGCAGGGGGTTGTTTAATAGGGTCAGAGCTTCAGTTTGAGAAAATGAAAAGTTGGGGAGATTGATGGTAGTGATAGTTACACAATATTGTGGGTGCACTTAATGCTATGTAGCTGTACACTTACATTAAGTGGTTAAAAGGTAAATTTTATGTTATGCATACTTCCACAATAAAAATAAATCTTATGCACACAGTGAGATACATCTTCACGTCTACTAAGGTAGCTATCATCAGAAAAGACTATCGTAGCCGGGCGTGATGGCCCACGCTTGTAATCCCAATGCTTGGGAGACTGAGACAGAAAAATTGGTGGTTTGTTTTCAGTCTTAGCTACTTAATGAGGCCCTCCGCAACTTAGTGAGACCCTGTTTCAAAATAAAGAATAAAAAATAGGGCTGGGGGCTAGATATGGTGGCGCACGCTTGTAATTCCAGTATTTGGAAGGCTGAGACAGGAGGATCGTGGTTTGTGGACAGTCTCAGCTATTTAATGAGGCTCTTTGCAACTCAGTGAGACCCTGTTTCAAAAGAAAGAATAAAATATATGGCTGGGGTGTAGCTTGGAGGCAAAATGCCTGGGTTCCATCCCTAATACTGCAAAACAAAAAAAAAAAAAAAAGACAATTGAAAATCACTGTAAGACCATAAAGAATTTAGAGCCTTCATACACAGATGGTGGGTATATAAAAAGGTACAACTTAGAAAATAGATTGGCATTCTTTATCTTGTGAAATGTAAAATTCCTCTATGATCTAATAAGTCTGCGCCTAGACATATACCCAAGAGAGATGAGAACATATATCCACACACAGACTTATACACATGTCATGGGAGCATCGTTCATAATATCTAGGACTTGGAAACCACTTGACTATCTATCAGCTAATGAATGAATAAGTAAAATGTGGTATATCCATATTATAGTATTTGGGTAATAAAAAAGGAATGTAGTACAGAAATATGTTACAACCTTAATGAACTATAAAACCATTATCCTAATAGAGAGAAACTGGACACAAACCGCCATAAATTATATGACACCAATTATATAAAATGTCCAGAACTGGCAAATCTGTAGTCTGGAAGTAGGTTAGTGATTGTCTGTGACTGGGAGGACGGATGGGCATTGGGGATGGCAACCAAGGAGTACGGGTTTCTTTTGGGAGTGATAAAAATTAAAATTAGATTGTTAAACTGAATTATACTCTTTAAAAGGGTGAATTGGAGCCAGGTGTGGTGGCACACACTTGTAATCATAGCACTTGGGAGGCTGAGACAGGAGGATCATGTAGGTTCATTGTATAGGTTTAAAGCCAGCTTCAGCTACTTAGTGAGGCTCTCAGCAACTTAGTGAGACCCTGTTTCCAAATAAAATATAAGATAGGTCTGGTAGTATATCCCGGAGGTAGAAAGGCCCTGAGTTCCACCCTCAGTACCACCAAAAAAAAAAAAAAAAAAAGGGTGAATTGTAGAGTATGGAACTATATCTTAACGAGACTTGCTGAAAAGTTCTCCTGCCACTTTCTCATACATCGTGTGGGGCGAGCCACGTCGCCTCTCTGTGCCTCAGTATACACACCTGCAGAGAATGGATCTGCTTAGTATCACTGCAAGGATCAAAGAAGTTGAATCAGGTCAACTGCTTAGAACGTGGCCTCCTTCACACCAAGCTCTCAAGACGGCTTGGCTGGGAGAATAACTAGAGAAACTATTTTAGAAATGTTTTCCCTCAGTAAATTTTAGTTAATTGTTGAGGAATGTCCATCCATCTTCCTTCCTTCCCCTTCCTTCCTTCCTTCCGTCCCCTTCCTTCACTTCCTTCCTTCCCCTTCCTTCCCCTTCCTTCCTTCCCCTTCCTTCCTTCCTTCCCCTTCCTTCCTTCCTTCCGTCCCCTTCCTTCCTTTACTTCCTTTCTTCCCCTTCCTTCCTTCCCCTTCCTTCCTTCCCCTTCCTTCCTTCCCCTTCCTTCCTTCCTTCCTTCCCCTTCCTTCCTTTACTTCCTTCCTTCCCCTTCCTTTCTTCCTTCCTTCCCCCTCCTTCCCCTCCCTCCCTCCCTTCCTTTCTTCCTTCCTTCCCCTTCCTTCCTTCCTTTTTCTTCCTTTTCCTTCCTTCTTTCCTTCCTTCCTTCCCTTTCCTTTCCTTTCCTTTCCTTCCTTCCTTCCACCTTCTTGCCCCAGCAATAGGAACTCACCATAGTAGCCTAAGGGCCCTTTCAGAAAAACACAAAAAAGATCTCAGACCCTTAAAAAATCACTCATCACAATTAATCAGGGTTGAATGGGCACTCGAGCCTAGGAATAAGTTTTTGTTTTACCAGAATTCTAAGCTGAAACTTGTTTCTTTCCGTGGTTCTCATTTTTTAGCCTTAGAAAAAGAGAACACCCCGCATTTCTGGGCCTCTCTGCAAGCAGAAAAGCTTCCAGTAAAGCTCATATCCACCAAGCAGCACGATGCGTTTCAGATTTTCATTTCCTCTTTTAAAAAACAAATATGTGAATAATATTACTTTTCAGGGGAATGTCTATGAGAACTCATAATTCTCAGGTTTTAAATGGAGAAAGGCAGAATGGAGCCCTCACGTGCAGTGCAGCCATAAAGGGGGCCTGGTCCCCCTGGGAGGACATCGCAGCCCAGGTCGTTAAGCCACACCTCCTCCCCCGCTCCTCCACCGGCATCTGTTCAATAAAAGGGGCCACTATCTTCAGAGACTATAAATGGCGCATGTTAAAGTTGGGTTCTGATTGCTCTCATCACAGCGCTGCTGGCTCCAGCCTGCCGGGAGCGAGGAGAGGGGCTCTGTCTCGCAGACAGGGGAGGCCGATGCTGCCCAAGGTGCTGTAGGGTGTAACCTGGGGAGGCCTGGGAGAATGGGCTCCAACAGGCCAGCCTCCACACGTACCCCCAGCTCCAGGCACACAGCACACAAGCCGGACAGAGCCACAGGTGCCCACCCAGCCTCGCCACTCCTCCACATCCTTCCAAAAGCATGAAAGCCAGAACAGTATGGCGATACGTGCGTATGCCCATGTTTACAGCAGTGCAATTTATAATTGCCAAATTATAAAACCCATCTAAGTGTCTGTCAACAGATAAATAGATGTAGAAAATGTGGTGTGTACACACAATGGATTTTACTCTGCCATAAAGAATAAGTTATAACATTTATAGGAAACTAGGTGGAGCTAAAGAATATTAGGCTTAGTGAGATCATCCACTCTCAGAAAGGCAAAGGATGTGTGTGTGTATCTGTGTGTGTGTATCTGTGTGTGTATCTGTGTGTGTGTGTGTGTGTGTGTGTGTGTTTTGTATGTGGAAGCTAGAGGGAAAATAAGAACATAAAGGACTTTAGATAAACAAGGAGAGAGGCCAGCTAAGTAGTGGAAAGAGGGTTGGGGAAGGGAGGTGGGGAGGAGGAAAAGGAGGACTGAGGAAGGAAGGATGGTTCAAATAATGTTACGTCCATTTAGGAAAGTATCCCTACCCACCTCACTAACATGCATGGGGAGGGAGCAGAGATCTAGAGGGAGGTATACCACATGCTGTGTGCACGTACACAAGCCAGGCATGGTGGTGCATGCCTGAACCCCATTACCTGGGAGACTGAGACAGAGGGTTGCAGGTTCTAGGCCAGCCTCTGAAACTTAGTGAAACCCCTTCAGCAACCTAACCTAGCAAGACCCAGTTTCAAAAATATAAAATAAAAAGGGCTAAATGAATGATGTGTGTATGTATGCCTCTACCTTCTTATACCCCATGAAGATGTATGACAACAGTGCACCAGTTTAAAAAAATAAAAAGGGTAGAATGCCCCTGAGCTCAATCCACAGTATTACACACACTCACAAACAAACACACACACATACATACACACACAGTTACAGGTGCCTTGAGAAAGGCCTTATCACCCACAGTCAAGCAGAGTAAAGCATTTGCTTTTTATGGCTGGTGGAAATCCAGAGCTAAACATATATCAGCCTGTTTCAAGGAGAAAGGGAAGGAGCTCCTGGCCCCGGAGCCTCCCTGCGCTGGGCATCTCCTGGACCTCACACACATGCGTGCTGCTCTGGCCACCAAGCGGCTCATGGAACCCAGAGCTCAGAGGGGCTGAGTTTTACCAAGCTCAAGATTAAGAACTCAGTTTCCCCATCTTCAAAGACCTCATTCAAGTGCTGGCCCTCAGCGGAGCAAGGCACCCAAGGGGACACTTTCTTTGGAGCCTGAGTTGGTCCTGAAGGTCCAAGTCAAGTTGGTGAACCAAAGAGGTGAGGCTCAGTCCTCAGATAGAAGGAGCTGGCCCAGGAAGTGCCCAGGACAGAGAGGGAGCTGTTGCTGAGTTTGCGGTGTCTGGTCCTTGAAGCATCCTTCTAGGTTGAGTAGGAAGAGAGGTGGTCTTAGACACATCTGGTAATCATAAACCTTTGGGAAAGATGATGACCTTCCTTAAAGCAGGGGCGGGAAGATAGATAGAAAATAGGCACCAAAGGAAGGCTGTTAAAAGATGTGGGTGACAGAGCGAGCTTTGGGGATTGGGGTCATAGAGAAGCATTGCATAAGGGATAGTCACCCTGCCTATGCACAAGAACTGTAGACAGAAGGAGAACCGACTCCACCCAACTCCTTCAGAGGAACAGCAAGAGGGCAACCTGAGCTAGAGAAGCGTTAACTGTGCCTTCCTCAAGAATTACAGTTTTATAGCTTTTTGTTTTGTTTTCGGTACAGGGGATGGAACCCAGGGGCATTCTACTTCCGAGCAATACCCTCAGCCCTATTTTTTATTCTTTATTTTGAAACAGGGTCTCACTGAGTTGCGGAAGGCCTCACTAAGTAGCTGAGGCTGTCCACAAACTGTGATCCTCCTATCTCAGCCTCCCTAATGCTGGGATTACAAGCGTGCGCCACCACGCCTGGGTCCAGTTTTATAGGTTTTAAGGAGACTGCTAAATCAAGCTTGGTTAGTGAATGTTGCCATTAAAGTTTTTAGGAGACACAAGTGAGGAAAAATAAGGTTTAAGGTGTAATTGTAATATAACTTGTTTTATGAAGGCGCATTTCCTTTCCCTAATTATAGGATTCGGAGTGTAGGAGATTTTATTCTGGTGTTGAGTTAAACCGTGTTGTAGGTGGGATTTCTGCAGCCTTAGTTGTTTGGGTGAAATGGCTTCTTTCAGCCAGAAATGGGGGGAGATGGAGGGTAAGTGGGAGGAGAAGGGAGAAGAGGTGGAGGAAGAAAGGAGGAGGAGGGAGAGGAGGGAGCAGAAGGAGAGGGAGAAAAAAGGAAGAGAAGAACGAAGAGGAAGGAGTAGAACAAAAAGGAGGAGAGGGAGAAAGAGGAAGAGGAAGAGGAGAGGGCTTTAGGAAGTCATTTCCTTTCCACACCTCATTGGGGTATTTGTCAAGAGCTAAAAGCAGCCAAAATAAATGCACAGTGTCTGTGTGTGGCTAGTGACTCTCTGTAGGTGGCTCCGCCCTGCCTTAGGTGTGAAAAGACACTACCCGCAGGGACCCTCTCGGGTACCAGGGGCAGCTCAGAGCTGGAGCTGCCCTCTCCTCTCTTTTTGCCTTTGGTTGCCTGGGGCCTGGGGAACACTTCATTTCTTTGTTTTCCCCCTACTACTCACCTCTAACCTCACCGGCATCCCCCCTTTCTTCTTAATTATGACCAAATGCAGAGAACACAATGGACCATCTTGACCATGTTTAAGAACACACGCAGCCTTCATCGCCGGCCAGTTTCAGAACTCCTCATCTCCCCGTAGGCATCAAACTGAAAAACCCCTTCCCCATCCCAGCCCTTAGCAGCCGCCATTCTTCCTACTCTTTGTCTCTTGGACAAAGAGTACTGCATACAGGTGGGATCCAGAGTATTTGTCTCGTGTGTGTGTGTGTGTGTGTGTGTGTGTGTGTGTGTGTGTGTGTGTGTGTCCGGCTTATTTCACTTAGTGCAATATCTTCAAGGTGGTTCCATGTTGTAGCCTGTATCAACATTTCCTTCGTTCCCCTTCCCTCTGGGATTCTCCTTCCCCCTCAGAGAATGACTTTTGAAGTCATTGATGGGGCAGAAGGTATGGAAGACGTCCAGGTGAGGACTGCTAAGCCTCACCAGCAATTCCTCCAGCTCCCTGTTTCCCAGCTGTGACCTCTGTGTGCACCAACATTGCTGCCCACATGCAATAGAACACATACCCGGCCACGATCCCAGCAGTGGAGGTGCAGCCTGTGTCCAGTGGCACGCTCCCAGGGCAGGCAGCATTCCCCCAGCAGGACTTAGAGTTCCCACTGCTGGGTCTCAGCCCAGGAAGCACAGCAAAGGTGCGAGACAGGAGCAGATGCAAGGTTCTTTTCACATTTGAGGTCAGCACAGCGGCATCAAAGGAACCGCACCTGAAAGCCTGACCTCTGTCTTCACAAAGTCAATTGCAAAAGTGTAGGACAAAGGAGATGTGACTGGGATCTCTGAGTTTTTTTTATCATGAGATACAAAAAATTTAGGAAGGTGGGACGGAGCTAACAGAGGTGTAATCTGGTGGCATAAGAACACAGAAATAAGCCAGGCATGGTAGTGTGCACCTTTGATCCTGGTATTTGGGAGGCTCAGAGACAGGAGGATTGCAGGTTCAAGTTCAGCCTCAGCCACTTAAAGAAGATCTCTCCTGCTGCTTTCAGACTATACCTAGGACATTTTGTCCATTTTAAGAATAGTAGTAACTGATTGGAAAATTACAACTAAGGATGGGAGAGATTGAGAATCATTATAGCAAAGAACAGAACAAGGAGAAATTTTAGAATTTAGTTCAGTGCTTCTACATTGGTGAAGCCATCGGCAGGTGCTGAGATGGGAGACTGGCTCGCTGTCCCGGGCATTTGCCATTGCCCACCAAGGAGACAGGGGCAGCAGTCACAGCTGAAGGTATATGGTCTTGCACGTGCCAGGTGCTATCGTAAGCAACTATGGCAACTTGACACTTCACATTCACACCCCACCGTGGGCACCATGGCCTTTGTCCCTCCTGCATGCATGGTGGGCCTAACAAGAGAAGCTTTACTCGCTGGGACTGGAAGGAAGGTCCGGTTGGCCCCACTGAACTCAGAGGCCCCCGGAGATATTACAGGCATTTCTGAACAGTGTACTGGCATAGTGTGGTCTGGTCTGGTTTCAGATGGCATTCGGGGCTGTCTTAATGAGTGAGGAAGAATAGTGGCTGTCCAAGCTGGCTGTCCATAGTTCAACCTTCTTTGTTAAGTAGAGAGCTCCTGAAAGCTAGGGTTTTTTTTTTTGTTGTTGTTGTTGTTTGTTTTTTGTGGGTCTGGGGGTGGAACCCAGGAGCATTTGACCTCTGAGCTACATCTTCTGCCCTATTTTTTATTCTTTATTTTGAAACCGGGTCTCACTGAGTTGCAGAGGGCCTCACTATATAGCTGAGGCTGTCCATGAACCGCGATCCTCTGGTCTCAGCCTCCCGAATGCTGGGATTACAAGCGTGCGCCACCATGCCCGCCTAGCTAGGGGTTTTTAAGGAAGGACAGGAGAGTGAGCTATGCTTACGGGCTCATTCGAGAACCACACAGGAGAGGGTCCTTTGGTGTCCTTGAAAGGAAATTCTCAGCCCCATTTGTATCCTGAGGAATCGTGATTGTCAGCTGCTCAGCTGCTTTCCAACACCGTGAGGCTGACACACAGACAGGGCCCAGGTCATCGACACATTGGGAAGATGGATGAAGTTTTAGAAGAACACTCTCAGGTGCCAGCCTGAGCAGTTTTCATAATCTCATGGCCCACAAGGTACTGTCCTCAAGATTTGCCATTTCTACTCTGGAGGGCCTACAGTCTCTAGAAGGCCAGGGGGACCTGATTTGGGCAGATTTATGCAGAGAATAGAGAGTCCTTTTATAAACATTGTTTAGGCAGCTAGTACTACAGTAACAAATAGCCCCAAGTTCTCTGCAAATATTGTATCTGTCAGCTAGTACTGCAGTAACAAATAACCCCAACATTATCACAATGCCTTACAACAGAGCCACTTTCTCATGGCAGAGGGCCAGAAGCAGGGAGAATCAGAGCCAAACCTCACAACCACATCTAAAGCTTCTGCTGGGGCATAGCCAGCAAAGCATAAGGAATAAAGCATGTCCCATGACAACATGCTGGATGTACAATCCCACTAGAGAGAAAGAGTGACCAGCTGGGAATGATAATTCATTCTGCCCCTGGGGAGTTGTGCAGAAAGCTTTCTGTATGAAGGCAGACACTGAACAATGACTGCTCTAATACTCTGGAGCTAGCCTCTCCCCTTTTTCTGGGCAGGTGGGTGGCAGGCCCATGGAGTCCCTGCTCAGCGACGTGTGAGAAGGGCGTCCAGCATCGGGAGGTGACCTGCGTGTACCAGCTACAGAATGGTACACATGTCGCCACACGGCCCCTCTACTGTCCAGGCCCCCGGCCAACACCAGTGCAGAGCTGCGAAGGCCAGGACTGCCTGTCCATCTGGGAGGCGTCAGAGTGGTCACAGGTAGGTGACTGGGATTGTTGGGGGGCCAGAACTACCAGGAGGGCCTCAGATCTCCCTCCACAAGACTTCGCAGTGTGGTATTTGTAACACAGCCCCATGTATCACAGTCCCCACCCCCACCCACTATGCACAAGCTCAAAGTTGTGTTCTAGCACATGTACTTGTATGTGCGAGGTACACCCCCAGCTGCACCCTCAGACCATTTTTATTGTTTATTTTGAAACAGGGTCTCGCTAGTCGGCTGAGAGTCTCATTACGTTGATGAGGCTGCTGAAACTACCGCTTCTTTTATCTCAGCCTCCCAAACGCTGGGATTACAGACATGCGCCATCGTGCCTGGCTTCTAGCCCATGTATTTTAAATTTCATCTGAAATAAAAACATGGCAAAAAATACAAAAACACCAGCTAGGGTTAAAGAAAGATTTAAAGAAACAAGAATAACATGTTTTAGATACTTTATGTGTTGACATCACAGAGGAAGTACTATTCATTCCATTTCTTAGGAAAATTCTCACATAAAGGTTGGCAGATAGGTAAACAGACAGACACCAGTTGACCTTTTGATTCCCTTTGGGCATGTCTGAACTGTAGCACAGTCGAGTGGGAAAGTTGGTTTTCCACGCTTCCTTTTAATGCCACAGCAGTCTTGGTAGATTGCAGGTCAGATGCTGGGAGGGACGGCCTCTGGTATGCAAATCAGAGTTCCACATCTTATGCCATAAAACATGTTGGCAAGGGCCAATGAAGGCCTCAGTTTTAACTTTGCAAGTTGTTCCTGGAAACATCATTTTATCTCCGGCGAATGCTGTCCCCCAAGGTTCTGCACTGACGTTGCTTTAACGATGTTGATTATTTGTCTGTAAAACAAACAGAAAAATCTAAATAAAGGGCAGGCTTCCCTCAGGTCCTCCATCAAACCTGTGGTCTAGGAAATTCAAAGAGATTAGGTCCAAGACACTCTTCAGTGCGGAAAATATTTTTAAAACTCCCCATGATTGCCAAACAGTTGGAATTATTTTGAATAAAAAAGTATTCAGACCAATTTTAATGAACAAAAAGTGTGTCATTGGCTGCTCTGAAACTGAGTTGAATTTTCAGACCTATCTAAAATGGACCCATTTAAAGATCTCAGTCCTTAGCCTCCCCTTTATGATGTCTTAGGAAAAGGTGAGAGCTTAAAATTTGTGTTGATTTTTAGTGTATACTAAGATGTATGTATGTATGCATATATATGTATATGTGTGTGTATATATATATCTTATGTGTACTTATATAAAGTTTAACATCAAGGGAACTTTATTTTCTACTTTCAAGAAGGGTAGAGACATATATATAGCCCCATTCTCTCTCCCCAACCTCAGGTGAACCTTGAGGCCTGAATCACCCAGCTTTTCATCTCAACAAGATGTATGCTTTAACTAGAACATAAATAAAATTTCCATGCAGACTCTTTCTTATGGGAAAAAAGCCTCTTTGCCAAAAACAACAAGCTAAAAATTATCGGTTATTATCATTAGAACATTGGTGATCACTATATTTGAAAAAAGTGAATTTTTTTCAAGAGTTAAAGAAATTTCTCAGAGAGCGCATCTGGGTGCATGCCGCATCCTAATGCTGCACCAATCAACCTAGTTCTGGCTCAGCCCTGGCTTGAGCCACCTTCTTAAAATTCAACTTGGGATAAAATTCTATTTTCATGCGTTGCTTCTGAAGCTGGTATTTCTTCTCCTTCACTGTGTGCTGAAGCTTCTCTAGCCCTTCTGTCGGAAACACTGGCTTTCATTTTTCATGACAGATTTTATTGACATGAGGACTTTTTGCTTTTTTATGGTGTTGGGGATTAAACAAAGGGACATTCTACCTCCAAGCTACAGCTGCAGCCCTATTTTATTTTTTATTTGGAAACAGGCTATAACTCAGTTGCTGAGAGCCTAAGTTGCTGAGACTGGCTTCGAACCTGTGATCTCTTGTCTCAGGCTCCCAAGTCCTGGGATCATAGGCATGTACCATCGCACGCCGCTTGACGTGATGCCTTTTATTCAGCCAGTGGTGTTGATTACTTTTCCTACTCCCCCCACCAGCTTCTTCCTGACTTCATTAGGAGGCTCAATTATGCAGCAAAGAGAGGGAGACAGCATCTCTTTTCCTCGGCTTCTAGGACAGAGAGAGAAACCACATTGCCCTCCCAGGCCTCTCTGGAGGTGGCGTCAGCCCGCAGTGCCTTCCCCGAGGCCAAGGCTTCAAGGGAGTGGGCATTGGTCAGAGAGGCTAAGCCAGGCTTAGCGGTCAAGACATTGGCTGGACAGTCTATGGCTGAGCTTCAAGGGGAAGAGCGTGGAGTGAATAGGCAGGAGCTGAATGGGTAGCAGTGGCAGCTGAGGCTCCGTTAGATTAGCTTGTTTTAGAAGCCTCCTCGCTACCAGGAGCAGGTCACGTGGATGCTGTAGCAGGGCGGGGCCACGAGACAAATGGAAAAGCGGTCAGGAAACCTTGGCCAGAGAAGCAGAGGTAGGCCTTCAGTGCAGTGACCCGGGGTCCCTGAGGCCGCTCTCCTGACTCAGGAGGCTCTGTGTGTGAAGCCTGCTGTGGACCGTCCCCTCCCAACCAAGGTCCCTTTAAACCAGCCCCTCAGCCCTCGCAGGACCACACATCTGTGCTCCCCAGCTGCCCCAGGCGACAGCAGCACCAGCTCTGCAGCGGGTATATCCCTCTAAAACAAGCCAGTATATCTTAGTCTCAAACCGAGGGGAGCTGCAGAGAGCCAGATGACTTCACAGGAAAGAGAGAACTACAGAACACTTGGGGAGAATGTTAATAACAAATACCAAGAATAATATTTGCTCTCTATGGATGTCTTTTCAGTGGATGCAGTGAAACTTAAAAAGTTGAGGCTGAGTGTGGTGGCACACACCTGTAATTCCAGTACTTGGGAGGCTGAAGTAGGACTATAGGTTCGAGGCCAGCCTCAGAAAAGTAGTGAGACTCTGTTTCCAACTAAAAATATTCAAAGGGCTGGGTGTGTCACCCAGGTAGAATGCCCCTGTGTTCAATCTCCAGTAGCCTCTTGTTTCTCCAAAATGTTGAGTTTGTTACAACTTAAGAAAGCCCCCACCTAGCCTGCCATGCTTTGGGCAATTGAGCAGTATGGAATCTCTGTGGCAGGATTCAGCCTGCGACCTGGGCTCCCTGCCTTGTGTGCTGTGTCTGTGGTGGGGACAGGGCTTTGCAGGGGCCCACACAGTGCTCCATACCCAGAAGCAGAGGGAGGCCCCCTGGTACACAAGCTGTGTTCCCCCCATAATGACCCCCTCACCACACTCATGTCTCCCCCAGGTAAGGCTCAGCTCTGCCTGGGCTCCCAAATCTACCCGAATTTTTTTTTGTGTGTGTGTAGTACTGGGGTTCCTGGAAAACCTTCTACCTCCGGGCTACACTCCCAGACCTATTTTTTTAATTTAGTTTTATTTGGAAACAGGGTCTCTTAAGCCAGCGTGGCTGACTTCGAACCTGCGCGATCCTCCTGTCTCTGCCTCCCAAGCACGGGGATGACAAGCGTGGCCACCACGCCTGGCAATCTACCCAATTTTTGGAGATTCTTGAGCACACTGACGAGCCAACGCACTATCCCTCCCCACTGTGGGGTGAACCAGGGGCAGGTTCCAGACCTGACCGCAGCACCTGCTGCCCTGTGCCCTGACATCTCTATTACAGTTTTAACAGCACTTAGGGTCCTTTTCCTCAATCCAAACTATGATTTGTGGAATTGAGAAACTAAAACTAATAGCTCAGCTATAGCTTTAATGATTCTTTATTACAAAATCAGTAGGAAATAGACAGGGAAGAGAAGAAAAGCAGCGTGCCTGGCACACACGCTGGAGAGCCCCAAAATGGAATTCTGCCCCCTCTCTCTCTGTCCTCAGCCTTTAATACAGATTTTGTATTGCATGCTTTTATCAGCGTTACCAGAGTAACAGGCTAGTAACTTATTCCTTAGGCCAGTGGTGCCTCTTTGTTTCTGGAGAGTGCACTTACTAAGCGCAGGGGTCAATAATCTACCGTGTTTCCACCTCTCTTGTATTGGGCTGTATTGGTTGCCCATCAACTATGGATGCTTTGAAGCAGCACCGAGTTTACCTTTTTGGGTCCCAAAGAATGAGAGAGAAATACAGGCCCACACTACAGCTGGTGTGCCTACGGCTAATCTCTAAGAGCAAGGCATGAGGTTTTTGCTGTCTTTACAGCTCTGAAATGCACCGGGCGGAGTGACTGTGACCGTAGGGTCTTAATTGTCTCTACATCTCTTTAGGGGTAAAGGCTCCATGAGTAAACATTCAGACAACGGGCAGAGAGAGAGGGGAGGTCTGCCGTGGAGTAGCTGCTGCCCCTCCCTGCCCGATGCCTGCGCTGCACCCAGGCTCTGACGGCTTTTTACCTTTTGAAAATTAATACTGGATGCCGGGCGTGGTGGCGCACGCTTGTCATCCCCGCGCTTGGGAGGCAGAGACGGGAGGATCGCGCAGGTTCGAAGCCAGCCGCGCGCGCTGGCTTAGGAGACCCTGTTTCCAAATAAAAATGTAAAAATAGGTCTGGGAGTGTAGCCCGGAGGTAGAAGGGCTTCCAGGAACCCCAGTACCACCAAAAAAAGAAGAAGAAAATTAATACTGGAGCAATTTTCCAATCCCGCACACTCTCCGTCTCTTGTCCCTCCTTCATGGCACCTTGAACTGCAGGGTTTGCTCATCACGCCTCGCCCCTTGGGCCCCTCTGGGTCCCTCCCCACACGCTCTCTTGCCCGGTGTCCTTTAGGAGGAGTAAACCCCTGCAAGGGCCATTCCTCTGTTGCCTCGCAGTAGCTTTCTGCGAGGGCTCGCCACCTGGCTTACGTGAAAGTCACCCGTGGCTTTTCTTGTCCATCTTTGCCAAGTCTGGCTCTCCGCCACATCCGGGGCCTCGCCCTGCTCCAGCTGCCCTGTCCCTGGGCAGCCTGCGAGCCTGCTGCACCTTTGCCCTTTGAACTCATGCACTAATCTTTGGGGCCCGATGACCCTCCACCGAATTCCACTGCCCTCATTTGACCTCCCGCATGCCCCAGTCCTTCCGACCCCTGACCCTGGTCCCTGCCCCAGCACCAGACGGCTGGGACCGTGCGCGTAAGACTCTGGGGACCCTGACCTTTTGGGGCGAGAAACATCTCCTCCTCGTCCTCGCCTCCCCTCTCTGGGTCTGGCACACAGTAGGGGCTTGCGATGAAGCATGCTGCAGTAAACACGTGGTGTCTTGCAGTGCTCCACCCACTGTGGTCAAGGGACACAGAAGCGAACCGTGACGTGCACCAACTCACAGGGGAAGTGTGACGCGTCCACCAGGCCCAAGGCCGAGGAGCCGTGCGAGGACTACTCAGGCTGCTATGAGTGGAAGACCGGGGACTGGTCCAAGGTGAGAACCGGGTGGTCAGCACAGCAGGCTCGGGGTAGGGACCTCAGTTCCCGTGATCAGCCGAGTCCTACCAGCTGGTCCCGATCTAACCAGGCAAACCCACCTCCTTTTTTTATGGTACTGAGAATAGAACCCAGAGGCATTCTACCTCTGAGCTGTACCCCCAGACCGGTTTTATTTCTTATTTGGAAACAGGGTCTGGCTAGGTTGATGAGAGTCTCACTACTTGCTGAGGCTGTCCTCCAACCTGAGATCCTCCTGTCTCAGCCTCCTAAGTACTAGGATCACAAGTGTACACCATGACACCCAGCTTTCCACTCCATTTCTTATCACCGCCGCTGCTAGCAGCCCCACACGTGTGACCCCCACTTTTCCTGCACCACCGCTCATGCATTCAGGAGGAAACTGGATACAACCCCAGAGACAAAGTGGGTGCCAGGTACCAGCCTGGCGACCTTTGTAGCACACTGGCTGTGCCCAGCTTCCTGCCACACATACTTGAGGAAACATCACTTCCATTCAAAGGCCTGCAGGGTACCAGGGCAGACACGGCAGGGGGCCAGCGGGGTTCAGCAGCGACAATTAAACTTTTTTCTGAGCAAAGAAATTCTTTGCATTGAACCCTTTTGGGGTTCAATTTCCTGATAGCTCTGAGCGATTCCTATTCACTGGAGACTGTGGTTGGTGTAAGAGCCTTCCAGTAGCTTCTCTCCTGAGCCTTTTTACAAAAGCCACGCGGCTTCCACTGTGAGCACAGAATGTGTTTGTGTTTTTATACCCTTAGTGCCTATAAAATTCTGTGCTTGCACTGGACAGGGTTGCACATGCTTGCCACCCCAGCATTTGGGAGGCTGAGAAAGGAGGATCATGGTTCACGGACGGCTCAGCTACTTAGTGAGGTCCTCTGCAACTCAGTGAGACCCTGTCTCAAAATAAAGAATAAAAAATAAGGCTGTGGCGCACGCTTGTAATCCCCGCGCTGGGGAGGCGGAGACAGGAGGATCGCGCAGGTTCGAAGCCAGCCTCGCTGGCGTAAGAGACCCTGTTTCCAAATTTTAAAAAAAGAATAAAAATGGGTCTGAGAGTGTAGCCCGGAGGTAGAAGGGTTTCCAGGAACCTCAGTACCACCAAAAAAAAAAAAAAAAATATATATATATATATATATATATATATATATATATCTGGGATTATAGCTCAGAGGTAGAATATACACCCCTAGGTTCCATCCCCAGTACCCCCCCAAAAAAAATCTGCACTTGCTTCTTCTGAGTTCTCTTTATTCAGAGGTTGCCCGCTGGTGACCTAAATGTAGCAAGACTGTCAGCATCCTAGCGAGATCCTGTTTCAAAATAAAAAATAAATACAGCTGGGCATGTAGCTTGGAGGTGAAATGTCTCTGGATTCAAAATCCTGTGCTCCCTGCTGCTGCCTGAGCCTCCTTCGCTGCCAGGGCAAGGAGGAGCTGATGGGGAAGCTCAGTGACCCGCTGGGAGCAGCCCCAGCCCCAGGACGGAGAGGAGGGCTCCTCTGCATCCTCTGTGCCCCCAAACCTGGAGTCCTGGACTCTGCTCAGCTCCTATGGGTGAACATGTGCATGTGTGCGTACGTATGTGTCTAAGAAAGTATTTTCCGTTGGGGAGTGAGCACGTGGCGGCTCGGGATTTTCATTGCCGTGGAGACCTGCCATGTCAGGTTTCGACAGCTTCCAAAGTTTCTGTTGCTTGTGCCAAGTCTGGGGAGAGGGGGGATCTGTCAAAAACGCCTTGGAAGAGTTCTCGCCAAGCAATATTTCACCAGCCACGCACCTTTCAGACACAAACAGAAAACGGAGTGATTGGCAGCATTCTCTCTCTCCTCCCTTGCTTTCTCCAACCTGCCCAAGAAGGCTGGTCCCTAGAACCACCCGGGGAGGCGATCGGCGTTTTCATGAATGGTCCAAGGAGGAAGAAGACTAGAGATGGCTCTTTGGTAGTTGAGGTTTTATTATATAAAACCTGCAGAGCGGGGTCTCCAGGAAAGGATGGAGCCATGTCCACTTACAAACTAGAAGCTCAGATGGGCTGTTTAAGGGGAGATTCTACGGGGCAGGGGGAATGGTGGTTAGCCTTTGCTAGGGGGTTGTTAAGGGACTTAGTCAGATTGGTAGAGCTGGGTTAAGCAGGACTCCAGTGGGGATTTTCCATAAGCAGAGGAACAGGATAAGCAAGGGGCTTGTCAGGCTCATCTTACACCAGACGGTGGGGACATTTCGGTGAGCAGGGGAAGAGTGTATTTGAGTAAGACTTGGGAATTTCTGGTCAGCAAAGACACCTGCAAAATGATGAGTCTTCACGAGACGGAGCCACTCTGGTCAGAGACTCTAATACTGCTCCCTCGGTGTCGTATCAGACTGGGAGCCATCTCCTGTCTCCTTCCTCCCTGGACCATCTATAAATCTATAAGACACTCCCACAATGGGGCCACCGTGCAGAGAGCAGGGCTCCCTGGGGACATTGTTTCCTCCTCCCCAGAATTCTCTAGCCTCCTTTAGCTAATCCTCAGAACATCCCAAGGAGACCTGGGCATGTAGTTATTTATAGTAACGATTACACCTGGGAGGAACGAAAAGCAGTGAGTGCCTGCTGCAGTCGAGGGTGTCATGGGGTAGGCCCTGAGAGGTGACGGAGAGCTGGGTCCTCCCCACCGGGGCTGGGTGGCCACGGAGCCAGCAGGCGAAAGTCGGGGACCACCGCTGTGTGGCTTAGAAGAGTGCCATAGATCCGCTGACCTCCCATTCTGCCTCCGTGAGAGGTAGTGTTACACCCCCTGCAGGCGCATTTATTGAGCGCCCACTGCATACCAAGCACTGCTCTGGCCGTAGTGGTGTTAATGTGAGAACTTAACTAAAGCAGCGCCGTGCCTGGTGTCCAGGACACAGTGGACATGTGCAAGGGGGCTCTGAGGCTCTGACTGCTGTTGTCGTCTTTGCTACTATTGTTCTTCTAAAAAGGCCTAGCGAGGACCCCTGGTGCACTGCCCTGCTTTCCTTCCTTTTACAGGAAGCTCATCAGCCTAGGAAAATCCCTTTCCCAAGATCGCGTACCTTTGCATGAAAAGGGTGTTGTTGTTGTTGTTGTTGTTGTTGTTGCCAAAAACCTTGTGCTCTTTGGGCATCAACAATTTCTTTTTGGGCTGGGCGTGCGTGGTAGCGCATACTTGTAGTCCCAGTACTTAGGAGGCTGGGACAGAAGGATCGCAGGTTTAAGGACAGCCTCAGCAACTTAGGGAGACCCTGTTTCACAATTTTTAAAAAAAGGGACTGGAGACATAGCTCAGAGGTAGAACACCCCCGGATTCAATCCCTAGTACAACAAACAAATAAACAAAGGAACAAAGAATCTTTCACTCTTGCTTTTCTGGAGGCATACACCCTGGGTGTCCTTGACTCTCCCTTCCTGCCCAAGGACACACAGATGGGCCACCAGGCAGGTGCCTGCCGCACTGGAGGTGGGGGAGGGGCTGCGCTCACCTCAGGCTGTCTGGCATGGAGCTTTCCTGGTGAATTTATGGCTGCTTGTATTTCTGTCTCGTCAACTGAGTCTGTCTCTGAGTCTTGTTGGAAACACATTAAATGTTGATGGAATGAGCCACTTGAAAAACTGCCCCTCCTTGAGGGAGGGCTTCAAACAAGACCAGATATGTTGTTTTTTTAATTTAATAGATCTGTTTGCTTAGATTGTAAAAGCTTGGGGAGAAATGGCTTTCACAGTGATGCTTGGGGCAAAATCCGATGCTATCAGGAGACACCACAGTCTCCTCACTGTTTAATTAAAGCTGGGGCCGCAGGGGAGGCCGACAGAGATGGAATTCAATGCGTGTGCCTGTGTGATCCTCACTAAGCCGCTCGGGTTCCAGAAGGGTGACGTATCAAACCAGCCCCTTAAGACATGTCTGGAATCACGTTCGTTCATCTTCAAGGCCAGAGCAGACTCTGACTGGGCTCCTGGAAGCCCTGCTGCTCTGGAGCCAGGTCCACACCTACCTGCAGAGGGCAGTGACCACAAAGCTTAGTGAGAAGCCAGCTCACTGCCTGCCCAAGCTCTGAGTCCTCCTAGACAGTGCTCTGTACACTTTTTTTTCTGGTACTGGAAATTAAACATGGAAGCATTCTTCCTCCAAGCTACAGTTCCAGCCCTTTTTAGTTTTTGTTTGTTTTTGTTTTGTTCTGTTATTTATTCTGAAACACAGTCTCACTAAGTTGCTCAGGCTGGCCTCAAACCGGATCCTCCTGTCTCGGCCTCTCAAGTACCGGGATTGCAAGCCTGTACCACTATGCCCAGCCTCTCTCTACCCTTCAACATGTTCTTGCTGTTGTTAATAATAATAGCAGTACCAAGCCAGGCATGGTAGTACACGCTTGTAATCCCAGTACTTGGGAGGCTGAGACAAAAGAATCACAGGTTTGAAGCCAGTCTCAGCTACTTATTGAGGCTCTAAGCCACTTAGTGAGACCCTGTTTCCAAATAAGATAAGAAATAAGTTTGGGGTGTAGCCTTCTCCCCTAGGCTGCATCCCCAGTACCACACAAAAAAATTGTAGCACTATAGTAGTCAAGGCCCACTGTATCCCGGATGCCACCCCCAATCATAGAAACAGTTCAGAAAGTGAGGATTGATTGTCCTCATGCTTCACAGAAAGAACCAGGGGCTCAGAATGGTTAATTTTCCTGGAAGCAAAGCTACTAAGTAGGCTATAGCCCCCAATACGAGCCCTGCTCCCCAGTGCTCTGCTCCCCCTGGCCTGACCACGCAGCGCTGCTCAAAGGGGAAATGTCACCGTGGATTTGAGGCCAGGGGCAGGATCCCAAGACTGATGCCACCTCGACTCAAATGAAAACACAGCAGGCATGGGAGGTAGGTGCTGACGCCTCCCAGAGAGCTGTTGGCAGGATTCTCCAGTTTCATTTCCATAGGAAATCCATACTGTAGCATACACGAAAAGGAAAGCTGGTCCAGAAACCATACAGGATCTTGGCATAGTATGCTTTTTGATGGTTTGTCTTCCAAACTTTTAAGTATGTGCACACAGCCAGATGCAGTGGTAAACTCCTATAACCCCAGTAATTGGGTGGCTGAGATAGGAGGATCACAGGTTCAAGGCTAACCTCACCAACTTAGATGTTTCAAAATATAAAAGTAAAAATAAAAAGGGCTGAGGGTGTAGCTCAGAGGTAGAACACCCCTGAGTTCAATCCCCAGTACCAAAACAAATAAGTAAATAAAGAGATACATGCACATCTATATTGAGCAGAAATGGAATTGTAAAGTAACATCCAAGTCCATAAACAATGTAAAAACACGAGAGAGGTCCAGTACATGTGGAATCAGCTTTTAATGGTACGGTTCTCCCGGGAATGGGGGGCCGAGCAGTCCTGGGACTCGCAGCCCATCCGGAGGCTGGAAGGGAGGGACCTCCCTTTTTAAGGTATGCATCTCGGGGGTGGGGGGGGTGGGATTTACTTGTGAGGCCGCCCTCCTCTCACGAGATACAGCTCATGGGGCAGAGTCTGGAAGGGACCCCGACTTATCATCCCGTTATTTTGGTGATAATGGGCGAAGATTCGACTCGAGCTGCTTCGGGCCATCAAGGGGTGTCGTAAGGGGGCCCCTTGAACGGGAGAGGTCGGGTCTGCCAGAACTGGGCAGGTGGGAGTGTGGCTGCAGCAAGAGTTGGGGGTACCCTGGATAGTTTGGTGATGTGCATTCGAGGAAACTTTAATAGATGAGGGGCTATTAAAGAAAATAACAAATCGTGAGAGCGGATCCCAGGTTGGGCAGGAGCCCTTTTAGATATGAGGTAGATTGTCACTAGATTTATTAATAGCAGCCTTTTCCCTGAGGAAGACATACACGGACCCTTTAGTAGTTTTTATTAGACCAGAGTCATTAATAGCAGCATTTTCCTGAGAGAAACACACGCCACTCTTTTCAGCAGTGAGTGGGTTTGGGTTCATCTGGTCAAATGAAAACATGCCATTGAATCAGAAGCATCAGTAACAGATTTCTCAGAGGTTTAATACTTATGGCAGTTTGGCATCCAAAGAGGGAGAGCACCATAGTATGTAAACAAGTGGACCTGCTAAAATAAAAACATCAAAGAGAATTATGCTGTGAATAAACAAAGCTTAGTAGGCCCCAACACTGTGCAAGAGAATTTGTCATGGGACTGTTGTAACGGAGCCCTTTTTAGATATGGCCTAAGCCTTGGGCAGAGCAATTTTATCCTGTAAAGGAGGGCCTGTAGTGCATGGGCAGGAGAACTTGCCGTCAATCGGACCGAGATTTTGGAAGGGAAACTAGGACCTGAAAGGATGGAAAGATTGTGCAGGCCACCAAAGAGGAGACTGGCTTACGCTGTACCTGTAGAGTTACCCTGGGCCTGCAAGGAGGATGGAGGAAGGAGAATGAGGGATCCAGGAACTGTCAGTCCTCAGACAGGCCAAGCAGGCCAGGGATGGGTCCTGGCCTGGAAGGGTGGTCCCCATGTGTTGAGGCACCTGGGGCTCACCGCTTTTCCAAGGGCACTCGCCTTTCCAGTGGCCATTCAATCCACACCTGAAACAGGCTCCTGGAGGTGGTTGTCGTTGCTGTCGTCCTCCCCTAGGTGGTGCTCATCACCCCAAGGGCTGCCCTCCCTCCGCTGGCCTCAGGGCTGCTACCAGGGCTTGCGACTATAGATCCGCTATTAAGCAAAGTCGGAGTGTACGCTCAACTTCCGCCTGTTCCTCTCTGGAATTAAAAACTTTAAATGCCATATTCACCAAATCTCAGATGGAGCTTTGAGGACCGTCCTCAGCCTTTCTTAATTTTTACTGAATATCAGGGGCTGATTGCCCAATAAAATGGGTGGCTGATACAACCTTGCCTCAGAAGATGGATCTAGGCACGTATAGAGGGTAAAAGCCTCTTGCAGCCAATTAAGAAAAACTGCTGAGTTTTCATTTGGACCCTAGGTGATTTCCTTAAGCTTATCATAATTAACTGCCTTATGGGAGGCATCTCGCAAACCATCAAGAAGGCATTGTATCATATGATTTCTCATATCTATTCCCTCCTTGCCATTATAATTCCAGTGGGGGTCCTCGGAGGGAACCGCAGCTGTACCGGTAGGAAGCTGTGAGTTGGTTAGGTGAGCCTGATCGGCCCGTTGCCTGGCAGCCTTCAGAATACGATCACATTCATCTGGAGTCAAAGAGGTTAGAATGAAGATCCCGCCAAGTTAAATCATATGCTTATACAACATGCTGGAATTCCTTGAAAAAACCGGAGGGATTGGCGGAAAAAGAGCCCAGTCTCTTTTCAAGTTAAGCAAGGTCAGGAAGGGAAAAAGGAACATGGACACGGACCACGCCTTCTGTACCAGCCACTTCACTTAGCGGAGCCAAGAGAGAGGGGAATGGGGCCTGTAACTTGGCCAGGTCAGACTCCGGCATCCACGTGTCCTCGCAAAATGGCTGCTGTGAGTCAGCAGAATTGCAGGCCTGTGACCCAGAAGGACCACCAGGTGGTGCCTGTGAGTTGCCACGTGGCGACCAAGATGGCGGCTGCGGCTGGCTGGGAAGGGAAGAAAGCCGGGAACACAGGCACACGAAGGCCTGTATGTACAGAACCTCTGGCCATTTACCAGACCGTTTGCAAAAGTTACTGAGAGCAGGCAACATTCTAAGATCCAACATACCCATCTCAGGCCATCGAAAATTATTACCTAAATCATATGTTGGCCAGACCTCAGTGCAGAAAAAAATGAGCCTCTCGGGGCACAGTTCCCTGGATAAACCCAGAGTCTGGAGATTAACCAGAACACGGCCTAGTGCGGGCTGGAAGTCCATCTTTGATGGCTGACTTCCCCCCGTGACTGGTCAGCAGGCAAGGACGAAAGCAGGGATTCGGCGTCCCAAATCCCACCAGCCCCCCGGAAAACTTGGATATCAGAATTCTGGATTTATTAACAGCCGTGAAACCAAGTTCTGAAGGCTAAAAGCCGGAACCCGCTTGCCCAAAGCAGGGGAAGTTTACCTCAGTGTAAGCCGCTGAAAGGCTGCAGAGCCGGGAGCACAGCATGGGGTGGAATCAGGGCGGATGAGAATACAAGATGGCCACTGGCTCCCAGGATTGGCTGGGAGTCTAGAAGGAGGCGTTCAAGATGGCTGCTCCCAGAGCGAGCACGTGCCTGGGTAAAATGGCCACCAGTTGAATGGCGTGGTTACTGGGTTCGTGTACCAGGCTCGGGGCAGACTCTGAGCCCGGGCCACATGGCGTAAGGACAAGAGTCCGCCCAGTTTCGGCACCATTATGTAAAATAAAATGCAAGTCCATATACAATGTAAAAACATGAGAGAGGTCCAGTACACGTGGAATCAGCTTTTTAATCATACGGTTCTCCCGGGAATGGGGGGCTGAGCAGTGCTAGGACTCGGCCCATCCGGAGGCTGGAAGGGAGGGACCTCCCTTTTTAAGGTATGCATCTCTGGAGGGTGGGATTTACTCATGAGGCCGCCCTCCTCTCGTGAGATACGGCTCGCGGGGCAGAGTCTGGAAGGGCCCCCGACTTATCAGGGATGGTGTCTGTGCATGGCACTTTCTAACCTGTTTGTCTTTTCACCTAACCTGCAGAGGTATCCTCTGTGGAGCTGCCTAAGTTCCCCTATGTTCTCAAAAGTTCTTCCAAGTAGCCAGATGTGGTGGAGCACGCTTGTAATCCCAGTTCTTGGGAGGCTGAAACAGAAGGGTCGCAGGTTCATGGCCAGCCTCAGCCACTTAGTGAGGCCCTTCACAACTCAGTGAGACCCTGTTTACAAACAGATAAAATAGGAGTGTAGCTCAGAGGTAGAATGTCCCTGGGTTCAATCCTCAGTATCAAAAAAAAAAAAAAAAAAAGAGTTCTTCAAAGTGAACTAGAACCATTCATAGACCTCATCTGTGAGAACCCTCTAAGATTCCAGCAAGAGTCTGGCAAAAGTTAATTCAGATAAGTAAAGACTATGTCTCTGCCAAGACATAGTCTATGGGGTGCAGCAGAAGCAGCAGACTCCACCCCTGCCCTGCCCTGGCTTTGCCTCATGAATACCCTGGAGAGTGGCGAGGGCCACAGTGGTCCCAGTGGAAGGAGATGGAGCTTCCCTCCATGAGTTCAGGAGCAGCTCTTTTTATAGATTGGAAGGTTAAAAGCTGGTGGCCCATAATGGGGGAGAAAATGAGTAAATGTTAGAGCTAGGCAACCAGTGACCTTGTGTTTTAATTCCTGGCCTCCCATCAAAGCTCCATCCAGCTCATAATTCACACAGGAAGATGGAAGTCAATCTATGGTTGAGGCAGCTGGGACCTGTCTTTCTTCTCACCTTGGGCAAGACACTGGCCCCTACCAACCTCAGGGGCCAGCATCAGCCTCTGAGGATTGTTCTGGAAAGTTTCACATTGTCACGGAAGCCCGAGCACACCACCTGTACTCAGGACTCAGAGCAGGTTCACCTGGACTCAGAGCAGGTGAACAAGACAGGATGTTGGTCTTCAAAATCACCCCAAACACCTGAGTTTTATGGTAGTTATTGATCATTTCTGGGCAGAGACCTTGTCATTTATGCTTGGTCCTCACATTAACAGATCTGTGGGATTTGTCCCTGCCCTGATTTTCACATATATACTAACCGTACCTGCAGAAGAAATGAGAGGGCTTTTTTTTTCTTTCTGTGCTTCAGCCGTACTGAGCCCCATAACAAAAGTCTTAGCCAGACTGTTTCCCCCAGGAGGGCCTGGGTACCTCCAGTCAGAGGATGCAGAGAAGCCAGATGAACATAATGGGCAAGGTGGCCTGTGCTGAATCTCCCCACCCCCAGGAGTTCAACAGACACCTGCCCTGCCTTAATGCTTTCCTCCCCGAGAAGTAATGGAAAATTCCTAGATTTCCCTCCTGGGTGTGTCCTGTAGCAGGTGGCTCAATGGCCAGTGGTCTAAATAAAGACAGAGAAAAGCCACATGTCTTTGGGTGTTTCCTGTCAATCAGTACATAAATCCTTCTAATCCAAAGACAGCCTTCATCCATGCCAAGCTGTCACAGAAATAGGATCCCAGTTATATGATAATCCCCCGATTTCCCAGGGAGCAGGGTGTTTTCATAATTGCATGACCCATTTGGATATCAAAGTCTTCCACAGTGTAGGTGGAAGATGCCCTAGTCAGATGCCCCCTTGAAATGCCTATTAATATACTTATGCTTTCATATTTAAAGTGATATAGTAAAAGCCTTCAATTCACTGTACCCTGGAATGTACAACTTTCTGTTTTGCTTCTCCCTACTGGGGATGGAACCCAGGGGCATTCTACCTTCGAGCTACACCTCCAGCCCTATTTTTTTATTTTTTATTTTGAAACAGGGTCTCACTAAGTTGCAGAGGGTCTCACTAAGTAGCTGAGGCTGGCTGCAAACCTTGATCCTCCTGTCTCAGCCTCCCAGATACTGGGATTAGAAGCGTGCGCCATCATGCCCGGCTTGGAATGTACACTGTGTGAATTGAGAAATGCTGGTGTTTCCTTTCTCTAGTAACATATAAAATTGAGCCTTATGAAACTGCTGCCTCGGTTGGATCAAACAGTTGAATGAGTGATGTTGTGTGGCGCAACCTAGTATTCGTGGGGTCTGTGCGCTGTCTCCTCTCCCTCTCCTGAGGCGCCTGTGCCTTTTGCCAGAGCACACAGGGTCATTGGAACCAACTCCACTGAGATGCTGCCCCACCATGTCTGTGCGTGCCGCTCTTGCCAGACACCTGCACAAGCCGTGGCAGAGGGCCATGCTGTATTGGCACAGCCTTGCCGTATATTGGCATGGCCTTGCTCTCTATCGGTACAGCTTGGCTTGGTATTGGTATGACTCTGTTCTGTGTTAATGTGGTTTTGCTCTATGTAGGTATCTGTGTTGGAATGGCTTTGCTCGGCACTGACATGACTTTGCTCTCTTTTGGCTAAGCTTGATATTGGTATGACTTCGTGTTAGTACGGTTTTTCTCAGTATGGGTATGGCTTTGCTCTCCATTGGCATGGCCTTACTCTACAATGGCACGGCCTGGCTCTGCGTTGGCGCTCTGAGCTCCTGCGACGGCGTTGTTCTGGCGCTGCTCTGCACAGCCCTGGCATGCTTGGCTCTGCCCTGCCTGGGTGCGGGCGGCTGCGCATAGCTCCGGCCTCTCCCTAGCTCCCCTCGAGTGCACTTAGGCCCTCGATGGAACCCCTGTCCAGATGGCTCCTGCACGCGATCTGTAAGCATTTCTTACACCACCCTCCCTCACTCGCAATTATGAAGTTCTGTCTTCAGGACGAGCTTGGGTTTGTTGTTTTGTTGTTGTTGTTTTTTTTTTCATTTTCTTTTCCTTTCTCTTTATTTTTTTCTTGCCCCCTTCGCATTTATTTTTGAATCCCAGCCCCCAGGTGGTCTCCATCAGACCATCAGTCATGAGCTCTGATGAAGGTCATTCCAGTGAGCAGCATTTTCTCCAACGGTATTTGACTACAAAATCCTTGAGAGCCTTCCCCACCTGCGAGAGCCGTAGAGAGGTTTGTTCTTGTGCAGACACTAGACCACTTA
The DNA here is from genome assembly GCF_963383645.1 of Muscardinus avellanarius. Taxonomy (NCBI): domain Eukaryota; kingdom Metazoa; phylum Chordata; class Mammalia; order Rodentia; family Gliridae; genus Muscardinus; species Muscardinus avellanarius. The sequence goes on along the minus strand of NC_137788.1, from coordinate 159,264,273 downwards.
CTCGTCTGAGAGCGATCTGGACTGAAGCCTTCGCCCCTTAGATCTGAGCACACCTGTCCCCTGCATAGACTCTCAGAAGCCAAGGCTATGGCTGGACATGACTCTGGACTAATTATCTATATCTGGACATAAATATACAACCACTTCCCAACAAGGAAAGAGAGCTCTTTGCCGTCTGCATGGGACGCCGGGCTGAAGCTCTGGTTACGTCAGGGGCTCGGCTCCCACCACCCATTTCAACCCCCTGGAGAAGTTTACAGTGATGGACGTAGACGGTCTGGTCTTATTAGTCTGGGATACCAGGATGTATGTGTGGGGCTGGGGGGTAATTGGGACTGACCCCAAGGGTGTTCTACCTCCAATTACACCTCCAGCCCTTTTTATTTTTTTTTATTTCAAAACAGTACTTTCCTGAGTTGCTAAGAATCTCTCACTAAATTGCTGAGGCTGGCCTCAAACCTGCAATTCTCCTATCTCAGCCTCCCAAGTACTGGTATTACAGGTGTGTGCCACCATACCAGGCTTACTAATTAACACCAAGCAACAGATCCTAGCTCCCTCCAAGATCCCCCCTCACCCCTACCTCCCTGCCCCAGGCAAAAATCAGATTGATATAGCTTCTGTCCCACGTTCAAAGTCTCCTTGGTGGGGGCAATCTCCTGTGTGACCTCATCTCTCCACTTGAGCACCCCTTAAACATTCAGGTGCCCCAGTGCCCACTCCCCAAATTGTGATGGGGCCTAGGCATCTGCATTTTTTCATCCAAAGTGGCTTCTCTTAACCATGAGCAGCCTACAGTGGCTTAGTGGGATCTGGAGTCGGGCATGAAGCAGAGGCCTAGGGCTGGTTTGGACACGCCGGGCCCCGGGAGCTGTCTGTGGTTCCCACTTCTCCTGTGATTTGAAGATCAGTGGCCCTCGCAGCAACACTCCCTCCGGATGCTTATCTGTCTCAAGTGAAAACATCTGCGTGATCCTGCGTGCCACGCAAGAGAGCAGAGGGAATTGCCCAGCTCATGCCTGGTAGGGCCTGTCACCCCACGGTTGACTTCTCCGGCCCCCCAGGAAGGTTCTTCCTCCAGCACAGGCCCTGGTCAGGCCCCAGGGGAGGACATAGCAAGCACCTGATGCTTTCCATGTGCCGCATCTCAAGGACAGCCCTGCTCTCCTCTCTGCACCCTGAGGTGCCATTAGTAACTCCAGCTGGGCACCGCAGTGTAGCACGGGGCCTATTAAAGTTTTGCAGAGCACTCTAAGAGCCCCATAAATCAGGGGTTGTGTGGACACTGGGGTACCAGGTACGCATGTGGATACAGTCTCTGCTTGGTAAGAGACTTAGCGGAGAGTCGGGTTCGAGGGCTCCTGAGAACATGAGCAAGGGCCAAGGAGCTCAGGGCGCGGGGTCGGGGAGAACACAGAGCTCCCTCCCTGGGAAAGACAGTCACGCACCACTTAGCACTAGGGTCAGGTACTCGGAAATGCTCTGTTACATGGTCTAGGTCAGTCCCTCCACTCGGACTCTCGATGCAACCAGGAGACAGTAAAGAGCTGCGGCAGGCCGAGCAGACAGTGTTAAGCATTTTGTAAGTAGAATAGTACACTCTGAAACGTAAATACACAAGCCAGTGGCATAGTCACGTCTTGTCAAGCAGTCTGTCCCGCACGTGACTGGCTGTGCTGTCCTCTAACAGGGTTGGCAGCACAGTGGGTTGTTTATCCCGGCATCTCCACAAACTATGTGGCGAGTGTGAGGAGCTCTGACACCGGGACGGCTGTGACACCCCTGGGTGATGGGAACTTTCCAGTTCCATTTGGAGCTTACGGAAACGCTGTCGCATTTGCAGTGCCCGGCTGACTGAAAGGTCACGTGGCCCGGGACTACTTTCTTATGCTTTTATTGGTGCATAGTAATTATACATCACAATTGCGTTCAAAGGGATACAAACAGACGTGCATACAGCCCGTGTTTCCCTCCCCGGATCACTCCGCCCCCCTCCCTGTAGTGTTATTGAGATTGGCAATATCTTCATAAATGGATATGGAACTGTTTGAACTATTTCCTTCATCGATATTTCTTTTTCTCCTCGCCACCTCTCTTCCCCCATTTCTTCCTCTATTTTACTGGCCCCTCTTTTTTTTTTTTTTTTTTTTCGGCACTGGGGATGGAACCCAGGGGCATTCTACCTTCAAGCTACACCCCCAGCCCTATTTTTTTGTTCTTTCTTTTGAATCAGAGTCTCGCTGAGTTACAAAGGGCCTCACTAAGTAGCTGAGGCTGGCTGCAAACTGTGATCCTCCTGTCTCAGCCTCCCAAATACCGGGATTACAAGCGTGCGCCACCAGGCCCAGCTCTTCCATTTCTATTTCATTGGTCTAGGTATCTTATTTTTGTGGTATTGGCACAAAAACACATGGCTACTTTACAAGAGCTAGAAGAATATTGGGAGGGCGGATAGAACTACAAAGTAGAGGCCTCCCTGGTCCACTGCTCCCCGTGGTCTTCTGTTTTTTTCTCCAACTTCCACATGAGAGAAAGCATATGACCCTTGACTTTCTCCAACTGGCTTATTTCACTTAGCTCAATATTCCCTACTTCTATTTTCCAGTAAAATGCTATAACTTTGTTCCTCCTCGTGGCTGAGTAAGATCTCATTTTCTTTGTTCATCTGCTGATGACCGCCTGTGTTGGTTCCATAATTTGGCAACTGTAAATGGTGCCGCTATAAACACAGATGTCCGTGTGTCAGCATAGCGTTCCGCCTTTAATTCTTCTGGAAAGATACCGAGGAGTGGTAGAGTCGGGTCACACGGTGATTCCATTTCTAGTCTTTTGAAGAACCCCTGTATTAATGTCCAGAGTGATTGTACTCATTTACAGTCCCGTCACAATGTATAGGGTTCCTATTTCCCTACATCCTCACCAGCATTTGTCATTGTTTATATTCTTGGCCCGCCATTTAAACTGGAGTTAGATGAAGTCTCGGTATTGTTTTGTCTTTCCCTGATTGCTAATGATGTTGAGCATTTTTCCCATGTTTATTTGCTATTTGAATCTCTTTTTTGAGACGTGTCTATTTAGTTCAATTGCCCATTTTTACTGAGTTATTTTTGTTGTGTTTTTAAGTTCTTTATATATTCTATGTATTAGTCCTCTACTGGAGGAGTAGCTGGTAAAGGTTTTCTCCCATTCTGCAGGCTCTCTTTTGAGATTCTTATTTCTTTTGCTGTACAGAAGCTTTTTAGTGTGATGTCATCCCATTTATTGATTCTTGGCTTTATTTCTTGAGTTTTGGAGGTCTTATTGAGGAATTTGCTACCAGTGCCTATATGTTGGAGAGTTGGTCCTATGTTTTCCCCTAGTAACTGCAAAGTTTTTGGTCTAATTTCTAGGTCTTAGATGGGCATGGTAGCACACACATGTAATCCTAGTGCTTGGGAGACTGAGACAGGAGGACCACAGGTTAGAGGCTAGCATGTGGTAACTTAGACCCTGTTTCTATGAACTACATTATATGAGACTATAATGTACCAATGAAAGTATTAAAATTTTAAAAATTAAATAGGGCTGAGAGTGTAGCTCAGAGGTAGAACACTCCTAGGTTCAATCTCCTATACCACCAAAATAAAAATTTTTAGGTTTTTGAGCCATTTAAGTTGACTTGTTCAGGGTGAGAGACTGGAGTCTAATTTTATTTTTCTACATATAAGTATCTAGTATTCTCAGTGCCATTTGTTGAAAGGCCATCTTTTCTCCAGAATATGATTTTTGGCTCCGCTGTCAAAAATCAACTAAGGATTGATCTGTCTCTTCCATTTTTTTTTTTTTTTTTTTGGCACTGGGGATGGAACCCAGGGGCATTCTACCTTCAAGCTACACCCCCAGCCCTATTTTTTATTCTTTCTTTTGAATCAGATTCTCACTGAGTTACAAAGGGCCTCACTAAGTAGCTGAGGCTGGCTGCAAACTGCGATCCTCCTGTCTCAGCCTCCCAAATACTGGGATTACAAGCGTGCGCCACCATGCCCAGCTCTTCCATTTCTATTTCATTGGTCTAGGTATCTTATTTTTGTGGTATTGGCACAAAAACACATGGCTACTTTACAAGAGCTAGAAGAATATTGGGAGGGCGGATAGAACTACAAAGTAGAGGCCTCCCTGGTCCACTGCTCAGGAATTTGGAACCTTCTTGCTCAACCGCCCTGACCTGGTTGGAGCAACCTCTGTCTCTTGGTGCCAGGGCTGCAATGGGGGATTTGGTGTCTAAATTAACTCCATCAGCCTCAAACATTAGTCCATGACTCTGGTATGCAAGGGAAGTTGCCTTTTGTTTTAATTTCACTGGATCCTAAGCTCCAACCCTCCAGGTTTGTGAGAAATCTGACGGCAGTCACGACTGGGCAAAGGCCCCAGAGGCACAGACAGCAGGAAGCGTCGGGGAGATGCGGTGGCCCATTCTCTTGTGGAGAGACCCGCCATTTAAACTGCTTAGAACAGAGGTGGGAGATGAGATGCAACAAGGATGAACTAACGGGTCATCTGTCTTATGTCTTAGTAGCTGGGACTCTCCTCACAAAATACCAAAGACAGTGGCCTACATGACGCCCAGTTTTCTTACATGGTTCTTGTGTCTGCAAGCCCAAGATCAAGGTGCCAGCAGATCTGGTGTCTGCGGAGGGCTCTCCTCCTGGTGTTCAGAGAGTTGTTGTACCATATCCTCACATGGTGCAGAGAATAGTCTAGTCTCTTTCTCTTCTTAAAAGGACACTAATCCCATCACCAGGGGCCCTTCCCTCGTGTCCTCACTGTCGCAAGCACCTGGGAATGATCACATGGTCAGGGCCAGCCCCGCGGTAGGGCTCTCCTCCCGGCCTGGGAGGTGCCCTCAGGCCCCAGCTCAGGCTGCCCCATCTCTGGCAGTGCTCCTCGACCTGCGGAAAGGGGCTGCAGTCACGCGTGGTGCAGTGCATGCACAAGGTCACCGGGCGTCACGGCAGCGAGTGCGCCTCCCTCTCGAAGCCAGCGGCCTACAGACAGTGCCACCAGGAGGTCTGCAACGACAAGGTCAACGTGAACACCATCACCTCCCCTCGCCTGGGTGAGTGCTCCCGGCCCTGGCTCCTAGGGGATGCCGCGTTCCCTGCCAGGGAATCCCCGCGGGAGGTGCAGTTTTGTAAGGCAGAGAGCTGCCACCTTGGGCCTCCTGTAAGCTCTGGAGAGGCCAACATTTGTCACTGCGGCAGAATTTAGGAGGATTCAGAGATGGAATTTTATTACCAGGAAGGACACATTTGTTAACTATAGCCTTAAACACAGCCCACTGAACATCCTGCTAGGCCCCCTATCAACACAAGAGAATGTTCTCCAAACATGTTAGCATTCTTGTGCAGGAGGGGGCCGAGGGAAGGGCTTCTGCCTGGGAAGGGATGATTCCTGAGGCCCTGGGGCTTTCCTCTGGGGATCCTCCCTGGGCAGTGCCCGAGATGCACACAGACAACAGATAAAGTACAATTTTTTTAATATTTTAGTGGTGCATTGTAGTGATGCATCTTAATGGGGTACGAGATGGTGGAGGCATACGTGCGCACATCACCCAATTAGCCCTTCCCTGATTCCCGCCCATTCCCACCCCGTCCCTCCTTCTCATGTTTGGCTATGGGAATGACTTTGATATGTTGTGAATGTACATCACGTACATTAGAGAATGCAAATTGTGTGTGAGCAGTTTGGTCCTTGGTGTGGGGAACCTGTCCCTGTACCTGCCCGTGCCCCTGGCCAGTGGTGGGATGAGAAGAGGAAGAACATTTTATATTGATCAGTCATTTTCATACTGATATCAAAAGGATAACTCCCTTTAACAGCTAATGCTTTTCCAAATGGGAATCTCTGGGAAACGTGAGCTGAGCCAAAGCCCCTGTCCCTCACCCAGAAACTCCACACCAACGAAGGGGCTTTCCAAGCATTCCGCTGGGCGCCTTGAGCTTGCAGAATGACCCATGGATTGCCTGTCTGGTGTCCTCCGGGGCCTCTGTTAAGCAGGCTCTCTCTCCTCACAGCTAAACCCCTGCAGGAGCTGTGGATCGCTTGTTCTTACCTTGGCCTTGTGCTTTGGTGGCACCTTTGGTGTTCAGTGCTCCATGCCACCCTATTTTATATAAGCCACCCATCATGGTGTGCTCTGCTACAAACTAACAGTGACCAGACCCAGCTCCGGAGCGAGGTGGCCCTGGGTGCTCCCTCCCCTGAGAGCCCGGCACTGCTCTCCATCACGCGTTTGAGTGGAACACAGGGGCACTGCACACAGTAAAAAAGTGGCATCCACGGTGCCCCTGACTAGGGTACGACTTCATCAACCTGTGTAAGGCTGGTGTGAGCAGAGGCGATGGAGGCCCCGGCCGCCTTTGCGCACCCTAACGATGGGCCGTGCCTTCTAACTTCTGAGCGTTCTCTCTCCACTGTCCTTTTAGCTGCTCTGACCTACAAGTGCACACGGGACCAGTGGACGGTGTACTGCCGGGTCATCCGAGAAAAGAACCTCTGCCAGGACATGCGCTGGTACCAGCGCTGCTGCCAGACCTGCAGGGACTTCTACGCCAACAAGCTGCGCCAGCCGCCTTCACCACCAAGCTCATGACACACGGTCCAGCAGAGGCTCCACACTGGGACTCGAGGTCCAAAGCCTGGCACTCAGCGAGTGGACGGCCCCCCACCTCCAGTGGGGTCCCGTGGCCAGGACCCCTAAAGCACACCTCTGCCCTTCCAGTAAGGCTGCCCCAAGGATTCGACTGCAGAGAACTTGAGAGTGGATTTGACATTTCACTAGTGCTTCTGTGCCTTCTCTCTAATTAATAGCCACTGGATGGCTTTCTACAGTAAGGGAAAACAGCCATGAGTCACAAAACAATTGCAAGTTCTTACACTCCGTGTGCTTCAAAGGGGACCACTTCTAGAGGACCACTGTCGAGAGGGAGAGAGGGGCCGACATTGGTGGGCACTTCTGTCCTGCCCTTTTGGCATCAGAATACTCAGGGCTTGGTACCACGTGGGGGCGGGAGGGATATTCTGAAAACGAGATATCGTATATTAGCAGAGGCTTTATTCTGGAAGCCAGCCTCATCCCAGATGGAGGGACAGATGTGGACAAGCCTCTGCCAGCGGCTTATCTGGAGAGGGCTGGGCTTCTGGTGCTGAGACATTCCGTAATCTATTTTCCTGAAAACACAAGAATCTGACGCTTGCCTCCCTGCCCATCTCTGAGAACATACTCTCAAAACCCTGGGCCTTGCCTTGGAAGTCTTGTCCCTGAGAGTTTAAGGCTACATAGGATGCCAGCGCCACGTAGTTCTGCACACCACTCAAGTGAGAGAACGCTCCAGAAGGGCTAGGCTTGGGGAAGCATCTACCTTTTGGAGCTCTGCTGTCCACTGTGCAAGAAACAGGGAGCCTTTCTTCAAGGTGCTATGAAACTAGGCAGGTGCTAAGCCTGGCAAGGCGATCGCTTCCTAACACAAGGACAGCCACAGCACAGCTCTGTCAGGGCACACGGCTGCCACCAACCCTGCTCCAGCTCCTGGGGCGTCCACTCCGGCCAGCAGGCACACCTTCTACATGCCGCATTACTCACCTCCCCGGCTTTCTGTTGACCTTGGTCTTTGGCCTGAAGATAAGATTGCATTCAGGACCTCTGAGCACACAGCTCAGGCCTGGGCTCTGCAGAGCAGGCATGGCGGTTTCCTCCAGCCCAGTGTGTCCAGACCCCTGGAAGAACGAATGTGCTGAGCTGAGATGGCTGCACACCCACCATACCTTCCCAGAGCCTAGACCCCGCGGTACCCATTAGCATCGCCGCTGGCATCAGTGACCGGTCTTCCTGGAGGGGCAAGGATGATGCTCAGAAAGCAAGAGGACCTTTCTTGCCATCGCCTTGCCTCAGCTGCTCAGAGAAGCCCAGCGTGGCAGGCCCCAGGAGGTCAGGCCAGGCTGAGGATGGAAATCCCAGACACCTCCTTTGCTCACCAACATGGTGGATGTCTCATGGGCGCTTATATTCTGGGTGGGGCTTGACCTTGAGAAGCCCGCCTGGAGCTCTCAGGTCCCACCTTGAGCTCCGGCCAGCCTCCTGGGCTCATCTGCAAGGGCTTCTTGATTCAGTGGTGCTGCGTTCTTGTCTCTGGTTTGGTTTGTTTTCGTTTTGTCGTGTCCTTTCAATTCTCCCTCTCCCGTCGCAGAGGCGTAGGGCGGATGGCAGAGAATTTCTTTGGTTCCACTTGAATCAGCAAAGGAGTGTTGGGAAAACTCCTTAGGTGCTCTGGAGGAAGAAATGAGTGACTGTCAGGATGGTAAGCTGTCCGCGGGACCTATGATAACCACTGGGCTCCCCAGCGTAGGCGCCTATTTCCACAAAACTCTCAAATTCTAGAAGGGGGGCAAATTCCCCTGCCCCCATCCAAAATGTGCTGTTAATTCACCAAAATACTTTAGTCTTTTGGAGCCGAGGAGCAGAGCGGAAACAGCCAGCTGAGGAGGTAGAGGCAGCCTTTCCTGCTCATCCACGGGGGCCCATCCAGCTAGCACTTGGGCCCGTAGGTGGCCACTGTCCCTGGTGCCTCTGAATTGCCCCCAGCCACCCTGAGTGGATCCCCCTAGCAGGATCCCCATGTCTTCAAAGTGAGGACAGTTGACTCTGTTCTTATTAAACACCCCACTGGTTCCCCAAAGCCAGTGTCCTGAAACCTGACAGTCTCCAAAATCCCCCAGCCAGCTTTCTGTTGACAGCACCAGCATTAGAACCATCGCGCCATTCTTGCCCTGCTCTGCAGAGGGCCATCAGGGATCTGCCCCTGCAGCGCTGATGTCTCTGTGTGTTGACCACACCCCATACTCTCACTCCAGTACTGTACTGAGCAGCGGCCAAGCCCTGTTACCAGCTAGACTGCAGCGGTCTTATGGTGCTATTGATACTGGTGCAAAGCAGCCTCCCAGAAGTCAGCCGTGGTTTGGTATTATCAGAAGAGAGGGAAAATTCTCAGTGGTAATAATCGTATCCTTCCTTTTCTTTTTCTTTTCTCATTTCAGAGCTAAATGTATATATTTTCCCTAGCTAACTTCCATTACGTACGTACTGTACCCATGGTATTTCTTGTTTTACTTTTTGGTGCTGGTTCTAAAATACAGAAAAAAGGGAGAGAAAAAAAAACAGAAGAAAAACATTGGATGCATTAGACATGAAAAATTAATCATTACATTGGAAGCAAGTTGAACATGTGTAATAAAATGTTTTTCCATAACAGCTTTAAGCTGTCTGTGAAGCGAAAGACAAAAGCCAGTCCTCCAGAGCTGGTGGGTGCGGGAGCCGTGCCCTTCCCTGCTGGAGCCTGCCTGGGACCACAGCTGTGGCTGGAGTCAGAGGTCACTGGTCAGTGCAGTTCCGGCAGGTGGCTGTGTCTTCCCAGCCAGTGCTAACAAATCGCTCAGTCCTGGGTCTGTCACTATGTGGCTGCAAAACCCTGGGTGGGGTGTGAAGGTCTGACAACCCTGCTATGAGTCTGTGCCTCCGACCTGGAGCAGCCCTGGCTCCACGGGAGGGAGCAACCCCTACTGCTGGCGCCACCAAGAGGGGAGCCCTGGCCATGCGGCTCCCCGCGCCTGCTCCCTCTGGCTGGGCTCCCCAGCTACTATCTACCCCCACCCCGCCACCCTGCACCTTCACACCTGGGACAGCCACGGCCATTTGGACCCCATCTAGGCCTGACGTGGAGCAGGGATGTCACGGCTGGGATGGGCAAATGGGCGTTCCATCTCCTCACTTGCCCTGCAGGAACTGAGAGAGGAGCCCTTGTTAAGATGGGCACAGTGCCAGGTGTGGGGGTGCATGCTTGTGCTCCCAGCATTCAGGAGGCTGAGACAGGAAGGATCACAGTTTGTGGACAGCCTCAGCTACTTAGGCCCTTTGCAACTCAGTGAGACCCTGTTTCAAAATAAAGAATAAAAAGTAGGGCTGGGGGGGGGGGTGGCTCAGAGGTAGAATGCCCTGGGTTCCATCCCTAGTATCTCCCAAAAAAGAAAAAAATGGACGGGCACAGTGCCAGGCGTGGTGGTGCACACTTGTGTTCCCAGTGCTCGGGAGGCTGAGACAGGAAGATCACAGGTGCACAGCCAGCCTCAGAAACTTGCGAGGCCCTCCACAACTTAGTGAGGCCCTGTTTCAAAATGGATGGAACTGGGGGACATTATTCTAAGTGAGATTAGTAAAATCAGATGCTTTCCCTAATATGTGAGAGCTAGGGAGAAATGGGTCATAGGAGGAACTCTAGATGAAAAAGGAAATCCTATAGAGGAGCAAACAAGACAACCCAAAGGAGGAGAAAGGAGGGGGAAGAGGAAAATCTCTAAAACACACAATGTACTTAAACATATCGAAGTCAACCACTAAGCCAAGCAAGGGAAGGAGGGATGGGGAGGGAAATGGGTAGGGGTTAAATCAATGATGTGTACATGTATGTACATGCAAGTTTTTACCCCAATATGATATATGAATATAATGCACCAATAAGAAATTTAAAAAAAGAATAAGCCAGGCTGGGGGTGGAGCTCAGAGGTAGAATCCCCCTGGGTTCAATCCCCAGTAGTGCACGTGCGCGCGCACACACACACACACACACACACACACACACACAAACACAATTGATGCAGCACCCATTAAAGGTTACCAATTTGTTTAACAGACAATAAGCTGCCCATAGCCCCCTGGTTGCTGGGTGTATTAGTGCCTGTTCAATGCCCTAACAGAATACCTAGGGTGCCGGGGATTTGGCTCCTGCAGGAGTTTGAGGAGACAGACCACAGCACAGGAAACCTAAAGTTCATTCTCAAGAACCATCACCTACCTGCCTCCCGAACCAGGTAGAACCTTCTCGGCCTTCCTCTGAGTGTTCCGATCCCTGGTGGGTTGACTCGACTTGGGCAGGTAGTTCTTTTAAACACTGGGTGGCCTCCAACATTTCTGATTGGTTAGATGAACACGCCCTCATCAGCAAATGGTGAGTGTTTCTGTTTGGGACCCAGCCATCGGTAGAACTGCCCAAAACACAAAAGACCTGCTGAGGATCCAGCAGCCCCCCTGGGCAGATAAGCCTGGGGGGCTACAAACCAGGGAGGGAGGGAGGGGACAGGATGGCGGCAACAGAGGGAGGAAAGTCAGCGCTTTCTAGACACAGGCGACAAGGGTTGAAGCTGGAATCTTTTAGGCAGTGTTCTTCCTGTTAAAGGTCTCAGTAAAAGCCCTGTGTTTCTGCTTCTGGACACAAATCTACCTGCAACTGTGTCCTGTTGCCCCCGCATGACCACAGAAGCCCTGCCCAGCCCTCCTGGAAGAAGGGCCTCACACACACCTTCAGCCCTCTGCGTCTGCCTGCCCTCCCCTGCCAGCATCTTCTCCCCGGCTTTGCCCCTTGCTCTACACTGACATGGCATGTCTTTCATGGATCCCACTGCACAGACATGTCAGTGTCCTCCCTCGGCCTCTCAGCAACTGCCTCCATTGGCTCATTCTCTTCTCCTGGCTTCTGCATCTCCTGCCTTCTCCTCTTCATCTCCTGGCTCCTTTCCTCCATCCGCTGTCAGGTGATAAAGTGCCTAGAGCTCAGCCCTGCAGCCTCTTTCCTCTAGGTTTTCTCCCCAGGTCATATCACCCAGACCCAGGACCTTTGGCACCATGTTCATTCTGGTCTCTCCCAAATGAGCATCCTTGGTCCCGACCACTCCCCTGACCTTCAAATCCATACATGACCTCTTCCTATGCATGGTCGATCCCACAAGAAGCTCGGGTACCAGGATGGTCCTTCAGAGTTATCCCACGTCTGCAACTTGGGCAAGGGGCTCAGTGGGGACAGCTCACCCCCGTTGAAGCGCTTCCAAGGACGAGTAGAATTAATAAAAGGCTCATGGCGTTCACACAGCTGGGAGCGGATGACAACTGGCAGGAGGAATCTTAGGGCTGTCAGAGCAACTGCAGGTGGCCTCTCCCGGGGGCTCTCTGCAGCATGGTGGCAGGGCTTCAGTGGTGGTCCCCCTGAGAGAAAGGGACACTCATGAGGGCCACATCACCCCACATGACAAAGGTCACACAGCTTCACTTCCACCACGCTCTCACCATAAGCAGTCACAAAGACCCACGCAAGCGTAAGGGGAGGGACACGGTGTGTCTCTTGGCAGGGCCGTGGCGAGGTTCTCGAAGGGCAGGTGTGATGGGAAATATTACTGCGGTCATTTCCAAAAGATTCACATGCACACATCCTATACCAGGGCTCTCCAGAGAAACAGCCAATCAGGTATATGTATGTAAAGATCTGTAAAGGGAGACATACGGGAATTGGCTCATGTGGTCACGAAGGACCAAAATGTGCAACGTGCAGGCAGGAGCCTGGGCAGTATAATCAGTCCACATTCAAAGAATGCATGAAGGGAGCTGAAGGCGTGAGAACAGGAGTTCTGGAGACAGGAGAAGATGGGTGTACCGACTCTAGAAGAGGGAGAATTCACCTGTCCTCCATCTCCTTCTTCTGTGGAGATGCTCAGTGGATAAATGCTACTGCCCACATTGGAGAGGGCAGTCTCCTTCACACAGCCTAGCAGAAATGTGAATCTCTTCTGAAAACACTCACAGACACACCCAGACTTGGTATGTGACCAGTTACCTAGGCACAGTTACTTTTGGCCCATAAATTAGCCATCACACCCTAAGATGTGTGAAATACAGTCACCCTTCCTCCCATTCCACCTCCGAAGTCTCATTCCACTTCGCATCTGGTTCAGGCCCCAGGGCCAGGATTGCATCACCTAAATCAGTTGAAGACGAGGGTCCTCTGAGGTGGCTTCCCAGATGTGGTTCTTGGGCACTGTCTCTCCTCATCTATGAACAGAGAGACATCATCTCCCTCCTACCTAGACACCCAGAAGAAAACGTCAGGACAGGCAGTCACTCTAGGATGGAGGCAAAGGGGAAATACACAGCAGTCACTGTCCACAGAAGTTCTGAAGCCCATGCTAGCACAAGTCATCAGTTCCATTAGGCTCAGTGCTGGTACCAGGAATTATTCTTCTTGGACCACCTCCATAACCATCTGCTTGCTGCCATTTGTGTGTGTGTGTGTGTGTGTGTGTGTGTGTGTGTGTGTGTGTGTGTGTTGGGGATTGAACCCAGGAATATTCTACATCCAAGCTACCCTCTTCTCTTTTATATTTTGGTTCAAAATAGGGTTAGGTTGCCGAGAGTCTTGCTACATTGCTGAGGCTGTCCTTGAACCTTAGATCTTCCTGTCTCAGCCTCCTAAGTACTGGAACTACAGGATGGCACCACCACACCTGGCAATTTATTCTTAACCGTAAGGGAAGCAGGATTCGATAAAGTGTCTCTCCTCTTGGAGAAGATGTCCTGACATGTCCCAGACGACTGGGCTCCTAAAAGTATCATCGATAAAAGGAGTCTTTGACTCTTCATTGGCCGAGCCCCTGCCCTCCAGAGTTCTATGCTTCCCAGGTTACTTGCCGCCTCTTGTTTATCTGGTCTGATTTGCATGATATCATGGATGGTCTCTGTGGTCCAGACCCTTCCATGCTCTATTTTCTAATAGAAAGTGAGAGAGTTAGCATAAATGGATGGTCTTGGACAAAGGAAATTGACTAATAAATGGATAGATTTTCTGTCACTTGGGAATAGGAACTGCTCAGCTGTCCCTTTCTGACAGGAATGGAAAAGAATGAATTCCTCACTCAATGGCCACACTGTACTCCTTACATCTGAACTATGCTGATTTGCTCTAGCAGAGGCCCCTCATCAGCTGGGCATGTTGGTTCACGCCTGTAATCCCAGTACTTGGGAGACTGAGACAGGAGGATCCCAGGTTCCAGGGCAGCCTTAGCAACTTAGCAAGACCCTGTTTGAAAAAATAAGTAAGTAAAATAGAGCTGGGGGCTGGAGGTATAACTCAGAAGTAGAATGCTCCTGGTTTCAACCCTCAGTATAACACACACACACACACACACACACACACACACATCACAAATTCTATCTTTAAATCATGGTAGTTCAGCCGGGCGTGGTGGCACACGCTTGTAATCCCTGCGCTTGGGAGGCTGAGACAGGAGGATAGCACAGGTTCAAAGCCAGCCTCAGCTACTTAGTGAGGCTCTCAGCAACTTAGACCCTGTTTCCAAATAAAATAGAAAAAGGTCTGGGAGTATAGCCCGGAGGTAGAAAGCCTCTGAGTTCCACCCCCAGTACCACAAAAAAAAAAAAATCATGGTAGTTCACTACTATGAAACAGGATTAGACGGTCTCTATTCTAAATTTTCAAAGACTGAGTAAGTACATGAGGACATGACGGGGACACAGTATACTCTGCATTCTTTAGATTTTAGGAATGACATTAAAATACACCATTCTCAGCTGGGTGCTGGGACACATGCCTACGCCTGTAATACCAGTTCTTGGGAGGCTGAGATAGGAGGGTCACAGGTTGGAGGCCAACACACAGCAACTTAGCAAGACCTTGTTTAAAAAATAAAATAAGCCTGGGGGGTGTGACACACGGCAAAGTGTCCCTGAATTTAATTACGAGTACCACCAGGAAAAAAAAATATGCTATTCTCACTGGGTTGCAATATCACTATTGATTTATGCTCTTGCCCGGGGAGAGACAAGTTTATGGGCTTCTGCTAGACCTTCCCCACTACAGTGGTTCTTGACACCACAGGCCAAGGACCAAGTTCATCCATTCTAACTGTACAACTGGGGACAAGGGAAATGACCACTGAGTGGCTCCAGGAACCCTCTAGACTCACTATGATCAAAACCCGGGCCGGGCTCCAGTTATTGTGTGAGCCCCATCCCCTCACTCCAAAAGCGGACATTCTGGGTCCTGGGCGTCAGTGTCGATTTGGATCCTGTGGGCAGTGGTCCTCTGAAGGTCTGTGTACATTTCCTTCCACCAATAAATGGCTGAAGGTCCCTTTGGGAAAAGACTGGGGCTGATAATTTTCTACCCTTTGCCTGACATTCGGTATCTCCTTTGGTCCATGGATTCTGGGCCTGAAAACCGGCTCAGAATGGAGATATCATTTTTAAAGGGCCTAGTTGTTCTTGTGATCATCCAACCTTTTTAATTGAATACGTTCACTGGATCACACCCTTGGCAGCCGTCCATTCAGCTTGCTCTAATCAGTGGTCCACTAACTACTTCCAAGATCAGGACCTCCCCTTCTCTCACCCTGACCTTGCCCTCATTGCAGGAACCACACCACCCTGTTCTGACCATTTGGTGCCACTCCCTAGACTCTATGACTTGGGGATGCTGGGAATTCCATTGCCACCAGAGAGCTCAGGTGTGTAACAGCCTCTCCCATGCCAGCTGTGACCTACAGGTGACAGCCATGACTGAACTCCTCAGCCACGCCCTCCCCCGCAGCCAGGACTTCCTTATTGCTTTGAGAAGTGGCGTTTTCTGAGGACCCCAAGGGACATGGTCTGGGGGACTTCCAGTCTTCCTCTCTAGCAGGTCCATCTAATATATGAGTGCTTCTGTGCAGAAGATGATGTCTGTAATCTTTCCACTTCACCCTGGCTCTCTGCCACCACTGTGCATGGCGTCACAGCGGCTCACTGCAACCCTGCTGGGTCTTCCTGTGTTGTTAGAGCTGCTATAACTAAATCCCTGAGCCTGGGTAAGTTATTAACAACAATGGTAGCATATTGCTCACGGTTCTCAAGGCTGGGAGGTCCAGACCCAAGATGCCCGCAGGTGCAGCGTCTGGCGACAGCTCTTCTGCTCTCTAGATGCTGCCCCGTTGCCTCGTCTTACCCTCATACAAGGGGAAATCAAGCTTTCTTAGCTTTCATTTTATTTATTATTTGTCTGGCACTGGCGATTGAACCCAGGGCATTTTACCTCTGAGCTAAACTCCCAGCCCTTTTTATTTATTCTGAAACAGGGTCTTGCTAAGTTGCTGAGGTTGACCTGGAATCTGCATTCCTCCTATCTCTGCCTCCCAAGTAGCAAGATTACAGCTGCACCCCCTATGCCCAGCTTGGGCCTCTTTTTTTTTTTTTTTTTTTTTGGTGGTGGTGGTGGTACTGGGTTTCCTGAAAACCCTTCTACCCCCGGGCTACACTCCCAGACCTAGACCTATTTTATTTTATATTTTTATTTGGAAACAGGGTCTCTTAAGCCAGAGAGGCTGGCTTCGAACCTGCGCGATCCTCCTGTCTCCGCCTCCCAAGCAGGATGATTACAAGTGCACCACCACGCCCGGCCTTGGGCCTCTTTTATTAAAATACTCACCCCTTTTGCGTGAGTCCTGTCTTGACAACCTACTCTTCTCGCAGATGCCCTACCCGCCGATACCACTACACTGAGGACTGAGTTTCAATATAGATATTTTAAGGGGACACAGCTCTTAGGACCAGGCATTTCCTGATTCTCTCCCTCCTCCTTCTCCAGCTCCCTCCAATCCGCCATACCTGAGACAGGGTAATATTTTAAAAGCATAAATCATCATCAAAACACAAAACATAAAGACATAAATGACATTCACCTGCTAATCCCCCTCCACTAGCTTCTGGGCCCTGGGAAGCCCTGGCCAACCACACCTTCCTCCCTGTCTTTTCCACGCGCATGGCTTCCTCTGCCCCGGAATACCTGCACCTTCTCCAGGATGTAGACTGGCATTTGCACTATTTGCAGTGTCCCCCCACACCCTGCCGTTCTGCAGGGGCTGATGTACACAAAGCCTTCATGTCAGGGCTCAAATACTAATGCTCACAGCTTCCCTGAGCATTCCAGCTAACGTGGCTTTTCCCAAACACAGTTGCCACCTTTATCCCTTCCATGGGACTTGTCATAACCTAGACTTATTAAAACTTTTTTTTTTTTTGCGGCACTGGGGATGGAACTCAGGGGCATTCTACCTCCAAAGGACACCCCCAGCCTTATTTTGTATTCTTTATCTTGAAACAGGGTCTCACTGAGTTGCAAAAGGCCTTGCTAAGTAGCTGAGGGTGACTGTGAACCACGATCCTCCTGTCTCAGCCTCCCAAATGCTGGGATTACAAGTGTGCGCCACCACACCTGGCCAACGTATTCCAACTTGGGGGCGGGGGGTCTGGGGATGGAACCCAGGGGCATTCAACCTCTGAGCTACACTCTCTGCCCTATTTTTTATTCTTTATTTTGAATGCACACATTGTCTGTTTTTCCATCTGAAAAGCAAGTTCCACCAGTGCAGAAATCACATCCTGTCCCTCCCACGTGTCACTAGTCCCTGGTGTGTGGCCACACAAGCCCCAAGTGACTGTGCTCACCCCTGCTGGGTCCACTTTCAATGGTTTACATTATTTTCTGATAAAAGCTTGGACCAGAAGATGTTTGTACTGGGTCACAAAAAGACACTCTAAATTTGATGGGTTGGTTTTTTTTTAGCTTATACCTCAAGTGAAACATATTTGGGCCACCAATTTTAAGTCAATGAGACAAAGATGTTGGGCCTTTTTCAAGTCCTCTCTTATGAGCCACCGAGCACACCCTTATGAGCCAGCACCAACAGGTGTCTTGGGTGGTGGCCATGGTAACCTAGAAGCTGTTTTCACTCCTAGTCATTTTGTCTGTGGGACAGGTGAGGGAGGGAGGGACCCAGGAGGCAGAGAAAGCCCATGGCTTGGTGATGATCTTTGTAAAGCTTGCTGTGCTACTGCCAAAAGATGCTTCTAGAACAAAAGTGGTGGTGGTGGTGGTGGTGGTGGTGGTGGTGGTGGTGGTGGTGGTGGTGTGTGTGTGTTACTGAGGATGGAGCCCAGGGGCCTTCTACCTTTGGGTTATACCCCCAAACCTATTTCATTTTCTATTTGGAAACAGGGTCTCACTAAGTTGCTGAGAGCCTCACTAAGTAGCTGAGGCTGGCTTTGAACCTGCATGATCCTCCTATCTCAGCCTCCCAAGTACTGGGATTACAAACATGTGCCACCACTCCCAGCTTAGAATAAAGGTTTTCAGCGCATGACTCCTGGTACTGAGAGGACAAGTCCAGGGACCTGGCTGGAACCCAGGAAGACAGAGGATCTCACTGTGAGAGTCCCCTGGGCAAGGACCTCCCTACTCCTCTGTGCATTACAAACCCACCCTCCTCAGTAAAACAGCCCCTTCCAGAGCCCAAGAGGCTTTAGCATTCCGAAGGAGAGCATTCAAAAATGACCAAGACATTAGAAGGTTTTCTAATTTCCCAGGTTTTCTCAGGAGAACACTGGGGGTTTCCCTCGGAATAGACTAAATGCTCAGGACCAGGGGAAGATGTACCTTATAGAGAAAGATAAAGGACTCCATGAATTGAAGACGTTTTCGTGGACAGAGCCTAGGGAATCCCAACAAAGGAGGGTTAGGGTCACCAGGGCGCTCAGGATCCGTCCAGGTCCAGGTATTTATATACATACAGCCCAGCATTTCCATGCACAGACATGGAGTTAGCTTAAGAACAGCACCCCGAACTACCTTCCAACACACTCCTCCGTGTCTCCTCCTCCCCAGTCCTCTTTCATACTTTATGCCCTTGCTATCTCACTTTCTACCCCTTTCTTGGTCCCTATTTATTTATTTATTATTTGCTGTGCAGTGCTGGGAATCAAACCCAGGGCCTCGCGCATACTAGGCAAGGGCTTTACCACTGAGCTACATTCCCAGCCCCTGATTTATTCTCTTTCTGCCTCCTCACTTCCAGCTCCGCTTCCTTCTTCCCTCCCTTTCTGCTGTCTTCTTTTCCCCACTACCCTCTCCTACTTAAGATCCGCTCCTGATTTGGGCCGCATGGTCGATGTAGAAACTTCCATTGAGGGCCCATTCACTGGTCTCTGGCGAGCGGGGAGCAGTTCTGGGGGCTGTGTTTCTCCCGCCTATATTCTGCCAAGAACCCTTTAAAAATTCCCTCTCCGACCACTCGCCCGGGATCTTCGCAAACTGGCTGCTCTTCAGAAGTGTTAGAGGTCCCGAGTGCTCAGCCCGAGCTTCTTTCTGTGCGTGCCAGCCATACGGTTAAGGGTCCCCTGGCTAACGATGTATCCCTAGCGATCAGCTTGCTTGCCACTGAGGTTAGCTTTAATGTGCCAGTCGACAGTTATAAAGCAGCAATTCTGGAAGTCCAGCCCGAGGATCACGATGCATTAACACATCGTTAAAATAGTATATTGCAAAGTCAACATACGATTATAACTGTTGACCTGTCAAATACTGACAGATCTTGAGAGCTCAGTGGAAGCCAAATGCCGTTTTGTTAAATTGGGAATCAGAGCGAGGAAGACCGAGTATGGTGAACATGGCAATGGGGTGGGTTTGATGTGTTAATGGACTTGGCAGCATTTTGTTTTACAAAATAAGCATGTAATATAGCCACATATATATTATACTAGTGTGTTATGTTCTACGTACACCTCCACGCACATACATACACGCGCATGCCTGTACAGTGCATACATATAAACTGTGGCCACAGAGCTAACATGGGTCAGTCAACTGTGGCTTATAAAATGGCCCTGGAGCAATTCTGGCAACATCCTTGCCTCCTTTGGAGAAACAGCCACAGCTCAATTAGATATCCCAAAGCAGCTGCAATATCCATCTGCATATATAAGTTGGGGTAAATAAAACGTATTTATATCGTGACTCACTTATTAACCATCCATTTTACAATGCAAATCAATAAACTTTTATTAAGCACCATGGTTGATAGAGGAGGGGTGAAAGATGAATAATACACGGCCCCCGTCCTGGGAGAGTCCTAACGATATGTTATTGTACACTTCTCCTGGCAAATAAATGGCTCTGCCCGAATGTGGAAAAATAGTCAAGTCAGTACAAAACTAATAGGGCTGTTGGCTCTGAGTTCAAGATAAACACAGCTCTGCCCAAGGGGAAATCAGACTCGCTGTCTTTCTGATCGGTCTGGCTCAGACAAGCCAAGTTCTCAAGTTTGACCGCCTCACTCGTCAATACCCTCGGATGAACTCTGCCTCTCACGCTGCGCAGCGACACTGCACGTACCATCCAAACGCAAGGATAGGTCAAACCGCACTCGACGGCCCAGCATGGTTTCCTCTCTTCATGAAGCTGGCTGGTCACAGCAGACAGACCCTCTGTCTGCACCTAGCCAGTTGCGTATGTGAGCTGGACTCTCACACGGCTATTTTAGGATATTTAAAGAGATTAATCTAGGAGTAACTTGCGTTTTAAGAAAATAGGAAATTATGAAAAAAAATATAAAGGAGGTAGTAAGAAGAAAGAACAAGGAAACTCAGAATTTATGAACCAAGTCACTAAATTTCAAAAATCAAGTTGGCGTGGGGGCTGTACCCTCGTAATTCCAGTACTTGGGAGGTTGAGACAGGAGGATCACAGGTTCCTGGCCAGCCTCAGCTATTCAGTGAGACACTCTGCAACTTAGTGAGACCCTGTTTCAAAAGAGAGAATAAAATATAGGGTTGAAGGTATAGCTTGGAGGTAAAATGCCCCTGGGTTCCATCCCTAGTACTGCCACACACACAAAAAAGAGCAAACCTCAATTGGGCACAGTGGCACACATCTATATTCCTAGTGCTTAAGATTACAAGAACTGTTTAAAAATAAAAAATAAAATAGGGCTGGGGGTATATCTCAGAGGTCCAATCTCCTCAATACCATAAAAATTTTAAATTAAAATTTAAAAAATCATGAATTCTAGAAATAAATAAAACAGAGGATTTGTGAATTGAAAGATAATATTGAAGAATTTTTGCCAGAGGGCAGAATATAAAGAATTTTTTAAAATGGAAGTTAAGCCGGGTGTGGTGCGCTTGGGAGGCGGAGACAGAAGGATATCGCGAAGGTTTGAAGCCAGCCTCGCTGGCTTAAGAGACCCTGTTTCCAAATAAAAATATAAAAAATAGGTATCTGGGGGTGTAGCCTGGAGGTAGAAGGTTTTCCAGGAACCCCAGTACCACAAAAAAAAAAAAAAAGAAAGTGAAGATAAGAAAGAGTAAAATAGTTTAAGAGGTATAAAACTTCATAATGGCTGCTCCAAAGACAAAATTTTTAAAAAATGGTAGAAGAGTTCTTCTATTTGAAGAGACAATGACTGAAGATGTCCAAGAACAAAAACATGCATCCTTAAATCAAAAGGCAAATACAATAGTCTCCCTTCAGGGGAAACATCCTAAGACACTCCAGGGGCGGGGGGGGGGGGGGCTGAAACCAACATAGCACCAAGTGCCATGTCTGTCTCTTCCTATACACACATGATGATAAAGTTTAATTTATAAATCAGTCATGGTAAGAGATTAAGAGGAACTAAAACTAAGATAGAACTATTATAATAATATACCACAGACATTTGCAACCTCAGCATATGATTTATTTTCTTATTGAAAACTTTCATCTTTTCATTCTAAGGAAGCACTTCACAGCCTCTCCCTCTCTCTCTCTCTCTCTCTCTCTCTCTCTCTCTCTCTCTCTCTCTCTCTCTCTCTCTCAATACTGGGGTGGAGCCCAAGGCATTCTACCTCTGAGCTACATCCCCAACCCTAATTTTCATTCTTTATTTTTGAAACAGGGTCTCCCTGAGTTTTAAGGGACCTCACTAAGTAGCTGAGGCTGTCTGCAAATATTGATCCTTCTGTCTTTGACTCCTGAATGCTGGGATTACAAGCATGCGCCACCATGCCTGGCTCACAGCTTCTCTTTGATATACCCAAATTTACAACCTCACTGCTCTTTCAGTTGGGACCATCATAAAGTAAAATAAAAGTTAAGTGAATACAAGCATACCATGATAATAGAACTGACAGCCTAGACAGCTACCGCACAGATACACTGGACAACGGAATGATTCATATCCTGGGCAAGATGGAGCAGGAGGGCATAAGATTCCATCACAGTACTCAGAAGGGCTATTGATCTAAAATGTATGAGCTATTTATCTATGGAGTTTTTTCATTTAATATTTTCAAACCACAGTTGATCATGGGTAACAAAACTTGAAAAGCAAAACCCCTGCACCTGTAATGAACAGAATACACAGCTATAGATCCAGACCTCACTTATCATAGTGAAACTGTAGAAATCAAGGATGAAGAAGGAATTTAGAAACAATTAGAGAAAAGACAGATACTCGCAAGGAATCACAGTCAGTGTGACAGCAGACATCAGAGGGAAACGGAGGAATCTTTTTTTTTTTTTTTTTTTTTTTGGCAGTACTGGGGATTGAACCCAAAAGCAGTCTACCTCCAAGCTATATCCCCAGCCCTTTATTTCTGTTTTGAAATAGGGTCTCACTAAGTTGCTGAAGCTGGTCTTGAACCTGCAATTCTCCTGTCTCAGCCTCCCAAACATGATTACAGGTGTGTTCTGCCACACCTTGGAGGAATCTTTATCAAGTGCTGAGAGCATCCACCCCCCACTTCCAGTTACTGTCCCATGAAACCTACTAGGGGAAGCCTAACTTCCTCCTTTTCCAGAGACTCATGATTGATGAGACCCATTTATCAGGCCCCAAACTCCTTCCCCGGCCAACTTATCTCAGGTAAAGGCCCCACCATCCACCCCGTGCCTCATCCCACAGACAGGACATCCCCAAGCCCTGTCATTCTCAGAGTTGACTCTTTTTCAGACACTGTCTCACAGGGGCTGCCTGTAATGCTTAGAGCCACAGGACAGAGCCCAGCTCACCCTCCAGGCAGTAGGCTGTCCCTGTAGCCCCGGGACAGAGCCCAGCTCACCCTGCAGGCAGTAGGCTGTCCCTGTAGCCCCGGGGCAGAGCCCAGCTCACCCTCCAGAGAGTAGGCTGTCCCTTTAGCCCCAGGACAGGCCCAGCTCACCCTCCAGGCAGTAGGCTGTCCCTTTAGCCCGGGCCCTCAGTCCTTCTTCTGCATTATCCCACTCATGCTTCCTGTGGACTACGTCAGGGTCTGCAAACTATGACTCACCAACTAATCCTTCCCACCATCTGCTGCTATAAATAAAGTTTTATTGGCACAAACCATGCCCATGTGTTTATGTGTAGCTGCCTTTGCTTTACAAAAGCAGAGTTGAGCACCTGGCCAGAGCCTGTATAGTCTGTAAAGCCTAATTTACCATGTGACCCTTTGGAGACAACATTAGCAACTCCTGCCCTGAGCTGCTATCTCTGGCCTTTCCAAGCGCTATTCCCTAACCTGACCCATTCTCTGCCCACTTCAGACACCCATCCTCAATGGCCCCATCGCTATCCGTGTACTCACCCCCCTGACACAGCTCACACCGGTATTTAATTCTCAATACTTCGTCCTTCTCCCCATGCCATGGTTGGAATGTGTCTCCCAAGGTTTCATGAATCACATTCCTGGCCTCTAGTGTGGCAATGTTGGCCGGGGGTGGGTCTTTAAGAGGCGGAGCCTTGCGGGAGGTGATTAGGTCATTGGGGGCTCCAACCTTAGAAAGGATTGACATAGTTCTCATGGGACCCCAGTCGGTTCTCAAAAGACACAGTTGATACAAAGAGCAAGAGGGGCCCTCCCTGCCCCCTGGCTTCCTGTGTGACAGTGCAGTCTCCTCCTCTCAGACCTGCCCCTGCCAGGATGCCAGCTGCCAATTCCTAGAGGACTCATGCTGGGTTCTTTTCAAATGCAAACCAATCAGTTCAGACTCTAGACCCTCCCTCTTTGCAAAAAAAAAAAAAAACCCTCCTTCATCTGATCATCACCTCGAGCCAGGTACCACACAGCAAGGAGAGCCCCAGACCCAGAGCCTACTGGATGGATTCAAATGAGCCAGTCCCAAGCCCTCCTGGCCTGGTCACTTGTTCCTTCCCATGGAAACCACCACCAAAGCTCTTGTCCCTTTTTTTCTCTTGTTCTTTCTACCTCCTGACCGGCCCTATTGTTTCCTGATCCGGCCTGCGTGCAAGCCTCCTCCTCCCAGAAACTGTGATAACAAAGGAGTGTGTGTGTGTGTGTGTGTGTGTGTGTGTGTGTGTTGCTGAGAATCTTGCTAAGTTGTCGAGGCTGGCTTCAAACTCACTATCCTCCTGTTCAGCCTCCCAAGTACTGGGATTACAGGCATCTGCCACTACACTGGGCATGTTTTGTTTTGTTTTGTAACTGGGTCTTACTAAGTTGCTGGCCTCAAAACACAGCAATCCTCCTGTCTCAGCTTCAAGTACTAAGATCACAAGTGGTGCACCACCCACCACTCTTGGCTCACAAAGTATCTTTTCAATTTCAACTGTCTCCTAATCTGTTGGTCCTGTTCTACCTCAAATTTTCTATAATGCTCTTCATTTTAAAACCGGAGGTAAAGAGGGATGTGATCGATACTTGCGGGGGTTCAGACAGGCCGCACAGGCTGACCTCCAGGTCTATTTGCTGGGATGGGTGGGTTCCCTGGGGGAGGAGAAGATGGGTCATTAGATTGTGTCTAACAGGTGGTCAGGAAACTGACGCCTGCTCAGCCAACACCCCCTCCGCTGGCCCATGGCCTCGGCCTGCTCCTCAAGTTGGAAAGTGAGCCTGGCTCTCCTTAAAAAGATAAGACACTAATCAAACACCACAGTATTAATACTTCTCACCTAATTATCATGCAAGCCTCCCCAGGTCTTTAGAACCTTCTAATTATATACACTCTGGACCCCAGTTTTCCAGAGAGCTAGAAGACGTACTACCTTATGAGAAGTACAACTGCCCCCCTACCCCGCACCCTCAGAGTCCTGATGGAAACACTGGCTTGCCTAACGGGGGTCCCGAGGCTGAGGTGTGGGTGAAACCATCTAAAAACGAGGTCCTGTTTGGCTTTGAGTAACTAAGCTCTCTGAGAAAAATCCGGGGCCATCCATCACTCTACAGAGTGGTTGATTCAACACCAAGAAGGCTGGCGCTGGGCAGGCACTCTGCCTTCCCATGGCGCAGGGCTGCAGAACAAGGAACCGTGCATAGGGTGCCGATGGGAACCTCAGAGAGGATTGGCAGGTGCAGGAGAGAAGAGGACATTCCGGGCAGAAAGGACAGACCTTCCGAGGAGAAGCTGCTGATTCCTGGAGGAGCAGCTTTGAGAGTGAAGGAAGGTGACAAAGAGGGAGGGGCCAGTCCGTTTTCAGGGTTGCACCCCAAGGCCCACCACCTAGCCTGGTGCAGATATTTGGATGAACAAGTAAGATGTTTGTTTGTTTGTTTGTTTGTTTGTTTGTTTGTTTGTGGTACTGGGGATGGAACCCAGGGGTATTCTACCTCTGAGCGACACTCCCAGCCCTATTTTTTTTTTTATTCCTTATTTTGAAACAGGGTCTCACTGAGTTGCAAAGGCCCTCACTAAGTGGCTGAGGCTGGCTTCGAACCTATGCAGTCCTCCTGTCTTGCCTCCCAAATGCGGGGATTACAAGCGTTGTCACCACGCCTGGCGAACAAGCAAGTTCCCGAGATGATCACGGACACTTTGGTGAGATCCATAATGCCAGAACAACAGCATTTGGCCTTCTCTTCAGAGTGGGCTAGCTAGGCTCCAAACAGAAAAGGACACCTAATTAGACTTTGTTGCTTCTGCAGAGACCATGCCAGCATAGCCAGAGGGTGTTTTTCAGCTAAGCTGTGTGAGCGGGTTAAGCCATGCTCTTAAAATAAATAGCTTGTACTGTTTGTCCCCAGTGACAAAATAGGCTTCAGGGAGACCATCTCATCATTCCTTGCAGCATACATATGCAAAGCATTAGCCGTCAAGTCTCCCCCACCGGGGTTGCTTAGAAAGGAGAGTCTCTTGCCCAGGTCATGAGGCACCTTTAAACTGAAACAGAGAGGACCCTCAGCCCCTTGGTCTAAGGGTACCTTCGCTTCAGCCCTCAGCCTGCTGGTCTCCCAGACACATTCTACCTCCATGTTATACCCCCCAGCCTTTTTTACTTTTTATTTTTAGAGCCTCACTAAGTTTCTGCAGTCTTGTACAATTGCTAAGGCTGGCTTCAAACCTGTGATCCTCCTGTCTCAGCCTCCCAAGTGCTGGAATATTACAGGCACACACCACCACAGCCGGCTAAGCCCAAAAAGCATCTTTCTATGACTCCCAGTCTCCTTCCGGCACTGGGGAGCAGCTTGGTAGCTCATTCAACACTTTTAACAAGTACCAATTAAGCCCTTGTTATGTGCAACACACTACACTAGCTGCCGCCCATCAGGCAATTTCCACGTGCTCAGTAGCATGGGCTCTGTGCTGAGCACCTTAGAAGTCAAGTGGTACAGTGGTAAATACAACAGATACTGCTCTGCCCTCGTGAGCTTACACCGCAGAGGATCCGTGTAGTAGAGTCTGGAGGAGACTGCAAAATGTGGTCAGAGACACCTAGATTCCAGACATGGGTCTAGCTTCTTATCAGCTATATATAAAATGATATGAAAATGGAAATTTGGGTTGACAGCAAAATGACAGATATCACATCCCTGAGACAGCAGCCATTCTAGTCCACCTTTCCACCTCTGTGACCAAAATAATCGCCAACATAAACGATGGAGAGAAGGGAGAGCTTATTAGCTCACGGGTTAGAGGTGTAGTCCACGGCTGGCTCACTCCCAGGCAGACATCAGGGCAATAGAGCACACAAAGGAAGACTCAGCCCAACTCAGAGGTGGCCAGAAGTGCAGAGGCGGACACAGGAAGGAAACAGGGACGATACAGTCCCTAAGACACCAACCCCAGTGACCTACTTCCTCTTCCATGCCCTGTTGCCCAAGTTACCACCCAGTAAAATCCATTCAAAGTATTAATCCTTCAGCAATGTTTGACCATCCAGGGTAGAGACCTGATTCAATGATTTCACTTTGGGTTTTTTTTTTTTTTTTTTTTTTTGGCACTGGAGATGGAACCCAGGGGCATTCCACCTCTAATCTATACCCCTAGCCCTATTTTTTATTCTTTATTTTGAAACAGGGTCTCACTGAATTGCAAAGGGCCTCACTAAGTAGCTGAGGCTGTCTGTGAGCCGCCTTCCAAACGCTGGGATTACAAGCATGTGCCACCATGCCTCTGAACATTTTGCCTTGCCAGTACATGAGCCTTTCTGGGGGATATTTATATCCAAAGCACAATAGCAGCTCACCAGAATGGTTAAACAACGTCAGACCACAGCCTCGCACTCAGTTTATGCATCTAAGAGAGTTGGGACCTGCTGATTAGAGAAGGGTTTCTTTGGAGAGAGTTGTTCATGCCCCGAGGCCAACAGCAGCCATGTCAGTGGGGCGAGGGACGGTGCCTGCTCCTTCTCTTAGGCCTGGGAAGCTTCATCGGCACCTCCCAAAGTATTAAATATACGTGCCCAGAAGTTTGCATAGCACCATATACTGGTGCTTGGTTCACACCCAAAAGGCAAGAGATGGCCATCTTTTGGTCAGCTTGGGCTACCAACCCAAGCCACAAACGGAGTAGGTTAAATAAAAGAAATGGGGAGTCCCTATGCTTCTGGCCCCAATCAACAGCCAGCAGAGTGCGGTTTCTGGGGAAGCTTCTCTTCCTGGTTGCACGTGGCTGCTCAGTCCTCACGTGGCCCTTCCTTTGAATTTAGATAATGAGCAAGAACGTGTGTTCCCTGTCGTCACTTTTAAAGAACACCAATCCTACGGGATGCCCTTATTTAACCCTAATTACCGCCCTCTGGGCCCTATTTCCAGAGAGAGTCACGGGGCGGGTTAGGGCTTTGGTATGGGATGCGGGGGCACCATTCAGTCAGTCCATAGTAGACAGCCCAGCACTCTGACCGCAGAGCAGAAGAGCTCACTTCTGCAGAATCAGCTGCACTTCCGGGGTGTATCAGGACAGAGAACGTGTGGACCCTGGATGAGTGTGGCCCGCGGTCTGTACCAAGAGGACAAGAGCGTCACCAGCTGTGTCCAGCCAGCCTTCCAAGAGCTGAAGAGGAGCCACGGTGGGAAGGAAGCTCACTTCCCATGCTGGCCTTATAGGTAAAGACCCCAGCAGATAACAGGGTGATGGTCCCATACCCCCAGACCTAAAAATGTGCCCTAGAATGACAGTTAGTTTGAAGCACTTGGAAGACCCAAAGACTGCTCACACTCTGTAGCCACTTTGGGGCAGCCATTCCTTGGTCTTCATGGGAACTGGCTCCAGGACCCCATGCTGATACCCAAATCCGTGGCTGCTCAAGTCCCTTCTATAAAATGGCATAAAATGTGTACAGAACCTACACACCTCCTCCCAAATACTTTAAATCATCTCTAGATTAATTCTGGCACCTAATACCACGTGCATGCCATGTAAATAGTCGTGATACTGTATTATTTAAGGAAAGTCCATACATGTTCTGTACAGACGCAGTTGTTTTCCCAAATATTCTTAATCCACGGTAGGTTGGATCCACGGATGAGGAGTCCACAGACATAGATGCTCAACTGTACTTGTCACGTAGGAACATTCCTGGTCCCCTTTCCTCTCTACTTTCTCCAACCTCATAAAGCAAGAGTGCCCAGGTGGGGACAGCTCCAGGAGGTTAATCATGGACCCTTTCCCGTGACTGGCTCCCAGCTCAAGCCAGAGAAGGACGGGCAGACTCCACATTAAATGAAACTTGGAGTTGGATTATGACATGGAACTAGATAATTTTATTACTGGATTGGGACCATATTTAACAACTTAAATTTACTTGAGAAAGTGACCGGAGAACAATTTTTATTACCTAGGAGAGACCAGAAAATTCATAGGGCCAAAATTTCTATCCCGAATTAGGGGAAGCACTAGTCCTACTGAGTGAATTGATGGAAATAATGAAGAAAAAGGAAGGACATGCTGTGCGGGGCATCCCCGCCACAAAGTGTGTGTGTTCAGTGCCGCAGGCGTATGTGGTTATGTGGTGTATCTCTCTCTCTCTCTTCCTCTCTTCCTCTCTCTCTTCTCTTTCTATATGCATATATACATATATAATGTATATATACATAATATATATACACATATACACACATATGTGTGTGTGTGTGTGTGTGTGTGTGTGTATAATCTTTCTCTCTGTTTTTGTTTTGTTTGTGTCTGATACTGGGGATTGAGCCCAGGGCTGTTCTCTCTCTGAGTTACAACCCCATCCCTCTTTATCTCTCATTTTGAAACAGGGTCTAAGTTGCCAAGGCCCCCACTAAATTCCTGAGACTGGCCTCAACCCATATCAGCCTCCCAAGTACTGGAATTACAGGCGTGCACCACCACAGTGGTTTGCTCCTGTTAAAATCAGTGTGAAAGATTGCTCTGAAAAATTAAACTATATATGTTACCTAGCGCAGTGTCTGGTACACAGTAGGTCCAAACAAATGGTAGCCAGTCTTATTGTTCGTAATTACAGTAACTGTACCAGTAGTATTAGAAAACACCAAGAACTAACAAATGTCTGCCACTCCCGGTTTGCTTTGTATCTTGTCCCTCCCAACTTGACCGTCACGCTTTAGGTCACATTCCAGTTCTACCGGACCCTAAGGAAGCCCCAAACTGCAGGGAAATCTGGCCTCTTTCCTCAGCCTAATACAATTTCTGATTTTTATGTGGAAATCTCAAATCCCTCCTTTGCATTTAGCCTTTGAAAATACATGATGTGCTGCGTATGATTTCTCCCTAGACTCTCGCTGAATACTAATCACTTTTTTCCAGAAAAATCTCAGCATCTGGGCAGCTATCTAGCCCCTGGGATCACCAGTGGAATTGGACGAAGACCAAAGGCTGGTTACCGCAATATGTCATCCGCTCATGAATATCATTAAATAAGCTTGGTTTCAAGAAACCTTAGACCTTCGGGCTTTAGCACACATCAGGCTTTTCTCAGCATTCCAGAACATGATTAACAGTGACACCATGCCACAAATAAGTTATACGTGGCTCAAAACTCTAATTCACAATTGATTAGCCCTTTAACAATGGCCCTGGATAACACAGCGTTAATGGCCAGCCCTGGTGGTCTTTTTCTACCAGAAACCCATTACTAAGTCTACCTTGTGTTTTACAGCCCCCCAGTTGCAGCCTGGAGTCTGCTGAGGGGGCAATAGCTTTATTTCATGGTTTCTGGCTCTGTGCAATGAACCAGGTCAAACAGACATTCGAGGGGTGACTGCCTCCATTTCCTACAGATAGGATAGGAAGCAGGTGCTTCTTAAGTCAGGTTTACCTTCGAGTGAGCCATATTCCTATAGCTTGGGAAGTGGATGGGGAGAAAGATAAGGCTACCTATGGACCGTGAGCTTGGAAGGCAACAGAGGTCAACAGCTGTGTAGGTAGGAAGTGAGCTTCTCACAGGCCTGGAGGACGAAGTGAAAGGATGCCCAGCTCTGTGGCCAAAGAAGATAAATGGGTGAAGAGGGGTGAGCGGGAGACAAAGTGGGCAGGTAGTATGGAAATGGGACCCACGCTCCAAAAAACCAGCTCAGACTCACACGAGGAATGAATGGTGACCTCTTTTCCTATTTGCTGTAAAAGGCAACTGCATAATAATATTAATTCTAAGTCCGTATTGATGGGCACCGAAGGTATAGAGTTATAATTTATGATAACCAGAAAACAATGGAGATCCATCACAACTCTCTGGAAAATAAAGCAAGAATATAATTCCATTTATAGTATCTATGTAAAATCAGAACACATAAATTGAGAATTAAAAAAACACAGGAAAAAGTCAATAAAATTGAGTTGATTAGAAATAAAATTAACAAACTGTTAGCTAGACTAAGAAAAAAAGGAGATAACACTCAAATATGTAAAATCATAAATGAAAGAGAAGACATTTCAATGTCCAAAATAAAAATAATAATAAAATAATAAAACAAAAAGAATAAGTAGGTTTTTTTGTTTTTGTTTTTGTTTTTGTTTTGGTGGTACTGGGGATGGAACCCAGGGGATTTCAACATCCAGGCTATACTCCCAGACCTATTTTATACTTTATTTAGAAACAGGGTCTAAGTTGCTGAGAGCCTCACCAAGTAACTGAGGCTGGCTTTGAACCTGTGTGATCCTCCTGTCTCAGCCTCCCAAGCACTGGGATCACAAGCGTGCGCCACCACGCCCGGCAGTAAGAGGCTATTTTAAATAGTTATTTGCTGAATAATTATATGCCATTGTCTCTGATAAATATTGGTGCAAAAATTCTCAATAAAATATTAGCAATCTTGTTCGTTTTCTCAACAAACCAACCTTTTGCTTGGTCCTTGGTTCTTTTATTTTCTATTTCATTTACTTTTATTCTTATTTTAATTACTTTCTGCTTTCTGCTGGCTTTGGAATTAGTTCCTGTTCTTCTAGGCCTTGAGATGCATCATTAGGTTGTTTATTTGGAATACTTCTGGTTTGGCTTTTTTTTTTTTAAAGTTGGTACTTAACAGTATAAGTTTTCCTCTGAAAACCACCTCCATAGTGTCCCAGAGATTTTGGTTGTGACTCCATTTTCATTTGACTCTAAAATTTAAAAAACATTAGCCCCTTATTTCTTCTATGATCTCGTTCTCATTTAAAAGTGAATAGGTAGTGGACTGGTAGAACATGCCTGTAATCCCAGTACTGGGGAAGCTGAAACAGGAGGATCACAGGTTGAAGGATAGCCTCAGCAACTTATGTGAGACCTTGTTTCAAATTAAAAAATAAAAATGGGGCTGAGGGGTAGCTCAGAGATAGAATGCCCCTCAGCAACTGAGTGAGACCTTGTTTCAAAAATAAATAAATAACAACAACAACAACAATAATAATAATAATAATAATAATAATAATAATAACAAAAAAAGGCTGGTGTAGAGCTCAGAGTGGAATGCTCCTGAATTCAATTCCTAGTACTGGGGGGGTAAAAAGGATTATGGTTGGGCATTGCGGTGCACACCTATAATCTCAGTACTTGGAAGGCTGACACACGAGGATCACAAATCCAAAGACAGACTCAGTAACTTAGTGAGACCCTGTTTCAAAATAAAAAACTAAAATAGGACTGGGGCACAGCCAGAGGTGGAACAACCCTGGGTTCAATCTCCAGAATTACCTAAAGCAATATGTAGCTTTAAAGTAATCTCTATCAAAATCCCAATGGTAATAACAAACAATCCTCAAAAAGCAATATTGAAAGAAAACAATCAAAAAGAAAAAGTTGGAGGTATCACATTTCCCATTTTAAAATTACATTACAAATCAAAACAGATATCAAACAGTAATCTAAATAGTATCGCACTGGCATAAATACAGACACAAAATCAGTGGAATGCAACAGAGGCTGAAATAACTGCAAACATTCATCTTCAAAGAGGGTATCAAAGAAGGCTCAATGGGGAAAGGATATTGTCATCAATAAATGGTGCTCAAAAACACTGGATTTCCAAGCCGGGCGTGGTGGCGCACGCTTGTAATCCTCACACTTGGCAGGCTGAGACAGGAGGATCGCACAGGTTCAAAGCCAGCCTCAGCTACTTAGTGAGGCTCTCACCAACTCAGTGAGACCCTGTTTCCAAATAAAGCATAAAATAGGTCTGGGAGTGTAGCCCGGAGGGAAAAAAGCCCCTGGGTTCCACCCCTAGTACCACCAAAAAAAAAAAAAAAAAATACTTTAAAATAATGGATTTCAACAAAAAAAGGAATAAAAGAAAAGAAATTGGACCCTTATATAATATTATATACAAAAATAAACTCAGAAGAAAGACCTAGCTGGGCGTGGTGGCGCACGCTTGTCATCCCCGCGCTTGGGAGGCGGAGACAGGAGGATCGCGCTGGTTTGGAGCCAGCCGCTCTGTCTTAAGAGACCCTGTTTCCAAACAAAATATTTAAAAAATAGGTCTGCGAGTGTAGCCCGGACGTAGAAGGGGTTCCTGGAAGCCACCAAAAAAGAAGAAGGAGGAGGAGGAGGACGACGACGACGACAACGACGACCTAAAGGCCTGAAAACTTCTAGAAGACAACATGTAGGGAAAAAAACCTCCTTCACCTTGACCTTGCCAACGGATTCTTGGATTTCACACTAAAATTTCAGGCTACAAAAGCAAAAATAAACACATGAGACTAGATCAAACTAAGAAGTGTCTGCCCAACAAAAGAAAGAATCACCAAAATGAAAAGGTAACCTGTAGGTTGGGGGAAAATATTTGCCAGCCATATATCAGAAAATAAGGTTAACATCTAAATAACTCAATATCAAGAAAACAGATGAGCTAGTTTAAAAAATGGGCAAAGAGGAGCCAGGTGTCGGCAGCGCGAGCCTGTAGTCCCAGGACTTGGAGGCTGAGACAGAAGGAGGAGATCACAGGCACAAGGTCGGTCTCAGCATCGTAGCAAGACTCTCGGAAACCTGGTGAGACCCTGTTTCAAAACAAAAAGTAAAAAAGGCTGGAAGTGTAGCTCCAAGCTAGAACGCCTCTGGTTTTAATCCTCAGTGCCATGGGGCGGGGGGGGGGGGGGGCTTACTACTTAAAGAACTTAAGTAATATCAAATAAACAAAAAGCTTTCCCTTATTCATAGATTTGGAAGATTTGACATTGTTAAGATGGCAATATTCCCCTAGCTGATATCCAGATTTAATATAATCCCTAACAAAACACCATCTGCCTTTCTCTCACAGAAATGTAAAAGCTCATTTTAAAATTCACCTGGGGCCGGGCGTGGTGGCGCACGCTTGTCATCCCAGCATTTGGGAGGCTGAGACCAGAGGATCACAGTTCACGGACAGCCTCAGCTGCTTAGTGAGGCCCTTTGCAACTTAGTGAGACCCTGTTTCAAAATAAAGAATGAAAAATAAGGCTGGGGTGTAGCTTGGAGGTAGGTTCCATCCCCAGACCCGCACACACACAAATAAAGAGAGAGACCGTATAGAGAAAGTTAAAATGGAAGAAAACATCTGCAAAGGATGTCTGATAAAGGGCTAGTCTTCAGAATACATAAAGAACTCTTACAAAAATGAACAAGAAAAGGAAAAAAAAATTTTAAAGGGTAAAGGTGTTGTTTTTTTTGTGGTTTTTTTGTTTTTTGTTTTTTTTGGTGGTGCTGGGGGTGGAGCCCAGGTGCCTTCTACCTCCGGGCTATACTCCCAGCTCTATTTTATATTTTATTTGGAAACGGGGTCTTACTAAGTTGCTGAGAGCCTCACTAAGTAGCTGAGGCTGGCTTCGAACCTGTGATCCTCCTGTCTCAGCCTCCCAAGCATGGGGAGCCTCCCAACGGTGCACCACCACGCCTGGTTTGGGTAAAGGATTTAAATAGGCATTTCTCCAAAGAAGATAAGAAAATGAACAATAAGCTCATTTTAAAAAGCTAAACATCATTAGACATTAGGGAAATGCAAACCAAACCAAAATAATGCCAAGTATGATGACACATGCCTGTAATCTCAGTACTTGGGAGGCTGAGACAGCAGGATCACAGGTTCAAGGCCAGCCTCAGCAACTTAGCGAGGCCCTCCGCAACTCTGTGAGACCCTGTTTCAAAATAAAGAATAAAATGGGGCTGGAGGTGTCACTCAGAAGTAAAATGCCCCAGTACCACACACAGACACACACACACACACAGACACACACACACACACACACACACACACACAAATAACTACATACTGTTTCACACCTGCTACCTCTGAGCCACACCTTATTTTATTTTCTATTTTGAAACAGGGTCTTGGCAAGTTGCTGCAGTTAGCTTTCAACCTGTGATCCTCCTGCCTTAGCCTCCCAAGAACTGAAATTACAGGCATGCACCACCAAGCCTTGCATTGATAAACCCAAGTCTGAAGTGTAGAACACAAGCCTTTGTTCTCAACTGGACCAGGAACCCCTCTGGAGCAGCAATAGAGTTATTCCAGCTCCTTTGTGGGGTTCAGTGCACCCTCAGGGCCATTCGACTTATTGTCTTCTGACCCAGGCAAAAGTAAGCAGTTCTAGAAAAATGTGGCATCCACCCACCCGTTCATGCAGTCATCTCTTGAGGACCTGCTCTCAGGCAGGCGCTGGGCTGGGTGCTGGAGATTTTAGCCGAGCATCTCTAACCCAGAGGCTGGTGAAAATACTGATCCTTCACTCCTTAAAGAGTCTGCCTGGCCTCTTTGGGGATTGAGGTAGGGCAGGAGAAATAAAGGTGACAGGTAGTAAAGAGACACGCAGAGAAGAAAAGGAAGACTGTAGCTTTAAATCTGAAAATTCCACAATGGCCCTCTCCTTGACCCTGACGGTCTGTCTGTTTTCCTTCAGACCTAAATTCCTGAACGGTTCAGTAAATAAGAGTTTCGTCAATCTTAGAGCACTCTACCTCCAGTTAATTGGTGCAGATATTTTGCTAGTCTACAGAATCTATTAGGCTGATGAGAGAAGTTCAGGCCTGAATTCTTAAAAGTTCCAGTAAATCAAAGGAAGCCAGCTCCCCCTCTTCACATGCTCACCATATGCCCACCCCTCCTCAAAGTCCCCTATCAGAAAGAGCCTGCTGTCCCAAGGGCTCCTCTCTCTCGCTCGCTCTCTCAATATCTCTCTCAAAATATCTCTCTCTCTCTCTCTCTCTCTCTCTCTCTCTCTCTCTCTCTCTCTCACACACACACACACACACACACACACACACACACACACACACATTCTGGAGGTGGCCTGTGCGTTCCCTTGAACGTGGCCTGCGCGCTCCCTTGAACGTGTGTATTTTACTTTCCTAAGTGAGCCCCCATCTTTTTCTCTGACCGGCACAAGCTAAAATTGCTCTCCACCACGTACGCCACGGACCCCACGCATTGTGAGTGGAGGAATTGTTCCTTCTCCCCTGACAGGATAAGGGGGACTCTGGAGCCTGGGAGCAGCCACTGTGGATGCACCCTGCATACACAAGACGATCGGTCCCAGTGTGGGCCACCGTCTGGTGGCACAGAACACAGCAGGCTGGTGCTAGAGGAGGATGCTGTGCTCGTCCCAGCCAACGGCTGCTGCTGTTAAGAAGGTAGAAAGAAGCTGGCAGACAGGACCAGAAGCCACGGTGGAAACACTTCCTCTCCTGAGAGGCAACAGATGCTAACCAACCCCCAAAACTCCTAAAAAGACCAAACTCCCGAATGTCGCGTGATAGCGAGATCAGAAGCCTCCTGAGAATGACCGGAGCTTCACAAACTCTAGTTGTTGCTGATAAGCAATCCCAGGAGGTCCCCAGAAGAGTTCAGGAATCAGCACCTGGGACCTCAACCAAGCAAAGGAGAATCAAAGAACCAAAGCCCAGGAAATTGCCTCTGGGGCCCTACTGGGGAAAGGAGACACAGAGAAGTGTATGCGGCCCTCGGGTGGCCGCTCTCCAGTTACCCAGTAGCTCTTCTGAGAGCTTTCTTCTCTCTTTCATAGGTCACGTTGGCTTTGAGAGAAAGTGGTGTGTAGCTGACGACACTCCGCCCGGGCAACTCCCAGGGAGTGACCAGAGGTACCTGCTGGACCGCGGGGCCCCAGGGTGGCCCGCACCTCGCTTTGGCAGATCGCATGGGCTTCGGGAGACAGCGATTTGCAATTGATGGCACGTGGCTTGGGCTACTCCCAAGTGGTGCCCAGAAGGCAGGAGCTGGATACCAGGGTCCCCATTGCCCGCAAGGGTGGTCCGTCTCTTTTTCCCTCCTCGTTCTTTTGACAACAAAGTCCCTGCTGGCCTTCCTGTTGTTTGCAAGGGTCATCCTTCCCTCTCTGTAGACAAGAACCCTGGTAAGAAAAGTATCCAAATGAACCCCGGTGAGGAAAGCATCCATTTCCCTGTTATATGAGAAGGGCAGAGCATGGGGTTTGCCCGCGCTCTGATTACAAAGTCACTGCCCCTTCTCGAAGCTGGCGTTTGCTTATTTAGTTCTTTGGTTGTTTCTTTCTCCTTCGAGGGCAGAGAACCCAGCAGATGCTCAGTTCACAGACCGTGGCATGGCTCTGCTTGCTTCAGGCAAGGTCCACTCCTGTTGCATTTGCTTTTATTTATTTATTTATTTATTTATTTATTTATGCGATACTGAGGATTTAACCCAGATGCATTCTACCTCTGAGCTATACCTCCACTCCTAATATGTTTTTTTTTTTTAATTTGGAAACAGGGTCTCGCTAAGTTACGGAGGGCCTCATAAAGTTGCTGAGGCTGGCTGTGAACCTGCGATCCTCCTGTCTCAGCCTCCCGAGAATTGGAATTACAAACGCATGCCAACTCGCCCAACTTTGCACTCCTTTATTTACGCTTCTTCCTCCCCGACCCTGCCCACTCGACCCTCCTGAGCCCTTTAGTGATATTCTTCTGTTTCTGTTCCTTTTCTTTCTCTATGAACTTGAGAGATTCAGTTCACAGAGAATGTGTGGGTATATATTCAATTATCACAAATGACAACAGTGGTGTAGATTATGTTCCAGGCCCCAGCTCTCTCCCTCAGCACCAGCATAAAATCTGTGGCCACTGGCTGGTGGTGTTCCGACCTGCGTGTGGCTGTGTGCAACCCATGTGACCCCCTGTCATTTCCCGCATCCAGTCCCCTGTGATAGATGCTGCCTGGAGTGACTGCTAACTCTCCGCAGCCCTCAAACAATACTGTGATAAAATGCCTCTTTTCTGTCCCTTTTTGCGCAAATCTTTGGGAAACATGCCCAGGAGCAAAATGTCTAAGACCTGAGATATGCAAATACCAGATGTCAGCAAAGTGAAGTTAGCCTCCAAAAGATATGCTCAGCTACATGCCAACCAGCTGCGCATGGAGCTCCCGACCTTCACAACCCTCAGAAGAGAGAGGCAGAGTAGCTCACAGTCTAGAATTAGCAAGGAAAGCCATTGTTCAAGATGGTCTCCCGAAAGGTGGCTCTATTAGTCCATTTTTATTACTTTAATAAAATGCCTGAGGTTACATATTTATAAGTAAAAGAGGGTTATTTAGCTCACAGATTGAGATACTGAAAGTCCAAATAACATAATGCCAGTTCTTGCGAGAGCCCCCTCGGTGGCAACACCTCCTGGCAGATAGCACACGTGCCCAGACAGGAAGGCAGAACAAAGAGGGGGCCGTCATCGAAACCCTTGTCTCACAACGCTGCCTCTTAAAGGTCCCACCACCTCTTGACACCACGACCGTGAAGATCAGGCTCCCGGTGCACGAATCTTGAGAGGCACACTCGGACTCTCCCACACCACGCAGCAGCACGTCCTCAGTGACAGCTGCTCCATCGCTTCCCAGCCCAGGGTCCTCCTTGGCGGGTAAAACTCTCTTCTTCACCCCCTTCACACTTCTCCCCATCCCTCCTTGAACAGGCCCCTACTGCAGACTTGGCAATGGGGGTGGGCAGATGCCGTGAGCGAGCTGTGCCTCCCACTCAGCGAGACACATCTGTGTCTTTCCACAAGGTCAGAATTTATTGAATAACAATAAATTCACAATCGACACCACTTTCATCAGTTGTGATTGAATACTCATGATGCCTGGCTGTGTGAGTGTTGGGGGGTTGGATCTGAAAGCTTCCCATCCTGACTCATTTGGGACAAGAGTTCATCTCCTTCCTGCTCCTCACCTTGCCCCGGTGAATTTCCAAAGGGCAGTGGGCTCCCCGTCCCTTCGTGCCCGCTGTGGAGAGCAAGCTGGGCCCCACCTGGAGTTGTTCATGAAGTGTAGAACAGCAGCTCTCAGACTGTGCCTGGCCCTGAGTTACGGCACTTTATAAAGCTCAGTTCGCCTTGAGCTATAGGTGCTAGGTCAGAATGACTTGGTGACTCGCCTAGGCAAACAGAAAACCACCAGATAGCGGGCGCACAGAACTTACCGAGGAGAACTCTCTCCAGCCACAGAGCACAGTCAAGAAGCACAAACCGGTAAGTAAGTTAATCGTGCTAATGATAACTGAATACCAGAAGCACATGGACGGTGGGTGTATGAGCCCTTGGCAGAAGCCCATGAGCTCATCAGTCCCACCAGCCGTAGCCCCTCACCTGATCCCACGAAAAGAGAAGCACCCAAAGCTGGTTATGGTGGCATGCGCCAACCCGTCCTCATCAGACCGTCTGGTGGATGCATCTGAGGTCAGCAGGAGATGGACTACTGACTGTCCCTGACACCAGCTAGCTCCAGCTCCCTGCCTGATGTGGTCCACTTGGAACTGCCTGCCCTCTGGACCCTGGCCCACAGTGGGCGTGAGCCTGACAGCTCTGGGCCTGAACCAGCTCCTGGCCGGTTTGTGATCCTCTCGGACCACGAGCAGCAACTATTTTGCACATGGATCTGTCCCCTGCCTTTGCTCTCAGTACAGCCTCCTGAAACCCCGCAGCTGCCTTAACTTCTCAGCCTCCCCGAAGCATATCTATGTCTAAATGTGCATATATGTATATAGATAGATAGATCATTGTGCGAAGTATGATGTGTGACTTGAGTGTTTCAGATATTAGTAATTAAGATTGGAATAAAAGAACTTGTGAAGTTGGATGTGGTGGTGCGTGCCTATCGTTCCAGTACCTGGAGGCTAAAACAGGAAGATCGCAGGTTCCAGGCCAGACTCAGCAACTGGGGCAAGATTCTGTCTCGAAATCAAAAATCAAAATAAAAAAGGGCTGAAAGTATAGCTCAGATGTAGAATGCCCCTGAGTTCAACCCCCAGTACAATTTAAGAAAAAACAGATCCCTCCACCCTCCCCGCCCAGTCCTTGGGCCTAATGCTCACGGCAGCCCTGGGTAACGAGGCCTCCGTTCAAAGAGGGTGATTTGCTGTGGCTGAGTTCAGCCTGGGCGGTCCTGAGCCTCTGACTTTGGAACCCAGTGGTAGAGGGACAGGAGTGTGTGCCTGCTCCTCAGGTGGGAGAAGGAGGCAGACAGGGAGTGAGAAAGAGGAAGAAGAGAAAGAAGACCCACAAGGACCACCAATGGCTCGCCCCAAGGCATGTAGAAGACGGGAGCTGGGGCAGAGCTGTGCTCAGAGCCTTAGCAGAGTTGTTGTTTTTTGGTTTTTTGGGGGCTTTTTGGTGGTTCTGGGGGTGGAACCCAGAGGGTTTCTACCTCCAGGCTATACTCCCAGACCTTTTTTATATTTTATTTGGAAACAGGGTCTCACTAGGTTGCTGAGAGCCTTCATTACTAAGTAGCTGAGGCTGGCTTCGAACCTGCGCAATCCTCCTGTCTCAGCCTCCCAAGCGCGGGGATTACAAGCATGCGCCACCGCTCCCGGCTCTTAGCAGAGTTTAGAGAGAGCAACGCAGTGTCACCAGCCACTGTGTCTCAGGCTCAGGGCCAACTCCCAGGGCTCCAACAGAGGCCTCCTATCTAAGTCCAGGCTCCTGTCCTTGGGCTATCTGTGTACAAATATGTAGATGTTGTCACACAGTCCTTAATACTGACCCCATCCCAGACATAAAGTCACCATAAAGATCAGCTCACAACCCCAAGTTTAAAACACAGGCAATAGGCAAGCAGCAGAAATAAAAAACAGGACAAGCAGAGCCAAAGTCTGTAAGTTGAGTTTGTTTAAGATTAGTGAAGACATGAAAGGCATAAAAATATCAAGACACATGGAAAGTTAGAGATGGCTTTAAAGAATTGTTTTCAGAAAGTAAAATGTTTTAAATAGAGTAATTGAAAGAATATTAATATCTCTATGAATGCATCACCACTTTTTCTCAAAGTTTAGTATATGTCAGAACCCACTGAAGTGCTTGTAAAACAGTGCAGGATTTCTGGGGTGGGGTCTGAATATTTACATTTCTAACAAGTACCCAGGTAACATACTGCTTGGCTGGTAACAACACATGCAGAACCACTGAGTTAAGCAAATTCACTCTGGCCAGCAAGGAAGCTTCTGCCTAACCACAAGTGGTTAGTCTAAGTGTGTGAATGGAGCTGGTTGATTTTGTTGTTGTTTTTGTTGTTGGTTTTTTTTTTTTTTTTTTTTTTGGCAGTACTGAAGAATGGAACCCAGGGCCATTGTACTTCCGAGCTACACTCCCAGCCCTAATTTTTAGACTTTTTTTTTTTTTTTTTGCAGTACTGGGGATGGAATCCAGGGTCATTCTACCTCCGAGCTACACCCCCAGCCCTATTTTTGATTCTTTATTTTGTAACAGGGTCTCACTGAGTTGCAGAGGGCCTCACTAAGTAACTGAGGCTGTCTGCGAACTGCGATCCTCCTGTCTCAGCCTCTCAAATGCTGGGATTACCAGCGTGCACCACCGCGCCCAGCTGAGCTGGATTATTTTACTGGAGCTTCTGTGCAAAGCAAAGGATTTCAAGAGGACGCAGTTGAAAGCCGCAGCTGAGAAGCAGAACCACGTTTTCATGTGCAGACTTCAATCCATTGACTTCTCCATAGTCCAGTTAAACTGTCTTGTCCAAAGAAGGATGGCACATGGTGATAAAGGGTTTCATACTGTAAGACGATGTAAGACATTTAGATACCTGGTAAGAGACTCCTGAAATATATGAAGGAAAAATGGGCAGAACTGCAGAGAGAAATGGGCAGTTCTACAATAAGAGTTGGAAATGTCAGGACTTCACTTTCAATAGTGGATAGAATAGTGGATAGAAGAAAGGGAGCGGGAGCTAGACCAACACCATGAACCAACTAGACCTAAGAGCCATGGTGGAGCACTCCACCTAGCGAAGCAGAAGACACATTCTTCTCAAGATAGACCATTAGACCATATATTAGACCACAAAACAAGTCTCTCTAGATTCTAAAAGAATGATATCATACAAAGTATCTCCTCCAGCCACAACAGGATGAACTTAGAAATCAATAACAAAAGGAAAACTGGCAAATTCACAAATATCTGGAAATTAAACAACTCAGCCTTAAACAAACAAACGAGGGAAGAAATCAAAAGGGAAGTCATAAAATGTATAGAGACAAAATATGAAAATTAAATGAACTTTATGGGATGCGGCCAAAGCCATGCGGAGAGGTAAATTCATAGCTGTGAGTATCTATGGGACAAGCATTCCCAGATATCAAAGCCAGCCAAAGATACGGTAGAAAAAGAAAGCCATAGACCAATATCCCTGATGAACGTGGATACAAAAATGCTCTGCAACATACTTCCAAATTAAATCTAACTATATATTAAAATATATTATTTACCATGATTAAGTGGGGCTCATCGCTAGCATGCAAGGGTGCTCAACATATGCAAATCAAGAAATGTGACGCACTGTATCAACAAAATGAAGGAGAAAAGGCATGTGATCATTGCAATACATGAAGAAGAATTATTTGGTAAAAATTCAACATCTCTTCACGATAAAGTCTGAACATATTAGGTATAGAAGAAACACCTTACCATCTCAAAGGCCTTTGTCCAAGGATTCGAAGTGTCAATGTTCTCAACATGTTCACATCACCCAAAGAAAGCTCTGTATTCAATCCAACCCCTATCAAAACACCAATGGCATTCTTCACAGAAATAGAAAAAAATCCTAAGATGTGTATAAAACCATTAAAAAATTCCCAAACGGCCCAAATGGTCATGAACAAAAGGAACAAAGCAGGAGACATTGATCTACTGACTTCAAAGCACACTGTGAGGCCATAAGGGTCACAGCAGCATGATGGGCATTAAAACAGACACGGACCAGGGGAACCGAAGAGAGAGCCCAGCGGGTGGACACAGGGATCCACGCTTGTCAGCCAGCACTCTGAGCACCACTGGAGCAAGCACGGCCTCTGCAATCGTGGCGGTGGGACGCTGGCTTTTCACATGTGGAAGGATGGAACTGGACTCCTCTAACCCACCAGTTACGAAAAGCAGCTCACCGTGGCTTAAAGAAGTAAAGACACAATCAGAAGCCATGAAACTATTAGAAGAAAATACTTGAGGCACTGGAATAGGGAAGATTTTTTTAAAAAACAAGACTCTGAGCCGGGCGTGGTGGCGCACGCTTGTCATCCCCGCGCTTGCGAGGCGGAGACAGGAGGATCACGCAGGTTCGAAGCCAGCTGCGCCGGCTTAAGAGACTCTGTTTCCAAATAAAAAGCCTAAAATAGGTCTGGGAGTGTAGCCCAGAGGTAGAAGGGCTTCCAAGAACCCCAGTACCACCAAAAATAAAAAATAAAAAATAAACAAGACTCTGAAAGCACAGGAAACAAAATAAAAAATAGACAAATGGAATTACTTCAAACTGAAAAGCTTCTGCGCAGCAAAGGGAATAATCAACAGAGGGAAAGGAGGGTCTACAGAATGGAAGAAAATGTTTGCAAACTGCACACCTGACAAGGGATTGATCTTCAAAATATACAAAAACCTCAAAAAGCTAATAACAAAAAAACCACAAATAACTGGATTTTAAAATGGGCAATAGACCTTAATAGTCATTTCTCAAAAGAAGAGATTCCAATGGCCAATGGTGTCTGAAAAAAAAATGCTCAGCTCACTAGTCATTGGGAAAGTGCCAATCAAACCCACTTCGAGATATTACCTCACTGTAGCAAGAAAGGCTAAGAAGAATACCACAGAAGACAAAAGGTGAGCATGCTGGTAACATGTGGAGGAGAGGGAGCCTTGGAGCACTAGGTAGTCATGTAAGTCTCTGTAGCCATTATGGAAAACTATGAAACTTCCTCTCAAAATTAAAAATAGAACTAACATAAGACCCAGCAATCCCACTGTTAGGAATAGGTCCAAAGGCAATGGAATCAGTATGTCAAAGTCACCTGCGCTCCATGGATGTGGCAGCGCGATTCATGATGGCCAAGAGATAGCACAACCTAAACGTCCATCAGCTGATGAGCAGATAAAGAATAGGTGCCTATATACATATATACATATATACCATGGAAGACTATTCAGCCATTAAAAAGGATGAAATGTCACTTATGATAACATGGATGGAACTGGAAAATATGATGTTTAGTAAAAATATGCCAGGCACAGAAAGACAAGTACCAAATGGTCTCACTCAAATGTGGAATCTTAAAAAGTTAATCTTACAGAAGTTTCAAGTAGAGTGGTGGTTGCCCAAGGCTGGGAGAGCCAGAGAGGAAGGAAGGAAGGTGGAGAAAGGTTGACCAGTGGCGAATGAGTTGGAGGTAGGTAGGAGTGAGCAGCTCTGGTGTGCTGTTGAATAGTAGGATGGCTATAGATAGCAAAGTATTGTACATTTCAAAAAAGCAAAAAGAAAGAATTTTGAATATTTTCACCTTAAATAAATTATAGATAGGAGGATCACAAGTTCAAGGCTAATGTACAGTAATTTAGTGAGACCCTGTTTCAACATACAAAACACAGAGCTGAGGGTGTAACTCAAAGGTAGAATGTCACTGGGCTAGAATCCCCAGTACCAGAGAGAAAGGCAGAGCAGAAGGAAGGAAAGAAGGCAGGAAGGAAGGAAGGAAGGCAGGCAGGCAGGTAGGCAGGCTGGCTGGCTGAATTACACTGGGTCTGCCGGGATCATCTGTCATAATCTTCTTATCCAAAAATTATTAGTAACATCAAAACCTGAGGAATAGCTGGGCATGATGGCACATGCCTATAATCCCAATACTTGGGAGGCTGAGACAAGAGGGTCACGGATTTGAAGACAGCCGTAGCAACTTGGCGAGGCTCTCAGCAAC
This sequence comes from Muscardinus avellanarius, assembly GCF_963383645.1. Classification (NCBI taxonomy): domain Eukaryota; kingdom Metazoa; phylum Chordata; class Mammalia; order Rodentia; family Gliridae; genus Muscardinus; species Muscardinus avellanarius. Next base: position 159,219,754 of record NC_137788.1, on the reverse strand, counting down.
CTAGCAAGACCTTGTTTTAAAACAAAATATAAAAAAGTCAGGTGTGCGGCTTGGCAGTAGAATGCCCATGGGTGTGATCATTAGCACCAGAGGAGGGGGTGTCTGGAGGCATCCTCAGTAAAAACAGTCAAACAGAAAAAATTTCATTCACTAGTAGTTATGTCAGAGATATTGAGTCTGAGCCCAGACTTAACTGGTCTGGGGGTGGGGGAGGTTCTCCTGAGAATTCGCTATCATACACGTGTGATAACATTTGGTCGTGGATAACCCACATGATGCAGAAAACCCTGAGTTAGAACTTCAGTTTGGAAAGCTCCCCCGGGCTGGTGATACCCCAGAGCATCTGGCTGAAACAAACCCATAAATTTCTGGAGGGGTCCACCCTCCTGTGAGCTGATAAGATCCCATAGATAAAGTCATTATGAAGACCAGCTCACAACCCCAAATTACAAAACACAAGCTACACGTCAGCAAGCAGCAGGAATATAAAGACAGTACAACAGTCCACGTAGAGACTAGAAGAGAAGTCAGGTTATCACTAGTAAAAATAAAAAAGAAGGAAGAAAACATAGAAAATATCAAAAATTTTTTTAATATATGCTCAACATTGTGTATAAAAGAACTCTGCTAGCCAGGAGTGGGGGCACACACCTGCAATCCCAGTACTTGGGAGGCTGAGACAGGAGGATCACAGGTTTGAGGACATCCTCACTCAGCAACTTAAAAGAGACTCTCAATAACCTGGTAAGACCTTGTTTCAAAACAGAAAAATAAAAAGGGTGGGGGTGTGGCAGAGGTAGAACATCCCAGGGTTCAATCTCCAGTAACACACACACACACACCACACGCACACACACAATCGGAAAGACAGTTTTCTATGGAGACTGTAATAATTTACCCCAAACTTGATGGCATAGAACAACACAAATATATGACCTCACAGTTCTGAAGGTCAAAAGACCAAAACGGGTCTCCCTGGGCTAGATCAAGGGATGAAGGGCTGGGCGGGACCACATTCCTCCCTGGAGGCACTGGCCCTACCTGCCCCGGCTTTTAGGGACTGCTCCCAGACCTTGCCCGCGGTCCTTCCTCCATCTTCAAAGCCAGCAAAGTGGGCCGAGGCTTCTCCTGGCACTGCCTCCTGTCTCCCGCCTCTCCTCCACTCCTAAGTGCTCTCTGACCCCACTGGGCCCACCTGAGTCTCCCAGGAACAGCCTATTTCAACATAATTAGGAACCTTCATTGCATCTTCAACTCTAATTCCCCTTCGCTCTGTAAAGTAATATTTTTGTGAGTTCTGGGGAGTAGGTGGGAGACATCTTTGGGAGGCATATTCTGCCTCCACAGCAGAGGCCTCAGACACCATGGGCGAGAAGTTTGCAGAAGGCATCCTTAAATTCCGCTGCTGGAGGACCCTAGACCCAGCTGTGTCTGCTGCAGGACCTGGGGACGCCCAAGCACACCGAAGCCCGGAGGCTGTGCATGGCTTGTTGGGGGCCAGACGGCTCTGTAAGGTCTCCAAGTTGGATTTCTTACCTGCATTATGGAAAGATGTAGGGATAATTTCAAATTATTGCTTATAAGTATAAATTAAATGAAAATTATAATATTTTGAAGCCATCACAAGGGACTGCTAAAATATCATAGGGTTTTTATTCCAAATAATTAAAAAAAAATACCGACACAAAAACATAAGTAAAGTTTCTGGTGAAAGCTGAGACACGAGTGAAGTGCACATCTGGAAAGCCCACAGAGCTGCCTCTGAGCACTGTCCTTCCTTGGGCCACAGGAAGGGCCGAGTGGGAAAGCGGGCCTCTAACCCCAAGCAGAAGGGCAATCGAGAAGTCAAACAACAAATGCTGGTGAGGATGTGGCGAAATTGGAACTCTTCTACACTGCTGCTGGGATTGCTAGTAAGTTCAGCCTCTATGGAGATCAGTGTGGCGATTCCTCAGAAAACTGGGGATGGGCCCACCATACGATCCGGCTACACCACTCCTGGGTATCTTTCCAAAAGGGTCGAACGCAGAGAACTACAGTAGCATATGCCTACCCATGTTCAGAACAGCACAATTCACAACAGTCAAACTGTGCAAACAACCTGGGTGTCCATCAGCAGGTGAATGGATTACAAAATCATGGGACAGCCACACAGTGGAATTCTAGTCAGCAATAAAGAACAAAATTATGTCATTTTCAAGGAAATGGAAGGTCCTGGAGAACATCAAGTGAGATTAGCCAGTCACAAAAAGCGAGGGGTCGTATGTTACCTCTAATATGTGCAAGCCAGGGAGTAACGGGGACACCAGAGGGGCTCAGATAAAGGAGGGGACCTCAGTGGAGCCAGGAGGAGGTCTAAGGGAAGGGGAGACCGAGGTTCACTGAAGCATCAGCTCTGGATGCAAATGTGAAAATACCAATGTCCATCTCAGGACTCTGTGCGGGGGAGGGGCTGGGGGGTGGGGGAGGGCACCAAGTCCTGTGTGCCTGCATGTCACTGACAACATGATTTACATTATGGTGTGAGACAGTAACGCACCAGAAAAGCACATTCGAAATAAATAAAGGCATTTTAGATATAGAGGGAGAAAAAAAGAGAAATTCTGGAATCTGAGCAAGGCGCTCCATTCTGCATTCGAGGAAACTTGAGCCACACGGCGGCGGCGAGAAATTCAACAGGGCGATGTCCGAGAGACGCGAGGTTAATACCGAGTCCGACGGGGCCATCTCGGGCCAGCAGCGCTTCCCAGGCTGGACTCACGGCGACGCCGCAGCGCCCCCTGCCGGCCGGCGCCCTCACTGGCGCGCTCCGCCCGCCGCGCAGCCCGGCACCCCGCACACCTGCACCTGCACCCGCACCTGCACCCGCACCTGGCGCGCACCCAGGCGCCCACCCTGGACTTGGGACCTCCCGCCTCGCCCCGAAAGGAAACAGAGAACAGGGCCAGGACGGTGTCGACTCCGTCCCGCGTTCAGGTGGCCGCAGCAGGGGACCACCTGGGGAGGAAAGATAGGTGGAGGCTCTTCAACAGACTTAGATGCTGATGGTTGTTTGGGGGGAGATTCGAAGGAGGAAGGGAGTTGGATTTCGGTCCCGGTTTGCATCTGGCCGACTCCTGAGCCAAACCCCACTTTGTGAGCCTTGAGGGACCCCTGGACCCCCTCCGTCAGCTGGAGCCCTGCTTCGGGTTATTTGCCCCGACTTTTGATAGGTGTCCTGTGAGCTCCGAACCACCCATCAAACCTGTATGGAGCCGGGCGTGGAGGCGCACGCTTGTAATCCAGCATTCGGGAGGCTGAGCCCGGAGGATCGCGGTTCGCGGACAGCTCTGCAACTTAGTGAGACCCTGTTTCAAAATAAAGAATAAAAAATAGGGCAGGAGGTGCAGCTCGGAGGTAGAATGCCCCTGGGTTCCATCCCCAACACCTAAAAGAGAAAACCTGTTTGGAGCTGCTCTCCCGGGCCAGGAGGTGGTGTGGCCGGCAGAGATGGCAGCCCACATTCAGAGCCCACATCCTGTCTCCTTCACCCTGTCTGCGTTATGGCCAAGCACTGGCCACGTTTTCAAATAGGACACGCTTTTCATTTTATTGCTCTTCGCCCCACCCACACACACACACGCACACGCACACGCACGCACACGCGCGCACACACACACATTGTCTGTTTTGCCCGCTGGTCTACCCCAGCACGTGGGAGAGCGGCCTCGCGCATTGGAAGTGTTCAGCTAATGTTTATTGGCCCAAGGAGCTCACAATTCAGGAACCTGCTATATTTCTCAAATTTTTTTTTCTATAACCAAGGTATTATATTCTCTGCTTTGCAAAAGAAAAAGGTGATGATGGGGAATTTACGTGGCTCTGTGGAGCCATTCAACTTCCTGGTGGAGTGGAGAGGAAACAGGTCTACTGACTGTGCGTTCAGCGCTCCACAGAATGCTAATTACTGGATGAGACCGAGAGAAGTCAGAGAAACTGCTGTTATCAGCGTGCTTTACATCTTACTTTATTGATCTTTTTGTTTGGTTTTGTGGTACTGGGGATTGAACCCAGGGGTGCTGTACCACTGAGCTATACTCCTAGCCCTTTTCATTTTTAATTTGAGACAAGGTCTCACCAAGTTCCCCAGGCTGGCCTCAAACTTGGGATCCTCCTCTCTCAGCCCCCATGTACTTTGATTATAGGCATATGCTATCATACGCAGCCTACTGTGTGTGTGTGTGTGTGTGTGTGTGTGTGTGTGTGTGTGTGTGTGTGGTGCTGGGGATGGAACCCAGGGACATTCTACCTCTGAGCTATACCCAGGCCAGATGTTTTTTCTTTATTTTGAAACTGGGTCTCACTAAGTTGCAGAGGGCCTCACTAAGTAGGTGAGGCTGGCCCCGAGCCTAGATCCTCCTGTCTCAGCCTCCCAAGTCCTGGGATTACAAGTGTGCGCCACCACGCCTAGCTCCGGCTTACTTTTTAAATCTTAAGTAATGAGTACGTTAACATAGTACAGTTCATGCTGCAAAGTGGTAGGCTACATCTGCTTAAAGTTCGCTCACAGATCACTAAGTATAAAACAGCAAAGAAAGTAATTTTAGATACATTTAAATATACTTGTAAAACATTTAAATATGCACACATGCATTTAAATTTCTACTGAGACAGCAATACCAGGAAAATAACCAGAAGGCAGAAATCACGTTAGAATCAAAATCCTATAGGAGTGAGCTGACCTGTCCTGAAGGCATCGGCTGGTCCCTAACATTCTAGCATAGATTCCCAAACTTACTGCTTTACCACCTCCTTTTCAGGGGAAAACGACTCAGAGCCCTCCTGGGCTTTCCACTGCCCCCTTATTTTTACCCAATGCCCCCAACTGCATCTGAGGCTGCTACACCCCTGGATCTTCCAATGTACCCCCGCGGCAGTATCTGATCTGGGGAGTCTGGCCAGAGGCACACTACACTAGGCTCTGCTGAGAACCAGACAAAGCAAGTCGCAAAGGTGTTTGCTCAGGAGACCTCTGATCAGAGACCCCAGCACACACCTAGCCATCCCGCAGGCCAGGCCCTCCAGCGGTGAGCACGGAGGGAGAAAAACATTTGAACATTCGCCTGAGGACCTGCGCAGGGCTGGGGATGGGGCTCAGTGGTGGAGCACTCGCCACAAGGCCCTGAGCTGGAGCCTCAGCTGGGGGCCAGAGGGAGGGAGGGAGGGAGGAAGGAAGGGAGGGAGGGAGGAAGAAGAAAGGAAGGGAGGAAGGGAAAAGGAGGAAGGAAGGAAGGAAGGAAGGAAGGAAGGAAGGAAGGAAAAAGGAAGGAAGGAAGAAGAAAGGATGGAAGGAAGGGAAAGGAGGAAGGAAGGAAGGAAGGAAGGAAGGAGAAGAAGAAGAAAGGAAGGAAGGAGAAAAGGAAGGAAGGGAGGAAGGAATGAAGGGAAAAGAAGGAAAGAAGGAAAGAAGGAAGGAGAAGAAGAAAGGAAGGAAGGAAGGGAAAAGGAGGGAGGAAGGAAGGAAGGAAGGAAGGAAGGAAGGAAGGAAGGAAGGAAAAAGAAGGAAGAAAGGCAGGCAGGCAGGCAGGCTTAGTCATCTATGTATATACTTTTTTTGGTACTGGGGATCAAACCCAGGGGTATCCTACCTCTGAACAACAGCCTCAGCTCTATTGAATTTTAATTTGAGACAGGGTCTCACTAACTTGTTTAGAGTCTTGCTAAGGCTGGCCTCGAACTTGCAATCCTCCTGCCTCAGCCTCCCAAGTCCTAAGGCTACATGCATGCTCTACCACACCTGCCCATATTCAACTTGGAAGGGGGACAGAATTCCTACTCCCAGTAAAATTGAAGAACTTGTCCCACAACATAGAAATTTTAGTTTGAAGTGCTCTGAAATTGGTGGTGCTTCCTGGTACTTAGCAAAAGCAAGTATAGGTTCTCTGGAAGACATAAGCCAAAGCCTTAATAGATTTCTCAGACAGTTTAAAGAAACATGAGTCATAATCATAGTTCACAAAACACGAAGAAATAAACTGCCACAGGTGCCGAGTGGATGTACCCTGGGTGGATCAGACTATCCGTCTTCCTGAGAACAATGGGAAATTCTGAAATCACTGGAAAGTGGAAACGCTCACGAGAAAGTTGGGGGGAAGGGAACCCCAGAGAAGGCAGTCCAGAATTTGAAGCCGTTTGCACCATGGGATACTAAAAAGAGATTGACCCCCAAAAGAATTGAAGGCCACATTCAAACTCAGATCAATCCCTGGTTCCATTAAGAGGATCTGAGAAAACTAATGTCTATAGTCTAGCTTCCCACAGGAAAGAAATCCTCTTAAGATGTAGATAAAATCCAGGCATAGCCATATGCTCTTGTAATCCCATTATTTGGGAGGCTGAAACAGGAGGATCACAGGTTTAAGGCACCTTAGGTCATATTTCAGAATAAAGTAGGGCTGGGGTGTATCTCAGAGGTAGAACATTCCTGGACTCGATTCCCAAGTACCAATTTTTAAAAAAAAAATTTTTTAATAAATAAATGTAGATATAATAATCCAAACTTCAAATTACTTTTTAAATTTTCATATACAATGTCCAGCCTGTAATCAAAAATAGCTGAGTATAACAGAAAAATAATTATAAGCACAACTCAAGATAACCAATAAATAGTAGAACCAGACCCATGGAAACATCCTGGACTTGAAGTTAACAAAAAAAAAATTAAAAAACCCATTTTTGGCTATGATTAATTGGTTTGAGGAATACAAAAGAATTTCAGAATTAAATGATGAGGTATAAAAAGGTTCAAAATAGAAATGCTACAATTTAGGAAAATAATCAAAATTATGAATGCAATAGAGGTTTAACAGAAATTTGAATTCATGGAGGAAATAGTAAATTGGGAAAAGAATAAAAAATATGCATACTAAGGCATAGGAAGACAAAAGGCTAGAAAAACAGAAAAGGCAATGTAAGAGGTATGTATCTGGCGTAATTGTAACGAGGAGTCACAGAAGGAAAAGAGAAGAGAGTGAGGTAGGAGTATTTTATAAAAGATAAAAGAGAATTATCAAAAATTCATAAAAGAAGCCAGGCGTGGTGGCGCACGCTTGTAATCCCAGTGTTTAGGAGGCTGAGACAGGAGGATCGCACAGGTTCAAAGCCAGCCTCAGCTACTGAGTGAGGCTCTCAGCAACTTAGTGAGACCCTGTTTCCAAATAAAGTATAAAATAGGTCTGGGAGTGTAGCCCGAAGACAGAAAAGTCCCTGGGTTCCACCCCCAGTACCAGAAAAAAAAATCATAAAAGATACCATACCACAAAGTCAACCAGCACTATAATTTGTAAAAGAGCAGAAATAAACACTATATCTGGTGTATCACAGTAAACTGATGAGAAATAAAGAAACATCTGAAACACTCAGAAATAAAAAAATCTTCAAAAGAGAAACATTAAGACTGATAACTGGCTTTAACGTAGAAAGAATGGAAGCCATAAAACAAGAGAATGGCATCTTGAAATAGCTGCCAAACTCGAATTTTATACCCAGTGGAAATATCCTTCCAAATATGAACAAGAAATTAAAAGGCTTAAAAATAAAAAACACTGAGAAATTCATTACCAGCAGAAATTTTAAAGACAATATCCTAATTAAAATTTTGCCCACAAAAAAACCTATGCAGATGATTTTGCCAATTAATTCTTCCTAAAACTCAATAAATAATACTAACCTTACACAAAATCTCCCAAAGTATAGGAAAAGAGGGAATAAAATCATTTACTTGCTACACTGATGGGGAAAAAATGATATATTTATTAACACCTAAATGAACATTTAAAGATATAAGTAAATGAAGTGATATATCCCCAGTCTAGAATACGTGGTGTGTTTGTATGCTGGGGATTGAGCACCATTTCCCATAGTTACACTCCAGCCTAGAATACTCAATAATGAAAGATATTACTTTGCAAATGGACCTAAATAATCTTATTCTTAAAATCATATGGATACTGATATATAATAACTTGGATGGATCTCAAGTGGAGTACGCTGAATAATGGGAAAAGCCAATCTCAAAGGGATAATATGTAATCCCATTTATTTATTCTTTTTATTTATTTATTTTTTTTTTTTTGCAGTGCTATGGATCAAACCCAGTGTCCTGTGTAACTTGGCAGGTGATCTACCCCTGAGCTATATCCCCAGCCTAATATCCTTAAAATAATAAAATTATAGAGATGGAAAACATACCAAAGGCTGCCTAGGATCAGTGCTGGGAGATAGCCAGTGCAATAAGGAAGCAAATAAGGAAAATGTAAAACTGTCATTATTTGAAGATTACGAGACTGCATTCATTTAAAAAAAAAACAAAACAGGCTTGACATGGTGGTGAAGGCCAATAATCTCAGCTTCTCAGGAGGCTGAGGCAGGAAGATCACAAGTTTTAGGCTGGCCCGGGCAACTTTGATAGAACCTCTATCAAAAGAAAGAAAAAAGAAAAGAAAAGAAGAGGAAAGGAAAGGAAAGAAAAGAAAAGAAAATGGGGGTGTAGCTCAGTAGAGGAGAACTTGCCTCGCATGTGCAAAGCCCTGAGTTTAATCCCCAGTATCACTAATAATAATAATAACAATAATAATAATAATAATAATAATAATAATAATAATAACAACAACAACAAAATAGGCAAAGCATTAGCCAGTGAAAATTTCATCAAGATAACTGACTGCTACAAAAAATTACATTTCCTTTTCCAAACACTGTTTAGTCGAAGTCTAATCATAAGGACAGAAGCCAAATCTAGAGTATGGGATATTTTAAAAACCTCTGCCTAGACTCTTCAAAAAAAAAAAGTCAATGTCATGAAAAGAGGGGGTGAGAGAGAAGTAGGGAGGTTCTAAATTAAAGGAGACCAAAGAAACCAGACATGTGAATACATTGTCTGATCCTAGGTTAAATTCCAGACACTTTTTTGAGATGAAATTCACATAGCATAAAAGTTACCATTTTAAAGAGTAACATATAGTGGTTCTGAATATATTCACTAAATTGTGCAACCATCACCACTATCTACTTCCACAATATTTTCATCACCTGCCCCCCAAAAAACTCCTCTACCCATAAGAAATGACTTTCCTTTCCACACTCCTCCTTAGCCTCTGCCAACCATTAATCTACTTGATATTTCTATGGATACGTTCATTCTGAACATTTCCTGTAAGTGGACTCATAAAACGCATGGCCTTTTGTGTCTGGCTTCATTCAGTTCTTTCCCAATAACATTTCATTCATGTTTTCAAGATCCATCCATGGTTTGGCATGGGGCACCTCATATCTTTTTACGACTAAATAGTATTCCATTCTTTGGACCAATCCCATTTTGTTGATACGCTCGCTAATGGATGGACATCTGACTCGGTGCTATGTTTTGACTCTTGTTGGTACTGCTGCTCTGAAGATGCATGTGTGCATTCTTGTGTGAGCATATGTTTTCGATTCTCTTGGATATATACCTAGAAGTGGAATTACCATGGCATATGGAAACTATATGTCTAGCTCTCTGAGGAACTGCCAAACACTTTGACACATCTGCCGCACCACTTCACATTCCTACCAATAATATCGGAGGGTTCCAATTTCTCCACATGCTTGTCAACACTTGTTATTTTTGGTGTGTTTTATTATAGCCATCCTGGCGGTTACGAAGTGGCATCCCATGTGGTTTTGATTTGCATTTCCCTAGCGACTAGTGATATTGAACATCTTTTCTTGTGTTTATTAGTAATTTTTATGTCTTCTCTGGAGAAACGTCTATTCAAATCCTTTCTCCGTTTTTAATTGAGTTATTTATCCTGTTGTTATTGAGTTGAATAAATTCTCTACATGTTATAGAAACTAGACTTATTAGATATATGATTTGTAAATATTTTCTTCCAATGTATGGATTGTCTTCACTTTCTTGATAGTGTCGTTTAATGCACAAAGTTTTTAATTTTGAGTAAGCCTATTTATCTGTTTTTTGTTTGAGTACTTCTGCTTTTGATGTCTTTATTGAAGATACTGTTAACAGCTAGGCGTGGTGGCACATGCCTGTAATTCTAGTACCTGAGAAACTGAGTCAGAAGGATTGCAGGTTCAAGACCAGCCTCAGAAACGTCCTGAGATTCTCAGCAACCTAGCAGGACTGTTTCAAAACAAACAAACAAAAAACATGAAAAATGGGCTGGGGATGCAGATTAGAGGTAGATGCCTCTAATCCTTAGTACGTGCGCGTGCGCGCGCGCGCGCGCACACACACACACACACACACACACACACACACACACACACAAACGCACTCTACTGTTACCCAATCCAAGGTTAAAATTTTCCAAGCCTATGCTTTCTTCTAAAGGCTTTTTATTTTAGCTTACATTTAGATCTTTGATCCACTTGGGGTTAATTTTTTTATGTGTGGTGTGAAGTAGAAATGTGAATTTATTTTTATAAATGTGGAGAACCAGATGTCCCAGCACTCTTTGTAGAAAAGAATATCATTTGCCCGCGGAGTGGTCTTATCAAAATTCACTGAGCTTTAAGGTGAGGCACCTCTGGATTGTCGGTCCTGTCCCATTGATCTGTGTGGTTATTTTGTTCTAATTTTTTTAATTGTTGTCAGTTTTTCGATAGGAAATCTTGTGTCCTCCAACACTGTCTCTCAAGATTGGTTTGGTTCTTCTAAGTCCCTTGAAAGTTCGTAGGTGTTATAAAAATAGCACGTCATGTTTGGGGGGGAAAGGGCAAATCGAATTGCCTCTCATTCCTGTTTTTAGTAATGTGAACTTTCTTTTTTTATTTTCTTATGAGTCTAGATAAAAGATTTGCCACCTTTCTTGATCATTTCAAAGGATTGGCTTGTGCTTTCATTAGATTTCCTTATGCTTCCACTGTCTATTTTTCCACTCACTCTAGTATTAATAATTTCTCAGCATTTCACAGAGGCAGAGGGAAGGTAATGGCATCTTCCAGGATGGGGAGGGGCAGGAGCCAGGACTTGGAGGAAAGGGGGAGACTCTTCGCCATGGTGAGCAGGGCTGTGCAACGGCCCTGGTGCTTGGCAGGAAGAAAGGACCGATGGAAAGTGGTCTGGAACGATCATGGTACTGCCCTCCAAGGAAAAGTCTGGATTCTGTGCCATAGTAAAAAACAAATGGGGTGGAGTTATGACTAAGTTGAATTTTAGCAAGATCATTCCAGTTCTGTGTGGAAATAAGAAGGGAGATGAGAACGGAGACAAGCCAGGCGTGGTGGTGCACACCTGTAATCCCAGTACTTGAGAGGCTGAGACAGAAGGACCACAGGTTCAAGGCCAGTCTCAGCAACTTAGTAAGACCGTGTTTCAAAATATAAAATAAAAAGGGCTGGGAGTGAGCCAGGTGTGGTGGCATAGGCCTGTAATCCCAGTATTTGGGAAGCTGAGATAGCAGAACTGCAAGTTCAAGGACAGCCTCAGCAAGTAGCAAGACTCTTAGCAACCTAGCTAGCATGACCCTGTTTTGGAGATGTAGTTAAAAGGCAGAATGCCCTTTCCATGAGCAAGCGGGAACTCCTCCCTCCCATCTTACTGCCTTCAGGCTGGGACATTGGCTTTTTTCCTGCCTTTGAACTCAAACAAAATCATTGGCTTTGACTGGGTCTCTGGCTAGCAGGCTTTCAACTAGAATCACACCAACAGCCGTCCTGGGTCCCCAGATGGCCGACTGCAGAGGCTGCACCTGGCTGGCTCCGTAACTGCAGGAGCCAATTCCCTGTGCCCAGTCCCTTTGTAGACATCCTCTTGATTCTGTTTCTCTGGAGAACCCCGAGTAATCCCCAGGGTACTAGGAGGTGGTAATGGTAGAGAAAATTTCCCTTCAAGCAGAAAGAACTATGTAGACAGCTAAAGAGGTGAGAAAAGACCTCTTCTTGGGTGCGAGAAATGGGCCCTTGCAATGGCGTTCTGATCTGTTTATAAGGCCCTGTGTCCTCCTCCATCTTATCTTCACTGCAGGTCAACAAAGCCATGAGATTAAAGAATCTCTCCTTTCTGGGACGTATAGATGAGATGGTTTTATTTTCTCCACCTCAACCTCCCTGTGCCAGTATTGGGAAATTGTTCCAATTTTGATTTCCAACAAAAATATAAAAGGCAGTCAGAACCTGGATGCTACGCAGGCACTAAGGGGAAAAAAAAAACAACAGCTTTGCCTGTTGGACTTCAGAGGGCAGCGAGGGGCTGGCTCAGGGGAGAGGAGTGTCAAGGGCCAACCCTGCTGAGCACCCAGTGCTAGCGCTCCATCAGCTTTCTCACCCCAGACACCTGACAACCACAACATAGAGGAAGAAAGAAAGATTTATTCGCTCACATTTCTGGAGGTTTCATAGGTTTCAGTTCATGTTAGGCCAGGTCACGTTTGCAGAGCTCAGGGAATGGTGGTCAAAAGAAGAGAGAGAGAGAGAGAGAGAGAGAGAGAGAGAGAGAGAGAGAGAGAGAGCAAGCACACAAAAGCGGGGGAAGGGGTGAGCACGATATATATAGTCTCCAAGCCCACACCCCCAGTGACCTACACTGCCTGCGTTACCACCCAGTAAATCCATGATTCCACCAATGGACTTGTCCACGGATGAGATTAGAACCCTCGTGATTCGCTCACTCCTCTGGACATTTCACGTTGCCAATAGATGAGCTCCTTCGGGGAGTATTCTATGACCAAACCACACCAGCATGGGCGGTGCCTTCAGAAGAGAAGCAGCGCCTCTCCTCTCTAGCTGGGTGTTTGCCAGTCCCTTAGTGTAACATCTTGGACCCCGGTGCACAGGTCCTGGTGGGTCTCCTGCACCTCCTCCCTCCTCTGCGCTTGCCCTCCTGTTTTATTTTATTCTCTATAGAAATAGCATGAGCAAAGTGTGGAATCCAACACATGGAGAGGACCCATGTATACCCAACACTATGACGTCCTTATGGAATCCTCTAACAGTGCTCCATTGTACAAGGGGAACTAAGGACCAGAGGCATCTGGGCCTCAGACCAGCTGGAAGATACGAACTGGAAGTAGCCGAGCCGGGGCTTAAACCCAGGCAACTCTGACTCCATAGCCCATACCCGGCCTCTCACAGGTGCACAACTTCTGGCTAGGGATGGTTGGCAACCACTGGCTTGTGGCTACACCGCCCCAGTCTCTGCCTGTGCCTTCATGTGACTGCCTCCCCTTGCCTTATGGGGACACCAGGTGTTTGAGAGCGTGCTCAGACATTGTGGCCTCATCTTAACTCGACTACAACTTCAAAGACACCAGCTAAGGTCCCACTCACAGACAGTTTAACCTACTAAGCCCCCAAACCCCAGGGGGTGATGCCAAGACAGCACAGGTGGATTCTCTGCATGGGGCAGCTTTCATCTCAGCCAAGGAGCCCCAAACTTAGAGATTCTTATTCTTTTATAAATTGCTGCAAGCAATCCTTCCCACCCTCTGCCCCAGGGGGAGGCATCATCTTTATTACACTGAACAGCAAGCAAATCCACTAAAGAGAGATATATCATATCTATCTTCTGAGACAGATCCTTATTTTTAAATAAAGATCTGAGACAGATCTTTATTTTTCTGAGACAGATCCTTATTTGGATCAAAGATCTAAATGTAAGCTAAAACAATAAAGCCTTTAGAAGAAAGCCTAGGCTTGAAAAATTTTAACCTTGGATTGGGTAACAGTAGAGTGCATTTGTGTGTGTGTGTGTGTGTATGTGTGTGTGTGTGTGTGTGTGTGCACGCGCGCGTTACTAAGGATTAGAGGCATCTACCTCTAATCTGCATCCTTATATAAGATCCTTATATAAGACAGATCCTTATATATTATATAATATAAAATTTATATATATAAAATATTTATATATAAATTATAATATAATATCCTTATATTTATTTTATATATTTATATTTATTTTATTTATTTTATTATTTTATTTATTTATTTTATTTATTTAAATAAATAAATATTTATTTATTTATTTATTTATTTATTTTGCTGGTCTGGGGATGGAACCCAGGGGCATTCGACCTCCAAGTTACACCCCCCGCCCTATTTTTTATTTTTTATTTTGAAACAGGGTCTCACTGCATTGTGAAGGGCCTCACTAAGTAGCTGAGGCTGTCCGCAAACTGCGATCCTCTGGTCTCAGCCTCCCGAATGCTGAGATTACAAGTGTGCACCACCACGCCCCGCTTAGACAGCTCCTTATCATGACATCCTTGAAAATGTAGACCAGAATGAGACTATCTTTTGTGTCGGTGTCCCTGCTTATAAGATATGCAAAGTCAGGAGGAACCCACTGAGATCTGTCTCCCAATAGAACATAGTATCGCTGGGGAGGGAGAAAGCGAATTAGCCTCTCCACAGAGGAACAGGACACTGGGGGAGGGGGGGGTCAGAAGGCCCCACCATAATACATGAGGCTATCTGTTTTGCTTTGGATCTGAAATGTCGGTCGCAGTGACGACTCTTACACGATCTTCCTCAAGCAGTTTTATTTCCCCAGGTTCTTATACAGTTCCCGTAGATCTTCTCCATCTTCTCCCTTCTTTGTCCCTTCCTCGTTCCCGGGTTTCGGCACCACTTGTCGCGTCCCTAGGGCTCTGACCAGCAGAGCCTAGGGAAGAAACACACGAACGCCGACTCTGTTGATGAAGCTCCTTCCTCTTTAATGCTCTCTCAACGCCCTCTCAGGTAAAAACAACATCAGTCTTCTATCCTCTCCCTCATCACTCCACCAACCCTCCTTCTGGCACTCTACGTCTCTGCTGCAGCACACACCGGTCACAGTGGTGGCTTTGTGAACATGTCCGTCCCAGCTCGGAGCCCGGAGCAGTCCGCCAAGAAACTGCTCTTCCTGTCCACCAACCCTCTTCGCTCCGCCCGCTAGGGCATGCGCGCTTTTTAACCTTCTCCTGGGCGGGCAGGTGGTAGCACGAGGCGCTGCGTCACTAATCATCCGTAGGGCACCTGATAGGGCTCACTGCGCAGGCTCAGGGCACCGCCAGCCTCGTGAGCCTCGTGACTTGGCTGCAAGCCCAGGCGCCATCTTGAGTCCACACTGGCAACAAGCCTGGGTGCCACCTCGGTCCTGCCGAGTGGGCCCCGACATATCTCCCTTTTTGTTTTATTAAAATAAGGCTCGGGATCGTGCCTGTCTTAGGTTGCCGACCCTCAAGGACCATTCTTACCCGTCATTGGGAGAACAATAGCATGATTGTTTCCCTGTCTTAGGTTGAAAGGTCCCGGGGACGATCTTACCCGTCACTGACTACCGATCCAGCATACTGAGCCGTACATGGGGAGATAAGCCAGCTTCAAGGGCTGCCATAGCTTGCACCAATATGCGCTGTTGTTGCAGTGTGCGTTGTCGAGTTCGCCTGATATATCCAACCATGAAACATCATGCTACCACCAGCAAGAATGCCCAGAACGCCATGCCACCCCAGTCTTTTAAAAAACCCAATGTTCCGTGTATTAAGTCCATTCATTGTTGTATTGCGGCGACTTCTACGCGGGTAGGATTAATTGCAGCGATGGACACTCGTAGCTCAATCATGGTGTGTTCAAATTCACGGCTCCAAGTTCCTAGAAGCGTCTTGCTTAATTGACGAAACAAATTGCCTGCATGGGAGAAATTTACTGCACATACGTTATGTATATATTCCAGATAATTGAGCTTGCTGAGCCATGGCAACAGTCACATGTGAGGATAGAGCATTCATAGTGGCTGCAATAACTGCCACGGCCACAGAGGCCACAATTACAGCAATAAGAGCAGAAATTCCAAAGTCTCCAAGGGTGCATAGAAGCATAGCAGAAAGTCAGAAAACAGGTATCAATAAAACAACCTAGACTATCATTAACCAAGGTAAAGGAAGAGGGAAAGTAGAATTCCCCAAAGATCTTAAAGAAAACAACTCATCTCTACGGTACCGAGCAGCAGTTTCTTCCTTAGGAAACTTAACACAGAGCATATCTTCTAACATATATGCAAAAAACAAAAAACTTATTTTTTGACCCATTGTATATTTTTATAACTCTTACGTTAGGAACTAATCTTCTGACCTATCCTTTATTACTATTTACACATTAGGCGCCTTCATTTTCTATCTTAGTTTCTTTCTTCATTTTCTAAGTTTTTTTTTTTCCAACTAACCTCAGGTGTCTTCCATCTATGGTGGCGGATTAGGAGAGGGAGGGGGAGGAGCGGAAGGTTTAGGGCGTTTCATTTTTTCTATGAATTCTAACAGAGCTTCTTCCTTCTTAGAAATCTCTTTCGCTTTCAAATTTTCTAAAATGGCTGCTTTCACTTTAGTAACCTTAGACCTTTTCGTCGCAACACCTGCGAACCTTCACAGCGCTGTCCCTCGCTTATCCGCGAGCCTCGCTTATCCGCGAGCCTTATTTACTCCTACACCCCTATCATCGCAACACCTGCGAACCTTCACAGCGCTGTCCCTCGCTTATCCGCGAGCCTCGCTTATCCGCGAGCCTTATTTATTCCTATCTTGTCGAATCAGGACCAGCCCGATTCTCTTACTTGCTTACACTAAAAAATATCCTCCTTAATGGAGCCCCCTTTGATCGGGGAAAATAACCCTCCGTAAACGGAGCCTCCTCCTCCCTTTTCGGAGTCAAAGGAGTACTTACCAGCCAGCTGCCCTGGACTGCCGAGGTTCTGATCAAAGCGAAGGTCCCTGCACGGGCCACCACTTGTCGGTCGCAGTGACGACTCTTACACGATCTTCCTCAAGCAGTTTTATTTCCCCAGGTTCTTATACAGTTCCCGTAGATCTTCTCCATCTTCTCCCTTCTTTGTCCCTTCCTCGTTCCCGGGTTTCGGCACCACTTGTCGCGTCCCTAGGGCTCTGACCAGCAGAGCCTAGGGAAGAAACACACGAACGCCGACTCTGTTGATGAAGCTCCTTCCTCTTTAATGCTCTCTCAACGCCCTCTCAGGTAAAAACAACATCAGTCTTCTATCCTCTCCCTCATCACTCCACCAACCCTCCTTCTGGCACTCTACGTCTCTGCTGCAGCACACACCGGTCACAGTGGTGGCTTTGTGAACATGTCCGTCCCAGCTCGGAGCCCGGAGCAGTCCGCCAAGAAACTGCTCTTCCTGTCCACCAACCCTCTTCGCTCCGCCCGCTAGGGCATGCGCGCTTTTTAACCTTCTCCTGGGCGGGCAGGTGGTAGCACGAGGCGCTGCGTCACTAATCATCCGTAGGGCACCTGATAGGGCTCACTGCACAGGCTCAGGGCACCGCCAGCCTCGTGAGCCTCGTGACTTGGCTGCAAGCCCAGGCGCCATCTTGAGTCCACACTGGCAACAAGCCTGGGTGCCACCTCGGTCCTGCCGAGTGGGCCCCGACACTGAAATGCCCCCCAAAGCTCACGAAAGCATGGATCCCAAAGCTCCAAGGCTCAGAGGTGGGGCTTTGGGGGGGACTGGACCATGAGGGCTCTGGTCTCGTCAGTCGATTAAAGTGGGAACAAGATGGAGGAAGTGGATCGCTGGGGTGTGCCCTGGAAGGGTTTCTCCTCTCCACAGTTCCCCAGTTCCATTCCTCTGCCGCCGCCTCCTCCTCTTCTTTTTCTTCTTCTTTTGCAATACTGGGGATGGAACCCAGGGGCAGTCTACCTCCAAACTCCACCCTCAGCCCTATTTTTTATTATTTATTTTGGAACAAGGTCTCACTGAGTTGCAAAGGGCCTCGTTAAGTAGCTGAGGCTGTCCAGGAACTACGATCCTCCTGTCTCAGCCTCCCAAATGCTGGGATTACAAGTGTGCACCACCACCCCTGGAGCTTCTTCTCCTTCTCCTTTTCCTTCCTTCTTCCTTCTCCTTCTCCTCCTACTTCTCCTCCTCCTCCTCCTTCTTCTTCTTCCTCCTCTTCCTCTTCCTCTCCTTCTTCCCTTCTTCTTCTTCTTCTTCCTCTTCCTCTCCTTCTCCTCCTTCTTCTCTTCTTCTTTCTCCTCCTCCTCCTCCTTTTTCTTCTTCTTCTTCTTCTTCTTCTTCTTCTTCTTCTTCTTCTTCTTCTTCTTCTTCTTCTTCTTCTTCTTTCCTCTCTCCCTCTCTCTCTCTCTCTCTCTCTCTCTCTCTCTCTCTCTCTCTCTGTCTCTCTCCCCCCACCCCCAGCTGTGATGACCTTCTGCCATAATGTTCTGCCTCACTTGAGGCCCAAAGCACTGGAGTTAGCCAACCATGGACTGCATCTCTGAATCCTTAAGTCTAAATCGATTTCCTCCTCTACGATGTCCTTGTCGGGTACTCTGGTCACAGCAGTGCAGAGCTTATGATCACACAGACCTGAGCTGAGCAAGCAGGCCACCCTCTTTGCGATCTTCTCTCACTTGTCTCCCATGGAACTGGCACAGGATTCCGCTCAGGGTCTCCTGGGGGGTCCTGTTATTTTTTGTTCCCTATCTCTTCCCCTGTGGCAGCTGGATCCATGCTCAGAGTGCACTCTGGGGCTTCTTGGACCACTATGGACCCCATGCCTCTACCATCCACTATCCTCAACAGTGACCCAAGCTCAGCATGAAGGTTAACTGCCTGGGCTCTGCAGGTAGACAACCTCGTCTCTATGTCCACTCTGCTTCCTGATAATATCAGACAAGTACTCTGTCTTCCCATGGCTTGGTTTTCCTGTCCATTAGATGGAGATCTCAAGAGCACCCTGGTCACAGGTCAAGAGGATGGGAACATGGGTACATACGAAGGACTTAAATGCACACAGCACAAGTAAGCTCAGTAAGGGCTGATACTCACCATCGTTGCTACAGGGTGGACGCTACTTGGGCTGTTTGGGTTGAACAAGGCCTGACTTCTGTTCTGAACTAGAGGAGCCCAGCAGGGAGCCCGGCTGGTGGTGGGAGGCAGGGAGCTCTACACGGCGGCAAGGGCTTGAGGCACTTAGTGAGTGAGCCACCCACGGACAGCCACCTGGACGCATGGGGACACACAGCAAGGGCTTGAGCGAGGCCGGGCAGCGAGGACAGTGGGGTCGGCTCTGGAAGATGAGCACTGGCCACAAGTGTCACCATCAAAGGCGCCTCCATTCACGAAGCAGCCACCATCGGAAGAGGCCAGGAATACGGGACCACAGTGCACCCGTGAGTACATAGGTGAGAAGGGTGGGAGTAGGCTGGGAAACTTATTCGTTTCAAATCATTCACAGAGCTAAGAGTTCACAACACCCCCAAACAGACCCCAACAGGCCCTGTTGTAAGTCAGCCTCTGATGTTCACCGAGATGGTATTCTGACTCAGCAGGAAGAGGGTGAGCCACTGGCAGCGTGGCTCTGGCACCGTCCAGTGGAAGACTCCAATATGCCAAAATCAAACTGAGAGCATCCAAAAGTTTTGATGTAAAAAAGAGAAAAGAACTCAATTCAAATCTTAGACTCTAAGAGATTACATCTATATAAAGTCTTCCCAGCCCAAACAGGCAACCCAGAAGCTGTAAGAGACACATAGAAACATTCAGTCATATGAAAGTTTTCAATTTCTGAATGGCAAAAGGGACCATAAACAGACTTGATATACACATGATTTTGGAAAAAGGAGATTTGTTTTCATGCTTATGAGAAGCAAAGGCGAAGGGTGCCTATCTACTAGGATGAATCATACAATAGCTGTTTTTGTTGGCTCAAGCCATTCTCAACAATTTCATACGGCTCAACTTATACAGTATTGATGCCTCCAAAAAGCAAAAAGCCAAGTGAGAATAACTGGCAAAAGGAAAATAAATGCAGCAGATTTCTAGTTATTTTTATTCCAATTACCATTCCCCATACCCTCATCCTCAGTAATAGAATCCAGATTTTACCAAGGGCAGCCACTTAACTAACTCAAAGGCTAAGTATCCCAGTCTCCCTTACAGACAAGTCCAGTCAGTTGTTAATTTCTGGCCAATAAATGCAAGCAGACGTGTCCAAGAAGCCTCCTGAAAGAGAGGAAGTATACTCTTCTCCTTTGTGCCCGCTGTTCACTCTTGCTCCAGTGCAATGGCTGGCACCCCAGCAGCTATCTTGGAACATGCAGCTGATTGCCACATCTGTTCCCTAGATAGCGCAACAGAACACCGGAAGACAGTCTGTGTCACTGACACGTTTGCAAAGGCCACAATTCTGAATGTGCACTGCCCACTTCCAGAATCCTTCTACAAAGGACAGAAACACCAACTTCTGTCCAATTTAAGCTTTTGTTACTTTTGGTTTTCCTGCTCTCTGCACCATGTCTAATCCAATTAACATAGCAATTCACAGAAGAGCAAATCCAAACAACAAACATAAAAAGGTGCTCCAACTTGTTATTAGTTAGTGAAAATGCATATTAAATAATGTATCACTTTCAGCCTATTAACCTAACAAAAAGTAAGATGTGTTAATATATATCATGGACAAAGGTCCAGGGAGAAGGGCTCTCTAATATGTTGTTGATGAAGTGTGAATGTTATCTTATTTTTAGAAAGCAACCTGGCAATGCCTATTAACACTGAAACCACATTTACTCCTTAGTCCAGGAATCTCACACTTGGACGTCTAACTGAGAGCATGAAAAGAATTCACATGCAGGTAGGCTATGCTTTTATGGATGCTGTCTTACTCAACATTCTCACTGTGGTGATCCAAAATAACTTGCCACTCAACTTAGAGGAAAGAATATTTACTTGCTCACAGGTGTGGAGATTTAGGTTCAGTCATGTCAGGCCGGATCTGCAGAGCTCAGGTCAAGATGGCAGGAGAGCAAGAGCTCTGCTCTCCCCTTGTGGTGGCAGGAAGGAGAGAGAGAGAGAGAGAGAGAGAGAGAGAGAGAGAGAGAGAAGAAGAAGAAGAAGAAGAAGAAGAAGAAGAAGAAGAAGAAGAAGAAGAAGAAGGAGGAGGAGGAGGAGGAGGAGGAGGAGGAGGAGGAGGAGAAGGAGGAGGAGGAGGAGGAAGAAGAGGAGGAGGAGGAGGAGGAGGGAGGGGAGGGAGGGAGGGAGGGAGAGAGAGAGATCAGGGGGAGGAGCGACCTTATAAACCCCCAAGGCCACACCCCCAGGGACTTCTCCTTAGCAACCAAGCCTGACTTCCAACATTGCTACTTTGTATCCAAAAGAGTTAGGCCAGCATTCTAAATCCAAACCTTACAGATGTTAACTATAGCAATGTCTATATTATAAACAGAAGGAAGCCAAGTATGGTGGCACACGCTGTCATCCTCGTACTTGGAAGGCTGAGACAGGAGGATCACAGGCTTGAGGTCAGCTTCAGCAACTTACCAAGCACCCTTACTTACTAAGACCCTGTTTCAAAATAAAAAAATAAAAAGGGCTGGAGGTGTCGCTCAGTGGTCGAGCATCCCTTGGTTCAGCATGCAGGTGTGTGCATGTAAGGAGAGAGAGAGAGAGAGAGAGAGAGGGGGAGGGAGGGAGGGAGGGAGGGAGGGAGGGAGGGAGGGAGGGAGAGAGAGAGAGAGAGAGAGAGAGAGAGAGAGAGAGAGAGAAAGAAGAAAAAGCAATGTAAGAAAGTAACTGCTGCTAACAGGGAATTAGCTGGGTGAATTATGGTTCGTTGATACTTTGGTTAATACTGTCTTAGGTTTGGTTCTCCTGGAAATAGACTCAGATTGGTGAACAGGAGGGTTATTGAGAAATGTTCTTACAACTCACCCCATTAAGAGAGGCCTCTGCCAGAGAGCTAGAACCCCAGCTGGACAGGCTTCAGGGCCTTGGTCCATGCACATTAGCCGGTGATTGGCTGTGACCATCACTCTCTCCAGCATGAAGCAGCCTGGCAGCCGGCAGCAATTCCCAAAGGAAGAGACTCAGTGACCAGGGATCCATCAGGGGGGTTAGAGTCTAAATAGCCACCCAAGTAGTCTACACTCCATGCCTCGTGCTGCTTGAGCTCAGTGGATTCACTCATCAAGCTTCAGGAACAGCTCCTTCAAGATTCTGATTGGGGCTGGGCATGATGTCACACGCTTGTAATCCTAGTACTTGGGAGGTTGAGACAGGAGGATCGCAGGTTCAAGGACAGTCTCAGCTGTTTAGAAAGACCTTCAGTCACTCAGTGAAACCCTGTTTCAAAATAAAAAGTAAGAAGGGCTGGGGGTCTATCTCAGAGGTAAAATGCCTTTGGGTTCAAGCCCCAGTACCATGATAGATAGATGAAAGATAGATGATGATGATGATAGATAGATAGATAGATAGATAGATAGATACAGGACTTGGCGTATAGCTCAGAGGTAGAATGTCCCTAGGTTCAATCCCCAGTCAAATATACGGCCTCTTTTCCTGGGTAAACTCACAAGAGCGAGGCCAGAGAGAGAAACCCCAATCCCATAGCTCTCACAGTCCCAACAGATACAGCGCTCCCCAGCTGAGTTACATGGGACTCCATCAGTCAACAGACAGGTCCTCAGGAAGATTGGAAGATGCTTCTGGAATCCCATGGCAGAAGCCTCTATATTTGTCTGCAGGCAAGAGAGCAGCGGTGCCAGCATGTGTAGGCCCAGAGGCTCAGTGGAACCCGAGGTTCCCAGATTTTCAAGCGCATCAGCCCAGATCTTCCACCACCACCCCTCCCACTCAGGGCCCTGACCTCGGAGGAGCCAGCTCACTGCCATTGAGAATTCATCCTCTCTGCACCTCTGCTTCCTTGTGCTATGATCTGGACATAGAATGCCCCCAGAAGAGCCACTGCATTAATGTTCAGAGTTGACTGCAACTAAATCACGAGGGTCATAATCTCATCCACTCCAGTGGATCTGCAGGTGGGGTGTGTGCTGGAGCCAGCCGGCTAAAGTACGGGTTCCGAAGAGAGGAGTGAGGAGGAAAAGAATTCGATTCTAAGAATTTGATTCAAAAAAAGACTTAATTCTATCATGAAAGGATCGCCAGTACACTCCCGGGTCGATATCTCTACTGACCGATCCCGGGTTTATCACTCTCGTCCTATTTATACAGCTCCAGGTCAATCAATCCCTCGTGCCGTCACCACCTGTGCACATAACGGTCAGGTCAATCAATCCCACCTGAGCCCCTCTCAGACCTTGAGCTTTCCATGACCCCAAACCTTATTGACTCTGGGCAAAGGACAGTCAGAAGTATTCTTTTAGGGGAAAACCTTAATGGATCCCCACAGGTGTGGCTGGAGGGAGTGGGTCTCTGGGGGTGTGACCTTGGAGACTATACCTGTGTCCTTGAATCCCCTTGCTGGCTTCCTCGTGCCTTCAGTCTCCATGATGTGAGAGCAAAGCCCTCGCTCTGTCCCCTTCTCTCTGTCGCCGTGCCCTGCAAGGGCTCTGCTCTCACGTGACTGTGAGAGTTCATGGAACTGGCCTAACATGAGCTAAACCCCTGAAATCACCAGAACTGTGAGCAAATAAATCTCCTTCCTCTAAATTGTTGTCATCAGGATTATCAGGTCATAGCAGTGAGATTGCTGACTGAAGCACCTGGTAACTAAGTCCAAACCTCAAAATTCAATCCACTCTTCACATCAGCTGCAGGAGATGAGATTTATTCTGCCATTGAAACCTGGCTCCCAGGCTTAGCCTTAGTGCTGCTCTAGCACCCCCTGCCTGTGACTATCTTTTCTCAGGGCATAGATTGGTCTTGGCCACTGCCATCAGACTCTATAATTCCTGCTTTCTCTGTAGCTCCTCAAATCCTGAAACATTTTACCCACCACTGAATTTCCTTTCATCCAGTGTGAACTGAGTATCTGCACCCCCTCAAAATTCTTAACTTGAAGCAGGCGTGAGGGCTGAAGCCTGTAATCCTAGCACTTGGGAGGCTGAGGTAAGAGGACCACAGGCTTGAGGTTAGACTCAGCAACTTAGCAAGGCCTTCAGCAACTTAGTGAGACCCTGTTTCAAAACAAAAAATAAAATAGAAAAGGCTTGGGTTGTAGCTTGGAGGTAGAATGCCCTGGGTTCGATCTCCAGTACTAAAAAAAAATACATAAATAAGTAAAATCTCGGGTTGAAGCCCTAACCCTTAGTGAAATGCTGAGACAGGGACCAAGGGCAGATGGATTCCTGGGTCTTCATTCAGTCATGGAAACAGCAATCCCCAGGGACCTTGTTAATTGCCACAAATTGTTCTGTGCTTTTATGCCCTGCCTACATGGTGTGTGTGTGTGTGTGTGTGTGTGTGTGTGTGTGTGTGTGTGTGTACTACATATCCTTTTATTGATACACTGTAAGCATACATCATATTGAAGTTCAGTATGGTAGAAACATACGTGCACACAGCACCTGGTGAGTGTCCTGCAGATCCTGCCCCGCTCCTTATATGGAGATACCCATAGCCAAGTATGGCAGTGCTCATCTGTAATTCCAGTACTTGGGAGGCTGAAACAGGAGGATCACAGGTTTGAGACCAGCCTCAGCAACCTGGCAAGACCTTATTTTTGTTTGTTTGTTTGTTTGTTTTTGCAGTACTAAAGATGGAACCCAGGGGCATTCTACCTCTGAGCTACATTCCCAAACCTGTTTTCTTTTTCTTTCTTTCTTTCTTTCTTTCTTCCTTTCTTTCTTTCTTTCTTTCTTTCTTTCTTTCTTTCTTTCTTTCTTTCTTTCTTGTGGTACTGGGGTTCCTGGAAACCCTTCTACCTCCGGGTTACACTCCCAGACCACTATACATACACACACACACACACACACACACACACACACACACACACACATATTTTTAATTTGGAAACAGGGTCTCCTAAGCCAGCAAGGCTGGCTTCGAACCTGCGCGATCCTCCTGTCTTCGTCTCCCAAGCACAGGGATTACAAGCGTGTGCCACCACGCCCGGCTTTATTCTTTATTTTAAAACAGGGTCTTACTAAGTTCCAGAGGGCCTTACTAAGTAGCTGAGACTGGCCGTAAACCTGAGACCCTCAAGTACTGGGATTACAAGTGTGCACCACTGTGCCTGGCAAGACCCTGTTTTAAAATAAAATGTATAATAGGGTTAGGGGTGTAATTCAGATTGAACTTTAAATTTAATCCTGGGAGGAGGAGGAGGAGGAGGAGGAGGAGGAGGAAGAGGAGGAGGAGGAGGAAGAGGAGGAGGAGGTGAAGGAGGAGGTGAAGGAGGAGGAGGAGGAGGAGGAGGAGGAGGAGGAAGAGATAGGAGGGAGGAGGAAGAGATAGGAGGGAGGAGGCTTCTCCCTCCCCCCACGAGGACAGGGGGAGAAGGTGGCCCCCACAGCCCTGGCCCTCGCTGGACACAGAACCTTGGACTTGCGGTTGCAGAACCATAGCCTTGGACACCTGTTGCTCGGCCCCCACAGTGGCGGTGTGTCACGGCAGTCTGAGCTGACCAGCCTGCCGCAGTCACCTCTGACCACAGGGCACGCCCAGGGATGCTGGTGCACCAGCCACCTCCTGCGGGGGGGGGGGGAGCTTTCCACTGCTGGTTTAGCAGGGCTTCGGCTCCAGAATATGTTTTTGGAGTCAGGTTCCTGGCATCCCCCTGAGCCCCATGTCACAGCTGGTTCTGGGAGAGAGACTCCAGGTCTAGACTCTGCAGAGAGCTGTCAGAGGGTACAGGACACAGCGCCAGGCTCTCACATCAGAGACCTCAAACGCAGGAGAGCCGAGGCTGGAAGGACCCTCAGGAGTGTCCCTAAGTGCGGCAAGGGGACCTGCGTCTTTGCATCTCTGCTCTTACTCACTGGGAGCTGACTGCCCCGGGCAGGGCAGTCAACCGTGGGCTGGGCAGCTCCCAGGGCCAGGGAGGAAGCCCCCGCCCAGGAGGAAAGGGGTGTATGGAACAAGTCTTGGCAGGGTGGTGACCAGCCCCTGCTCTGTGGAGACTTCTCAACACCCGCTACAGTGAGGCCCCATAAAATGACTGAGGCAGAGAAACAGATTGTGGGATTGCTCCATGAGAAAAGCAAACCAGGAAAAAGCTATCCTTGAAAAGTGGGGGTGCCCCTCCACCCACAGCACACTCACGGCCTTCCGGGGGTTCCCTCTGACTCAGCACAGTGGCTGCCGCCTCCCCGCTGCCCCCCACCCTGCTCAGGCCTCTGCAGATGGGGCAGTCCTCTCTCACTCTGTGGAGACACGTTTTCACAAGGAGTCCACGTGCCTTCCCCTGCCATTCCTACCGTTCTTTGTCCGAATTCCACCCAATCAGAAAGGGCCTCCTGAACCTCTAGTCCAGTCTTCAGCTGGTGTAGTGTTACAGACTGGTGATCCCAATACTTGGGAAGTGGAGTCAGAGGCTGGCAGGTCTGAGGCCAGCCTCCGCAGCTTAGCGAGAAATTGCTTCATGATAAAAAAAAAAAAAATAGAAAGGGCTGGGAGTGTGGTTCAGAGGTAGAATGCTCCTGGATTCAATCTCCAGGGAAAGAAAGGAACGGAAAGGAAAGGAAAGGAAAGGAAAGGAGGAGAAAAAGGGGGAGGGAAGAAGGGAATGGGGTGGGAAGGAAGGAAGGGAGGGAAGAAGGGAGGGAAGGAGGGAAGGAGGGAGGGAGGGAGGGAGGGAGGGAGGGAGGGGGGTGGGTCAGTCCGTCACCCTGGACATAATACATTTACTTGCTTTTATTCCAGTGTTTTCTGAACAAATACTTCCCTCATTTCTTTATTGTAAATAGCAATCAACACCTTGCAAAACCTGCCTCTCTCTCCAAATTATGTTTTTATGAATCACTTGTTACCATCTGAACTGCGGCATGTTTTGCTCATTTGTTGGGTTTATTTATATTTTAAATTTTAATTGTACTTTGACATCCTAGCACACACTCTTGCCCCCTCTACCAGGTCCTCCCGCTCACCCCACAAGTCTTTGAGACTGCAGTTGGCAATCTTCTGTACGTTCATAACGTTATTTCTATGACTGCATTCTTCATAACTTCACCCCCTCCTTCCTTTCGTTATCACCCCGGTCCCTCCCTGTAGTCTCTGCTCACCTCTCGGATGTTACCCCTACTGCCAAATATCTCTCTAGCTTCCACATGTAAGAGAGAACATACACCGCAACCCGACTTCAATCAGCACTAGTGAGTAATAGTAATAAAAAAAACAGCTTGGTATTGCATAAAACAGAGACATAGACCAAAGGAATAGAAGACTCAGAAACAAAACATCTGTAACTGGTTGATCTTTGATAAGGGGGCCGAAGATGAATGCTGGAGAAAGGATGGCCTCCTCAACAAACGCTGTGGGGAGACCTGGCTGTCCATACACAGAACAACAGAATGAAACCCCAGCCTCTCACCCTGCACCATAGCCAACTGAAGATGCTTCACAGACCTACGAGTTAGACCAGAAATTTCAAAACTGCCTGAAGAGGGAATAGAAACAACACTCCAGCGTATAGGTACAGGTAGAAACTGCTT
Organism: Muscardinus avellanarius; assembly: GCF_963383645.1. NCBI lineage: Eukaryota > Metazoa > Chordata > Mammalia > Rodentia > Gliridae > Muscardinus > Muscardinus avellanarius. Next base: position 159,192,394 of record NC_137788.1, on the reverse strand, counting down.
CAATATGACCCCAAAAGCTCAAAACATTAAAATAAGAATTAATGAATGGCATAACATTAAATTAAAAAAGCTTTGGTGTAACAGAGAGCCTATTTACTACCTATGCATTAGGAAAAGGTCTGATACCTAGACTATACAAAGAGTTTAAAAAGCTTAACACCAAAGAATCCCAAATGACTCAATTAAAGTACTGTCCCCTGCCTAGAAAGCTCCAGTCACGTGCTGGAACACAGTGTCAATGGGTAAGGTGGGGCCAGGCCCATTAGCTTTGAGAATGTTAGGGTGTGGGTCACTGGGTAGAAGTTAAAAGAATTCTCTCTACCTTGGCATTGCGAAAATGGTCAGAATCAAAACAGAGTCACTTGTGTTAAACCCCAACAATGATAACTAAACACAGCTGGGCAGTCACATACAGCTCATACATGTTTGTCTGGCTTAAGAGCCACCCTAACACCTCTGCCAGCGCCCCACCTAGATGGAAGGCCGCTGCACTCTTACGCAAAGAATATTTGCAAGACATCTGCTCAGCAACCATCTGTTCAGCTCCAGACTGACGCCACCCTTGTTACTGATCCTTGCAGCCAAGAATTATTGTCTCAAAACAACTTATATAATCCTCCTTGTTTTGCCTTTAAAACTTCCTCTACCTTGATCTCCTTGAATATGAACCTAGATTGTGTCTCAGTCAGTATTCTCTCTGCTGTGACCCAAAATACCTGACCACCGCAACAAAGAGGAAGAAGATTCATTTGCTCACAGTTCTGGAGATTTCAGAGGGTTCCGTCCATGGTAGGCCAGGTTATATCTGTGGATTTCAGGGCATCTCAGCAGAAAGCAGAGAGTGTGCACAAGGGCTCTGTTGTCAAATCACCCAAGCCAGAGCACTGAGAGAGCTCATGAAAGGGGGGGTCCATGGACATATGCATAGTCCCCAAAGCCACACCTCCTCCAGTCATACCCCACCTGCCTGGAGTTACCATGGAATAATTCATCACAATGGATTTACCCACTGATGAGATTAGAAACCCACAATTCAATTATATTACCTCTGGACATCAATACATGAGCTCTTCAAGGGATATTCTAGACCTAACCATTACAACACTGCTCCCAGATAAGCTTGTTATTCTTGGGAATCTCTCTATGCTGTTATGTAGGCTGGCTGCGTTAAAAATCAAAATCAGCCGGGCATGGTGGTGCACATTTGTAATACCTGCACTTGGGAGGCTGCGACAGGAGGATTGCACAGGTTTGAAGCCAGCCTCAGCTACTTAGTGAGGCTCTCAGCAACTTCGTGAGACCCTGTTTCCAAATAAAATATAAAAAATGGGTCTGAGAGTATAGGCCAGAGGTAGAAAGCTCCTGGGTTCTACCCCCAGTACCACCAAAAAAAAAAAAAAAATCTAAATCAAGCTCCCTCCCCTGGGGCAAGCATGCAGAAACTTATTCCTTCGGCTTCAGTCACTCCTGACAACAACACATCACTTCTCTACTTGGATGTGAACAGGAAACCTTGTGACCTGAAAGAACGGAGCAGAACCGTCAAGGCTGATGCAGACACCCACTGGTTCTCCTGGCTCAGTGGTCGGAGGCACAGTTCAGTCCAGCGTCAGCCCCTGGGTACCAACCAGGCAGCACCATCTGTGAAAGCCACATGGTCTTCCTCCCTCCCTCCTCCTCCCTTTGCCCTGCCATCCTTCCTCCCCTTTAATGTCTTAAAATTCCATTTTTATCAAAGGCATCCAAGCATCTGTTTTACCATCAAATAGTTCTGCAAGACTCTTAAAAAACAACAGGGATGGTCGGCCCTTTCATTGTCCTCTCCCCGGGGACCAGCCCATGGAGCTCTTCCATCTAATTCCTCTGCTATCTGCCTTTCTGTCTCTCAGTAACCGCCTCCCTGGCTGTGTTTCCACGCCAGGTCTTACCTGCGGACCTCTCAGAGCAGGAGGGGGGCTTTGCTTTCTCATCCCGAGCATTAGTTTGCTACGGTTGCCATAACAGATTTTAGTCCTGGGCCACATGGCAATGTTTCGTCAACAAGGGACAATACTTGACAGTCCCATAGGTTATATCCCCTAGTGATCAGGTCAAGATGGCCACAGGCTTCGTTGCTCCTGAAGGCTGAGGGAGGATGTGCTTTGGGCCTGTCTCCTGGGCTTGTAGATGGCTGTCTTTTTACGTTACATGTCTTCCTTCTGTATGTGTCTCTGTCTAAATCTCTCTCTTTATATTTATTTAACTACTTATTTATTTTGGTACTGGGGATTAAACTTCGGAGAATTCTGCCTCCAAGTTATACCCCAACCCTTTGTGTTTTTACTTACTTGAAATAGGATTTTGCTAAGTTCCCAAGGGTCTCACTAAGATGCTGAGGGTGGCCTCAAACCTGCCATCCTCCCATCTCAGGTCCCCAGGCACTGGGATTGCAGGTGTGTGTGCCACCACAGCCAGGTTAAAGCTCTCTGTTTTTATAAGACATGAACAATACTAAGTTAGAACCCAACCCACTGATCTCATTTTAACTTGGTTACTTCTGTAATGACCATATTCCCAAAGACAGGTCACAGGTCACATTCTGAGGTCTGGGGTTAGGACTCTATTGTGGCCAAGTACAACAGGGGTGTGTGTGTGTGTGTGTGTGTGTGTGTGTGTGTGTGTGTGTGTGTTTCTTATCTCCCCCCCTCTGACCTTTTGTTCCCTGTCTCTGCTTCTCCCTATCATGCCCTAAGGATCCACAGCCCCGGCTCCTGCTTGGCAGCCCCCTAATTTCTTACCTTCTCTCTTCTATATTCTATCTCTGATTTTTACCTTGCTTTCTGAAAGATATCTTTAAGCTCGTCAGCGTTTTCAGTCTCTGCTATTATACTGTTTACTTCCAAGAGCTCTCGCCTGCTCTGTATTCTCCCTGCTCTGTTTCGTGGAGTTAAGTTTGTGTCTTCTCTTTCCCTTCCCCCTGCAGGAGCCATTTCACTGAAGTTGTTGTTGTGTTGTGTGTGTGCTGATCATTAGTATTTGTGTCGGATGCTTTCTTCAAAGGTATGCCCGCTCTTGCTTAAGAATAAAAGCCAGAAGCCCCCTCGGATGACTCAAGAACACACTGTAAACATTCATTTTCAGTGTTGGGCCGGTTTCTCCGTCTTCACATCATGATAATTCTTTGTTGGGTGGATGGGGGGTGCCCTGTGCAATGAAGGATGCTTAGAAGATCCTTAAATACCAAGAGTATGTGTATATGTGTGTGCGCGCGTGTTCATGCGTGTGCGCGCACGCGCGCGCGCGCACACACACACACACACACACACACACACTTCAGTCTGTGCCTTCAGACATTCCCAGGGGTCTGCTAGGATTCAGAATTCACCCCAGTTCAGGAGAATATTATGCTAAGTGCGATCAGTCAGGCTCAGAAAATCAGGGGCCATGTGTTTTCTCTCAGATGTAGAAGCTAGAGAGAAAACAAAAAGAAAAGAGAGCTCAAGATAAAGGGACCTGTGAAGTAATTGGAGGGGATGGAGAAGGAGGAAGGGAGGGAGGGAGGGGGAGAGGCAGGGAAAGGGGACTTAGGGAAGAAAACAGACCAATGCTATGTGATATATGAACATATCACTGTGAATCTGTCACATACAGAAGGGAGAGGAGAGAGGGAGGTGGGGAGGGGAGCAGAGCGCGGCACTGTGAGCAGCGTGGATGTATCACGGCCACTGTACCAATAAGAGAGTTGGAAACATCACCCCAGTTAGGAAGCACTGCTGGGGCTGGGGAGGGCTCGGCAGAGTGCTTGCCTAGCAAGTATGAGAGATTGATCCCCAGTACTGGTGGGGGAGAGAAGAGAGAAGAGAGAAGATCTGAGACCGCCCCCTGACAGAGTCAGGACTGTCCCCACCCTGTGCATCAGGGTGGGATCTGTGCTGGCTCAGGCCTGGGCATAGGGTGGTGATGGCCATAAAGAAGAAAGCCAGAGGCAAGCCCTTGACGTGGCCAGGATCATACTAACCTGAGCACCAGTTCCTGTGCTTAAGATTGTTCCAGAAACTGGGAAGTGATCCCCTATGTGACATTTTAAAACATCCGTGCATTGAATACATTGGGAGTTCACCCTCAGTTGTTAGCAAGGGGAAGCCAAAACCAAAAGGTGATTATTTTCCCCTGGCCCTCACCTTCCCAACCATGTAACGCATAGCTGGAAGCCCAGCCCTGCCGAGTTCTCATATATGAAGTGCACGGAAGGCTCAGCTACTTGGCATCTCTAAGCACAGCCTAGAAAACATCAACCAGGCTTCCAAAGGTTTCCCAAACAGGGACTCCAGCCAAATATGGGTCATCAGCGGTCTCCCACGTTCCTGTCGTAGGACGAGACTGGAGTCCTTAGGGTGTGGTGAGGACGAAACTGGAGTCCTTAGGGTGTGGGGAGCCTGGGGCCGCCTGGCCCAGGGACCAGGCTGGGAGTGTCCACCTCCTCCCCATCATTAACCATGACTTGCCATTCTGCTCAACAGCACATCTCCATGAAAACTTAAATGTGATCGTGAATGGTACATTTTATGACATGTAAACTAGATTTCCATCCATAGAGATGTTCTTTTTCTAAAAAAATGCAAATAGAGTAATTTTTTTTTGTGGTACTGGGGTTCCTGGAAACCCTTTTCCTCTGGGTTACACTCCCAGACCTATTTTTATACTTTTTAAAATTTGGAAACAGGGTCTCTCAAGCCAGCATGGCTGGCTTCGAACCTGCGCCATCCTCCTGTCTCTGCCTCCCAAGCACGGGGATTAAAAGCGTGCACCACCACGCCCGGCACAAACGGAGTAATATATAAATTACACTATAGTCACACTGATTGAGGAGATAATTTTCTATTTCAGAGACAGCTGTAGCCCCTAAAATATAAACCCAGGGTCTCCAGTGTCCAGATGATGGGGAAGGTCCCTGTGCTGGTTCCCAGGAGGCCACTCTTCACGAGCACCTGGACCAGGAACCTTGTCACCGGGTCTCTGGGGAGAGTCCAAGCTCTGCATTACCTGGTGATTTCAGTGTCTGTCACCACGCCTCACATGTCCTGAAAACAGGTGCCATGCTGACCAGCAAGGCTTTGCTCCTGCGAGGAACTAAGGGGAGCTATTAGGATGCATCTATAAAACCTTTCAACAAGTGGATATGGTGCTGCACACCTGCAATCTCAGGACTTGGGAGGCTGAGACAGAAAGATCACAGGTTCGAGGCCAGCCTCAGCAACTTAACAAGATTCTTTCTGTTCTAAAAGTATATATAAAAAATAAAAAGGGCTTGGGGTACAGCTTGGAGGTAGAATGCCTCTGGATTCAATCCCCAGGACCCAACAACAACAAAAAACAAAACCAAACCAAACAAACACAAAACTCCTCTAAACACTCTATGGCATACACAAGGGAACGGGAAGTGGGATTCTGGGAATTAACAAAGGGGGCTGAGCTCCCCACAAGCTGGACAGAACAGCTCCAGGTTCTAAGCAGAAGTGGAGGGGTTGCAGGAAGAAGTCATCCCGGCATGGCCCCAGAGGTACCCAAGGGCATCTGGGGTGTGGGCAGGGCTCTGCACTTCCCATGTGGAATGCACTGGGTCTGGAAGACAGTGGCCCCAGCTGACATCCCTGTCCAACAGGCTCCTGTTCCCAGGCACCTCCCCACGCTCCAGCCAAATATGGGTCGCCCTGGGGGCAACTGGGTCTTAAAATGAAGCTGCAGACAAACAGAGGAACTCACCTGACAACGTCCCCCAATCACCGCAGAACTAGGCCTGGAAGAGCCCCACAGACCAGCTCCAGCCACCTGAGCAGGGCAGGTCTCCCTGGGTCCCGGCTCTACGAGAGCTCAGCACCTTGATTCTCCTGAGCTGGGGGCTGGAAGTCCAAGGCCTGGGGGCGGGCATGGTCGGGCTGGTCGGGCTCCATGCGGCCCTCTTCCGGGTTGTGTGCTCACAGGTGAAAGGCATTGGGAGAGCCTGGCTCACCTTCCAAGGCTCACCTTGGGGATTTAGGATTTCAACACATGAAGTGTGTGTGTGTGTGTGTGTGTGTGTGTGTGTGTGTGTGTGTGTCTGTCTGTCTGTCTGTCTGTCTGTCTGTCTGTCTTACAAGGGATGGTACCCAGGGGCCTTCTACCTCTGAGCTATACTGTCAGCCCTGTTTTCTGAAACAGGGTCTTACTAAATTGCAGAGGGCCTCACTAAGTAGCTGAGGCTGTCCTCAAACCGAGATCCTCCTGTCTCAGCCTCCCAAATTCTGGGATTACAAGCATGTGCCACCATGCCTGGCCTTATTTTTTTATTTTGAAACAGGGTCTCATTAAGTTGCTAAGTTCCTGAGGCTGGCCACAAACCTGCAGTCCTCCTGCCTCAGTCAACCAAGTACTGGGATTACAAGTGTGTGTCACTATTCCAAGCTTCAACACATGAATTTGAAGGGGACATGACATTTGGTCCATTGCAGGCAGAAATGTTATTATTTACATATTTTTATTTTCTAATGATACTGGGGATTGAACCCAGGGGTGTTCTGCCTCTGAGATACAACCCTACTTCTTTTCATTTTATATTTTGAAAGCATCTTGCTAAATTCCCACACACCAGCCTTGAACCTGGGATCCTCAAGTCTCAACCCCTGAGCATGGGGCCCCAGTGATGTGGCTGTCCTGGGCACATGACCCTGGCACACCTCACTAGACAGGTCAGTTTACTCCTGCCCTCAAAAACCTGAGAAACTGTGTCTCAAGCCAGCAGAGGCAAAGGCTGGGGAGAAGACTGAGTGTTTCTGGGGAACTGTTGACCAGTGAGCATGCCTCCTGGTTGGGCCAGGGCAGCTGGGAAAGCAGGAATGACCCTGTTCCTTCCTGCAGAAGCGTTCATGGCTGTGGCGGGGGCAATGGAGCCTCTGGTGTCTGGGTTGTATTCTGTCTCCTGTACCCCATTAGTCATGGCATCTTGGGCCAATAACTTAATCTCTGTGCCCAAGTATGTGACTTGGGAATTTTTTTTTCAGCTGCTACTAATAGAGATCCTAACAAAGGCATTTTTTAAAATCGTGTGCATGCCTTCAATCTTTCTGCCCTGCTATTCTCAGAGAATGGATTCCATCTCCAGTATTGCCTCATAGTCTGTAATGACTGTGGGTGTTCTAGCCAGCACATCGTGTGTGTGTGTGTGTGTGTGTGTGTGTGTGTGTGTGTGTGTGTGTGTGTGTAGCACTGGGGATTGAACCCAGGGCATTCTACTCCAAGCTACATTTTCAGTTCTATTTTACTTTTTATTTTGAAACAGGGTCTCACTAAGTGACTGAGGACCGTCCTAAATCGCTGAGGCTAGCCAGCAACCTGCGATCCTCCTGTCTCAGCCTCTCGTGTAGTGGAATTGCAGGCGCGTGCCACCATGGGAGCGAGCTTTTCCAGAAGTTCCCCTTTCAAAGGTTTTCTCAGAAATCCCGCCCAACCATTGCCCTCGACCATCTCATTGTCTGCAATAAGACCCAAGCTGCTAGGAAACGGCACCCCCTATGCCCGGCATGCTAGAAAATGGCCAATGGCCCATTGCCAACAACCCCCTTTCTCACATGACTTAAATAAGACTCAGATGAACCGCCACTTTGTTCACCCGTTATAGGGCTAAACACAGGCCCTCCAATTTTTTTGTTGTTCTTGGGAGGTGGTTGTTGCATATCCTCCTCCACCCTCAGATTCTTGTTTGCTTTTTATTTTGGATTCCTTTTTTGAGTGGAAGTCTTAGGATCGCAGATCCGGAGACAGGAAGACCGCCTGCCCACCAAGCGGAGCCAGAGGGGCACTTATTCCCCTGTACAACTCGGGAGGGGATACCCACTCTGCCGAGGATACAAGCAGGCGGCTCGAAGGCTTCTTCTACTGGCAAGAAAGCTGCGGCTCAGGGAGAGGGAGAGAGGAGGTAAAGCCTGGGGTCGAGCCTTGGCAGGCCGGGGACGCAGCGAAGGTCAGGTCCGGAGCTGTAGCCCCGCCCACGACCACGCCCATGCCCCGCCCCGCCCCGCCCCTGGCTGAGCTCAGCAGCTATAGAGCTCGGGCCACTCTCCGCCCTCCGCTTCTCTCATTGGCTCCCTCGCCGGCCCCGCCCCCGGAAGATCTGGTTCTCGCAGCCAATGGGCGCGGCGGCGGCGGCGGCGGCGCTGGGAGCCGAGTCCCCGGGCCTGCGGGGTCGCCGCGGTGTCGAGCGCTGTCCTGAGGCTCGTGGTGGCGCCGCAGCCGAGCCCCCCCCCCCCCACCGGCGGCCGGAGGGGCGGTGACCGCGACTGGCGAGGGCCGGCCCCGGTCGCGGGAGCCGGAGGTCAGAGGTTGGAGGATCCGCCTGTGTAGGGTGTTGGGCGCCGCCCGAGTGGGGCAGGGGCCGGCGCGCCGGGCTCGCTGTGTCACCTCCTGCGTAGAGACCCCCGCCTCCCACGGAAGGGGCCCCGGGGCCAAGGGCCTGAGAGCGGCCGAGCCCCCTCGCAGCCCCCTCGCCTGGCTGGGAAGGCCAGGCCCCGGCCTCCGCAGCCTCCCTCCTCCCGGCGCCCCACGGAGTCGCTCTGGGCGCAGGCCGTCCCGGATCGGGCACATCCCTGTGACTCCAGGGACGCGTGCCATTCTTTTTGAGGCCTGCAAAACCCCATGTTTACGATTTCTGGAATTTCATTTGAACCAGTTGAAGCTTATTTGGCATTTGGTCGAAGGTGGACATCTGAACAGAAGTGGGGTGTCATGAAGGCAAAGGGACCTGTGAGAAACGGGACGGGTGTCGCAGATGGACAGGCACTTTCCCCCTCATCTGTCTTGCATATTAGATACAGTCAACGAGTATCAGAATAGGAGCGTTTCGGTCTCCTAGTTCTCCGAAGTCCTTGGTGTTGATCTCAGTGAAGCTATCGTGGAATGTGTGAAGTGTTGAGTAGGAATATTTTGTGCGAAGGTTCTGAGTGTAAGATTGTCAGTGCAGAGAAACTGAGAATTTTCCTTCCCTGCTATTTCAGAGATTTTAGCCACTTTTTTTTTATGACGTTGAGACCAAAAGTAGAAGTGGTTTCTTTGTTTTTGAGGGTTTGGGGGAGACAGAGCTATGGATGAGGAATAAGGGGGGAAGAGTGGGGAATTTTTCGGTTTCTGCACAAAAGGTAATCCCTTCCATCTTAGCCACCATAAGGACATTCTTGTTTGTACTGAGGGCATTTGTTGAGTAGTCACAATACTTGGAGAAGGGAAAAATTGCCAACCAGGTACTTCTCCTATGGAAGCCAGGGAGGAAGGGCCAGACCTTGTGTATGGAATTAACCCTGGGATTCTTGGTTTTCAGTTAAGAAAATGAGGCAAAAGGAGGTGCTGACCAAGACCTTCCAAGGCCCAGCTGTTGTCTGCAGGACTCCCAGCAGCCACGTTTATGTGTTCAAGAATGGCGAGAAGGACTCGGGGGACTCCTCTGAAGAAGAGGCACAGCCGGCCGTTCTGCGGCCCCGGGGCAGGAAGAGTGATGCTCACCACCCGTGCCTGCCGGGAGCAGGAGCAAGAGCAGGAGCAGGAGCAGGAGCAGGAGTGGGCGGTGTGGTGCTGCTGCAGAGAGAGCTGGCCCGGGAGGACAGCCTCAACAAGCTGGCTCTTCAGTATGGATGCAAAGTAAGACCCCACGTGCTCTGTCCCCACCCCAAGTTTAGAGGCGCTCACTGCAAGGGAGGCCCCTCCTTGCCCTTCCTGACCCCTAGTCGGTGGCCAGAGGCCTGTTGCAGCAGCAGAGGACTCCCTGTTTGGCCAGTTAGAAGGCAGGCGGCAATGCCTTTAGTTTTGAACCTGGGCTTGGAGTGAAGTTTCTGGGAACTTCAGGTCATAGTACCTTTGTCTCTCTGTAGAGTACTTCTACTACCCTGTCTTTGTACAGTAAAATTTGGAGACTTTCCCCAGCCCCTGGGGGGGGGGGCCTTTTACTTAAGACCTTAGGGGGCTGGAGTGCCAGACAGAATTTGCCCAAGATTTCTTTGGCATGCTTGCATTTCTTGCCACCTTCAGTTTTCTGACTTTTCTTGCTGGTAGCTGATTCGAGTGGTAAAGTTTTCCCTGTTCTCTTTTAGAACTGCATGATCTAGCCTCTGTGCTGTGTATCTGTGTAACCCTGTTTTCTCTTTAATTATGTCTTTAGCATTCAGAGTGATTAACAATGGCAAAGTAAGTAGGAAAGTCTTTCTAGAATTGCTGCATTTTCTCCTGGGTTGAAAATATTTGCTTCATTTTACTAGCACTGTGCTATAAATTTCTATGGTCAACTCTAAGGCTATATAGGCTACTTAGTAATTAAAACAAACAAACAACTTTTTTCCCTTAAAGTGTCTGTCATTTATTTGACAAGGTCCAAATGGCTAAAAATCCTATGTGGTATTTGTTTTTTTCATAAGGAACTTCAGGCTGGACTCTAGGTGTATATAATTTAATTTGTGCTAACAGTTATATTTGACTCTTGATTCAGTTCCTGTATGCATAAAATATATGATTTATGGAACATGGACTGAAAATTTAATCCTATGCTAAAAAAGATGGAGTAAGCCTGTTGGAATGGTCATATCCAATAAAACCATAAAGAATACTATTATTATTTTTGGTTCTGGAGATGGAACCCAGGGGCATTCTACCTCTAAGGTACACCCTCAACCCTATTTTTTATTCTTTCTTTTGAAACGGGTTCTCACCGAGTTGTAAAGGGCCTCACTAAGTAGCTGAGGCTGCCTGCAAACCGGGATCCTCCTGTCTCAGCCTCCCCAGTGCTGGGATGACGAGCGTGCGCCCACGCCCGGCTCATAGAGAATGTTATAACACCTCCAGTAACTGGTCACTTTTCCTACTTGAGTGAATAAATGTGCTCTTTATTAGCAACAAAGACCAAAGGAGCCAGGCGTGGTGGGAACGCTTGTCATCCCCGCGCTTGGGAGGCAGAGACAGGAGAATCATGCAGGTTCGAAGCCAGCCTTACTGGCTTAAGAGACCTTGTTTCCAAATTAAAAAAAAAAAATAGATAAAATAGGTGTCTGGGAGTGTAGCCTGGAGGTAGAAGGGTTTCCAGGAACCCCAGGACCACCAAAAAAAAAGACCAAAAGATCCCAGGGATTGTCTACAGTCATTAGTTTCTGAATACTATAAAAATGTTTCCCATTGCAATTCAGTGAAATGATAAAAGCAGTTGCTAAATAATTATAATAATTGACATGATTGATTTGAATGAGCCACTATCCAAAGGTCTAGTTTAAGCAGACTCATCATCAAGAGTCCATTTCTAATGCTTTTGAAATTTTTCAAACATTACTTTTTTTGTTTTTTGCAGTACTGGGGATGGAACCCAGGGGCATTCCACGTCTGAGCTACACACCTAGAACTATTTTTTATTCTTTATTTTTATTTATTTTTATTTTTTACTTTTTGGTGGTACTAGGAGTGGAACCCAGGGGCTTTCTACCTCCAGGCTATTTTATTTGGAAACAGGGTCTCACTAAGTTGCTGAGAGCCTCACTAAGTAGCTGAGGCTGGCTTCGAACCTGTGAAATCCTCCTATCTCAGCCTCCCAAGCACGGGGATTACAAGTGTGCGCCACCACGCCCAGCATATTCTTTATTTTTAAACAGGGTCTCACTAAGTTGCAAAGGCTCTCACTAAGTAGCTGAGGCTGGCCGCAAACTGCAGTCCTCCTTTCTCAGCCTCCCAAATCTTGGGATTAAAAGCACGCACCACCATGCCCGGCAGTTTTTTTTTTTTTTTTTTTAACTTACATTTTACGAGGTTTGCTTACCAAGGAGCTTGTCATGAACTTTGTGTTACTTGGTAAAACTTATAGCCATGTTCCTTCTGCCTAAGTTTGGAATAGAAAAATCTAAGTCTGTAATTTCCAACTTGATAGATGATTTCCTAAATGTTTCTAATGAAAAGAAGGGCTGCGATCTCTTAAAAGTGAATTAACTAAAGATTGCTCTTATTTTAAAAACAAGTTTCTATGCACTGTAGTGCTTCTGGGAAAGAAAGCCTGGCAAAGACTTGCGGGCACGTCTGTTAGAGGGTCTTGCAGGTAAACCAGATCCTGTGTGTGTCTGTAAGCTGCCAGAGGTTAGGGGCTGATGAAGCTTATGTCCGGCAGCAATTTAATTAGGTTATAGTGTGACAGGGGAGTCAGGCAGGTGGGGCACTGTTGACTCAAAAGTTAAAAGACATACAAAGGGCCACAGCGGTCCTTTTAGCGTCCCATTTATATTTTACCTAAAAGCATGCATGTCATCACAGTCACCTTTTTCTTTTTTTGTGGGTCAGGGGCATTCAACCTCTGAGCTACAGCCCCTTCCCTATTTGTTTATTCTTTATTTTGAAATCGGGTCTCACTGAGTTGCAGAGGGCCTCACTAAGTAGCTGAGGCTGTCCCAGAACTTTGATCCTCTGGTCTCAGCCTCCCGAATCACAGTCACCTTTAAATAGTCTCACAAACTAATTTTTTTTTCATTTTTTTTTTATTGGTGCATTATATTCATACAACTTATTGGGGTAAAAATCTTGTGTGTACAAACATGTACTCATCGCTGATTTAACCCCTACCCAATTCCCACCCCATTCCCTCCCCGTCCCTCCCTCCCTTGCTTGGCTTAGTGATTGACTTCGATATGCCAAACTAATTTTAAATTGTTCAGACTCGTGAATCTCTAGGAACTTTGATTACTAAACTATTCAAGAAGGCTGAACAAAGGCCAAGAAAACAAGAGCTTCTCTGCTTACGCTAGTTCAGGGCATCGGTGCGGTTTCCAGCCTTCCTCAGCTGCTTAGTGGGGTGGACTTGGCTCGTCACCCAGAGGGGTGAAGGTCACTGGTTGGGTATTAGTTTTGGGGAGCTTCACATATTTTACAGTGTCTGTCTTCCTGGCATCCGTAGGTGGCAGATATCAAGAAAGTCAACAACTTCATCAGAGAACAAGATTTATATGCTTTGAAATCTATTAAGATTCCAGTGAAAAACCATGGGGTCCTAACAGAGACCCACAAGGAACTAAAACCCCTCCTGGGCCCGTCCACGGAGACCAGAGTGACCGTCGTGGAAGTGCCAGATGGAGACGGAGCCGCTGAGGATGCCGAGGCCCCAGCCAGCCAGCTCACGGATTTCTTTAAGGGGATTGACCAGAACATCGAGCGTGCTGTGCAGTCCGAGATCTTCCTGCATGAGGACTGCTGCAGAGAGACCTCGGCTCCGCTGCTGCTCCCGGCCCCTCCGAAGGCGCAGGCGGATGGTGCGGACTGTGGGATTCGGTGGTGGAATGCCGTTTTCATCATGCTGCTGATTGGGATTGTGTTACCGGTGTTTTATCTGGTCTATTTTAAGATACAAGCGACAGGGGAGACCCCTGAGAACTTGAACGCTACCGCTGTCCGCAATGGCTCAGCGGCGCTGAGCGTGGTTCCAGGGTAAGTGCTCGAATAGCAACATCCACTGTCATCTGTTCAGATGGCCACTTCAGCCAGACCCCCCGGCTGGGAACTGAGCTGTCTGCGGGTTTTGGGGAATCGGCCCAGCGTCCGCAGCCGGCTCTGGAAGTGTGTATGCTGTCACTCACCCGACCCGAGGGGCGCTGCATTGGGTTTCCTGGGATGTTGGGACACGTTTCAGAAGTCACCGAAGTGTCCTCTATTGACCTGACCCTGGGAATGGTGTCACCTAATCCAGGGCTGCAGGACCCCCATACACCGCCATCTTTGGTCTCCTCAATTCCAGAGAGGTGCGGCAAGAGATTTACCTGGGACCACAGGCTGTTTCTGGAAGACTAGTGCGCCGTCTGCGAGCGCCTTTGAAGCAGCCCTGCGTGGGGCTGACGTTGGACATATCAGCAGGAGGGACACGGCCTTGGCTGGGACCTGTCACAGTACGGGGCCCTGGCCTTGGTCTGGGTCACCTGACTGGTAGTATCTATCCCCTGCCGGCCCTGGAGGGGTCAGGACTGACTGGAGTGGCCTGCGTCCCCCCAGCAGGGGCGCCACACTGCGCCGGCATGTCGCCACCCTGCCGCAGACAGCGATGCGTTGGCAGCTACCACAAGCCCGACTTCCCGTTGGCCTCACTGAAGCAGGGCCACTTTCGGAATTAAAAAGCCCCCAATCCACACTGATGCAAATTTAAATCCAGGTCTGTTCTTCACTCGCTCAGAGCGCTGTGGTCTGACAAACAGGCGTGTCCCAAGCCACACGCGGGAGCCGGGTGCGGGTGTCACAGTGAGGAGCACCCCGGGGTGGCCCTGGCCTCCTAGGTGGCCCTCCTGGAAGCACCCGCCCTGCAGTGTGTGCGGTGAGAGTGCGCGCCTCAGAGGCTGCGCGGCCGCCCAGCCAGCGTGGCCAGGGCAGCACCTCCGCGACATGGTGGTGACCTTGCTGCTTCCAAGACGCCATTCCTCAGAACCCTAGCGTTTCCCCACGGGAAGGCAGCTCGGTCCGTTTCTCTGGTTGATGCCCCTAGAGAAACCCTCTCTACACCATGCCGTTCATAATGCTAAGAGACCAGATGTTTAATGGTGGAGCTAGCGGTACCCGTTGGAAAGGTTTTCATTACTGTCACAAAGTCCCTGAGTTAGCTCAGGAGGGAAGGCTTGACTGGAGGTGTCAAAGGGCTTCAGCCCGCGGTCAGCTGGCCTGCTGCCCTGGGGCCTGTGGCCAGGCCGACTTCACAGCCGGGGCAGGGCAGGGCATCCACAGTGGCCTGGAAGCTGAAAGGGAGGCAGGCACAGGGCCCTGAGATCCCTTCCAGGGCACACCCACCCCAGTGAGCTGACTCCTCCCACTAGGCCCCGCCTCTTAAAGGGCCACCACCTCCCAGTAGTGCCTCCCTGAGGGCCAAGCCTTTGACCTTTAGGAGACTCCAAACCATAGCAAGGTGGCTCTGGCTGGGAAGTCCATCAAACAAGGGGGCCTGACACCTGAGAGGGGAGGCCCTCAGGGTTTCCGTCTCCTCGGAAGAGCAGCAGGGGCAGGCAGTGAGAGCCGCTGTGCTGTGGCAGGGCTGAGGTGGCCGGTGGCCCCCGTGCTGAGTCAGGAGGTCAGGGGGCTTGACGCCTGAGGCCTGGAGATGAACCGAAAGGATCGCACCACTACGAGGAGGGGAGGGCTCCAGGAGGCGCCCCGGACAGCCTTCCAGGTTCTCTCTCATCTGCTTTGTGTGAAAATAATCTGCCCAAGGTTTAATTGGCAAATTTAAAGTACCTTCAAAATTAAATGTTATCTTGGAGACTTCAGTGGTCCTCAGCATAAGATGAACTTGTAAGCCCCGCTGCAGGAATCGTGATCATGTAAAGGCTTCTGGAGGGACACAGCCTTCTCTAAGGCTTGTCCCTTTGACCTCACAGGCAGGCCTCAGAGCCCTCGCGAAATCACTTTTGGCAGGCCAAAAATGAATGTCTATGTCTTTTTCTCAAATGGAATAAAATGATTTCTTCTGTGAAGGAAAAATGATTCCCTCTTTCTAAAACCTGGGGATGGGTAACTGAACTAGAAGACGTGGGACGACGTTGAGAAGGTGGAGGGCTGAGCATCCCGCTGGGCCTGGACCTGGCCTCGGCCTTGTGCTCATGGCCATGCCAGCAGGGAAGGGACCAAGTGGGGCCAGACACTCTGGCAGATCCCGCTGGATAACAAGTTCATAATTGTTAAGCACGTTATATACTTAACATACATATTGTTAAGTATATGTATATGTAAACATGACCATGAGGTTTGCTTTCTACAAAGTAGACATTTTTGTTGTCTTTGGGGAGTTACTGTTTTGGGTTTTTTTTGTTGTTGTTCTAGGAATTGAAACCAGTGGCATTCTATCTCTGAGCTACACCCCCAGCCCTATTTTATTTTTTAAATTTTGAAATGTCCTAAGATGTGGAGGGCCTTGCTGAGGCTGGATGCAAATCTGCGATCTTCCTGTCTCAGCCTCCCAAGTATTGGGATTATACGTGTGTGCTAGCTGGGAGTTAATGTTTTAAAGAAATAATCTCTGCTTGAACCGTTTGGCTTAATGTTGAAGCCTTGGGACCCTCATGCTGTCAGGCAGCCTGCTCTGCGGCTTCTGGGGAGACACAGAGGCAGGCTTTACTGTGCCAGGTGCCTGGGGTGCGGAGGAATGTTCTGAAGGTCATAGAATTGAGCAGAGGCAGGCAGGCAGCTCGGCTGTAGGGAAGGCCCGAAGAGTCGTGAAGATTTCTCTTTGGGAGAGACTGGGCTGCGGCCCTGGGGACAGAGGCATCACGTGTAACCCCTGCTGCTCCCTCGTGCCCTGCAGTGCTCTCAGAGGCCTTACATGAACTCATTTCGTCCTCAGCCCACCCGGCAGATGGAGAAAGGAAGCTGCTGTCACAGCTGGCAGGCGGGCGGGGCTGGGGAGCTGTCCTCTCCTCAGTCCCCAGGCCTTGGGCCTTGCTGCGCGGCCACCTGCCTCCTGTCCTCTGTGGGCCTGAGCCAGGCTCGGCACGCGTGGGTCACTCTTGCCTCTGGCTGCACGGGCCCGTTGTGGCCTCCCAAGGCAGGGCTGCGGGCAGAGAGCACAGCGAGGAGCCAAGATTTCTACTGATCCACCTGGGGCGCTGACCCTGCGGTGATAAGAAAGCCTTGAATACCAAGCGCTGCAGAACCCACGTGTATGTTCCTGTTTTCTTGCTGGGGAAAAAAAAATTAACTGAATTTAGCCCCTGAGCCAGAGGGCCGGGTCCTTCCTCGACTGCAAGAAATCAAAGGAGCATCCTTGATGGGTGTGGTGGTGCATGCCTATGATCGCAGTACTTGGGAGGCTGAGGCAAGCGGGTCACAGGTTCGAGGCCAGCCTCCACAACTTAGGACCACTTAGGACCTTAGTAACTTAGTGAGACCCTGTTTCAAGATAAGAAATTAAATGGGACTGGGGGGTGTTGTGGCTCAGAGATCAGAGGTAGAATGCCTCTGGGTGCAGTCTCCACTCACACACACAACCCTTTTCCCTTTCCCCTCAGTGCTAACACCTTGGGACCAGATTTCTCTTTCCAGAGAGAGGGGCGACTGGCTTTACTGGGCTGCGCAAGGGCACATGCCTGGGGGGCGGGGGGAATGTGGGCGGCATCCATTTTTCTTTGTTGTCCCAGTCAGCTGGGTACAAGAGAGCTGCTGGGAAGTGAGGCCAGCCTCCTTGCCTCCTAAACAACTAGGACCAGCATGGGGCGTACAGCTTCAGCCTGTGCCTGTGCCCCTTCCTATTCTGCTCCAAACGCCACAAGACAGAATTACAGTGGCGGCAGCACAGTCCTTAGGGTAACCCGGGGCGACCTTCCCAGAGCTTCAGAAAGCTTTCAGTTATGTGACCCAGGGGCATTCTACCTCCAAGCTACACCCGCAGCCCTATTTCTTATTTTGAAACAGGGTCTCATTGATTGCAAAGGGCCTGAGTAGCTGAGGCTGGCCACGAACCACGATCCTCCTGTCTCAGCCCCGAAGGCTGGTATTACAAGCGTGCGCCACCACATCCAGCTGGGAACATGTGCCGCTTGTCATCCTCCTCCCACAATCCTTCTACCCACCACACGTACACCCTCCGGAGCCCGTCCATCCGTCGGCCTGGTTGCCAAGAGCTGATGTGCTGACGCGGCCCCTGCACTTCAAGCTGCTCACAGCCAGGGCAAGGCCGGGGCTCGCTCGGCAGGGGTGGTGACGTGGTGGAGCACCGTGGGCCCACGAGAGGGCCGGTGGGGAAGAGGACAAGGGTTGTGATGTGTGGCGGGTGGTCATTTTCCAGATGTGCCCGTGTGGCAACGCAGGGACCACGAGGACGAAAACAGTGAGTAGCCTGGTGTGATGGGAACTTACATTCGATGGACGGGGGAAGCGACGGGAAGTCCAAGCAGCAGAGTTAACATTTAAGAAGAAGAATCTTAGCCAGGCGCAGGGCCGCACGCCTACAATCCCAGGGCTTGGGAGGCTGAGACAGGAGAATTGCCAAGTGTGAGATCATGTTTCCAAATAAAAATAAAAAATAAGGCTGGGAGTGTAGCTCAAAGGTGGAATCCCCCCTGGGTTCAACCCCCAGTACCCCCCCCCCCAGGTTAATACAACAATCAAAGCAACCAACTAACTACAGTAACCTCAGAGTTTTGGAGAAGTTTGGCTGGGGGAGGGGAGGCCTCAAGATAAGGTGACTCTGTCCATCTGTGGGGAGTCACCTTAAGGAGGTGACTAAGCTTAAAAGTAAGTCTTCAAAGGATCAATGTGGTTCTAAGTAACTATGTCCCAGAACAAAACTCAAGAATATTTAATGGAAGACAATAAAATCTAGCATCCAACAACATAAATTCACCCTGTCTAGCATCCAACCAAAAATTGCCAGGCACGGAGAAAACAAAAGCAACCCATACCGAGGAGGAGACTTACCAACTGGATTCAGAGTGATGTGAGTGATAGAATCCGCAGATAAGGATGTTAAAACAGATAAATAGGCAGATAAGGATGTTAACATTTACCAATAAATTCCATGTCTGAGAACACGTGAGTGCAACGATGAAAGAAATGGAAGGTATAAAAAAAGATCCAGCCGGGCGTGGTGGTGCACGCTGGTAATCCCCGCGCTTGGGAGGCGGAGACAGGAGGATCGCGCAGGTTCGAAGCCAGCCTCGCTGGCTTAAGAGACCTTGTTTTCAAATAAAAATATTAAAATAGGTCTGGGAGTGTAGCCCAGAGGTAGAAGGGTTTCCAGGAACCCCAGTACCCCGCCCAAAAAAAAATCCAAATAGAAGTTCCAGAGATTGAAAATATCTGTAATGAAAGATGCACTTAATGGGCTCCATGGTAGATTAGACATAGAAAATCAAGACAGCAATGGAAACTACCCACACTTCAACACAGAGGATGACTAAATATAAAAGACTTCAATGAACTTTAGAACATCAAATGGCCCAATGTATAGCTGAAGAGGAATAATCAGGGAGGAAACTGAAAAAATGACTAATTCCTCCCCCAAAATAGAACTACATAAACCCACAGATTCAAGAAATTTACTGGTCCTCAAAACTCAAAAGAACTATTAAGGAGTAAAAGGAGGCGTAAGTAATGAGTTTTCTTTCAGCGGAGAGGTTTTGTTGGAGCTCAGCCCCTGTATAAACCCTGCAGGTAGAAATGGAGGACCCCTGAGCCCTCCCGCCCTCCAGCTACGCATCTCAAACTGCGATTACTGTTCTTAAGCCCAGAGCCTGGCCCCAAACTAGGACCGTGGCAGGTCCCCAGGATTCCATTTATACTGAACAGTACTCGGCAAAGGCTGGGAGGACAGCCCGCGCTGCAGCTCAGAAGTGGACGTGTCCTCTGCTTCTTACCGCTACTTTGAGACCATTGCTCCTTCCTCAAGTCCTCCTCCTCCCACGGGACATGCGTTGCCAGGACACAGCACCTGCTACCTAGACATCTCGCGGCATGCCAACACCGGGGCTCTCCTCTTACCTGAGGACCTCAGCACGTCTCGTTCTTGATATCCCTATAGGCCAGTGACTCCTCATCTTCCCCAGGTTGTATCACATGTAAAAAATAATCAAGTACTGAGCCAGGCGTGGTGGCACACACGTGGGAGGCTGAGACAGCAGGATCGCACAGGTTCGAAGCCAGCCTCGGCTACTTAGTGAGGCTCTCAGCAACTTAGTGAGACCCTGTTTCCATGTAAAGTACAAAATAGGTCTGGGAGTGTAGCCCGGAGGTAGAAAAGCCCCTGGGTTCCACCCCCAGTACAAAAGGAAAAAAAAGAAAGAAAAGAATCAAGTAATCAAGCATGCATGACAGAGCCCTGAAGTAGCGCTGAAGGGATGTGATGGTCTTCTGTGAGCGCTAGTGTGGCAGGCAGACACGGGGTGGATGTTGGACGGTGTGGACTGGCAATTCTGAAACCACTGCATGTGCACCGAACAACTAAGTACAAAGGTTGTAGTGAAGGAGAACTGGGTGTCTGGCCACAAGAGAAATTAGCTACAAATGAGGAAAGACTAGGGGCACGCGCAGCCTGTGGCGAATCAGGGAGTGGAGGATGGCATCTCTGGGGGAGCATGCCCACAGGCCTTTCCTGGGGGTCTTTTCAGAGCCCGAGAATAGCAATTGGCACACAGAGTGCTCAGATCTTGGTTTCAAAATATCCTTCTCTAATAGGAGGAGCCAGGAATCCTCGAAGACATGCTTGAACCCGTAGTGGGCGAGAGAGAACGAGACGCGTGTGGACATCCCGTGGTGCCAGAAGGTAAGGACACGCAGGGGCGGGGGCCACAGGGGGTCCAGACAGCGTGGGGTTACCTGATGCAGCTGCCGACCATCAGAGGTGGAGTGATTTGAGGACAAAAAAAAAATAGTATTATAACCCGCAGAATAAATGAGTTCATATATTGAGGTAAACAAATTAGTGGAGCGAGAGGACAGCTGTTTCTTAAGACAGCATCCCCACCAATGAGCATAGAATAGGCTATAGAGAGAGGAGTGGTGGCGCATGACTGTAATCCCAGCACTAGGAAGGTTGAGACAGAAAAATCACAGATTCAAGGCCATCCTCAGCAATGTAGCGAGACAGTGTTTCAAAATAAAAAGGGAAGGGGATGTAGCCCAGAGGAAGAATCCTCCTGGGTTCAATCGTCAGTACCACAAAAACAAGCAAACAAAAAGCAAAAGATGGTTGTAGACAAAATGGTAAATTAGTGGGTGAAAATCTGAGAAGAATCCTGCGTGGCTTCAGAGGGTCTCCAAGATACTTACCAATTACAAAGGGCAGAGAAATGCGGTAGGAACCACTCCTCGTGTGCTGGAGGTCAAGACTTGTAGTAAGAAGTATCAATACCCTCACCTCCAGGAAGCAGTAAGGATGTATCAGTTCTGTGATATTCTTGCCCAAATGTACACCTTGTGCCAATCATGAGAAAACATCATTCAGACAGATCCACAGGTACATAGCACAGGGGGTTCCTGTGCACAGGTGGATGGGGCAGGCTGCAGCCCTCCAGCTGGTGCCCAGCTCCAACTGAAAATCATTTTCTCGGTTGGTGCCAGAGACAGACTTCACTTAAAAACAAGACAGAGCCCAGAGGAAGGCTCCCTGGGCGCTGGCTAGGCCACACAGTGAGTATTTTAATAGCTGAAGCTGTGATGAGAATATTTTTAGTCACAGGACTCAACCAGCTGGTAAGAGGCTCACTGTAGCCAGCAAGAAAAACCAGGCACAAAAGCTTAGTTTCTGACTTCATCAGACACCAAGACTCTGCTTAGCTAGGAGTTGACGCAGAAGGCAAATGGGAAGGGAGCATTTTTCACTTTTCTAGCTGAACTCTGGTCAAGAGAAATGACCACTGAGGAGTACCTACCAGCACAGGGAATCCGCAGCTATCGCTTCGACAGTGAACGTTCTGTTGTTGCATTTGGGACTAATCATTTCACCCCTAAACTTCCAAGATCAACGGAACCTAATGATAGCAAGCGCTAGCAATACCCACACTCTCGACACACTCTGGGTATTTCTGAGTAGTACCTGGAGCTCGAAAGGGTTTCTTCGGCCCACATCAACGCGCACAGCTCAGCCAGGCTGACCTGTGCCGGGCCTGGACGGCTGGGCTGCCCAGACGCTGGGCCCAGGAGCTTCCCTGACCATGTCTCAGCACAAGGAGCGGGATCTGGCACGTGAGGAGCAGAGCGCTCTGGGGAGGGTGCCTGGTGGCAGAGCCAGCGCCTCCCGCTCCCCCAGGCAAGCACGACAGAGTCTGGGAGTGGGCTGAGAGTGAGTCCGCCTTTACTGGAGCGCGTGCAAAGGACAAAGAGCTTACAACAACCGTTAGCACGGTCTGAACCATTTGATAAAAAGTTCACTATAATATTTATTGAATAATGAAGAAAAAACAACACATTCAGGGAAAAATTGAGATTAACTTATTTTTCTTAAAAGGTTCATCTCAAGGATGGCAACAAAGTCCAGCTTGTGCCGCCAAACGGTTTTACATGATCAAACCGTGTACAGCTTCTTGTGTGAACTGTTGACTACAAACATTTACCAAATACATAAATCTCTTTTAAAAAAGCCATTTTAAATATAGCAAAGCAGTGTCTTCTTGCACAGCAAAGTGAAGAAAGTTTCTACAGAGAAATAAAAGTCTTACGTTTGTAAAATCTTTTTCACATTCTAATCATCTAGCTTCTTATGACCCAGCGCCAGGAGTTCTCAGGTTCCGTATTTACTATGTACTTCTTGTGCGCATGATGGTTAGTACAGAAATTATGTTAACGTATTATGCGTTGTCTTTACAGCTAAAAGGAAATGGAAAAACATGCATTGTTCTTTTCGAACAAACCCCTGATTTCGTCTAGAACACAATGGGTAATTAGGGCTCACGAGATGGAGTTTGATCGGGGCCACCGTGCACGTGCGCGGGGAGACATCTCCTCTCGCGCAGTGCCAGGTGAGGGCTGGAGGAAGCGCCGCTGCTGGGAACTACCTTCCACCAGTGCAATTTAAGCTTTTTTTGTTTTTGTTTTTTTTTAGTAATAAAATACATTTTATGAAGGGATTAAAATTTTCCTGCGACAAGTGTCTTATACAAAACACATGAGTCTAAAAGGGTAAGAAAAGTTGGTTTCAAAACAACACCATTAGTGTCCTCCCCAGTCCAGGGTGGTCCCCGCCAAGAGATGAGGATGTGGACGTGTTCAGGCATGGGTGTCTGGGTGAGGTGTCTGCTAGGTCCAAAGCACCTGGGCATACGGGGAAGGTTAACAGTCAAATACTCAGTTCCTGAAAACGGAATACATTGTTATTGGTCAATGTAATTTGAATACAAACTCCGAGCCTTGTGTAATATTATTTTAGAAAACAGTAGTTGTACTGATTATAAACCTGCATAGAAAGAAAGACTATTGAGATACAGTCAGAAAAGCCATCTCGTAAGGCACACAAGAAGATAGACAGTAAATGTGAATGTGCTAACTCCTGTCCCGTGTACAGCAGAAGTTCATGGACATGCATAAGGGGTAAGAGGTTCACGTAACACTTTCAAAGCTATAACGGTCTACAAAGTGGTAAGGATGGCCTTGGAAGTTCAGTGTCGGGAGACTGTCTTGTTTCAGTCAGGCATGACCTTATGAAGAAACGTGCCTGTACGTAGCTCAGTAAAATGAGTACATTTAAGAAGAAAACGAATCCTTTCTGAGTAAGAGCCAAATGTCTGTACTGCAAAGAGGAGACAGGACATCATCTACCCTCTTCTTTTTGCCTTTGACCAAAAACTCCCCAAACCGCCACTGCACACAGTCTCCAAAGCCTCGGCCTGCGGGCGGGCACCACAGACCTGTGTCCTGCACCTCACCTACGCGTCAGCCAGGAAGCCTGGCGGATAATCTGCCATAAAGAGCAGATTAGGAAAATGTCAAAAAAAAACATAATTTAGGGGGGAAAATAAAAATGGAAGTGAAAGTCGTAGGTAGCTGCTCAGTATAAGATTAGAATATAAAATAGCAGCAATTCAAAAAGCCTTTCTTTTGAGCTTCTCAGGAAAAGAGAGTATTTAAAAATCTATGAAAAAAGATATCCAGGACTTTGAATTTTGTTCGTGGCATAAGCCCAGTAAACGGATGAACTTGCAGTCACCAATGAGTTGCCTTCCTGTAAGAATAAGGCCTTGCTGGGAATCACACCGAGGGTGGCACTGATTTCAGTCGGGACAGCGAGAGGTGGGCCTGAGACTGCACCACGGGAGGACTCTTCCCACACAGGAGTGCTGTCTCAATGCGTGCGGCAGTTGAGAATGGTAGTATATTCATAACCAGCTGCATCATTCTATTTTTATGGGCTCAAGGGAAAATGATCCCTTTCCCCACAAATATTTTCCTAATCATATACCACTTATAAAACCTTTGTGCTCATCTACGATTTTGCCATTTTCTCTAATATTAATTAAATTAGATCATCTCTTTCTACTATATTTTTTTCCTCACAGAAGGCAAGTTTTAAATAATGCCTTATAAAATCTGTTACAACACATTTATATTTATCAGGATGAATTTAACACCAATTTTTTTTGCCACTTTGCTATTTATGTACACATATAAAATATATAATGATGCTCACCCCATACAGCACAAAGATTACAAGTAACACCACACATCCACCACCGGTGAGGGAGAGCCCCATACACGACCCTCCGGGAGAACTGGGCTAGTAATTAAAACCCAAAGTACAGTATATTTAACAAAATAGCAAATATTAAACAGTGAATACTCTACTTAATAAGGACTTCGCCTTTTCCCCCAAACTGGCGGCAATCCACAAAAATATACTTTTTTTTTAATCTGGTGACCATACAATACATAGGTACTTACATCAAATGTGGTAATATATTTAAGATGCTATATACACAGAGAGTTTGGCTCAACTTTTAATTTACATATAGAATAATAAGTGTTCATGGCTTTTTTTTTCCAAGGTTCTGCTTGCAAGATATTTTGTTTGTGTTTTCTCCTCTTAAAATAAAACTAAAAAGTTAAAACAAGATAAAGCTATTTTCAAAAAAAAAACAAAAAAAGAAAATTATACAGCTTTGGCTTATATAAATAATTCATAGCAGAATGTATTCAAAAGTAGTGAATATAATTTTATATATAGTCATCAATTCATAAGGGTGTTTTCTTTCATATAAAATATACATGAGCTAAAATCAGTTTCTTTTAATTTTTAAGATATGAATGTAAAAAGAAACTTCTGACATATTCCAATTATAACTTAATATATTAATTTTATTTTGTTAATGTTCTATATTTCTAGGCTAGTATTTTCTGAATATCTCATGCGTGTTTTCTAGTCTCTCTTTTTTATTAGCTAAAGATCACTTCTTTGACCCAATACATTTTTGCACGTGCAAAACAGTTATGTGTGGGGCTTTTTGTTTTATTTGCTTGTTTTTTTTTTATTATCAACAGCCCTTTCCCATGCACCCCTTTGCAATAGAGACCCATGCCAGGTTGGGTAATTAATATAAATGACATTTT
The DNA here is from genome assembly GCF_963383645.1 of Muscardinus avellanarius. Taxonomy (NCBI): domain Eukaryota; kingdom Metazoa; phylum Chordata; class Mammalia; order Rodentia; family Gliridae; genus Muscardinus; species Muscardinus avellanarius. The sequence goes on along the minus strand of NC_137788.1, from coordinate 159,167,374 downwards.
ATGTACAGTATTGCTTTCTTGGTTCCTGCTTTTCTACTGCTCTGTTCTACAAAGCATTTTTTTTTTTTTCTGAAGTAACTACAGTCACTGCACAGTTAAATAAACAAGTAGGGGCCCTCTAGGTTTCTGCAAGCTAGTGTGGGGGAATTATCTATGGGTACACGTTTCTTTGCAAAAACTGGTTATCTTATGAAACAAGTAGTCCAAGGAAGTGCCAGCCTGGTCTGTGCCTGCAGGTCTGTGTCTGCCACCGTGGACTCTGCAGACCTGCGAGGAGCCTGCAGTAAGTGCAGCACACACCCACACATACACACTCACGCCCACATACATACATACGCAGAGGGATGCCTATGTATGTATGTACATATAAATATGTTTAACTCATGTCCTTATTTACCACTTAGATATGTCGGGAGGTTCACTGCAGTAACAAAGTACCGACGTGAGCCGGCAGCCTTAGGTCACCCACGCGTCCATCCTCATGCGCTTTACAGAAGGGCTTTCTCTGTCCTCAGCGTTCGGGGGTCGGCCCAGCACTATTGGAGAATGGAAGTCGCCCCGGGGATCCTCCCGGTCGCTGCCATCATAGGAGCTGCTGGAGCTGCTCAGACTGTCCACGGGGGAGCGCCCCATCTCCTGCCGGGGCTGGGGCTGCAGGGGCGGCTGCGGCTGCTGCGGCTGCTGTTGAGGCGGCGGCGGCGGCTGCTGCTGGAAGCCTGAGGGGGTCATTCGATCCCGGGGAGGTGAAATCGGTTCTGACTTAATGTTGATATTTTGGTTGGTGTTAATGGATAAATTTGAACCCTGAGATAACTGCCCTCCAGCGCTGAGGGAAAAAACAGAAGTGAGATGGTTTGTGAATGCAAGGGTAACTCACGGGCGGACAGTGACAGGCCTGGCTTCTGACAAGAGCCAGGGCGAAGCCTGTCAGAACTCCCCCAGGCTGGCTCTGCTCATCCTCAGTGTCACAGGAGACCCTGTCTCCCTGGGAGGGGAAGAACTGTCGAGCCACGTCCCTACTGCTACCTCCTGCGGCCTTGGCACCTGTGCAGCAAAGTCTGCAGCTCAGTCTCAGTGCCTAGTGCTGGGCACGGTCCACAAAGGAACAACCAGGCGCCATGGCGAGCCGAGTCTGGCCCGTGACAGGCACAACATCCCATCTGGCCTCACAGCACCATCTGCATTTCTCAGATGAGCCAACAGCCTCAGAAGAGCCGAGGAACCCGCTCACAGTGGCCACGGAGGGTGGGCACAGAACGCCCACAGCTCAGTGCCTGCACTCCCACTGGTCTCCAGGGGCTTTTTGTTCTTTTAGGATAGTTTCTTCCTAAAAGAGTTGTATAAGAAAAAAAACTACCAACAACAAAAGGCCCGAGATCCTCTACTCGTTTTCCATGACTTAATTCTCGGGAAGACTACTGATAACAATATGAAGTAGAGTTCTTGCAGAAAGCAGGGGAATGCTCTCCTGGGGTCAGGCCTCTGAGCACTTTCTGGAAGGAGGCTCGAAGGTTAGGGTGTCTCTACTGCCCTGGGCAGTGGGTTCTCAAGGGCTGGTCCCTTCTCCCTACTTCTCAGTGAGTCTGGTGTTTTCCGGGCACCACTGTAAACCTTCTTTGGCTCTATCCTCACACTCAGCCCATCAGAAATTGTTGTCATCGTGAATGAGGTACGGTGTGTGCATTGGGCGGGATCAACCTGCGAAGCCTGACATACACGTGATACCCAACCATCACTCCCTAAGAGCCAGGGAAAAAGCAAAGGGCACAGCTCCTTTCCTCGTCTCCGCAGTCACCACAGCAGGGGAAGGAGGCCGGAGAGCCTCCTCAAGCAGCCGGAGCAGACGTGGGAGGCCATAGCCTACTCCTGCTGGCAGGCAGGCAGGTGGGGCTGGAGGCGGGAGGCGAGGCAGCTGGGCCTCTGGACCCCTGATACCAACCAGTCTTGGAGTCTAACTGGGTGTCTGTAAAGGAAAGCCTTGCTCCCTGAATCCCTTCAAGGAACGTGTTTTGCTCTGTATCCAAGCTATCATCTAGAGACGTGTTAACACATTTTCTCCCAATACTTGTGACAGCCTAAAATGGAATCACTGCGGATTGTTCACATGAGAGTCCCCAGAGCAAGACTGACTAGCAGAAAGGACTGCAGCCGAGAGCAAAGGTGCAGGGGCTTCCGTTACTCACACGAGAGAGCTGAGGGCGGCTTGTCCTAGATGGTGCTGCTGCCAGGCCGACACCTGCCCCAGAGACAGCATTCCAGGGGAGTTGAAGCCTTGCAGGGCTGACAGGTCAGCGCTGGTCAGCGAGTAATCTGCAAAGGAAGACATGGTTGCTGCATTGAGCTGTTCCTTTACAGTGGTTATTTTAAATAAATATGCCTGCTACGACCATCTGCGACAAAGAGAAGCACTGGGCTCACCCAGACTGAGTCTGGATCGCCAGGTCTGGATGAGGTGCAAGAAGACAGGAAAGACACAGAGTCCCTCCTCACAGGATGCCCAGCTCGGTGACCAGTGTGGCGTCCACTAGCACACAGTCACCTGCATTTGTTTAAAGGACCGGGACTGCCACAGCGCCCTGGGCGTGCACAATCACCTCTCCATGGGGCAGCCTCCCATGGCACAAGGTATAATGCAGCTCATGTTACATGAACGCTTCAGTCATACACTGATCAAGATTTAGGACATTAGCTATCACTCACACGTAGAGTTATTTTAGTTCATCATAAACACTTGTTTTTTCCACTTAGTTCTAAAGAGAGGTGGCAAAAGCTCTTTTACTTTTAACTCCTTTCTCATGTCTCGAGAAAGGTGTTTAAAGAAGTTGATTCCTGCTGAATTAACACTGTTGAAAGGCGCTGAGATGAGGCCGCATGCCGGCGCTCGGTTCCTCTCAGGACCAGGCTCACTCCACATGCTCGCTGGCTGGCTCAGACTCAGCCGGCCCTGCAGAGGCCCGCGCACGGCCCCTGCCCCAGCTCGTCCTAGGGCCCCACTATCCGATGACCTCTTGGCCTCCATCGGCCTGCAGGCCAGGCCCACTTGGCACCTCTCCAAACACCTATGTGACATCATGGCTCACACTGGACTCACACCTTCCTCTAAAGCTTCTCTTCCTTGAGTGCTCTGTACCCCGCATACACCCTGGGGCGCATGGCAGTTTCCCGCCGCTTCTCTTCCCCTCTCTCACCGCCTGCCACCGAGTCCAGCCAACTCTCCCCGCTGCCTCTGAGTGTCCCGGTGTCCACGCCATGAGCCATCACTCCTTGGCCCACTGTATTAGCTGTTAGATGGCTTCCTGGCATTTGGTTCCTATGGACACTGCAGCCCAAGTGGTGGTGGGTTTGTTTGTTTGTTTTTAAATTGAACCATGGGGCATTCAACTTGTAGGCTACACCCCAAGCCAGCTCTAATTTTATTTTAATTTTGAAACAGAGTTCCTGAGGTTGGCCTGGAACCTGCAATCCTCCTTTCTCACCCTCCCAAGTACAGGAAATGCAGATACGTGCACTGCGCCTGCTTTGAAGTTGTCCTTTTAAAACAAGCATAAGGCCGGGCGTGGCGGGCTCGCTTGTCATCCCCGTGCTTGGGAGGCGGAGACAGGAGGATCGCGCAGGTTCCAAGCCAGCCACGCACGCTGGCTTAATGTAAAAATAGGTCTGGGAGTGTAGCCCGGAGGTAGAAGGGCTTCCAGGAACCCCAGTACCACCAAAACAAAACAAAACAAAAAAACATGATCATGACAATCTTTTACTTAACAAGTTTTACGGCTTTGAATGCTCTCAAAAGACAACGCCCCAAATCCACAACACGGCCTACAAATCCCTACTACCTCTCTGCCCCAAGTCTGACTGTGTGCTCTGGAGCCTGGGCAGGGCAGCAGCGAGTGCCTGGCAAGCCCCCACGGCATGGGTGCCTCGACCCGCCTGGGCTCAGAGCGCCCGTAGTGACATCCGGGACGCGTCAAAAGGATTCTTCTGCAAGGACTTGTTTTGAGTTTATTTTAAAAAGTTGCTTATTTATTCATCCCTTTACATACTGACATGTTTGACACTAAATATGTATAAAAAGGTGCATGACACATTAAATAAAGATAAAACATGGAATAGTATAAAAGGCAAATAGATACACAAGCTACAAATAAACAGGTTTTTTTTTGGTGGTGATGGTACTGCCTTGGAGACTCATGGGGCATTCACCTCTGAGCTACACCACAAGCTCTATTTTATTCTTTTATAGTGAAACAGGGTCTCGTTAAGTGGCTGAGGCTGGCTATAAACCTACGATCCTCAGAACTGGGTATTCTGGGAGAGAGCAAAAACTGCAGTCATCAGCTATCAAAGGTAGAATGAGATTAAAGCTAAGTGATGGGTGATTTCAAGGGGCCTGACTCCATTTCTATATGCTCTGGTAATTCCTTCTAGACATTATAATCTGTATACACAAGTGTGCTCAATATTTTTAAAATACTTACTATATGTGTAAAAATATTTATAGAAATTGTCAAGTCTAATGGCATGTCTAAAAATTAAATACAGTGGATTTCTAGTTCTACTGAAACCCCGTAGTAAAATGCCCAGTCACTGCAGCCTCCCTTTGACCTCCAGCCCAAGCTCCATCTTCTCAGCCTGAGCTGCTGGCAGCTCCCCCAGCCTTCCACCTCCAAGTATTAACTACACAACAGCGCAGGCCTCCCCTTCCCCAGTTATTGGCTTAGGTATGTCCTATCTTCCTTACCTAGAATAAACAAGAGATGTATGTTCCTAGCACAGAAACTCTCACGAAGCAGGTGATTAATGCACTGAAACTCAATGTCTATGAAGGCCTAATCCCTGGCTTTCTCTAGAACCTTCTCTGTCTAAGACACAATGCAGAGTCACTGACAGAATCTAGGCGAGTTTGCAGTTGATGGATTTGCCCCCCACCAGTACTGATTGTTGGAAAGGCTCTTTTTCAAGAGAACCAAGTTGTTTCTGTTTTTAAAAAAATGTGTGCTTGGAATTAAAGTGGCAGTCAAACGTATCAACTACTCTGCCCCTCGGGTCATTTGTGACAGCAGTGTGAAGACAAGGCGCCAAACCATTGACCACAGTCTGCGTGTACGAAGCCTGAGAGTAACTTCCCCATGCTGCAGTCTCGCCAGCTCGCAAGGTGATGCCCAGCTACCTTTCCTTCTTCCTTTGAGCAACAGGGATTAGGCTCAGCTGGAGAGATGTGAAACCACACACACTGTGTCGCCTCAGTCAGATGGCAAGCAGGGCCACCTAGCGCACACCCGGGTCCTCGTGCAGCCCGCTCGCCCACAGCACCCTGGCCTTCACTGAGGCACTCTTACACTTTCCTAAGTAAAAACAGCAGAGTGAGTGGCTGTGAGGAGAAACGACAAAGGCCCTTCTTTGACCCCGCAGGCACCAACGCCACAGACCAAACCCAGAGGCACAGAGGGAAGAGCGCAGCCCACCAGGACCTGAACCACGCCTTTCTTCCTTCTCCCAAAGCAGCACAGAAAGACACCGCCCTTCAGGACCTAAAGAGGGCGCTGTAACAAGAACTACAACACACCCGAAGGCGCAGCACACCACATTTCCAGATAATACTTGTTTCTTGGTCAAGGGTAAGTAAAGATTCACACTGGAGAAATAAAACAACTTATTCAACTCACCCTACTATCAATATATTTTCTGCAACCTTTTCAAGGCTAGCATTTAAAAAATATATCCAATTTTGAATCTAAAACAATAAAGACAGTTTATTTCAATAAACATACATTGTTGTGGTTGTGGGGACTGAAACTCTTCTACTTCCAGAGGACTGTATTCAGTATTTTGAAATATTTACTATATATGTGAAAATGTTTATTTATATAAATTGTTTAATCTAGTGATATTTCTAAAAATTAAGTAGAGTGGAATTTCTAAGTATACTGACAAACCGGTAATGAAATGCCCAGTCACCTGCAACTTCACTTTCTTTCTGTTTGCTTTTTGGTGGTACTGGGGATTGAACCCGGAGACTATTTCTACCCTTGAGCTATACTCCCGGACCGATTTTATTTCTTATTTGGAAACAGGGTCTTGCTGGATTGAGAAAAATCCCATTGTACAACCCAGGAAGGCACAGAGCCTCTCACCAGTGCTGTAGGCTGTCGGCATCGCTGAGTACACGAGTCCCTGCGGAGGCAGGCTGGGGGTTGTCACAGACACGACTGGGGTAGCAAGAGGCTGAGTGGCTTGAGAACTGCTTATCCTTTGGGTACACTGTGAGGAATCAGAAAAAATAAAGAGTGTTATTCTGTGGTATTTATGTTCAGACTTAACATATTAAAATGACTTTCAATTTAAATGTGACACTTTTCACAATTTTATGTGAATATTATTATTTTCTGAAGCAGTGATGATGTGAACACCTTAAAAATACTAATTGAAACCTATTTTTACATTAATTATTTGCTTTCTTTAATAGTTTCTTAAAGTCAGAGGAATAGCTTTAAAATAGAAACTTACCTTACGGGTGATAACACTTTTTTGTGTGTTAGCATAATGAAGACCTGATGCCATTACAGATACTGCCAGGTTACCCTGAATAAAATATGTGTTGGTTTTAAGGACACGACAATAGCAAGCCATTTGTATATACTGGGATTAGAAGCCCATTAGTACAGAAATCAAAACTTTTTCTTGTTGCATTTGCGTATTCCCGTAGGGCCCAAGACACGGCTTTGGGGGCACACCTGTGTCCTGCATTCCTCCCTCTGGTCCTGCAGATGACCCATTCTTAACAGTAGGTTCAGATGTGTCTTTTCAGACTCCCAGCCTGAGAGACTGAGCGGAGGGCTTTTACATGAAGACCTGCTCTACGGGATACGCATACAGCCGTATTAAATGCTGCTGAGTGCACCTACACAGTAACCTGCCTCATATCCACACTGGGAATGATTAAAAAGTCAACTCTTAAGCAATCAAGTTGTCTATGTAGGAGTATGATAGGATCAGTTTCTCCCCACACTGACTTAAAGTATTCTTTTTCTAAACTCAAGGATCAGAGTAACAGAACAGACTCTATGTCATCAGTGTGTAAGGCCGAAGCCTAAGGCCAACCTATGTTTTTTGTTCTGAAGATGTTACAGTCTGAACTGGTCACCATCAGTGATTTGGTTCTCTACTTCCAGAAGGGCACATGAGATGCAGGCCTCCTGACCAGATCCGGACACTCGAACAAGTGCAGATCTCAAGTCACTTGATTTTGGTTAGCATCCTGTCTGAGGTGGAAAGTGTCGGAAAGAATGTGAAATGCATTTGTACTGCTGAGCTCTGGTCCCGGACGTACGGCTTCCTATGCAGGGGAATTCACTGGCCTCTCTGAGCCTCTTCGTCAAAGAGGGCTGAAGACAGTGATCTCTGTACTACCTGTGTTGAGTGCCACCGTCAAGACCAGATATGTGTTCTGTTGGAAATGCGTTGCGAACTGAACTACTAAAGAACTGTAAGATCGTACCTTTAAATTATTACTGCGAGAAGCCCTGTGTAATCCTATTTCTACAGAGGTGCTGATTTGAAAAGGACAAATGTATTTATTTCTTCTGATCCAGTCACTAACTAGAGCAGTCATGAAGTAAAGTTGCCCTACAACTCCAAGGCTTCTGAAGGGTCAAGGCCGTAGCAGAGCCCCAGGGACCCGGGCACCTCCCTGTCCTTCCTCAATCTGCCGCTCAGCCCTCCCTCCATGACTATGTTTTAGAGCTCAAACCAACTGGAACAACTAAGTTCTCCCAGACTGTGTTCCTGATTCTACTCTGACTTTGACACATAAAGCTCTGTATCTGACATTAGATTCCGAATTACATTTTAAAGAACACGAATGGTATTTGCAACTTTTAGTCACGTCTCAGTCTCAGGTCATTTCTACTTTATTTAGAAATAGGAGTAAAGTGACTTCAGAACCACCAGAGGGCAACATAGTTCTAGATAATTCAAGGAAGTGTTTAATGGGACAATTTGTTAGGGTAAAGAGTAAGGTCTAATAGAAGATGAATTATTTGATTTTGAATTACAAACTTCCTTTATCAATAATTCTATCACTAAGGACTTCCCCAAATGGTAATCATAATGTACCCAATGTTGCATTTACAGCTAATTTAGCGTATCTCAGCTCATCAATTCAAAACCACTTCCAAAACTGATCATAGTGCTAAATAAAAAACAATCTCATATTTTAAGGATTGAACAGACAACCTTATTTCAAAACAGTTGTGCAAGACACACAAGCATGCATAAACATGTACGAACAAGATGTAAATAAACCAGCCAGTGGCATTACCCATGCTCTCATGCACTTGGAACCCCTGCCCATGCCAAAGCCCAACACTTTCAAGTTTTTATTCCCCTTAAATTAGAGTCATCTCAGCAGCAGCTGACTCTCAATGCATAGAATTACTTCTGTGAAGTTTGGGGGTTTAGTTCCCAAAAAAGAAAGAGATTAAACTCTAAGTTATTTTTAGTCAAGTTTATTTTCTAAAGGAAAAGGCAACAGAAAACATTGGTTTTCTTTCTTGGGGGAGGTAAGGGAGTAATGTTTGCTTTTAAGAACAGAGTATCTTCTGACAGGAAAGTAAATCTGTGCCTGTTCATTACAGATATTCCTTTCAGTAAACAGGGAACCCCCTTGTGGTTCAGACTGTCTCATGCAGGATGAAATAATTCTAACTCTGAAAAAGGTGACCTCACCAGAAGTGATGTAATCTTTTTGAAAGAAAGAAATAACACAAGACCGTGAGTTACAATCTGAGGAACTCTGAGAGTGAAGTCATTTTCTAAAAATATTTTAATAATTTGGAGAGCTACAGAAGGTATTTTGTGCCTTTCCTTAAAAATCGTCAACAGTGCTCTGTGCTCATGGACAGCAACTGTTTTTAAAGGCTCTAGTCCAATGTTCCTCCAATAAATAACACAGATCAACATATATAATTACTAAGAGAAAAGCTAGAGTCTACATTACCAGTAGACTGCTTTTGTGGTTCAAAGTGTTTGAACAATGTTTAATAAAAAGAGAAATACCTATGTAACAAAGGAACATTGGTTAGAATAAAAACATTTAATTAGTACTTTCTACATCTTTTTCAAGTCCCTTCAAGCAGAAACCCACACTCACCAACTCCAATTCCTCTTCCTCCGACTGTACTCAGCACATGAGAGGGATAAGAGAGTTACACTAAGAAGACTGTTGGTACGCGCAACAAAATAGTTCTTTAGAAAAACATGGCACCTGGACTCTAGAAGTTCTTTGTGACTCTAGAGATATGATTATATACACAATAAAAATGCAACTGTTTCTACACGTGTAGTTGACTTTTCAAAGGACTGGAAAACTCTTTAAAGCCAGGATTTAAAGCCCCCCACCTATCTCAGCAGCTCATATGCTGGCCTCCCACCCACAGCCATGCTCCCGCCAACACTTAACACATTCCTAATCATGACGCCAGTCTGTATTTGAAACCCTGAGGGTACATCTCAGACCTCCCAGTCACTACCTCACCTGGCCATACATGTCCACGTATCTCCTGCTAGACTCTGTGCTCCCTGGTAGAACTTGTGGAGGGCTTTACTTCCCACAATAGCCAGCATAGTGTCATAAAAAATATAAACTCAAACATTTGATAATAAATACAACAGTTTAACAGGTTTATAAAATGTTTATCATTTGCAAATAGTTTTCATGTGAATAAAGTAATTTTAGTGGAGAAACACCATGTACATGAAGAAAATGAAAGAGAAATGAGTTGATAAGTTATGAAGAGGAAATATATAAAACATATTTGCTCCTTTTCTTCTAAACATTTATAAAATATTAATAAGCTAGAAGCAGTCTACTCGTTAGCTTCTTTCTCATTTTACTTAACAAGTCAACATGTTTTTGCAATCTGTCGAGTGTCTTTCATGAGAGTCAATGATACACAAGGCCCTCATCTTGAAGCAGGGTTCTCTGCAGATGCACGGAACGGGAGAGGGGGAAGCGGATTCATTACTTTGCAAAACAGTCACCTAGCTTACAATCCCTAGCTCAAAGGTGGAGAAAATGCTTTTCAACTATTTTATTACACACTGAAACACTGTCCAACGCTAAGGATGCAAGTGTGTGTAAGAGAAATGATTTTCATTATAAGGATGTAAACAGTTTATGTGGGAAGTTTCTGCAGAGAAGCTTCATGATTTCCTTAATGCCACATATAATTGTATTAAACAATTTCTTGATGTTTAAGTGTAGTTGTCTTTAAATTTTGTGGCTTACTAATAATTCATATTAACAGATTTCTGAGCTTTAATTAAATAAAACTTTTTGTGATTTAAAAAGATATATTTCTGAAGGACAGTGGCCAGGGACTGCACATCCAATCCTGAAAGGCAAGCCACAGTGGCCATCCTCAATGCCACACTTTGCTTGGCACCTTTTTGGGCATATTTCTTTGCTATAGTTGTATATATTTTAAAACTTCCAATTCTGAAATAAATTAGACTTCAGAGTAGCTGCAAAGAAGTCTTCCTCACAAACTTCACTCAGCATGACCCCAATGTTAGCCTCCCAGACACAATGTGATCGTGAAACTTTTTTTTTTTTTTTTTGGTGGTACTGGGGTTCCTGGAAGCCCTTCTACCTCTGGGCTACACTCCCAGACCTATTTTATATTTTTGAAACAGGGTCTCTTACGCCAGCGTGGCTGGCTTCGAACCTGCGCGATCCTCCTGTCTCCGCCTCCCAAGCGCGGGGATTACAAGCGTGCACCACCACGCCCGGCTTTGATCGTGAAACTTTTAAATCTAGCACTAATGAGATCTCTGGACTTTAACTGGATGTCGGCAGTCGTGCTACCAGCATCCTTTTTCTGACCCAGAACCAGGTCCTAGATGAGCATGCCTTTAGTTGTCATGGGTCCTGAGTCTCCTCTGGTCTGGGATTATTTTCCACTACTGTGTTCCTCAGCATTTCCTTCTTTGCTTTTCTTTTCTCATACCTGTGGCACTTTCGGAGAACACTAATCCTGTAAACTGTCTCTGAATTTGGGTTTGTGGTATGTTTGCTCACGGGTAGATAGAGGGCATGGATGTTTGGAAGACTGCCAAAGAACAGGTGACCTTCCTAACACTCTGTACTGGGAAGCTCGGCACCATTTTGTCTTACTACTGGTGCCGTTAACCTTGATCCTCTAAGTCCAGGTAGCATCTTTCGAGACTCTCCACCGTAAAATCACTAGGTTCCCTTGGTAAGAAATACTCATTGGGGAAGAGACATTTTGAGACTATGTAAATACTATGTTTTACCTTAAACTTTTGCCCACCAAAGGCAGCATTTATTGACTGGCCTTACCTGCAACATCAGCGCACCAAGATGTTCTAAAGGCGATTTACTGTTTCTCATTCTGTCTACATTTACTAATTAGAATTTTTCCCTAAGGAAGAGTTGTCACTTCTCCCCTTGTTTATGTAATCATTACTTCTATCCATAATGGATTCAGTATTCTTTATCCCTTGGGTTACATCCTCAACAACTGTTACTTTATTGTTCAAGTTGCTTTAGTTCAGGCCGCGGGGGCTCTTCTCCTCACTCTGGTGCCTGTGTCTCATCTAGTATTGCCCTGTACCAGGTCTACCAAATCAAGCCCTAAAGGGTCCTGGTTCCCTGAAGGAGAGGGTAGAGTTCAGAAGCTCCAGTCTCAGCACTAGTATGCTCTGTTCTTGGGTGTCGAGACTTCAAGAGCCTCTGAGCAGAGAGCTAGAAAGACATGCGTGTGCACGCCCACCTCTGTACGTCTCCACCTAGGTGTCTATGCTTAAAAGGTTCATTTTAGCTTCCTAAAATCTTCCATCTTTACCCTCTACGTTATATGTAACTTTTTTTCTCTAATAAGAAACCTGGTTCCATCGAATTTCTATACTGTATTTACTTACGAGCTAAAATGACTGTGTGAATATGTATGAGGAGAAAACTTCCTGGAGTACAGTGTGATTTGTTATGTTTTTTGTCTATCCTTATAGTCTCCAACCAAAAAAGTGTTCAAAGTTCCTTCGACTGGATCCTTTCTTCCTCACTCCCTTCAATATTATCCTGTCATTCATTTGTAGGAGAGTTGCATTAATGTGTCAAGTATGCATTCAACCTGGCATGGCGGTGCACGCCTGTAATCCCAGTACTTGGGAGCCTGAGTGAGGAGGATTGCAAGTTTGAGGGCAGCCTCTGGAGCCTAGCAAAACCCTGCTTCAAAATAAAAAGGGATAGAGGTGTAGCTCAGAGGTTAAAAGCTCCCTGGTTCAATCATGAGTCCCCAAAAGACCAAACCAAAAGCAAACAAATAAATAAATAAAACTAGTGTGCATTCCGCTGGTCCCCAGGAATCCTAGTTAATTTCTGAAAACTGCATTTGGTAAAAAAGTCACTCTTTCTATTACATAAGTTTTATGGGTTTTAACAAATGCAGATGCATGTATCTAACAACAGTATCTATCACACAATAGTTACATCACCTAAAAAATTCAGATAACCCCTTACACACTGTGCTACTCTGCATTTTCCAGAATGAAATCTACCTGGAATCGCCCTACTGTAGCCTTTGGATACGGTTCCTTTACATTAGCAGAAGTCACTTGAGATTTACTGTATTTTTGTGCCTTCCTTTTTATTGATGAATAGTCTTCCTTTGCATGGATTAACCAGAACGTGAATGTACATTCATTCCCTGAAGGAAATCTGCATTTTTCTCCATTTTTTATAATTATGCAAAGTGCAGGTTATGATGTAAGCAGTTTCCAGTTCACAGGGTAGATACTTCAGGGTAGGACTGTGGAGTCCATGACAAGTGTTATGCTTTGCCTTCACAAGCAATCACTGCACTCTTTTCCAAAGTGGTGGTTGTGTCACTGCACTCCACGCAGGAATGTACAAGAATTCTTGTTGCTCTGCGTCTTCAACAGAATTTTCATTTACTTAAAAAATTTTAGCATTCTAATAGGTACATAGTCTTATTGAAAACAGTGGTTTTCATTCTCATTTCCCTAATGCCTAATGATGGTAAGCATATTTTCATAAGATTATCTACCCTCTATGAATCTTCTCAAGTACCTGTTAAGATCTTACTGTGGTATACCTCAGTGGTAGGCTGTTTGCTTAGCATACCTATGGCTCTGGGTTTGATCCCCAGCACTGAAAAAGTATCTTGTGCCCATTTTAAAAATGGGGTTAAGCTGGCCATGGTGGCGCATGCTTGTAATCCCGGCGCTTGGGAGGCGGAGACGGGAGAAGCACGCAGGTTCAAAGCCTGCCTCTCTGGCTTAAGAGAACCTGTTTCCAAATAAAATGTATAACAATAGGTCTGGGAGTGATCCTCCTGTCTCCGCCTCCCAAGCGTGGGGAATACAAGCATGCGTCACCATGCCTGGCTTCTCTATTCATTTAGGTTATCTGACTTCATTAGTGTTTTCTAGTTTTCTTAAACTGCAACTATATTGCATCTGTACCTAGCCACTTCCGTTCTGGGAGTGGCGGTCCTCTCCTAAGCTTCAACTCCAATTACTCGTGAGCCACAAAAGAACACAGGTTTTCTTCCTCTGTGAGCTTGTGAACTTACCAGTTAGTCTCAGGGGCTTTTGACTACTTTAGCTTTTCTTTTGTTTACTGTATGCATAGTATTTTCCCCCATCATTTAATCTATGTCTTTATATTTAAAGTAGGCTTCTGAAAGCATATTTTTTATCTTAATTAAAAAAAAATTTTGTGTGTGGTACTGGGGTTCCTGTAAGCCCTTTTACCTCCGGGCTACACTCCCAGACCTATTTTTATTTTTGGAAACAGGGTCTCTTAAGCAAGCGCGGCTGGCTTTGAACCTGTGCGATCCTCCTGTCTCCACCTCCCAAGCACAGGGATTACAAGCGTGCGCCAACACGCCCGGCTTTTATCTTAATTTTTAAAAATCTAAGTATGTTTGAACTAATGTGTCCCGACCACATTCAATGTGATTGGTTGTATGGCTGAATTAAAATCTGCCATCTTATTTTTAGACTTTCATTCCATCTGTTCTTTTCTTCTTCTCCTGGACGACTAAAGGATTTTTCATAATTCCGCATTATCTCCCCTATGACTTATTATTTGTGCCCTTTATATTTTCCCATAGATGCTCTACTGCAAATTAAATGGTATTCAATGTTTTCTAGCTTGCATAGTTTCTAAAGAAGAGTATGGCATTAATTCTTATCTCTGTTCTCTATGTGATGTGTCCCTTTTCTCTGGCTGCCTTAAGATTTCTCTCCTCGCCTTTTGCTCTTAGCAGTCTAAATAGATACGTATGTGTGGTTATGTTGGTAGTAAATGTTCTACTCTGTTATTACTCCACTTCTGTTCTTTTTTCGAAATTCCAAGTACAAATATGTTACACCGTTTGATAAACTCCAGCAGCTTTACGGTGCTTTGTTCTGTTTGTTTTGCTTCCATTCTCTTCCTTTGTATTTAAGTTTGGGTAGTTCTTACTGATTTATAGACCTATAGGTCTTAACTCCTACTAGGCTGCAGAAGAGGGTTTGGGTTGATTTTTCTTAGGAACTGGGCTCAGGCCGAGCTCCTGCTGCTGTGGTTCCCCTCGGTGGAACCACCCGAGCGAGGCTTGAGGGCCTGTGGAGGGGACTGGTCTGCCAGGCATGTTCCTCAGTGCGTGCAGCCCGCCGCTCTGGGACGCGCCCAGGCTGTGGCCTGGCCCCCTCAGGCCTCTGCCAGTCTCCTGGCACTGCTGCGCCCCGCCCCTCCTCCGTAGTCAGAGAGTCTCCTTGTACATTTCTGCACATGCAGTGGGATTCTCCGGTGCTCTAAAAGTGACACGGTTTGTTCTTTACCTCCTCGCAAATGAAGAGAAAGGGCCGAACAATTTTTCCGCCCCCTTTGCAGTGACTACTCTTTCCGTCTACACGGTGTCTTACAAGAAAGGCTCTTTCAGAATGCCCCTGATTTGCCCACAGTATCGTCTTTCAGTGGGTTACCCTGAAATCTCAATAGTACAATGGGTTCAAGAAAAACTGTGAACCTTCCGTGTGTTCAAGCTTTTCCATTGTAAAGTTGGGAGCAATACAATTTTCAGCTTTCTGAATCTCGAAATAAAAAAGTTCATTTTTGACCCCAAGTATAACAAAGAGACTAGAACTCAAAAGTCCTGACCATTAGCTACTTTTCTTATCTCTTCCTAGTCACAGCCTCAGTCTAACTGAGAATTAGAGGAGAGAATCAGTCATCATCATATCTGATGAGGTTGGGAATCTATAAAGCACTGCACAAATGAAAAATTGTTATCTATGCTGGATAAACATCACCTTCACTTAGTAAAAATGTAAATGGCAAGTTTAACAGCTGTAGAGTAAAAGAATATCCGGTGTATTACATAGAATCAATGTTCGTAGTCAAACACTTGTTAAAGTAAAAATGGTTTTATCCTTACATACATATTCTAATATTTTTCCTACAAGAAGTTATGTAGACATAATTGTGTGTGTGCGCGTGTGCATGCGTGTTTGCGCGCGTGTGCGTAGGGGTACTGCATTCTTTATTATAGAGCTAAATAGAAATGTTACTTGAGAAGGAATAAGCAAAGAAAATTATCTGGTGAGTAACTCATTCAAGTTTGTTCTCTCTTCAGTCTAAAATTTCTAACAAATAATGTAGTGTCACAGACAAAAGCATGTCATTGATTACTGAAAGAGAAAACTATAGCAAAGAAATAAAGTCATGATTAATTTATAAATTTGGGAATGATATCAATAAGCAAAGATTCTAGCCTAGTAAAAATTAAAAATAAGCATAAAAACTTCTTCATGTTTAGCTTTAATTTTAAGAAACTATAAAGCAAATTTACTTCCTATTTTTCCATAATCTGATTTTTGTGCATTTAAAGTAGACTTCTTTCAAATGTTAATTTAAAAAAAAATATCCATTAAGAAAAGGTATGGACTCTGGAGGTATAGAAAATTCCAAAGAAAGATGAAGATTGATTACGTGTGTTCCAAAGGAGGAAAGTTAAGAGAAGTCCAACTCACCAGTGGGGGCATCATGCCTTTGCTTGCAGGGGGGATAACCACACGAAGATCGGGTTTGCGACTGTTCATTCCAAGATTGCCGCCACCTGGTGGAGGGGGTGATTTGGTAGGCATGACTTTGCCTAAACTATTTGCACCAGTATTTCCAATCAAATTTGGAGAAGCTCTTGAGTTTACAAATCCATTCCCTAGAAAAAATAAATATTTGCTAACATAAAAAGAGTCATTAAAATTTGTCACAAATATGAAGCAAATTTTCCAGTCCTAGTTGCAAATGAATGTAACAAAACTCACCAATACCTAAACATTTATCTTTAAACATTTTGAAAATAAGCAAAGAAAGTCAACCAAAGTCTAAAACACAAAGTTTAAGGTTAATGCCACTTGTTTTCTGGCTGGATATGTTGTGGGAGACACTTAAAATACAATACAGATTTCTTTTTTTTTGTTTTTTCTGTGGCACTGGGGTTCCTTCTACCTCCAGGCTACACTCCCAGACCTATTTTATATTTTTATTTGGAAACAAGAGTCTCTTAAGCCAGCATGGCTTCAAACCTGTGCGATCCTCCTGTCTCCGCCTCCCAAGCGCGGGGATTACAAGCATGCACCCCCGCGCCCGGCTCACAACACAGATTTCTAACAGGTCATCTCCTACTGGGGGCTATGATAATGGAGATAGTGGGCCAGCCTATTTACTCATCCTTATGACACAAAGCACTGCTCCTGGTGATGGGTACTGATCTAGGTTCCAGGTAGCTCCTTACCTGCAGCTTACTTAGCACTTGGCACAATGCCTCGTTTTCACCAAGTATTGGTATCTGTGGCTCTACTTCTCCCTGCTGTTTCTTCAACTTCCATTACAGTCCTTACTAAATAATTATGACTTATCTAACTTGAATCATCTGATTTCTACTTTTTAACCTTCCTTAACAGAAGTGCCGTCTCCAAAGAAAAAAGGAAATAGGCCCGCTGTGTGTTTGTGTACACCGTGCTCGTGGCCACCACCTGGGAGCACCCCTGTTTCCTGAGTGTTCTGGTCACTCCAGTCCTCCCTGTGAGCAGCAGCTCTGTGGACTGGGTGAAGCTGACTCTTGCCTCAGACTGGCTAGAAGATAGGCATTTGATTCAGATCCAAGGCAATGAATATAGAGATTCTCTCTCACCACATACAGTGGCTGGGTCCAGGAATGACCACTCGGAACCTAGCTTTCCTACATTATACCAAGTAAGACTAAGGAAACACATGTAAGCCATTTTGAGACTTAGAAGATCAAGAAAAAGCAGATACAGAAAGAAGAGCAGAGAAAACAAGTAAAAATCCTTACTTATTAAACTACGTTTATAATTTAATAATAAATCCCGAAACTATTTAAGGATAGCTTTCTGTTTGTTGCAACCTACAGTATCCTAACATATTCATCAGCTTGTAGTCAACAGCAGAGATGATGTCACAAGCAGAAATAAGTAATAAGCATATAGGAACATATAATGAATGCTCATTTATAGACTACATAGCATATGCTGTTTCAGTTTAAGTAAAATGCAAACAAAGCAGAGAATAATAAAACACATTATAAAATATATTTTAAAATATCTTATGAAAATTTAATTACCAAATCTAAAATAGTTGATTACCCATAAACGTATTTATTCTACTAGTCCATATTTTTAGCACATTGAATCTCACTATAATGTACAATTGCAACGTGCCAATAAAATAATTTTAAAAAGAAAATCACCAATTTTATAAACAAAACAAAAAAACTTTAGGCTTATCACGATGTTTGCTTTGAATGATAATTGGAACATTAATGTCATAAATATTGTACTATAATTCTATTTCGAACAGTCCTAAGTATTCTCTAGTATAGTACACAGAAGTTACTTTATTTAGTTATATATACTTATTTATTTGTGGTACTGGGAGTGGAACCCAGGAGCATTCTACCTAAGAGCTACACCCCCAGTCCTATTTTTAAATCTTTATTTTGAAACAGAGTCTCACTGAGTTGCTGAGAGCCTCACTAAGTATCTGAGGCTGGCTTCAAACCTGCACGATCCTCCGGTCTCAGCCTCCCAAACACTGGGATTACAAGCGTGCACCACCACGCCCAGCTTCATAGAGTTTAATTTAAATGTACTGGATAAATAAATGTTAGCTTAAGAATCCCATTCCTGGTGTTTACTGCAAAGTTGACCAAGAACAAAATATTGAGAATAGTAAACTAGAGACTCCTAAGGGATAAAGGGGCTTCTGAATTCTTTGGTAAAAACTCAGCATTCACAAGTTATCAAGTTTCAACCACCTAAAGTCAAAAGTATGTTCTATTTTACTATTTGGAAATTTAAAACTTGGAAACGTTTCTTACGCGTAGAGTGCTGTGCAGTTGGAAGGGCACAGAAAGGCAGATACACAAACACAATCTCGACACGGTCTTCAAGATCACATGAAGACGTGGGCCACAGCAACACAACTAAAGGCTGCTGTGCAAAACTCCCAAGCAAATGGACAGCAAGCGCCAATCACAAGTATGTGGGCTTAGGGGAACCTCTCCAGGGTCAAGCAGTGTACAGGGGAGAATGCGAAAAGCAGACAGAGACAATCCTAATGAGGAAAATAATGTGCTCAAAATGAATAAGTATGGTGTGAATATGAACGGCAAGGGACAAGCCCGGACCTACGGCTATAGGACATCAGCAGGACAGCGTGCCTGCATCTGTTCTGTTCCTCTCCCTCCCTTTATGGCTTGTAATCCCCGCGCTTGGGAGGCAGAGACAGGAGGATCGCGCAGGTTCGAAGCCAGCCTCCCTGGCTTAAGAGACCCTGTTTTCAAATAAAAATATAAAAATAGGTCTGGGAGTGTAGCCCGGAGGTAGAAGGGCTTCCAGGAACCCCAGTACCACCAAAAAAAAAACAAACAAAAAAAAAAACTTGAGAATTCATCACAAATAATTCGACAACGGATCAGATATCACACACACACACACACACGCACACACGCACGCACACACGCACGCACGCATGCACACACACTACAACCCTACATTAACATAGATGGAAGAATTAACCAAAATTGAGCTTCTGTTGTGTACTTAAACACTGGCATAAGATTCTTACTACTGATCTTACCCCAAGAAGATTGAATTCTGAGAACTGAAATAATTTTCTCCAAAGAACTGCAACAAATTAATAACAAAATAAGTGATGTATATATGATTTTCACTTGAAGAGCTTTTGCACTGATATTCAGATCATTTTAATTCTATAGAAGTTTCTATTGAATTTAAACTTCTGTCTGTATAGTACTTGGCAGATTATAAGCCATTTTTTGAGATGGTAAAGAATAAATAGGTCAACTGATACATACATATGAATTCCACAACTTGAAAAAAAATATAACTAGGAAGAGATGAACTAAGAGAGTTTGTAACGATGACTTGTTAAAATATATACATATCTGCTTATGTTTAGAGTTTGAAAACGATATGCTATTTAGATGAGTTACATAAGAAGCTAGAGATCAATGCTTTGCCAGTGTGATATAATCGACTCTGCTGACTCCTCATCACGACATTTCCAGGTCTCCTATCTAAACACCGAGGCAGAGGAGGAGAAGGAGCTGTGGCCACAGGCTGCCGGCTCCCCTTGCAGGCCCATCAACCTGAACCTCAGGTCCAGGTGACTGCCCATTTCTTTCTCACCTTGCACCAACTGCACTTGCTGTCTTCAAAACTCTTACCAACTGACCTACCACTTGTAATTCACTAGCGCGACATAGTTTTGCTGTGAGGACTGGTACTTCAGTTAACCTCATGAGGCTATTTCCTGCCTTCTGCTTCCATTATCTTGAGAGAATTTGAATCAAATCTGGGCTCAATCTCCCTCCCACACCCATAGAGCAATTTCCTGCATCCTGTTAAACTTCAGAAAGCAGTGTTGTTCAAAAAACAGTCTCTTCAGTAGGCCACCCCCTGTAGAGGAAAGCTCATTCATGAGTTGGGCAGAGGTAATTGTTAAGCCAGACATCTGGAGGATAAAAAATGTTTATCTAATAATTTCATTCCAAACAGAAAGGTTTAAGAGAAACTTCGTTTGGCATAGCAATATTGAGATTAATAGTTTCTCTTACTTTGTAATGGGACAAGCGTATGTTCTCAACCTCTGATACTTATAATCCTTGCCTTGTACTTCAACCTGCAGCATAAAGCAGCATTCTCTCAATGACATCGTAAGACGATGCAAGTCTGTAACTCAGAGGAAGGCAGTGTGTCATCAAGAAGCACGGATGCCATTTCCCTTGTGGAATCTGTCATGTTTTTCTTTTTTCTGGTACTGGAAATTGAACCCAGAGGCATTCTACCTCCAGGATACACCCCCAGCACTCTTTTATTTCTATTTAGAAACAAGGTCTCACTATGCTAATGAACGTCTTACTACTTGCTGAGACTTTCCTTGAACCTCCGGTCCTCTTGTGTCAGCCTCCAAGTACTAGGGCTGCAAGCTCTGCTTTGGCTCTCCTTACTGACGTTAGGAATTAAACCCAGCAATGTTATCTCTGAGCCACAGCCCCTTACAAAAACTAAAAAGCCACATACGGAGGCATATATTTGTAATTTCAGTACTTGGTAGGATGAGACAGGAGGATTGCAAGTTTGAACCCAGCCTCAGCTATGTGAGGCTCTCTGAAACTTAGTGAGATCCTGTTTTGAAATTAAAAAAATAAAATAGGGCTTGGGGTAGAGCTCAGAAGTAGAATGTGTCTGGGTTCAATCCCTAGTACCACACACACACACACACACAATTATACTTGAGTAGCTGTGTTTACAAGTGTGCACCACCACACTTGGCTTCGATGCTTCTTGTAGTGTACCATAGTAACCCATGAGAATCAAGTTTAGGAGCAAAAAGAGATCTCAAAGCACGTATCTTAGTATGAAATCAGGAATCTGCCACAGACAGACTGCAGCATGACGTAAGTGCTTGGTAACCTGCCAGGTTGAAGCTAATGTGATTTCATACGCATGACTTGTTATTTGTAGTATGTATTGATACACTATCCAATGAAAGCTTTCTTACCTCCAGTTCAATTTTATGACAAAAATGAGGATACTGTTGAGATAGATTTCTGAAGTGGATACTTTCAGTATGTAATTCATCTTGCCATCACTTTTAAGTTTAGAAATCAAAATGTCTACACTAAATGAATAAACCTAATTTAGTGTGATTATCGTTAGGCTATTTTTTAAGTTATCACGGTAATTTACTACTACAACACAAATGTGGGGAAAAAAATGCTCTCGAGCAAACTTCATACCTATGCTCCAGAATTTAACAGACTGAATCTCAATTATGGTCCCCTCAGCTATAAAGCAGTTCATTCAACAACCAGTCTGGCTTATATTTCAGAATATAAATCATGTCAGCTGAAATAATGCATTCAAGTGTCTGGTAAATATTCCATGTTCTTAATATTATATTCATCTAGGAATAAACTGTAGACGATGATATCATTAATGTTTTACTATGACTCCATTTTAGACATAATACTTGACTTGCACTTAAACCCACAGCATAAAGCAGTGACTGACAAGCAAACTCCAAAGGATTCCTAAAAGCTCAATTAAAACAAGGTTCAAAAATTGATTTTACCATATTTGACAAACCTTGCATAAAATCTGGCAAATGTGCAGCTATTTAGTCAGTAAGTAAGCAAAGTACACTTTAAAAGTTTTTTTTTTTTTAATTTTTTAGTGGTACTGGGGGTGGAACCCAGAGGCTTTCTACCTCTGGGCTACACTCCCAGCCCTATTTTATACTTTATTTGGAAACAGGGTCTCACTAAGTTGCTGAGAGCCTCACTAAGTAGCTGAGGCTGGCTTCGAACCTGTGTGATCCTCCTGTCTCACCCTCCCAAGTGCAGGAATTACAAGTGTGCGCCACCACACCTGGCCACTTTCAAAGCTTTAAAATTGTGTCACTTGCATAAAAAGCTGTTTGAGGTTTCTGAAACTAAAAAAAAAAAAAAAATGCAGACAATGGCTTTTGAAATAACTGGCAGCACATTCACTTGATCTGTGACAGGCCTGGTGGTGAACAGCAAGGACCTCATCCTTAGCCCTTCGCAGTGCTTGTGGGTTCTGCTTCTGCAGAGCCCTGGAGGAGGCAGCTCAGCCTCTCTTTGAGATGCTGTGCATCCTCGGCAACACACTGCCCGAAGCACACAGGGCTTCACTGTGCCTGGCTGTCATGTGCGTATTTTTTACATAACTGATATCAGAAGTAAAAAGGAATTCATCTGAAATTTATTTAATTTCCACATTGTTGAATATGTTGATTTTTCCTATCATTCATTACTATAAATAAGGTTGCAATGAATCTTTACATATTCTAATTTACTTCTTTAGGATAGATTCCCAGAAATGGAATTAGTGGGTTTAGAGGTATGAACATTTTCATGACTACTGAAGTATCTTGCCAAAACCTTTCCAGAAAGATTGCTACTAATTTACAAGGCTACAAAGCACATATGAGAACATCGGTTTCACCATACAATCTTCATTTCTGCATACCTCAATAAAACAAGGCACTAGCTGGGAATTGGTAAGCCAAAGTCGGGGTTCTTTTCACTATTTTTATTTGAACTTCATAATTATTACCAAGAATGAACATATTTTTTAATGTTTAACATACTAATTGGGTTTCTTCTTTGAATTTTGTATTTACGGCACATGAATGCCTGTCCAGTTATTAAACATTTCCCTCTTCAATGCTTGTAATTTTTCTTACTTTTGCTCTTAAGAATAAAGAGAATTTATTATTCACATAAGACTGGAGAAAGCATAGTTTCAGACTCAGCTGCGTTAGCAGCTCGACATTGAGGACCCAGAAGAGTCCCGTGTCCACTCTCCCCTCCACTGTCCACAGCACGCCGGCCTCATAAGCGCTAGACAGCTGCTGCAGCGCTAATGGCCACACACAGAAGACAGGACGCCGCGTGGAGAAAACAATGCCCAAAGATTCAGAAGGCTGCAGTCTTTCTGTGAGTGTATCTATTTTTTCTCCTTAGATTTTAAAATTAATAGTATAAATAGTATAAAATGTACATTATATTCTCTTAATTTTAGAAGTGTCTTCAGATGTATGGCTATAGTTCCTTTTTGTTATCGAGGGCATTATATTTATTTTAATAAATATTTTTATAGTTAGTTTAACGCATTTTCTTACATTTGTTATCTACAATAGGTTTCATCTGTTTAAACGGCACTGAAATGGCATTTAATACAGTGCAGACTTAACCAAGCATTAATTCCTACTTTAAATTTACCATATATTTTGTAACTTGCCTCACTCAATATTGTCTATTTTTTTCTCATCATTTTTTATTAAGTCATTCAATCATCTACCTAATTTTCTTAGGCAGAAGCTCCTTACATTTTTGCAAAATGAGTATTTGGCAATGTTTCCTACAACTGATGTTTTCAGATGTCTCCAGGACACATAATATTTAAACAAAAAGAAAATTCCTGCCCTTTCTTTCAGATAGTTGATGGTAATTAAGACGGTCAGGGTAATAAGGTGGTTTAATGTGGTGAAAATCCAAGGGCTACAGTTATTCTTGCTACTTCTTTGACATATATGCTATGTTTTTGCGATGTTAAGCTCATAATCTATTTTTCTCAGGGATGGCCAGGCACATTAATGACACGTGTTTAAACGTGCCATCTTGGGAGGAGCCCTAAGGTAAAATCCATGGCAAGGTAACGTGTGCATCACGTGCTGCCAAAGCAGATCCCGGAGACACTTGGAGCATTTGCTAACCATCGACTCTGGAAGGACAGAAGCTACAGAATCTTCTTAAGAAACTATCCTGATGAAGATACTGCATCAAGGCAACAGCGGAGACTTCAGGAAAGAACCATGTCTGATACGGCAGAGGTGCTCAATAAACAATGCACGTGGAACGAGTGTATGAAGAACGAACAGGTATTGTGGGAAAATATTAAGTGTAAAGTGCCCCTTAGAAGACAGGAGCCTTGTCTCCCTTTAGCTCAGATAAGCCAGATCCCTACACAGAGTCCAACAAGAGGAGCCCACTCACCCACTGGGCTGCTCCCGGCTCCATTTGGCACTGTGAGGTCTGTGGCGCTCATCACCCCACCTAACATTACAGACAGGAGACAAGAACAGAAAATGAAGATGAATTAGCTCTCCTTATATGACGACGAATGGAGACTAACCCGCATCCCATTCCTAAAAATAAAAGAAAGAAAAGCTAGCCTAGTCTGAAGTTGACATTCATGTGTAATGACGCACATACACATACAAGTGTAACATGTATTACTACATATGGTGTGTGTGTTGGGGTGTGCATTCCCTGTATACATACAGGTAAGAACAGGGACAGTGCATATGGAGTACCATTCAATCTGGAACTGAAGGGAGAGGGGACACTGCATTACCCAGACTAATGATGCAAATGTACTGCAAATGTTTGCTGAATTAGTGAATTAATTTAGGCAAGAAGAGATGGGGGGCAATACTCTAACTCCAATCAGATAAGTGTATTCCTCATATTTCTAACATGAGAGCTCACATTCAACTTTAAATCTTTGCTTATGAGATCCTAATTATATTGTCTGTCAAAGTATAGCTTTCTCATGATAAGAAAAGCTTAAACATTGCAGGTTCTGTTTATCATTCTACTTTGCCTAACATAGTACTTGTTGCATAGTAAATTAAAACAAAAATCTTTAAGGTGGGTCCAATTTTGCAGCAATGATTCTTGCTCCTTCAGAAAATGACATTAAAAATAGCAGAAGCTGGGTGTTACGGAGCTCTACTATAATCCCAGTACTTAGGAGGCCGAGACAGGACTGTAGGTTCACAGTCAGCCTCAGCAACTTAATGAGAACTTGTTTAAATAAAAAATAGCCAGGTATGGTGGCGCATATTTGTAATCCCTGCGCTTGGGAGGCAGAGACAGGAGAATCGCACAAGTTCGAAGCCAGCCTCGCTGGCTTAAGAGACCCTGTTTCCAAATTTAAAAAAAGTATAAAATAGGTCTGGGAGTGTAGCCTGGAGGTAGAAGGGTTTCCAGGAACCCCAGTACCACCAATAAATAAATAAATAAATAAATAAATAAATAAATAAATAATAAAATCAGGCTAGGGGGTGTAGCTCAGAGGTAAATGTCTCTGGGTTCACTCCCCAAAATCACACAAAAAAGCCAAAAAAGAAAAAAAAAGGTAGCCAAAAAAGAAAAAAGGTAGCAGAATAAATAAGGCAACCTGAAGGGGAAAGAGGGAAATTCCCTAATGTATATGAGGTACATTCATAAACATATCAAAGTCAATCACTAAGCCAAACAGGAGAAGGGGGGATGGTGAGAACTGGGGAAGGGCTGATTGGGTGCTGTGTGCATGGATGCTTCTACCATCTTGCACCCCATTAAGATGTATGACTACTGCACTAATAAAAAGGTTCTAAAACAGAAACTTCTTGTGCTGCAATTATTTTTCATCCTGTTGTTTAAAGAACCAGCAGGTTAGGTGTCATTACTTACCTGCATTACCAGTACTCGGTGGTCTCTGAGGAGCTCCCGGGGAGACATTTCTATGTAATGTGGTTGGAGGTGGAGACAGCATGCTTGACTCTGCTAATGCTGAGCTGGCTGCCAAAGACGGAGACACAAGCGAACTCCCTGGGTTAGTGTAGGACGAAGCATTAGGGCTGGCCACAGGGACTGTGACGGACATCGAGAAGTTCTGAGGTGGCAGCCCAGGCTGTGAAGAAAGAGGAGAAAACCCTTAGCTTCACTTTCATCTACATTTAGTACCTTCTGAACTTTAAATTGACAAGGTAACTCATATTATTAAAAGGAGAGGATGGGGATAGAGTGCTGTTTTCTTTAGAATTATATTTGAACATGAGTATGTTTGGCATGAACACTTTCATTTCAATATTTTGTATATTATTACATATGTATAATATAATGTATATATTCTATATTTCAAATATTCAGAGATGAAAATTAGAAGTTAAAACCTGATATTAAAGTATTGCTGCTTTAATTTAGACATTGTAAAATATATCACTATTACCAACTAAGCACTAATTAGCACTTCAATGCAAACTGATTTAGTAACATTACATGCCTACTGGGAGATCCCAAATATAACAGGGGAAAAGTGTGCATACAAATTACTAATTTATACATCAACTTTGGGACATTATAAATAAGCCCCAGTTTGATCTGACTGATGGACATTCATAACATGCAAAACTAAAGAAAAAGCAAGTAATTATAAACACAATGAAATCTAAGTATAATTTAAAAATGCAAAGAAACTTGATCTAAACAAAATTACTACTGACAAACTAGTAATAAATTTTTTGGTATTTTCTTTAAATTGTATGAAAATTAAATTACAAATATTATAAATGCTATTCTCCCTCCTGCTAAATTAATTATTCCAAATCCCCTATTAAGGTATATTTTCTGTTTCCTACTTATATATCCTCCATAGAAAATATGTTTATTGACCATGATAAATAACAGTTCCCTTTATAATTTAAAGTGACAGAAAGGGTGAAACCCTTTCTTCTGCTCTCATTTTAAAATAGTGATATACAAAGAAAGGTAACATTGCTAATTCAAAGTTAGAAGTATATATACTTTGTTCAATAATTTCAGGTTAAAAAAACAGTAATTTACCAACAAATACAAAACAACATATGAGAAAAATTTTCCAATTAAACAACTTTATTAGTGCTATATTTTTGCAGTTTAATGTTACCTGCGAGAATATCATCATCCTTGTGAAATCAGAAAAATTTTACTTTGTTTGCAACTCATTTGTTTTTAAAAATATTAGCCCCAAAATACCTCTTTAAAGCTATTTTTCATGAGCTGCTTCTATAGGATTTCTTTGAAGAAATTATCTATGATGCATATACTTCAGGGCATAACTTTAAGAGAAATAACTGACAATGAAATAAATACCAGCCTCAATTTGCTTCATGAAAGCTGCACTTACATATATAGAACTAGACAATTAGATCCAGAATAACAATCAGAAGTAGCTCTCACCAATGGAGGTTCTTATGAGAAAAACTGTGATGAAGTATTACCCCAGGAACATGAGCTCAAAAAAGTACTTTTTCACAGAAAAAATTTAAAGTGACTTTTGTCAATCAGTTGAAGAACACTGCATGGTGGTGCACGCTTGTAATCCCAGCACTGGGGAAGCTGAGACAGGAGGATCGCATAGGTTCGAAGCCAGCCTCAGCCACTTAGTGAGGCTCTCAGCAACTTAGCGAGACTCCGTTTCCAAATAAATTATAAAAATAGGGCAGGGAGTGTAGCCTGGAGCTAGAAAGCCCCTGGGTTCCACCTCCCCAGTACCACCAAGAAATAAATAAATAAATAAATAAATAAATAAATAAATAAATAAAATAAATCCAGGCCTCTTTTCCTCAGTACCAATAGTGTAAGAAAAGAATGGAAATTTGACGGGCTCACCAAGTGCTTTTGAGAACATACCAAGAGCCAAAACGAAAGCTCAGATCTATTAATATTAAAGCAACTATATAAAATAACTAAAAATAATTCAGAAACACCAAGTTTCGTAACAAATTCAACTACTTAGATCCAAGTTTTAATTCACTGGAGAGAGAGAATAAATTCTCATGTTTAATATGAAAAATCATAAAATTTTAGAACTGGAAGGGACCTAAAAAAATTATGTGAGCCAAGTCATTGACTTTATAGATTTTTAAGAATGTAGAATTCAGTATGTTTAGGTTGTCTAGGTATATAATCTAAAAATAAAAGGGGTGATACATACAAAAATTTGGACTAGAATATTTTCCCTTAAATTTTACATCTAAGATACTGACCATGTACTATTATAGGATTTCAGCAATTTTAAAACTGTATAAAATAATGCCTTTTTTCTCCTTCTAGGTCTTGTTGTCATCACCCACTATAGAAATAAATAAGATGTGTGGTCAATCTCTTCATGCACAAGATAAAAGCACAAA
This sequence comes from Muscardinus avellanarius, assembly GCF_963383645.1. Classification (NCBI taxonomy): domain Eukaryota; kingdom Metazoa; phylum Chordata; class Mammalia; order Rodentia; family Gliridae; genus Muscardinus; species Muscardinus avellanarius. The sequence goes on along the minus strand of NC_137788.1, from coordinate 159,139,275 downwards.
CCATACTTTAGTACTCACTGCGATTTTATGATTCCTCATCATATTATCAAATTCCTCATTAATTTTTTTATATTTTTCCTCTGTGTGTGGAGTTAGCACATATGAAGTATCAGGGTCTGGGCTGTCGCACCCTCTGTGTTCCTTCTTGTTCAGAGCCTAAATAATGAAGTTAACAAAAAGGATCAACAAATAAAAAGTAGAGGTAAAGTGAAAGTACTTACAGGGCCTCGTTTGAAAATAAAATCACTATCTTCATTTAGTTTGCTGAATCTGTCCTCCGAGAGTGGACTGTGCTCAAAGTAATCGTCAGCATCAGGGCTCTCACAACCATTAAGGCCTTTTTTTCTTAAAGTCTGAAATACAATTGGAAAATTCACACACAAATAATACTAACTTCCCATGAGTTTTTTTTTTTTCTGTATAATTTATTAAGAGAGCACAGACTGAATGAATTAGGTTATATAAGAGCCACTGAAATGGTTTTTGAATAGTTGCAAATGTACTAATTCTTCAAGTAAAGGCTACCTAAGATAGAAGCAAAATTAATCCTTCCATTGCACATTAAGAGAAAAAGGAGTATTTACTTGTTTGGATTCTTCCTTTTGAAACATCTTAGAGCTAAATTACACAATTTTCTGACAATTACACCTAGAATCTAATTATAGCCTGATCAACTTAGGGCCAATGGATTTAGGAAATGAGTTAAAAATCTACCAAAATGCTGCTTTGAGAAGTTACAGTACCTTTCCACATTAAACATTTTGGTAACTTCACCTATTGCCATTCCTTTCTGCCTGTGAGAATTTATTCTATTCACAAGAAATGATCCCAGAGTCTCTGAAATATCATTCCCAATTTGTTCTTGAAATACATTTTCCCACATAATTCTGAAATATAGAGCTCAGGCTTAATACTTATGTCAGTAGTGACTCTCCTACGTCCATAACACAGCTGGGTTTGCGTTGAGTCCAACGCATCCCTTCCCTTTGCTGCTGCTTTCTCTGCAGCTCCTCCCTGGCTGGCTTCACTCCACTGAACTGACTCTAGAGAATTTTAAGAAGTGCCATTAAAGTTTCCCTTGGACCATATTAACTTTCCCTCCCCCCTTTATTAGGGGTAAAAATATAATGGATGGTTAGTTTTCTGCTTTTTACTATTTTTGAACTTTAACCATGAAATAATTTTAGTACTTAGAAAAAATGTATTTAAAAAGCAAGGGCTTAATGACATATGAATATTCATTTACCTGTAGAATATCTTTTTTAGAAATTCTAATGGGGCTGACTGTAAGTTAGCATTACTGAGTTCAATAACATAAATAGGTTTGAGATTTGCTGATTTTCCAGCCAACCCCAGAGAAGTATTAGGAAGTTAAAAGTTTACAAATATGTCTACCTAACAGAGCTTATTTAGGAAGTCAAGTTTGATCAATACACTAGTTCCAGATAAAGCCATTAACAAATGATTATTTAAATGAAACTTAAGACATATTAGTTCATAATAGACATGAGCACCCTCTGAAATTCGCTCTGTAATAATTATGGGCGTTTACTTTGCTCCTTTTTCCTGAAAGAAGTAGAGTGTAACACAGTAAGATTTGAGGACTTTTTCTTAGTTTCTTCAAAGCCAAATCATTTTAAAATTTTACTTTATTCAATATGATTTTTAATTTTGCACGCTTAAAGAAAACCATAAGCAATCATTAGTATGGATGTTAGCTCCTCAAATTACCTGGCGTGTGCTAAGAATCCCATAAACAATACCTGAAACTCTCATTAAAATAAAATCACTAAACATGAGCATATATCAAACCCTACCTTTATTCTGACAACCTCTGTCCCATGGTCCTAAGCTTTACAAGTTAACTAATCTCAGGGACATTTATGTGTACTTAACCATAAAAGGTCCTGCTCTTCAGAACACTAGGATAAAGACATTTCTCCTCCCCATTCGTGGCAGCAAGTTCAACTTGCCAAATCTTTTCAAGTTGCTATCAGCAGTGAAAATGTTAACACTCAGAATCATGGAACACACTGAACTCTTAAACCCTGCACAGTTCTAGAAACAGAACGGATAGAGGAAGTGCCTATATACACGCAGATCTTATCATGAAATAGATGATTTGTTCCAGCCCTAAATCTCTGGATACTTGTCTCTAATCTTCATATATCTTTAAAAACTAGTTAATTCAGTCTTGTTCTTGATATACTGAAATGCTTATCACTCAACTTTCCACAAATACCAAGTGCACATTGCTTTCAACGTTTTTTAATCCACAGAGGAAAAAAGAATAGGGCCTTTGATCAAAAATTACATGCAATTTTTACTCTGCAAGAGTAAGGTTAACCCTACTGGTACCTATGAGGAAGGAAAAGTACTCTGGCAGCTCCAGTCCTGCAAGCCTTCACTGCAGATGGGTGTCTGTCACAGCCAGGGGACTTAAGAGGCAGTATCAGCTCTGTAGATAACAAGCTAATGTGCCTATTTGACAGCCAACTTCTGTCTCCTTATCATCAAACATGAAGAGTTGTTTTGAGGACCCAACTACCATAAAAAGACTTTTTCTGTCTTCTTTATCATTACCAAATAGCTTAATAGTAAGTTTCTCCCGTGTCACTGGCACTAACCAGTGGAATGCTGTAATCTATTAACAAGGCCAGGCAAGGCACAAAAGAAAACAGGCCAGCTTCCACTTTCTGACATGCTTCAAGTCAGCCACAATAAAAACACAGAAGGCAAGTCTGAAAGGTCAGCACCATGAGGGTAAGCTCAGCGCTATAAAAGACGCGGCAAAAACAACAGCACTGGCCATGGCCATCACCGCGGACCACGGTCTTCCATCCGAGGAAACAGGACTTCAGGAACCTACTTCTTGTAAACGTGACTGACGTTTTTAGTTTCAATCTGGCAAACTAAGGGCAAAAGATAATTATGTCAAAATAATTTCAAATTTCAGTGGTGAAGCAGTGAACATTTGATTTATCCTTAGGTGCCAGTATAGTTTTCTTATACTCTGAAATATACATTATAAACTGCTAAATGGATCACTTGATGAGAAATTAAGTTTTAATAAATTTGAGCTGACTTGATACAATCTGTTTTATACCCTTTATAACAGTGTTCTATACATGTTATAGGTTTTAACTGGCAAGATTTAATACTTAAAATGGATTTCTAAAGTTAATGCACCTATATTTTTTATTAATCCTTTTCTCTAGGAGATAAATTTTATTTTTGGAGAGTCAGTTAAAAACTTTAAAAAAGAACTTTTTCTACTTTGTCATCAGTAAAGTTATATTCCATTAGGATTTTAATGATTTTTCATTTTGTGATCTGAGGTGTGTTTTCCTACTGTCATTTATGGTACAAAATGTAGGCATTAAATAAATAAGTGTCCTTAGCCAACACTTACCTTTCAACATTAGTTATATAAGGATAAACTGTAAAATACTTTTAAATGGATCATGAAGATCTTTAATGGAAATGATGCACTGTTTAGAGCACATCTTTCTTTCCAAGTTATCTGGCGCTATGGAGTTTGTGCCCTTGTCTTTGAACTACTTCATAGCTCTCTATTAAAGAGAATGCAAATAATTTGTGTTAATGATATGAAATGCGTTATGTGTAGTAAAGATTAATGAACTTCTTTCCCCTATTGGGGAAGAGCAAGTTTTGCACCTGTGAAACAAATTCATGTGGCCTTCCTGATAGGCTTACATACTGGACCTTTGGATTTCACTGTTAACTACTTGCAACTTTTTAAAGGTATCCACAGTAATCAGTGAGCTAAAACCTTTGCCTCACATTCATCTTAAATGTCTGAAAGTTGTGATTTTACCTTTATTGGAAATTATCTGTTACTAGTTATAAGTTATGGATGAAAGCTCTCTCAGAGGGGAGACTCCTAGTAACCCCTGATAGGACTTAAGAATAGATTGAGCATTGTTGTTGTTTTTTTAAGTAATGTTTTATTCTTTAGCTGTTTTGAGTCAGGTGTGGTGGTGCACTTTATAGTTCCAGTACTTGGGTGGCTGAGACAGAAGGATCACAGGTTCTCCTCCAGTCTTAGCAAGTTAGTGAAACCCTGTTTCAAAATAAAATAATAAAACAGGCCTGGAGGTATAGCTCAAAGGTAGAATGCCCCTGGTTCCATCCCCAGTACTGCCAAAAAAATAAAAATTAAAAAAGCATAAAATTTTTTGAAAATACTTGGTTATCCAATTAATGATTCATGTTATTAGGGTAATAGATTGTAAGGAAATATAACCAGAGAAAGCTTACGACCTTTGAGGTACTGTCTTCAAAGAAATTAGAGAGTAATGTTCAGCCAGGCCCTGGGGTGCATGCCTATTATCCATGTACTTGGGAGGCTGAATCAGGACGATAGACAGCATATTGTAACTTGGGAAGATTGTTTTGTTTCAAAATAAAAATAAAAAAGGGCTGGGGGCATAGTTCACAGGATTCAATCCCTAGTACCACCACCATCAAAAACAAAACGAGTAATCTTTAATTCTTATAACTCCTAATTAAATATTTGTAATCACAGCACTGAGTTGAACCATCTGAAATAGCAACCCCCACAATCTCCTGAAATAGGCTCCTTTCCATCCGAAGCCAGTGTGATTTATGTGAAATTAAAGCTGGCAGGGGAAAAGCTGGTAGTGTTCTGCCACTAAGGCTTTCCAGGAATGAATTCCCTATATCACATCTACAATCTTTGTGCTTGTTGTTTCATATCAAACAAATCAGTTTTTACCAAAATGAAAAGAAATGTATACTCTGTTGATCAAAGACTTCAAAATAGGGAGGCTCTTTAATTTTTTTTTCTTTTTTAAGACATTTTTCAAAATTTTTAACTGACACAAAGCTAAACATACATATTTATAGACTGCACTTTACTAAAAAGCGATAACATTGATTTTGTTTGTGACTGTGGGCATGTCTTCGTATTCTTTCCCCAGGTCTTCCAGGAACTCACCCACATCTTCAGTGAGAAGCATATTCAGGCTTTAGCTTTTTTGAATTTTAAGGTTTTACTCAGTTTTCATGATCCTACGTATGACTGCAAAGATCCTAATGAATTGTAATACTATTACCCTCACCCCTACTCTCTCCCTCAATCACAAATTTGAGGCCTGGAATTCCAAGAGCTGGATTCTGAGTAGCCAGAGTCTCAGTCTGTCACCACTGAAATGTTAACTCCGTTACTCTGCTGTAGATCTCCAAACAGAAACAAATTCCTCCCTGGTGCTGAGTCTCAGTGCACTGAAAAGTCAAGAAAGTGTATCACCAAAGTCCTAGCTTTTAGCCCTTCACTGTCCCCTTCTGTCTGTTTACTGAATACTCTTACACCCCCCTCCCCAACAAAATTTACTGAGTGCATACTACTAGGTTCAGACACTTACTGATAAGCAAAACAGACACGGGTTGTCGTCTACATGAAGCCTGTGGTGGTCACTGAACTGTTCCTGCTTTCTTACCCTGGGCAAAGATGATGTACAGCGAGTGTGTCTTTGTTCTTGAAAGCAATTTCTCTGGAGTGTGTAGAATTCCAGGCTGGATTCTGACTCTCTTCCAGCACATTTGGGATGTCCATGCACTGAGTCTATTTGATGCTCTGTAGAATAAGCACTCTTCTGAGGAATAATATGCTTATTTTTCTTCATTTTCTGCAGTTTCACCATGAGATGTTTACATACGGGTTTCTTTTCATTCTTCCTCTTCTTTGTTTTTTAGTTTTACTTTGTATGAGATCTGTTGAGATTCTTAAGTCTCAGGACTGTGGCATTTCATCAATCCTAGAAAATTCTGTTATTATCTCTCCAAATATTGCCTCTCCCCATTCCCTCTCCCCCTTCCTTCTTCTGGAATGTAACTAAATGTAGGCTACTAGAACGTCTAATACAATTCTCCTTGACTTGTCCCTTTCTTGGTGTTTTCCATCTTTAAATCTGTATCTTTCCCTTTGCAAATTCTCTGCAACTCTCACAGATCTACTCCCACCATGTCTGTTGAACGTGACGCTCCACGCTTTTGAGAGGTTCGTGCAGATCTCGTATGTGTAGTGTAAGGCGTCTCTTCAAATGGTGTAGATTTCACTCCTTCAGGTACGTCACCACTGGCTTACTTGGGTTTCTTATGCGTTATGATGGTGGCCTGGAATTCCACCCAGTCCTGGTACATGGTTTACAACCTCTCAGAGAAAAATTCTCTTTTGACTTTTCTTACTCTGCTCAGCACTAAAGAACTCTTATTGCAATCTCCTGGTAGCCGGAAAAGACAACACATTTTTCTAAAGCCCCAGGCTTAAGGTGTGGACAATTAGACTTAAAATCCTTGGGGCACTGCCTTCCCCTTACTTCTGAGTCCATCAGAACCTGAACTGCAGTTTTCAACTGCTCTATCCACAGGATACATGATTAGGGAGCCAGAGCTTCAAATAACTTTTTCACCTTTATGTTCTCACCTTCTGTTAGATTTTAGTTTGGCACGCTCCTTGAGAGCTCTTTAAGCCTGGCAAGAAGTTGTTTGCAATTCATCTACCATTTTTAGTTGTCTTTAGAGGAAAGTTAGTCCAGATGACTGGCCCAACAATACTGAGGTTTTTGTCTCTTCCTTACCTTACATTATTCCCATATAGAAGCTCCTAATCCACAAATGTGCATGAGGTGAGGCAAACATGAAGGCTTATTTTTCCCCATATGGATATCTTTTTTTTCCAGTACTATTTGTTTAAATTTTTTTCTTATTGATTAACCTTGGCATTTTTGTCAAAAGTCAATTAACCATATTGTGTGGGCCATTCTGAGTTCTCCATTCTGTTCTACTGAAATAGATATCTATAACTATGAAAATAATACACTGTTTGGGTTACTGGTATGGTGAGTCGGAGGTAAAGCATCTGGCCAGAATAAGGCAAGAAGCACATCCCATCCTCTCCCCACCAGCGTGATTAGTGTTTTGGGTGTGGGATGTGGAGAGGCGTGTGACATAAGTTAGTACAACCAATTAATTTTAGAATAGTTTCTGAAAATCCTGAGACATAAATATGTCTGATACTTTAGACTGTCACTTAAATTGATATGAGATTTAAAACTCAAGTTTCTCAGTCATACTAGCCACATATCAGGGGTTCAACAGTTACATGTGGCTACTGGCCACCATACTGAACAGCCCAGCCAGAATTGCATTGTCAAAACCAGTTGGTTAGAAAGTACAGCTTTCAGTGCTACTGTGTGTAGACACAAGGCCCAGAGCTTCCTCAGACACCATGGGAAAGCCAGCAAGAGCAGAGCCTAATCTCTAGCACACTGCTGGGGTTTTGTCATATGATGAACCCTTGAGATACACAACTTTAACACTGCTCTTTCTGTCCTATTAAACATTAAGCACAGTACTTGGTACAGTAGGCATTCAATAAATAAATGATTATTAAGATAAATAATCACTTATTTTCTAATGAAGCTGGATTTATTTACTAATAGCTAGAGTACTAGATATACAAATTTATTTTCAATTACCAACAAAATAACATATAGAGTTTGAGAGTATAATATTAAACATACTTCACAAAATGCCTAAGTAACCCTCTAAAACATTATTTTCAGGCTAAGATGAACAAGTTCAAGGCCAGCCTCAGCAACTTAGTGAGACCCTATTTGAAAATAAAAATTAAAAAGAGCAGGGCGTCTAGCTCAATGGTATAATGTCCCTGGGTTCAATCCCTAGGACCACAAAAACAACAAAATCCATAGTTTCCCACCCCCCCCCCCAGAGGCATTCTACCTCTGAGCTACACCCCTGCCCCCAGCCCTATTCTTTATTCTTTGTTTTGAAACAGAATCTCACTGAGTTGCAAAGGGTCTCACTAAGTAGCTGAGGCTGTCCGCGAACTATGATCCTCCTGTCTCAGCTTCCCAAATGCTGGGATTACAAGTGTGTGCCACTATGCCTGGCTAAAACTCACAGTATTTTCCACCATCCTACAAAACAATTTTTTAATGCCTCAACATAATTAGAACATTGGCAAAAAAAATTTTAAGTACCTCCAAGTAATAACAAATTTTAAATACTTAATTCATTTATACAAATGTTGAAAATAGCAATATTTTAATTATATATTATACAACAATCTTGTATTAACAGAAGAAGCATAAAAAACAAGCTTTTTGTTTAAATTCCTGTACAAATACTAATTATTTTTAAATTCCTTTTTCAGAACATCAACATTTTTAAGATTTTTTTTAAGGTAGATTCTGGAAATTATTTCAGTCCAGAAATTGCCACAAAATAACTACTATGTGAAAAAAATTCTATAAGAATAAAGCATGACAGAAAAATATTCTTCCCTGAATTACAAGAGGTAAATTCTATCATGAATGCTTAAGCTTTGGCTTACTCTAGAAGGCTCAATCATGTTGCCTATTTATCAAGTTTTTTAAATTGCTAACATTTTAAAAATAGTATAAAAGGTTTACCTTCTCATGTTTTACTGCTAATGAGAACTACAAAAAACATTCTTTGAGTTAATAAACATAATTATGTATCTCTTAAACATACAGTAATATATTCCTCATAGATTTCCTTAGTGTATGATACAGAATTGTTAAAGTACATGTTAACAATTATGAATCAAATCAACCAAAGACCTGAAAAATTCTATACATTTAGTCTTTTTTTTTTTTTTTTTTTGCAGTACTAGAAATTGAACCTAGGGATTTTCTACCTATGAGCTATACCCCCAGCTCTGTTTGTTGTTGTTGTTGTTGTTGTTGTTGTTGTTTTGCGGGTCTGGGGATGGAACCCAGGGGCATTCAACCTCCGAGCTACGCACCCTGCCCTATTTTTTATTCTTTATTTTGAAACATGGTCTCACTGAGTTGCGGAGAGCCTCACTAAGTAGATGAGGCTGGCCACAAACCGCAATCCTCCAGTCTCAGCCTCCCAAATGCTGGGATTACAAGCGTGCGCCACCACGCCTGGCTTTTAGTCTTCATTTTGAAACAAGGTCTCATTAAGTTGTGGAGGGCCTCACTAAGTAACTGAGGCTAGCAGAGAACTTGGGACCCTCCTGTCTCGGCCTCCTAAGTAATGAGATTACAAGTGTACATCACCATGCCCAGCTTGCACTTACGATTTTAAAATATAAAACCCTCATACTACCATTAGTAATCTCTTACAAACACAGCACTAATTTACAATTATAAATTTAAAAGTTTATTTATGATGAATCTGTACAAAAAAACTATCTTTCTTTTTACAGACCCTAAATAATTTTTCTCAGAACTGAGCTACAAAATAACTTCAAAATAAATATGAAAATTATGGCTGCCATCTAAATTTACATTATGTGTTTGCAGTTCCAAGTTTCAAAAACCTGCATGTCTGCATTATACACCTTTAAATAAGAGAAAAATATATAATTTAGACTATATTCTCACATCATTATGGTATACCAAGAACAATGATACACATGTCAAATACCCAGCGCCTTGTGTTCTAAATGATCTTCTAGCTCTCCCAGCACTATAATGACTTAGTTACTAAGTGACTGATACTGGGGACCACCCAGCTTGGGGTCCAAGGGCCTTGATGCCAGACTGAAGCCGGGAGAAGGACGCCTGCTCAGGACCGTATGAAGGTCGGTGCATGCTGCTACGCCAGCTGCAACGCATGGCCAGTGACCACTGTTCCGAGTGTCTGACACACTGCTTGGTATATTGTATGATAAAATACTGGGCAATAAAGAAAATGAGGGGAAATAATACATTATTCAACATTCTTACTCCTTTTTCTCTGGCTTTACCTGCAATCCTTTTAAAGAAAACATCAAAGTTCTAACACATTTCACTGCCTGAGAAATGAAGACCAATGAAATCCAGGCAGCTTAGAGATTAAAGGCCGTATACAGGTCATGAGGATCTGGTTTGCTCTCAGGATTAGCTATTCCATTCTTTTGGTTGTTTTTTTTTTTTTTTTTTTTTTTTTTTTTTTTTTTTTTGCGGGTTTGGGGATGGAACCCAGGGACTTCAACCTCCGAGCTACTCCCCTGCCCTATTTTTTTTTTATTCTTTTTTTTACTTTGAAACAGGGCCTAAGTAGCTGAGGCTGTCCGCAACCCAGGATCCTCCCTGTCTCAGCTTCTCAAATGCTGGGATTATAAGCGTGCACCACCACAACCGACTAGTTGTTCCATTCTGAACCCTACCCTACAATTACACTGAATGGACCTTATCTCCATAAACTCTACAGTGCAGACATTTTTCTACTTTTCACGTAAGTTGCCCTCGTGAACTTAACTACCTTCCTTCTATACCTGTTTCCTTCTCCACCCATGTCCTGTAAAGGACTGGTGATGGATGGGGTCAACTCCAGAGAAGTTTTCCCTGACCACTCTCCTAATCCTCTTTATCTCCCCTTCTCCCTTTGGTCCAAAAAAAAAAAAAAAAAAAAGACTAATACATCAGAGACTTTCTGGAGAAAAGAGAGCACTTTATCTGATGGTAAGTACTAGCATACTCAATCACTGACACAAATGGACATAAAAAGGGCACACCAGATAGCCACCAATGAGCACAAGAAATGTCTCAGAGAAATGCGAGTTACACTACAGAGTGATATATATCACCCTTCTCTGCACCCCGTGAATATGGTTTATATATCACCACCAATCTCTGATGGAAAAAAATATGATCTTGACGAGAAAAACCAGTTGGGAGTTTCTTATAAAAAGCACATAAATGAAAACCAATAACGGCATGATAAGCAATACTGAAATACATAGCAAAATAAAATGGTAGAACTGAAACTGCAAGAGCCAGGGTGACGGCTATGTGAGGCGGAGGTGCGGTGGTTGGGAGGGACCATGAGGAGCGTGTGCCTCACCCACACGGGTAGTGGATCCCGCTGCCGCTGCAGGCCCTGCTAGGGATAGAGAGCAGGGCAGGGCTGGAGGTGCAGGGACTTTGTCTTGCCTTCAGATGCCTCATTGTATTTTTCCCCTTCCCTGCTGCTCCACTGCAGCCCTGTAAAACATTAGGCAAGCCTCTTATACACTCCCTGTCTGTTCCCATCTTCAACTATCAGGGGAAAGTGACCGGCTCCAAGAGCCTCTCTGAAGGTATTATAGAGCTGTCAGACCCCTAAGCAGAGTCACGCCCTCTGGCTGTGTGGTCAACACTGGATGATTTCAGGAGACAGAAATACTCATTTAACTTTCTGCTCACTGGAGGAACCAGATTCCATCTCTCACATCCCCGCACCCATCTCAAGAAGCACCCAGGAAGGTGTTACATTCAAAGAAGCTCTTAGAACCACATAGAAGTGAACTGAAATGTAGCCTGTTAGATATATGTTCTCTTGTGGCAACTAGCATACTATTCTGAGTTGCTTTTTAAAGTTTAAATAGTTAATAGTTACAATTTGTGCTTGCTCACTGCCTGAAATTACTTCAGGAGACACTCTTGGTGATAAAAATATTTAAGCTGAATAGCCACCACCAAGAGATAATGTATTAACCTGAAGCTTCAGTTCACAACTACACTTAGGACAAGTTACCACAAGATTACTTAGGTTTCATCTCAAGTTTCTGATTCAGTAGGTCTGGGGAAGCCCCAAGAATTGGTATTTCTAAAACGTTCTCTGATGATGCTGGTCAGGGTACCACATTATGAGAATCACTGATTTAAAATAATGTACTCCCAGCCGGGCGTGGTGGTGCACACTTGTAATCCCCCCGTTTGGGAGGCAGAGACAGGAGGATGGCGCAGGTTCCAAGCCAACCGCGCTGGCTTAAGAGACCCTGTTTCCAACTAAAAATATAAAAAAATAGGTATCTGGGAGTGTAGCCCAGAGGTAGAAGGGTTTCCAGGAACTCCAGTACCACCCAAAAATAAAAAATAAAAAATAAGATAATGTACTCCCAGCATGAACACATTTAATATTATGTTTTTATTTTCTAACTGATACATCTTATACTGATTCCCTGTTGTTATTATTTATTAATTTTTTGCAACTTGAAAGCAGACAGAGTACTAGGACTCAAAAGGGCAAGTTTTCTCATTAGTCAGATATATATCCTCCTCTAACTTCATTTATCACTGTGACTCAATTTTCTCAACTGTGAAATGGGAATAGATAATAGATTATATAAGATAAAAATTAGGTCATTAGAAGAGTACCACAGCATAATAATAGTTTAATAAATGTTATACATTATTCTTACTGCAATTATCCTCACTAATTTTCTGTTCCTTATTAAGGAAAACTCATGACTCTGGTCAAGTCATTTAATTTGAGTTCCAATTTCTACTTCTAAAAAAGCTTACCTTGGATGTGAAGATCAAATGAGATACTGCAAATGGAATTTTTTTTTAAGTGCTATGGTATTCCTGTGGTGAAAAAAAAAATACCTCTATTTGGAAACAGTTCACAAGACATTAACAAGAGAGATAAATGGCCATGTATTCACATTCTTAAAAGATAGAACAATGATCTCAATTGCCACATAAACTACTAACTAAATGTTCTCCAATGCCACCAAGCTTGTTAAAATACTACAAGCAGGAAGATTTAATACTTAGAATATTTCTGCAAAAATGACAGGGAACATTTGGATACAAAAATACTCTCAAGTGTTTCTTAGGTAGCACCTGCTAAAATCCTCACTTCATGCCTTTTAGCATTTTTATTTTGATGCAGAGCTGCAAAGTTTCTATAGGTTCTAGATTTTTATTTACTATAAATTCAATTTAAACAAATATGTGTGTATGAATGATACTGACTAGTTGTATTAGTGCCTTTAATTTCTAGTTTCCTATACTGCAGAACATATATATATTCTTATAAAATAGCTCACAAATTTTCATCATAATCAGTTGAAAAAAGTACAGAAGTTGTAGTATTTTCTTTGTATGCTTAGGTTAAATTACTCCATTTTGTAGGACTGAAGTCTGCCACCTGGATCTAAGTGTCTAGTGGGGTGTAGCTCAGTGGTAAAGCACTTGCCTAACACATGTAAGGCTCTGGGTTCAATCCCCAGGACCACAACCTCTCCCCACTCCTACACACACATGAGCAAACCTGTACTTTTATAGCCATGTTTAATAACATATAAAGATACAATGTATGTCAAAGATATAATGTATGTCCTTGGTGACACTCTCTGTGGATTGTCACCTAATGAAATATAGGAAATAGAGCTTTCAGGTTGAGCCATGCACTACTGAAGGCGGAGCAGTGCATCCCAGCTCCACCAAGACAGGAGCTGCCGCTCCAGGGACTCTTCCAGATCTCACCCTGCACCTCCCCTGACACTCTCCACCCACAAGTGACATGCTTGACAATAAAGCAGTGAAGGAATCCCGGGAGCTGCTCTAGCAAACTCATCGCACCCAGGGAGCCTTCACTTCTAACCAGCTGGTCAGAAGTACCAGGCAGACATTCTGGACCCGAGCCTCATCTACGGGCTCCGACACTGACTACAGGCAGACAGTGTCAGAATGAGCTGAGTGAGAAGACAGCAACGTGCCACTCAAGAGCTGCCTGGTGGCGGCCCTCCCCCACGCGTGTCAAGCTACAGAAGAGCTGCCTGGTGGCGGCCCTCCCCCACGCGTGTCGAGCTACAGAAGTTATGAGAGTATTCTGTGTTTTGAGCCCAAGAGTAGAGGGAGATAAAGTTTGTTTTTGCCCTCAGAGCTATGCAATGAGAAGAATATCAAAATAATTATATTTAATGATACTGCATGTATCTGGGCATTCTGGTGGCGAATGAATAATAAATGATTGAATGAGTAATAAAACACACACATGCATGTATGTGTGTGCGTGCCTGCACCATAAATTTTTCTTCATTTCAGTGAAATCACTAGTTATGTTGTTATAATCACATAATCTGTGTCTGTTGATGGGAATGAGGAAAAGAATTAAAAAAGTAAATGTATTTGTAGTTAAAATAAAAATAGAAATTAAAATGTTTTTCTTGCTTTCAAATGTTATTTTCAATATGTAAATGACCTATTTAAATTAAAGAGCAAAAAAATCTTAAATATAAAAACTTAAATTGCTACAGAAAGATGATTCCACTCTCCTCTTTTGTTGGGGACTGATCCAAGGACATTTTACCCTGAGCTATACCTTCCAGCCTCACTTTATTTTGAAACAGTGTCTTACTAAGTTGTTGATGCTGGCCTAAAACCGGCAGTCCTCCCATTTCAGCAGGACTGAAATTACAGGCCTGTGCCACCTATACCTTGCCAAAAGGTGACAATTTATCAAATATTTTTTATAAAAATAAAACTCTCTGATTCATTCAATGCCTGCCTCACTGTCAGTACATCACATGTGCTATGTTTCTTATGTCTAGATACGCATACATCCAAACTTCAAGAGCGATGTGAGCGGGCTGTGGTGGTGCATGCCAGTGTTCTCAGTAGTTGGGGGGCTGAGACAGGAGGATTACAGGTCCAAGGGAAGCCTCAGCAACCTAGCCAGACTCTGTGCAACCTCCTATGACCTATTTCAAAACAAAAAAAAATCTAAACAGCTGAGAGTATAGCTTGGAGAGAGAATGCTCCTTGGTTCCAGCCACAGCACCACACATGCACACCAAATGTGAATGGCTTAATGTAGAAACACATAGCTCAGCCACCATATACAGCTCCGGTCCTACTTTGAAATGACACACGACTGTGCATGAGAGGAAGGATCTGACAGGGTAATCCATCTGTCCTTCCTCTCTTCCGGTAACGTTTACCCTTTAAAGTCTCCCTGTATTCTAAATGACGGTCTCTCTACAATCAATAGCAGACAACCCCAAAACCTCTGTGAAGACACATTTCCCTGGGGCCTGGATTGTTGGCTTTGATGACGGAAGTGGCCATGTTAGAGAAGGCGCATGGGAAGGAGACTGAGGGCAGCTTCTGGACAACACCCTACAGGGAACACCCACAAGGCAGCTAATCCTGCCCAGTCCTGAGAGTGAGCCAGAGAAGGCTCCTCCCAGTGAAGCTCTCGGAGGTCAACGCAACTTCACTGCAGCCCAGGACGCGCCTCCAGAGTTCAAACCTACAGAAACTGGGACAAAATGTGTCTTTGACCCAGTATGTTTTGGAGTAACGTGTTACATAGCAATATATAATTAATATCCTGGGCCACAACTGGGTACCAGCTACTTTATTATCTAATTTTTGTTATAAAATACGGGACAATCTAAAATATGGGGTTCAACATAGAGTCCCCTCTGGCCTAGGTCAAAGAGCAGTATTTCAAATTTGTTTGCTTACATGAACCTTAAACAGTTTAAAAAGTCATGTGGCCTTTGGTGTATTTTTTGACAGCTACATTTTTCCTTGCAAAGAATATTAAAATGGTGGTGTCAATATCGTCCTTTTGAAATAAAAAATGCATCCAATAATTTATATGCCCTAGCTATATGACGTCAAGCATCACTTCTTAAAATTATGAATAAACTCATCAATAGTTAAAAAAAAGAAATACAGGACATATAGAAACTCCTTTTTTTCTAAGAAATATATTCTTGAAAAGTAATGCATACACATTTTCAAGTAAGATGTCATTTTAAATATAATCATAATATTCTTCACTTTGAAAAACTGAATTATGAGGTCTCTTATAAAGTTTATCCTAATGGCAATCCCTTAATTTTAAGGCTAATTTATAAATTTCCATTTTTATATACACAGTCCCAAATTAATCCAATTTTGATTAATTTGACTTCAAATTTTTCAACTTCAGAGTGCTGCAAAAGTGATTGGCATTGAGTATAAATTTTAACTTCAAATTTGAACTGTCCTCAAGCTCGTGATGTGTGGTATGATACTCTCTCAGGGTGCTGGATGGCGGCTGCTTGGTACATATTTATGGGCTTATTGGGACATAATCCACTTTATAGTTGACATAATTCCATTATAAAATTAAGGGGCCTCTGTATTCATCTTTCTTAATATAGAAAAGAAAGCATACACATCCCCAAACTATTAGAGACTTTAATTTAAAATACCTAAATGAATTTAAAATATAAAAATACATTGTTAATTGAAAACAAAGTTGTATAGAATTTCTAAAATTTCACCAACTCTACTCAATTAAAATGTTAAGAAACTAGTTTTAAAACACAGGTACACTGAAATAAAAAAGAGTTATAAGAAAACATTATTTTCTAGATGGGTTTCTAATATCTGTGGTTAAATAAAACCGAAATGTAGATAAATATAAACACTGTATCTATAATACTACTGTTGGTGTTCAGTTAACAATTACCCTTATCCAAAAGGCTTAGGACCAGAAGTATTTCAGACTTTGGAGTTTTGGGATTTTGCACTATTTGCATAGGATTTTTTGGGAAAATATCCCTAATCTGAAAATCCCAAATCTGAATCTTTGAGTGTCATGTGGGCCTTCAAAAGGTCTCAGATTTTGAAGTATTTCAGATTTTAGTAATGAAGATTAGGAATGCTCAACAAGCACTATTATTAATTTTATAGTACTCCCCCAAAGCATACTTGATCAATAACTCTACTGACATAACCCAAGTGCATCTTTACACTGCCAACTCTGGTTAACAGCACAATGCACCCATCCTTTTCTTTACAGTATATCCCAAATAGCTTGTGTATAGGTACAATTGGAGACGGTTAGAGGATATCCTGGCAATAATAAAAAATTAAATATTTGTATGTATGTATGTGTGTGTGTGTGTGTGTGTGTGTATGTATGTATGTATGTATGTATGTATGTGTTTATTGTGGTACTGGGAATGGAAATCAGGAGTCTTCTACCTCCAGGCTACATCCCCAGCCCTATTTTTGTATTTGCAAACAGGGTCTCACTAAATTGCTGAGAACTTCACTAAGTTACTGAGGCTGGTTTTGCGCCTACGATCCTCCTGTCTCAGCTTCCCAAGTACTGGGATTACAGGCATGCACCACCACCCCCACTTCTAAATCCTGATTTTATACACTAACACATAAGCAACAGGAAATAGGCAAAGTCATGTTAGAGGCCTTATGAAAGTTGTTAAGGAAGTTTTTTAAATGTCATGACTAATCACATTATTTAAGGAAACATTCAAAAGCAGATAATTTATAAATATGTTTATGCCTTTTTACTCCAGATTTACTCAGCTGCATATAACAGTGTCTAGCATACCTCATTATCAACTTGCTAGAAGTTTATTTATATAAATTTTCCAGTCTGAATATCTCAATGGTTTATAAAAGCATAGGTAGAAAGAATATTTTATGGCTTAAGTTAGAAATCTCTAAGGCGATCCCCTTGTAGAACTCAACAGCACACATAAGCTCCACAAGTATCTCTGTCAAATGAGTAAGTGAATATCAAAGAGCTGTTTCCAATTCCAACAATTGCTTGAAAGTATATTAAGTAAGAAGACAAAACTCCTTGTGATGATATTCTAAAAGGATCTTTACGTGAGATTCTTGTAAAGCTCTTAGAAAGTAGCTGGCCCACCAAAAGTGCTTCATGACATCTGTCAAAACTGTTACCCTGTACATGTAGTTTGGTCCACGATGGTTCTTAAGGATGTCGTGTGAGCTATTACCACTAACAATAAAAAGAACTCAGATGCATGAGGGTACGGTTACGTCATCTCCATATGTGAAAGAAATCCCATCGTATGAGTTTAACCATCAGTTTCACAATGAAGACTGAATAAGACTAATATACAAGAAACACAAATAAAGTGAACTTATCCTACCACAACAAATTCATTGCTTATAACCCAAATATCTTCTATTTTTATATAAATTCAGAACTTCGTGAAGAACTATTGGTATGATTCACATTAGCTTATTATATCTAAAACGTGCAACTAAAATAAAACATCAAACTCTCAAGTGGTAATTGAACTGTAAGTGTCCTTTCATGTTGCAGCAGACTGTAACGTAGGAGACTGCTAAAATGCCTGGATTTAACCCTTACATTTGACTACTGACCACAAGAGATGAAGACGGAGGTAGTTCTACAATTCTGGGAGGATTAAACCAGACATATTCTTCAAATCTCTAAGGAAGTAGGCATTAGGTTGTTTGAAGTGCCCTCAACTTTCAGGGACCAAGAACAACTGCTGCAATCAAAGAGCACAGCAGTTAGCATTAGGAGCTGCCCTCTAAGAGGAACCCAGCTAGAACACCTATCTGCTCACACAGGCAGTCAACACTTTCTTTGTTTGCCTTTAGGCTGTGACGCTTTGATAAGACAGACACATTAAAAACAAAGCCATCAGGGATCCTCTCCATTTCAATGAAATCTAGTAATAAAGTCTCTACAAAACTTGCCGAATGATCCACTAGTTTACAAAATTACAACACAAAGTGTATTCATGAATTATAGTAAGGAAAGAATATACCATCTAGTTCATGTTGCAGAAGTGTTGATAAGCTATAAATGTAAAATATGACAAAATAATTTATAAGCAACATAAACATAACTATTAAGGGGTATGGCTAAAGATATAATTATATTGTTTAATCAAAATGATGCTTAAAAGCAAAATAAAAAACTTCTAACAGCCATTATCACTTTTGGGATCTTCCCAAAAGAACTGGAGTTAGAGTACTATAATAATCCATGCATTTCTTTGTTTATAGCAGATCAATCATGGTAGCCAAACTACAGAACCAGCCTAGGTGTCCATCAACACACAAATAGATTATGAAATCATGGTATATACAAACAATGGAATTCTACTCAGCCATAAAAAATAATACACTTATGTCATTTGCAGGAAAATGGATAAAACTCAAGAATATTATGCTTTATAAGATTAGCCAGTCACAGAAAGTGAAGGGGCATATGTTTTCACTCATATGTGGAAGCTAGAGAGGAACTGGGAAACGAGACCGCAGATGAATGAGGGGGAGACACCAGTGGCGTGGAGGCAGAGGATCCAGAGAGAGGAGGATCCAGAGGAGGATCCAGAGGAGATCTGCTAATGTTATTAACTATTCAAAAAACCCTCTATTCCTCCAAGGGTGTGCATGTTTCCATGTAGAGACTGTGGGGCGGGGGAGGGAGCAGGGTGGGCATGAAGGAAAACACACAAATGCTGTGTCATGTATGCACGTGTTGCTCCACCCTCACTATGATGTATAACTATGGTGCACCATTGAAAAAGAGAGAGAACGTCAAATGCATATCAGGGAGGTTCACAGTAATGAGTCCCAAAATAAAACTGTGGGCCAGTCCAGCAACAGAGATAAGTCTGAGCTCTAATTATGCTGTACTCTTATTTCTCACTTAAAACAACTGATTAATGGTTAAAAAGTTAAAATCTTATATTATTAATACAGCAGGTTTTTGAAGTTAACAAACTAAATCAATCACTGTCCAAAATGGAACTGGTGAGACTGGAAAAAAATAGGAAAAATTTAAAATACATTTTTAGAACTATAACATAATCTAAGCAGGCAAATAAATTAGACTCCTTTATAATACAATTAGTTATCTAGCTCAATCCAATTAGATATGAAATCTAGATTGGGATGTATTGTTCTTTTATTAGTTCTATAATATCTTCACATGGTTTTACTACTTCTCCAAGGAAATGCCTAATTTAATGAATTCTGCTTGTGATACTGGGGATTGAAAGTAGGGGCATTTTACCTATGAGCTACACCTCCAGCCCTATTTTATGTTTTTATTTTGAACCAGGAACTCACTAAATTGCTGAGGCTGGCCAGAAACCTGCAATCCTCTTGTCTTAGCATCTCAATATTCTTTCCTAGTATTATAAAATTAAGTCAAAGTATTATCATTAAATTAAAAACCCTGTTTAAAAAATGAAAATGAAACAAAGCTCTAAATGTAAGCAAAGAGAAAAATGTAAATATGAAGCTTACTTAAATGCTTTTATTTTTTTTATTTTTTATTTTTTATTTTTTGGTGGTACTGGGGTTCCTGGAAGCCCTTCTACCTCCGGGCTACACTCCCAGACCTATTTTTACATTTTCATTTTTGGAAACAGGGTCTCCTAAAGCCAGCGCGCGCGGCTGGCTTCGAACCTGCGCGATCCTCCTGTCTCCGCCTCCCAAGCGCGGGGATTACAAGCGTGCGCCACCATGCCCGGCACTTAAATGCTTTTAGAAATATTATTCCTAATAATAGGAAGCCATCATTATAAATCTTTTTGTGGTACTGGAGGAAACCCAGGGGCATTCTACCTCTGAGCTATACCCCCAGCCCTACTTTATTTTCATTTGGAAATAAGGTCTCTCACTAAGTTGCTGAGGCTGTTTGGGAACCTGAGATCCTCCTGTCTCAGGCTCCCAAGTACTGGGATTACAAGCGTGTACCACCATGCCTGGATCATTTGTAAGATTTTTAAACAAAAAATAAAGGAAAAAGCAGACAGGTTCTCCTTTTTATATGCTTTATTTTAAAATACTACTTGTGAGTAGATAAAAATCATTCCAAAAAATTCCTTTTCTTTTTCACTTAATTAGGTTGGCATAAGTACCTAAAGACACTAACACGGGCAGTGGCTCAGAAATAAGTACATGGACTTCTCCTCACACTCAACTAAAGCTCTATGAACAAAACCAACATTACTTACAGAATTTTCTTTCCTTCCATTACTGTTTAAGGATATTATCACTGACAATGAAATGATTAAGATATACTAAAATTACAACTCCATACGTTGTACCCAAAAGTGGTAGTTTTTGACAGTATCAATTTAAAAATTCATACAAAATAAGTAATCATAGATGAAGTATCATTCTGGTTACATGCTAAGATGTAGATGGTAAAGCAGCCCAACTTATTTTGTTTCAATCAATAGGATATGTGTTATAGTACAACTGGGACATGACATAGCAATTTTAATCCCTTCTAAGAAATGATTCAGAGAAAAGACAGCTCTCTACCTGATTTGCATTTTGAATACGCAAAGCGACCTGTCAGCTGCGTCACTGCATTACTAGCTACGTGTGTTACCTCGACGATGTCCGAGTTGGTTCTGCTTTCATGAGGCTCATTGTACTCCGTGTACTTGAGGAGAACTTTGTCCATATCAGTGCTGGCATACTGAAACAGTTTGTTAGAGCTGTTGAAAATGATGAGAGCGATTTCACAGTCACAGAGCACACTAAGTTCATAGGCCTTCTTCATCAACCCAAACTTCCTCTTTGTAAAAGTGACCTAGGCAATCAAAGGAAGAAGTATATTTTTTATTAAAAGAATCAGTAGCACTTGAAAACTAGGCCATTTATTTGACAACAAGTCTTCTTATAACGCTGTGCCAGATTTGAGATGGAAAGACTCCTGGCTTCGTGCTACACGGCCTTCCTTCCCTGTTCTGCCACAGGACGATGGCAGTCACATTTATTTTGGATGTTCAAGGCTCTGAAAGAGAAGCCTCCCACCTTCTACAAGGTATTCTCGTTTCCTTTGCTGTGGCTATACTACATGAGACAGAGTTTGAGGGCCATTAGGACTTGGGGATATGTGCATATATACACTGAGATATCATGAAGATGAGGCCCTGGTTTAAAGTTGCACTCACAGCCTAAAGGTTATCTTAGACAATACTTCTAGTGTCCTTGTGTTCTGACTGTGACTCAGCACATCAAGTCAGGTGTGGAAGTGGATACTTGTGGCATCATACTGGCACTCAAAAATATTGCAGATGTGAGGGTTTTGGGGTTTCTGGTTTTACCCAGATGAGATTAGGATGCTCAACCTGCATCTACTATTCTCATGTCCTTCCTTTTCATTTTGATGGTCCATCACTATTTTCACTCTCCGAACACAGAGAATACCTTATTCTCCTCTCATTAACATAGTGCCCGGGAGGGCGCCAAGCAGGGACTGACTCCCTAAACCTATGCCCAGGTATCGCTATCTCTTTATGCACGCAGCTTCTGAGAACACAAGCACACATGCATGCACAGAGCTGGTGCTTCTGACGTTATAACCGTACATCTCAACTAACGCTTAAATTGCCGCAAGTTCCTCACTTCCCCTGCTTCACTAACTCGTCTCTGAGGCAACTATCTCCCATCTCCTCCCCACTTCACTCTCTGATCGCCTCGTCTGAATTCACTGAGAAAACAAAACGAATGACCTCATCTTCCCATATCTACCAGCTTCACTCTCCCTGCACCTGTCCCCTCGCCTCTGATGCTACGGCATGCCTGTTCCTATTCCTTCCCGACTCTTGTCATTTTCTTTCACTCTACAGATCAAATACCTGAGCACAGAAATGTGCTCTAGCATCTCCTTTAGTCTACGCTGCTCCTCCAGCCACCAACCTTTCTCTTCACTGTGCACTTCAGAGGGCAAATGTTTGGAAGAAATGTCTGTAGCTGTCTGTGGCTTTCTTCCTTTCCTTTTTCAAATTAAAAAAAAATAAAAAATAGGGCAGAGATGTAGCTCGGAGGTCGAATGCCCCTGGGTTCCATCCCCAGACCCGCCAAAAAAAAAAAAAAAAAAAGTAATCCCATGAGAAAAAAACAGACCTCAAACAAATGGTGCTAGGATAACTAGATATAGTTTTGATTTCACATTCAGACCTGTGATCTATTTTTAGTTCATTTTTATGGGGGATACAAAGTCTGTATCTAGATTCATTTTTGCCTATGAATATATCAGACTGAATAAACAAAATCCAGCCAAGTGTTATTTATAAAAGATATACCCAAAGCAAAAGGACACAGTAAAGTTGAAAGTAAATATAAAGAACTTGACCTATCAAAACATCAACCAGCTGGGCATGGTGGCACACCTCTATGATCTCAGTACATGGGAGGCTAAGACTGAAGAATTGCAGGTCTGTGACCAGCCTCAGCAATTTAGCAAGGCCCTTTGCAATTTGGTAAGACCCTGTTTCAAAATAAAAAATAAATAGGGCTGGGGGTGTAGCTCAGAGGTAGAATGCTCCTGGGTTCAATTCCCAGGACTACACACACACACACACACACACACACACACACACACACACACGAAGCTGTAGCTAGCTAATGGTGGGCAGAGTAAATTTAAGAAAAACATGCCTCATCGAGGGTAGAGAGAGTCAATATGTATTGCAAAATTCACCAAGCAGGTTTAACAACTTTAAATATGTGTGACTCTAACAGAACAGTGGATAGTGGACAGCCTCAGAGGGCACCTCCTGGAGAGCAGAGGAAACCACAAGAAGCGAGATGAAGCTTTGTCAAGACCGCAACCCAGTCCTCACACAGGTCAATCCCTGCTTGCTCTAAGACACTCAGTACCTGAATTCAATGGGTATGTCTGAGGAATAGAATATTTATAGTATCTTTCACATACATTATCTGACACCTCATTTAAAAAAACATGAGATGTGACAAAAGAGAGAATAAAAAAAGAAAAAGAAAAAAAATAGGATCATATACAGAGCCATGAGTAATGTATCAAAGACTCCATCTTTTTAACAAACCACCTCCTCAAAGCAGGAAGCTCCATCACACAGTTGCACCTACGTATCCCCAGTTTCTCTTCTTCTCTAAACATGTAGAGTCTGTCTCACAGGGTCCTGTCTAGCTATGCTCAACTGAAACACAGCTGTCTATGGGAATGAGAACTCAGGAATTCTATGAGCTCTGCTTGTATGTATTCTCTACCAAACGCTATTCAACATGTATACTGCGTGCCCCTCCTCTACCAGTCTTTGGGTGTGTCCAGGGAGTTTTCTGGCAGCCTTGCTGGGAGTCGTTCCTCAGGAATGATGGAATGGCTGATCATCCTTTATTGGCCTTCATGGCTCTCATACCATGTGGGCCGCCCACCTTTGCTAAGCAGTCTTTCTGAGTGAAAACAAGGGCCCACCTCAGGTCAGGCAATCACTGCCCTCAGGGCCCGCGAGTAGCTCAGTCGGGTTTATCCCCAGTTGCATCTACACTCAAGTGAACTACTACTCTGGCTTTACAGAAGACATCTTCAGTGTTCGGAAAACTGTTCTTGAAACTGCTAATAGGCAAACTATTCAGAGCCTGCATCCCTCCCTCGGGCACATGCTCTGAAGAGTGGCTCATTTGCAATATTCTATGAAATTATTTATCCTCTGTTCTCAAAACCACAGGGTTGGCCAACGTTTTCTTAAAGGGGGAGAGGAAAAATTTTAGGCCTAAGGTCCATACAATCTCAGTGGCAACTACTCAACTCTGTGAAAGCAATCACAGACCACATGTTTGAAAATGAATGGGCATAGCAGTATTCTAGTAAAGTTTTATTTAGAAAAACAGGCAGCTATCCTATAGGCCATAGTTTGCTAATCAGCTCTAAGCACAGGTTTTGGTCTCTTCAAGTATCAACATCATTATAAATATACTGAATTTATAAGGGTTTACTGATACTGGTACTGTATACTTACCAATTAAAGCTTAAGTATTATACATTAAGTGTCTGAGAAATGTTTGTGGATAACAAGAGGTATAAAACTATACCTCATTATTTACTCATTAACCAGAAAATTAAATGATTAGAACACATTCACTAATAATTCCAGGTAGCTTACATATTACCTAATTATGAAAATATAGGTGATCAGATGAAAATAATAGAAGACCAACAAACATACAATCAACATATTATTCTTATGAACGATCTATACAATTGATAATAATGGGCCTGTAATAATTTTACTTTTCTTTCTGCATATCTATGTTACCTAACACATAAGATTTCTGTAATGGTTTCCTTAAAGTACATGATAAAAAGACACAATTTTATGATTACAAAAATTGTCATTTAGCATCACATTAAAAATACTCAAAATTAAAGATAAATTCAATAATTCTATTCTGTTCTTTTAACAAAATGTACCAATTAAATACATAAATCAATTAAGTAATTAAATGTTCATTTACCTGCCGGTTCCTTTCATCCATTATACGTGTGATTTGTATTTTCTTCCGCCCCATTTTCAGTCACCTTTCGTTCCTTATACTCCAAATATTTAATTCAAAAATTAATTTTCTTCAATACCCTAATGCATCGTACACAGCTTCTATGATTTAAGCTTCTAGTCCAAGGGCTATACCTGAAATTTTCTATAAGATCTAAAAAAAAAAAAAAAAAACACAAATTAGCAGATTTAAGTTCTATAAGTTTGCAAACATAAAATTTTTATACAAATTCTGAACATGTTTTTATGTTGCACATATGCATCAATATTAGTTGAAACTTATGATTAAAATCATTAAGTTTTACTGATTTTTTTCCCCCTAAAATTATTTTGAATCTCTCTCCGCCTCTGGCTCTGGTTAAACTAATTCAAATATAATGTCTGAGGTTTTCTCAATGCATCCAGTGATAGCAACAACAAAAGCCAACTGAGAATGTTCTATAAGCTAACACTTTTCTAACTCACTTAATCCTAACCACTGAGTTACTTATAGTTCAGTTACTTATAATTATCATCTTCATTTTATAAGCAGGGATATTGCGACAGAAAAAATATATAATGTGCCCAAGGTCACACAATAAAGGGCAAAGCCTGAGGCATGAACGAGAGTCTGGCTCTAGAACTCGGCCTATTAATAATTATAGACTATCTTTAAATTTTCTAATGGCCAAAAGGTAACTACAGTGGGTGGCCCTAATCTGCCTTTACAAATTCTCATTGCAAACCACCCTAACCTCTGGCCAAATTGCTATTTGTCAGTTCATAAAGACACCAGTATACAACTTTTATAATAATAGGTAATTAACAGGAATACTATTTCTTTGGTAATTTAATGAAGCGTCATTCAAGCTTCAGTTCAAATGTCACCTCCCTAATGAAGCCAAAACCAATTCCCCTTGACAGAAAAAATGGTACCACCTAGGAGTCAGGTGGTGGCGGTGGTGGCAGTGGTGATGGTGTGTGTGTGTGCATGCGTGTGCACACCCACAAATGTGCGCATGTATATATGCATATGTGAACTGCAGTCAGCTGAGACTAAATCCTTGAAGATTTTAAAGACTTGTCAGGGCTTTCTGTCCCACTTCTCGCTCTAGCAGAATGACTGCCAGTGGTGCCAGGTGCTGAGTGGTGAACACTCTGGAAGATGGTTGTGTTACTTAAAAACCAAGGGCTTTCAAAACTTACACAGTAAAATAACTATTTGTGAAGGATGGAAAATAAAGGATAAAATACTGACAATAATAAATTCCCAAGGCAATTTCATTGAAGTATTTTAATACTGTACATGTATATTTATAAAATTTCAGTTATATTGTACAAATTCAATGTTTGATTAAATATGGCTTTTGCTCAAAAGCAATGTTATAACTTTATGTACTATCATCAGCGCATTGTTTATCTTCCTTCATCCAATTTTTAGTTCATTCATACAAACATTAATTGATCACCTATTAATAACTGACAATTTGTTAGCTGATCACCTATTTACAATAAATGTGCTTCCAAACACTGAACTAGGCACAGAGGATAAAATGGTGAAGGAAAAAGAAAACCAACAGAATTCAGAGGCTAGAAGGGGGAAACATACACTGGTCAAATGAGTTTTCATTGGCCTGACCTAAACCTGACAGGAGTCTGCAGGTCAAGAAAGGCTTCCTCAAGGACGTGCCTCACATTTAAACCTGAGGATGAGGGAACGCGTGCCGAGCAGAAAAAATGGCGTGTGCAAATAAATGCCTCACAATGAAAGAAAGTGGGGAAGAGCAGAGGAACTGAAAGATGGCAGGACCCAACCAAATGAGCAGCTGTGTTGTGAAACATTTGTTCCTCAACAGACTGTATCACAAAGAGAAGAGCCTCCCTTACTCCAAACCGCTCTATTCCCACTATGAAACTTGCACTATAGTAGGCAAGACAATTATCTGTATATTTCACAGCAGAGAAATTACTGCCGAAGTATGTAAGATCTGATGTCTATAAGACAAACACTCAGTATTATCGCTCATGTTCAAATAAATTATGAATTCTAAAACGTGGGCATTTTGCTCTTGACAACTGCAGAGTAAGTTGCTTCAAACCAATCTTCTTGTGAGAACAACTAGAAAAGCAAAACGGAACGTAATCTGTTTTGGGGACTTTTTAAATAAGACCCCCAAATCTCAGGAAATAAAACAAAGAATCAATAGCTGGAATATGACCAAATTAAAAAGTGTCAGTGCAGCAAAGGACGCAAGAGCCTGCAGAGAGCCTGCAGAAGGAGATCTTCACCAGCAACCTCTCTAATCTAAGACTAATATCTAGAATATACAGAGAACGTAAAAATCTTATCACAAAAAACCCACACTCAATAAAAAATGGACAATTAAACTAAAACAAACAAGCAGTCAATAAATATATGAAAAATGCTCAACATCATTAGCAATCAGGAAGATGCCAATCAAAGCTATACTGAGATTCTAGCTAACCCCAATGAGAATGGCAATCATCACGAACACAAGCAATGATACATGCTGGCAAGCTTGTGGGGAAATCGGAGCTCTTATACACTGTTGGTGGGACTGCAAATCCGTACAGCCACTATGGAGATGGGTGTGGAGGCTGCTCATAAAACTGGGAATGGGACCACCAGACAATGCAGCTATACCACTCCTGCCAATTTCACTGCCATGGGTGGGGAAGCAGGGGAGCGGAGCGGCTGGGGCTCACCAGGAGCTGTGCCCGTGTGCCCATCACCCTGAACTTCATTATGATGGTGATTACAACACACCAATAAAAGGATATTAAGAGAAAAGAAAGAAAGAAAAACAAACCAGAGACATTTTTAGGCAAACAAAACCAGAATTTTTTTTACCAGGAAACAGGGAAGAGATTTCTTCATATGGAAGAAATAACAGAGCTCTAGTACAGAAAAAACTGAAGTGACAATAAACAAGGTAAATGGGTAACTCTGATGATCAATTAAATAAAATACTAACAATAGAGTGTAGGATTTAAAATATTATAATACACAATAATAGTACAATTAAGGAGGATGCCAAATAAAGCTAAAGCGTTCCAAAATCTTTTACTGACTAGAAAATGCGCAGGGCGGGGGGTGTCCCATTTTTTGAACTTTAATAAATCGAGGACGCATGAGATAATCTCTGTATGTATTGCTAAAAAGCCTTAGAAAGGAGAAAATGGATTAATAAAAAGGGCAAGGAAGGCCGGGCGTGGTGGCGCACGCTTGTAATCCCCGCGCTTGGGAGGCAGAGACAGGAGGATCGCGCAGGTTCGAAGCCAGCCACGCTGGTTTAAGAGACCCTGTTTCAAAAATATAAAATAGGTCTGGGAGTGTAGCCCGGAGGTAGAAGGGCTTCCAGGGACCCCAGTACCACCAAAAAAATTAAAAAATAAAAATATATTTAAAAAGGGCAAGGAAAAAAAGACAAAAGCAAACAGGGAGAGGAGATATAATTAAAATATTTCAGTATTTACACTAAATATAATGAAGTTAAACCTGGGATTTTTTTTAAAAAAAAAGATAATAGAACACTATTTGATAAAAACTCCAATCAGATGATGACTAGAGAGGGTTCATCTTAAATGTCGGGATACAGAAAGCAGGAAGAAAAGTAAACCAAGAGTACAACCAAAACAAAGTTTTGTGGCTATACTTAGTAAACTTTAGTGCAGGAGATAGACACATGAACTGTGACATAAAAGGAGACATTAAAGCAATAAATGTTCATTCACCAGGAGACATACAATTCTAAATCTGAATGAACCTAATAATAACTAATAATACATGCAGTCAGAATTCTGTCCCTGAAAATTAGATATTCTGTGCAAAAAAATTATCAGGAAATTATTTCCTATTATTCTAATTAGAAACCGTTACACATTGACTCATGATCCTCGTTCACTTTTCTCTTAACATGTAATCCCGTGAACGCCCATTTACACAGTGAACTCCCGTGGCTCAGACGCAGACTGCTACTACATGACTACACAGGCAACAACCTTCTCACTGGCTCGCTCTCTCCTCTACGACTTAACGCTTTTTCAACTTTTTGTGCATTCTACAGATCTAAGAAAAATTAAGGGCTAAATATAAAAGGCAATTAGAAATAAGTTCAAGACAGACATGGCAGACAAAGGCTCGAATTTTAATACGTTAGCACCTTTCTTCTTGCCAGCAGCCTCGTGTCACTCCCTTTTCCGACACTTGGTATGCGCGTTCAAACGTCTACATGTCTATTTCCATAGTCTACCTTTATATTTGAAATGGAGTTCTGACTTTCCCAATATACTAGTTTATTTAAATACTAAACGGAATTATGCAGATGTAAAAACATACTTTTCCTAATAAATAGCTAAAACAATCTTAAATCCACAATTATATCAAGTTGGTTTTAACAAAGCTTTCGCCTTAACTGAGGGAACAAGCAAATGAGAATAAAGAAACAAGCAGACGAAACAAAAATATCTGACAGTTAACACCTAAAAACGGAGCACACAGAGCACACACCTAAAAACTGAAGAAAAGCACTTTATAACTGCATGCGAACCTTCAGCAAAATGACGCATGGTGAGCCGTAACGAAGCCTCAACAAATCTCAAAGACCAGACATGGTCTCCGATTTCAAGAGAATTAAGCTAGAAATTAACAA
The DNA here is from genome assembly GCF_963383645.1 of Muscardinus avellanarius. NCBI lineage: Eukaryota > Metazoa > Chordata > Mammalia > Rodentia > Gliridae > Muscardinus > Muscardinus avellanarius. The sequence continues at coordinate 159,109,716 of NC_137788.1, read as the reverse complement.
CCAAAACTTAATTTGGAACACCTCAAATAAGTGAAAACTGAGCTGTACACTTTTAAATAATGTGTCAAAAAAGAAATTAGTGAAACTAGAAAATATTTTGAATGGAATGTATTAAAAATACATTATCTCAAAAAGTATGAGATACAGCTAAAATCGGGGTTAGGAGAAAAATTTTGTTTTAAAAGGATCAATACTGCCAAGTGTGGGAGTGCACGCTTGTAATCCCAGTATTTGGGAGGCTGAGACAGGAGGACTGCCAGGAGGCCAGTCTCAACTACTTAGGAGGCCCTCCACAGCTTAAGTGAGACCCTGTTTCAAAAAAAAAAAAAAAAAAATGGGGCTGTGGTAGAGCTCAGAGGTAGAATACCCCTGAGTTTAATTCCCAGGACCTCAAAAAATAAATAAAATGCCCAATACTATTCAATAGGAAAGCACAATCTTTTCAGCCAATAATTCTGAGAAAACTAGAAATAATATAGAAAGAATGAAGTTGGGTGCTTACCAACACCACATACAAGGAAAGATTCAAATGGATGGAAGATCTAAAGCCATAGCCAATTCTATAAAACTCTTAGAAGAAATTAGAGAAGCTTTAGGACATTAGAGTTGGCAATGATTTATTAGTCACACCACCAAAAGCAAAATCAACAAAAGGAAAATCAAACTACAATTCATCAAAATTAAAAACTTTTGTAGAAGCAGGGTGTGGGGGCACACACCTGTAATCCTAGTATTGGAGAGGCTGAGACAGGAGGATTACAGGTTTGAGGACAGTCTCAGCAAGTAGAGAGATTCTCATCAGCTTAGTGAGACCCTGTTTCCAAATATATAAGATCGAGCCGGGGGTATATAGCTTAAGGGTAGAATGTCTCTAGGTTCAATCCCCACTACCCCCCCCCACATGTGCGTGTACACACACACACACACACACACACTTTTGTGTACCGATGATGGACACTATCAACAGAGAAAAACAGCAATCTACAGAATGGAAAAAATAACTGCAAAAAACATATGACAATAATATCCAGAATAAAGAAACCCTACAACTTAACAAGCCAAACAAAGACAAAAAACAACCAATGGTGCCCCACATCTCAACCTGGAAAGGCTGAGGCAGAAGGAGCACAGGCTTGAGGCCAGACACAGCAACTTTGCCAGACCCTGTTACAAAATAAAAAACAAAAGGTACTGGGGATGTAGCTCAGTAGTAGTATACATTCAATCTCTAGTACCAAAAAAGACAAAAGGTAAAAAAAAAATTTAAAAAATGGGTGAAGGACACGAACAAACATTTCTGGAAAGAAGATACACAAGTGGTCAGTAAGCACACAAAAAAGATGCTTAACATTACTAATTATTAGACAAACGCAAACCACACCACAGTGAGACCCTTCACTCCACCGGTATGGCTAGGATAAAAGAGGCGGCGTGGAGGAGGAGAGAAAACCAAAGTGTCAGTGTGCATGTAAAAAAAGGAAGAAAGGGAACTCTTATGCACTACATCAGGAAATGGGAAATAATAGTTACTAAAGCAAACTAAACATACAATTACCATTTGAGCCAACAATTCTGCTTCTGCGTGTATAAATGAAAGGACAGAAAACAGGGACGCAAACACATCTGCGCACCAATGTGCACAGCTTTCTTCACAATAAGCAGAAGGGAGGAGGAGCGGGCACGGCGGTGCACCCCTGTAATCCCAGTTCTCGTGAGGCTGAGACAGGAAAGAGCAGGTTCCAGGCCGGCCTCAGCAACCTGGCCATGCCATTTAAAAATAAAATTAAGTGGAGCTGGGGTTGCAGCGCAAAAGTACAATGTCCATGGGCAATTCCCCAGTACCAAAAAATAAATAAAAGTGGAAGGAAACAACCCAATGTCCATCAGTAGCTGAATATAAGTAAACTGTAATGTGTAACTGCCAGGAATGATTATGTGACCTTTAAAAACTTGTTTTTAAAAGATATCCTGTCACACGCTATAACATGGAGGAACCTTGAAGGCTTTATGCTATGTGAAATAAGCCAGTCACAAAAGGACAGAAACTTACAATCCTACTTATATGAGATATTCTGGAGTGGTGACAGTCATAGGTACAAAATGTAAAATGGCAGTGGACAGGGACGGAAGGGCAGGAAGAACGGAGTTAACTGTTTGCTGCTTTTGCTTGTCTGTCTGTCTGTCTGTTTGGTGTGTGTGTATTGGAGATTGAGCCCAGGGGCATTCTGCCTCCAAGCTACATGCTTAGAATTTTAAAACATTATCTGAGAAGGTCTACTGCAATGTGAATGAGAAAACCTAGATTTTAGCCCCTGCCACATCACTAAACTATTGGATAACCTTTGGTGCCCATCAATTTCTAAGTAAAAGTAACTCTTTATAACACAAAAACTGAAATTTTATGTGTGATACTTTCAAAGGAGGCGAGAAAAAATACACATTTGCAATTATTTGGATGAAATAATCCAAAAACACCATATTACTTCCAAGAAGTATATTTCCAAGCATGGCATGACATGTTACTGATATTTATGACCTAAAAAACAAGTATTTTGGCTCAAGATGAATCCCAGAGCCTTCTTCCTAAACATGACACCAAGTGCTGTGTGCATTTATGTGTGCGCCACCACGCCTGGCGGCAAACTGGATGCACTGACAGGATTCTTTACTGCTTCACGGGTTTCATCTACAAAGAAAAACAGTCTGCCTACTTTTTTAATCATTTATTTCACTTAATATATCTATGTAATTTAAAAATAAGCATTATAGGGCCAGGCATGGTGGCATACGTTTGTAATCCCGCGCTTGGGAGGCGGAGACAGGAGGATCACGCAGGTTTGAAGCCAGCCTCGCTGGCTTAAGAGACGCTGTTTCCAAATAAAAATATAAAAATAGGTGTCTGGGAGTGTAGCCCGGAGGTAGAAGGGCTTCCAGGAACCCCAGTACCACCAAAAAAAAAAAAAAAAAAAAGACAAAGAAGTGATCATTTTTAAATGTTTTTAATTAGTCATTTTCATACCAAATCATGTATATTCTTTTCTTAATCGACCACATTTAATTATTTTAGCTATAAAAATGCTGTACTAATAAGCATCCAAAGTGCTAGTAAAGCCAGGCGTGGTGCACACGCCTGTAATCCCAGTACCTGAGAGGCTGAAACAGGAGAATTGCAGGTTTGCAGCCAGCCTCAACAATTTAGCAAGACTCTCATTAACTTCGCAAGACCCTCTTTCCAAATAAAAAAAAATAAATTAGGGATGGGGGTGTAGCTCAGAGGTAGAATGTCCCTGGTTCAATCCACACAAAAAAAGACAAAGTGCTAATAAGACAAAAATCTAAGTCAAAATATTTAATGATACATAAGGATAGAGAAAAAATGCTTTGTGTCAGACCATACAATGATCACATACAGAACTTTAAAAAATAAGAGCTTTCTATGCAGTTTTAAAGAATGTTGACTATTTCTGATATCCTATAAGTACTCAGTATAGCACACACTTTACAAGAAAAGATGGTGTATAAATTAAATACTCAATAAAAACTACCGAACATCAACAGTACTGAAATTCAAAGAGCAAGTAATTTCTGTAATATACACATATCATATACTAAAAAGACTGATAAATTATTTTGACAAAGACAAAGCAGAACACAGTGGAATAGCATCCTTGTTGATTCAGCTGTTTATCTTTTCCCTAAAATCTTAAGTATCTTAGAAGATGGATTCAAAATTCTGTCACATCTAGCCACAAAGCTCAGTATTTATTTTGAAAAAGTTCTGCCGAAGAAACAGCAACTTTAACACTTAGCAAATATCTACACACACCAGTAGCTACATCAGACCTTAACATACGTTACTTCATTTACAGACAAAACAGGCCTGTGAGCAGGGCACAGAGATGCATGCCTATAACCCAGCACCTGGGAGGCCGACACAGGAAGACTGGCAGGTTTGAGGACCGCCTCAGCAACTAGTGAGACTGAGACTCGTGTCAATCTAAGCTAATTCAGTCAGTGGCTATTGGTCAAAATCGTCCCTGGTGTGAGCCATTAAGGCATCATCAACTCCAGATTTGTGAGTATGCTACCTTTCAGCAGAGAGTATTAAGGTAATTTCTGCTAGACATGCACAGCTGCACGAGAGCTCGTCCAGCATGAGCAGAAACGTGGCCTCGCACTACGTCCCCAGCTCCAACACCAACAGGCAACTAAGGACATCACAAAACAGACCGTCGAAGTACAAGAGCTGCTGGCAATTATCAGCCGACTGAGAGCGCTCTGACTTCCAACTCCCAATCGCACCTACTCTGCACATCAAAGCTAACACCATTCCCTAACACCATTCCGTGTCCTCCAAGGACACATTCTAAGCATTGGCAAAGGAACATGAGCTTCTACTTAACCATTGCTGCTCTTGCCTCAAGTAACGTAAAAAAAATCCTTTCAATTCCAATTCTTGGAGAATTAGAAAAACTAGAATGGCTGGATTATCAAAGGAACATAAAAGCCAGCTAAGTGGGCAGATACATGATTTGCAAACATTTTCTTCCCTTCTATTTTATTCACTTTGGCTTATGCTTTTAGTGTCCTAAGAAACCACTGTCAAATCCAAGGTCAAGAAGATTTAGCTACATAGTTTTAACTCTTACATGTAAGTCTTTAATCCATTTTGAGCTAGTATTTTTGTATACAGTATGAGGTAAGGATCCAATTTCATTATTTTGAGTGTGGATATTTTGATATCCAAGTACCATGTTAAAAAAGCTAGACTAAGCTGGGCCCAGGAACCCAGGCTTGTAGTCTCAGTGTTTGGGAGGCTGAGACAGGAGGCTAGCAGGCTCGTGGCCAGCCTTGGCAAGTCAGTGAGGCCCTCTGCAACTTAGTGATACCCTGTTCAGAAATAAAATAATAAAACAGGGCTGAGGGTATAGCTCAGAGGTAGAACACCTGATGCCCTCCCCCCTAAAAAAAGGCTGCACCATCTTGGCACCCCTGTCAAAAACTGACCATAAACAAAAGTTTATTTCTGGACTCTCAGTTCTATTTTGCCGACCTCTGTTGTGTGTTTTATCCTTATGCTAGCACCACACGGTCTTCATTACTGTGGCTGTGGTAGGTTCACAGACTGAGAAGCAGGAGCCTCCAGCTTCATTCTGGAGCACTAATCACCGAGCTATATCCACCTCTTTTTATTGGATGGAAGTACTGTGATCTTAACATTAAGTCAGCCAACCATAAACACAGTACATTTTGGCATTTATTTAGGCTTTTAATTTCCTCCAGTGATGTTTTATAGTTTCTAGCATATAGGCATTTCACTTTCATTAAATGTATTCCTAAGTAATTTATTATTCTGGTGCTATTATAAATGGAATTGTTCATTGCTACTGTTTTATATGATTCATAATTTTAAAATTTCTGAATGAAATAAAAAAGAACAGCTGGAAGATGTTACTGCATTTAATATGAATACACTGTGGCACTCTAAGTAGAGATGTTCAGCTTGCAAGGTGGCTGGTTAAGACCTGATAAACCCATCATAAACTGAATATAATGCAAGTGGAAATGTATTTCACATACCTAGCCTACTGAACGCCACTGATTGGCGTAGCCTAGCCTCCCTTAAACATGCTCGGAACACTGACATTAGCCTGCAATTGGGCAAAATCACCTAATGCAAAACCCAAAATTTCCTAAGTGCTGAATATTTAATATAGTTTGCTGAATACATTTAATGAAAGTGAAATGCCTATATGCTAGAAACTATAAAGCATCATTGGAGGAAATTAAGAGCCTAAATAAATGCCAAAGTGTACTGTGTTCATGGTTGGCTGACTTAATGTAGATTGCAGTACTTCCATCCAATAAAAAGAGTTGGGTGTAGCTCGGGGATTAGTGCTCCAGAATGAAGCGGAGGACTCCTGCTTCTCAATCTGCGAGTAAAAACAAAATGGATATGCTTGTACACTGTCTGGAAGGTCAAAACTCTTTAAGTTGAACCATCACAGGTCCAGGACCATCTGTATTTTTTCATATCAGGGGGAAATGGTCTAAACAAGTAAGAACCCCAGTGCCTGCCTGCTCTGCTTAAAAGATCTTTAAAAAATCAAACAATGCCAAATAACTTAATACCAATTTCCTGAAAAATTAGGTTTAAGGGTAAAATGTAAAGAGCCTAACCCTACTGAACTCTGTTATAGAAATATACACCACGTTTTATACAATAGTAACAAATACAGTGCCAAAACTTATGTTGGTTACAAATACTGGCCATTAAAACACATTAAATTCACTAAAGAAATCATACTAAATTTGATGGAAGCTGGGAGTAATTATTATATAGTGTCAATAATCACTCTCTTAAAAATATACCTCCTTAAAACAAGACAATTATTTTAAAACAATAAAACTATTAGTCATGGTAAACCATCTGAACTATTACCTAAAAAGATTAACTTCAAAAATTTTATTAGTATAACTAGTCTATAAGTTGTATATTTCTAGATGTACCACTGAGCTGTCATGTGATTTTCAGTGACTCACTCACTCCTTTTACCACCTCAATTCGTTTCTACAAAGTAGAATATGAGCCGGGCGTGGTGGGCACGCTTGTAATCCCTGCGCTTGGGAAGCTGAGACAGGATAGCGCAGGTTCGAAGCCAGCCTCAGCTACTTAGAGAGGCTCTCAGCAACTTAGTGAACCCTGTTTCCAAATAAAATAGAAAATTGGTCTGGGAGTACAGTCCGGAGGTAGAAAGCCTCTGGGTTCCACCTCCAGTACCACCAAAAAAAAAAAAAGTAGAACATGAATAATAGCTCAAAACTCTTACAAGAAATTATAAGAGTGGACATAATCACAAGGAGCCTTGAGCTCCTTAGAGACAGGTATGGTATTATCGAAAAATAAGCAATGAGACTTTGTAAACTGATCTTGTTGAGGTAAGAGCTCACCGTAAGTGGCCCTGGATTCCCATATTAATGACTCCTACACAAAGAGCAATGTCCTGTCTTTACACGGGACACACAAGAGAAGTACCCAACAAAGGAAGGTGCGAAAACGAACATTCTGCCCTTTTATCACCAACAATTTGCTCCATAAATTAATGCTTCTTCACTTACAGAAGGCAGATTCTTGTGCTTAATACAAATACTTTCAAAGATACCATAACAGTTTCTGGAAAAATCTCTTACAACTAATTCTCCATAAAAAATCAACTATCACTGGTAGTTGTACATTAAGTTCTCTACATTATGGCTTCAATATTAATATACTAAAACTTTTTAACTCCATTATCACTTAAACCAAATCTGTACATAGTGCAGCTGATATAGTGTATTTACAGCTTATCTGTATTTATTCAGACATACATGATTCTGTGTACCATTACATTATTACATTCAGAACCAGAGGACTTCTAAATAAATATGGAAAGAAGTATACAGTAAAGTAGGCGGGTGTTCAATGGAGTTGGGAATTGGCGTGTTTGGTACTTATCATACAATGCCTGTAACGAGACTTCAGAGCGCGGCGTTTCATTTTTATGCTGAACTGTAGCTGACATTGAGATACCGAGCACGTGCAGCACAGGGCGAGGATGTACAACGCTGGTGTGAGGGTGCAGAAGCAGGAGAGCGCCGCACCCTCGCCGCCATCGCCACCCCGCCCCACCCCGCTCGGGCTCCCTCACTCTTCTGGTCGACAGGCGCTAGAGCTCTGTTGTCGTTTCCTGACATAACCGCAGATCCCTGAACATTAGAGTTTATTTTGCCAGTTTTAGTTTTGTGTGTTGTTTTTACTTCACATCCACAGAATCACACATCATAAACCTTACATTTCTGGCTTCTTCTAGCATCATTGTTTACGGTAGTCACCTGTGCTGTAGTAGCTGTACTCTCCACACTTACGGCTACAGTGTATTCCATTAAATGGCAGTATTACAATCACACTCATGCATTCAACTGCTGAGGAGCACTAGTGAGTCTGAGGCTAATGCAAACATAGTGCTGCTGCCAATACTACTTAACACATTTCTTGGTACACACACTCTACTCAGAAATACACCTTGAGTCATAGGACACATAAATAAGTGTGGAACTGTCTCCTAAAGTGGTAGTAATGATACACATTCCAGCAGTGTTTACTGAGTTCCCATAGTCCGCGTCCGTGCGTCCGTGCCAAAACTTGCACTATCCATCCCTCTAATGAGTTTATGAGAGCATCTTCAGTTTGGGTTTATATTCCCCAGATTACTAATATAATTCAGGTTTCACTTTCATGTTTCTTAAATATTTACATTTCTTCTATGAAGTGCCTTTTCATGTCTCTTGTCCTATTTTTACTGATTGCCACACTGATCTATAGAAGTTCCTTCAATCTTCTAATACATGCCTTTTGTCCATTAAATGAATTTAAAATATCTTCTCTACTATGATTTGCTTCCATATTCCTAATAACTTTCCAAGAACAAATTTTCTTTAAGGTAATCAAACTTCAATTTTTATATTAGCTTAGATTTAAAGAATTTTTGCCTATCCAAAAATCATGAACACATTCTCCTGCATGAGCTTCTAACAAGTTTATAGTTTTGCCTTTCATGTTGAAGTGTGCAAATCAATCTTTAGTTGACTTCTGCATACGGTATGCAACATAACTCACATTTCTGCACTAGATCATCCACTGTTTCAGTGTCATTTACTGAACAACTCCCTCACCAGTCTAATGTGGAATTTTTGTCATACAGCAAGTGTTCATGGATGCATGGACACTTTTGCAGGATTTGCTTTACTCTTTTTAATCATCCTTTTGGCATTATTTCATGGAACAAATTATTGTAGGTGCTTAAACAAAAGCACCTCAAAAGGATTCGGCTGCCACTGTGATAGCACACACGTAATCTCAGCAATCTCAGCTACTCGGGAGATGGAGGCAGGAGGATGGCAAGATGGAGGCCAGCCTCAGCAATATTTGGAGTCCACAAAGCTGGGCATGGTGGTATAAAGCTGTAATCTTAGCAACTTGGGAGGCGGAGGCAGGAGGATCCCAAGTTTAAGGCCAGTCTGGACAATTTAGCAAGATCCTGTCTCAAAAAAAGCAGCAGGACTGTGGATATAGCTCAGTGGTAGAGAGCCCCTATATTTAGTTCCCAGTAACACACACACCCTTCACCAAACAACATCAAACTACAATGTTGAGTACACAAAAAATTATAGAAAATGTACAAGTCCAGGAAAATGTGTCCCATAATCGCAAGAAAAGTCAATCAATATAGAAAGACTCGGAAATGGTAAAGTTAATGTAATTAACGTATGAGGCCATTATAACAATGATTAATTTTAATGTTAGATATAGTGAAGGAAAATAAAAACATGAGAGAAATGGAAGAATTAAAACTTCCAACGATAAAAAATAACTTAGTAATAAAAAGAAAACAACATACTAGATAGGATTTAATCTCAGAGTCATCCAAGTAAAGCACAGACAGGAAATAAAGAATGAAAAAAGGAAAAGGAGAATGATGAGTGTCAGTGCCAGAAGACCGCGTGACATGTGTGACGTCTGAAGTCACTAGGAAAACAAGACAAAAATCAAGGCAAGTAGAATACTTAAGAAATGGTGACCAAGCACTTCCAAAACTTAGTTTATCTCAAAGAAAACTATGAATCATACTCCAATGACTAAAACACAATAATGGAAAAGCATTAAGAACAGCAAGACACTAGATGGATCTACCATATGATCCAGGTATGTCACTTCCAGGGATCTTTTCAAGAGACTAAAATCAGAGTATAGTAATACACACATACTCATGTTTACAGCAGCGCAATTCACAAGAGCCAAATCAAAGAACCAAGCTAGGTGTTCACCAACAGACGGAATGGATTACAAAACTGTGGAACATCCACACAAGGAAATTCTACTCTGCAATAAAAAAATCCACAAAGCTATGTCATTTGCAGAAAAATGGATGAACACGGAGCCCGTTGTGTTAAATTAGCTAGTCACAGAAAGCGGAGGCTCTTACATTTTCTCTTCTATGGGGGAGCCAGGGAGTAACCAGGATACGAGAGGGACTTTAGATGCAGAAGAGAAACCCCAGTGGAGCGAGGAAGCTGGCCTGGGTAGGCGTGGGTGGACACTTAACAAAAGAAAGACTTCCACCGGCATTATGTGCATATGTGAGAATACCAATAAATAAATGAGAAGCACAGAAATTAAAATGGAGGAAGTAAGATAGGCTTTATCCACAGAGACAACCTAAACAGAATATCTTAAGAAATTTGGAAAATGATACTAGCACCAATAAGGAGTTTAGCAGGATCACAAACTATAAAGTTTTATACATGCATCAACTATATTCCTGTATGCTAGCAAGAAATAAATGAAAACTGATTTTTAACTGTCATTTAAAATACTAAAGTATAAACAACCAAAGATGGATTTTATTAAATACCTTTACACTGAAATCACAAAATACTGCTGAGGAAAAAGTAAAGAAGACTGACATGGAGAGAGAATCCGAGGTCCTGCAAGGAAAGACTCGACATCCTTAAGTAACTCCCCGCCGATGCCTGGGGGAAAAGCGTTCATAACCAAATCCCATCAGGCTTTTTTGTAGAAATTGATAAACTAATTCTAAAAGTGCAAAGAGAGAAGTGTAAAGGCCTTGAGTTGAGCAAACAATGTTGAAATGGAATAACTGATTTTAATATTTACTGTAAAGCTACAATGATCAAGGCAGTGCAATCAAGGAGAGAGCATCCTATGTCCTATCGACAGGACAGGACGCAGAGTTCAGAATCGACCCACATAAAATGGTCAATTAATTTTCGACAAAGGTGCCAAAATAATTCAACAAGGGAAAAATAGTATTTTCAAAGTAGCTGTTAAGACAATCTGATATCCATATTCAAAGAAACAAATCTCAACTTCTAACTCACACTATGTAACTAAAATTGGCTTATGAACCTAAATTCATTGTTTAATGAACCTAAATATAATCAAAAAATAATTGTCCAGAAGACCTAACTATAATAAACAAGAGGAAAAAAAAATGAAACCATTTGTCCAATTCCTGTGACAAATCTCCATTTGGTACTCAAAATTAGAGCAGAATGACAGGGTACTCCCTAATCTGAGGCTCTCAGGTCATCACATGGATTTCTTTAAAAGGACATTTCCCATCTCAGAAATAGTTGAGTGACTCCTACAAAACTATTAACCCAAGGCCAACCTTAGAACCAGAGTCTGCCATGAAGGACACTGCCCACAACCTAAGCAGCTCTGAAAACGTAAGTGCTGGAGCCACGCCCACAGCCTCATGTTCAGGCCTGCGCTGAGGCATCAGAATAGATAAATTCTAAGGCGCTTTAACACGAATCACTCTGTGAAGTTCATGAACAAAATACATGAGAAATGTAAATGAGAAAACTTTTTAAAAATCAAAGACTTACAAGAAAGTACAAGGTTTAATTTTCCAAAATGAGAATTGAACTTTATTTCCATCCTATTTGTACATACACAAGTTTTAGACTGAAGAATGCTTTACTTGAATAGGCAGAGCAAACCCTTTCCTTCTGGTTTCCTAAACTAATATCATTAAGTGGGGTGTTCTTCAGGCAAGTTATAATATGAAAAATATATAGCCATATTAAACTATTAGGCTAGAATATTTTAAAGAACTCATTTTGTCAAGTCACTTAACTATTCAAAAAGAACCTTAAGACTGTTATTAAATAGCAAAATTATTTTTCAAATAAAAATTTTTCTTAAGATATCCAAGTTTCCAAGTGACATAATCATCAGGTTCAGTCCATTATATCTAATATTTTAAAAGTTTACCCAGGAATACAGGCACGTGCCTGTAATCACAGCACTTGGGAGGCTGAGATGAAGGAATCACAGGTTCAAGGACAGCCTCAGCAATATAGCAAGATTCTCAACAACATAGTGAGACCCTGTTTCAAAACAAAAACCTAAAGAGGGGTAAAGCTATAACTCGAAGGAAGAATGCCTCTGGATTCAATTCCCAGTCCATTAAAAAAAAATTGCCAGCCGGGCATGGTGGCGCACACTTGTAATCCCCACGCTTGGGAGGCGGAGACAGAAAGATCGCACAGGTTCAAAGTCGCTGGATTAAGATACCTTGTTTCCAAATAAAAAATATATAAAATAGGTCTGGGAGTGTAGCCCGGAGGTAGAAGGGTTTCCAGGAACCCCAGTACCACCATAAAAAAAAAAAAAAAAAAAAAAAATGCCAGGCATAGTGGCGCACACTTGTAATCCCAGCATTTGGGAGGCTGGGATATGAGGATTGCAGGTTCAAGGCCAGCCTCAGCTACTTAGTGAGGCCTCCAAAACTCAGTGAGACCCTGTTTCAAAATAAAGAATAAAAAATAGGGCTGGGGGTGTAGCTCGGAGGTAGAATGTCCCTGGGTTCAATCTCCAGTACCACACACACACAAAGTTTACACTAACTTCTTAAAACACACTGAAGAGTATCACCTACTACCATGTTTCAAAATTACTTCTTAAAAAATAACCTAACATTAGCCGGGCGTGGTGGCGCACGCTTGTAATCCCCGCGCTTGGGAGGCGGAGACAGGAGGATCGCGCAGGTTCGAAGCCAGCCGCGCTGGCATAAGAGACCCTGTTTCAAAAATATAAAATAGGTCTGGGAGTGTAGCCCGGAGGTAGAAGGGCTTCCAGGAACCCCAGTACCACCAAAAAAAAAAATAATAATAATAACCTAACATTAATATAATTTAGGGTTTTTCCATTTTAAATAGAAGGCAGAATTCAGATGAGGTTTTAACTTTTGAGGATCAGGCATCTTACTGATACACTGTGAACAATTAGCTTAGGTCAATGTAATCCTTTTTGTTTTGTACTAGAGATTGAACCCAGGGGCACTGCCTAACTCACAGATACACCACTAGTCCTTTTTAAATTTTTTATTATTTGAAACAGGGTCTCCCTAAGCTGCGGAAGCTGGCTTCACCAGAGAGCCTCCTATCTTAGCCTCCCAAGTACTGGGATTACAGGGGTGCCCCAACTGCTCCCGACTCAAAATAACCTACGCCAGAGCTTTGTAAATATGAACTATGACTTAAGACAACAAATTCAAAGGCAAAACATCCACATTTTTAAAATGGCGTTTTCTTTTTGATGTTTCGCACCTCACATGAGATAGAGCTGGATTTGTCTACTTCATCTTTCACTTGAAACTTTTTCCTCAGATTAAATAACTCATGTTTTCTCATCCTCTCTTCCTTCTACTTACTGTCATAGTAAATATGATGACCTACTTTGGACGTTTTCTTCTTTTCAAATAAAGGTTAATTCACATGGGATACAGAAGTGTGAAAGATGAAACAGTTGGAGATTATGTCAGCAATGTGAAAAATAACGGAAGAGAAGCTGCCATCACACGATGATGCAGTGCAACTGGGTTTTACAGCTTTCCTTACCTGACCTACATCACCCCCAAAACGAACTCTAAACTGACTGCCACACAAGCTAACAAAAGAACACATTTTCATTGTTTAATTCATATCACAGAAAAAGGAAAAATGTCTTACTAGAAATGAAGCATCAGCAAAAATCACTGATATGAACCTCTCAGAAAACTCTTCTTTGTTCCTTTTTCACAAAATTCAATTCCTTAAAAAAGAAAACAAAATGAGATGGTTATGATTATTGACTCTAAAAGAAAATTATATATGCTTTATTATTACAAAACTCTGGCACTCTACACCATTCTTTGCAGTTCCATAAAATTTTGCTGAATGACAAAATTAAATTAGTAAATTTATTTAGCTAAAAAAAGTTAGCCCATTGATTGTATCTAAAGTCACTAAGCCTTTTGTGTGTGTGTGTGTGTGTGTGTGTGTGGTACTGGGGTTCCTGGAAACCCTTCAACTCCAGGCTACACTCTCAGAACTACTTTTATACTTTTTTATTTGGAAACAGGGTCTCTTAAGCCAGCACGGCTGCCTTCGAACCTGCGCGAACCTGCGCGATCCTCCTGTCTCCGCTCCCAAGCATGGGGAATGCAAGTGTGCGCCACCACACCCATCTCACTAGCCCATTTTTAATGAATCAGACCTCAAATGTTCAGTCATACCTGTACTGTAAGATTAAATAACTACTTTCCTAGGTCCCATCCTCCTACCTCTAAGTTACATGATATGCTTATATTTATCTGTACTATCCGTCCAGTCTACTGAACTTAACAATTGTGATAAATATTTTAAAGTAGTTTAAAAGTTGAAATATTCACTATATTATTTTTATTTAGAAAACTGTCAACTGTCAGTGATTTGGCTCCATAAAATAAAATATGTCTCATATTCCAACACAATTTTTTTTTGTGTGTGTGTGTGGTACTGGAGATGGAACCCTTCTACCTCCAGGCTACACTCCCAGACCCATTTTATAATTTTTATTTGGAAACAGGGTCTCTTAAGCCAGCGAGGCTGGTTTCGAACCTGTGTGATCCTCCTGTCTCTGCCTCCCATGCACAGTGATTATAAGGGTGCGGTACCACGCCCGGCTTCCAACACAATTTTTATACTTGTACTTTTTCACTATCTTTTTATAAAAATTGTAATTAACGCACTGCAATTATACATCATAATGAGTTCAATGTGATAAAAACACACATGAACATAGCTCTTTATTTCCACGGCTTTTGGTCTATTTCCACCCCAAATTGTGATAGTGTGGTTTTACTTCTATTTGGAAAGGAACTCCTTTCTCAAGAGAGGAAAAAAATACAAACTGTCAAATGTTCTTTTCATATTAACAAATTAAGTATTAAAATCACAAACTGTGCCAGGCGTGGTGGCACACGCTTGTAATTCCCGCGCTTGGGAGGCGGAGACAGGAGGATCGCGTAGGTTCGAAGCCAGCCTCGCTGGCTTAAGAGACCCTGTTTCCAAATAAAAATATTAAAAAAAAAAATAGGCCTGGGAGTGTAGCCCGAAGGTAGAAGGGCTTCTAGGAACCCCAGTACCACAAAAAAAAAAAAAAAAAAAAACCACAGACTTTAAAACATACACAAATTGGAGCCTTCCGTGAGGCAAGGCCGTTATTGAGGCCTCCGAGGCCGGGATTGGAGCCTGCAGAGGGGTTAGGCCGGTACCGGGGCCAGCGGCCAGCATCAGAGCCTTCCTTGAGGCAAGGCCGCTATTGAGGCCTCTGAGGCCGGGATTGGAGCCTGCCGCAAGGCAAGGCAGGTGCCGGGGTCTCAGAGGCCGGGATCAGAGCCTGCCGAGGGGTTAGGCCAGGGCCGGGGCCAGCGGCCGGCATCAGAGCCTTCCGTGAAGCAAGGCCGCTACTGAGGCCTCCAAGGCCTGGATTGGAGCCTGCTGAGGGGTTAGGCTGATGCATCGGAGCCTGACGTGAGAAAGGCCGGTGCTGGGGCCTCCGAGGCCGGGATTGAAGCCAGCTGAGGGGTTAGGCCAGTGTCAGGGCCAGCGAGACCAGAATCGGGGCCTCCCATGAGGCAAGGCCGCTGCTTGAGCCAGCGAGGTCTGGATCAGTCCACCGGGTAGCCAGGCCACTACTGGGGCCATCAAGAGTGGGATCGGTACTTGCAACGCGGCATGCACAGAGAAATATCGCAGAAAATATAAATCAGATGCTTCCCCTAATCAGCAATAATTAGGAGGAAAGGGGCAACAGGAAGTGGTCAAGCTATAGAAAGGGCCCTATAGTGAAGCAATTAAGGTGACCAATCAGAGGGTATGGAATAGGGGAGGATGGAGCCTCTTTAAAAAGCAGGAGGTACATAAACATATGTATCAAAGTTAATCACCAAACAAGCATGGGATCGAGGGAGGGGGAGGGAATGGGATGGGGACTGGATGAGGGCTAATTGGATGATGTGTGCTTGTATATCCTCTCAAGTCTTGTATTCCAATGTGATGCATGATTACAATGCACCAATAAAAATAAATAAAAAATAAATAAATATAGCCTCTGCTAAAACACACACACACACACACACACACACACACACACACACACACAATGTTTATTTTTTGCAAGGGTAAAAGGAGTTTGCTTCATAAAACTAATTTAACAAGCTTTTAATCTAATTGTCCTAAAATGTAGGCAATAAAAAAGCACTTCAAATTTAGTTGCATTACCAACTTCTAAAAATCCAATAATTTAAAGTACCTAGGTACTTTAAAGGTAACTAGGGTCCCCAAGCAGTTCAGGATGTGCACCAGTAACCTGACAACCAAGGTAGGCCCAGCCCACTAACCTTTCTGAGGTGAGAAGGATTAGAGGTTGAATAGATCACCCTTGGCCAAAGATGTAATCATTCATGCTTAGGTAACAAAGCCCCCCTAAAACCTAAAGGCAAAGGAGTTGAAAAGCCTGCAGACTGCTGATGCATGGAGGTGAGCGGAGGGGAGCATGCCCAGAGGGAGCACTGCAGCCCCCCAGAGCCTGCCCAAGCATGCCTGCCATCTGGCCGCTCAACTGTGTCCTTCCTAATATCTTTTACAACATCCTCTGTAGGCTGAGCATCCCGAATTTTAACATCCAGAATCAGAAACATTTAACGAACCGACATAACCCACAAGGAGAAAATCCCATCCCTCACCTCTCATGATGAACAAAGTCAAAATGCAGGCACATTCAAAATATTATATAAAATCACTTTCAGGCCATGCATCTGCGGTTATATGAAACATAAATGACTTCTGTGCTTATCCTTCAGTCTCATCCCCAAGATCTCTCATTACATATATGCAAATATCCCAAAATTTGAAAAAAGAATCTAAAACCTAAAATACATCTGGTCCCCAAAAGCTAAGAAATACTCTACCTGTGAAATAAATGGGTAAACATCAGTACAGTAAGTCCTTGCGTGTTGTGAGCTGCTCTAGCAAATTAACCACACCGAGGAGGGGGCTGTGGGACCTCCTAGTGGGTGGTCAGCTGGTCAGAAGTACAGATCACGGTGGACTTGTACTTGGGCAGCGCTGTGGGAATGAGCCCACCACCTGAAGGATCTGATGCTATCTCCAGGTAGACAGCATCAGAACTGAGCTGGAGGACACCAGCAGGTCCCACTGGAGAACCGCATGATGTGTGGGGGAACTTCTCACACACACGGTGGTCACCAGAGATGAAGTACTGGGTGACACACGGTGAGAGGTGCACATATAAGAACAGGAAAAGCACATTTGCCTTTTTCCTATCTCACACAACAAGTCATTCAAACACTTTTGTAAATAGAAGGTACTCTGAAGAAAATGAGACCTTTGAGGGTATTATGATTTCAAAGACAGGTAAATACTGAATATCATGTTTTATACCATCGTGCAAGTTACTCAGCTTCTAATTTCCCATATAAGTAAGAATGGTAAATGACTTCATTCAGTGGTACTTTGACCTCTTGGAGCTATCTTATATTTCAAAGTTATCAAAATCTCTTTGGATACCACCATCCTGAGCATAACACAGCACCAAAGTAAACAGATTCTATGAAAGCAAAGAGCTTTAAAGTCCACCCAATTAAGACAAAATAAAACAGGCAGGAAATAAGTAAAATGACACAAGAAACAACTGGCATACATTGTATATACAATAAAAGGTACATGTTTCTCAGTTATGAATTTAATTTATAATAAAAACTTATATTTAAGCTGGGTGTGGTGGCACACACTTGTAATCCCAGCATTTGGGAGGCTGAGACAGGAGAACTGCACAGGTTTGAAGCCAGCCTCAGGTACTTAGTGAGGTCCTTTGCAACTCAGTGAGACATTGTTTCAAATAAAGAATAAAAAATAGGGCTGGCAGTGTCACTTGGAGGTAGAATGCCTTTCAGTTCCGTCCCCAGTACTGCCAAAAACAAATAAAACAAAAAACTTAGGTTTAGCTGCAATGGTGTTTTTAATTCAAATAAGGTTCAGCTCTTGTGAGCATCCAACAACTTGTGTCTTCAAAGACTTTATTTACCATCCATGACACAGTAATTAATACCAGACATATTTTTCCAATGAATTCAACTACAAAGCTGATCAAAGGTATAAAACTATAATTTTAAAACATGGCATGGTTGTGCATGCTTGTAATTCCAGCATTCAGGAGGCTGAGACCAGAGGATCGGTTTGTGGCCAGCCTCAGCTTCTTAGTGAGGCCCTCTGCAACTCAGGAGACCCGGTTTCAAAATAAAGAATAAAAAATTGGGCAGGAGGTGTAGCTCGGAGGTTGAATGCCCCTGGGTTCCCTCCCCAGACCTGCAGCAAAAAAAAAAAAAAAAAAAAAAAAAAGGCCAATGAGCAGCTGAGCACTGTGATATGTAGAAAAAGAAAAGTACCCTCTACAAGTGCGTGGATGTATAATCAGATGGCAGCAGAAGCAGCAAAAACAGACAACCAGGCAGAAGAGACAAAGAGCTAACTCCAGGGATGCTGACACAGCAGGAACATGTGGGCAGAGTAGCAAGATGGCACTCAAGAGAATGCTCCTCAAGTCTGCAGAGGGGTTTCTCAAGTCCCACTGCCCAAAAGAAACAAAGTGAGCTGAAAATGTCATTTGAAATGTTCTAGGAACCACATTTTAAAAGTAAAAAGAAGCAGGAGACATTAATATAACGTACTCAAGCTGGGTATGGTGGTACACAGTTGTAATTCCCATACTTAGGAGGGAATGAGGCTGAGACAGGAGGACAGAAGATTTGATGCCACCTTCAGCAACTTGGTGAGGCTCTCAGAAACTTAGCAAGACCGTTTCCAAATACAAAATAAAGCCAGGTGTGGTGGCGCACGCTTGTGATCCCAGCATTCGGGAGGCGGAGACAGGAGGATCGTGGTTCGCGGACAGCCTCAGCTACTTAAGAGGCCCACTGCAACTCAGTGAGACCTGGTTCCAAAATAAAGAATAAAAAATAGGGCAGGGGGTGTAGCTTGGAAGTAGAATGCCCCTGGGTTCCATCCCCAGACCCACAAATAATAATAATAGTAATAATAGTAATAATAATAAGAAAAACAATAAAAATAAATGTGGTTGCACCCACATATGGGGCATAAATATTTACTATCATTATATCTTCTTGGTGTATTGTTCCTTTTAATAAAAGGAAGTGCCCTGATTTGTCTCTTTTGATGTGTTTTAGTTTAAAGTCTGTTTTGTTGGATATCAGGGTTGCTACCCCTGCTCTTTTTTGGTCACCGTTGGCATGGTATATCTTTTTCCATCCTTTCACTTTCAGCCTGTGAATGTCTTTGGCTGTGAGGTGAGTTTCTTGCAGACAGCATATATTTGGATTATGTTTCCTAATCCACATTGCCAGTCTATGTCTTTTGATTGGTGAGTTAAGTCCTTTGACATTAAGAGATATTATTGAAATATGATTTTTGTTTTCTGCCATTTTGTGTTCTGTCTACTCTTGGGTGGTTTGATCTTTCTTCTTTACTTAAATGGCCCACTTATTAACTTCCTCTCTTCTCTGATTCTGAAGTCTGCTTCTTTTTTCTTCCTTATGGTTTATTTCTTTAAGAATTTTCTCTAGTGTTGGCTTTGAATTCATGAATTTTTTGAGATTCTGTTTATCCTGAAAGACTTTGGTTTCACCAATGATCTTGAATAGTAGTTTTGCTGGACATAAGATCCCAAGTAGACCCAAATACAATAATTCTGGGAGACTTTAATACGCCTCTCACACCACTGGATCGATCTTCAAGGCAAAAGATGAGTAAAGACGCTTTAGAACTAAAGGAAACCATAAACCAAATGGACCTAATAGACATTTTCAGATTATTTCAAGCAGGAACTACAGAATACACATTCTTCTCAGCAGCCCATGGAACCTTCTCCAAAATAGACCACATCCTGGGACACAAAGAAAATACCAGCAAATTCAAAAAATGTAATATAATTCCTTGCATCTTTTCAGACCACAATGGAATAAAAGTAGAAATCAACAACAGGAAACTCAAAATAAAGTATTCAAATTCATGGAGAATAAATGATACACTACTGAATGATGAATGGGTAAGAGCAGAAATTAGGGAAGAAATAAAAAAATTTATGGAAACAAACGAAAACAGAGATACAACCTACCAAAATCTATAGGACACCATGAAGGCAGTATTAAGAGGAAAGTTTATTGCATTGAGTGCCCACATAAGAAGGACAGAGAACCACCAAGTAAAGAACCTAATGACACAACTCAAGAACCTAGAAATTCTGCAACAGTCTATTCCCAAAGCCAGCAGAAGGCAAGAAATCATTAAAAGTAGAGCAGAAATAAATGAAATAGAAAACAAAAAAACAATTCAAAGAATCAATAAAACAAAAAGTTGGTTCTTTGAAAAGATTAATAGAATTGATAAACCCCTAGCCAACCTAACCAAAAGAAAAAGAGAATCAACTCAAATTATCAAAATTAGAAATGAAAAAGGAGATATCACCACAGATAGTGAAGAAATTGAAAAGATTATCAGAAACTACTTTAAAAATTTATACTCCAATAGACTTGAAAACCTGGAAGATATTGATTTCTAAGCACAGTTAACCTTCCTACACTCAGCCAAGAGGACATAGCAAGCCTAAACCAACCAATAACAACCAAAGAAATAGAAACGGCAATAAAAATTCTTCCACCAAAGAAAAGCCCAGGCCCAGATGGGTTCCCAGCTGAATTCTACAAAACCTTCAGTGAACAACTAATACCAATACTTCATAACATGTTCCGGGAAATTGAAAGAGATGGAACTCTCCCAAATTCCTTCTATGAGGCCAGTATCACATTAATCCCCAAACCAAATAAAGATACCTCAAGAAAGGAAAACTACAGACCAATATCCTTAATGAACATAGATGCAAAAATTCTAAACAAAATACTAGCTATACGCATTCAAAACTATATCAAGAGAATAATACACCATGACCAAGTCGGTTTCATCCCAGAAAAACAAGGCTGCTTCAACATACGCAAATCAATACATGTTATTCACCACATAAATAGAACCAAGAACAAAAACCACATCATCATAGCAATAGATGCTGAAAAAGCATTTGACAAAATCCAACACCCATTTATGTTAAAAACACTGCAAAAAATTGGGATAGAAGGAAAGTACTTCAACATCATTAAGGCAATATACTGTAAACCCAAAGCCAACATCATATTGAATGGGGAAAAACTGCAAGAATTTCCGCTACAATCAGGAACAAGACAAGGATGCCCACTATCACCACTCCTTTTCAATATAGTCCTTGAGACTCTTGCTGTAGCAATCAGACAAGAGAAGGAAATCAAAGGAATTCACATAGGAAGAGAGGAATTAAAATTATCCTTATTCGCAGATGACATGATCCTTTATCTGGAAGACCCAAAGAACTCAACCAAAAGACTTCTGGAGCTGATTGACAAATTCAGCAAAGTCGCAGGATACAAAATCAACCTAAAGACATCAGTGGCTTTTCTTTATGCCAACAACGAATCCACAATGAAACAAAGAAAACAATTCCATTCACTATAACTTCAAAACCAATAAAATACCTAGGAATAAACCTAACCCAAGACGTATAAGACCTCTACAACAAAAACTATAAAACATTAAAGAAAGAAATTGAAGACGACCTTGGAAGATGGAAAGATCTCCCGTGCTCATGGATAGGCAGAATAAATATCATCAAAACGGCCATTCTGCCAAAACTGATCTACAGGTTCAACGCAATTCCCATTGAAATACGAGAGACATTCTTCAGAGACCTAGAAAAAAATCATGAACTTTATATGGAGAAAGAAAACACCTAGAATAGTCAAAGCAATTCTCAACAATAAGAAACATGCAGGAGGCATTACAATCCCAGACTTCAAACTATACTATAGAGCAATAGTAGTAAAAACAGCATGGTACTGGCACAATAACAGATATACTGACCAGTGGATTAGAATAGAAGATACAGAAACAAACCCACACATCTTCAGTCAATTAATCTTTGACAAAGGGGCCAAACTCATACGCTGGAGAAAAGACAGCCTTTTCAACAAGTGGTGCTGGGAGAACTGGCTAACCATTTGTAAAAAGATGAATCTAAACCCCTATATCTCACCAAACACAGAAATCAACTCAAGATGGATCAAAGACTTAGAAATTAGACCTGAGACTGTGAAGTTAGTAGAGGAGAGCATAGGTTCAACACTACAACATATTGGCACAGGCAGTAACTTTCTCAACAAAACCTCCAAAGCTCAGGAAATTAAAGCAAGAATAAACAAGTGGGATAGTATCAAACTAAAAAGTTTCTTCTCATCAAAGGAAACTATCAATAACCTAAAGAGGAAGCCTAGAGAATGGGAAAAGATCTTTACCAGCCACCATTCTGATAGGGGGCTAATATCCAGAATATACAAAGAGCTCAAAAGACTCTACACTAGCAAAACAAACAACCCAATCAAGAAATGGGCAAATGAACTAAATAGACACTTCACAAAAGAAGAGATACAAAGGGCTAATAGATACATGAAAAGATGTTCTTCATCACTGGCCATCAGGGAGATGCAAATCAAAACTACCCTGAGATTCCATCTAACCCCAGTCAGAGTAGCAAGCATAAAGAAATCAAATAACAACAAATGCTGGCGAGGATGTGGAGAAAGAGGAACTCTTTTACACTGTTGGTGGGAGTGCAAACTAGTTCAGCCACTATGGAGATCTGTGTGGAGATTCCTGAGAAAGTTGGGAATAGATCCACCATATGATCCAGCTATACCACTCCTGGGTATCTTTCCAAAGGGGTTGAATTCAGAGAAATACAGCAACATATGCATACCTATGTTCATAGCAGCACAATTTGTAATAGCCAAAATATGGAACCAACCCAGATCTCCATCAACAGATGAATGGATAGCAAAACTGTGGGAAATACACACAATGGAATTCTATTCAGCCATAAAAAAGAACAAAATTATATCATTTGCAAGAAGATGGAAAGCCCTGGAGAACATTATGTTAAGTGAGATCAGCCAAGCACAGAAGGAGAAGGTACATATGTTTCCTCTAATATGCCCAAACTAGGAAACACAGAGGATACCAGTGGGACTCCAGATAATGGAGGGGAAATATCAGCAAAGTTTGAATGGAAAGATAGGAGAGGAGGAAGACTGATCTTGATTAATGAGGGTCTACATCTGAATATGTGTAAAATTATGAATATGACATGGTTAACCTGGACAACCATTGGTGGGAGGGGGGAAGGGAAAACAGGGGCGGGGGGAGAGGGCACCAAATATAGTTTAAATGTATACTATTTATGTTCAATAAAAAAAATCTTAAAAGAAAAAAAAACAATAAAAATAATAAAATAGGGCAGGGGGTGTAGCTCTGAGGTAGAATCCCCAGCACCACAATAATAATTAGAATAATAATTTATTCAACCCAATATGCTCATAGTATTATCATTTCAGGATGTAATGAATAAGTTTAAAAATCAAAGATACTTTATATTCTGCCCCTCTCTCGCTCCCTCTCTTTATATACACATACACATATATGCACATACACATACATACCACACTCAATCCTTGAGTGTGTGTTTTTCACTTATACCACATTTAAATTCAGAATTATCATAATTCAAGCACCCAGCCACATATGGCTAATGGCTGCCAAAATGGATAACATGGCTCCAGTTTTCCATTGAATGTAGAACTACGTATGATTAAAATTAAACTCTACAAGGGTTGGCAAAGAACGCTGTGTCCAGAAAGTAGTAAGCTCAAATACTGGCAAGAGATTATACTAAGAATGGGAGGTGTTCAAGTTCTGAACAGAGGAGAAAAAGATCTCACTGAAACTTGAGGCGATTAGTAGAAAATGAAGCCAAATCAGTCCTTCACTGAGGATTGATTGGTCCTATGGTAAAGGCTACACTAGATCTGACAACACAGGATCTGAGAGGAAGTTCTGAATGTTCAAACTGATATGCAACAAACTGAACAGTCTGCCAAAACAAAACTAGAATCTCTTGAGAAGAAATCAACAAAATGCAAACAAGCAAGTGCTGAGTGTCCAGAAGTAGATCAAAACTTACAAGCAAGAAAACGAAGACGTGCATGACCCGTACCTGGTGAAGTATCTGGCAAGATACCTCCCCAAGAAGGAGAACTGATGTGTTTCCACAGACATAAACTTGAAAATATCATAAGTATGTTAAAGTAGTTAAAGACAAACACAGAAACAAAAAGATGAAGATGATTTTGAAAAGAATCAAGTGGATTTTCTAAAGGCAAAAAAAGTATCTTAAAAACAGTGAGCTGGATATATCTGAGAGCAGTTTGACAATGCAGGAAAAGTCACTAATAAAAGCTTCAAAGAACTGTGAGAATCCCCAGAGCAGTCTTAAAAATGGTGTAAATGTAGTCCCAGAAGAATGGAAGAGGAAAAACAAATCCAAAGAAATAATGGCAAACGAATTTTCAAATCTGAGGAAAACTAAACTCATGTATTTAAGAAATTCAATGAAAATCAAGCAGGCTAAGCACAAAGATACTCTATTGAGCATATAATAATCAAACTAGAAAATCAATTGATATAGATTAATTTTTAAAAAGTAGCTAAAGGGTGGTGGGGGATACATTATGTCTAGAGAAACATAGTTAAGAATCATCACAGACTTCTTGCCAAAAGTAATAAAAGCATTGGGAGGCTGAGACAGGAGAATTGCAGGTTCAAGGCCAGCCTCAACAACTCAGTGAGATCCTATTACAAAATGATAAAATAGGGCTGGGAGTGCAGCCCAGAAGGAGACCGCCCCATAAGTTCAATCTCCAGAACCACAATACAAAAAAAGGCAAAGGTAATGAAAGGAAACTTTAAGAAAAAAAGACAAAACTGGGTAACGTGCAAAGAAAAAGAAAGGGGAGAGGAGGGAGGGAGAAGCAAAGCTGCCCTGCAGGGTGGTCTCCATGGAGTAAAACGCCCTCCCAGATTGAAGGCGGGGGAAGGAGTCTGGACAGAGCAGAGAGCGCCTGTCGCAAGCCGGCCTGCGCTGCGGGCACTGCCATGGAACAGCAGAGCCGCACAGTGGCGAGCCTACAGCTAGTGTACCAGGAAGGCCCATCACTGCAAGGGTTGTTAACAGGTCATTAAGGTGGTGTATTGTGATAAATTCCAGAGACAACAAAAGACAGAAAAGATAAATCTAATAAAATTCATTTTAAGAGATTTTTTAAAACATAAAAAAAGAAACAAAATACAAAATAGGTGGGACAAAAACCACATTGGTAGTAGACTTAAATCCAACTATATCGCCAGAAGTGGTGGCGCACGCTTGTCATCCCCGCGCTTGAGAAGCAGAGACAGGAGGATCGCGCAGGTTCGAAGCCAGCCTTGCTGGCTTAAGAGACCCTATTTCCAAATAAAAATATAAAAAATAGGTGTCTGGGAGTGTAGCCCTGAGGTAGAAGGGTTTCCAGGAACCCCAATACCACCAAAAATAAATAAATAAATAAATCCAACTATATCAACAATTATTATAAATATATGATCTAATCATCTATTAAAATTTAGAGTGTCAAAATAAATTAAAGGTGAAGATATATCTGAGTACATTAAAAAAAAAAAGACCCAAGTATATTCTGTCTATAAGATATCCGCTATAAATGTAACGATACAGTTAGTCAGGCATGGTGGCGCACGCTTGTAATGTCAGTACTTTGGGAGGTTGAGATACGAGGGTCACAGGTTCTCGGCCAGCCTCAGCTACTTATTGAGTCCCTCAACTTAGTGAAACCCTGTTTCAAAATAAAAGAATAAAAAAATAGGGCTGGGGTGTAGCTCAGAGGTAGCAAGCCCGAGTTCAATCCCCATTATCCATATACACATACACACATACACATATAAAAATACAGAGATTAAACATAAAAAGGATATATCTACAAACAGTGATTTTAAGGAAAATGGAGTACCTTTATTATCAGACAAAGTAGATTTCAGGGGAAGGAATATTACCAAAAGTAAACAGGACACTCCAGAATGCTTACAGTGTCAATTTGCTAAAATTTTAAATAATCCTAAACACGTATACAACAAATAATAGAGTTTTAAGATACATGAAGCAACACATATGAGTCTACACTTTTAGCTAGAGCTTTCAACACTCCTGCACAGTGCCTGGTAAAATAAGTGGGCACAGAATCAGTGAAGACAGAATCTCTGAACAACACTACAGACCAGCTCGGCTCATCCAAACAGGAACGACAACCAACCACATAAGAACACACGCTGTGTAAGTGTGTACGTCTCTTACACAACAAGAAAAAACATATGAACCATAAAATAGGACATATAGACTTTTAAGACTTAAAATCATACACAATCTGACTATAAAGTAATTTAACTAAAGGTCAAAAACAAAAAGATATTAGAAAATTTCCCAAATATTTACAAATTGACATATTTCTAAGTAACACACTGAGCCAAAGAAAATTAAAAAAACAAATGAAAAGGAATAACAATACTATCAGATTATGCAGGGTAAAACTAGAGAAACTTGTAAATTCATAGCTTTTAAAAGTGCTTAAAACCAGGTGTGGTAGTGCACACTTGTAGTCCCAGCATTTGGGAGGCTGAGACAGGAAGATCATGGTTTGAGGACAGCCTTGGCTACTTAGTGAGGCCCTTTGCAACTCAGTGAGACCATGTTTCAAAATAAAGAATAAAAAAATAGGCTGGGGGTGTAGCTCAGAGGTCAAATGCCCCTGGGTTCCATTCCCAGTGCTGCAAAAAAAATAAATAAAATAATAATAATAATAATAATAACAACAACAACAACAACAGTAATAATAAAAGTGCTTATGTTAGAAAAGAATTTTCACTCTAAAAAGCTAGAAAAAAGTAATACATTAAGCTTAAAGAGAAAAAAGAAATACTAACAGTAACATTAAGTTTAAAGAGAAAAAGAAATACTAACAGTAGAAATTGGTGGAAGACATGAGACAAATAATAAAATCAATCAAAGCAATGTTGATTCTTTGAAAATAACTCCTAACTAGACTTGTCAATAAGATAACAAATTACCAATATCAGAAATGAAAGGACATCACTACAAATAATTCAAACATCAAAAATATACTAAATACAATTTAATGCCAATAAATATGACAAATTAAAAAAGGCCAACAAAATTCCTATTCACCATTTTACTGGTAGCCCTAACCAGTGCAATAATACAAGAAAAGAAAGAAAAGAGGTCCGGATTGGAAAGAATTAAAATAGCTTCTCTTCATATATAAATAACAATGCATAAGAGCAAATTCCAAAACATCTAAAACAAAGTTACTAAAACTAAAAAGTGGGTTCTGCAAGATCAATACTAAAAATTAATCATATTTCTATATATTTATAATAATACATGAAAAATTTTAAATTTAAATGTCAAGCCAGGCGTGGTGGTGCACGTCTATAATCCCCATGCTTGGGAGGCAGAGACAGGAGGATCACGCAGGTTCAAAGCCAGCCGCGCTGGCTTAAGAGACCCTGTTTCCAAATAAAAAATATATATATAAAATAGGTCTGGGAGTGTAGCCCGAAGGTAGAAGGGTTTCCAGGAACCCCAGTACCACCAAAAAAAAAAAAAAAATTAAATATCAAATATATTAGCCTCAAATATAAGATATTTAAAGGCAAATTTAACAATATGAGTACATATATTGTTTAGAACATTGAGAGAAATTAAGAAAATCTCTTTACAAATAGATCATTTATATCATATTAATGGATCCAAATATCCAATAAATATTGTGATGGACGATTCTAATAATTTTTCTAAATTATCCAAATTCAGCATAGTCCCAACCAAATGCCCAGCAAGCATTCTTGTAGAAACTGACAGGGTAATTAAAAATTGATAACAGCGCCAAAACAATTCTGAGAATAAACAAAGACTGGAGGATTACTCTATCTGATTTTGACTATTTTTATTCTGTGTGTTTATGGGTGCATTAGACTCACATCATAATGTAAATCATGTTGACAGTGACACGCACACACACAGCACTTGGTACTATTTTCCCCTTTTCCAATACAAAGTAGAGTGCACACCTACCATGTGACTCAGAAATCCTACTATTTGGTATTTATACAAGAAAACTGAAAACACACATCGACACAAGGCTGGAACCCAAGTGTTCAGTTTTATTCATAACATCTTCAAACTAGAAACAATCAAAATTTTCACTAAAGATGTATAAAGAAAATGTGATGCAAACACATACGGAACACGAGAGACAAACCACTTACAGCCACAAATACAAAAAGATGCATTTTGTGTAATTTCACTTAGAATAAATATGCAAAACTTTGAACCACCACTCAGAAACACACAATGAGTCACAATTCACACATCATGAAAGCACTTCTCGCCGGGCGTGGTGGCGCACGCTTGTAATCCCCGCGCTTGGGAGGCTGAGACAGGAGGATCGCACAGGTTCAAAGCCAGCCTCAGCTTAGGCTGAGACAGGAGGATCGCACAGGTTCAAAGCCAGCCTCAGCTACTTAGTGAGGCTCTCAGCAACTTAGTGAGACCCTGTTTCCAAATAAAATAGAAAAAGGTCTGGGAGTATAGCCTGGAGGTAGAAAGCCTCTAAATTCCACCCCCAGTACCACCAAAAAAAAAAAAAAAAAAAAAAAAAAAGCACTTCTCAACCCTGAAACGCTATATATACTTAAAATATTCTTCTGATTTCATAGTTAAAATCAAGAACAACCACATTCTCGTCGAGTCTGTTTTGTCATCTCTGAAGCAGGAGAGTAGTAGGTCCTATGCCTCCTTAGTTGTGAGAATTAGTGTTATGTGCTCAGTATGACTAGCATATATACCATATACAACTTACTCTCTAAGTGCCTAATTACAGGTGGCTCTTTTTGTAATTATTGCCAACAATTCTAATTACAGGCATCACCCATAAACAATTCAGAAAGTGGGCAAACCGAACAGATGGAGAATGCCACCAGAAGTCAATTTCTTAACTATATTCCTATAAAAGCCATCACTTCGTTCAACATATTAGAAAAACAAATATTACAGCAAAAGCCAAATGAGAAGCTTTGGCATAATTTGGAATTATGAAATATCTAATACTAGAATTGGAAAAAGGTTACTGTTGAAAAAAGGCTGTATTATCAATTTTGAATTGCTACCAACGTCTTAAAAGAACATATTCAAGCCAGGTGTGGTGGCGCACAGTTTGGGAGGTTGAGACAGAAGGTTCACGGACAGCCTCAGCTACTATGTAGTGAGAATCTGTGCAACTCAGTGAGACCCTGTTTCAAAATAAAGAAACAAAAATAGGGGTAGGGGTGTAGCTCGGAGGTAGAATGCCCGTGGGTTCCATCCCATACCGCAAAAAGAAAAAAGGAGAAATACATAAGCATATAAATAGACACTAATTCACAAGAACCAGTATCTTTAAGTCAGCAAAGTTTCACAGACACGAGCCCTTAAAGAAGACAGTGAATGGACACACACACATTAAACTGGGGATTGTTCCATGACAGGAAGTAAGAAAGATGACACAAACTTAAAAGGGGTGTGAACAAAAAGGAAAGCAGGTTTATGATGGAAAGGCAGGCAGAACACAACTGCGCACAATGTTGCAAATAGGAAAAGTATTCCAATTTAATATAAAAAAGTACAAAGGTAAGAGAGTGGCAAGACTAATTCTGTCAACTAGAATCATGTGCAATCCCAGGCCAAGTGCTAGGCAAGTTTACAAAAAGATAGGTCTTCTACAGTTCCCACTAAAACATAACCTATTATATTCTTAGTGGGTAGAAAAAAGAGCACCTGTCTTATAATGTGATAACATATTAATGCTAAGAAATGCCCACTTTCCCCTATGCCCTTTCATGTTCACCCACAATTCCCAAACTCTCCAAGAGGTCCCCAAAAGTAAAAAAGCAAGAAGCTTTATTGATATAATTCACATACCAATTAACCTATTTAAAGTATGCACTTGAATATGTTTTATACTGTCAGGGATGTGTAACCGTTAACACCAACTAATTCCAGAACACTGGAAGAGATTTCCCTATCATTACAACTTAGAAAAAGGGTCAATACTCTATTCATGGTACTAACCAGCTCCTAAAGTAGAAGACTGCAAGAAAACTAAGACCACTTTTTTGAAATGCAAACTCTAACGCTCAATGAGGGAAAATAAGTCCAGGAGTAAAATCCAAACCACCAATCCACCTATTTAACATAGACAGAGCCTGGGAGCGCAGCTCAGTGGCAGCCGGCCCAGAGTGCAATCACCAGAAACACACACACAAAATAATAATTCAATAACGATGGTGACAATGATGATGATAAAAGCACCAAAACAGTAGAAAATAAAATGCTAAAGGATCTTAAAACTATCTTGAAAGACACCAAAATAAACTGAGAATAATTTGATTCTATTACCTTCACAGCATGCCCTTTGCTTGTATTACGATATGTCTTCTTCCATATGAGAGCAGTGAGGAGGTTTACAGCCACCATGCCAACAACTATGTATTACTCACCACGCCTGCTGCAATACAGCATGTCCCAGGACACTTGTGACAATGATCAATTACTGTATTACTTTCTCTACTATAAAAGTCACTGGAGTATAGAGCAATTGGGAATACCAGAAGAGGGCATAGAACCAACTATCCAACATATAGACACGGGGAGAAATTTCCCCAGCAGAACTCCCAAAGCTCAGAAAATTATATGAGAGGGCATTGAATTCAAACATTTCTATGCAGCAAAGGAAACCACCAAGAGCCTAAAGAGAGAGCCTATAGAATGAGAAAAAAGAAATCTTTGCCAGCTACTTCTCTGAGGACTAATATCTACAATATACAAAGAACTTAAAAAACTTAACACTAAAAAATATAAAAAATAGGTAACTGAACTAGACACTTGACCAAAAAAAACACAAATGGCCAATAAATATAGGAGGGAAAAAAAAAAGTTCAACATCACTAGCAATCAGGGAGATGCAAATCAAAACTCCATTGAGATTCCATCTAATTCCAGTTAGAATGGCAATCATCAAGGATACAAATAATAATAAATGCTGGCAAGAATGTAGGGAAATAGGAACCCTTACACACTGTTGGTCAAACTGCCAATTAGTGCAACCACCGTGGAGACCAGTGTGGAGTTTCCTCAGAAGACGAGGAATGGAACAACAAATGTTTCAGCCATACCACTCCTGGGCATCTTTCGGCAACACATGCACATCCAGGTTTACCACGGCACACTTCACCACGGCCAAGCTACGGAACCAGTCTAGGTGTCCATCAACAATGAATGGATGACAAGACTGTGGGGTGTGCACATTATCAAGACTTGAGGTGTACATACATACTACAAAAGTAAGCCACTTGCAGGAAAATGGGTGCAACTAGAGACTATTCAGCTGCGATCAGACGGTCACAGAAAGTAAAGGGTCACATGTTTTCTCTCATAAGTGGAAGCTAGGGAGAACCTGGGACACCAGAGGGACTAGACACAGGACAGGAAACCTCAGAGGAGGGGTGGCAGGGGTCTGGGGAAGATCTGATGAAGGAAACATTCCACACGATCTTTGCACATATATGAAATTATCAATGCCAATCTCAATATCATATACCAGGAAGGGGAAAGAGTACAGTGGGTGCGGGAGCTCACCAAGTGCTGTGTGTATGTATATCCCTACCTCTCTGAACTACATTATAATGCATGATTACAATGCACCTATTAAAAAGTTTTTAAAAGGAACATATACATTATTATCACATATAGGCATATTAAAGAAGGCTCTGATCACTTTCAAGCTTAAAAACTATCATTGGCTCATCACATGAAAAACAAAGTGTAAACTGCTCAACATACAAGCTGTTCTAAAATCTGGTCCCTAGAGCTTTCCTAACCCTATTATTGGCGAGCTCTGGAAAATCCTCCCGGCTAGCCAAACAGTAGCCTATACACACCTCTCACTTTCTTATGCTGGCATTTCTCTCAAACTGTTCTCTCTACACAGATTATCTTTTTCCACTTGACAAAGAGCTCAAATATCAATTTTTCCATGAAGTATCCCCTGTTCAGCTCTTGAATTCTTTCTTGCCTGAACTCCCCAATCCATCATGTCTAAATCTGCATGTCACTTAGTAATAATGCATGCAAATTAATGGAATTTTACCCTCCAAAGCAATTACCTCCTAGAAGCAAGGAGCTGTATCATATGTGTTCCTATTTCAGAATCAACAAAATAGAAACAATATTTAAAGCAGTGAGAAAGAGGTAAGGATAGAGCCACATGAGAGGATTTGGAAAGCTGAAACAAGGACATGGTTTGAGGGCTCTCCTGATTTACTTGCCAAAATAAAAATGGACGAGTCAATAAAAAATAATTTGGCAAATGTTCATTCAAATGAGAAACTGAAGGTGCAAAAAAGCCTTGTCATTATTTAAGAGTCATGGAAAATATTGAAAAAAATGTTCATAAGAGAGATTCCAATAACAAATGAAAATAAATACGGTATTTGAACACCACTTGAAAGCCATGTGGGTAACTCGAAAGACAGATCATTAATAGCAAAGGGTTTTTATATTATGAAAGAATTCTGATGTTTAAAATCACTATGCCCTTTAATTTTGTTGATATTTTAAAAAAATAATGACGAACTGGGTGTGGTAATGCACGCTTGTAATCCCAGCATTTGGGAGGCTGAGACAGGAGGATCATGGTTTGCGGACAGCCTCAGCTACTTAGGCCCTCTGCAACTCAGTGAGACCCGGTTTCAAAATAAAGAATGAAAAATAGGGCTGGGGGTGTAGCTTGGAGGTCGAATGCCCCTGGGTTCCATCCACAGACCCGCAAAAAAAAAAAAAAAAAAAAAAGACTAATAAAACAAGTCAATTTCTACTCCAACATAAAAACACGGACAAAAACATTTTTAACACTAGGGAAAAAAATGTTTTGGAGATAAATTCTAAAAACTAGCCTAAGGAACTTCTCTATAATTCTATGTTAAATTTCTCATGTTAAAAAAATACACAAATAGGCCAAGTGTGGTAGCACAAGCTTGTAACCCAGCACTTGGTAGCTAAGACAGGAGGATCGAGGTTCATGAACAGCCTCAGCTACTCAGGGAGGCTCTTTCCAACTCAGTGAGAACCTGTTTCAAAATAAGGAATAAAAAACAGGGTTAGGGGTGTAGCTTGGAGGTAGAATGCCCATGGGTTCCATCCCCAGTACTGCAAAAAAAAAAAAAAAAAAAAAAAACCACAAAAAGTATAAAAACAAGAGAACCAATTAGCTTTAGCTACCAGAAACAAGTTCAGTGCCACCTTAAAAAAAAAAAAGTGTCATCTTACTCTATAGTGAGTATAGAGTCAAAGAATAATAGCACAGAAGTTGTGGATATAAAAAGAAAAGAATAACATCACATACACCATTATTTTAAAGCAATGGATAATTGTGTGTGTGTGTGTGTGTGTGTGTGTGCATGTGTGTGTGTGTGTGTGTGTGTGTGTGTGTTACAGGGGATGGAACCCAGGTGCACTGTGCCTCCAACCTATCCCCCAGCCCTATCTTTTATTCTTTATTTTTTGAAACAGGCTCTCACTGAGTTGTGTAAGGGCCTCGCTAAGTAGCTGAGGCTGTCCACAAACCATAATCCTCCAGTCTCAGCCTCCCAAATGCTGGGATTATAAACGTGAGCCACCACATCCACTAGCAATGAATAATTATTAAGACCATAAAATAAAACTGAGAAAACTAAAAGAGCAGGAAAAGATTAAAAACAGGTATTGTAGTTTAATTTTCAAAGAAGTCAACACCTGACCAAGTCACAAGTTTAGAAGTTAACTGTTCAGAAAACTCCCATATTAGATTGCTATAAAAGTAAAAAAATCAAAGGAGGCCATTATCTGACTACAGGCTGAACACTTTTTTTTCCTCCCTCCTTTTTGGTACCAGAGATTATACCGGGGCACTCTACCACTGAGACACACCCCCAATCGTTTTATTTTGAGACAGCGTGTCACTAAATTGCCAATGCTGGCCTTGAACTTGCAATCATTCTGTCTTAGCCTCCCAAATACTACAACTGGGATACCACACACAGCTCTGTAATTCATGTATTAATAAAACCAAGGCGTTTCCCATTTATATTGTAGACCCAAACCTTTGACTTAATAACCTTTTCAGAAAAAAAAAAAAACAACAAAAAGGATTAAAATTCTAGCAATCCAGATGTGGTGGTGCTGATCTATAATCCCAGTACTTGGGAGGCTGAAAAAGGAGGATCTTAGGTTCACCACCAGCCTCAGCAACGTAGGCCCTCACAACTTAATGAGATCCTGTTTCAAAATAAAAAATAAAAGCCGGGCATGGTAGTGCACACTTATAATCCCAGTACTTGGGAGGCTGAGGCCAGAGGATCCGGGTTCGCGGCCAGCCTCAGCTACTTAGGTCCTCCACAACTTAGTGAGACCCTGTTTCAAGATAAAGAATAAAATTTAAAAAAAATTGGGCTGGGGGTGTAGCTTGAAGGTAAAATGCCCCTGGGTCCAATCCCCAGTGCCAAAAAAATAAAATAGGCCTGGAGGTATACAGCTCAGAGGCAGAATGCCCCTGGGTCCAATCCCAGAACCCTAGCAATAATACAGAACCAGCATTTGCACGCTGTCAGAATGAAGTGACAGCATTTAAATTTAGTGAGCTCACTTCTCCTTTCTGGAGTCCCTAGCATCATACCAGCCAAAGCTGACCGCCGGAGTCTTGTGAGACTGACAGTCTACAATTAATAGATTCTTCCTTCTTCTCTCCAATTTAAAAAAAAAAAAAGTACAGAATTCAGAAAGTCAGGACAATGAGGGTAACATATCTAACTCTAAAAAAAAAGAAAAAAGTACTCCCCCTCAGTCCTAAGGGGAAAGGTAAAGGAAACTACACAAAACTACACTTTGAGCATATCTTGAAGACATGCTGTTGCTGTAAAATGCCTGAATGAAAACAAAATAACTTATCCCAGCCCTCCTCTCCCGAACTGTCACCCACTCCCACTCTGTCACAGGGCTAAGTGGCAAACAGGTGAGCAAAGGGGCCTGCAGTCATTTTGAAAGTCCAACAAAACATTAAAGTCACCTTAAATCCAGAAACACTGGAAAAGTATCTGGGCAGATCACAATACCGACTACAGGGAAGGAATTTCAGATTTCTGATGATGTAAAGAACCAGGTGTCGTTAAGATGCTAGTCACCACATAAAGGGGTGCTCTTTGAAACATAGCTACTGGGGGGACAAAAAGGGTGAAAGGGAGAGAGATCCGTCAGCAGCTGTATATAAAGCAAAAGAAGGAAAGGGAAGATTTAAGGTCCTAAAGAGAGAATCCTAAAATTGGATTCTCCAGTTCTTCAACTACTGTAACAAAACCCCTGAACAGGACTGCCCTATACTAACAGTAGAGGGAATTATTAATCTAGCAACACTGTATATAATACCAGTACTTGGGAGGCTGAGACAGGAGGAGCACAGGTTCTCAGCCCGCTTCAGCTACTTAGTGAGGCCCTCCACAACTTAGTGAGACCGTTTTAAAAAATAAAGAATAAAATAGGGCTGGGCGTGTAGACTGGATGTAGAATGCCCCTGGGTTCAATTCCCAGTGCAAAAAAAAAAAGACTGTAGCTAAACTGCTGACAGTCTTGCTGAATTGCTGAGGCTGAACTCCAATCTGAGATCCTCCTATCTCTGCTTCCCAGGACTGAGATGACAGAGGTGTGCCACCAAGTCCAGCTTTTAACGTGCTGCTAACAAAGTTTCTAACTTTGTTCTCCTGACATCACTGAGCCACGGGTTTTCACTGTAGGATTTTACACAGCACTGTGTCTTTAGTAATATGTATGATGTGTTCCAGAACTGCCTGTGGATGTGGGTCCGTATCTGCTGAGAACGCCTAAAAAAAAAAACTCCATTGCTACGAGTACCCAGATCTTGGTTTGTAAATGCCATCCTCGAGAAAAGAAGCCAGGGCTTGGGCAAGTAAAATATAAGATAAGCCTGGAGTTTCTTGGAGTACTAGGGAGAGAGTGCTTAAAAAGAATGGGGCATTTCAAAAGGGCCCAAGAGCCAGCAGAAAGGAGCTCTTTCAATGGCCAAGGCAAAACAATGTGAGCAGTAACATGAATAGCAGCGTCAGATTGTAACCTACAAAATAAGTATCTTAATATCTACAGAGAGAAAATGTCTCTTCACTACAGAAGCATTTCAATAAATGAGAAAGGACAGGAAACTAAAAGTCCACCATTAGGTAAATAATTACAGTACTCATTATTGCAGATAAGTTCCACAAATGGATGCTAAAATGTACGGCTAAAAGTTTTAAGAGAAATCAGAAATTAGCATAAGTTGGAAATATCTCCTAAAGATATACATATATATCAATTACAAACATGAAAAACTTTACCTTTTAGAAGAAAAACCAACAGATACCACCTTAAGTGAGCAAAATTAACACCACTAGTAGAAAGACACATGTACCCCTGGAATAAAATATACCTCCTGTTACACAATCACTTCAGTGGAATTATTGCAAAAATGCTTACTTCCAAATTAATTACAAGATAGCAACAGAGAAACCCAAATTTAAAGACAATCTACAAAATAATGACCAATACTACTCAAAAGCATCGACGTCATAAAAATAAGAAAAATAAGGTAGGACCATAGATTTGAGGAGAATAAAAAGACACAACAAATAAACTCAATGTGAATTGGATTGGACAAAAAGGGGTTATTAAGAGAAAAAAACTGATAAAATTCAAATAAGCTCTTTAGTTAATAGTATCATACCAATATTACTTTTCTGGTTTTGATTATTACACTAGGGTTATGTAAATAGCCCAAAACCAAAGAAAGCTGGGTGAAGAATATATATAAACACTACACTATTTTTGAAGCTTTTTCTAACATTATTCCACAATAAAAAAATTAAAATTAATGTTTGTTAATTAGGGAAACATTTAAGAAAGGAATACTCATGACATTAGTCTAGTTTATACACACCAAGTAAATCATCACAATTCCTAGGGCGACTCGAAATGCTTCATCAATTAAAATAATATCCCATCATCTTGTTCTAATATTACCACCTAATTTATTGTGCTGAAAAGAACAGATTAAGTATTTACAATATGACTGTTTACTGATCCATAAATTCCAGACAGTATCAGAGTTCAGCACCACATTTGCGCTGGGCATGGCGGTGCATGCTTGTCTTTTTTTTAACTCAATCACTGTTTTGTTTTTTTTTTTTTCCACTCCATATGCAAAGGGTGATTTTTCTTTTTTTTTTTTTACTTTATTAATTTTTTAGATAACTTTTATTTTTATTTCTTAAATTGGTGCACTGTAATCATACATCTTAATGAGATACAAGACTTGTAGAGACACATGGACATCACCCAATTAGCCCTCACGGGATCCCCACTCCATTCCCTCCTCCCCACCCCCCTACCCTGCTTGGCTTAGTGACTGGCTTTAATGTGTTTAAGTACATCATGTGCTGGAGTTTCCCTCTTCCCCCTCCCCTCAGGTCGCCTTATTTGCTCCTCTATAGGGTCTCCTCCTTCATCTAGAGTTCTTCCTGTTACCCATTTCCCCCCAGCTTTCGCATATTAGGGAAAGCATCCGATTTCTTATTTTTTCTGACTAATCTCACTTAGCATGATGTCCTCCAGTTCCATCCATTTCCCTGTAAATGATGTAATTGTGTTTTTCTTTATGGCTGAGTAATCTCAGCATTCCGGAGGCTGGGACCAAAGGATCACGGTTTGCAGACAGCCTCAGCTACTTAGTGAGGCCCCTTGCAACTCAGAGACCCTGTTTCAAAGATAAAGAATAAAAAAATTTAAAAAAAATAGGAGATCAAATGCCCCTGGGTTCCATCCCCAGACCCGCAAATAATAATAATAATAATAATAATAATAATAATAATAATAATAATAGAAATTTGCTTGTTTTAGCTTTTTAACATCTTATTAAGAACATAACTTTGAAATTTTTCATTTCTATTTTCCAAGACCAAACACTGAATTTCTTGAAGTCACCTAAGAGAGGACCCTTATATTAAAGTAGAAACATCCTTGGGGATTTTACAGATGAGTCCTCTCAGCTCTCTGACCACCTCATACCTTTACTTCCACACCTCTTCAAACCCCATTCCACGGCTACATCCCCAAGCCACCTCATGACTCGGCCCTGATGTACTTTTACCAGTAAATTCATACATCCCACCCTAACTACTATGCCAGGGCACACTCTCCCAAGAAGACTCACTGCCATCTTTCAGGTCTGCTCCTCTCCCAGGCTTCTAATCTCAGTACACTAACAGCACATTCATTCCTCAATTGCTGAAGTCATAAGCTTTTCCATACCCTTCCAGGCATTTCATCTTTCTCTTCCACCTTCAGTATGCCCTCCATCACTGAATTATTGACTTCTACTTCCTGTATATCTCTCAGCCCCCATCCATTTCTTCAGTTCTCTGGCTACCATAGTCCTCTCTCCACAGTGTAACCAGAACCGCCAGTCCCTTGCTAAATAAGGATTGACTCGAGGGTCTCACACATCTTAGGTAAGCACTCTACCACTGAGCTACATCCCCATCCAGCCAGCGTTATCTTTTTCATCAATTTCTTCCCAGGTTTAAATGCTTTGATTTTTTCCTAGGAAAAAAGTTAATGTTCCTCAACACGGCTCAAAGGCTCCTCCTAATTTGGCCCCCACTTACTCCTCGGCCTCATCTTTCACTACTGTGGTACCTGCCCTCTCAAGCACTATCTGATTCAGTCGTACTAAATACCCTCTGAGTCTCTCCAAACCAATCTAAGCTCTGGTCCTCAGCCCATTGCCCATTTGACTGGAATTGTTTACAAGTACTCCCCAGGACTACCCACTGGACCAAATCATAAGGGAGTGAAGACCAAAGTTGAAACATCAAGGTAACACATTGGTGCCAAAGAATCCAAACCTAACATTTCTGAGTCAGAAGCAAATATTCTTCCCATTTGTTGTGGCACTTTCATAAAAAAAAAAATCAATGTTAATTAGGTATATATAGTATCAAAGCATTTAAAAGCATCTAGATATCATTTCATTTTATAATTAAAGTGATGCCCAGAAAGGTTATCACTTGCTAAAGAACCAAACACTATAAAACATCAATGCCAAGATGAGATATTTTGATGCCCTTAAATTACATACTTTAATCTCAGGAATTACGGTATTTATATTTTAAAGCTGAAAAACTTAAAGACTTTCTCATGTCTTACAGCATAGCAAAAATATTAAAAAAAAAAAAAAACAGAAACTACCAGGTCATTTAAAAGAAAAGCTTTCACAAAATTAGCTAAAATGTAGTAACATAAGAATACTTAATTGTGGTGTGAGAGCAATAAAGGTAACAATGAATCAATATTATAATATTATAAATAACACATGGTTATCAACTATGTTCAAGATACTATGGAATATATTCATTGAGTTTGGAAAGAATTACAAAATAGGATTTTTACTCCCAAGAAGCTGAAAATGTTTTGGAAAGCAAGACACTACCTGGGCAGAATAAAATAGAAAATTAGATAAAAGTAATTAAGACTGCTAACACTTTCAAAAGAAAAGACTTTCACCTAAGGAGTTTGAGGAGTGTAAGGAGAAAC
Source organism: Muscardinus avellanarius (assembly GCF_963383645.1). Lineage (NCBI taxonomy): Eukaryota > Metazoa > Chordata > Mammalia > Rodentia > Gliridae > Muscardinus > Muscardinus avellanarius. The sequence goes on along the minus strand of NC_137788.1, from coordinate 159,070,004 downwards.
TACAATGTACCATCTGAGAAATCAACATAAACTCAAAAACGTCTTGGCTTGATAAACTGAAAGCACCCTAAAACAAAGTAATTCCAGTATCAGCGTATTTACTGCCCAGTTCTTGGTTTCTAAATACTCTTACAGAGAAGAGGAAAAAGACAAAAGGGAAAAAAAGAGAGAAAAAGAAAAAAGAGTAAAAAGAAAAGGAGAGGGGAGGGGAGGGAAAAGAGGAAAGGAACTCCAAGTACAGCTCATTCTCGGGCAGCAGCATAAAAAGCGTTCAGATTAGCTCAGAATATCTTACTGTTAGGAAATGATCCAAAGATGATGCATACATGTCAGAACCGCCAGTGGGTTAAGTTTGAAGGAGTTCCCACTGAGACTTAGTTCATTTGAAATATCAAAATGAATACTGCTAACACTTTTGGCAACCACTGTGTACTAACTGATTCAAGCAAGAATCATCAATGAATACTAAACCATTATGTAAACATTTGGAGGTGGACGGATATTTACAGTCTCAAAGTGTCTCCCAGAGATTACTCAATAATAAAGGGATGGTGACACCTTTTGTAAGAAGAAAACTTAGACTGAGTGATCCAAGTAACATCCCAACAGGGTAAACTGACATCACACGCTTCCTGATGTGGGGTCGTGCGGATATATCATCACTTATGTGGGGTTTCTGCCAAAAAAGGCCTGACCTGATGGAATTACAAAGAAGCAAGAAGACGAATGCAAAGGGGCACTCTGCAAAGCAAAAGGCCCATACTCTTCAAAACTATTAACGCCAGCAAAGTCCAAAAGAGCTGAAGAACTGTTTCAGACTTAAAGAAGACAAGAACTATGCCAACTAAAACGCAACATATATTAGAATGGGGGGAACACCAAAGAATATTACTGACACAACTGGAGAAATTTCGGCATGAACTGTGTAATATCAACTAAGTTTCTTGCATCCACATACTGCGATTATGTAAGAATATACCTTTGTTCTTATGAGATATCAGCTAAAGTATTTAGGGGTAACAGGTCAGGATGTGCACTGACTTACTCTCAATAATAAAAAATAATAATAGGAAAAGGACAAAAGGAGGGGGAAAGAGGAAGAAGGGGAAACAGCTATGTAATAGATTCCTAGTACTACACTGCAATACATTGACAGTCAATAACATTATATATTGAACATGTGAATTCCTTGTTGGCATTAATGCAGCATTTCCAGCCATTACTATGCATGCACCTGTGATCTTTTTCCTTAGTTGATGTGTCTCTGATTGATGCTGCCTTGATCTTTGACATACTTCAGACAATGTAATACAGGAACTTCAAACTAAAAAGTATCTGTGTCCAAATTTCGTGGCCACTCTGCAAGTTAAAAAATAATAATAAAGTAAATGTGTTAAGTATATGGGCGTTCTTTGCAATATTCTTTTTGCTTTCCTCTAAAGTTGATTTTCTTCTAAAACATGAAGTCTAAAAAATAAAAATCTTCTGTCAATACTAAAACCTTTTTACTTTGGAAGGGGAGATTAACTCCTAGCTTCTTTCCCCTTCCCTTCACAATCCATGTCATCTAATTAGGTTTAGCAGTATCAACAAAAAGGTATCAAAAAATACATTTTGCTAAAGTAGCCCCAACTTACAAGTACAAGTAGGATATGTTCCAAAATCCTTTTTTTTTTTTTTTTGTGGTACTGGGGTTCCTGAAAGCCCTTCTACCTCCGGGCTACACTCCCAGACCTATTTTTTATACTTTTTTATTTGGAAACAGGGTCTCCTAAGCCAGCGCGCGTGGCTGGCTTCAAACCTGCGCAATCCTCCTGTCTCCGCCTCCCAAGTGCGGGGATGACAAGCGTGCGCCACCACGCCCGGCCAAAATCCCATTTTTTAAGTCAATTGTTTGAATGTAGAATCATTTTTGCTATTAAAAATGATGGTTGAGGCTGGGCGTGGTGGCGCACGCTTGTCATCCCCGCGCTTGGGAGGCAGAGACAGGAGGATCGCGCAGGTTGAAAGCCAGCCACGCTGGCTTAAGAAAGAGACCCTGTTTCCAAATACAAAAAAAAAGTATAAAATAGGTCTGGGAGTGTAGCCCGGACGTAGAAGGGCTTCCAGGAACCCCAGTACCACCAAAAAAAAAAAAAAAATGATGGTTAGGTTCCTAATAGGGGCCACAGAAGCTCTTTGGTAAATCTACATTAACAATACAGCAAAATTAGTAGAATTTCACAGGAAGTGGTGTTAAGCTGTACAAGGTTGCCTCCCACTGGGAGCCTTTCTAAAATAGTATGTGAAATTAGCTGGGTAAACTAAAGGAAATGAAAAAGAATTCTGGCTAATAAGGAACAAAGGAGAAATACATTTCAAAGTAAAAGTCAAGCCCCAGACAGCTGGCTACTCACCTCGCAGCAGAGGAGGGGAGCCTGAGAAGACACCACCGGTCCTCACACACTCACACTCCTCCTTTACAGTGTGATGGCAGTGTGCTAAGACATACAGGAAATGGACACGGAAGACTCGATCCAGACTTTACCATCTTTAAAGTCTGACTTGGGAAAGCTTTCCAACATCTACTGAGAATTCACTTAGTATCAGGTACTATGATAGGTTGGTACATACTGAGCATAAGAACAGCAGGCTGGTCCCTGACACAGGAACTCAGCCTAGCAAAAGGGTAACATCAGTTATAGTAGTTTATAGTACTAAAAGGGGTTTACTCTGCAAATGATCTATGTGTCAGGGCTTTGGTAGCACACAGAGCAAGAGACATGAAAACTAGAATCACAGATAAGATGACCTTTGGGTGAGGACTTAAAGGTAAGTAGTTCAAAGTATACAAGAAAGGAAGCATTCCGATCTTTGGCAAAAACATAAGATACAGAATCATTTAATAAATATTTACGGTCTTCCAAGTGCCAGGGATTATGCTGCTAATGCTTGGAGACAAACTTGTGAATAACAGTCAGTTCTGGCCTTCATGGAGTTTACATTCAGATAATTGCAAGGACCATAGATAAGCAAAAACTAAACAAGTCAGGTATGTACAAATTAGCATGAGGGTGTCTTAAAGGAAATAATCTGCATGAGAGGGTAAACTAATGGAGTACAAGTACAGAAGGCTTCTGTATGAAGAAATTAGATTCGGGCCCAGATCAGATGGGTTTGGCCAAGCGAGCCACAAGAGGCACAAAAGGTGCTGGAAGAGGAAAGACAGAGCTGAAGGACACCAAGAGCCCCGCGGCTGGTACTCGGGAAGGAGGGGAGGAACACCGGGAGGACCAATCACAGGTTAGGCTTGCTTTATTATGGGGGGGGGGGGTAATTGGAGATTGAACCAGAGGCATTCTACCTCCTACCTACACATGTCCCTGGTCGTCTTTATTTTGAAATAGGGTGTCACTAAGTTGTTAAGGCTGTGATCTTCCTGTGTCAGTCTCCCATGTGCTAGGATTACTGGTGAGCACCAACACACCAGAGTTAGACTTTATTTCAAGAAGAATAGGAAATCACTGAAAAATTTTAAGCAGAAAAATGATATGAGTTAAACTTTTTAAATGATCCCAAGTGTAGCTGTATGAAGAAAGAACTTATGTGGAACAAAAAAGAAGCCCACATAGGAAGCTACTACTGTAATTCACAAAATAATGACAGCTTAGAAAAGAAGAGGTGGCAGTTAAGACCAAGCAACAGACTGACTCAAGATAAACTGTAAAGAGTTGGTTGTGGTGGCGCGTGCCTGTAATCCCTGCACTTGGGAGGCTGAGTCAGGAGGCTGGTGAAGGCTAGTGTCAGCAACTTAGCAAGGCCCTATCAAGAATGAATGCATGGATGAATGGATGGATGGAGCTGGGGATGGACTTAAGGCAAAGTATTTGCCTAACATGTGAGGCCTGGGTTCAGTCCTCAGCACCACAAGATTCTTTTTAAAAAAGTGAGGGTCCAATAGGACTTGTAGGTGAGTAAGATTTGAGGGGGGAAAATAAAGAATCAAGAATATCATGAGTTTTTGGCTTGAATACTGTACTGTACTGGCACAGGGAAGGCTAACAGAAGCACCAGGGTAGGAAGGAAGAAGGCTGCAGGAGAGGAAAAACAAGATATATTTTAGCCATATGACTGATATTATGTTGGAGATTACAAATAAAAGAAGACCAAGGGGATAGCAAGCTCAAGAAAATTCTGGGCTAGAGAAATAAAAGTGGGAGTCGTCGCTACAAAAATGCACGGCCTTCCCAGGGAAGAACAGCTGGCGGAGCTAAGGCAGTGGCCAACACGGATCCTGAAAAAAAGTGATGGAATCACTCTCAAGTGAGCTCTGGATCCATGCTCCGTGACCTTCGCAGTGGGGGTAGAAATCGGAGGAGAAACCTGCATGCTATCACCCAGTCACTGTGCATGCGATACGCATGCCATTCAATGCTCTCACTTATGGGCACCTAAGTCATCACTGATTCATACACTGACCCTCAAAGGCCAGAGACCCTACCAAACACCAGAGTAAGTTTAAGTAAACAAGAACACAAAATAAACAGAATGGGTGTTTCTACCTATCAGTCTGATTTTAGAGGCCAATCTCTCATCCTTTCCATTTTAGCCTGATCTTATATGCTTTCAAAGGTTGTTGGGTTTTTTGGTTTTTGTTTGTTTTTTTTAAGAAGAAAGGATATGTACATAGGAATTTTAGAAACACTAACCAGGCATGGTGGCACACTTATAATCCCAGCATTTGAGAGGCTGAGACAGGAGGGTAAGATTCACTGCCAGCCTCAGCTACTTAGTGAGATCCTTTGCAACTCAGTGAAACCTTGTTTCAAAAATATAAATAAAAGCTGGGCATGGTAGTACATGCTTGTAATCCCAGCACTTGGGAGGCTGCGATGAGAAGATACAGATTTGGACAGCCTCAGCTACTTAGTGAGGCCCTTTGCAACTTCAGTTGAGACCCTGTTTCAAAAAAAATAAAGAACATAGGGTTGGGAGTATAGCTCAGAGATAGAATGCCCCTGGGTTCCATCCCAGTATCATAAACAAAAAATTAATTAATTAAATTAAATTAAATAAACTGGTGTGATGGTGCACGCTTGTAACCCCAGCATATGGAATGCTGAGACAGGAGGATTGGGGATCGCAGACCGTCTCAGCTACTTAGTGAGGCCCTTGGCAACTCCGTGAGATTCTGTTTCAAAAAAATAAAGGATAAAAAAAGGGGCTGGTAGTGTACCCCGGAGGTAGAATGCCCCTGGGTTCCATCCCCCAGTTCTGCACAAAATTAATAAATAAATAATAAATAAATAAATAAATGTAGGGCTGGTGTCGTAGCTCAGTGGTAGAATTCTCCCAAGTTCCATCCCCAATACCACAAAAAGAAAAAAAAGAAAAGAAATACAATTCCAATCCTCTATGTAGTAGGTGAATTGCTGGGGTGAGGATAAAAGGTGAGACATGTAAATATAGTTTACTCAATGCACCTTGTTTTAATAAGCCCAAAAGTTAACAAGTTATCTTACTGGGTCAAATAAAAGCAGCTCTTTGTTCCAAGGATAATAAATCATACCTCAAACAAATCCAAGTCAACCTGCACACGCAAGCTGCTGGTCACAAAAGTAACCCAGCGAAAGAGGTCCAGCTCGTGTAGTATAAATTCACCACCTAAAACATTTTTCAAAGCATATAACTTTATGGCAATGAGGTTTTTAAATTCAAAGATTAAAGCTTATACTTTTTGTAAGAAAATAATATTAACATTAATTCAAGACAGAAAGATGTGCCTTGATTGACATTAGAAGTTTGATTAACTAATGTCTGTTTTTCACTCGTGTTAACAATTCCTGTGGTTTTCTGCATCATCAGTTATTAAACTAAAGAAGTAAATTATCTGCCATGATACATCAATGTTCAAATATGGTATTCCACCTCACACACAAGCTTTTTTTTCCCCTTTGTGTGTGTGTTTGGGGGGAGGTGGTAGTGGGATTGAACCCAGAGTCATTCTAACTCTGAGCTATAAACCCAGCCCTTTGTATTTTGAAACAAGGTGTCACTAAGTTTCTCAGGATGGGCTCCAACCTGCTCAGCCTAGGAAATATTGGGACTGGGATTACAGGCATGCGCCACCATGCCTGTCCAGCTATGAGCTAATTTTTTTTAACTTATGTGCTTATGATCTCATCCTGATTTAACTACTAAGATAATTAACATTAAATAAAATATTAAAACCAGCAAATATCAATAAAATTCAGTAAACACAAACATTAAAATCTGTAAATAATACAATGTCTCTATAAAATATAGTACTTACTGAATAAGTACCAACATATATCCTATGCTATGTGCAATACTAATTAACCAAATGCGTTTATAAGCTTCACTATAATAAACTGGATGCTAGGTCCATTTATTATAGTATCTACAAATAAAGTATATCATTTAGCTTCACAAAATAAAATGAAGTACCAAAAAATTACAAATTATCTACCAGAGGTTGGTTGGTTTGTTTGGTGGTGGTACTGGGGTTCCTGGAAACCCTTCTGCCTCCGGGCCACACTCCCAGACACCTATTTTTTATATTTTTATTTGGAAACAGGGTCTCTTAAGCCAGGGAGGCTGGCTTCGAACCTGCGCGATCTTCCTGTCTCTACTTCTCAAGTGCGGGGATTACAAGTGTGTGCCACCATGCCTGGTTTACCAGAGTTACTTTTAAATATATGTAATCCAGCTAAGTAATAACAATGTTTTTCTAATTTTGAATTTTAACTAACATGTTTAGGTGATGGCTATCAGATCATTTCTCATACACATAATTCACTGAAGAGTAGGACAGCTAGATTATGGAGGTCAGAAACAAACTATGGTTGCAGATCAAAAAGTCAAATGTGGAACAGCCAACCGCTAAACATTTTATATACAATCTGACAATTTAAGACACTGGGATATTTTATCCATAAGAAATATAAGAGCACAGGCAGGCGTGGTGGTGCACGCTAGTAATCCCAGCACTTGGGAGGCTGAGGCAGGAGGATCGCACAGGTTCAAAGCCAGCCTCAGCTACTTTTGAGGCTCTCAGCAACTTAGTGAGAACCTGTTTCCAAATAAAGTGTAAAATAGGTCTGGGAGTATAGCCCAGAGGTAGAAAAGCCCCTGGGTTCTATCCCCAGTACCACAAAAAAAAAGAAGAAGAAGAAGAAGAGGAGGAGGAGGAGGAGGAGGAGGAGGAGGAATACAATAGCATTCCCCTATCAAATTGATATATGAAGTCCTTTTGGTCACAAACACGAAACATACCCACAGGTAGCACGGGGCATAAATATGTAATCTTCGTAAAGATGGAGGGCAATCAAGCGATCAAGCCTCGGGCAGCCAGGAGCCGGGCACTTTTACAGCCTCTCTTTGAATCCTAACAGCGCCAGGGGCAGGTGGTGTAGCATTTACAGGGGTTTTTCCTAACTCAGTTGTCTGTGGTGAAGCTGGTATCTGAGCTAAGATCTGACTACAGAGCCAAGCAGCCTTCCTTCTTCAAGGTTTGCAAATCCAACATGACATGCTAAAGAATCCTCTTGTATGAAGTTATCCAACTGCAAGCCTGACTTGATTTTCATATTTATACTTCTCTTTTTACTTAAGCATTTAAGAAAGAAAGCACTCATTTCTCGACTTACTAAGAATATTCAGATTTTCTTTTTAATCTAGGAAAAAGTAACGGTGATCATTCAATCCACAAAACAGAATTCTCTCTGCCCCTTCACTGAAAAAAATAAAACTTACACTAGACCTCACAACATTCCTATGTACCGTATCTTTCAAAATAAAAAAAGGAGGGGGGGCATTTAAGAAAGAAAGCACTCATTTCTCGACTTACTAAGAATATTCAGATTTTCTTTTTAATCTAGGAAAAAGTAACGGTGATCATTCAATCCACAAAACAGAATTCTCTCTGCCCCTTCACTGAAAAAAATAAAACTTACACTAGACCTCACAACATTCCTATGTACCGTATCTTTCAAAATAAAAAAAGGAGGGGGGGGGGACAAGATCTGATTACAAAACAGGGTATTTGAAAATGAAACTCCCCCAGAAAACCCATGACTATCATCACTGCATGTTACATTAAATTCCTCGTCAGACTAAAAGCAGTGAGGGAGGGGAAAGACGCCTTTCCAAAGCTGAAGGAAAAGGTGTTACCTTCCACTAGCAAATCTGCTTACGGCTTCCTCCCCCAATGCAGTACACAAATCTACAGAGAAGATTTAACTATCTCAAACCTCAAAATCATGTTCTAATCAACATTTCAATGATTACTTAACCATGCTCAGAGTTTAGTAATTCTCTCTTTGGTATTCAAATAATTAATGGGGGGCACTGCTGTTACCTGAATATTAATAAAAATCAGTATTAACCTGCACTGCATTCTAAATGGAAAATACAAAGCTGTAATGAACTTGCTCTGAAAAATATAGCATCACCATTTAAAACAACATTTTTAAGACTATTTCCAATTTACATTTGCCAAAAAAAAACTATGCCACACATACCCACTGTGGACTTGGGAAAACTCTATGCATAAAGAAATTATTCTGAAACCGTAATTCAACACGGTTAACATTAGATCTATTACTTTGGAGCCTCAATAAGCTATTTTCTCTCCCCTGATTACTTCTCTATAATTGAATTTTTTAAATTATTTTCATGGAAATAGCTAAGTTAAACATCTTTGCTTTAACAAAAAAGATCATATTTTACATGTGGTAACATGAATTAAATGAAATAAGCAAATAACTGTTTAGAGGTCACTTCACAAGCTGTGACTGCTTCAGCATCTACTGGAAGCACTCTTCCAACAGAATTATTCATCTAAAGTCCACAAACGCTCCAGACACTAGCTCTGCCTCTTTAGAGGACTTCCCTTATTAGAACATTCTCTCCACTTCTGCAACAATCCTCACGGAGAACTAATACCAAGGTGATTCCAATACCGACGCCTGCACCGTCATGTACAACATACACTAATCCGTTTTGTATGAAAAAATGTGTCTAGAAACATGACATTTGTGTAAACATTACACTTAATATAAATTCTAATTTAAATGGGCATCAGCTTTAAAAACACTTTGACTCCCTAAAACAAAAGTTGCCATTTATAGGAAAAGAAATGAGCAAAGACAGCCCTCCAAAACAAGACAAAGTGCACAAAAAAAGCCTTAACAGCACAATGGTTACTTTTATCCTCACTTCCTGCATTCATATTTTTTAAATGTCATTTTTGAATGTTTCAAGAAAAAACTATTTTGTTTACCCTTTCCACAGACTCTTCAAGTACTGCCAAGGTAACAGAGATTTTAAAACTGACAACTAGAGTACTTAACAGTTGCCAAAACAACACAGCTGGATTCTTAAAGGAAAAGTACTCTTGTGTAATATACGCCTAATTGCAGCTCGAGAGAACCTCCTCTTCATAAAGGAACAGATACAAGACACAAGGAAAATAAGCCGTTCTAAACCCGAAGACTGTTAGGCTCTTTTTAAACACGTATACTCGTGGCTGCTAACACATCACCTCGCCGCAGACCTTTGTAAGAGCGGCCGTCGATCCCGGTCTCACTGTCAACGCCAAGCAGGCTGACGCTGGGTGGCCCCGATCTCCACGCGGCTCCCCACGGGGTCCGGCAGGAGCCGACTCCCACTCCCACTCCCACCAGGAAAGTCTCACCTGGCCCAAACTTCCTCGCACTAAGCCGTCGCCTGTTCTTAACCCTCGCTGTGCAAAGACGGACGCCACCGCACGGGGCGGCCAAGTTTCCGCCCCGGGCAGCGTCCCCCGAGCCGCGGGCTGGGTCCTCGCCCGGGGGTCGCCGCGCCCGCAGGTGCCCACCGCCCGGCCGCCGCCCCGGCGCCGCCGCCGACACGCGCACCGCGCGAGCTCACACCTGCGCCCCCCGCGGCACCCCTCCCCCGAGCAGAAGTGGGGAACTTCTTCAAGTCCACCCCGGGGGCCGTGCCCCGGGAGACCCCGGGCCCCCGAGAGCGCGGGAGGGAGGACCCCGGAGGCTGCGAGACCCCGGGAACTCCCTCAACTCCCCCGGGGGGGCGACGCACGCCGCCGCCCCCAGCCCCCCAGGCGCCGCGCGCCCCCCAGGTGCGGCCCCGGCGCCGCCCCGCCCCCACCCCGCCGCCCGCGCCCCCGGCCCTCCGCGGCCTCGCCCGGGGTCCCCGCGCCCGCCCCGCCGCCCCCGCGGCCCCGCCGCCCGCGGCCTCACCGTCCTCGGCGCCGCCGGCGGGCGCGCTCTCGCCGCAGCCCCGGCCGCCGCACTCCGCGCCGCCGGAGCCGCCTCCGTCAGCCGGGACTCGCGGGGCGCCGCGCACGGATCCCACGCCGGCGCTATTTTTAGAGCCAGGCCGCGGCCGGGCCGGGACTCGTTCTCGCGCGCGTGCGCACTGCGCCCGCCGTGTCCCTCCGCCGGCCCCGCGCCGCGCCGCCCGCCCGCCCGCGCTCGCGGCGGGTCCTAGAGCACGCCGAGCGGGCGAGCTCGGGCGGCGTAGGAAACGCGGCCACAGTCCTGCAGCGGGCGCTGCTCCGCAAGGACGTGAGGGCGGACTATGTTTTTCCGGGTGGGTGCGGAGAAGGAGCAGCCGACACAGGAAGGAGATGACGGCGGCCTGGCGCCGGGGCTGCAGGCGGGAGCTCGCTGCGCTCGGGAGGACCGAGCCGTCCTGGAAGGGATACTGGTCACTTGATGAGGGCCGGGCGCCTCCCAGGGCGGGGCGGCCGGCGGCGCCGCGCCCGGCCACCCCCGCCTCCCCCACGGCGGCCTGGCTGACCTGCCCACGGGGGCCGGGCCGGGAGCGGCCCTAGTGACGCGGCGCCTGGCCAATCGGCGCGCGCGGCCCGCAGCTCCAGCCAACCCGGGGCGCCGGGGGGCGGGGCCGGGCTCCGGGGGCGGGGCCGCGGGCGCGAGTCGGCAGTAGCTGGATTCCGAGGCCAGGCTGCGTCCTTCGGGACGGTCCAGACGCCCCCTGCCGCGCCTGGGGTGCGGGCCAGCTCCCCGCCCGCGGGGCGCGGCTGGCCTCCGAGACGTCGGCTCGCCACGCCGGAGCCCGCGCCCTCCCTGTGGTCAGAGCCGCACGCGGGGCGGCCGCCTGGTCACCCACGCGGGCAAGCTCCAGTGGACCCGGATCCCTGGCATGCAGCAGCCAAGACCCCGAAATCATCGGATTTATAAAGGGCACTTTAAAGCCGGCCAGGCACACTCCCCCAGCCCTGCTGTTGAGAAGCAAACCTGCTTATCTTGAGTTTTAATAATAACTAGTGTGAGGCTAAACTGTGTGGTCACTTGCATTTATATCGTTTTTGCAGACGGTCTCTTATGTAACCCTTACGACATCCCCCTTCAAGTAGATTTCAATTTCTGTTCCCATTTGACAGATGAAGAGAAAGGGGAGCTGAGAGTCTAGGCGACCTGTCAGGACCACTGAGCTTAAGAGGACTTGCACTCCTAGGCACTCTGCTCTGGGTTTTTTGTTTTTTGTTTCTTGGGTTGCTTTTTTTTTTTTTTTTTTTTTTTTCCTAAGAGGGGCAAAGGAGAGATGGGGTTAGTGGCTTTGTGGACAGAGGTCTTTAGGAAGTGGGCCGTGGCCGGTCCTCTCATACTGAAGGCCACTTAACTGGAGAGTTTTCCAGGGCTATGCCGCCTGCGACTGCCCCCAGATGTGCTCATGCAGTGAACGCAGAACAAATTGATTCTTTTCATTTCAAGATGAGAGGCGCGATCCTCAGTACAGACTTTAAAACCAGGCGATTGGGGTGGGTGGGCAGAGGAACTGGGAAGTCCCAGGGGAAGCTGGAGGCTGGCAGGCTCCCTCGCCAAGGACAGGGCACTGTGCGAGGAAGAACCCCCACAGACAGGACAAAGACGCCAGGCCCTGGAAAGCAAGCCTGGAGCTCTGCTCAGAACCCACACCAGTGCTCAGGGGAACCAGCAACAGGTACTGCGGGGCAGACTTGAAAACACATTAAAATGTGGGGTAAATCAGTAAGACGCGCGGAAGTGCTAGGAGCTGCAAAGCCAGCAGGATTTAGCACCTCTGCTCCAAGAAAACAGGAAGCGTTTGATACTTTCCCTTCAAAGCCTAGGGTCTGGGGCAAGGGACAGTGAGACACAGTTCGCGCCTTCCCGTCTGCCCTTCACCCTGGAAAAGGGGCAGTGAGGACAGATGGTCTTAAAAGAGGTTTCACAAACCTCTTCCTGTTCCACCCCAGGCTCCACCTTTCCAGAACTGAGTCTCCTGGGGCACGGACAGCTCAACCCAGACTACCCACCCAGCACTTATGCCTGTGCCGTGGGTCACCCCAAAGCCTGCATCCCTTAGAGAGAACCCCTCCCCATCATTTCCTGCATCAGTAAGCCCTTGCCTAAGAATTGCACGGGGGCAAGGAAAACAAGGAGAAGAGAAAGGGGGGAGTAAGTTTAGCAATGTGTAAAACAAATTAGCAGAGCACAATCAACTGTTGTGGAGAGTTCAGTTATTTTAGGAAGTCATCTCAGAACTCTGGTCAGATCTTGAAAGCCTGTTCTGAGGTCCAGCGTCTCCAGTAATTCTCCAGCAACTTGCGGTGCTCAGCTTGGCAGGGAGGGCTGCTGAGCATGTGCCTGCAGCACTGGCTCAGAGGGAAATTCTGAGGCGCAGACTGAGTCTGTCCTCCCACACCAGCCGGGCTCCTTAAAGGCACTCAGGTATCCAGGTGTCTGAACTCCAGGGCTCCGTATTGTGCTAGACACTGGATACGGAGGGCGGGCGCAGGCCTTCTTCCTTCACAGGGGCTGGCTACAGCTTAAAGCATGATCCGGCTTTGCCGTCTCCGCAGATGCCAGAGCACAGTAAATGAGTATCCAAGGCAAGAAGAGCTTTAGGAAGGGCTTCCTAAGGAAGACAATGCCGGAGTGAATCTGGAAAGCCTCCTGGTAAGATATAAAAGGCGCGCTCTCATTAAATCTAGATGTGAAGAATATAACTCCAGCTCCCGAGGAGTCCGGGATCCTGGTGCAGGGATCCGTCACCTCACTGTCCCCATTCAGAAGACCAGGAGGCGTCTTAGCCACACCCGCACGCTTCCTCCTGTCTGCGGGGGCAAAGCCCTTTAGAGCCATAAGTCTCCCCCTTTGTGTCGTTTCCTCAAAGGGCTTTCTCTAGGAGAGCGCCTTGGTGGAAGTCTAAGGATGCCTCTTTGTATGCCTGTCTCCTCTGTTCTAGAGAATGTGATCCTTAAAGAGAACCGCTGTGGTTTGCTTCTCACTGTATTCCATGTCTAGCACAGAGCCCGGCATGGATTTAGGCAAAGGGCCCCTTCATGCAGGGGCCCCCCGAGAGGACCCACAGCTTGTCCAGCGAGCCTGGAATCCGGATAGCATGGAGAAAGTGGTGGGGGTTCGAGCCAGAGGAGAGGTTGGGAGGGAACTAGCGAGCTGAGCCCTAGCGTGCTGGCCGTTTGTAGTCAAGGCCCTTTGCGTGCTACTCTGGAAGCACGGGGGAGATATTAAGCAGGTGAATTGCTTGATGGATTTGGCATTTTAGAAGGATTTCTCGGGGAGCAAGGCGCAGGGACTGTCACAACAGATTGGAGGAAACCAAGGAGACCTGACAACTAAATACAAAATGTGATTCTGGCTTCAATTCTAGTACAAAAAGATAACATAAAGGGGGGGGGGTGTTGGGGAGAGGTAATAAGGCCTATAGTTCATAATTATATAACATGGTAGCGTTGTATCATTGTTAATTTTCTGGCTTGATTGATAGTCACATTATCCTTATGTAATATGCTAACATTCAATGAATTCTCTGCACCGGTTTTAAAACTTAGTAAATTCAAAATTGTTTTAGTGATAAGATGAACTATTTTAATATTTTATATTTTACTCAACTCCCAGTTACAGCCTTCAAGTGGAGTTAATGTAGCTGGCCCACTAGTTATCTACAGCATTCTGATAATACCTTACAGTAGCGAGTTTAACTTCAATTTGAGCAATATCAGAACCATAGGTAGGCCGGGCGTGGTGGCGCACGCCTGCAATCCCAGTACTTGGGAGGCTAAGACAGAAGGGTCAGGTTCGTGACCGGCTTCAGCAACTGAGGCCCTCTGCAATTTAATGAGACCCTGTTTCAAAACAAAAAATAAAATAGGGCTGAGGATATACTCAGAGGGTTCAATATCCCTGGGTTCAATCTCTAGTACCAAAAAAAAAAAAAAAGTCATTGGTAAAATGTTTATAAGTATTAGTATTGGGGATGCTACATGTTCTAAATTGAAAGGAAGAATAGAAAAATAAAAAAATATTTCCAATTACTACACAAAACAATAGGTTTTATGTCTGCCATATAGCTATCCCCAAGCATCACAAAGTAATAAGAGACACGTGTTTAACTTCTAACATTGTTACATCCTTTTCAGGCATTAAAAGTAGTGTTTTCGCTTTTCTTATTTTAATCACATGGGCTTTTATTCTTGAATGCCTAGTGATGAAAAGGATGAATTCAGTTTCTCAAAGAAGGGGATGAAAGAACTTTCCTTGGCTCAGTTTATATTCTTACATGTAAAAGTCTACATAAAGATTAAATAAACTTTAAACACGCAAGAAATTGAATCTTTGACAGCTGGATGTTTAACACAATCCAAACTTCAAATAAGTCTTTCAGTTTCTATTATATGTTGTCATTTTGTTATATTTTTTCTTCTGTACAGAGCTTATTCAAACTTTGCGATTTTTCTTCAACAACCAGCAATATATTCACATGTCAATTACAATAACACCAAACCTTGAGTTTTTCTTTTCACTTTCTGTACCCATTCAAAGAGGAGCTAACTTCACACATCCCCCAGTGGCCCACCCACATCAGCTCCTTTCATATGAAACCGTCATGATCCCTCTCTCTCTCTCTCTCTCTCTCTCTCTCTCTCTCTCTCGTGATATTTGCAGGTGTATTTTTGCCACAATTTTCTGGAAGCCTGGACTATCCTACCAAGCGCCTTTGGTCCCCTCTTAATTAGTTTCAAAGTGCATTCCAAGCAGGACCAGTCTTTGCCATGCTTATCAGAATGAACATGTAGATGAATTCTGTGCCTGTTTGTTCCTGAAGATTCCATACAGAGAGAATGGCCACAGGTCATTCCCAAACCACAACTCGCAATCTAGCAAGGATTTTTTTTTTTAATCAGAGTTTTAGATTATTAAGATTTGAGCCGGGCGTGGTGGCGCACGCTTGTAATCCCCATGCTTGGGAGACGGAGACAGGAGGATCCCGGGGGTTCGAAGCCAGCCGTGCTGGCTTAAGAGACCTTGTTTCCAAATAAAAATATAAAATAGGTCTGGAGTGTAGCCTGGAGGTAGAAGGGTTTCCAGAAACCCCAGTAGCGCGCGCGCACACACACACACACACATACACACACACACACACACACACACACACACACACACAATTGAAACATCCCTGAAAAGGTAAGACCACAGGTTTGAGAGTCAAATGGTCCTTTGTTTAAATCATACATCTAGGGCTGGGGATGTAGCTCAGTGGTAGAGCAGTTGCCTAGCATTTGTGAGGCCCTGGGTTCAATCACTAGCACCAAAAAATTAAAAAGTAAGCCAGGCATGGTGGCACACGCTTGTAATCCCAGCATTCAGGAGGCTGAGACTGGAAGATCGCAATTTGCGGACAGCCTCAGCTACTTAGTGGGGTCCTATGCAACTCAGTGAGACCCTGTTTTAAAATAAAGAATAAAAAATAGGGCTGGGGCTGTAACTCAGAGGTAGAATTCCCCTGAGTTCCATCCCCAGTGCTGCAAAAAAAATTAAAATTTAAAGAAGAGGAGGAGAGGAAGAGGAGGAGGAGGAGGAGGAGGAGGAGGAGGAGGAGGAGGAGGAGGAGGAGTGGAAATAAGTCACATGTGTACTTTTCCAGGTGTGAAACACTAGCAAATTGCTAAGTAGCTCAACCAATCCGAACCTCAGTTTGCCTACATAGAAGATGATAGGAATCCTTACTGGAGATTATTTTGAGGATTGCATGATCCATGCAAGGTGCTTACGTAAGCTACATGTTCCTACATAACTAACAGTTGCATGTGCAGTTGTTTATTGGAGCGCCCCTGCCATATGCCGAGCACAAAGCACTGGGAATTCCGAGGAGAGTCCAGGTTCTCAGGGAGCCTGTGGTCCTGGGGGTAGACAGACAACCACAAGTGCATTAACAAGAAAATGCCAGGTGGTAACGAGGGCCGGGATGTCGGAGTAGCTGAGCCAGTACCTTGGCTTTGGGTACAGGGAAGATTTTTTGAGGTAGCAGCATCTAAGCCACGTGGCCAAAGGAGCTGGTACGAGAAGACCTGGGAGAGTGAGTAGAACAGAGAGAGGGATGAAGTCCTTGAGGTGGGACCAGGCTTCTTCTGCTTGCAAAACAGAATGGGCGCAAAGCTGGCTGAAGCCGAGTCGGGGGCACGGGGCTGTTCTTTAAGCAATGGTGGTTTGGTGTCGATCTGTCGTTACCTATTTAGGGCAATCAGAAAGCAGCAGTCGATTAAATCACCCACAAGTTAGTACAGACTGCTCCCTTCCTGCACCAGAGGGGCAGGGGAGGCTTTCTCTCTTAACCCATTCGTCTGATTTGTCAGTGTCATTTTTGTCTTAATTTTTTTTTTGCTGCAAGTTACAGTGACCCAAGTCAAACCAACTTATAGCAAAAAATTAAAAGGAAAATTTATTAGCTTCTGTATCTGAAAGATTCAAGGGTGCAGTAGTCCTCCCTTAACCACAGTTTTGCTTTTTGCAGGTTTAGCTACCAGTGGTCAATAAGCAGAAGGGTGGATACCATACAATAAGACACTTGGAGAGAAAAAATATCACATTTACATAATGTTTATTAGAGTGTGTTGTTATGGTTATTCTTTTAGCGGTTGTTAATCCTTTCACTGTCCCTAATTTGTTCATTGAATTTTATCATAGGTCAGGAAGGCAGTTCTCCATAAATTGGGATGCTATCATCTGAGGAAAGGGGCTATGTGCCACACCAACAAAAAGAAAACAGACACCACAGTAGCCCCTCACCAAAGTGATGGTTGTATGCTTGCACTTATACTGCAAGGGGCAGCAATTTGGGACCATGTCACCAAAGCTCTTGCTAGAAAAGCCACATAGGAAGAAAGTTGTCAGTAAGAAACCTAACAGATGGCACTGTAAGGCCGGAATACAAAATGGCAGCTTTGACCCTTGCAGCATCCCAAAGCCCTACCCGTGAGTCCCCTGCCCTCCACAGATAGCCCCTCCGGTGGCAAAGTCCCCACTTTGCCCTCTATTTCCCCCATTCGCCAGACAACCCGCATGTCGTCGTAATCCTAAACCTGCTAGGTTTCTGCTCCCTGCCAGCCTGCAACATGATGCAAACAAGCCAGTCCCGCCTTCCTTCCGAGGGGCACTACACCCCCTTGTTACTACGAGGCCTGCTTGGCACTGGGTTCTGCTGGCGCGCTCTGCTCCCCAGCGCAGCCCCTTTGTAACCCCTCGGCAGGCTGGATCTTCTTCCCCCGGTTTCATCTGTCCAGTGTCAGGTGTTGCGTGTTCAGCCATCTCATATTAATTAGGGCAGGGATCCCTCCTTCACTAACGGGCCGAAAAGGAAATGATCAGGTCACAGGCTTCAGATGCTTTCCAGGAGAACCCAGAGCCCTCTGTGCAGGCCGGTTCATTCCGGTACGCACTGGACTCTGCTAAACACCAAGACTCCTGCTGGCGGGCTTGGGGGCCAGGGCACACACTGGCCTAGAGCCCAGGTCATTTTCCCTGAGGCCTGGCCAGCAGCCGTGGTCTCTCACTCAGCAGCACCTTCCCTGGCATCTAGCCGACACATCATAGGCTTCCAATAAACGTTCCCCAAGTGAAAGAACCGATCTTTGTCTTCTCTCAGGCAAAGGCAAAAAGTATGGAACACTCTGGTCTGATGCAAAAATTTGGCTTCAGTTACAGCCAAAATGACCGACCCAGAAAATATGGAAATGGAAAATCTATTTCATCCTGGGCTTCATGGAGGAAGTACACGCCGGGGATCAAAAGCCACGTTTTCACTGTTTCTCTTGGCGCAGTGTCAAGATGGCTTTTCTTATGCCTAGCTCTTCAATGAGGTCCCTGTTTTTGTAGAAGTTTCAACCTCTGCTGGATAATTGCACAACTCTGGACTTGGTTTGGCTGCGTAGTTTTGGCATGATTGACTTTTTTTTTGGTACATGCTGTAGGCAAGATTTTTATGAGGCCTGATCCTTGTCTTGACTTTATTTGATCATGTATATCTGTAATCCGGCACACAGATGAAAGAAGACAGTACCTCTCAGCACCTAGAGAGGGGCGAACACTGCAGAAAATGATAACAAAGTGTTTATCAGACACGGATCTACAGGAATGCAAAAGGCCTTTCCAGAAATCATGTTCTGGCACATTCTGTGAATTAAGCACTCAGCTTCAAGGGGCTGCGTCCTCCCCTTGCCAATCATTTGCAATTTCCAGCAGCTCGGCTGAGTTGGCTTCAGCCTGAGCAAGGAAATGGGGTAAAAAGGCTGAAATTCTTCCCCAGAATCTTCCTTGGAGTCTGTGGATTCAGAAGAGTGTGCCTCAGGATCAATTTCTCCTGAAAAAACCTTTTCTAGAAGCAAACATGGGCAGAGATGGGGTTATAGAAAGACTGAATTTTTCATAAAAGATGAAAAGGCTTTAGCACACTGCGTTGGCAGGGTGTATCAAAACAGGCTTTCTCCTATATTGTTTAGGAGAGTAAAAATTGGTAAACTCTCTTTGGAAGGCAAATGTGTGTGTGTGTGTGTGTGTGTGTGTGTGTGTGTGTGTGTGTGTGTGTGTGTGTATGGGTGTGTGTGTCCCCGTTACCAGGGATTGATTGAACTTGGGGATTTCTACCTCTGAGCTACACCTCCAGCCCTTTTTAATTTTTTTATTTTGAAACAGGATGTCCCAAAGTCACTGAGCACTGGCCTCCCACCAGGGACCCTCCGGTCTCAGCCTCCCGGGGACTGGGATCACAGGCCTGTGCCACCACTCTCCACTACTGTGTCTCATAATTGAAATGCCCATGCCCTTGACCCAGATGCCCTTCCACACTAAACAATATACTCCATCAAGATACTTGCATGTATTCATTGCAGAATTATTTATAGCCGCAAAATAATTTTAAAAAGAAGCAAATGTCTATCAGAGATTGGGTAAACAATTTTAATACAACCATACAAGATCTTACTATTCAGCTTATATATATATACAACAGTCTCCCCTTGTCTGAGGGGGATACATTCTAAACTTCCAGTGTGTGTCTGAAACCATGGATAGTACCAAACCCTTTATATACTGCTTTCTTTCTTACATGCCCCATAGTATCGCCACATAGTTCCAGAGTCAATCTGTCTGTTTGTGTTTTATGTCCTCATACCTTCTTCATGTCACCACTCTTGTACTTTAAGACCACTGTAAACTAAGGTTTACTTGAATATAAGTAATATGATGACTGTTGATCTGGTAACCAAAAAATCTGGATTGACAGGTGAGTGGCATCCAGGTAGGTAGCTTATACAGTATGGAAACGGGCAAAGGGATAATTCACATCCTGGGCAAGAGAGAGTGGAGCAGCGTGAGATTTCATAATGCTACTCAGAATGTGGCATGCAATTGAAAACTTACCGGTGGCTTATTTCTGGAATTTTCTATGTATATTTTTAGACTATGTTTGACTATGGGTAATTGAAACTACAGAAAGCAAAGCCTTGGATAAAGAGAGACTGCTATATATAATAGCGGAGTGCATGTATGAGAGAGAGAGAGAGAGAGAGAGAGAGAGAGAGAGAGAGAGTGTGTGTGTGTGTGTGTGTGTGTGTGTGTACATTCATGAACCAGTGGTTTTCAACAGGAGAAACATCTGGTAATGTCTGGGGTCAGCTGGGGGTGGGTGCTACAGGCCTTTAGTAGGTAGAGGTCAGGGAAGCTGCTACTGTTCTGAGTGCAGAGGACAGCTCCTCCCTAAAGACAGAAAAGAAATATCCAGTACAACGTATCAGTCATGCTAAGGTTGAGAAACCCTACACCAATCTCTCAAATTTTCTTAAGTTATACCAGTAGCTGTAAAGACTTGGTATATCTGTTTTCTCTTGATGGAAATTTTCGTATGTGGATATTTTCTCCCTGTATTTTTAAGGAGCCAATGTTAGGTCGCTTTCCAATTGCATTTGAAGGCTCTCTCGTGCAAGGGGTCAGATGGCAGCAGGTTCTACTGCAGGTGTTTGTCTACTCTCCTTCGCTTCAGATCCCTTCCTACTTAGAGCAAATGGCAGACATACTAAGTGAGCTGCGGTTGAGATAAAGGACTCAGAACTCACAAGTTCTGGCCCATTTCTGTCACCTGGAGACAGAAACAATACTGATACATTCATACTAAGAGAAAAGAAAACTAGGTGTGGTGACACACAGCTGTAATCTCAGTTCTTAGGGGGCTGAGACAGGAGGATCACAGGTTTGAGGCCAGCCTCAGCAACTTGGTGAGACCCTGTTTCAAAATTTTAAAAAAGCGCCGGGCGTGGTGGCACATGCTTGTAACCTTGCTCTTGGGAGGTGGAGACAGAAGGATGGCACAGGTTCAAAGCCAGCCTCTCTGGCTTAAGAGACCCTGTTTCCAAATAAAAATATAAAAAAAAATAGGTGTCTGGGAGTGTAGCCCGGAGACAGAAGGTTTTCCAGGAACCCAATACCACAAATTAATAATAATAATAATAATAATAATAATAATAATAATAATATAGGGCTGGGAATGTAGTTCCAAGGTAGAATGCCCCTAGGTTTAGTCTCCTCAAAAAACAAGGAAGATATAATACTTCCAATGAGAATGCTCTCTAAGCAGGCACACAAATCCATTGTCTTGATATAACATGTCTAATTCTTCCTGATAGAAAATAACGCACATCTCCAAGTGAAGGTAGAGTGGGCTATTTCAAGATGAATCACATCTAGTTTGGCAATCTCTCTTCCCCCACCCCCCGAGAATGGCCTCCATTAGGGTAGAGAGAAAAGAGACGCTGGTTCCTATTCATCCTCCGTAATCAGCTGGCATCTCCAGCCATCCACACAGCTCACTCTGATTCATAAGCATAGCCACCACGGCACGCATGCTGGTATCTGCCCAGGCTGGGGTGCAGTGTTCCCTCACCCAGCGGTTGGGCTACTCTAGATTTCCTGTTAGTTATAAAATGTACATCAAACCCCACTGGACAAAGGCCCGTGAATCTTTTTCCTAAGGGTTCCCTCCTAGTTCTGTGGTTCTAGACTTTGGCTGCACAGTGGAATCAACTGTGGAGTTTTTACATTTTTTTGAGCCTCGCCCTTCACCCAGATCTGACTTAATTGGTTTTGGCAGCAGCAGGTGGGTGCATCATTTTTAAGAACCATCCGGCGATAGTGATGTGCACCCAGGGACAAGAACAGCTGCCCCCATCCCTCCCCACAGCCCACTTGGCTTCCTGAGGTTTCATTTGGACAGATGGGTCCCCTGTGGCCCTCAGACCCAATAGTTCTCTGCCTTCTTCACCCTCTGACATGACTTCTCATTGCGCGTGTTAGAGCAGGAATGGTTCTGATAACAGCTACACCCAAATGAAGCTCATGGAGCAGTCCTGGGAGTTCTGGGCAATAGCTGGATAAAGACACATGCTAATGGGATCCCCAGATATCCATAACCCTTGGAAAGAGTCGGCTCATAAGACAATCCAAAGATACCAGAGAGAGCACCTTTCAGGATGGAAGATGTCCTTGGATACAGGGCACAACTGGGAGAGAGAGAGAGAGACCACCTACCTACAAAGCCCCTGATAGAAGGTTCCCAAGGAAACTCCAGAGGCATTAGAGCAATTCCACATTGTGCTGTATTGGCCGCATGGCTGATAGGAGATTGGGGCAATGCTCCAAGCCCATCGAGGGACACGTCCACAGCTGCCATTGTGAGACTGGGAGCAGTATGTCCCCTTGTTCTTCTGCACAACCCCGTCCCTGTGCGTTGGAGGCACCTGCTCTTATTGAATCCCGAACAGCAGAGTTCTTGCAATCCTCACAGCTACCTGTGCAGGATTTGCACATGGGGCTCCTGAGATCCAGGCAATGAGTGGATCCCATGCTATTCCCGGGACATTCCTAGGCCCCCAAGGACTCTCTCTGGGGCTGGAGGGAGAGGCAGATCAGGAGGCGCTGCGGGGAAGCAGGGGTCAAGCTCAAGATAGGACAACTCCACTAATGGTAGTGACATGTGATAGCCCAGTTGTTGATCCAACAGGTGCTGGAAACCTGGCAGCAGAGCTGCCACAAACACGCGGTGTGTCCCAAAAGAGCCCAGGGTCAGCCATCTGGCTTGGCTAACCACAGGGGACTCACCTGCAGGTCACAGCTGTCCCCAGCCTCAGACGAGAGCCCAGCAGTGACTAACAGGTGCCACCCATAACTATTAGAGCCCAGAAGTTGATAGCTGTCATTCAGCTGTTGGACATTCTATGCAGTGTATGTCATGGGTGATGGTGGGTGACATTCGTGGTTAAAATGTGTACAGAATCAGTGTACAGATCAGCGTACAGAAGTGCTGTGGTCCCCATAATTTATTGACACAAAAGTGGGTGTCTGTGCACAGTGGAAACTGTCATGCATGTGAATAATGCCCCCTTGCTCCTGGCAAAACTCATTGGGATGGACATTTCCTTGTTTCAAGAGTTTTTTATTGTTGGCTTATTAAAGACATTTATTTAAAGGGTGTTCATGGGGATTATCTCAACTTTAAATTCATAGCTTAAAAATTAAATAGAGACTTGATATTATTTTATAGATACTTTTTTTGGTGGTACTGAGGATGGAACCCTTTCTATGTCCGGGCTACACTCCCAGATCTATTTTATATTTTATTTGGAAACAGAGTCTCTTAGGCCAGCAAGGCTGGCTTCCAGCCAGCACAATCCTCCTGTCTCTGCCTCCCAAGCACAGGGATTACAAGCGTGCGCCACCACGCCCGGCTTATAGATACATATTTTAGAGTAAAAATAAAGATGGTACATATTAATTCAGGAGGGTGAAACCTCCCAGAGGGCTGAGGAAACGCAGAAAGAAAAAATGAACCGAGTTGGGGCAGCGGGGCGGGAACCTCAGCTGTTTTGCATATTAAAAAAACACACAGAAAGATCTGAAGAGGACTAAGGATGTAGCTCAGAAGGATGGAGCTTGCCTAATATGTGGTGAGGGCCTCAGTTTGATCCCCAGTACTAAAAAAATTTGAAAAAATACACCAGAAGGTCAATACCTGTTAAATCTGGGCAGTAGAAGCTCCATGAACATGTCTAATTTTTTATGTATTTTTGTACCCTTGAATTTATTTATTTACTTATTTATTTATTTATTTGGTGGTACTGGAGTTCCTGGAAACCCTTCTACTTCCGGGCTACACTCCCAGACATATTTTTTATATTTTTATTTGGAAACAGGGTCTCTTAAGCCAGCGCGGCTGGCTTTGAACATGCACGATCCTCCTGTCTCCGCTTCCCAAGCACGGGATTACAAGCGTGCGCCACCACACCCAGCCCCCTTGAAATTTTTGTAATCAAAATAAACAGTTGTAAATGGGCGTGGTGGCGCACACTTGTGCTGAGACAGGAGGATTGCGCAGGTTCGAAGCTAGCCTCAGCTACTTAGTGAGGCTCTCAGCAACTTAGTGAGACCCTGTTTCCAAATAAAATATAAAATGGGTCTGGGATTATAGCCCAGAGGTAGAAAGTCTCTGGGTTCCACCCCCAGTGCCACCAAAAAAAAAAAACCGTTGTTAATGATGGGATGTAGAAAAGAAGTAAAGTTTATGGAACTGAGGTATACATTGGCATTTCTTTTTTTTTCTTCTTTCCAGTACTGGGGATTGAACACAGGGCATTTCACCACTAAGCTACACCCCTAGTCCTTATTTTTATTCTTTATTTTGAAAGAGGGTCTCACTAAATTGCAGAGGGCCTGACTAAATAGCTGAGGCTGGCCATTAACCTGAGATCTTCCTGTCTCAGCCTCCCAAGTACTAAGATTAAAGGTGTGTACCACCACACCCAGCTTAAATAACCCTTGTGTGTGTGTGTATGTGTGTGTGTGTGTGTGTGTGTGAGTGTGTGTGTGTGTGTGTGTGTGTGTGAGAGAGAGAGAGAGAGAGAGACTGACTGAGACTGACTGGGAAGTAACCCACAACCTTCTATCTCTGGGCTACACCTCCAGCCTTATCTTTTTTATTTTCTGTTTGTAAACACGGTCTAAGTTGTTGAGAGCTTTACTAACTTGCTGAGGCTGACTCTGAACCTGCAATCCTCCTGTCTCAGCCTCCCAAGTACAGGGATTGCCGGCATGCACCACCGTGCCTAGCCTAAATAACCATTGTTAAGTTTAAAGGTAGGTGTCTGGGTAAAGTCATTAGATCACTAGTAATTACTATTATTTTGGCCTTTTTAATTTCCTAGTGATAATCCAAAATACTCTGCATGGGAAAGAGACGTGTCGTTCCCTCAAGTCTTCAGCTTCTCCATGGGGAATAAATATCACAAAGACGTTAAGTAACTCAAGATCTAAGGCAGGGGCACATTTCCTGTTCAGTAGCCTGGGGGACTCGTGTGCATTTCCTCTGGGTCAGGAGGCCAGAGCCCTTACAGCTCTTGTTGAAGATGAGCCCGGGTGCAGCATGGTAGGTCAGGAGGCAGTGGGATGTGGAGGCGCAGAGCCAGGCTTCCGTTCCACCCCCTGAGCTGGGAGCCTTGGGTGCACTACGTACCCCTTAGGATTTCAGTTTCTTTTTTCTTTTTTGAGAGAATGTGTTAGACTAGCTGGTCTTACATAAGGTCTCTTCTAGGGCAAAAATGGTATCGTTTTATGTGCTTTATGATGCGGACTGTGTGAGTTATACTGTTATCGTTTAAAAAGAACACAACTTACCAAAGTATTACATACACCATAATCCAAATAGCATCTGAAAGGAAATGCACTGTGCTTTACAAATTCTCTGGGTGGTAGAATTTTCTTCTGTGTGTTTTTCCGCCTTTTTCATTTGCTGTACAATGAATATGTATTTTTTTTAATCTGAAAAGAATGTGTTTTTTTTAACACACTGGAAAGAGAACCAAAAATAGAATAAAACAACCCAAATTTTAATGTAACCAGGATACCAGACGGGAGGTCCAATGTCCCATATATTATGGAATGTTTTAAGATGTCAGGGGTCAGGATCTCATCTGACAGACGGACTCACCAGCAACCCCGGCTGCTCAGCAGCATCCGGGGAGTGTTTCCACAATGACTCACTGGGATGGTGCCAGCCGCCCCGACGCTGTGATGACCTGACACTGTGGTTCTCATGGAGTCTGGAAGGAGCTTGGATGCATCATAACGACTGCCTATTCAAGGCAACAGTGGAAAGGAGAATATGACTAATGACATTTGGAGGGCGTATGGGAGCAGAACCAAAACTCACAGCGACTTTTGGGCTGTGACACGCTGGATAGGAACAGAGCTGTGTATTCACAAAGCCAAGAGTGTGCGGCCTGGCCCAAGGACCAGAGGCAAAAGTAAACAGCAGACATGTCCAATGTGTCCATTTTCGGTGATGCCTTGAGATCCACACTGGGAGCTAGGCAAGAAGCCGCTCGACAGGTGGACTCCTCAGCACCAGGGGCAAAATTCCTTGGCCTGAGAACCAGAGAGAGGCCCATTTGCCATGAAGGGCATTCCCAGTTGTCTTATGCACACCTGTTTTTCCTCTTCTGCACTGAAACTATCCCCATAGCACCTTACCACTATTACAGAAGAGTCGCATCTAATCATTGCCAGATCCTAGCTTAGCCAATTGTATAAAATTCACAACTCCCAGATACTCCAGTTTTGACTAGTTAAAATTGGGATTCCTAACCTGGGTCTGCAGAACTCCAAAGGGTTCAATGGAACAAATTCAGAGTCCTTAAACTTGGACAAGAGAGCAATGTCGTGTTTATTTTCATGACCTTCTGATTGAAATTTAGCATTCCCTTCCTTAAAAGATGACGGCAGCTGGGCATGGTGGCACATGCTTGTAATCTCAGGACTTGAAAGGCTGAGACGGGAGGATGGGAGGTTCACGGCCAGTCTCAACTACTTAGTAATGCCCTTCACAACTTAGTGAGATCCTTTAAAAAAAAATAAAGAATAAAATATGGGGATGAGGGTGTAGCTCAGAGGAAGAATGCCCCTGGGTTCAGTCCCCAGTACTGCAAAAGAAAAAAAAAATTGGCAACAAGTCAGAGTAGTATTAAGAGTACTTTCTTCTGCAACCCCATTCAACATGAGGTTAAGTATTAGTCATTCCATTATCTTTGAAGACCCCTTCTTCTAGACAAGATGGAAAAACAGGGATTGGGGCTCTGCTGGTATAACTTAAAGGCTGCACAAAATACCGAACACAACCTTTTTGAAGGCATTGAACATCAGGTGACAACGGATAGTGATCTCTGAAAGGTGGGGAATAAGGTGAACGACTCAATTGCCTTAGCCCACTGCCTAAAGAAGACATCCAGGTATCTGTGTAGGGAGAGGAATGCAGGGAGCCTACTGGGCCCCCTGGGGGGAGGAGACCGGGCTGGGAATCCCAGAGACTGGCTCAAGGTTGCACAGCAGAGTATCAAAGAGGAAATCATGAACTTGAAACTATCAAACAACCCCCTGTACAGCTACAGCTAAAGACAGCTTAGCCTATGGGCGAGAGAAAACTGCCCACGGCTCAGGAGAGAAGCACCTGAAAGGGTTCGAGGAAAGTTTCTGGAACTCTCACTAAGTAGGAGAGAACTCATAATCTACTGGACATTGGTTTCACCTCAGTAATTGGGAGCGGGAGGAAGTTAGCTGTAATCTACATGCTATGCTGATACCTCCTATTAAAGCTAACATGTCAAACCTGAATCTAAGTGGTTCCAAGTCCCTTATTTGAATTTCTGATCAAGACTCAAAGATATCAATAGTAAAAGGAATACAAAACTGTCCAGCACTGAAAGAGATAAAATTCACCACGCTGCTTTTATTTTATGGAAAATGACCAGGCAAGCAAAGGAGCAGGACACTCTGACCCATAGAAAGAAAAATTAATCAGAAGAAACCAACCCCAAGCTGGGCACAGTGGTACACAACTATACTTCCCGTGCTTGGGAGGCTGAGACAGGACAATTGCAGGTTCAGGGAAAGCTTTGGAAATGTAGCAAGACCCTGCTTCAAAATAAGAAATTTTTAAAAGGGCTGGGCGTGTATCTCAGAGGTAGAGTGGGCTCGAGTTCAATCCCCAGAACAACAAAAAAGGAGAAAAGAAGAAAGAAACTGACCCCAAATAGACAATATTAGAGGCTCTACTACTTTAGCACATTTCAAGCATGTACCATAGTGTTATTAATTATACCGTGCTGTACAGTAGCTCTCCAGGACGCATTAATTCTGCATAAACTGAAATGTTATATTTCTGTACCAACATCTCCCCATAGCTTCCATCCCGCAAGCCCTAGCAACCGCCAATCTGCTCTCTGCTTCTCTTAAGTTCAGCTTCTTTAGTTTCTACACATTAATGAGATAGTGCGGTTGTGATTGTGTGTGTGTGTGTGTGTGTGTGTGTACATGTGTGCATGTGCCTATTTTACTTAGCATAAAGTCCTTGGGGTTCATCCATTTGGTTAAATATGACAGCGTTTTCTTCATTTATAAGGCTGAATAATGTTCATATATATATATATATGATATATATCCCATTGTCTGCAGATATACACATAGATATGCAAATTTTCTTTACCCATTTATTTGTTGATGGACAGCTAGGTTGCACCTACATTTTAATTATTATGAATAATTCTGCAGTGTACATAAAAATGCAGACTTTTTTGATATACTGATTTCATTTCCTTTGGATATATTCCTAGAAGTGGGATTTCTGGATCATATGGTAGTTCAATTTTTAACTTTTTAAGGAACATCCGTACTGTTTTCCATAATGGCCATACTAATTTACACTCCCAACATTTGCTGTCTTTCATCATTTCTGGTAATTGCTACGTCATCAAGTATGAGGAGATAGCTCCTTGTGGTTCTGGTTTGCATTTCCCTGATGATAGGTAATATTGAGCCCTTTTTCATATACCTGCTGGCTTTTTGTATGTTGTCTTTTGATAAATGTCCTTTCAGGTCCTTTGCCCATTTTAAAAACAGAGTTACTTGTTTTTCTGTTGTTGGGTTGTTGTCCGAGTTCCTTACATATTTTGTGTCTTAACCCCTCATCAGAAGTATGGTTTACAATTTTGTTCAGTCTATAGGTTGTCTCTTAACTCTGCTTTGCTGTGTGAAAGCTCGTACACCCTCGGTGCTGGGAATTCTGCCGGCCCCTTCCCTGTCTGAGTGCCTGTCTGCATCCAAGCTCTGACTTCCTAATACCAAAGCTATTTTCAAATACATTTTGAAGCCATTTCCCAACACCGGCACAATGTTAGGTGGGGGTTGTTATATGTGACCTTCATAATGTTGAGTCACATATGTAATTTGTTCAAAGTTTTTTAAATCACTAAACATGTTAAATTTTTTCAAATGCTTTTTTGCATCTGTTGATGTGATTATATGATTTTCCAATTCTATTAATGTATACATTCAATAATGTATCACATTTATTGATTTGTATATGTTGAACCCTTCTTGTATCCCCAGGATAAGTCCCACTTGTTCGTGGTGTGTGATCTCCTTAATGAGCTACTGAATTTTATTTTCTAGTATTTTGTTGACAATTTTTATGTCTATGTTCATCAGGAATATTGGCCTATAATTTTTATTTCTTGAAATGTCCTTGTCTGGCTTTAGTATATAGTAATGCTCATCTGTTAAATTTGGAACAATTGTTCCTTTTTATATAATTTTTTGGAAGAGTTTGGGAAGGATTGACTTTAATTATTTTTTAAATGTTTAGTTGAATTCATCAATAAAGCCCTCAGATCCTGTGATTTTATTTATTTATTTATTTATTTATTTATTTATTTTTGCAGGTCTGGGGATGGAACCCAGGGGCATTCAACCTCCGAGCTACACCCCCAGCCCTGTTTTTTATTCTTCATTTTGAAACAGGGTCTCACGGAGTTGCAGAGGGCCTCACTAAGTAGCTGAGGCTGCCTGCGAACCGCGATCCTCCAGTCTCAGCCTCCCGAGTGCTGGGATCACAAGCGTGCGCCACCACGCCCGGCTCTGTGATTTTCTTTTATTAACTGCTCATTCAACCTCTGCACTCATTATCGATCTTTTCAGATATTTTATTTCTGCACGATTCACTCTTGGCAGGTTGTATGTTCCTAGGAATTTATCTGTTTCTTCTAGGCTATGCAATTTGTTGAAATATAATTGTTCACCAGAGTCTCTTCTGGCCCTTTGTATTTCTGTACTATCGGTTTTGATATATTCTCTTCCCAAAAAAAGTAGGAGTAGCTATACTTATGTCAGACAAAGGCAAGAACTGTCATCAAAAACAGAAGATCATTATAACGGGCCAATTCATCAAGAGAATAAAACAATTCTGTGTCTATGCACTAACACTGGATCACCTCAATCTATAAAGCACGTAATAAGAGAATCAAAGAGAGAGATAGTGATATAAGAATAAGAAACTTCGGCACTCTACTTTCAACAATGGATAAATCACCCAGACAGAAATCGATAAGGAAACAGCAGACTTGAACCCCACCGTGGGCCAGGTGAACCTTATAGACATAAGCAGGGCAGCCCACTCAACAGCAGCAGAGTACATATTCCCTTCAGGCATCCATGGAGCCGTCTCCAGGAGAGATCATTAGGGCCACGAGACAAGTGCTAATGAATTTAAGAAGACTGAAATCGTATTAACTTTTCCTACCACAATGATATAAAACTAGGAGTCAGCAACAGGAGGAAGACTAGAAAATTCATAAATATGTAAACAGCACACTCCTGAACATCCAAAGGGCCAAAGAAGAAATCAGAAGGAAAAATCAAGTCATATCTTGGGAACAAGATAGTACCTAAGCATATTACCATGGAAAAGTGCGTTGTTTCATAATGACACAGGGGTCAGTTCATGAACAGAACACAGCTGTGCCAAACATGGATACATACACGCCTAGCTTAGCTTTGAGTTCTGAAAGTGTTTTACACAAACCAGGAGTGGTGTCACAGCTCGCGCCTGTAATCTCAGTATTTGGGAGGCTTAGATAGAAGTATCACAGGTTTAAGGCCAGCCTCGGCAATTTAATGAGACTCTCAGAAACTTAGTGAGACCCTGTTCCAAAATAAAAAATAAAATGGGATTGGGGGTATAGATCAGAGGTAAAATTTCCTTGGTTCAATCCCCAGCACCACAAGAAAAAGTAATAATTTTATAATAATAAGTATAGTGGGAAAGCACTTGATCAGAAGTCCTATTCTGTCGGCTCCTTTGCAAAGAATTTCCTTTGTGACTCTCCATTTATTGTGTAATCCAAAAACTTAACAGGGAAAAGTAACACGGAGTGTCATTTTAATGGCTATCACTTAAACGAAGAAAACATAATAGAAAATATTGAAAAGATAATGCAATTAATTTAAAGAGCCGATTGGCACCATTTGGAAGAGGATAGCCCGACAGAGCTCCTGCCTTGCTCAGTAAAAAGAATTTAAGCTGTTTAAATTTTTTAATTCCTTGCACTCAAACTGGAGAACTTTCAGAGAACTCAATAAAAGATGAAGGTCCGAAGCAAGGCATGGTGGTACACGCCTATAATCCCAGTACATGGGAAGCTGAGACAGGAGGATAGCAGGTTTGAGGCCAGCCTCAGCAACTGAGGTAGGACCTCAGCAACTTAGTGTGATACTGCTTCAAAATAATAATAGGGCTGGGGTGTAGCTAAGAGGTAGAAGGCGCTTGGGTTCAATCCCCAGTCTCCCTCTCTCTCTCTCTCTCTCTCTCTCTCTCCCTCACACACACACACACACACACACACACACACACACACACACACACACCACTTGGGGGTAAAACCCAATGTTTATATGCTGGGTAACTGCCACAATATATAAACATTTTGGTGAATGAGAATCAAAATGACTAGGAGCTTTTAAACTTTGGCATTTGCTATTGACAGACAAGAATATTTTATTTTCCAGAATTTTGAATAAAGTTAATGATTAAAGAAAAAATACTTTTTTTATTTTTTGATCTTTTAAAATGTACTTTAACTACTTAGAGCAAAAATAAAAATATTCTATCATGGCGCTTGTAACATATAAAGAAGTAGAAGATATGATGACCATGACAGAGGTCAAGAGGGTAAAAATGGAACTAGGCTGTTACAAGTATCTCCCTGTGTGTGCTATATAACGTTATTTGAAATAAGAGAAAGATGATCAAATACATAATTGTTATATAATTCATTTATATTATATTTACTTAATTTAATATAATTTCAATGTACATACATAAACACATGTATTACCTAACTATATATTAAACTCATATAAAACATGCATATTAAACTCTGTTGCAACCTCTGAGAGATAAAAATGAGATAGGGCTGAAAAGCTTGTAGAAGAGATGCAATGGGATTGTTAAAAACTGTCCAGAAGGAAGCAAAGATCAGACAGAATCAAAGGCAAAAATGTAGCAAGAGACCTAACGTCAATCCTGCTGATAGTAACATTAAATGTAAATGATGTAAACACTGTTCAAAAGAGATGGGTAGGTAAAAAGCAAAATTCAAATACATGCTGCCTGCAAGAGCCACTTTACATATACAATTACACGTGTACTAAAAATGACACTAGAGAAAACAGTATATTGTGCATGCAAGAAAGAATTGGCAGAGCAGACCTCGGACAGGCCTTCCAGCAAGGCTGGCCTCTGGCTGGGACACACAGACCTGGATAAAGTGAGTGTTCCTACCGTTCTCTGAACAAACACTGCATGCACCTAAACTATGCCAAATAGCACAGTTTATGTTGAGCAACCACTGAGCGTCTGAGAGTATATAGCATGGCAAGCGTGGTGGCACACACCTGTCATCCCAGTACTTGGGAGGCTGAGACAGGAGGATCGCAGGTTGAAAGGCCAGCCTCAGCAATTTAGTAAAACCCTGTTTCAAACTAAAAAAATAAAATAGGGCTGGGGGTGTAGCTCAGAGGTAGAATGCCTCTGTGTTGAATCTTTATTCACACACACACACACACACACACACACACCACAGAGTATAGGAGTATATGTATTTTTCTGATTCTTTATTCTTTTTTATAACTTCTAATTTTTCCAAAGTAAGAATACATTAGTTCTATCATTAAAAAAAAAAAAAGTTGTAACAGAAAGTTCTCAGCCAGATGGCATGGTATAGTAAAAATCTGGCTATCTGAGAGTCAAAGAGAATTTAAAAAATACTTCTCAGATCATTTCTGATTTAAGATGGTGCAATTCTCTGTTGGCAGAGGTTAGCCACGGCTCGGAGCCACCGAGGTAAGGTTTCCCCGCTGCCTGCAGCCTCGCTCACTGAGTCCTGACTCCCGCGCTCCCCGCCCCAGCCCTGGCACCAGGCCTGACTCCAAACCAAGTCCTCGTCTAGGATAAAGTCTATTTTTTTTTTCTTTCTCGTTTTTTTTTTTTATTGGTGCACTGTATTCATACGTCATAGTAGGATACATACTTTTGTAGACATACATGCACACTTTTCCCAGTCAGCCCCCACCCAATCCCCACCCCATTCCCTCCCTATCCCTCCCTCCCATGCTTGGCTTAGCAGTTGACATCTAGTATTATGGCAATTTATCTAAAATTAAAAATTATAATCTCACATAACAGTTTCATTTGTCTAATACCAAGCTTTTGATGACTTAAAGATAACATTTCAATATTTCTTTGTGCTTTCTTTCTTACCAGAGAATGTTTTTTTCTATTTTTTAGGTGAAACTATCATATATTTATGTATTTATTTTTCAGAAAAAAAATCTATCCTAATATGTAATATGGAGTCTCGGTACCCAAAACGATCTTGAAAAAGAACAAAGCTAGAAGATATATATTTTCTAATTTCAAACCATATAAAGCTACAATAATTGAAACAGTGTAGTACTATTCTAAAGGCAGATATATAAACCATTGGAGTTAAATAAAAGCCTAGAGCTAAATTCTTCCCTATATTGTCAAGTTATTTTTGACAAGGTTTCCATGAACATTTGGTGGTGGAAATATAAATCTTTTAACTAAATATTGTTGAAAAATAATAATTACATGGAAAAGAATAAAATTGGACCCTTACCTAATCCCATATACAAATATTAACTCAAAATAGATAATAGACCTAAATATAAATCTTAAGACTATAAACTTTTAGGAGAAAATCTGGGTCATAAAACCTCACAACATTGAAATTGGCAGTGATTTCTTGGTTATGATTTCAATGGCACAGGCAACAGAGGAGTATACAGACTCCCTAAAAAAAAAAAAAATTGTATATCCAAAGACAATGTAAACAGAGTTAACAGTTACTAATAGAATGGGATAAAATATTTCCAATTGCTATATCTGAAGGTATATTAATATTCCAACTAGAAATCCTAAAAATTAACAACAATAAAGGCAAACAATACCATTTAGAGATAGGTAAAAGACTAACATAAATAATGAATCTCCACAGATAACCAATCTTAATTGTCTGTTGGATGGAAACTCTTGTTTCTCTGGTTCTGGTGTGTGTTACCTATTTCTTCTTTGTAGTTAATCTCTTTGAGTATTTTCTCTAGTGCTGGTTTTGAAGACATAAATTCCTTC
This sequence comes from Muscardinus avellanarius, assembly GCF_963383645.1. NCBI lineage: Eukaryota > Metazoa > Chordata > Mammalia > Rodentia > Gliridae > Muscardinus > Muscardinus avellanarius. The sequence goes on along the minus strand of NC_137788.1, from coordinate 159,036,134 downwards.
AGTTTCTGTTTGTCATGGAAGCTTCTTATTTTTCCATCTAATTTGATAGAAAGTTTTGCTGGGTAGGAAATTTTTGGCTGGAAGTTGTTTTCTTTCAGAGTTTGGAATATGTTACTCCAAGCCCTTCTGGCTCTCATGACTTGGTTTGGGAAGTCTGGAGTGATTCTAATTGGTTTGCCTCTGAATGTCAGTTGGCCCTTTGTTTTTGTTGCCTTTAAGATTCTCTGCTTGGCTTCCACATTGGTCATTTTGACAATTATGTGGCGTGGGGATCCTCTTCTCTGATCCTGTCTAAAGGGAGTTCTATAAGTTTCCTGGACCTTTGTATCAACCTCTTGCTCTATGTTTGGAAAATTTTCTATTATTTTTTTGAAGAGATTGTTGATCCCTTTGGTTTCACTTTCTTTTCCCTCCTCTATTCCAATTATTCTTAGGTTAGCTCTCTTAAAATGGGCCCATATTTCTTCAATATCAGATTCCTGCTGTCGGATATTTTTTTCTAGATTAGAAACTATGAGTTCATTTTTGGATTGCTCATCTTCTAAGAGCGAGATTCTGTTCTCCATGTGTTCTAATCGGTTGTTTGTGCTTTGAATTGAGGCCTTTACTTCATTAATTGCATCCTTTATCTCTTTTTGGCTCTCTCTGAGTTCTTTTCGAAGCACCTCTATTATTTCTACAGTTATTTTCCTGATTTGATCTTCTAGAAATCTCTGATTTTCTGTTTTATCGGGTTCTGATGTTGTGGGGTTGTGGGCATTAATTGCTCCAGTATTATTCCTCTTTCCCATGATTTCCGATGTTTGTGCCTTCTCTGGGTTCTTCCCTTGGGTCACTATGACTTCCCTTAAGGTGTTCTGGATCTCGAGTCAGTAGTATCTCGGACCCCACTACTCCTTTACTGGGTTTTATCATTGAGTCTCCGACCCAGAGAGTCGATAGAGGCTGCTTTAGACTGTGGGGGGTGCCAGGTTGCACGTTCTCCTATGTTGTGATATCTCTGCCACCGCCCCTCTCCCACTGGGTCAAGTCCCAGTGAGTCTAGTACTGGGATTTCTCCTCTGTGGCCCGCAATTTGACTCACTGTTCTTGAGTAGCTGTACTGGCCTCGCTGAATTCGCTGCTGCTGCCGCTGGTGGCAATATGGCGCCGCGGCTACGCCCTCGGCTATGGGGCTGGCGTTTTTCTTTTTGATTTTGATTTCTACTCTTAATCCCTGCAGCGTGTGCTGAGCTCGGCCACTGGGAGCTTTAGATGCTCTCTGCGCGGAGAAATCCCGCCTAGCTGTTCCGCAGTGGCTCACCTCGGCTTGCTGTAGCCGTCCTGTGAATTCGCCGGTGCCTCCGGCAGTATGGCGCTGCTGCCGCGTCTGCCACGTCCTCGGGCGCGAGGCCGGTTATCTCCTCTGTGGCTCTGTTCTCAGTCCGCTTTCTCTCTGGAGCCTGGTGATTTTTTGTTTCACTGGTGATGGTGTTTTCTGGCTATGAAAGGCGCTGATTTTGTGGTAATGGAGATTTGTTGTTAGCGGGGCTCTTAAGCCCCGTTTTTCTCGGTCGCCATCTTCCCGGAAGTCGGATAAAGTCTATTATTTGGCCATTTTAGTAGTTGTCCCTTGACCGGAAATTCTATAGACTCTAGGCCCTTGTCTTACTTTCGAGCCCTGGAATGGTATTTTAAGATATATGGGGGACATTTCCTTCCTTCCTTCCTTCCTTCCTTCCTTCCTTCCTTCCTTCTTTCTTTCCTTCCTTCTTCCTTGTACTGGGGATTGAATTCAGGGCCATTCTACCTCCAAGCCCCTAGCCCTTTTAATTTTTATTTTGAAATAGAGTCTCACTAAATTGCCGAGGTTTTGCAAAGCTGCTCAGGCTGTCCTTGAACCTGTGATCCTTTTGCCTCAGCTTCCAAAATACTGAGATTACAGGTGTGCGCCATCACACCCAGCTCTGACATTTTCTTAATTGACTAAAAGCACAAAAACATAAAAAGATTCTGAAAAATTATGATGCGAATAATATTATACACAGAATTATTTGGAGCAGATATTTCAAATCATCTTCACACATTTAAAAAAAATATTATAAGGTAAAAGTAAAAAAACCTTTTATGGGCTGTTACTTGGCCAGGAATATTCTTTTCCCTTCACTCAGATAATTTCTTTCCATTCCTCCAAATTCAGCTGAACCACCACTACCTTTTGGACTTCCAGATTCCATTTGCCCCAGTTACGTATTCCAGTAGACTGTGGTCCTTCTCAGTATTGCTGGAAGAGCTGTGTGCATGGCTCCACAATCCCTTCTCACCCCGGGGATGTGTTCCATGGAGCATGCGCCTGGTTGCGGGCTTAGGCACCCTGGCTTCCTTACTCAGTGCTACCACATACCAAGAATTCAGTAAAATACTCACTGAATAGGTGCAGAGATTTGTCATCAAAACCAGTGCACTGACTTTAAAACAACATTTCTACCAGTAAGGCTGACTTGGCTGGGATGCAACAGTACATTTGTTTGGCCCCCAAAGAAGAGGTCTTTGTGATACCTATCTGCAAATATGTGCTAATTTCAGACCCGCATGCGTGATTGCGTGCTTAACACCAAGAGCACGTCAGCAGCACCCCATCTCCTCTGACTCCGTCTTTTCTACACGGACTCTGTCTTCACTCTTGAGTCTATCTGGCTAATTTGCTCTCAGTGTTCTGAAGTTATCTCAGGGTTTCATCTTTTAGACTCAGTCAACAGCTCCTGGAGACCAGAGATGGTTTTTGTTTCTTTCAGATTCTCACACTTATCGAACACTTTTTTTTTTTTTTGCAGTAATGAGGATTGAACCTAGGGTTTCCCATACACTACACAAGTGCTCTACTATTGAGTTACACCCCAGCCTTCTGACATTCTGTGTGTGTGTGTGTGTGTGTGTGTGTGTGTGTGTGTGTGATTGAACTAGTGAATTTTACCTCTGGGCTACAACTCCAGCCCTTTTTATTATCTATCTCTATCTATCTATCTATCTATCTATCTATCTATCTATCTATCTATCTATTTATTTTCGGTACTGGGGTACCACAAAAGATAGAACCCAGGGGTATTCTACCTCTGAGCTACACCCCCAGCCCAATTTTTATTCTTTATTTTGAAACAGGGTCTCACTGAGTTGCAAAGGGCCTCAGTAAGTATTAGCTGAGGTTATCCGTGAACTGTGATCATCCTGTCTCTGCCTACCAAATGCTGGAATTACAAGCATGCACCACCATACCCGGCCCTTTTTATTTTATGTTCTGAAACAAGGTCTCACTAGGTTACTGAGAGTGTCGCTACATTGCCGAGGCTGTTCTAAACCCTGCGCTCTCCTCCTGTCTTCATCTCTCTAGGTGTTATCACCATGTCTGGCTCTAATATACTTCTGAAGTACCTGAAAAATAAAAATAATTTGACTATTTAATAATTGCACCAAAACAAATGAATTATTAGAAATAATCACTCTAAGGTAATTATTTCTTTTTTTTTTTTCTTTTGTGGGTCTGAGGATGAAACCCAGGGGCATTTGACCTCCAAGCTACACCCCCTGCCCTGTTTTTTATTCTTTATTTTGAAACAGGGTCTCACTAAGTTATGGTACGCCTCACTAAGTAGCTGAGGCTGTCCACGAACTGGGATCCTCCGGTCTCAGCCTCCCGAATGCTGGGATTACAAGCGTGCGCCACCACACCCGGCTTAAGGTGATTATTTATAATTATTGAAGACTGTATTCTCCTTTTAAAAGAAATAAAGCCATAGACTTCCTAAAAATGCATACACACAGACTGCAGGCTCTATAACCTTGCACCTAGGTTTATATTGAGAATAATACACAAAACTTATATACACGTACACTTGTTTAATTCCAGCCAATTATGCCCGTTATGTGCTATTTTATGAGTTTGTATTTATGAGATGCTATATAGGATCTGTCTATCAGTATTTGAAGAATCTGGGAGATTAAAAATAATTTTGGGAGCTTGCCGTGGAGGCTCACGCTTGTAATCCCTGCGCTTGAGAGGCTGAGACAGGAGGATCACGCAGGTTCGAAACCAGCCTCCGCTGATTTAAGAGACCCTGTTTCCAAATAAAAAATATATATAAAATAGGTCTGGGAGTGTAGCCCAGAGGTAGAAGGCCCCTGGGTTCCATCCCCAGCACCACACACACACACACACACACACACACACACACACACACACAAAATAATAATAATAATAATAATAATAATAATAATAATAAATAATAATAATAATTTTGGATTCATCAACCCAGTGAGACCCTGTCTCAAAATAAAAATAAAACAGGTCTGGGGGTGTGTAGCTCAGAGGTCTAATGCCTCTGGATTAAATTCCTACTACTACCCAAAAAAACCAAAATCTTTTTGGAGCCAGGTGTGGTGGTACACGCTGTAATTCCAGTGCTTGAGAGGCGGAGACAGGAGGATCGCACTTCAACGGCAGCTTCAGCAAGTAGCGAGACTCTCATGAACCTAGTAAGACCTCTGTTTCAGGATAAAATTAAAATCTGTCTGAGGGTGGAGTTCCAAGGTAGAACGTCCCTGGGTTCAAACCCCAGCACAAGAATAATAACAGTGAATCATTTTGAAAAAGAAAATGAACACTAAACACCTAAGGCAAATGCACTACTCTGGAGACAGCTGGCCTTGACTCCATGTTATAGTTAGGGGAGCCGAGATCCGGAGCACGAAACAGCCAGCCCAAGCGGGTGCCGATCCTAGGGAGTGGAGCTGCGAGCCAGTCCAAGTCTGTCCGCTCGGAAGGCCCAGAAAGTTCTGCTGTGTTGGCGTGCCCCTCAGTCACTAGCCAGAGGTTGTGCCCAAGTCCAGCTGCACAAACCACGAATATTAAAAGTGAACCTGGATGTGTAAAAAGGAACATGTTGTCAATGAGAATAAGAAAATAAGATCACAGGACGAAAAATAAGAAAGACCTTACTTCCTTTGCCAGTCACCTTGGACAAGCCTGTAAAATCGCACTATAATAATAGTGGATGTTCCATTGTATATGCTATTATAATATCCTGTTGTTATTTTTATCATCATTAAAAAAGAGAGCAGCTAATGGAGTGGTTCTAATCCCTGTTACACTCAATTCCTTCCTTTAAACCAAAAATACTGTTTGTCTGAGATCGTGTAACCAAATTCATAGCTCCTGTAAGCATAACTTCAAAATAATTAGTATAATGCATTGAATATAACATGAAGAAGAAATTAACTTACGATAAAATAGTACCTATTTCAATATGTACATATTCAGGCATGTCTAGACTAGAAGATATAATGAGCTAATCAAGTTTTTTGCACCAATATGTAGAATGACACTTACAAACACAGCCCGATCCAGGAGTGTTATATTGAGGCTTCAGATGCCATGAGCTGTGTTGCTAATGAAGACGTGATTTCCCCCCAAAATGAACTACCGGTGACGTTTCAAGCAAAATGCAATTCAGTCTTTTCTAAGTTTCTGTGAGCATTGCCTTCCTGGGAATCCAGTGCTTAGTAAAATTGTGCAAACGCTACTCTCTGTTCCCTGATACAACCGGGTATGATGGACACAGGGAACAGCTAAGAGACTTGCCCGCCTCCTGTCGGGCGGGGTATTCTACAGCTGTGCGGGACGCGGACCATTCTGTGCACCTCAGGGCTGCTCCGCGGGCATTTTCTAGGGTTCATTGTCAGCCGGGCGTGGTGGGCATGCTTGTAATCCCCGCACTTGGGAGGCTGAGACAGGAGGATCACGCAGGTTCAAAGCCAGCCCCAGCTACTTAGTGAGGCTCTCAGCAACTTAGTGAGACCCTGTTTCCAAATAAAATATTTTTTCAAAGGTCTGGGAGTATAGTCCGGAGGTATAAAAGCCCCTGGGTTCCACCCCCAGTACCAAAAAAAAAAAAAAAAAAAATGTTAGTATTGTCTTTCCAACCGGAAATAAGCGCGGCTACACCTTCTCCCCACACACCTGATTTTCACCCTTCCATTGTGAACCACTCATCTAACAAATGTGCTAAGTCACCTACAGATATCACTTAATAATGGATTCATTTATGTTTTTATTCAGCAAACACGATTCTATTATCACACGCCCATCCAGAGGGTAAGACACGGCGCTATGCTCTACCTAGCTGCGAACAAGACCATTTATTGTTCCTGATCACAAAGGACAAATGATCTGGTAGAGGAGACAGATGAAAAACACTTTCACACAAGTGGACAGGCAACTAAGCACTGTGTCAAGCACCCTGAAGGAAAGACTCAGCTCTTAGGAAATGGAGAAATACTTGGATCTTTTTGTTTTGTTTTGTTTTGTTTTGCTTTGTGGTCCTGGGGTCCTGGAAGCCCTTCTACCTCCGGGCTACACTCCCAGACCTATTTTATATTTTTTAATTTCGAAACAGGGTCTCTTAAGCCAGCGAGGCTGGCTCTGAACCTGCGCGATCCTCCTGTCTCCGCCTCCCAAGCGCGGGGATTACAAGCGTGCCCACCACGCCCGGCCACTTGGATCTCTTTTAAAGAAGCATATCAGGAAATGCTCTCTGAGCCAATCAACTTAAACCTAGACCTGAAGGGCGTCAAGGAGGCAGCTGGGTGAAGTTTTTTAAAATGCTTCTCCCAAAAGAAGAAAATGAAACTTGGAGAAGTGATGAGCCCAGACGGTCTCCTCTAACTATGTGAACCTTTTTGAACTCTAGTTCCAAAGACCATCGACTTTTCAGTTTAAAAAAATGAATGGTGCCAGGTATGGTGGTGCATGTCTGTAATTCCAGGACTTGAGAGGCTTAGCTAGGAGCATCACAGGTTCAAAGCCAGCCTCAGCAATTTAGTGAGGGTCTCAGCAACTGAGTGAGACCCTGTTTTCAAAAATAAAATAAAAAATAAAATGGGGCTGGGGGTATAGCTCAGAGGTAGAATGTCCCTGAGTTCAATCCCCAGCAACACACACACACACACACACACACACACACACACACACACACACTGAACACAGGTAAAAATTAAGGGTTGAAGAATTTAATATCTCAGATTTTCCCTGTGAAGATGGAGGCTGTATTATTAGTGGAAAGGGAGGGAAATAGAAGCAAGGGAGGGGGTGGGCAGAGGGCAGCAGTCCCAACTGGTGAGGACATAGCTGAGACTAGAATCCAAGCTAATCCATATTCTAGGTCAGGATACACTGTATACAGCAGAAACCACCCTAGCTGTTTTGAGCAGAAAGGTATTTAATACGAGGAACTGTGTGCTTTCATTAAAAGGAGAGGAATAATTGGAAGGTTCTAGGCACGGATCCGGAGAGGCCTTGAGGAACTCGGAATATGACTGTGGTGCCAGAGATGCCACAACTAGCAGGAAGGGAAACCTAAGAACTCCCCCGTCTGTAGGACACTTCCCTCAGTTGCACTTTAGAAATCATAAGTTGGCTTTCAAGTCAAGCAGTGGTTCTAGACCCACACCAGAAAAAAAAAAAAAAAAAAAAAATTCTCCGTGTCCTGCCACTGGAGGAAAAAACTGAAAGTAGGCTGGCTAATGCTATAGCAATAAACCCAACACAGCCTCACTGGCATTCATCCGCAGAAACTACAGAAGTCTGTTCTGCACCTTATTGTTGCCTTCCCAACATTGTGCAAGGATGCTCCATAGGTCAGATGGAATGGGGTCCAGAAGTTGAGCTGCAAGGGATCCGGGAAAAAATTGTTGTTAGCTTTCCAGCCTAGCAGGACACAGAGGGTCAGTCAGAAGGTGGATGAACAATAAACCCACCCGTGATAACTCTTCGCATCTTAACTTCCCAATAGGCTTTTTCTTAATCTTAAAAGGTTTATAAGATGAAATGATATTAAAGTTTGTATAAAAATATGGAAGCTCTAATTCTTGTCCTCAGTATCGTACAGACTGCAAATCTTAAGTGAAGGGGCTCTGCAAGGTACTGATATTTTTCACTGAACTTCATCTGGGCCTAAGAGAATTTGAGAATTTCGGAGCAGAATAGGATATTTTATCTTTATCTGAAATCTGGAGAAAGAAAACCTCAGAGAAGCCCAAGCCCTGGAAGTTCCTGTTCTGAACTGAGTGAGCACTCAGACACAAAATTATCCCCTCAGCTCCTAAAATCATATTTTCATAGGTTTTGAAAGAGTTTAAGGGCCACAGAGTCAGATGTGCAACAGAGCAGTCTTTTTATGCCTGGGGCAAATTCCAAGTGCCCCTCCAATCTGCCCCCCTAATTTGCCTAAACCTTAGGACAAGAAGGCTGCAATTAGAGAGGTATTTTTAAATCGTCTAAGGTTTATGTGGCACTTCTTTCCCCTATACACGGTCTTGCCAAAACGCTGTTATTTTCACAGAGGAAATAAAAGAGTGGGCTTAAAATTACAAGTCACATTCTAAGCCAGGAAAAGGAAGTGGGTTCTCTGGGGCAACCTCCAGCCTGGACCCCACATAGTAATGTCGACCTCACAACGCCACAGAGTCTAGCACCTGCAGATAGCCGTGGTTGGCCCCTGAAATGTGAAGACTCTAGATGCCAATTTTTCTACTTAGATCTGTGTGGCACCTTGTCAGGCATTAGCTGTGAGTGTGAGTGAGTGTGTGTGTGTGTGTGTGTGTGTGTGTGTGTGTGTGCGTGCACGCATGCTTTTGTTGGCTGGGTCAATGTGAAGAAAGGAGACAGTTTGGCCCCCAGTTCCTTAAATGTCAGAAATGTTCTCACTGCCTCCATGGGTGAAGTGTTCTTGTCCCCTCCCCCCACAGAGGCTCATGACATTTCATCTGTTCTGGAAATGACAGAAGACAGGTCCCTCTGGGATTCACGCGCCTCTGCTGGGATTTTCACACCGTTCACCATGTTCACATGAAGCAACAGCTGGGTTGAAGAGAGCTGATAAAAATAGCAACATCACACTGCAAGTGAGCTGCGTGGAAAAGAAGGCGAGTCAGGTAGCTAATGCAGGGTGGCACCGGTTTCTATTTTTCCCAGTCCAGAGTGTCTCAGAACACCCACCTTTCAGAAAGAGCAAAGCTGGTTTCTCTTTTGTCTAAGTGTTAACTAGGAGAGGGCCAGACAGACAGCTCCTGCCCTCCTCCTCCTCCTCCTCCTCCTCCTCCTCCTCCTCCTCCTCCTCCTCCTCGTCCTCCTCCTCGTGCTCGTCCTCCTCCTTCTCCTCTTCTTCCTTCTCCTCTTCCTCCTCCTCCTCCTCCTCCTCCTCCTCCTCCTCCTCGTGCTCGTCCTCCTCCTCGTCCTCCTCCTTCTCCTCTTCCTCCTCCTCCTCCTCCTCCTCCTCCTCCTCCTCCTCCTCCTTCTCCTCTTCTTCCTTCTCCTCGTCCTCCTCCTCGTGCTCGTCCTCCTTCTCCTCTTCTTCCTTCTCCTCGTCCTCCTCCTTCTCCTCCTCCTCGTCCTCCTCCTCATCCTCATCCTCGTCCTCATCCTCCTCCTTCTCCTCTTCTTCCTTCTCCTCGTCCTCCTCCTCCTCCTCCTCGTCCTCCTCCTCCTCCTTCTCCTCCTCCTCGTCCTCCTCCTCGTCCTCCTCCTCGTGCTCGTCCTCCTCCTTCTCCTCTTCTTCCTTCTCCTCTTCCTTCTCCTCCTCCTCCCCACTTGTAGGCATCTCGTTGGCCTGATTGCTAGCTGGTAGATGGGCAACTGGACACCTTAGCTCCTGAGCAAGTGAGCCCAGCCAACTTTGGGGACTTGGTCTTTAAGGCTGTTGTGTGTTGCTGCAGGAATTCCTGCTGTTATAATAGCTTCCCATTCATTAAAGCGTACCTTGCAATTGAACATTCTGACATAACGTAGCTAAGATTGTTGGCAGCAATGTTAACCATATTCCAGAGTTTCTTTCAGATGATGTTAAAATTTCACATCCTCGTGAATGCAAGCCACCTTCCCTTAAATAACTTAGGAAAAACAAGCTTCCCTCAGAACTTCATTGTTTCAATATTTTCCTAGCACACATTTACTCCTTTTACAAGTATTGAGGTGTGTGTGTATTTAGAGTCTGGGTGGACACTGGTGGGTTAGAATTTGACATCTTGTAAAAAGCCAGCCGTCTGAATGGATCTTAGAGAAAAGTTAGTAAAAGTCTAGTATTTTCTTCATAAGATCATATTTCTCCCTGTCTAAACCATTTGGTCATTTCACCACAGAACTATGTTTTGTCAAAAAGAGTATATTCACTCACTCTCGGCCTCAAGGTTTAAAAATAGCCTCTTAGATTTCTAAGGCAAAATATATTTTAAAAAAAAGTTAAAATGGAAAGGTACTAAAATGACTGGTTCCTTCCTTTTCTCCATCACAAAAAATATAGTCTTACTGTATACATTTATTACAATAACATTTTCTATGGAGAATTAATTGGCTTAAATTTCTAGCTACTTAGACAACTGGAAATCTTTAAAAACTCATTAAAATGCAAAGTAATAAAGTGCAAAATGCAACGGAAAGCCAAAATGAATTCATAATTTTTTAAGTGCCCACACAAAACGGGAAGCTTGTATTCCTCTTGGATGGCAAGTGGTTTAGTAAGTCTCCAATTCAAATGCGGTGGTTGTTTGCCGTCTGAATTCCAGCAGCCGAGTTCCTGTTTCCCCCCAGGTTTTAAAAAGCTTTATGTAACAGGACACAATTGAGATTTGTATCCCAAGCAATGACATTCTTGGAACCAACATGCTCCCTTAAATCTGGGGACTGAGCTGGGGCCGTGGTTCTGCTCCTTGACCCAGCTCCAGCACAAATAACAAGGTGTGAGCTGGCTGAGGTCAGAGAGACCACAGGCTTCATGACTCAATTCACCCTGAATTCACACCTCAACCTCACAGTCCCCTGAGTTACACACGAGGACAGAGACTCAGAGTGTGTCGGTTTTAACTCAATGGGATTTGAATTCCTGGCTTGCTGACCCCAGAATGGCCACCAGAGCCGCCCCACAAGCTTGCATGGGCCACCCAAACCTTCTGGGTACACACAGTGTCTTGTGTCTTTACATAAATTGAAATTAAATGCCATGTGTTTTTTTTTTTTTATTATTGACTTCTGCTCGCGAACATGTGCAACACTAAACAGAAAAAGGAAGGATCCCAGATGGGATTCTGGAATATGATTTCTCCACCAAATGATTTTATAACGTACCAGGCCCAACTTGTTTGGTCGGCCAGATGCTAAAATTGGACAGAAATTTGGACGGCTACTGAGGAAACAGGGCTGCTTCCTGTGTGCATCTGTCAGGTCTGCGGTGGCTTTTGTCCTTCCACCCACCAAGGCACATCTGGCCAGAGCGTGCTCCTCAGACGGCCCGGCCCACCCGGGCCAGCAGCCGGAGAACGCGCGCCCAGGGAGCGCAGGCACATGGCCACCTTGGTTACCCACGGGATAAATCCCGCTGGGGAGCGTGAGCTGAGGCCCTGAGTACATAGATTCAGAGGCCCGCACGCATGGACCAAAAGATGCGGAGAAGACCAAAAGAATTATGGGAGACTGAGGGGACGGGATTGAAAAGGCCAAGAGCGTCCTGGAGATGCTGGGAGGGAGTGAGAACGAGGCGAAAAGAGATGAAAATCACATCTGTGCACGCGAACGGTCAGTGTCAGCGAACTGGCATCAAGGGGTAATTGCCTCCATGCCCAGGCATATTCTGGAAGCTTCTACAATGCCCCTCTTATACTCAGGGCAATACTGAGTGGGGATGTGGGGGAGAGATTTAACGGAATAACATTTAACTAAAATAAGAAAAATGTGCCGCCTCCTGCAGCCAAACTGTGAGGAAGACTGCCGAGTCCCCACCATGGGGCAAATGGTCCCTGGACTGGCTGAGAGGGACCACCCTCTGGCCCGTTCCCTGCAACTCCCTGCCTCTCACCTCAGTCTTTCTTTGGGAGGGGGCTTCATTGTCTCCAATCACCCTCCCACAAAGTAGGAGACAGGTGCTCTTCTGTTCTGCCCCTGAGAGATGAGGGCTCCCCCTCTTCCTTAACACTCCCCACCCCTACCACTTGGAAAGTCCTGGCAGGGTTAGGTCATGTACAAACCCCCTGAACCAATCCCTGCAGTCAGAGAATGGAAAGATGCTGCGATTGGTTCCTATGTGGTCATGTGACCGCCTCCTGGGCCAATAGCTGCATTCAGGGGCAGATGAGGTACTGTGATTGGCCCAACTCTGGCCATGTGCGCATCCAAAGAGGAGAATAATGAATTAAAGTATTTTGCTGAGTGCAGGGTAGTCAGGAGTGTTGGGCAGATGAAAAGAGTTGAGGGAAATCTGTTCAGATGGTCTACACAGGCTCTGGCAAGGAGTTGTCTATCAGGACTTAACTGGGAGCAAGCAGGCTGAACATTCTTGTTGGAGGGTGATATCAGAGTCTCAGGGGGAGTGCACAGTTGCAGCAAGTATATTAGATGATATAATTCACCAGGTGCAGTGGTGCAGGCCTGTAATCCCAGTACTTGGGAGGCCAAGACAGGAGGGTCTCAGATTCCAGTGCATGATAATCTATCAAGATCCCATTTCAAAATAAAAATAAAAATAGGGCTAGAGGTGTAGCTCGGAAGAAGATTGAACTCCTTGGGTTCAGTCCGCAATATTACTCACACACATACTACATATATATAAATTATCATTTGCTCTGCTTTGAATTTCAATATTTAATTTCATTTGAAATTTCAAATAATATTGAAGATAGCGTTTACATTTATTGCAATGAAGCCTGGACTTAAAATGTTTGCAAGCCAGCATTATAAGGGGGAGTTTCCCAGCTGTCTTGCCAGTGGCAGTATCTCCTCCTGTTTAGACAGAGGCTGGCTCGATTTCTTCTGTTTTCTCTGAGATGAATGGAAGAAATGGCCCCAAATGGCCAGCCCCATTCCAAGTGGGAGAAGGAGAGGGCAGGACGTGCTGATGTACTGACCTCCCGCCATGTATCATGCGTGTCATGGGCGTGTTCCCAGAGTGACCCCACTTCATCCTTCTGGCAGCTCAGCGAGGGTCAGCCGCTCAGGCTACTTGTTGTAGACACACCAGCTCTAAGACAGGCGTCTTGGCAGCTTGCTTAGACTCCCGCATACTGCCAAGTATGGCACTGGGGAAAGCAGTGCCAAGATGAACGAGATGGTGTTGGCAGAGCCCAGAGTGACGAAGGCTCTCCTGTCTGTCTGAGCCCTTCTTGGGATACTGGAGAGAGCCTTCTTTCAATCCAGTGTCCTCTAGAGTTTGGTCCTGCCGCAGCCTTGAAAGGGATCAGCCTGTTTCTACTTCCTGCCTAGAGTCAGCTCTCCGCAGAAAGCACCGGGGGTGAGCGGAGGGCTGGGTGAGCACAGGCGAGACGCCACTAGAGCCTCGTCACTCACCCATCCTGCGACATCGAGGTGACAGTGTCCACCTGCAGGGGTTTCAGTGAGGACCACAGCGTGACGGTGCAGAGTTTCTAGAGCAGGGCAGGACGCGCACTGAAGATTATGGGAGACACGGAGCCACTGTCACCAGTGAAGCACAAGCATCTGCCAATTTATTTTTATTTTCTTATTTATTTATTTATACCCAAAGCTCAGAGGCCCAGCTTTGCTCAGCGCTCTGGATGCCAGCCAAGCTAAATTAACACTCTTATCTTCTGGGCCCTGCAGCTGGCAGCTTCCCCACAGGTCTTTGCGGCATTTTCTTTAGGCTCAGCCCCGTGTCCTGGGAAGCCATCCTGGTCCAGTCAGGCTGTCCTCTGCCCTGGGCTCCTTCACCTACTTGCAGGTGAGACCCCTCCCCTGGGCTCTGTCTCTAGGGCCAGCTGAGCACATGCTTTTATTTATTTTATTTGGTGCTTTGCAATTTTACATGATATTGGGGTACTGAGTGTCAGACAGTGCGTGCACACAGCTCTTGGTGCCTCTCGGCCGGGTCCCCCCCTCCCGCACATAGAACCCCGAGAATATCATACTATGCAAGTGCAGCCAGTCTCAAAAAACGAGCAGGCGTCTGTTTTCTCTTATATGTGGAAGCTCGAGAGATAATCAGAAATCAGGGCCACATCAGCTGAGCGGAGACTCCAGGGCGGCGGCTGAGGGGCCGGGGAAGGGGACGAAGGCATCGAGTTTAACAGTTGAAATAATCTAGGAGTGTGTGCAAACTATCAGTCTAGTGTCAGAACTCATGATTTTAAACAAGCACAGGAGGTCGATGGGGCGGCCCCGCGCCCTGTGCATGGCGGGGACACGAAACATCCTGCTTTTGGAAGGGGCGGACACAAATATCCGAAACTTAACCTTGCCAGAGCAGATTCGCCAGATGTGCTTGTCCCACTGAGAGATCTCAGCCGGGCCGTGGGGCTCTGCTCTTAGGTTTTCTTAGGTCACTTTTCTCAAACTGGAAAGTGCGTGAGGATCCGGTATGGACCTGGTTAAGTTGCAGTTTCTGGTTGGAGGAGTCTGGGGTAGGCAGAGATGACAAAGCCCTGCCAAGCTCGCAGGTAATGCCCCCGATCCGGCCGAGGACCCTCCAAAGAGCTAGGCTCGGAGGCACTCCCCAGCAGCCACTGTCATGGTTTTGCCACACGTTATATTTGTTTTGTTGCTGTTGTTGTTTTTAGCCTCTATTTACTTTAAACTTTACTTTTTAATTTTAAATATTTTTATGACTTTTCTCTAAATATTTTTTCCATATATATTTTTCCATAATACATATATATATATATATATATATATATATATAATCTCAGCTTTCATGAGTGAGTTTTAACACAACTTCAACTGAATATATAACCATTAAAACAGGGTATATATATATATATTTTGGGGGGGGGCAGTACTGGGGTTGGAACCCAGGGGCATTCTACCTCCGAGCTACGCCCCAGCCTATTTTTAACTTTTTATTTTGAAACAGGGTCTCACTGTGTTACAAAGGGCCTCGCTAAGTAGTAGCTGAGGCTGTCTGCAAACCGTCAATCCTCCTGTCTCGGCCTCCCAAATGCTGGCGTTACAAGCATGCCCCACCAGGCCTGGCTTAAAAGAGGAAATATGTATTTATTTTTTATTTTGAAACAGTCTTGCTAAGTTGCTGAGACTGGCCTCAAACCTGCGATCCTCCTGTCCCAGCCTCCCACATACTGGGATGGATGACAGGTGTGTGTCACCACACCCAGCTGTTCTGGAGACCCTTTAAATTCAGCAGTTGATGTTTTTGCAGGAGAACCATGGATCGTGGAAGGGAGTTGGGTGTTTTACCCCACTTTGGACAACGTGTTAACTGTTGCAAAGACCACCTTCCTGAGGTTGTTAGGAGGTTGAGCCCTTTTGTCAGAAGCCAGAACGCCTCCGAAGGTGACAGGCAGCCGTAGATGCTCCTCCAAAGCTGTATTCAAGATGCTTTTTTGCTTAGCCACTATTTTGTGAAAATCTGTGCGGCAGCTAGAGAATAAGGGAAGAAAAAAAATCCCTCTAAATCCCTGTTGACTCTGAGGTGCTTGTTTACAAAGTAAAACGTCCCAGTGCATCGTTTCTTTTATAATTAAATCTAATAATAAGCCATTGTGGCTAAATTAATTTTGAGCTAATTCCATGGGAACTCCGTGTCCTGTATTGCTTCTGAACAAAAGCGCCTGGTGTGTGCAGTGTGATTCACGCTGAGACCAGGCCTCTAGGGACAAGCTCCGGGAGGCTGATAAATAGATACTACGTTAAAAGATCTAATGATCAGGACCCCTGGGGACCACAGACACTGCATGATGGGTTCTGAGAGCTCTGTGGGCTGTGTGTGGGTCGCCTCCCAAAGATGGGCATTCTGCTTGCAACACCAGCCCCTGCATAGCCCTGGATGGAGGCAAAGGTTTCCACTACAACCTGGGCCGCTCTGACCACAGCCCAGGGGCACCAGTATCCTGGCCGCAGGTGTTCGTGCACAGGCTCTTATAATAGCGATGATCACTGCAGTGCGCCATTCACGTTCACAAACAGGATTCTATCTCATCTCCAGCATCTGAGGGGTCTTCACAGATCTCTCCTATTTTGGGGAGGGGTCACTGGGGGCATTCTGTCTCTGGCACTACACCCCCAGCCCTTTCTGTTTTGTATTTGAAGCAAGGGTTTGCTAAGCTGCTGAGGTCTCACGAAGCTGCTGAAGCTGGCCTTGAACCTGCGATCCTCTTGTCTCTGCTTCCCAAGTATTGCGATTATAGGTATGTGCCACCCTGGGAGAAACCCAGGGTGGGTTTCTACTTTTTCTATATGCTAAAAAACTGAAATCATCCCAAGTGGTCACCATGTAAGAAGGAAGGTTTGGAGCTGATATTTCTACCCAGTCTCAATGAATAGTCATGAGATGGTAATTATGGAAGAGCCACTACCCACCAGGTGACTCCCCCAAGTCGCCCAGTAAGTATCTCTAAACGTTTCTCTAGAAGCTTCCTCCTCCTCCTCCCCCTCCTCCTCTTCCTCCTCCTCCCCCTCCTCCTCCCCCTCCTCTTCCTCCTCCCCCTCCCCCTCCTCCTCCTCCTCTTCCCCCTCCTCCTCCTCCTCCTCCCCCCCCTTCTCCTCCCCCCCCCCCTCCTCCTCCTCCTCCTCCTCCCCCCCTCCCCTCCTCCTCCTCCTCCTCCTCCTCCTCCTCCTCCTCCTCCTCCTCCTCCTTCTTCTTCTTCTTCTTCTTCTTCTTCTTCTTCTTCTTCTTCTTCCTTTTTCAGTACTGGAGATGGAACCCAGGGGCATTCTACCTCCAAGCTACACCCCCAGCCCTATTTTTTATTCTTTATTTTGAAACAGGGTCTCACTAAGTTGCAGAGGGCCTCACTAAGTACTGAGGCTGGCGGCAAACCTGTGATCCTCTTGTCTCAGCCTCCCAAGTACTGAGATTACAGGTGTGCGCCACCACGCGTGGCTGGAAGCTTCTTCCCTTGAATTTCAGATTTAATTCCAGTTTCCAATATGGCTGATACCGATTTCTCTCACTAAAATGTAAGTCATTCTGGGAACTGAGGTTGGGCCCTCTGCTCTATAATGGTGGAACCCAGGAGGCCCAGGGAACCATAAAACTGAAACACCTCAAAACAAGAGAAGCTGGAGACGCCGAGGCCAAGCTGGGCGGGAGTCCTTGACCTTCGGAAGAAATGGCCACAGCCAGTGTTTCTCCCTCTGACAGAATCATCTTTCTCAGATTGGCACATTTATGGCTCTGATGAGCTTGTACGATTTGCCTGTAGATTTCTCTTCTGTCTATCACTTGTTTGGCTTGGCATAGGATGATGGCATCCATGGAAGACACGGTCGCCATGCCAGGCAAAGGCAAACGCAGCACAGCCCGTGGTCTCCGAAGCCCAGGCCTCCGCGGTGTGTGGCTCTGAAGTCGCAGCGGTAGGACACCTGCCTGCGGCGATGTCTGCCCTGTGAGCCGACTGCCCGCCCAGTTGTGCAACTGGTTTAGATTATGGAGATGACCTTTGAAAGAATCCAGAGCGGATCCTTTCTAGGACTTCTGAAGAGATGCGTTTTAAGCAGGATTGTTTTTGTGTTAAAAAAAAAAAAAAAGAATTCAGTTGATGCTATCACTCCTGTTTCCTGTTTTGCAGACACCATGATTGCCTGAATATCCCCGGCCTTTCCCACCCAGACAGGTTGTGTCTGAAGGCAAGAACAGAGGCATTGGTTGGGAATGTTGGAGTCCAGGGGTGATTTGCTTATGTTGGGGCCTGGGGAGCATTTGTGTTCCTGGGCAGTCGTCATTCTTAACTAGCCCTTACCCACCCTTCACTTTGGCAACTAAGGTCCCTTTGAAGAGCTCCTAGGAGCCAGGCATTGTGACTCACACTTGCAGTCCCTGTACTTGGGAGGCTGAGCCAGGAGGATTTCAGATTCGTGGCCAGTCTCAGCTATTTCGTAAGGCCTCTGCAACTTAGCGAGACCCTGTTTCAAAATAACAAATAAGAGCCGGGCGTGGTGGCGCACGCTTGTAATCCCCGCACTTGGGAGGCTGAGACAGGAGGATCGCGCGGGTTCGAAGCCAGCCTCAGCTGGCCTAAGAGACCCTGTTTGCAAATAAAAATATAAAATAGGTCTGAGAGTGTAGCCCAGAGGTAGAAGGCCCCTGGGTTCCATCTCCAGTACCACCAAAAATAAATAAACAAATAAATAAATAAATAAATAATAGTGCTGGGGGTGTGATTCGAAGGTAGAATGCCCCTGGGTTCCATCCCCAGTACTATAAAAAGTAAAGTAAAATAAAATGAAAAAGCTCCTAAGACAACCTGAATCAATGCATGATTGTGTTTTTAACCAAGAAAACTGGGTGGCATTAGCAAGGAGCCCGAGCTCGGCATAGATTTTTTTTTTTTTTTTTTTTTTTTTGTGGTGGTACTGGGGTTCCTGGAAGCCCTTCTTCCTCCGGGCTACACTCCCAGACCTATTTTATATTTTTGAAACAGGGTCTCTTACGCCAGCACGGCTGGCTTCGAACCTGCGCGATCCTCCTGTCTCCGCCTCCCAAGCGCGGGGATTACAAGCGTGCGCCACCGCGCCCGGCCTTCGGCATAGATTTTAAGAGCTAAACTGAGGGGCAGGAGGAGGCTTCCCCAGCCTGGCTGACAAGTGCATCCCAGGGGTGAGAGATGACAAGAACAGAGCCCAGAATATTTGTTTCTCAGCTTGCCCCGGTTCACATCTGATCTTCCCAACAGGCTACAGAGCAGTCAGAACTGCTGCCCGGAAGAGGCGACCTTTAAATGGACATGCCATCCTCGCAAGACAGGAAGCCGCTGGCGCAAGGTCACCTTGTGGACCGGAGGGGAGCTGGCTGCCCTACCCACCTCCAGCCCTTCCTTCCACTCCCGCAGCCTGCGATGGCGTGCCCGCCGCCCCCTCACAGAGGGGTGGCAGGTGGCCTCCGAGGTCCACATCCGAAAGATGGCTTCCTCCTCTCTCCTTCCTGCCATGACCTGCTTGCAGCAGAATAGAGTTTAGTAGCAGAGTTCCACTCCTGGAGATGGCTGGAGTCCATTATTGAACTTTACCACTGGCTGGTTGAGCACCTTGGTCACGGTGGTACTGCCCTCTACCTCTAATCAATCAATCCTTCCTTCCTTCCTTCCTTCCTTTCTTCCTTCCTTCCTTCCTTCCTTCCTTCCTTCCTTCCACTAGAGATTGAACCCAGGAGCATTCTTCCTCTGAGCTACACCTCCAGCTATTCTTTTTATTTTGAAACAGAGTCTCACTAAGAGGCTGAGGAGGCTAGCTTCAACCTTTGCAATTCTCTTGTCTCAGCCTCCCAAGTACTGGGATAACAGGCGTGCACCACCAGCCCGGCTCGGAGGTCCTTTTGCCTCATCTAGCCCCATTCGGTGTCTGTTGCTTGCTACTTAACTGTCCCAAAGAGCTTTTATCTCCCAACCTGAGCGCAAGCCTGTCGGGATCCCTGTCTTCTCTTTCTGCACACGGCCTCTACACATGGAAAGGGAGAGGGAGTCATTTGAATTTCTGAATTAATTTTTAACTGGTAGCAATAATAATAATATTCTTTAAGATGCTAACGCTTTGGCTTTGTCAATAAATACACTGAAGGAGCATGGGAAAGACAGAAGACAAGCCAGCTTCCTGGAGAAGCCCGTGCGCCCATCATGGCGCCAGAGCGGCAGCAGCCAGACCACAGAGGGAGCCTCAGCTGATGTGCCCCAGGCAGGCTCCCGGGGCTCTCCGTGTGCCAGGGTGGCACAGCCGGTGTGTCTGTGCCACAAAGGAAACATAGATACGTTGCTGGGGACAAGCCGGGAAGTGTGGGCACTGAGATAAAGAGGACCCCGAAGCTCCCGCTGAGATCTGGCTGCCGGAGAGGCCCCGGATCCAGGTGCGCTGGCAGAGGTGCCAATGTGGATGGCGACGTTATGATGTCATGGCGATCACAGTAGTGACCTTGCGCACAGCCACGCTCTACAGCCCAACCCGCAACGCATCCTGTCCTGCTCAGTAGAACCTGGAAAAAAGGGAAGGCAGGAGGAATAGAAGAATCCTCAACTGATTCTCTTTGGTTTGTTTTTGTGATACGGGGGATTGGACTCAGGGGAGTTCCACCTCTGAGCCACAACCCCACCCTATTTTATTGTTTTTAGTTTGAAACAGGATCTCGCTAGGTTGCTGAGAGTGTTACTTATGTTGTCGAGGCTGTCCTCGAACCTGCGATCCTCCTGCCTCAGCCTCCCGAGTACTGTGATTGCAAGTGTGTGCCACCACGCCCGGCTCTGATTCGTTTTTTACCCAAAGGATATTGAAAAGAATCTGGTAGTGAACAAATGTAAATGAGAGCTGGGGAACCCAGGGAGATTCGGGGAGGAAGAGTGAAGCCAGTAACTTGTCCGTGTGACTCTCTTACTTCACACTCTTCTTGCCCCCGGGGCTTCGCCCAGCTGCACTCGACGGAGGATGTGAAGACCGGGAGTTAAACGCCACCCATCTTCCAGCTCAGCTCTCTCTTTTTCCTTTAGAATCCCAGGTTTGGAGTCAGGTGTGGTGGCACGTATCTATAATCCCAGCACTTTGGAGGCTGATACAGGAGGATTACAGGTTCAAGGCCAGCCTCAGCAATTTAGCAAGATCCTTGGCAACTTAGCAAAACCCTGTTTCAAAAATAAATGAAAAAAAAATTTAAAGAGCTGGGGGTGTAGGCCAGGCATGGTGGTGTATGCTTGTAATCCCAGCATTTGGGAGGCAGAAACAGAAGGATCACAGTTCAAAGACAGCCTCAGCTACTTGTCAGCACGTGCTTGTCTCCAAAAGTGTCTCATGCACACGCACACACACATATACACAAGCACATGCACCCATGCACACACACGCTTTCACAGACTGTGCCTGTAGCCACTGTCTCCTCAGCTCAGAGTTCTTCCGTCTTCTACCCCTCTGCCTGCACCACCGCCAGAGTGACGGCATCCTGGAGGCTTCAACAGAGATGGCAAAGCAAGGCGTGGAGTCCCTGCGGCAGCCCCTGACAGGGTGAGGTTTGCAGCCGAGCGTGAGAGCGAGGCCGGAGCTGCAGAGGACACCTCGGGAAGGGGCCAGCAGCCTGGGTTGCTTGCCAAGCAAAGCCGAGGGCCCCCTGCAAAACCTGCCCGACAGAGGCCATGTGGGCTCCAGCCAGCTGAGCCATTGGGCCGGGCTGCTCCAGTGCTGGGAAACACACTTTCTGCCACGGTGTGCCCCAGATGCCAGGCCTGGAGCGACAGGGTTTACTGTTGGTCCTGCTGGTCCAGTCTCTCCTTATTATTTCCCTGTTCCTTCCTTGTTGAATGGGAGTGCTGACCCTGTGCCTGTCCCAGTAGTGTCTAATAAAAGTATTCAACTGGTTTCAACTTGGGGACTCATAGCTGAGTTTGCTTTGAGCCTTGGGAGACTTTGGATTTGAACCTTTGAGCAGTGCTGGGACAGTTAAGATTTGGGGGTCTCTTGGAGGTGGGCCGAACACCTTTTGTACTGTGAGATGGACCTGGGGAGCCAGGGTGCAAAGCCGCCGTTTGCATCTGGCCTGTGCGCTAAAGCCTTGGTTCTCAGCCTGGCACTCCTGGGAGGTGGTGGACACTTTAAGAGGTGGAGCTTAGCGGGAGGCCTTCAGGTCATTGCCCTTGAAGGGGATAAAGGGACCCCAGCTCCTTACTGTCCCTCTCTTTGCGCCCTGGCCATATGCTGAGCGCTCTGATCTGCTATGCACCCTCTCCCTGACGTACAGGCCCCACCCAGGGAGCCAGCCAAGCACTGGCTGTAACCTACAAACCTGGAAGCTGAAATAAACCTTTGGTCTTTATAAGCTCATATCTCAGGTGTTTGTGGTAGTGATGGAAAGCTGACTTCCACACCAACCATCCCGATTCTCTGTGTGCCACAGGAGAACGTCCTGGTGGCCGGGCTCCATAGGATGGAGAAGCCAGCCAGGGCACAGGGAGCATCCTGGTGAAGTCCAGGAAAGCACTGTGAGCTGAGGATGAAGCGTGTATCTAAAATGGGACTGTGAGACAGTGTGGCTGGGACGCTGGCCATGTGTGTGTCGGTGACAGATCACCCGAGCTGCCTGGACCTCTGCCTCCTCATCTGAGAGCTGATGAGGCTGGCTGGACCCAGTCCGCCATGTTCCAAGATGGCACCCCCCTGTGGCTTTGGAAAGGAAGTCTCAGTTCCTTGCTACATAAGCCTCTTCACGAGGCTGCCTGAGTTTGCTCGCTAAAATGGCCATCTTAAAGGCTGACTGTCATAGCGCTCCCGATCCACATTTAATTAGGTTAATCTGCATTATGAAGGCGTCTAAAATGGGCATGGTGGCCCATACCAGCAATCCCAGTACTTGAGAGGCTGAGACCAGAGGACCAAAGGCTCATGGTCAGCCTCAGCAGTCTGGTGAGGCTCTCAGCAAATTAGTGAGAGCCTGTTTCAAAAAACAAACAAACAAACAAACAAACAAACAAACAAAGAGATGGAGGTGTAGATTGGAACTAGAATACCCCTGGGTTCAATCCATGGTACCACACATGCACACACAAAAAATAAAACTAAATACTAAATCTGTTTGGGGGGGTTTCCTAGGAGCCCCCTCCCTGATGGCACTCGGGAGGGGTGGGTCCTGTGGGGCTGGGCACTAGAGAAGCCCTTGCTCGAGAGAGCATTCTGGGTACAGAGCTGACCGTGATCTGAGCCCTTCAAGAGAGAAACTTCTTGCGTATGTGTGTGTGGTGCTAGCTATTGAAACCAGGGGCATTTAACCTCTGGGCTATACCCTCAACTCTATTTTTTTATTCTTTATTTTGAAACGGGGTCTCACTAAGTTGTGGAGGGCCTTACTAAGGAGCTGAGGCCTGTTGTGATCCTGTGATCCTCCTGTCTCAGCCTCCCAAGTACTGGGATTACAAGTGTGCACCACCATGCCCGGCTAAGAAAGATACTTGCAAGTCTAAGGCCTTGAATACTTAATTGAGAAGGGTTCAGTGAGAACCAAAATTGGAGTCAAATGCAAGAATATATGATATATTTAAAGGAAGTAATAAATCCTTAGTTGCTGCTGAAGGAAGCGTATTCAGATTAATACCTTGAATTATATTGTATGCTTTCCTTTTTGATGCCTCCTTACTTGGGATTTCCCCCCACGCAGCCACGGTTTCCATTACCTTCATGGGGAGTTGCTAGAAGGAGGGAGAAAGGGGAGGCTGAGATGTTCAGTGGCAGACCTCCAGACACACACGGGGAAGAGGACGGAGCCAGGCTTTCAACCACAAGACCCAGACCCGGGGGAAGAGGAGTCGCCTGAATCCAAAGAGACTTCTTTAAAAAATGAAAGCCTTGGAGGTGAAGCATGCAGTTCACATCATAGAATAGGGAAGGGGGTACCGCACGAACTAAGAGGAGTTCCTTATCCCACTGGAGGAGGAATGACTTTCTTGGGCTGGGCTATGAGGACAGGAATAGAGAAAGGAGACATTTTTAGTGTAGGACGTTATGAGATTACATTGCACTTAGGGTACAAGGAGAGATTATGGAGATTTCAGATAGACCAGGAAATAACTCAAAAGCTTGCCTTTCTTTCTTTCTTTCTTTCTTTCTTTCTTTCTTTCTTTCTTTCTTTCCTTCTTCCTTCCTTTTCTCTCTTTCTCTCTTCTTTGATTAAACCCAGGTGCATTCTACCTCCAAGCTACTCATCCAGCCCTTTTTACTTTTTTTTTTTATCTTAAAACAGGATCTTGCTAAATTGCTGACGGTCTTGCTAAGATGCTGAGGCTGGCCTCAAACCTATGATCCTCCTGTCTCGTTTCCCAGCTACTGGGATTACATGAGTGTGCCACCTCCCCTGGCTTGACTCTACTTTCTGATTCCAATTCCAGGCAGTCTGTGTTTGCCTTGCAGGGAGACCTACACCCATGTGAAAAGGAGAACTAGACCACCTTCCTTGAGTCCGGGTGGGGCTTGGGTGAGATCTAGAACTTTCTGTGTGGGCTGCGGTGGGAGGGGATGAGGTGGTGCCTAGCTACACCGAAGGCCAAGAGAGGACCATGTCTGTCAGATGACGCTGACCCCCAGGCACCAGCATGGTGACCCCAAGGGCCTCCCACACAGGCCTGAGCTGACACTGGGGACAGAGGGCCGAGCTCAAGTCTCCATGTTGCCACGGTTCTTGGGGGGAGTCAAGAGGACTTTGGAGAGGATGGAACTCTGAAAGGAACTTTAACACTTTGATCAATTAAATTAAATCCTCAATTGCCCGGGTAATTATACAAAGAAGATTAAGTTTTAAATGAGAGAGGCTTTACCTCAAAGGAGTAAGATCCGGCTGGTTTTATTTGTTCATTTGTTTCATTTCCTGAGCTCAGTGGAAATGGATCCTTCCAAGTTTGATTAAGTAGAATTTAGCATTTCAGCCATTTGGGCCACGGCACATTTTAAACCTAGGACCTCACCCAGAGGGTTTTGATAGGAGGTGGGGTGGGATGAGTGGAAATTATTAGACTCAAAGGACTAGGGTAGCCTGACCAGTGGCTGCCATTTTTTTAAAATCCTTTCTTTTAGCCGGGTGTGATGGTACATGCCTTGGGAGGCTGAGACCAGAGGGTTGCAAGTTCAAGGCCAGCATCAGCAATTTAGCAAAGCCCTCAAAAACTTAGTGAGACTTTGTCTCGAAAGTAAAACATAAAATTGGGCTGGGGGTGGTATAGTTTAGAGGGTCTTGCTAAGATGCCGAGGGTCTTACGCAGTGGCCGAGGCTGACCTCTAACGTGCGATCTTTCTATCTCAGCCACCCACGTATGTGGTCACAGGCATGTGCTACTGCACACAGCTAAATTAGACTTTAATTAAAAAAAAAGAATACTAAGACTTCTTCTTAGAGTTTTGACTCAAGTTCTTACAAGAGATCAGCCTAGAAATCCAATACACACAAGCCCCAGAAAGCTCTGTCTTCCCGGGCACCCTCCCTGAGTGCCTGGCTCCATTCCAAGTGCATACACACTCTCTTACACATACAATGCACACTTGCAGAATATGAGCACATGCACACCCACCCTTCTTCACACCCAGGGATGCCCCCCATCCCCGTGTGTCCCCGTCTCACATGCAGCCTGCAGGAATGTCCCCCCCTCCACCTCTGTTTCTCTGCCCACCCAGATCCTCCCTGGCACCCTAACTGCGCTGGAGTCATCTCCGGTAATAAACCTCAACACATTCTAAATCATAGTGTGTGTGCACACGCGCATGTGTGTGTGTGTGTACGTGTGTGCATGTGTGTGTGTGTGTGTGTTTTCAGCGAAATACAGATGCGTTTGAAACCACTTTCTCCTCTAAAAGCCTCCTCCTTCCGCGTTAACTCCGGGCTCAGCCGTTTCATAAATAATGCAGCTCTTGTCTCAGTTACAAACGTGGATGTCTCCCCTCTGTTTTGAAGTATCAGCCCAGCCCCGCTGGCGTGCATTTCTTGATTCTCTGGATAGCAGCCAGCCTTCCCTTGCCGCTGGGACGAAGGGGTTGCTCTGACTTCTCAGAGGCTTGGCTTGGGGCGCAGACACTTTGCTTAAACTGTGTTCGCTCTCCTAAATGTCTTGGGCCCCAACCGGGCGGCTGCTCAGTCCTTCCCCTCCGGCCCCGGCTCTGTGTGGCCGTCTTCTTGTGCACAAGTCCCCAGAGCAGTTCTTTCTGCAGGACTTGTGCATGTGCCGGGGTCACCAGACAACCCATCCTGGTACCCAAGATGCGGTGTTTCTGAGCTCCTGCCTGTTCTTCTGTAGAAATTCTGAAGCGCGTGTGTCCCAAATATTTACCAATGTAGCGCCAGCCAGACCCCGGGGGTTTCTTCCCAGTTGGCACAGTTGAAAGAGACACAGTGAAGGTACCAGTTTAGACAGCGCAATGTACCTGTATGAAATCATCAATACCAATCTCAACAATGTGTGTGTGTGTGGGGGGGGAGGCGTGGGATCTGGAGGGAGACGCACCAAGTGCCGTGTGTGTGTGTGTGTGTGTGTGTGTGTGTGTGTGTTCCTATCACGCTGAACCTCTTTGTGATGCATAATTACAATGCACCAACAAAAGTACAAAAAATAAAATAAGATAGCTCATGAAGCCAGGCCCTGCCGCTGCAGCTGCATCGCCCTTGCCAGCTCTGCTAATGGCCTGGGTGGGGTTGGGGCTGCCTGGCGCTGGAGGCCAGGCCCTTCCTGTCCTTCCTGCAGACTCTCCTCTGGGTATCATTTGGGAAGCAGAGCAAAGAGATCCCTGGTCCATCTGCAGAACACACGCACCGGACCTGACCTGCCGGTGCCGGCGGCCATTCTGGAGTTCAGCCCGTGTCCTTGAAATTCCTGCCCCTTATGCGGTTCACCCAAGGTTCCCAGCTTCTTTGTGAGGAGCACCCCCCTCCCCAGGCTGGTGCCCTCTGCAGCCAGGCCCCACTCATGAGAAGCAGTGAAGCCCCCCACCACCAAGGTCACAGCTGAGGCTGCTGACCAGTGGATGAGCGCCCAGGAGGGAGCCTGGCGAGTGTCCTGCAGCAGTGCTCCTCGACACGGGGCAGGTAGACAAGTTGTAGCAGGCCAGGGTCTGTGTAGGAGCGATGCCAGAGGGCACCTGCTGCTCTTGTAGGGGAATGGGATCAGTGCAGCAGGTTCTGAGGAAGGCAAGAGGATCCTGGGGCGGAGGGCTGAGGTACACCAGGGCTGGCGGCAGTGCCTCCCTGGGTCCAGCCGTGAGCCCAGGTGATCATGATTGCTCGGGGGAAGCTTATTCTCCAAGAATTACAGACCCCCAAGGATACCGAAGTCCACGACAGCCCACGCCCCTGATATAAGATGGTATATAACCAGGGCACGTCCTCCTGGATACTTGAAGCCATCACTAAATTATTTTTAATTCCTAATATAATATAAATGCTATGTAAATAGTTTTATGCTGTATCGCCACGGACTAATGACAAGAAAAAAAGTCTGTACATGCTCAGTACATTTTTTTTATTAAATTTTGGTACTGGGGATTGAACCCAGGGGTAGTCTATCTCTAAGCCACACCCCCAGGCCTATATTTTCTTCTTTATTTTGAAACAGGGTCTCAGTAAGTTGCAGAGGGCCTCACTAAGCAGCTGAGGCTGGCCACGAACCTGTGATCCTCCTGCCTCAGCCTCCCAAGTACGGGGATTACAAGTGCGCACTACCACATTTTTTTTTTCTGAAGCAAAAAGGAGGCTAACTTTCTCCATGCTATATAGTTCTTTTACACACAATGTTCAGCATATATTAAATATTTTTGAGACATGTGAAGAGGTAGGAAAATGTGGCCATTTTTTTTCTAAATAGACTATAGAAGTGACCAATGACTTTATATGTTAAAATTAGCAGGTAAGGCTGGGCGTGGTGGCGCACGCTTGTAATCTCCGCGCTTGGGAGGCAGAGACAGGAGGATCGCGCTGGTTCGAAGCCAGCTGCGCTGGCTTAAGAGACCCTATTTCCAAATAAAAATATAAAATAGGTCTGGGAGTGTAGCCTGGAGGTAGAAGGGTTTCCAGGAACCCCAGTACCATAAAAAAAATTTGCAGTTAAGGATCTTAACTATGAAATATATGTTCAATAAGATACAGAAAAATATAACCAAACTGGATTAAAAAAAAAAGAAAATCTAATAGAAATTGTAAATCTCTAAAATAAAATATTAAAGATCATTCTAGAAGCTTAAGCTTTGGGATCTGAAGACAAGAACTCTTAGATGGATTGAACAGCAGCTGGATATAGCAAAAGACTGAATGAATCAACTCAAAAACCAGTAGAAAAAAAATCATTTAAACTGAAGTCTAAAGAGAAGAGATTGGGAAGAATAAAACAGGGTGTGAATGGCAGATACATGGGAACCATCAGATACTTAGCACGACGCGGTGGGGCCCCGATGGCCATATGTATATGTCTATGTATTTTTTAAAGAAGTGCTGGGAATTGAACCCAAGGCCTCACACATGCAAGACAAGTACTCTGCCACTGAGCTATACCAATCCCTGAGCTCACGAAAATATATTTGAAGAAACAGTGGCAGAGAATTTTCTGAAACCAAAAAAATTTTTTTTTCGCTAAAAAAGCTCAGCAAGCTGGGCGTGGTGGCGCACGCTTGTAATCCCCACACTTGGGAGGCGGAGACAGGAGGATCGTGCAGGTTCGAAGCCAGCCACGCTGGCTTAAGAGACACTATTTCCAAATAAAAATATAAAATAGGTCTGGGAATGTAGCCCGGAGGTAGAAGGGTTTTCAGGAACCCCAGTACCACCATAAAAAAAAATCACAATATACCAATAAAAGTATAAAGTAGAAATAAAAGCACTGCTTTTTATGGCCTTACAAGATAAAGGAGGGGGGAAGAAGGAAAATCTCTAAAACACACAATGTACTTAAACATATTGAAGTCAACCACTAAGCCAAGCAAGGGAAGGAGGGATGGGGAGGGAATGGGGTGGGAATTGGGTAGGGGTTAAATCGGTGATGTGTACATGTATGTACACACAAGATTTTTTTTTTACCACAATATGATGTATGAATATAATGCACCAATAAAAAATTTAAAAAAAGAAAAAAAAGCTCAGCAAACCCAAAATCAGTAGAAATACAAAGATAACCATACTTGGGTACATCCTAGTCCTATTGCTAAAAACTCAACACGGAAATAAAATCTTATTAAACTATTTATGAATATAGGACACATTCCCTGCCAAAGAACAATAATAAGATAGGCAGTTGACGTTTCCACAGAAACTATACAGGGCGGGTAGGATAGCGATCCGTCCCGGGATGTTCAGGCTCTAATTTCTGGAGCTGATGAACATAGTACCCTTGGGATGTAAGGGGCGTTGCAGATATGATGAAGGATATTGAGATGAAGAGATTTTCTTGGGCTTTTCAGGTTGCCTGATGCCATCCATCACAAGGGATCTCATAAGAGGGAGGCAGAGTCAGAAAAGGAGGCGATGAGGAAAGCCACGGTCCAAGTGACGCACTGGCTGGGAAGGGGGCGGGAGCCAAGGAATGAGGGAAGCCCTGGAAATTCAAAAAACAAGGGAACAGATTCTCCCCCAGAGCCCCAGCCGGAGCACGGTTCTGCCAACACTTCGACTTCAGCCCAGTGAGTCCTATTTCAGACTGAAATATTCAGAACTGTAAACAATAAATATGTGTTGTTGAAACCACCACATTTTTGGTAGTTTGTTATAGCAGCAGAGGGAAGCTAATACACTCTATGTGTGGGCACACAACGCGATGCAATCTTTCGGTGCCGAATGAAAGATCTGGGAGCTATAAATACAAATAGAGTAATTACCTTCCATCTGGGTGAGCAGGCCTCTTGCCTCTCTCTGCATCCTTTAAACCTGGGGATCCCGTCTGCCCATCACAGTCATTCAAACTCTGATACTTCAACCAATTTTAGATGAAACCCACATCTCTTGATGAACTCCAGTCCTTCTAGGGCATAGTTATGGAGACTAGAAGATAACATCTAAAACAAAGTCATGAGTTTCTATTTTTTATACACTTTCTTGTCAATGATCTTCCAGTGTAGCTAGGAAAGGATTCAGGTTATAGCAGGATTAAAAAGAGAGGAGGGGGCGATGATGTTTGTTCCTTGAAATTCAGGATAAGCTTTTGAAACTCATTTTAGAAAAAAGAGGGAGGCTTTCTGTTGTAAGACCAGGGACTTGAGCGAGAAAAGCCTTCTAAATTCCAAAGGCATCCCTTTAATATCAAGAGCCAAGCTAGAAAGACTTACACGGAGTTTTGTTCTGTTGTGTTGTGGTAAAGTGCACATAACATAAAATTCACTGCTTTCAACATTTTTTGTGTATAATTCAGTGGCATCGAGTGCATACACACTGCTGTGCCCCTATCAACACCATCCATCTCAAGAACGCTTTCATTTTTCCAAACTGAGTTCCCGCAGCCCTCCATCACTAACTCCCACCCTTCCTCTTCAACCCCTGGTGGCCACCTTCCCACTCGTGTCTGTGGAGTTGGACCACTGATTCTCAGAGCATAACCGAGTGGAGAGTTTTGTTTTCCAGCTGTAGAGCAGGCAGGGAGCTGAGCAGAACTGCAACTTCCTGCTACCCAAGAATGCAAACTACCCCCTCCGCCGACCCGGAGGAAGAGTGTGAGGAGAGAGGTGGAGTGACGGGTTTAAGCCTTGAGTGTGTGGCTCCTGTGCCCCCGTCACGGGAGGGGAGACGGGCAGCAAGCCCAGCAGGCTGCCGAATCGCAGAATGCAAGCGCTCACCGGCACCCCACCTGGAGAAGGCCAGCACGAGATGGTACATGGACAGACACCCTCACTCTCCACGCGGCACCAGGGAGACAGAACGTTTCTCCAAAGAGTCTGAATTCGCCAGAATGGACACATGTGTGACTTGAGGGTAACCACATCCTTCTGGGCGGATGAAGTATGTTTTTCTTCCACTCCTGAGCAGAAACGGGGCTCTTGGGGAAATTGAGTTCAGTAGTAGACAATAAGGAAGGACGCACGTCTGCGCCTCTGAGTCCTAACTACATTTTTACCCAGCTACAAATCCCCTGGCCTGAGAGGCTCCTCCTTGTCCCCCTTCAGGGTGTCAGTCTGGCAAGCTTTCCCGTGGCGCCCTGAGCTGTTTGGCTCAGAGCTGGGTGGGGCCCGCACGCAGGAGCAGCAGCTCCGGGGAGAAAACTGTTTTGAATTTCTCCCCCGGGCACGGTGCCACATGCACATGTTGTCCTGCCCCACTGTTGACAGCCCTGCCCTGCGTCCTGGCAGGACTCCTCTGACCACTGGCAAATGCCTGCTCCCTTCCCACCCTCTCCCCTTCCTCCCCCACTGCACCTCTGTCTCCTGCTCCAAGGTAAATATTTGGAGTCGCATGTCCCTCCTGTCACAAAATACAGAGGACAGAGAATGAAGGCGGGGTCTGTGAGCCAGGTGACTCATGCAGGGTAGCTCGTCTGCACGCACCAGCCCTGGGGACGTGGGCTGCGTGCCTGCCACCAGGCTGGGCAAACTGGCCCCGGGGGGCCCAGCCAGGACCGGTGCCAGGGATTTCAGGGCTCAGAGATTCTCTAAGATTCACACCTGTTTTCCAATGTTTCTTTCTCCTCTACTATCCATGACCTCTTTGAAGGTAGGGAATGGTGATTGATTGATTGATTGATTGATTGATGCAAGGGACTGAACCCAGGAACATTTTACCTCTGTGTTACATTTCCAGCTTCCTCTTTTTATTTTATTTAGAAAAAAATGTTTTGAAGTAGGGTCTCACTAGGTTGCTAAGCCTGGCCTCAAGCCTGTGATCCTCCTCTCTCTGCCTCCCCAGTACTGGGTTTACAGGAGTGTGCACCTCGCTCCAGGACATGGTTATCTTGAGTGTCTTTATCTCTTTCGTCCTGGCCAGACAGATGCCCTCCTCATGAAGTATCTCCCCGGTTCCTCTCCCGCCCATAGTAGAAGCTGTGGGCTCACAGGGTTCTGGCCTGGAGCAAAGATGAAGTCAAAGAAGCCCAA
Source organism: Muscardinus avellanarius (assembly GCF_963383645.1). Classification (NCBI taxonomy): domain Eukaryota; kingdom Metazoa; phylum Chordata; class Mammalia; order Rodentia; family Gliridae; genus Muscardinus; species Muscardinus avellanarius. The sequence continues at coordinate 159,004,651 of NC_137788.1, read as the reverse complement.
CCCAAGAGTCTGAAATGAATCCCCCTCTTCTTCATTCACATCTCCCCAGAGATTTCAGGCGGGACAACCTTCACGGTCTCTGCGACTCTTTTCTTCTTACCTCTTTGCCTTCACTCCCACCCTTGAAATGGCAGGGACAGGATGCCACTGGTCTTGTGCCCCGCCATTCCTCATAGGAGTCTTGCCTTCCTACCTCTCCTCTCTCCTTTCCATCTGGGATGTTTCATTGACTACTACCTCTCATCTCCCGGGTCCCCATCTGTCCCATCTTCTCATGGCTCAGAAGGGGCTCAGAGGCTGCAGAGTGTGCTCCTGAGGACTAATTTGAGTCATATCATCCAGGTAATAGAGTGTCTATATCCACACCCCTCACCCCAGCAACCTGGTAAGAAGAGGTTGGCAGAAACCAGGCGTGGTGGTGCACACCTGTAATCCCAGTACTTGGGAGGACGAGACAGGAGGAGCTCGGGTTGAGACCAGCCTCAGCAACTTAGTAAGACCCTCAACAACTTAGAGAGACCCTGTTTTAAAAATAATATAGGTCGGGCGTGGTGGTGCACGCTTGTCATCCCCGTGCTTGGGAGGCAGAGACAGGAGGATCGTGCTGGTTCGGAGCCAGCCTCACTGGCTTAAGAGACCCTGTTTCCACATAAAGTTAAAAAATAGGTCTGGGAGTGTAGCCCAGAGGTAGAAGGGCTTCCAGGAACCCCAGTACCACCAAAAAAATAAAAATAAATAAATAAATAAAATAGGACTGTGGTTGTAGTTCAAAGGTAGAATGCCCCTGGGATCAATCTCCAGGATCACACACAAAAGAGCCTGACAGTGTTAAAGAAAGAGAACCTGTTCAGATGGACTCTGACAAGGACTGATGGCCTTTCTTCTGCAGAGGAGAGAGGGGGCCATGCCTGCACTGCAGAGGAGAGCTAGGCTGAGTATCTCTAGGAAGAGGAGATTTGTTCCTTCCCCCCAAACACCCCTTTCTGTGACTTTCCATCCCTCTGGGCTGCCCATTTCACATACCACACTCCCCCACCTCTCATCCTGTCCTTACCCCACAAATGTCCCATCAGCAGCCCGAGATATAGTCTCAGGGCCAAGGTGGATACTCTGGGGCCCCAGAAAGGCTTGTCCCAGAGGCTGTGGGCAGTGCTTAGAGTGGGATGCTTTTAGGAGAGGGTGGCTTAGATGTAGGGCGTTACCATGAAGGTCAGTAGAGGGTCTAGCAGGAAGAGTATTTATTAATTTCTTTCTTTCTTTTTTTTTTTTTTGCAGTACTGGGGATGGAACCCAGAGGCATTCATCTCCAAGCTACACCCCCAGCCCTATTTTTTATTCTTTATTTTGAAACAGGGTCTCACTGAGTTGCAAGGGCCTCACTAAATAGTAGCTGAGGCTATGAACCGCAATCCTCCTGTCTCTGCTTCCCGAATGCTGTGATTATGAGTGTGCGCCACCACGCCCGGCGAGCATCAGCCTTTTCCACTCAGAAGTTGGGGAAGATACATGCTGAGTGAGGGGGGGAGGAGCGGGCACGTCGATCTGCCTTGGAAGACTTTGCGCTTTGGTTCTGGGAGCTTTTGTTTGTTTTTGCTTTGGTTTTCTTTTTTTAATATTTACTTTTTTAAAGCATGTCATTAGAGAAGGCCGGGCCCTCTCTTCCTATGACTTTGAGCCTGCATTTCAGCCAACATTTCTATCTTGTTGGCTACATCTTTCACTCCTTCAAACAGTGAAAACAGATCACAAGTATATTTTTTCCCCTTTTCTTGACATCAAGTCTATACCCATAGTCCACATGTGTGCCTGAGGGCTGTAAGGTTAGAATTTAATTCCTAAGGCCCAGGATGGGCCACAGAGACCCTCACTGAGCAAGGAAGGGGCTCTCTGCACCCTCATGAACACTGTATGACCCTCCCATGCCTCTGTACCTTACACGGGAGGGAGAACTGGGGTGTCATTCTAGACAAGACCTGGAAAGTTCATGGGAACTTCACTGGTATCCCAAATTATTTGAATGATTCCTATGTATTTGGTTCTGGTCTAAAGGAATCTTTACAACGCCTTCACGAGGTGAGTTCTATTATAGCTCCCATTAACAGATGAGAAATCTAAGGCCCAGTAAAGATAAGGCACCTGCCCAAAGTTGTATGATGCATAAGTGGCAGAGGTGGGACTTGAACTCAGGCCGTCTTCCATGTACTCCACTGCCCACGCTCAGCTGATTGCTGCTGAATGGCAGGCATGGGAGCCAATCCAAGGTGCCCACAGGGGTCAGACAAGAAGAATGGCCAGCCCAAAGCCCTTTACAGGGGCCTGAAACTCAACTGCAAGCAATTATTACCATGCAGGAAAGCCAGCTCAGTGTAGCAGATATACCAGTTTTTCAAGAGGAGTTGGGAATCTGGGTGTTTTGTGTGAAATGATTGGTTCAATCTCAGCTCTATGTTATTGTAATGACAACCTGGACAGCAATGTTGAGGATTCTGAGTGTGACTCTGGGCTCCATGAGAGAGAGTGCTGCAATCCATTGGTGATGTCTGCCACCAGAACCGCTTGGGAAATGGCAGCATCTCTGCCATGAGCCTGCCTTGACTGGGTTAGAGGCTATGCAGAAGGAATTGGTCTGCAATTCCCGTTCTTCCGGGACCGGATTTATGCCCCACCCCACCCCAAACTTCAGATTGAATAAGTGTGCGGTTGTGTGGTGCTCACCACGTTCCAGGTAATAAATGTTTCCATTACTAACCCTCAGACCAGGAAAGACGAGAGAGAGAGAGAGAGAGAGAGAGAGAGAGAGAGAGAGAGAGAGAGAGAAAGAGAGAGAGAGAGAGGTGCATTGACAATTTCAGTTTCGCTTCAACCAGGAACTAGAAGTCCCGCATCCTTCTCTCCTGCCACAGAAATCATATCCAGCATGTTGGGATACCACTGAGGCTTTTAGTGGTGCTTGGTGCAAGGATGTGGTACCAGGTGATGATTTTCACATGGAAAAAGTTGATTATCCAAAGTGCTTTCTTTGGCATCCCCCCGTGGGGCCGCCACTCTGGCACACCCCTCCCATCTCCATGGGGTCTGGCTCCTCCCCCACAAGGGTTTCCTTATGGAAATTTCGAATTCCGTTTCTGAGGCAGCCATCGCCCTGTGGCATGCGCACACCCTTTGGTCTCTCTCCTTAGCCCAATTTGCCCAGTTACCCCTGTCTCCCATTCCTCTCCTTTCCCACCACACTCCACTTTCCTACAGCCACACTCCACTTTCCTAGGTTACCACCCAATAAACCCATTACAATGGGTTTAGAATTACATTATCCTTACAATACATTACAATTCCTTACAATAGATTTACCCCATGATGAGATTACAGCCCTTATGGTTTAATTATATCAACTCTGAACATTAGTACATGAGCTCTCTCAGAGGGCATTCTAAATCATAACATGGGGAGCTGGGCGTGGTGGCGCACACTTGTAATCCGGGCTTGGGAGGCGGAGACAGGAGGATCAGGATCCTGCACATTCAAAGCCAGCCTCGCAGGCTTAAGAGACCCTGTTTCCAAATAAAAATATAAAATAGGTCTGGGAGTGTGGCTCAGAGAACGGCTCTATCCCCAGTACCACCAAAAATAAATAAATGAATAAATAAATAAATAAATAAATAAATAAATAAAAACATGGGGTAAAGCTCAGAGGCAGGATTAAAAGTTCCTTCTTACCACTGCATGGTGATAATGAGTGATAAACGTTCAGGATCCTGTCTACCTCTCTTAACCTTATCTTAGTGCCCTGATTCTTCCAGAGGCCTCCTTTCTCTACGAAAGAGAAAGATACAGAGAATATACAAATATCAAGGAATTCAATTCTGGACTTTGGAGTTTCAAAACATAAGCAAGAGGGCATGATGGTGTACACGATAATCCCAGTGAGTGAGAGGCTGAGTTAGGAGGATCCTGACCCTCAGAAACTTAGCAAGACCCTGTCTAGAAAAAAAAAAAAAAATCAGAAAGGGGCTAAGGGTGGTAGCTTAGTGGTAGAATGCCCTGGGTTTAATTCCCAGTGTCACCAAAAAGAAAAGTAAATAAATAAATAAATAATAAAACATCTACAAGAAAAAATATCTTGTGAATCCAGCTTTTGCTATGCAAGAGCAGAGCTTCTTGACAGAGAAAAGATTTACTGTGTTTCAAAGAGAAATGAAGAAGCTGTAAACAAGTCAGAACCTAAAGGTTATTTCCCAAATAGCGTAACGGGAAGAAGACAGTGCCATGTGGACGTGGTTCAGGCTGCCAAGGCCAGGGGAGGGGAGCTGGCAGGGAGAAGTCTGCCATTCTCCCCGTCTGGCCAAGATGGTTCAGACTCAGGAGAAAAGAAAGAAACCCCTACGTGAGATGGGGAGATGTAAAGGGAGGTAAACTTTGCCTCGGATTCTTGGTAAGGAGACAGTGGAGAAGCCACAGAGGCAAGGACATCAGAATGAAAAAGCCTGCATTAAGTCCTGCAGAGATGGAGAGGCCAGCTGCTTCTATCCCTGAGAAGGACATGGTAGCAAGCAGAGGATGGGAAGGTGGTAGCCTGAGCTGGTGGCTGATTCTCCATAGTCATCAGTGGCTGGGTGGGCGGGGCAAACCTGGGGACATCCAGGGCTGTGTTCAGTCTTACAGACACTGATGAAAGGAAGACTGTTTGCTTCATAAAGTACCAGTAGAAATCAATGTTAATGGTTAACACTGAATATTATATCTCCATGGGGGCCAACACGGGGTGACTCTTGTTATAGTCAGCATAAGATAGGTGCTGTGGCAGTAAGAAGCAAACCTCCAAACTTAGTAGCTTGGTACATGAAAATGTGTCTCTTCCACTGTGGTCCAATATGCTGCATGTCTGGAGGGTCTTCCTTCCAAGCAATGACTCAGCCTGAGCCATATTGGCAAGGCAGGGAGAATCCAGGCTTCTCTGTGCCAGCTCCATTCCAACCTCCATTCTGTTCAATGACTCAGGGATTTAATTTGTGCTATTTTAGTTTTAACCTCTAGGATGACCTCAGCAGAAGGGGGCACCGGAAGGTCACACAGAGGGCTTCTTACTCCCTTGGCCAGAACCAAGGACATGATCTCAGTCTAAGTACGAGGGAGGCTGGGAATTGCAATCTTCCACTCGCCTATGGGGAGGAAATGGAATAAGACTTAGGAACGTCTAGTATTCCTCACTGCCCATGTTATATCTCCAGGACACAAAGATCCATAAATCCCCCCGAAACCAAGATGTCATCTCAAGGAGAGAAACCTAAATTTTAGGGAGCTTCAACCTAAACTGAGGAATCACCGAATTCAACTGGGTTTTCATGAACGTGATTCAGCTACATTTTTTTTTTTTTTCGTCATTAGGAAGAAATGGGGCTAAAGATAGGAAACAGGTTCAGACGAAGAAGTAAATGAAGTGGAGCCTTTGCACACGGGGACCACGGGCCCTGGTATGTGTGCCTGCTGCGTTATTATGAGCTGTAGACTATTCCGGGTGAATAAAATCTTATAAATTGTTGGTCGGGGGGAGATAGCATAGAGAGTCAGTGCGTTGGCTCAAGGGTTTGAATCTGCGTTCCGCCCCTTGCTAGCTGGCGTGAGGATTAACTGGGATCAAACGTGGAAATGCTCAGAGCTGTGCCAGATACGTCACACGTGTGTAATAAAAGTTAGCGGTTGTAAACACCCACAGCTCAAATTAAGATCCAGGGATTTTAACTTCCTGTCTGGTGCTTTGTCATTACTTCTACACCCAAATCTGTTGTTATCACATTCCCGTTGCTAAAATTAATCACAATAAGAAGGAAGAAGAGGAAGAAAAAGATAAAAAGAGGAGAAAGAGGAGGAGATGGAGGAGGAGAAAGAACTATTTGTTGTGGTTTGGCTGAGTGTCCGAAGGTCCATGTGCTAAAGGCTTGGTCCCAGCCTGCGCTATTGCGAGGTGCTGGAGGCTCGAAGGAGTGGGGCCTGGTTGGAAGTCTCCTGGATATATGGGGTGTGCCCTTAAAGGGGACACTGGAACACTGGACTCTCCTCTTGATCTCTGCTGGCTCCTTGGTCTCTGTGGGCTAAGCAGCCTGCTTCATCCATGAACTGCTGCCTCCGCAAAACAGTAAGACCCACTGACCATGGACTAAGACAGACCTCCAACACCATGAGTCAAAACAAACCTTCCCAGGACTAGGGATACTGCTCAGTGAAAGTTCACTTGCCTTAACATAGATGAGGCCCTGAGTTCAATCCTCAGTCTCACACACACACACACACACACAACCTTTCATCTTTTTAAGTTGACCATCTTAGGTATTTGTCATAGTAACAGAAAGCTGATTACACACTACCATTAACTAAGCTACCACCTTGGCTCATTCAACATTTAAAAGATGCTGTAAGTTGAATATCAATATGATTACTACTGTGGGTGTGTGTGTGTGTGTGTGTGTGTGTGTGTGTGTGTGTGTTGCTTAAAATTAAACTCAGGGATATTCTATCTCCAAACTAAACTCCATCCCTTTTTATTTTTATTTTGAAGCAGGATCTCACTAAGTTACTGAGGCTGGCCTTGAACATGCGATCCTCCTTCCCCGGCTTCCCAAGTACTGGGATTATAGGCATACAACACCATCCCTGGCTTGATCAACACTTTTTTGTTGTGGTGGTGGCACTGGGGATAGAACCCAGGAGCATTCTATCTCCGAGCTACACCTCTGGCCCTATTTTTTATTCTTTATTTTTGAAACAGGGTCTCACTAAGTTGCGGAGGGCCTAAGTAGCTGAACCTGAACCGCTTCTTACTTGAGGTAATCCAGGTTTACAGAGCTTAAGTAACTTGTGCAAAGTCTTTGGGGGAAGTTTTGAAACATATACACATTGAGATCCAACACTGGTCCTTACGCCCACTAACTTTGAACTCTGGGCAAGTTACCTGACCACTTTAAGATTTACTTTCTCTGTTTATCAAAGGAGAATAAAAATAGCATCCATGTCTAAAAAAACGTTCTTAAATCCTTTGACCTTCTTCCAACCTATAGATAGGATCACTGTTCCCCTTCCCTTAAAGCTGGTCTGACCTTAGTGACTTGCTTGTAACCAAATAGAATAAAGCTCAACTTCAAAGTCTGCTCAGACAGTATCCTCCTGGACATTGGCCTTTGGGAACCTGACTAGTTGTTGGGTTAAATTGTGTCACTGTCCAAAATTCATGTGTTGGCATGCCGACCCTCTGCGTCCCAGAACGTGCCTTTATTTGGTTGTAGGGTCTTTACAAAGGGAACCAAGTTAAATGAGGTCATCAGGGTGGGCTCTAATCCATTCTAACTGGAAGAAGAGAAGGAGGAGGAAGAAGAGAAGGAGCGGAAAAAGAAGAAAGGAACTACCCACTATGGTTTGGATAATGTTCTTCCTCCTCCGCCACTGAAGACCCAGATGTTAAAAGGAAATTTGGAAACAGAGAAAAACACAAGACAAAGACATCCATCAGTGAGTCAAGGAGAAAAGCCTGGAACAACCCTTAGAAGGAGCCAACCCTCCTGACACCTTGCTCTTAGACGTCTTGCTTCCAGAACTGTAGGGCACTAGATTTCGGTGGCCCCAAGCCACCTCTTCTGGGGTTCTCTATTACAGCAGCTCTAGCAAACAAATTCAACAGTCAGGTAGGAAGCTTGACTCCCTGGAGGCCGCCATACTGTGAGGACACCCAGGCCACAAGGGAAAGCCAGGCATACGTGAGAAGCCCAGCGAACAGCCAGCACCACCCGACCACGTGAGCCAAGATGTCCGCACATAACTCCAGTTCCCCACCCTCACCTCAAATGTTCTTAGATGAGGCTCCAGACATCACAAAGCAACTTGATCCTACTGTACCCCATCTGAATCCCGGACCCACAGAGTCTGCAGACATTATCAATAGGTGCCCGAGGCCATGGAGTTTTGGAAATTTATGCATAACTAAGACCAGGAACAGCTGGGTATGGTAGCACACGCTTGTAATCCCAGCATTTGGGAGGCTGAGAGAGGAGGATTGTGGTTCGCGGACAGCCTCAGCTACTCAGTGAGGCCCTCTGCAACTCAGTGAGACCCTGTTTCAAAATAAAGAGTAAAAAATTAGGGCTGGGGATAGAGCTCAGAGGTAGAATGCCTCTGGGTTCCGTCCCCGGTACTGAAAAAAAAAAAAAAAAAAAAGGCCAAGAACAATGTCGCAGCTGACGAAGGCCAACGCCAAGGTTGGAGCCAAGCTCTGAAAATCTGGACTGGACAAGGCCTCACTTCCTTGAGCCGACTTGGCAGTCACCTCATCTCAGAGGTTGTTGGGAGATGTCTGCTGAGTTTTCCCCCCAAGGAAGCAGGGCTGGCCTAGGTGAGCTGATGCTGGTTAACCCTCGAGGACCACCTGGCCTCTGAGCAAGCCCACTCCCCCACAGCCTTCTGCAAGCCTGAAGAAGGTCGGAGGCTCCTGAAGACATCATCAGGGCTGAGCTCTTGTTCAGGACTGGAAACTGCGCGCTTTGCTTGAACCTGTTCCTGTGGCCATTTGCTAATGGGTTTATATAACAGCTGCGGGGAGGCAGATCATAAGCTGAGTGTCTGATCACCTAGGTTTATATTCTGCTGTGGCCCTTGCTTGCTTGCTTGCTTTCTTTCTTTCTTCCTTCCTTCCTTCCTTCCTTTTTTCTTTCCTTTCTTCCTTCCTACTAGGGACTGAACTCATAGGCTAGGGATTTTACCTCCAAGATATGTTCCCAGTCTCCTTTTAAAAATTTATTTTTGTTTTAAAACAGGGTCTCCCCACATTCCTGAGAGCCTCACTAAGTTGCCGACGCTGGTCTCAAACCGTGATCTTCTTGTCTCAGCCTCCCAGACACTGAGGTTACAGGTATATGCCACCATGCTCAGCTGTAAGACTATTTCTTTACCTGCAAAATGAGAAAATACCAGCAACCAGAGGTTCTTATGAGAACCTCTGAAGGACCTCACTGAAGACATTTTCAGGTGAAGTATCAAGCAGGGGCCGCCCCAGCTCACGCTCCGCTCACAAGCATACATGTTAGCGACTGTCACTACTCATAAACAACATTTTGCTTATAAGGATCTGTCTGTCCGCTTGGATCCATCCATACCATTTTAGTGTCTAGAAGCTTCCCTGCAAAGGGGAGACATCACTTAACCCCAAGAATGTTGCTCTTTCAAAAGTTAAAAAAAAAAATCAAGATTCCAGATGACCCTAAGGTAGGATTGTTATTACTGGTTTCACTGTTCCAAACACTCTTGAAAAATTCCTAGCTTTGAAGCTTCCAAGGGTAGCAATTAGGCCTCTGGTGGAAGTCATCGAAGTGGCATGGTCTTACCAAGGGGCTGGACCTCACTTTCTTCCCCATCTTCTGGCCTGCTGTCTGCCTGCCGGCAGCTCCCCACCAGGGCCTGGGCAGGAGCAGTCGGAGGGCCACGTGGTCCCTTGGCTTCTGCAGGAAACACTGCCTGCCACCCTGATGACTTCCAGAAGGAGAAGGCAGATAGGGTGACTCAAAGTGAACCATCTCCTCCCCCACTCACGCCCCCAGCCTGCTCCCTGCCTCCAACAAGCCCCCTCTTTGAAGCATGAGACTGAATCACAGCTCGGGGCCCCGGGATGCTCATGGGTCCCTTTCCCGGTGCCAGCCTCCAGATCCGACTGCAGGGTGCCCTTGCAGAGCTGAGCTCCTTCCCTTCTCAGCAGCAGCGGTACTTTGTCAGCAGGGATCGTGGGCTGCTGCTGGCTGGCTAAGCCTTCATCCCGCTCCACGCAGGGCAAAGCTTGTCCAAATATTTGGCTTGATCCTGCCTTCTGATTCATCTTGTGCAGGAACCTCTGCAATTTCATCTGCCGTGTGACTCAGACAAGAGCTGAGCAGAGCCGCAGTGCTGTGCGCCGGGGGCTGCACAGAGGCCAGGCCCGCAGCCAGCGCCCACTGCTCAGGGCCGGCCTCCTGGGCCCGCTGAGCGCTGCGGGTGCGCTGCAGACTGGCTAGCCCCAGATTAAATCTCTTTAGTCTGAGATGATTAATGGAGTCCCAAACATGCCTCGGCAGAGGGTGTGAAGTGCACTTTGTTCCTTTTCCAAGGTTTTTTTTTTCCCTCTCTTTTTAATGCTAAATCCATTTGCATCTCATAAATTATATTGGCTCGAAAATGAAGCGCTGCTGCTGACAGCAGCAGGCAGAGTGTGGGTTCCGTCGCAGCGCGTGGCCCCAGAGGCCCTCTCTGCTCTGGGAGCCCCTAGCAGGACTCCGGCTTATCTTCTAAAGGAAGCGGGAGGAGAGAAGAGAGTGACCTAGATTCCAAATCTAAGAGACAGGTAGAGCCGGCTGGCCTGTCTGCAGAAGGCGGCCTGTGCGCGGGCGCCGGGCCTGGGGGGGAGGCAGCTGGAAGAGGCTCCCTGTGCTCGTGATGGGCGACACGGTGTTTCTCCTTCAGCAGCTTTGGCTGCTTAAGAAGGCTGCCTCTTGGGCTGGGGACGGTGCTGGATGACACCAGGTGGACACAGGAATAGGGGGACATGGCCAGCAGGCATACGGTGCCCTTGTGAGTGGCACGGGAAGGCGTCTCTGGGCGGTAGGAGTGGGAGTGGCCGTTCAGACACTAGGTGTCTTTGAGACAAGAACCAGGGCATCCCCAGCCCTGTGGTTCAGACACGATACGTGCTCTCTTGGAGCCGCTGTTTTCTTATCTTTTGGTTTGTTCAGTCCCCATGCCAGGCCTGGATCAGCTCCGTGGGTCTCCTGGTCTGGGCACCACACAGTGAATACAGCTGCGAGTGTCTGAGCATGCCGGCTAGCAGGGAGTAATATATGCAGATCAGAAGACAGAGGCCGTGGGGCCAGAGAGCCGGGGGGCCTTCGGCGAGCCGGGAAGGCAGAGGCCGGGGGGATCCGGGGTTCAGCCCGGAGCCCCAAAGACCCCAGAGGTGAAGCCAGTGAGGCAGGAGAATGCGGGAGCAGACGCATCAGGACTCGTGCCTGTTGTCCCTGCTGGCGTGGTTAGGCCACGTGCTCCGGGGGATGAGGCAGAAAGGATGGAGAAAGAGAAGCTGGGAGGAAGATGGCCTCAAGTTCGGAGTACATGGCTCCAACCGCCATGTCTGTGTGTCATCTCCCATCATTCCAAGCAGTCTCCACCCCCAGCCTCTCACTGCAGTCCAGGGCCCCTAGGTCAGCAGACTGGGTTCCAGGAGCAGCCGGCGCAGGGCACCCTCAGCCTGTGGTCAGGTCTCCAACTCCTGTGCAGGACCAGCTGTCCCATGGAGATCTAGCCCAACCCTGGCCTCAGCTGCTGCTGGGCAGGGGTGGGGCGGGACACCCCAGGTGAGGGAGGAGAGGGGAGACCCAGGGGAACCGCCCTAGCTAGTGCAGGCCAGACTCTTCAAGGAGGGGACCCTGAGGGCTTGGCGCCTGGTGTATATGTGTAAATACATGTATATGCATATGTGATTTTTAAATTTATATATTTAATTTTATTTCTCAGGATCCTAGCAGAAGCTGCAGTTTGTCCCTTTGTTATAAGTAAGGAGAGGAAGAGAGAGAGAGAGAGAGAGAGAGAGAGAGAGAGAGAGAGAGAGAGAGAGAGAGAGACTGATAGACTCAGAGAGGGCCAAAGAAACTAAGCCAAGAAGCAGAGAGAAGAACTCTGCCTTTAGGCAGTGGCCACAGAACCCAGGGCAGGGTAGAGGATTCAGCCACAGGAGCTTCCGATGCAGATTTCCTTCTGCTCTGTCAGGAGGAAAGAAAGAAGGCTTGTGTCTCCTGTTTGTGAGGTTGAGAGTTCACGGAGGGAGATGGTGTTTGAGGGACTGGCCTCTCTCCCCCTGGGAGATGCCATACTATGTCTTGTCTATGGACTGTGCTGGGGAAATCTGCAGACAGACAGCTCCCTGCAAAGCCCACATTCAGCACATCTCAGTCCCTGTCTTGCCTGTCCCTTCGGGGCACCGTTTGGGGCTGAGGCTGCCTCCTCAGTGGGCACAGCGTGCCACCCTCCTCCGGGTGGGGGTCCTGAGGGCCTTTCTCTGGGTTTTCACCTTCTCCCTGAGGGAGATAAGAGAGCTCCTCCAGCCAGTGCCAGAGCACGGCTCGCCTCGGACACTGTGTCACCAGTCTGCAGACTCAGCTGGGAAATGCAATCCTGCCCGGGCGCCGGGCGCTCTGCGGGCGGAGCAGCCGTCCCAGGCTGGCAGGTGTCAAGGCGAAGAGAGCTCGGCCTCAGCTGCCGGGGCCAGCAGCCTGCCACACACTCATTCCTCTCCCCGGCCGTCGGCCCCCAAGCTCAGTCTCGAGCAGGGCAGGGGGAGCTGCCTTTCAGATGGGGCTAGAGGAGATGGACAGAAATAAAGGAAGTAGCCCTTACATCTTAGGGAAGTTTAAAGACTCCCCGAGAACGAATTCTCAGATTTTGCTTTCCTGAAAGGCGGAGGCTGCTGGCAGCGCCTGCCTTTATTCCCACCCCCCTTCCTCTTTGTCTTGGTCAGATGTTCCTGGCTCTACTGGACCTGTCGTTCCATTGTCAGCCTTTTTGGAAACGAGTAGGGTATAAATCAGGCAGGGACATTTTTTAACATAGCTCTTTGGTCTAGCATCTAAGTACACAAAGAAGAAATGAGCACTTAATAAACGTTCCTGGAGGTCCCTGATTTGCCTTGAGCTTCCAATAAAAGGTAAAGTCTAGGCTTTGAGGTTATGAGCAACCAACCCAGGGTGGTCCTCCAGGCTCTGGTCACAGCACGAGCCATCTGCCTCCCAGGTAGACACAGCCACCAGAGGCCACCCGCTCCGTGGCCACTCCTGGGACTTTTAGCAGAACAAAAAAGGGGAAGAGCCAAGTTCCCTGCTCTGTGCTGCAGCTGGTAACAGCCGTGCCCCCTTGATTGTGTCTATGGAAAAGAGGGGACAACAGGCCCAGCGGCACACGCTTGTAATCCTAGTACTCGAGAAGCTGGAACAGGAGGATAGCAGGTTGGAGGTTAGCCTCAGCTACTTTGTAAGTCTTTTAGAAACCTAATGAAACCCTGTTTTTAAATAAATAAATAAATAAATAAATAAATAAATAAATAAATAAATGGCTGGGGAGGTAGCACAGAGGTAGAATGCCAGAATGCCCCTGGGTTTAGTTCCCACTACAAAAAAAAAAAAAAAAGGAGAGGGAAGGATGACTTCTGGTCCTCACTGGCTTCCCCAGGTCTTTCCACAATGCCAAGCAAGGGTCTGGCAACAGGGCTTTCGGGAGTATCTCCCCATGAAGCTGACTATGCCTGTCTCCAGGGCTGGGCACATGGCTGGAAGAAGGTGGGCCCCAGGGAGAGCTGACTGCAGAGGAAGGTGAGTGGGGTCCCTGCTGTGGTAGGAAGCTTGCAAGAGCCATTCCCAGAGTCAGCGGGTTCCCTGAACTTATGGGAAAGAACCAAAGAAAGACTGTAAAATCTGCACCAAAAGATAAGGAGAGCTTTGCATCCTCCAGTCTAGCTGTGGAGGGAAATGAGTGCTAGGATGAGCCGCTCACCTGCCAGCCCTGCTTTTATTTGGGATGAGGGTGGCCGTGATGGAAACCCTCGAGGGGAGTCAAGGTCAGCGTCCAGAGTCATTAGCCGCACATAGATCAGTGGGTTAATACAGAACTGTCTGGACAGATGAATTACACCCAGAAGCCGTGTAGGAGTCCTTGGGCTTGACATTGAAAGTTCAGTTATCACAGGGAGAGTGACGCCTGCTTAATTTTGAGAGGACTTAATTATCATGATGAATGATGTCCTTGGTGTTTAACATTTTAGTTGCACCTAGGTTACGTGTACAAGTCCACCCCCCCCCTAAATTCATAGGTTGAAACTCAATGGTAGTAGATGGGGCTTTTGAGAGGAGATTAGGTTGAGGTGAGCTATGAGGGTGGGGCCCCCATAAAAGGATCCTTATAAAAAGAGAAAGAAGCCGGGCGTGGTGGTGCACGCATTTGGGAGGCTGAGATAGGAGTATCACAGTTCAAAGATAGCCTCAGCTACTTAGTGAGGCCCTTTGCAACTCAGTGAGATCTTTCTTCAAAATAAAGATTAAAAAAATAGGGATGGGGTGTAACTTGGAGGTAGAATGCCCCTGAGTTCCATCTCCCATACTGCAATAAATAAATAAATAAATTAGAAAACCCTCTCTCCACCATGTGAGGATACAATGAAAAGGACCAGGCAGCTGGTCCTCACCGGACAGTGTGCCTTCTTGCACCTTGATCTGGGACTTCCCTGTCTTGAGAGCCTGGGAACATTTTTGTTGTTTAAGCCGCCATTCTCTAGCATCTTGTTATAGCACCTTTAATTGACTGAGACCCTGCATTAGCAGTATCCATAAAGGCTGAACCAAATGGAACCGAATGGAGAGAGAGAGAGATCTATAAAAGAAGATATATTATAGGAATTGGTTCACGTGTTTAGGGAGGCTTGAGAAGTCCCACAGTCTGCCATCTGCAAGCCGGACACCCAGGCAAGTTGCTGGAAGAATTCATTTTGAGTCGCAACCCCTGAACCGTACAATATAAATCCCACTCCAAACTTGAGGCTTGGGAAATTGAGGCTGGGAAAGGGCACGGGCAGGAGTTCTGAGAACTGGGAGTCCTCAGGCTCGAGGGCAAGAGAAGATGGATGGCTCAGCTTAAGACAGAAAGAAAATACTCCTTTCCTCCACCTTTTTGATCTATCCAGGCCCTCAACAGATGTGAGGACGCCCACCACGCCCACCACATTCAGGAGGATGGCCCTTCATGACTCAGTCTGATTCAAATCTAATCTCCGCCAGAAACACCCTCAAAGACACCCTGATAAATAATGTTTTGCCAACTATCTGGGCATCCCTTAGCCCAGGTAAGTTAACCCACCAATGAACCATTATAGACATTTAGTGTCAGAATGAGAATCTCAACCTCACCTATGTATAAGAGGGAGTTTTATACACTTTGTGTCAAATTCTTTTTTTTTTTTAAATTTTATTTTATTGGTGCACTGTATTCATACATCATAGTGGGATACAAACTTTTGTAGACATACATGCACACATCGCCCAGTCAGCCCCCACCCGATCCCCACCCCATTCTCTCCCCATCCCTCCTTCCCATGCTTGGCTTAGTGGTTGACATCTAGTATTATAGCAATTTATCCAAAATTAAAAATGATAATCTCACATAACAGTTTCATTTGTCTGATACCAAGCGTTTGATGATTTAAAGATAGCATTTCAATATTTCTTTTTGCTTTCTTTCTTACTAGAGCATATTTTTTTCTGTTTTTTTTAGGTGAAACTATCATATATTTATATATTTATTTTTCAGAAAAAAATCTATCCTAATATGGAATATGAATTCTAGATACCCAAAACGATCTTGAAAAAGAACAAAGCTAGCAGATATATATTTTCTGATTTCAAACCATATAAAGCTACAATAATTGAAACAGTGTAGTACTGTTCTAAAGGCAGATATATAGACTATTGGAGTTAAATACAAGCCTAGAGCTAAATTCTTCCCTATATTGTCAAGTTATTTTTGACAAGGTTTCCACGAACATTTGGTGGTGGAAATAATAATCTTTTAACTAAATATTGTTGAAAAATAATAATTACATGGAAAAGAATAAAATTGGACCTTTACCTAATCCCATATACAAGTATTAACTCAAAATAGATAAAAGACCTAAATATAAATCTTAAGACTATAAACTTTTAGGAGAAAATCTGGGTCATAAAACCTCACAACATTGAAATTGGCAGTGATTTCTTGGATATGATTTCAATGGCACAGGCAACAGAAGAATATACAAACTCCCTAAAAAATAAAAGAAAATATTGTATATCCAAAGACAATGTAAACAGAGTTAAAAGTTACTAATAGAATTGGATAAAATATTTCCAAATGCTATATCTGAAGGTATATTAATATTCCAACTAGAAATCCTAAAAATTAACAACAATAAAGGCAAACAATACAATTTAGAGATAGGTAAAAGACTAACATAAATAATGAATCTCCACAGATAACCAATCTTAGTTGTCTGTTGGATGGAAACTCTTGTTTCTCTGGTTCTGGTGAGTGTTACCTATTTCTTCTTTGTAGTTAATCTCTTTGAGTATTTTCTCTAGCGCTGGTTTTGAAGACATAAATTCCTTCAGTTTCTGTTTGTCATGGAAGCTTCTTATTTCTCCATCTAATTTGATAGAAAGTTTTGCTGGATAGGAAATTTTTGGCTGGAAGTTGTTTTCTTTCAGAGTTTGGAATATGTTACTCCAAGCCCTTCTGGCTCTCATGACTTGGTTTGGGAAGTCTGGAGTGATTCTAATTGGTTTGCCTCTGAATGTCTCTTGGCCCTTTGTTTTTGTTGCCTTTAAGATTCTCTGCTTGGCTTCCACATTGGTCATTTTGACAATTATATGGCGTGGGGATCCTCTTCTCGGATCCTGTCTAAAGGGAGTTCTATAAGTTTCCTGGATCTGTGTATCAACCTCTTGCTCTATATTTGGAAAATTTTCTGCTATTACTTCCTTGAAGAGATTGTTGATCCCTTTGGTATCACTTTCTTTTCCCTCCTCTATTCCAATTATTCTTAGGTTAGCTCTCTTAAGATGGGCCCATATTTCTTCAATGTCAGATTCCTGCTGTCGGATATTTTTTTCTAGATTAGAAACTATGCGTTCATTTTTGGATTGCTCATCTTCTAAGAGCGAGATTCTGTTCTCCATGTGTTCTAATCGGTTGTTTGTGCTTTGAATTGAGGCCTTTACTTCATTAATTGCATCCTTTATCTCTTTTTGGCTCTCTCTGAGTTCTTTTCGAAGCACCTCTATTATTTCTACAGTTATTTTCCTGATTTGATCTTCTAGAAATCTCTGATTTTCTGTTTTATCGGGTTCTGATGTTGTGGAGTTGTGGGCATTCATTCCTCTTTCCCATGATTTCAGAAGTTTGTGCCTTCTCTGGGTTCTTCCCTTGGGTCACTATGACTTCACTTAAGGTGCTCTGGATCTCGAGTCTGTATTATCTCAGACCCCACTACTCCTTTACTGGGTTGTATCACAGAGTCTCCGACCCAGGGAGTCGATAGAGGCTGCTTTAAACTATGGGGGGTGCCAGGTTGCACGTTCTCCTATGGTGTGATATCTCTGCCACCACCACTCCCTCACTGGGTCAAGTCCCAGGAGGCCCAATACTGCGATTTCTCCTCTGTGGCCCGCAATTTGACTCACTGTTCTTGAGTACGCAGATGTAGCTGTACTGGACTCGGTGAATTCACTGCTGCTTCCGCCGCCGGTGGCAATATGGCGCCGCTGCCACGCCCTCGGCCATGAGGCTGGCGTATTTTTTCTTCTCTGGTTTTGATTTCCACTCTGAATCCCTGCAGCGTGTGCTGAGCTCAGCCACTGGGAGCTTTAAATGCTGTCTGCGCCGAAAGATCCCGCCTGGCTGTTCCGCAGCGGCTCACCTGGCTTGCTGTAGCCGTCCGTTGAGTTCGCCACTGCCGCCGGCAGTATGGCGCTGCTGCCGCGTCCTCGGGCGCGTGTGTCTCCTCTGTGGCCCTGAGCTCTGTTCTCAGTCTGCTTTCTCTCTGGAGCCTGGTGGTTTTTTTTTTTTTTTCTGGTGATGGTGTTTTCTGGCTATGAAAGGCGCTCTTTTTGTGGTAATGGAGATTGGTTGTTAGTGGGACTCTTAAGCCCCGCTTTTCTTGGTCGCCATCTTCCCGGAAGTCGTGTCAAATTCTTAACACCTGAAATTTCTAAATCTTTGGTTTTCTTGACTTGAAGATGGGGACGGTAAATGACATTACATATCACTCAGGGCCATCGTGATACTAGAGGTCCTTAGTTTCATGCTCAGCAGATAAAATGGGCTCAACATACCTCTGTTCCTTAATATCCCTTCCCCACCACCCAAAGTCCTTCAAGGGCTTTTCCTGCCCCTTCCCCTCACAGTAACTTGCAACCATAGTCCTGACAGCACGTAGCACCATCCACAAGTGGACTGAAGCCTCACCCCTCAAAGTTGCCTGAGTACTTTGGGAGAATTGGTGTGCTTAACATTGAAACAAGCCCATGACTTTATAGTCCAGAAGAACATCATGACCCTGAGCCTCGGAGCGTAAAACAGATACAGCATTCCTGTGAAACCACCATCCGAGGGAGATTCTGAGAATGGCAACTCTTTAATTTTTTAACTTTTTTTTTGCTGAATGAGTGAGTTGGTATTAAGAAATTATTCTTACCTGGCAGAAATCAGATAATCAGATCCTCTTGATACAAGGAAAAAGATGTCCACAAACTCTAGGTGGACTTCCAAAGCATCTTCTCAGAGTGGTGAGGATAGAGAGCAGCCTGCCACAACCCACCTGGGACCAAGGCCTGTAGGGTGTCATCTGTAGAAAGAGTTGCAGTCAAAGGGAAGGTCATAGCCGGGCGTGGTGGCGCACGCTTGTAATCCCCGCGCTTGGGAGGCTGAGACAGGAGGATCGCACAGGTTCGAAGCCAGCCTCAGCTACTTAGTGAGGCTCTCAGCAACTTAGTGAGACCCTGTTTCTAATAAAGTATAAAATAGGTCTGGGAGTATAGCCCAGAGGTAGAAAGCCCCTGGGTTCCACCCCCAGTACCACAAAAAAAAAAAAAAAAAAAAGCAAAGGGAAGGTAATGGGCTTGAAAAGAAGGCCGGAAAGGCCAGCTCTCGGGGCTCTTTAGCTGGCTGACAACTCTGCCAGCTGTATTCATGTTTGTTTTCTTGAGCATTGCTTTCTCAGGTGAGAGATAAAGATGCTAAAGCTTGGGTTGTGGGTTGGGATCCTTGGCAGAGAGCCACTGTTAGGATCTGGGTTTGACATGTCCCCAAAGTCTCATGTGTTGGAAGCATACTCCCAGTGCAGCACTGTGGTTTGTCTTGAAGCCGGCCAACTTGGACTGAACCTCTAACACTGTGAACCAAATAAACCTTTCCTCCTCTAAGTTGTGCTTGTTAGGTATTTTGCCCATGGTAATGCAAAATGCTAACTCAAACACCCCTCTTCAATGTCACTGAGAAAAATCAAGTCCTTATAACCAAAGAGAGAAAAAGGCTAATGTACTGGATAGCCAAAAATCCATGAAGGGGCACCATACCGATTGCTATTTGCCTGGCCTACAAAATACTACTCACATGTATCCCAAATATATTTTTCAAAACATTTCTCAAATTCCTTCTTGCCTTTCCATTTCCCAAGCCCTTGCCTTGTCCTGTGGGGCCTTAGCTGCGGCAGCAGCAGCCCTCCAACTGTCCCCTGCCTCTTCCCGTTCTCATCTGGCTCCAGAACTGACCCCCAGAAACGTATACCCACCTTGTAACTCTGCCATGCATGAATTCCCCCTGGCTCGCCATGGCCTGCAAGGGAGATGAGCATCGACACAGACCCCAGGCTTTGTGGTCTGTCTTTGTGTTGTGCTTCCGGCCAAATATGCTGGTTTCAGCCAGAGAGACCCTCTGTCTCTAAGCCATTGCCTACGCCGATGCTTCCTGTTAGGAAGCCACCATTTCCTCTCCTACCCAGCATGTTCTTACTTATCCTTTGCCTGGTTTAGGTGGCCTCTCCTCTGAGGCTCCCCCAGGCTTTCACCAGGCAGGGGCTCTCTAGCTCTGATTTCAGTATGAGACTGCACCTTGGTCACTCAACCGTGGTGGGTCTCCTGCCTGGATGGTGAGACTCAGGAAGACAGATGCCCAGTACACAGCCTTGTGCGGTAGCTGGACGTCTCCTGAAATCCAGATGCCCAGCCCTCTTGCCTGGCCACTAGCACTTCCCAGCACTTTGGCCCCAGAATTAGGAAGCAGCCAGCCAGCGCTGTTTCCTGCCCTCCATATCTACACAGGTCTTCCTTGTTCAAGGTTCTTCCTCTCGGGAGAGTTGCTTATCTGTAGCCCCCCAGACACACGGCCCCAGCAGCCTGGAGGGCCCGGCTGGCTGGTTTTCTGTCTCAGCCCCTTTGGGTCTGAGTCAGAAGGTTTGGAGCCAAGCTCTGAAGCCTTTCCAGCTCGGTGAACTTGGCCATCAATCCCACGTCTGCTCAGCCTCAGTTTCTTCATCTGAAGTGATTCTGTTGATGTCTGTTGAACACAAGTTTGCTATTAAAACTAAAAGTGTGCAATTTCTTCCCCTCCCCTCAGAATAAATATTAACACTTGCCAATGTCAACCTGGTCAGATTTTTTTTGGTATATATTTACAAACATACTTAAAAATTGATCTTGTTCTATAGTAAAAGAATCACATAGATGTGCCCTTCTGAACCTTGCTATTTTTACCCAACTCTGATTTTGGCTGGGCTCCCACTAATAGACATTTAAACTGCTTTTTTTAAAAAACATTTTAAAATTAAACTTAGGGGTGTGTGTGTGTGTGTGTGTGTGTGTGTATGTGTGTGTGTGTGTGTGTGTGTGTGTGTGTGTGTGGTACTGGGGATGGAACTCAGGGGCATTCTACCTCTGAGCTATTCAAAACACAAACAACAACAGATGCTGGCGAGGATGTAGAGAAGTGGGAACTCTAAAACATTGTTGGTGGGATTGCAAATTAGTGCAACCACTTTGGAAAACAGTATGGAGAATCCTCAGAAGAATGGGAACAAATCTACCATTTGATCCAGCAATACCACTTCTGGGTATCTACCCAAAAGATAGGAAACCAAACTACCAAACTAATGCATGTGTATCTATGTTCATAGCTGCACAATTCACCATAGCCAAACTATGGAACCAGCCAAGATGTCCATCAACAGATGAATGGATTACAAAACGGTGGGATATGTACACATGGAATTTTACTCAGCCATTAAAAAAAAAAACTCAATTACATCATTTTCAGGGAAATGGATGGAACTGGAGGACATTATGCTAAGTGAGATTAGTCAGTCACAAAAAAATAAGAAATCAGATGCTTACCCTAATGTGTGAAAGTTAGGGAGAAACGGGTCATAGGAGGAACTCTAGATCAAAAAGGAAATCCTATAGAGGAGAAAACAAGACAACCTAAAGGAGAAAGGAGGGGGGAAGAAGAAAATCTCTAAAACACACAATGTACTTAAACATATCGAAGTCAACCACTAAGCCAAGCAGGGGAAGGAGGGATGGGGAGGGAATGGGGTGGGAATTGGGTAGGGGTTAAATCAGTGATGTGTACATGTTTGTACACACAGGGTTTTTTTTTTTACCACAATATGATGTATGAATATAATGCACCAATAAAAGTTTAAAAAAAGATACTTTCTAAAACTGAAAAAAAAAGAAACAAATAAACCTCTTTCTCAATGAAAAAAAAAGAAAAGTGCTATAAACATTTATGGACAAGTTTTTGTGGGAATATAAATTTTGTTTCTCTAAAATAAATGCTCAGAGGTAAAAATAATAGATCATGTTTAGCTTAGTTAAATGGACTTCTGAAAATTAAGTTAAAACAAAAATTGTACATAGTTATGGGGTACCATGTGATGTTTTGTTATAAGTACAATATTTAAATTGGGTTAAACATACCTATCTCGTTAAACATTTACCATTTCTTCATAATGAAAACATTCAAAATTGTTTTTTCTAGCTTTCTGAAATGCATAGTACATTATTGCTATCTATAGTCACCCTAGGATGCAAATGTACAATCAGAACTTCTAACTGTATTGTACCAATGGATCAACTTTTCCCCATCCCTCTCTCCCCATCCCTCTCTCCCCAACCCTCTCTCCCCATCCCTCTCTCCCCATCCCTCTCTCCCCAACCCTCTCTCCCCATCCCTCTCTCCCCAACCCTCTCTCCCCAGCCCTCTCTCCCCATCCCTCTCCCCATCCCTCTCTCCCCATCCCTCTCTCCCCATCCCTCTCTCCCCATCCCTCTCTCCCTATCCCTCTCTCCCCAGCCCTCTCTCCCCATCCCTCCTTCCCATCCCTCTCTCCCCATCTCTCTCTCCCCAGCCCTCTCTCCCCATCCCTCTCTCCCCATCCCTCTCCCCATCCCTCTCTCCCCATCCCTCTCTCCCCATCCCTCTCTCCCCATCCCTCTCTCCCCATCCCTCTCTCCCAACCCTCTCTACCCATCCCTCTCTACCCATCCCTCTCTCCCCATCCCTCTCTCCCCATCCCTCTCTCCCCATCCCTCTCCCCATCCCTCTCTCCCCATCCCTCTCTCCCCATCCCTCTCTCCCCATCCCTCTCTCCCCATCCCTCTCTCCCCATCCCTCTCTCCCCAACCCTCTCTCCCCATCCTTCTCTCCCCATCCCTTTCTCCCCAGCCTTTGGTAACCACCATTCTATTTTAACTTCTATGAGATCAGCAGATTCTACATATGACTGAGCACATGGGATACTTGTCTTTTGGAGCCTGGCTCATTTTGTTTAACATGACAGTCTCCCGTGCCATCCATTTCATTGCAAATGATGTACACTTTGTTTTATAAGAGACTACCAAGCTGTTCTCCAGAGTGGCTCAGCCAGTTTATGTTCCCACCAGCGACATATGAGTGACCTAGTTTCTCCACTAACATTTAGTCCCATCCTATCTTCCATGCCAGTCATTCTGACAGGTATGTGTTGAGATCTCACTGTGATTTCAATTTGCATTTCCCTAATTCCTGATGATGTCAACCATCCTTGGTGAAATGTCTCTTCATGCTCATGCTACTTTCTAACTGACTTCTTTGTGTTTTGCCCTTTTCCCCTAAGTTTTGAGAATCCTACATATATCCTAGATACCAGCATTTTGTTCAATAAGTAGTTGTGAAGTATTTTCTCAAGGGCCAGGCGTGGTGGCGCACGCTCATAGTCCCAGCATTTGGGAGGCTAAGACTGGAGGATCGCCGTTTGCGGACAGCCTCAGCTACTCAGTGAAGTCCTTTGCAACTAAGCAAGACCCTGTTTCAAAAAATAAAGAATTAAAAATAGGGCTGAGGGTGTAGCTCAGAAGTAGAATGCCTCTGAGTACCACCCCCAGTACCACACACAAGCATGCGCCACCACGCCCCAATTTATTAGTATTTTTCTTTAATGGATTCTATCCAGTCTAAGAACTCTGGACATAATCCTAAATCCTAAAGATGTCATTCTGCGTTCTTTTTCTCTAAAAGTTTTATAGTTTTACGTTGTACATCTACATCTATGGTCTATTTTGAATGAGATGTGAATTGGACAAAGAATTAGGGCAAAGTTCACTTCCCGCTATAGACGTTCAGTTGCTCCCTGGACCTTGATTCATTGCAGAGGTTCTCCTACCTCCCCTGGATTGCTTTCTACCTTTGTTAAGTATCAGTTGGGTATTTTTGTGTGAGTTTTTTCCCTGAGTTCTCTGTTCTGGTCTATTGATCTATGTATCTATCTGCCAGTCCAGCCATCTTGAGCAGTATAGCTACATAATAAATCTTGATATCAGATAGACTAATCTTCCCACTTCACTCTTCCTTTTTTTTTTAAAAAAAAAGCTATTCTAGTTAATTGGCTTTTCCATATAAGTTTAGAATAATTTTTCCAATATCTGCAACAAATCTTGGTGGTGTTTTAATGGGAAGTGTGTTAAACTTGACAAGTATGGGAGCATCAACTTCTTTATTATGTTGGATCTTTCAATCCATGAACATGGTTTGTCTCTTCGCTGTTTAGTTCTGTGATCGCTTTCATCAGTTTCGACGTTTTCAACATAGAGTCCTTACACGTATATTTGCATATATTTATTTTTCAGTCACTTTAAACTGTATTCCATTTTTAATTGCCAGTGATCATTGTTGGTAGACAGTAATACAACTGACTTTTGTGTGGTCATCCTGGATTCTACAACCTTGCCGAATCCACGTATAGGTTCTTAGAGAGTTTTATGTTTGTTTTTGTAGGTTCCTGGCAGTTTTCTATACACAAAATTTATGTCATTTGCAAATAGGAGCACTATTATTTTTTCCTTTTCAAACTGTTTGACTTTAGTCTACTTTTCTTGCAATAGTGGTTAGAAATCCCAATGCTCTTCTGAATAAGAATGATGAAACTTGACATCTTTGCTCTATTCCTGATCTTCAAGAATTTTTTTTTTATCATGACTTGGGTGTTGTATTTGGTCAACTGTGTCATCTGAATGAATCCCATTTGGTTATGATGTATAATGCTTTTTCTATATTGCTAAATTCTATATGCTCATAGTTAAGGAGTTTTGACTCTCTATAAATAATATTGGTTTGTTGTTTTTATTTTCTATAATATCTTCGGTTTTGTTGTCAGGGGAAGACTAGCTTTATGAAATGATTTGGGAAGTATTCTTTTGGGTTTTTTTTCTGGGAAAGATTATGCAGAATTGGTGTTAATTCTTTCTTAAATGTTTGGTAGAATTCAGTACTGAAGCCATCTGGCCCTAAAGATTACTTTTTTTTTTTAAAGAATTAACTATTTTAGGAGCTGTTAGTGTAGTTTAGTGGCAAAGTACTTGCCCCGCATGCACAAGGCCCTGGGTTGAATCCCCAACCCTGTAAAAACAAACAAACAAACAAAAAAACCCCAAACAAAACAAAAAACATATACAGATGGTCTATATCATGACACGCAAGCGGTGGTAATTTCTACTTTCAAGAGATTTGTCCATTTCATCTATGCTTTCAGCTTCATGCCTATTGAATTCTTCATGGCATTCCCTTTTGAAATCTATACATTATGTAGCAATATTCCCTATTCTATTCTTGACAGTGTTAAATCTGTGTGCTCTCTTTTTTTCTTGTTAATCTTTCTAAACATTTGAAAAACTTACTGATTTTCCCATTTTATTAAGTTTTCTTTTTGTTTTGAATGCCACTGAGTATGCTCTTAATTATTTTCTCTGTTTCTTTGGGTTTAATTTTATAATTCTTTTGGTATATTCTTGAGATAAAAGCTTATGTTATTGATTTGGAACTTTCTCTTCTATCTAGTAAAAGCATTCAATGCCGTACATTTTCATCTCAGTATTACTTTAGTTGTATCCCCCAAATTATGATATGTTGTATTTTTATTTAGCACAATATTTTTTTGTTTGTTTGTTTCTTCAAGACTTCCTCTTTGAGCCGGGCGTGGTGGCGCACGCTTGTCATCCCCGCGCTTGGGAGGCTGAGACAGGAGGATCGCGCAGGTTCAAAGCCAGCCTCAGCTACTTAGTGAGGCTCTCAGCAACTTAGTGAGACCCTGTTTCCAAATAAAACATAAAATAGGTCTGGGAGTATAGCCCGGAGGTAGAATGCCTCTGGGTTCCACCCCCAGTACCACCAAAAAATAAAAATTAAAAAAATTAAAAAAGGCTTCCTCTTTGAATCATGGGTCCTTTGGAAATGTGTGTTTTATTTTCAAATGTCTGGAGATTTTCATGTTATCTTTCTTTTATTAATTACTACTTTGATTCTGTTGTGGTCACAACTCCTTTTACCTTCAGTAATAAACACAGTTGCTGAGCTCTGTACCTTACTCTCCACCTCTTGCGTGTAACTGCAGCGGTAGCAGCTCCCGGGGTCCATCTGCTTCCAAGGGAACCGCTCTAGGAGCCTCCTTCCTCAGTCTTTCCCGCCTCCCACTCAGCAGGTTGTTCACTCACAGATATCAGCATTTGCAATAGTGAAATTGTTTTAACACAGAGAAGGCTCCTGGCAGTTTGAGGGCTTTTTGCTTTTCCTGTGATACTGGGGATTAAACTCAGGGGCGTTCTGCCTCTGAGCTACACCGTAGCCCTATTTTATTTTCTGGTTGTGTTTTGTTTTGTTTTTGCGGTACTGGGGATGGAACCCAGGGGCATTCTACCTGCAAGCTACACCCCCAGCCCTATATTTTATTCTTTATTTGGAAACAGGGTCTCACTGAGTTGCAGAGGGCCTCACTAAGTAACTGAGGCTGTCCACGAACCTGCGATCTTCCTGTCTCCGCCTCCCAAATGCTGGGATTACAAGCGTGCGCCACCGCACTGGGCTTATTTTCTGTTTTGAAACAGGTTCTACTAAGTTGCCGAGGCTGGTCTCAAACCTATGAGCCACATGTCTCAGCCTCCCAAGTACTGAGATTATAGACATGTCTACTACACTCAGCTGAGGGTGATGCTTTTCAAATTGGGGTCCCATGGGGTGCTGGGGACCTCATGGGGGGAGCATGGTGAGACACCTAGGGTGTCAGGTAGATAGGACTTTGGATTCTCAGCCCTGGTTCTCAGCCCTAGAAACGCTCCCTTTTCCCCTGTCTGACTCGTCAGCTTTGAGTAAGATTTCACTTGAAAATAGATTTTCATAGCTTAAAAGAAAAGAAAAGCCTTTGACAACCACAATTAAAACGTCTGAGTTCCCTTCCATTTGTGAATTTCTGGGATGGTGTGAGCCACAAACCCTCCCAGCCAGGCACTTGAGATGGCTGGGGGCGAAGAGTCACGAACTCAAGTCTAATGTCTGCTACTAGTGCCTTTGAACATCAAGATGTTGCCATCAAATGGTCTTAAACTGAAAAACATCTTGGTGCACTGAAAACGGCATTTAATTTATAACAGAGCTAATTAACACGGAACTCTTTGGACGCACATCAATTATGAGAAGCCAGGTGCGTGGGTACTAAAGTTTCGTGATTCCTCTGTTTGGAGGTAAGCACCTGTTTGGATGGACCCTAAGAGAACAGGAGAGCTCTGAAAGGAGGAACAGGCTAGGAGTCGTCAGGGCAGGAGGATGGTGGTAAAAATGTTCTGAACTTTAAACTAAGGGTCCCTTGCTACCCGAGTATTTTCCCCCAAAAGCATCTCTCTTCCTCATCTCCCAACCACCACTTCTGCTCCAAGAGCAGCTGCCTCACATCCAGCTTGAGGACACCTGCAGAAGCTCTGTACTCAGTGCATATCAGGAAACCCCCTGCCCATGGGAACCAACCGCTTTTTCCATCATCTGGGGCCCCAAACATGGAATTAAAGGCAGAAGCAAGTCACTGTGGCTGGCAGCAGCTTTCCAGCTGCCTGTGCTGCCAGCGGGCCTGGACTGTGTTCACTTCCTGTCTCTCTCCATCGCCCATCCAGGGATGGAGGGAAACCTCTGCAAATAGGTGGTCTGCCCAGCAGAAAGCAGCTCCTCCTACAGTGGCATTCTCACAAAACTCCTGGAGCCTGACAGGCCTTGGAGAGAAATATTGGCAGCCTTCTGCCTTGGCTCAGGACTGCCAGTGCCCCTCCCCCTCAAAATACACCGGATACCTCCACCCTGGTGGGAGAGGCCAGAGGACAAGGGTCTCCTCTCGGGAGAGAGTTCCTGTCTCACCTCAGGGGAGATCAGTGAAGTCAGGTTCTGTGACCAGAGCCACCGGGGACATTTCCTGGCCACTTGGCCAGGCGTGGTGGCGCAGGCTTGTAATCCCAGCATTTGGGAGGCTGAGGCAGGAGGATCACGGTTCTCAGACAGCCTCAGCTACTTAGCGAGGCCCTTTGCAACTCAGTGAGAAAATGGTGGCTGTGGGACGCAGCACATCTCAGTAGCTGTAACAAAATTCAACTACTGAGAAGGCAGCTCCTTGACAAGAAAAACAAAGCAGCGAAGATATTTACAAACAAAAACACCAAAAAAGAAACCACGGCAGAAGAATATCCAATACTCAGATCTCGAGACCCGCAGCAAAAAGCCCAAGTGCGCGACTCACCTGGCGTGGTGGCCGGCAACAGCTCGGGCCGCCGGCGGGACCGCGACGGCGAGCTTCACATCCCCAAGGAAGTCCAGCAAGTAGACCAAGGACTTGAAGTGCAGGAAGGGACCAGCACCACACTTCAGGGATGGGGAAAAGCTCCAGAAGCCCTGCGCTCACCAGAAGCTGGCACCGCAGCAGCACACTGCGCCCTCCAGAGACCTGGCCCCACAGGACAGCAAGGTAACTGCAGGACTGTAAGTCAACCCTATTTCTCAGCGGACAACCGCCCAGAGCAGCTGCAAGGATCCCACCAGGCTAATACCTGGCAGCCCACCCCTGGGGTGGTTGGGTTATGACCTACAGGCACAGGAAAGGCCCATAGTGCCCAGGGCGCAGTCCCAACACAGGGTCACAGGAGGTTGCTCTGAGATTACACTGGACACTCTCCACCAGTGCAGGTAGGGAGGCGCAGGCCCAGGACCGGAAGGGGCAGAGCCCAGGGCCGGAAAGGGCAGAGCCCAGGGCCAGAAGGGGCAGGGCCAAGGCCCAGAAAGTACAGAACACATGCCCTGAAAGCGCAGACCCCAGGCCAGGAAAGCACAGAACTGAGGGCTTGAAAGCACAGAGCACAGGACTAGAGATCTCAGAGCCCAGGGCCAGAGAGTACGGAGCCCAGGGCACAATGAAAACTATAAAACATTAAAGAAAGAAATTGAAGAAGACCTTGGAAGATGGAAAGATCTCCCTTGCTCATGGATAGGCAGAATAAATATCATCAAAATGTCCATTCTGCCAAAAGTGATCTACAGATTCAATGCAATTCCTATCAAAATACCAACGACATTCTTCATAGACCTAGAAACATCAGTCACGAATTTCATATGGAGAAAGAAAAGACCCAGAATAGCCAAAGCAATTCTTAGCAATAAGAACCTTGCAGGAGGCATCACAATCCCTGACTTCATGTTATACTACAGAACAACAGTAGTAAAAACAGCATGGTACTGGCACAACAACAGGCATATAGACCAATGGAACAAAATAGAAGGTACAGAAACAAGCCCACACACTTATAGTCAATTGATCTTTGGCAGGGGGGCCAAATTCATACACTGAGGAAAAGACAGCCTTTTCAACAAATGGTGCTGGGAGAACTGGCTATCCATTTGTAGAAAGATGGAACTAAATCCTTACCTCTCACAGTGTACAAGAATTAACTAGAGATGGATCAAAGACCTGGAAATCAGACCAGAGACTATGAAGCTATTAGAGGAGGGCAGAGGCTCCACACTCCAACACATAGGCACAGGCAGTAACTTCCTCAACAAGACCTCCAAAGTGCAGGAAATTAAAACAAAAATTAATAAGTATGATAACAAAAAAAAGTTTCTTTTCATCAAAGGAAACCATCAAGAATCTAAAGAGAAAGCCTACAGAATGGGAGAAGATCTTTACCAGCCACCACTCTGATAGAGGCTAATATCTAGAATATACAAAAAGCTCAAAAGACTCTACACTAACAAAACAAATAACCCAATTAAGAAATGGGCAAGTGAAAGCCAGGTATAGTGGCACACGCTTGTAATCCCAGCGTTTGGGAGGCTACCAGAGGATCGCAGTTTGCAGACAATAAAGAATAAAAAATGGGGCAGGGGGTGTAGCTCAGGGATCAAATGCTCCCGGGTCCCATCCCCAGACCCGCAAAAAAAAGAAAAGAAATGTGTCGCGACCCTAAGGCTCCGACCAGCAGAGCCTAGGGAAGAAACACACGAACGCCGACTTGCTGATGATGCTTCCTCTTTAATGCTTCCTCTCACTCAATGCGCACAACAGGCAAATATATATCAGTCTCATAACCCCTCCCTCATCACTCCACCAACCCCAAGCTTCCCACAGCTAGGGCATGCACATTTCTAACCCTCTCATAGGCGGGCTGGTGGTAGCACGAGGCGCTGCGTCACTGATCATCCGTAGGGCACCTGATAGGGCTCACTGCGCAGGCTCAGGGCACCGCCAGCCTCCTGAGCCTCGTGACTTGGCAACATGCCTAGGCGCCATCTTGAGCCACCGCCCCATCCCGGTCTAGCTCAGTGGGCCCCGACAGAAATGGGCAAGTGAATTGAATAGACACTTCACAAAAGAAGAGATACAAATGGTAAAAGACACATGAAAAAATGTCCAACATTATTAGCAATCAGGGAGACGCAAATCAAAACTACACTGAGATTCCGTCTAACCCCAATCAGAATGTCAAGCATAAAGAAGTCACATAACAACAGATGCTGGTGAAGAAGTGGAGAAAGAGGAACTCTTTTACACTGTTGGTGGGAGTGCAAACTAATTCAGCCTCTATGGAGATCAGTGTGGAGATTCCTTAGAAAACTGGGATTGGATCCATCATATGATCTGGCTATATCACTCCTGGGTATCTTTCCAAAGGGGTTGAAATCAGAGAACTACAGTAGCATATGCCTACCCATGTTCATAGCAGCACAATTAGTAATAGCCAAAATATGGAACCAACCTAGGTCTCCATCAACAGATGAATGGATTGCAAAATTATAGGAAATAGACACAATGGAATTCTACTCAGCATTAAAAAAGAACAAAATCATGTCATTCGCAAGAAGATGGACAGACGTGGAGAACATTATGTTAGGTGAGATCAGACAAGCACAGAAAGAGAAGGGACATGTGTTTTCTCTAATATGCTCAAGCTAGGGAGTATTAGGGATACCAGAGGGACTCCAGATGATGGAGGGGAAACCTCAGCAAAGCCAGAAAGAAAGGGTAGGGGAGGAAGATGGGTGAGGCTAATTAATGGGAAAGCTACATTCGAATATGTGTATACATGTGAATATAACATTGTTAACTCAATATTGTGAGGGAGGGAAAAAGAGAAGGGGGGGGACCAAGCACTGTGTGAATCTATGCCACTGTCAATGTGATCCACATGATGATGTGAGGCTAGAGTGCACAAATAAAATAAATAAATTTTTAAAAATTAAAAAAATAAAGAATATAAAATAGGGCTGGGGTGTAATGCAGAGGTAGAATGCCCCTAGGTTCCATCCCCAGCACTGCAAAAGAAAGAAAGAAAGAAAGAAAGAAAGAAAGAAAGAAAGAAAGAAAGGAAGGAAGAAAGAAATGCTGGAGCTTTGAGGGGAATGTAGGAGTTGAGGATATGGTCATGAATTATGTCCTGAAGAAAGGTTGGAGTTGTTGGGAGGAACAGCCTCAGGGGTGGCACCCTGGAGTGCTGAGAGCCAGGATTTATGAACCCTGGCTTTCGGGGAGAGGGCTGGTCTGAGATCTAAACGTGAGAGGCATGGCTGCCCTGGACATCTCCCCAGGACTCTGTACCAGGCCACGGCCTGGCTGCCCCTCAGGGATGAGGTGCGCTCTCCCCTGGGCCCTGCCCCCCCCCCCAGGCAGGGCTGCTGGGCTGCCAGGCTTTCTCCTTGCTCAGGCCCCACGTGGAACAGCCTCCGATAAGATCCCCTCCCTGGCCCTCTCCCGTCTGCCCACCCACACCAGCCGAGTGAGGTGTCACAGAAGGAATGTGGCGGCAGCTGAGCCTGGATCACAAGACAGAAACACCCGGGACACCTAGGTCAGCCGGGAAGGACCTGCTGGAAAGGGGAGGAGGAGCTGGAAGAGGCTGCGGCGTGGGGGTGGGGCGCGCAGGAAAGCAGCGGGGTGACTCAGCCGGCAGCCCCGCTGGACAGAGGGCGTGTGCTGCCAGAGAAAACAAATTCCTCCTCGGGCAGGTTTATCTCTTCCTGGGGGAGGCACAGTCAGCAGCAGGAGGTGGCAGAGGAGGGAGGCCATGTGCCCCTGCCCTGGCCGAGCTGCCGGTGCCAGGGTCGGCAGGCTGGGCGGGCGGGCAGCACCTGGTCCCAGGATGGAGGCTGTTCTCTAGTGGGTCCCGTGCAGGGGAGAGTCCTGCACACCCCACAAAGCCAGATCCACCCCAGCTCAAATCCTGGAGGAGCTGGGGACCCGCAAGGAAGATGGCGCTCCTGCGGACAGAGAAGGGGCAGAGAGTAGACTGTTAAACTAGGAGGAGGCGGCTGAGGCACCCCGTGAAAATCTCCATGGTGACTTGTGGGGCTTCCAGCAGGAAGCCTGCTAGGCTCAGTGCATTGGGAAGGAGGGGCGGGCTGGTTCATTGGAAGGGTGGCTCTGGATTTGAGCAGTGCACACTTTGGTAGAAGAGACAGGGTCTCTCCTGTAGCCTCAGCAGGTGCACAGGTCAGAGCCCATCCCTGGGGAGTCATATGTAGCACTTGGGAAGACGGGCCCAGCCACACCTCGACAGCGGCCCTGAGGAAGCGAGCTTGGCTTTCTTCCACTCCTGCTCTCCTTCACACCAGTGGTTCTCGAAGCACGGTCCCCACTCCAGCAGTCTCGGTATCATCTGGGAGCTTGGAATTGCAAATCCTCCGGCCCTTCTTAGACCTGTGGAAATGGAAACTGCAGGGGAGGGTCTAGTCATCTGCCTCTTGGGGAATCTGATGCCAGCTGGCTTGGGCATGGCTGGGGACAGGTGGCGCTCAGCCTTGGAATCCCCTGCGGAACTTTACAAAATGCTTGTGCCTGGCTGCCACCCCAGGGATCTGGGTTTCATGGGTCCAGGTTTCAGCCTGGGCACCAGGGGTTTTAACTGTATATCCCAGGTGAGGGCCTGTTTTCTGGAGTGCTTGGTTCAGGGTCCCCATCTAGGACCCGAAGGTTAGTTCATATGTAGAGGGTACATCTGAGGCAGTT
The DNA here is from genome assembly GCF_963383645.1 of Muscardinus avellanarius. Classification (NCBI taxonomy): domain Eukaryota; kingdom Metazoa; phylum Chordata; class Mammalia; order Rodentia; family Gliridae; genus Muscardinus; species Muscardinus avellanarius. The sequence goes on along the minus strand of NC_137788.1, from coordinate 158,972,241 downwards.
CCTCTAGAGAGAGGCTCCTGGGCTGTCGGGGGATGCCTGGGGAAGCAGATCTCAGGCAGGTTCTCTGGACATCCCAGGGCTGGTCTGGAGGAGGGTCCCTGGTGACTGCATGCGGGACCAGCCCCTCCACTTTGTAAGCCCGTGGCAGGAATACCCGGTTCTAGTTCTGTCTCTACCACATGCGCTCACAAGTCACATGGGCAGATATTCCTTCATCTGTAATGCAGTGGGGGGAGGGAAGCCGCCCTGGGCACCCCAGCACCATCTGGGGACCTCAGAGAGACGATCAAGACGGTCGCCCAGGGGAAGGTGGAGAAGACAAGGAATTGGGAATTGTGGGATCATCCTCCCATTGGCTTCCAGTCAAACATATGCAGAAGGAATTTCGCTGGGCATGGTGGTGCACGCTTGTAATCCCAGCATTTGGGAGGCTGAGACAGGAGGATTGCGGTTCGCAGCCAGCCTCAGCTACTTAGGGAGGCCCTTTGCAACCCAGTGAGACCCTGTTTCAAAATAAAGAATAAAAAATAGGGCTGGGGGTGTAGCTCAGTGGTAGAATGCTCTTGGGTTCCATCCCCAGTACTGCAAAATAAAAAATAAAAAATTAATATAATTTCAGCTGCTTGGGAGGTTAAGGCAGGAGGATTGTGAGTTCAAGGCTATCTTCGGCAATTTAGTGAGACCTTCCTTGTCTCAAAAAAAAAAAAAAAAATCAAGAGGGCTGGGGATGTGGCTCAGTACTAGAGTGTCCCTGGGTCCCAACCCCAGCAGTTTAAGGGTACATATGCCTGGCACGTGTTGTGACTGAGAAACGGTCCCCATGTGGGCGAGTAGGCTCCCAGCTCCTGGCAGCCGGGGGTAGAGCCAAGCTTTGGGGGATGTGGCAGGGCTCCAGGGGCCAGATCTGACAGAGAGGCCAGGGCAGCCCGGGGGCCCCTCCTCTTTCCTGATGGGCTCGGCCACCTCATGACTGGGGCGTCTGTTCAGCTGCCCCTGATCACAGTCAACCGAGGCCACTTAACCCCCAAGGAGTTTCGTTTCCATACAGAGCCAGGCCGATGAGGAAGCGCCTGGACCAGGCTCCCCACTGCTAGCCCCTGTCCTCGGAGTCACCGGATGGCCACCACGGCTGGACCTAGCTTCTGAATGCAGGCAGGAGACAGCAAGGAGACAAGGCGTAACTTGGTCTGGAGTACCACATTTCCCCAGCGCCCTGCACCCTGCCCCGTGTGGCTCGTGGTCAACTGGACCCCCTCCGGGTCCCTGCTTCTCCTGAAATGGAACGGTTGGGAAGAAAACCCAGGCGAGGTCCAAGAGGGAGGAGGGCTGGAGCCGAGCATGGTGGCCTCAGACACCTCCAGGCTGCCTCTCCTGGCCCATAGCACAGGGTCACAGTGACCTGGCACACTGTCCCCTCCCTTTCTGTGACGCTGGTGTCTACCGCAGAGCCCCAGAGGGATCGGCACAGAGGCCCGGCCTCTGCTGTGCCCTGGGCTTTCAGGGTGTCTGACCTTGGACGGCCTTGTGGCCTGTCTTGGTCAGCGCTTCTCCACCTGTAAAGCGGAGATAATGAAGTTGCCTCAACTGAGGCGAAGGCAAACAAAACCCCAGCCTCGGCAGGCCCAGAAGTGCCTTCTAATCAAAATGTTTTTTCCCTTAAAGGAAAAAAGAGAGAGAAGAGAGAGAGAGAGAGAGAGAGAGAGAGAGAGAGAGAGAGAGAGAGAGAGAAAAGGTGGAAGGACGAAAAGGAGGGTGTTTGCTGAAGGCATATTCAGAGAGGGCTGGGAGGGGCCCCTCTTGGAGGCCGAGGTATGCTGGAGGGGACAGAGCAGCCAAGGGACCCGTAACTCACTCAGTGGGTGTGCGGCACTGTGTGCTTTACAGGGGTTCCCCCTCCCTCCCTCTCCCTCTCTCTCTCTCTCTCCCCCTCCCTCCCTCCCTCTCCTCTCTCCCCTCTGTGCAGTACCACAGAGAGGACCGGGAGGGACGGCAGGCACTGTAAGCACAACTCAGTTCCCTTATTTAGGCGCAAAGAGGTCAGACAGTGCCCAGAACTTCAGAGCAGAGAATTTGGGCCACTGTAATAATCGGAGCCCCTGCTGGTGGGGCTTCCTACAGGGGTGACCCGGAGGCTGTCCCGGGGACCCTGACTTTAGCATCAGGGCAGAGGGGTTCCAAGTGACATTCATGAAACAGAACAGGCTTTCCAAAGGACCACCCGCCTTCCTCATTGACCGTGGCCTTTTAGCAAGCCCCCCTCCTCCGAGCTGCAGGGTTTTATAGCAGCAGCCCTCCGGGGGAACAGATTCTGGGGAGTCAGGCTTGTCATGGGGAAGTCGCCGACCTTCCCACAGAGACAGGTGTCCCTGTTCCTTTGGTGCGCCGTCCCCTCTTGGGGGAAGAGTGGGCTGGCTGAACCTGCGTTGTGAGATGGCACTCTGCTACTGCGAGGACACTGGAGGAGTTCGGAGCTTAGATCTTAGGCGAGGGGCTCCGGGGCGGGGGCCTGGTCATTGTCCCCAGCTGGTGAGAGCTTTGTTCTCCGCAAGGCTCGTGCTTCCTGTAAGCAGCTGACCTCACTGGGGAGAGGGGCGGAGGGGTAGAACAAAGCAGAAGAGGCCGGCTTGCATGCCAGGAGTGGTTTCCTGGCGAAAACAAATTGCTGGCGTGGGTTGTAGAGAAGAGGTACGGGCCAGCTCCGGGTCCTGGGCCAGGGATTCTTTTTATAAATCATTATTTAAAAAATGATAAAACCAACACCTGCGCCTGGTACCCCAAATCAAATACTACAGCAGTGCTTCTCCAAGGGGGTCCCTGGATTGGCAGCATGAGCGGCACCTGGAGCTTGCTAGATATACTCTGCCTCCGCTTACCCCAGACCTGCAGAATCACACACAGGGGTTGGAACCAGCAGTCCATGTTGGAACAAGACCTCGGGAGAGGGGGTCCTGATGCGTCAGAGCCCCAGAAGCCTAGAACAATAAAGGAGACCATGGAAGATAAGAGACTCGTGGCTGCTCTCGACGGAATCTTCTCGCACTTTCTTTATAGTTCAAGCACTATATACTTGCTATATACTGCCCCCGGTTCATCACCTAGCCCAGCCCCACTTCCTGCCACCACTCCAAGACTTACAAAGCTATCCCATTTTCTCCTTTTTTTTTTTTTCTGTACTAGGGATGGAACCCAGGGGCATTCTACCTCTGAGCAACACCCCCAGCCCTATTTATTTTTTATTTTTTATTTTGAAACAGGATCTCACTGAGTTGCAAAGGGCCTCACTAACAAGCTGAGGCTGTCCTCGAACCGTGATCCTCCTGTCTCAGCCTCCCTAATGCTGGCATTACAAGTGTGCGCCACGGTGCCCAGCTGCCTGCTCATTCTTCACCTAGAGGCGGGAACTTCCCAGGAGAGGGGTGCAGGCTCTGTCCCCAGGAGCTGCGAGTCCCGGATGATGTCATGGGCTCAGTGTGCTCTCTCTTAAAGTTCACGTGTTGAAGCCCTAACCCCCAGCTAGGGCCTCGGGACGCAGCCATATTTGGAGACAGGGTAGTGAAAGACGCTGATTAAATCAAAATGAAGTTTTTAGAGAGTTGTCGTCCGATCTGACTGGTGTCCTTATAAGAAGAAGAAGTTTGCGCCCGTGTGTGTGCGCGCGCACACACACACACACACACACACACACACACCATGCAATAACACAGGGAGGAGACCGTACCTGCAAGACAAGACCACCCTGTCAACCTCTTGACCTTGGAATCCCATCCCGCAGAGCTGTGGGAAACACCTCTGAGTGTGTCTGAGGGGTTTCCTTACAGCAGCCCAAGGGGACTAAGAACTCTAATGGGGGCTGCCCAAGGCAGTCCCGGGTAGGCCTCCTTCTCAGAATATCCAGGTCTCAAATTGGGGTGTGGGGGTGCATCCTCAATTCCATTTCCTATTTTATTTTGAAACAGGATTTCACTAAGCTGCTGAGGTCTTGCTAAGTTGCTGAGGCTGGTCTGGAACCTGCCATCCTCCTGTCTCCTGTCTCCTGTCTCCCGCAGGCCTGCGCCACCGCCCTGGGCCTGCTGTTTCTTTTACCCCGTACCTGACGCTAGACCGTGACCCAGGTGTAGACAACCGTTCTTCCGGCCTCTCCACAGTCACCTAAGAATCTGAAATGCAATACGTGGGGCTTCGCTTTGGACTCAGATCAAAGCCAGAGAACAGGTGCCGGGGCTCTTGTGCGGGCCCCTCCTACACCGCGTGCGGCCCGGCATCAAGGGGACCTCCCTGGAGGCCTGCAGACAGCTGCGGGAAGAGCAGGTGTGGGGCCGCGAGACCTCGGGAGGGCCCACAGTAGGGTGGATGGAGGTTAATGTGAGGGAAGCGTGATGTGGAGAAGACTATGGGGCTGGTTCTGTGATACTCAGTGAAGGCTGGCCTGTCGGAGGTGGGCGTGGCTTCCTGCAGGTGGGCGGGACTTTCATACAGGTGGGGCCTTCTGTGGATGGTGGGCGGGACTTCACATGGTCAGGCTCCTGCTAAAGTGGGCGTGTCTTCCTGCGGGTTATGGGCGAGGCTTAGTGTGGGGCGGGACTTCCTGGTGGTAATGGGCGGGCCCTCCTGAGGGTGATGGGCGGAGCTTCATGTGTGCTGTGGGCAGGGCCTTCTGCGGGTGGTAGGTCGGCCTCAGCCCTGCTAAGCTCTTCCGGGCCTCCCCTTTCTTTATCCCTGCAAGCTGACCTCCAGACTGGAAGGGAAGGAAAGCAAGGGAACAGACAGGGAGAGGCCCAAAAATCTAGGGGAGCTAGGTGCAGTTTAGAGGCTGACCAAATTCAGGAGACAGGAGACAGCCTTGCTGGGAAGAGACCCGAGGCACCTCCCTTCGCGGTCCCCGGGCCCTGGGGAAGGCTCTCCCTGCAAGACAGTGCCCTGGCCCTCCATGGCCCGGACCTCTGCACTTAGCTGCGTCGAGGAGATGCCTGGTAGAGGGTACATCACTCCCCCTGCCACCTGGGCCTGCGGTCCAGACGGGTCCGGGTGCTGTCTCCCACTCAGCTCGGCCCGCCCGGCAGGCCTTGTCCACTAATGAGCCAGCTGCCCAAGAGTGGCTCCCGACAGCTGCCCGGGCCCCGCCAGGTCTGTGGGGCGGCGGCAGATGGCTGGGCAGGCGGGGCGCACTCGTGAAGAGTAATCACCCCTCCCGGCGGGCAGACGTGATCTCTAGAGATCAGCAGAAGGTCGGAAGAGGACTCCTGCTCCCCGGGAGGGGAAGCACTCAGACCTGGAAAGGGGCGCTGTCCTCAGCTGCTCCCGGTGCAAAAAGAACCAAGCTCCACGTGGAGCTACTGGAGAAGGACCAGGGGGAAGGGGGCGGCTTTAAGGAGAGACTCACTCACCAACGCTCTCTGGACCCCAAGCCTCCTGCGGACTCTGCCCCTGGCCCTGCTGAGTGCCCGCCCCAACCAGAACCCTTCCCCCTTGGACCCAGGAGCCCTCCCTGATGGGAGGGGCGCTCCTCCAGGACGCCCCCTCCGTTCTGCAGGCACCTGCCCCACTAGGTTTGGAAGGAAAGAATTATATGGCCAGCCGCCCTGAGCTGGGTCATCTCTACCTGGGCTCCTGATCAGCCCCAGGTTACATCATGGCCACTGCCCACTGATTTGCTGAATTCTGCTCTCCTGATCTCTTTTTAAAGTCCCTTCCTTCCTGTCTTTCATTCTTTCAAATGGACATTTTTTTTTTTTTGAGAAGTTGGTGAAAGTTATCGGCCTCTTTCCAAAAAAATGTACATAAAACTAGAGTCTGCACCACCTCCAGGAGGAGTCCCTAGTTTCTCTAAGTCCATCCATGGGCCCTCGAGCCAGCCATTTCCAAATTCCAGTGTGCATCAGAATCATCAGGAGCTTCTCAAAAATACTGGCGTGCAGCCCCTACCAGGTGCTCCGGGCGGGGCATGATTAGGAACCTGCGTTTTGGACAGTGTCCTAGGTTACTGGGTGCAAGTTCTAGAACCACACTTCAAGGACACTATTCAAGGGGTCCTTGGGGCACCTGGAAGGACCCTGCTCCAAACCTGTCTCCAGAGGCACAGGTCTCTGCATCCCAAAGGAGCCCGCAATCTCCCTGACGGAAGGGGCTGCACCTTCAGCCTCTCTGGGCAGCCCCGGGGTACACTTGGGCAGCAGTCTTGGCTTGTCAAAACTCCTTAAGGGTCCCGCAGAAACAGGCAGGGGGAAATCTACAAACCACACGGGCAGACTGCTTCTCCTTCCTTGGCCAACGGGACCAAAGGATGCTACCTTCTTGCATGGTTTGATGGGATGGTATCCCCTCCTCTGCCCTCAGGGGCACTTAGGGGTCTTGGCAGAGGTAGAAATCATCCCCGGCGCTCATGGCTTCTTCTGCCCAGTTCCCTCGGCGTGGGCTTGTGGTGGATGGCGCGGCACGTTGCCGTTATTATACCTCCGTTAGCTAGTTTGAATTTGGAATTCTAATCTGATTGACTAACTTTTACTCTAATTAGAACAGTAGGGCTTGTTCTTAATCTGCAACCATTTAATCTTCCGTCTCATTAATTGTACAAAGGTCTTTATAAATATGTAGATTGGGGAGGGAATAAAAGATTATTTGACCTTGGAGCAGCGCATGTAAAATAGGTGTACACTCTCCCGGCCTCTCGCTTCCTTTTATTATGCAGATGCAAAAACTGGTATGGCTCCAAATCAAGGTACCGTGGGTTATCAGCAACCTCATAGCCAATTGGGAGACAGCACTCTGATGAGCCGTACAAGTTTAGCAATTAGTACAGTATTTACGTGCGAGCCTCTCGCTGTGAATTTGCATGTAACTAAAAATGTGGCTATCAAAACCAGTCAGGGACTGCCCGCTGATGAAAAATGCCAGAAGGGTCCCGAGTAAAAATGGAAAGTGCTTGTGAAGGGACGGGTTAATTGTTTCCACTCCTGGAGTCCAGTCCTTTAGGAAGAAGGCTCATGCTAAGGGTCAACGACCTGAATATGCTTCCCAGCTGTCCTCTGAGATACTGGCGCTTTGTCCTCAGAAAGGCTCAGGGCATGAAGTCAGGCAAGCAGGTCAGCTGGTTAGGATCTCGGCCCTACGGCCCACCAGCTAAGGCTCTCTGAGATTCCGTTTTCCTCCTCTTTAACGTGGGAAGCATCTCACCTTCCTCACAAGCCATGAGGCTTGCGATGAGATTAAACATGGAACTCCTGGTGTACAAAGACTGCCCAGAATGTGTGCTTTTGGGGGAGAGGTATTGAGGCTGGAACCCCAGGGCAGTCTACCTCTGAGCTACATCTCCAGCCTATTTTATTTTGTATTTTGAAACAGGGTCTCACTAAGTTGCTGAGGCTGACTGTGAACCTGCGATCCTCCTGCCTCTGCCTCCCAGGTACTGGGATTGCAGGCATGCGACATCATGCCCAGTACACGTGCACTTTTTTTTTTTTTTTTTTTTTTTGCAGGTCTGGGGATGGAACCCAGAGGCATTCGACCTCCGAGCTCCACCCCCTGCCCAATTTTTTATTCTTCATTTTGAAACAGGGTCTTACTGAGTTGCAGAGGGCCTCACTAAGTAGCTGAGGCTGTCCGCGAACCACGATCCTCCGGTCTCAGCCTCCCGAATGCTGAGATTACAAGCGTGCGCCACCATACCCAGCTACATGTGGACTTTGAATGTAGTTATTTTCTTTCTTTCATCTGATAATATACACAAAGGGCTAGAAAGAAAGTTGTAGCGTATTGTTTTGAAGATTTTTTTTTTTTTTTGTACTAGGAAACAACCCCAGGGGCATTCTACCTTTGAGCTATACCCTCAGGTATTTTTATTTTATTTTATTTTATTTTGAAACAGGATCTTGCTAAGTTGCCTAGGCTAATCTTGAACCTGTGATCCTCCTGTCTCAGCCTCCCAAGTACTGGGATTACAGGTATGTGTCACCATGCCTGGCTAAAGTAGTTCCTTAAAAGCTGAATTTAACCCACGGGGAGAAACGTGTTCTAACCTCCACGGAGCTTGTTTGGGAGAAATAAAGGCTGCCCAGTTAGCAACCACTCGATTTCCTGAACCAAGGAGGGTTATGAGGACAGGGGAAGGGGAGGTCAGGACTTGTTGAGATGGGAGCAGTATTATTGCTAACACAGGTCGAGCAGCCCTTATCTGAAATGCTTGAGACCAGAAGTGTTTTGGACCAGGGGTCTGTCCGTGCTCTGGGGTGACTGCATATACCAGACGCCTTGGGGGATGGGACCCAGCTCAAACACCAAACGCCCTTACGTCCCATGGACACCTTCTCCACGTAGCCGAAGGCGATTTTATCCATGTTGGCATTGCGCCTGCGTTTGACCCCAACCTCCCTTGAGGTCAGGTGGGAAACTGTCCACTGGGGCCCCATGTTGGTGCTCAGAGTTGGGGTTTGGGAGCATTTAGGATTTCTGATTTTCCCATTAGGGCTTCTTAAACCTATAGCCCCTTATTGCTTTTAGTGTGCCCAGTGTGAACCCTGGCTGACCCAGACACCTCTGCCAGGACCAACTGCTCGGGGCGGGGGGCTCCCTGGGGGAAAGGGGTCAGGGCTGAAGGGGCAGCTGACTCCTGCTCCGTGCAGGACGAGGGTCTCCCTGCTTCCCTAAGGCTTCAGTACCTTGCCCCCTCTAACCAGCCAGCTATGGAATCAGATCTCTCTGTAAGGGCTATGGAGAAGGGGAAGAAGGTGGATCCCCTCACGGGAGCCCCACACTTCCAGGCACAAGCAGCGGGGCCAGGGTTAGACCACCTCCCAGGAATGGCTGTCCAGGTTATTAGGAGTCTGCCATCCTGCCAGACCTTGGCCCAGAAACCACTACTGACTGTCACCGCCCTGTTGGCCACTCTGTCCTCCAGGGCCCCTGCTGGGGTTTCAGCATCTGAGGGCTAAAGCCCTCTCCCAAGCTGTGGGTGGGCTCCAGAACTCAGCACCAGCCCACCCAGGCTGTGTCTTCTGGTTGGATGGCTCCCTTTCAGCACCGCTGCTTTCCCTGGCTATCTGTGTCTGTACCAAGCTCAGGATTCATCTTTAAGGTGCATTCCAGAAGCACAGTGGCACGCACCAGTAATCCCAGTATTCGGGAGGCTGAGACAGGAGGATCGCAGGTTCGAGGACAGCCTCAGCAAGTAGTGAGATGTTCATCAACCGAGTGAGACCCTGTTTCAAAATAAAAATAAAGTAGGGATGAGGATGTAGCTCAGAGGTAGAATGCCCCTGAGTTCAACCCCCAGTAACAAAATAAATAAATAAATAAATAAATAAATAAATAAACTTAAAGTGCATTCCAAATGACAATCCTGTTGTGATTTTTTGGTTTGGTTTGATTTGGTACTGAGGATTGAACCCAGCAGCATTCTACCTCTGGGGTATACCCCCAGCCGTTTTTTGTATTTTGTTTTGTTTTGAAACAGAGTCTTGCTAAGTTGCTGAGGCTGGCCTCCAACCTGCAATCCTCTTGGCTCAGCCTCCTAAGTTCTGGGATTCCATGCCTGTACCACCACACCCACTTCCCTCTCCACACTCTTTTCTGACTTGATCGAGTAAGTATCTCAGAGAACACTGGCAAGGAGGAGGCAGCCAGCCAGCAAGACGCCCAGCGTCTGTCTCTGCTGGGGGATTTTATTCCAGGCGCCTGGGTGTTGGAGCTGGCAGGAGGAGGACAGGGCTGGGGAGGAGAGTGTTTTCCTGGCTAGCTTGGGGCGTGCTTTTTGGCTCCTGGCCTTTGCCATAGTTTGCTAATCCTTTCCATTGCCAAGAGCCTGTGAGGAAGGGCCGGCATGAGGAAGGCAGGCGGGCGGGCTGGTTTCTGAGGCAGCAGAAGAGGAAGAGGGAGGGCGTCTCATCTTCACACGTAGAGCGGCATGCACGCGTTCAGAGCGCAGACACATTTTCACAGTTAATCAGCAGTTTTTAAGTGACATATTTCACATTCCTTTGGGTGTTCCCACGAATGCCAGGGAGAGAAACTGGCAAGAAGATCAACTCCATAGAAGCACCAGAGATGGGGAGGGGGACGGTGACACGGTTTTTCCACTGCAGAGCAGGAAGATGCGATCTCCTGTTAGTACAGGGAAATGTTTATGAGCAGCGATATGAAAGACAAGACAAAACAAAAGTCTGTGTGCATACTCATTAAAAGTGTGTAGAAGCAGCCCTGGGCGCATTAACCAAAATTAGATGTGGTCTCAAAGCCCACAGGAGCCCTGGACTCCCCTCTGAATGAGAAGCTGCATTTGACATAGTTGGTCTAAATAGTGTGTGTGTGTGTGGTGCCAGAGATGGAACCACCCAGGGTCATTCTACCTCCGAGCTACACCCCCAGTCCGACTTTTTATTCTTTATTTTGAAACAGGTTCTCACTAAGTTGCAGAGGGCCTCACTAAGGAGCTGAGGCCAGCCACGAACCCGGATCCTCCTGTCTCGGCCTCCCAAGTACCGAGGTCACAATCATGCACCACCACACCCGGCTAGTTTCTCTAAATATGAATCAGTGACCTGGACCAGCAGTTCCTGGAGGACCGTGTGATTCCTGGGGCCATCCAAGTGTTTCCTGAACATCTGCTGCCTGGCTCTCTCCCTGCACCCAGGGCAGACTCTGAAGCCACCTCGGCCTCTGTCTGCAGTGACCCACCCCTGATGACTTCTCTGTCTGCAGTGACCCACCCCAGACGACTTCAGGCAGGGCGAGTTTCGAATGTTCTCCAGGACAGGAGCCAGTCTGCACAAAACACACTTAAACACAAAGGGACAGATACACCCCAGGGCAGGTGTGCAATCCGTGTTTGCCGGGCACAAGTCATTAGCTCTTGGGTTGATCCCCAGACAGTGAAGAAAGGACTTGGGATGGGATAGGACTGAGGCCTCGCTCAATTTCATTCTGTACTGCTTAAGAGGAGGGAAAAACGCCATACCAGCATTTTCTATTTCAAAAATGAATTTACTGATTTTTTAAAATATTTAAATGGGCTTCATCAGTGCACACAGCTGGGCTCCAACGAGATGCCCTTAGAAGGCTGAGCCTGGTCCAGCCCCGGGGTTCCCAGGGTCACTCCCTCCCTCCACTCGCCCGGATCTCATAAAGCAGCCGGTGCAAGGGGAGGGGGATCTCAAGGACTCAACCCTGAGCTTTCCCTCTGCGCTTCTTTGCTTTTTTCGGTGGTGCTGGGATGGAGAGCCCAGAGTTTCTCGAGTGCTGGGCAAGGGCCCTGCGGCTGTGCTACATCTCCAGCCCAGCTCCTCCTCTCCTGTCCTCCTTCCTAACCTTTTCCCTAGGGGTTGGCCAGAGGTGGCCACACCCTCATCCTTTTCAGATGAGATGCAGGAAAAATAGGAAGGAAGGGTGAGGTAGCAGGATGCAGGATATGTGAGAGAGAGAGGGAGAGGGAGAGGGAGAGGGAAAGGAAGAGGGAGAGGGAGGGAGGGAGAGAGAGAGAGAGAGAGAGAGAGAGAGAGAGAGAGAGAGAGAGAGAGGTGTGGGGGGAGTGCCAAGCTGGCTTCTTGCAAATAAGAAAGGAGGAGACTGGAAGTATAAACTTGCATCTTAATAACAGTGTAGAGAGAGGAGACAGAACATTCCCTTTCCCCAGATGAAGAGGGGTACCTGGGCTAGGGGCAAGACTTTAGGGGAACAGCAGGGTGGGCAAGACTTTAGGCAGGCTGTGGGGCTGAAGGTAGGAGGTAGGACGGGGTGGGGCGGTTTCCAGATAAAATGATGATGCCCAGTTTAAACTGAATTTCAGATAAACAATGAATAATTTTAAGCGTATTTCAAACATCGCATGGTAGTACTGCGGAAGAGGAAAGAGGAAACCCTCATGCAGGTGTGGGGTGGGGCTGGACTCAGTAGGCGGACAGTGGTGTTCCAGACCCTTGACTTACAACAGAGTCTGTCGCTCCACCCGGCGCTAAGCCAAGCATCCTTAGAAGCCGTCATTCTAATGTTCTCATTTTATGGATGAAAAACTCAGACCCAGAAAACTTAAAGTAATCGTTTAGTCTTCTGTTGCCATGCATCCAGCAAAGGGTAGCAGGACGCTCCCTGGGATCCCGAGCTCCCCCTGTGGCCCTGGGGAGGAGAGGTGGGCGACAGGGGGAGGCTGCGAAATGGTCACTGCTCACGTGAAGAGGCCAGGACTCGCTGGAGGTATCCCCCGCCTGTCTGGTAGATCACAATGTCAGGTTCATGTCCACTCTTCCAGCTTTGGGGGTATCGCCCACGGAGATATTTGAAGCCCTGCTGGAACCGAGGTTGGCGTCAGAGGCTACGATATGCCCACGTGACCAGCCATGGCTAAAGCACAAATCCACCCCCTGGGAGGTCAGTGTCCCGAGGTGCAACGTCAGGGTCTGCTTCCAAATTGGGTCAGGAGATAAAAGGGGGAAACAACCAAATTTGGGAACAGAGACCATTACGAACCATGTTTTTCTGTTTGCCTGTGTTAAGCTGGGCGTGGTGGTGCACACTTGTAATCCTGGCATTGGGGAGGCTGAGGGAGGAGACAGCCTCAGCTACTTAGTGAGGCCCTTTGCAACTCAGTGAAATGGAGGTGTGGAGAGTGGGGTCTGGGCGTAGATCCTGGGTGCTGAATAACTCTGCTTTTCTGTCTTTCCAATAATCCCCCTGGCCCCGTGTGGTGCTTCAGCCCACGGGGGTCCCCTCAGCTGCTAGGAGGCTGCAGATGATGAGATTTTGCAGCAGCCATCTATGGGGACACCCTGCCCTCCCCACCCGCAGCCGCCCTGAGCACTGGAATTGGAGAACTGTGCACCCTTCCACCTTCTTGGGTCCAGAATGAGCTCTGTGACCCAGGCAGGCCTGGTGGAGTGGCAGAAAGATGGGGGAATTCAGGGTACAAGCAAGATCGTAAGACACACCACCAAACCTGTGCAAAGGATGGGGAAACACCTGTGCGAGTAGGCCTAAGCAAAGAAGGAAAAAGAGAAGAAGAAAATCTATTTCCATAATTTATGTGGAGTCTCCTTGAACCTCTATTTATAGATGAGAAAACCCAAGGCAGAATGCGATTAAAAAGTTTGCCTGTGTTAAGCCGGGCGTGGTGGCGCATGCTTGTAATCCCAGCACTGGGGAGGCTGAGACAGGAGGATCGTGGTTCCTGAACAGACTCAGCTACTTAGTGAGGCCCTCTGCAACTCAGTGACACCCTGTTTCAAAATAAAGAATAAAAAATAGGGCTGGGGGTATAGCTCGGAGGTAGAATGCCTCTGGATTTCACCCCCAGTACAACAATAAATAAAAAATAAATAAATAAATAAATAAATAAATAATAAAAGTTTACCTGTGTTGACAGGGCAGATGACTAAGGCAGACCTCACCCTATAGGGCTCAGGTCTCTAACTATGAGCCGGCAGCCTTAACATCCTGCCTAGAAACCCAGAAGTCCAGCCGTGCTGGGACTCCTGCTCAGATCCTGCTTCTAACAAGGTCTCAGGTAATTTGCCTGCTGGTTCGAGTTAGAGAAATGCTCCCATCCTCCCGGGACTTTGTTGGACCGTGCAGCCTGGATGTCTGAGAATCTCTGTTTTGTTGACAGACGTATCTCCAACGTCTAGAAGAATGCCCGACAGATAAGAGATGCTGAGCAGGTGAGTGAGTTGCACTGAATTCAGGCACGGCTGGGTTTGGACCCTGGCACAGGATTCCTGGGCCTGGTTCAGACTTTCCTGTGGGCTTTCTGCCTCCTTCCACGCATCTTATTGGAAAGTAGGAAGGAATGAGATGCCCTGGGCTTGGGAGTTAACCACTGTTAAACAGTCACCTGCCTCCCTCCTTAGTGGAAATAATCAGTGGCCTTGAGGACATTGCCCCAGTGTTGGATAAAACACACACACACATCTGTGAGACGCCTTGAAGCAGCCCCTCTCCCAGCCTCGGTCCTCACTGCCTCCGCTTTTCCAGCCGGCCTTCTCCACCCGGGGCCCGGCGCTCTTGTTCAGCTACGGGAACAGTAGCTCAGCCGCATTTCATAGAACTGGGGGTTAGTTCAGCAACATCCCCCCAGGCCCGCGAAAGGGTTTTATTTTTATTCCCCAAAAAGCCTTCAAAGCGCTCTCTCTCAGCTTTGAATTTGGTGTGGGTAATTTGAAACATTTAATGGGAATTGTTGTGTGTGCATATGTGTGTGTGTGTGTGTGTGTGTGTGTGCATGCGTGTGTGTGTGTGTGCGTGTATGTGTGTTTTTCAAGGAGGAATTATTCTCGGCCAAGTCTGGGACTGGCCCGAAGGAGACAGCCAGACATCTCCAGGTGGAACAAGCTTCCCGCTGCTTCTGGGTAAATCAAAGAGGAAGCGCAGCCGCCCCAGCCCAGCCCCACGCGGCCTGACCCCACCTTTCATGTACCACGGCCCCAGGGAGTAGAGACAGCACAAAACCAGAACAAACCCCCCAAAGTAAAGGCTCAAAATGAAACCATTTCACAATGACAATGCTCTGTTCTCTCTGTTCTTCTTTAAACTTTACCCAGGAACAAATGACTGTCTTTTTTTTTTTTTTTTCTTTTTCTTTCCAGTGGAAAGACTGGATCCTGGCTTTCATCCTTACAGGCTTTATTTTGGGCACCTCCCCCCCTTACCTCCTTTGATGATTTTAGATTTAGAGTCTGGGTGGGGAGCAGGTGCACACAGGGCTTCCTGCCTGGCCACACTGGACAGCCATGGCCTGGGTCTGGGGACACTGCTCAGATCCAGGGGTAGCAGAGGGTCTGCTGTTGTGGTGGAGAGTAAGGTGAGCCCCGGGGTCATGGCGCTCTTGTCCCCCCACCACCCAGCAGGGAGCTGTCCTGCCACCTCCTTTGTGACCTGCTTTAACAGAGAGGGTCAGAACCCAGGTGGTGCCACTGGCTGGGAATCTGGACCTTAAAATACCCCCAGCCAATCCGCCATCTTGGCCAGTGTGCCCCGGGTCCTTTCTGTGTGCTGAGCAGGCTTTGGGAGGTGGCGCGGCCCTGCCAGGCGGCCTGTGGGCCCAGGATGACTCAGGGAAAAGTCTCAGGATTTCGGGGTCAGATGCTGCTAATCGGCCTGTGGAAAGGTTGTCGCACACAGGCTGAAGGTGTGCAGAGAGGCGAGAGGAAGCAGAGCCTGGGTTTCAAGAGCTAGGCAGCGGATGTTTCCTGAGCAGGAGACTGAACGCCACGGGAGGGTGGGCAGGGCGTCAGACCCGGCCTCAGACTCGTTTCCTTCCGCCAAGGGCTAAGCTGACTCCTGGCAGAGACATCAAGAATACTTCCACGTGAAGCCGGGTGTGGTGGCACACCCTTGTAATCCCAGGATTTGGGAGGCTGAGACAGGAGGCTGAGGTTTGCAGCCAGCCTCAGCTACTTAGTGAGGCCCTTTGCAACTCAGTGAGACCCTGTTTCAAAATAAAGACTGAAAAAAAAAGGGCTGGGGGTGTAGCTTGGAAGGAGAATGCTCTTGGGTTCCACCCCAAGTACTGCAAAAAAAAAAAAAAAAAAAAAAAAAGAATTCTTCCACTTGGAAAATCATCCCAGCTGGAGGAAGCAGGAAAGCTCAGTGGGGGCCCATGGGGGAGGAGGGGAGCTGGGAAAGCCAGTGACCAGCAGGGTGCACAGGGAGGGTCACTCCGGGGAAGCCCCTGCAGAAAGACAGCCGTTCTCTTGGGGGTAGCTAGTCCCTTGGTCACTGGCCCCTCCTGCCTTGGTCGTGGGGCCTTGTGTGCTGCTGACCTCCTCTTCCTCCTGGATCCTGGGTCCCAGGAAGGCAAGGACCCCCAAACACAGAGAGAGCTGAACCCCCTGTTCAGCTCTGATCTGCAAAAATGCCACACCCTTGCTGCCCTGGCCGCACTCTAGACTGGTACCTGGCATGGGGCTGGGTATTCCAGGTGAGCAACACGGGAGCCATCGGCTGCCACGGTCCTGGGAAAATGCAGAGAGGAGGGACGTGGGAAGGAGTCGGGTGCAAGAGCTGACTGTGTGTGTCTTCTGCCAGGAGCCAGCATGGGCCCCACGGGGCTCCGGGACTCTGTCTCCAGGGCTCAGCACCGCTCCTGCTGCCTCCGTCCTCACCCTTCTGCGTGGGACCAGCTCCCAGCACCCATCTTTCAGGCTCAGCACCCTGGGAGAAAAGCCCAAGGAAGGATGCTGCTCATGTGTGACCACACTGACCCCGGGGCTGGGGGGCACCTAGCAAGTCAAAAATGCTTTGAATTCCCATCTTGCTGGGCTCTGAGCCCCGGGGGGCAGCATGGGGCCGCTTGGGGGCCCCCTATCCTGACAGTGACTGGCCGTGGGCAGAGGGCAGTGGGAGGGGCTCGGGGTGATGTCACAGCGCACCTCAAACGGCCCAGAGACACCTTAGAGGTCAAAGCTCCCGCGGAGCAGGTGCCAAGCCCAGCTCACTCTCCTGGTTCTCAGCTGTGCATCATTGGAGGGGCAAGAAAGATGGCCAAGCTCTGAGAATCTGCCCCAAAGACCATATTCTCACTACATATGGTGTTTCCTTCTCAGGACCCATGAAGGAAGAGGAGAAGAGAGGATTATGCCTTCCTACCCAGGAATTTTAGTTAGGCAAGCCAATTAACCGATTATCTACAGAATAAGACAGTGTACTGATGAATATATGGTTCCTCTCTTTATCTCTTCTTTTTTTTTGTGTGTGTGGGGGTGATACTGGCGATTAAATCCAGAGATACTCTACCCCTGAGCTACCCCCCGCCAGCCTTTTTTATTTTGTATTTTGAAACAGGGTCTCACTGAGCTGCTGAGGGCCTAGCTAAGTTGCTGAGGCTGGCCTCGAACCTGCAGCCCTTCTGTCTCATCTCTCAAAGCACTGGGATTACAGGTATGTGCCACCATGCCTGGCTTATCTTTCCCTCTTTTTAAAAGTGGCCACAACTTTTTCCTTGAGTGACATCTTAGTCAGAATCCCTAGATAAGCCAGGTATGATGGCGCCTGCTTATAATCCCACTACTTGGGAGGCCGAGACAGGAAGATCGCAGGTTCGAGGACAGCCTCAGCAGGTAGTGAGACTCTTATCAACCTAGTGAGACCTTGTGAGAATAAAACCAAAATAAGGCTGGGGGTGTAGTCTGGAGGTAGAATGCCCCTGGGTTCAAGACCCAGTGCCACCAAAATAAATAAATAAATAAATAAATGGATGGATGGACGGACTCCTATATAAAATGACTGGAACTGCCTGGTCGAGGCTGGGGGATTGGGCAAGGGGCAGGAAGCCCACTGGATTGGTTCCCTCTTCCTTTGGTGGCCGTGTCTGTCTCTCCTCGGAGCCCCAGGGTGCTGAGGGACCCTAACTTGACCATTACTCAGGAGGCTTAGAACCGTCTAGACCAGATCCAGCAGGCAAAACCTCTCCGCAGCTGCCAAGAAGCCTCAAGCTGGCCTCTGAGGACCCCCGGGAGTGGGGACTGTGAGGGGCGCAGGTTGGGAGGCAGGTTGCAGCCCCCAGGACCCCCAGCTGCTGGGCTCAGACATCCTCGACCTGCCTGACCCCCCACCCCACTCCTCCCTGCCCTCCCACAGCTCAACAGCTGCTGAGGCCTTGCGGCTGCCATCTTAATGCTGCCTCCCCCTGAAAGTCCCCGCCGCCGGCACACCCTGCAATTACGGCTGCCTCGCCCTGTGCCCGCCTCGCCACCCCGCGCAGCCGCTAATTGCCAGGTTGGCCCTTCACGGTTCCCGCACAGTGACGCTGAGGTCCGCGCCCCTCGGCTGCCAGCGCAGCCCCATTTCTGTAGCTACAGGAAGAATCAACATGGTTCCAACAGAGCATTCCCCATAGCCTGGGAGAAAAGGAACATTTAGGAGCGGGCCAGCGCTTCCCAAACGGAACCGTGCACCTGTTTGACCCGGGGATTTAGTTAAAACGCAGGCTCTGATCCTCCGGGGTCCAGGCTATGGCTGGAGATTTTTGCATGGCTAACAGCTTCCAGGGGACAGTTTGCAGTCCTCCATGCTCAGCGCAAGGGGCAGGGGCAGGCAGAGAAAGTCAGCAGAAGTAGGTGGGTGTTTTGTTCAGGACTTGCTGAGCAGCTTGGAGCAGGTCCCACCACTGGCCATCAGAAACTTCATTGGCCACCAGAAGTGGGGTGGACCTGATTCTAGCCCAGAGCAAGGCCTGCCAGGAGGGCCTCTTATGAGCTATGCGGGCCCCAGCATTCTTTCTTCCTGCCCTGCTGAGAATGCATGATCCTTTTTTTTTGAAGAAAGGAGATATTTTATTCATTCCAGAAATGGTGGAGTGCCCGATGGCGCACCAGGCAAAGGGTGGTTCCAGGTTATAAAGGAATCAAAGCAGACAGCGTCCCACCTTCCTGGAGTCCCCACTGTATGCAGGGGTGGGGGAGGGAGACGCCAGATGAGGTAAATAAGTGCAATACGGAGATATTGCTGGCAAGGAGCGCTATAGAGAAAATAAGAAGCCAGAGACAGAGCTAGTTGGAGCAGGTGGATGTGGGGTTGCTAATTTAAACAGGGTGGCCAGGAGGATCGCAGTTTAGAAGGGCTGAGTGGGTGTGGTGGCGCATACTTGTAATCTCAGTACTTAGGAGGTTGAGAAAGGAGGGTCACGGGTTGGCACCCAGCCTCAGCTACTTAGTGAGAACCCTGTTTCAAAATAAAGAATAAAAAACCAAGCTGGGGGTGTAGTTTGAATGTAGAAGGACCCTGGGTTCAATCCCAAGTATCAAGAAGAAGGAGGAGGAGGAGAAAAAGAATGATTATTTCTGAGTGTGTGACCTATGCTGAGCAGCTGGGGGTCTTTGTCCCAGTCACCACAGGCAGTGGTCAGGGCGGCCCAGGACCAGCAGGCTGTCCACCTGAATGCTGGCAGGTTTCGGGGTTGCAGATGTGTTCTGCTGGTGCTTTGCGTCTGTGGTGGCCTCTGTGACCCGCCCCCTTGGTGATAGGACTCCTTACTGGTCCAGAACCCTGCTCTGCGAGGAGAGGAGGTCACTCTCCGCACCTCCGCCAAGGACAGTGGCCACACAGAGTCATCTGCTTCTTGCGGCTCAGGGGTGTCCCTGTCAGTGGAGAAGTTGTCAATACCCCCTCCCAAGCCCAAGGAGGAACAAGGCAGCAGCCCCAGAAGGTTCTGCCCGGTGGGCAGGGGCAGACCCAGGCATGACAGCTCTGGATTTTCAAACACCATTTGCGTTAGCATCTCGGGATTAAACCTGCCCTTCATCTGGCAACCACTTAGGCCTGGGGGGGCTCCCCCCAGAGGAAGGGGCCCCACTCTTCCCCAGGCCCTGCACCGATGTGGCTTTAAGCCTCTGCTCCCTTCAGATCTAACCCAGGACAGAGGTGGGGCAGAGCTGGCAGAACCCAGCCAGGAAACTGCAGAAATAGCTCTCAGGGGGTGGAGGGCGTGGCGCTCCAAGAAGGCCCAGCGGCCCTCCTCTTTTACCATGGGGCGTTGTTTCTCCTCCCTCCAAGGCTCAGGGGATTTTTCAGGCACTGGAGGAGTCGGGACATGTTCAGTGAGGTCCCCACCCTGTCCCAGCCTCAGTTTCCTCTCACATTCTCTACTTAACAGGAGTACCAAGAACTGGGTCCACCTGGGGGGACTATGAGATCCTTGAGAAGAAGCGGGGACTGGCCAGCAGGTTCCTCTGCCTGGTTCATGCCCATCTGGGCCCCAGGCAGCATCTGAGCTCCATCTGGCCTCACCCACTGTGGTGTATGAGCCAGCTCCAGGCACGAGTGCGGCCACGGCGAGGTCTGTCTTGGTGTCCCCCTGCTCATCTCGATGGGCTTTTCGCATGTCAGGCTCACCCTCAGGCGCCACTTTTCCCCACAAAGAACTCCGTGTGAATGAAGGCTGCACCAGAGCAGGGTGCCCATCTCTGGGCAGCAGGGAGGCAGAAGTGATGGACAGCACTCAGCCAGGCCGGGGAGGGAGGCACAGCACACACGAGTCACGGAGGACCACAGGAGAGGCCTGTGGAAGACAGGCACCCCAGAAACTGATGGGGAGTATGACCCGTTAGATGTCCTTCCCGAGGGCTGCTGCTGCCTGTGGTCACCTCTACAGGAGGCACTAACTCCCCAGGACACATCTTTCTGGGCTGCCCCAGCCAGCGACCATACCAAGAGCAGCACTGGAGCGAGACAGCCTCTGCCCCGTGGAATCCTCTCCTCTATGCAGGCCTTGCTTTGGACTTTCCCCCAAAGACCCTCCTGCCCGGCCCCCAGCCCTCTCCTCTCCCTCCAGTGTCACACCTGCATCCTGACCTAAGGCTCTCCCGCCCTGCCCCATTCCCATCTCCCCATCTGAAAAGGAATCTCGCACTGATTCAGGCTTAGCATCCTCGCTCTAGAGAACCCGGATGGACACAAAAGGACTCAGTACCTGGGAGCCAGCTGTCAACCAGGGCCCAAAGTGAGGAGTCAGGGCGGGGGCAGCTCAACTGGCAGGGTGGGGTTCCAGGGCTCACTCTCAACACCCTCTGCTTGGCATCTTCTTTCCACCATGAGGACCTCCTCTACTTCCCCGCCCTCTTCCCGGTGGTCTACACTGACTGGCTGTCTTCCTATCTACATCCCCAATTTGATTCCAAGAGAAGAGACCCCGGAGTGGCCAGTTTTGAGTGAAGGCCCATCCAAGGCCAAATGGATGTGTCCAAAATCTTTGGTTGGGACTTGACATTAATCTATAGGGGGCAGGAGAAAAAGACCCTCAAGAGCTGGGCAGAGCCACCTTCCCACACATGCATCTTTGCGGGGTACTGTCCACCTAACTCAGTCCCTGGGACCAGGCCAGACCCCCCTGTGACAGTTCCTTCTCTATATACCTGCTGGGTCACAAGCCCCGCTAGTGTCTCCAAGCCACCCTCTGCCTGACCCAGACCCTCGGGGTGCCGGCACTCCTGCCTCTCCAGCACTAGCTGGACACCAATGGGCACTCCCCATATATCTGGGAGCCACTAGGCTGGGCTGGCTTTTAGCCACTGTGTTAATCTTGTCCCTGCACCTCCTTTGGGTGGATCAAAAGCTCTCCTTACTATTCCTGGTCTCCTGCTAGACCACAGCTTCCCAGGCGAGGTCCCGAAGCCTGCCAGGACCTCTGTATATGGCAGTGGGCACAGCCAGCCACCAGTGCCCTGTGCTGTTCCCATTGAGGAACAAAAGGTGAGGTGGGCAGAGGCAAACTGGGCCGGGGCAGACCAGCAGGAAAAATGGACATGAGTCTTGGCAATGCATGTCTAAGCATTCAGCTCCTCAGAAGGGGTAAGGTACTAAGCACTTTCTCATCCCACCAGCCATGGGACCTCCATTACATTACTCTTTCTGCCTTAAAAATGGGGAACAGAGAAAAATGGCATCTACTTTACATGAGCTACCAAGACAGCGTCTAGCCCTTAGGAGGCTTTGGGAAATGTTGGCAGTGATGGGGATGAGGGAGAGGGATGGGGTGACGTGCCCAAGGTCACGCAGCCAGCAGGGGCTGGTCATGCTGCCAAGAACCAGCAGGAAATAGCCGTGGACAAAGTAGCATTGGTTTTCAGCCTCTGTCCTCAGAAAAGCGGCTGCAGTTTTCATCACCACCAGAAATCAATAGGCAGGAGGTTGTTAAAAACCACCTCCCCATCACGCCTGCCGCTGCCGGGAGCTGAGGGCGGCTCAGATCGTGGCCTGCCCTGCCCAAGGGGCACTTGGGGCTCATGCGCACAGCCGGTGGGCACACAGGCAGCCTCAGATGGACAAGGAGGCAGAGCCGGCCTGCCAAGGTCAGGCGCCCACGCGCTGCGTTCCCTGGGAGAGCTTTCTCCCCCACTGCTTCGCATCTAGAGGACACCATCAGCGCTCAGTAAGAAATGAAACGAATGTGAAAACAGCCTCTGATGCCAACTAGGAAGAGCTCGTGTGTGGGCAATGCAAAAATGTTCGGAGGTAAAATAACTGACTCAGGGGTCAGATCTGATCCGTGGGTAAATCCTACTGGGGTGGCGGCACCAATGGGTGCCCCCAAATTCCTTCAATCATCGGCGGATGGTTCATTTGGATGGGTTTACTGGGCGGTAACTGCAGCCAGGTAGGGTGTGACTGGAGGAAGTGGGTCACTGCGGGAGTGACTCGGGGACTTCCTCGCTGGCTCCTTTCTCTGGCTCACTTGCTCTCTCTCCCCTTTCTGCCGCTCTGAGCGTCTCTCCTCCACCACGACATTTCTGCCTTGGAGCCGGCCTGCCATGGACTAGACCTCTGAAACAGTGCGCCTCATAAGCCTCTCCTCCTCTGCGTCGTTCTCGTCATGGCAACGGAAAGCTGACTGACACTCTGAGGCTGTGTCCCCTGGCGGCCACTTGCTAAGGTCCCACTGAGGTGCCTCAGCTCCACCCCACGAGGACACCGCTCCCCCTGGCTGTGAGCTCAGCTGGCTCTCCTGACACTTGCGGCTCGGGGAGCCCAAGGAGCAGCACCCGGGCAGTAAGGCAGGCGAAGCTGCCAACAGGAACCTTTCCCCAGCCCCAGGGGACCTCTCAACTTACTTTCCATCTAGGAGAGACTCTGCACGTCCACACCCGTCCATTATCTAGTCATGCATTCATGCATCCACGCAGTTAGTCAAAACATGTTTTCTCCCTGGGCAAGGTGGTTCATGCCTGTCATCCCAGCTACTCGGGAGGCTGAGGCAGGAGGATTGTAAGTTTGAGGTCAATCCAGGCACCCTAACAAGACCCTAATACCTAGCAAGTACTGCAAATAAGTCTTAGAGAAGTGAGGCTGTGGCTGCAGAGGGGAGAGGTGGTTGCTACAGAGCCTTTATTCTCAGTTCACGGGGTAAAATGACCACCTGCCAAACCCCATAGAGAGAGGAGTCTGGGTACCCCAACAGTCTATGAGGGCGGGGGTGGGGCCGCCTCAGGGTCCCAGCGGGGGAGGGTCTGTAAAGTCCTGCCAAAGGCTGCTGCTGGGGGCACTGGAGGTCTGTGGTGCCCCACAAAAAGAAAAGGTCATTCCTTGTAGGTCCATGGAGACCTTCGCTGTGTAGAATGGGCTATTATTATAATTATGATAGGACTTCCGGGAAGATGGCGACCGAGAAAAGCGGGGCTTAAGAGTCCCGCTAACAACCAATCTCCATTACCACAAAAAGAGCGCCTTTCATAGCCAGAAAACACCATCACCAGAAAAACAAAAAAACCACCAGGCTCCAGAGAGAAAGTGGACTGAGAACAGAGCTCAGGGCCACAGAGGAGACACACGCGCCCGAGGACGCGGCAGCAGCGCCATACTGCCGGCAGCAGCGGCGAACTCA
Source organism: Muscardinus avellanarius (assembly GCF_963383645.1). NCBI lineage: Eukaryota > Metazoa > Chordata > Mammalia > Rodentia > Gliridae > Muscardinus > Muscardinus avellanarius. The sequence goes on along the minus strand of NC_137788.1, from coordinate 158,948,951 downwards.
GCGGACGGCTACAGCAAGCCGAGGTGAGCCGATGCGGAACAGCCAGGCGGGATCTTTCAGCGCAGACAGCATTTAAAGCTCCCAGTGGCTGAGCTCAGCACACGCTGCAGGGATTCAGAGTGGAAATCTAAACCAGAGAAGAAAAAATACGCCAGCCTCATGGCCGAGGGCGTGGCAGAGGCGCCATATTGTCACCGGCGGAGGCAGCAGCAGTGAATTCACCGAGTCCAGTACAGCTACATCTACGTACTCAAGAACAGTGAGTCAAATTGCGGGCCACAGAGGAGAAATCCCAGTATTGTGCCTCCTGGGACTTGACCCAGTGAGGGAGTGGTGGTGGCAGAGATATCACACCATAGGAGAGCGTGCAACCTGGCACCCCCCATAGTTTAAAGCAGCCTCTATCGACTCCCTGGGTCGGAGACTCTGTGATACAACCCAGTAAAGGAGTAGTAGGGTCTGAGATAATACAGACTCGAGATCCAGAGCACCTTAAGTGAAGCCATAGTGACCCAAGGGAAGAACCCAGAGAAGGCACAAACCTCCGAAATCATGGGAAAGAGGAATAACACTGAAGTAATGAATGTGCACAACCCCACAACATCAGAACCTGATAAAACAGAAAATCAGAGATTTCTAGAAGATCAAATCAGGAAAATAACTGTAGAAATAATAGAGGTGCTTCGAAAAGAACTCAGAGAGAGCCAAAAAGAGATAAAGGATGCAATTAATGAAGTAAAGGCCTCAATTCAAAGCACAAACAACCGATTAGACCACATGGAGAACAGAATCTCGCTCTTAGAAGATGAGCAATCCAAAAATGAATGCATAGTTTCTAATCTAGAAAAAGATATCCAACAGCAGGAATCTGACATTGAAGAAATATGGGCCCATCTTAAGAGAGCTAACCTAAGAATAATTGGAATAGAGGAGGGAAAAGAAAGTGATACCAAAGGGATCAACAATCTCTTCAAGGAAGTAATAGCAGAAAATTTTCCAAATATAGAGCAAGAGGTTGATACACAGATCCAGGAAACTTATAGAACTCCCTTTAGACAGGATTGGAGAAGAGGATCCCCACGCCATATAATTGTCAAAATGACCAATGTGGAAGCCAAGCAGAGAATCTTAAAGGCAACAAAAACAAAGGGCCAAGTGACATTCAGAGGCAAACCAATTAGAATCACTCCAGACTTCCCAAACCAAGTCATGAGAGCCAGAAGGGCTTGGAGTAACATATTCCAAACTCTGAAAGAAAACAACTTCCAGCCAAAAATTTCCTACCCAGCAAAACTTTCTATCAAATTAGATGGAGAAATAAGAAGCTTCCATGACAAACAGAAACTGAAGGAATTTATGTCTTCAAAACCAGCGCTAGAGAAAATACTCAAAGAGATTAACTACAAAGAAGAAATAGGTAACACTCACCAGAACCAGAGAAACAAGGTTTTCCATCCAACAGACAACTAAGATTGGTTATCTGTGGAGATTCATTATTTATGTTAGTCTTTTACCTATCTCTAAATTGTATTGTTTGCCTTTATTGTTGTTAATTTTTAGGATTTCTAGTTGGAATATTAATATACCTTCAGATATAGCATTTGGAAATATTTTATCCAATTCTATTAGTAACTTTTAACTCTGTTTACATTGTCTTTGGATATACAATATTTTCTTTTATTTTTTAGGGAGTTTGTATATTCTTCTGTTGCCTGTGCCATTGAAATCATATCCAAGAAATCACTGCCAATTTCAATGTTGTGAGGTTTTATGACCCAGATTTTCTCCTAAAAGTTTATAGTCTTAAGATTTATATTTAGGTCTTTTATCTAGTTTGAGTTAATACTTGTATGTGGGATTAGGTAAGGGTCCAATTTTATTCTTTTCCATGTAATTATTATTTTTCAACAATATTTAGTTAAAAGATTATTATTTCCACCACCAAATCTTCGTGGAAACCTTGTCAAAAATAACTTGACAATATAGGGAAGAAGTTAGCTCTAGGCTTGTATTTAACTCCAATGGTCTATATATCTGCCTTTAGAACAGTACTACACTGTTTCAATTATTGTAGCTTTATATGGTTTGAAATCAGAAAATATACATCTTCTAGCTTTGTTTTTGCTTCGAGATTGTTTTGGGTATCTAGAGTCCATATTCCATATCAGGATAGATTTTTTTCTGAAAAATAAATATATGATAGTTTCACCTAAAAAAAAGAAAAAAATATTCTCTGGTAAGAAAGAAAGCAAAAAGAAATATTGAAATGTTATATTTAAGTCATCAAAAGCTTGGCATCAGACAAATGAAACTGTTATGTGAGATTATCATTTTTAATTTTGGATAAATTGCTATAATACTAGATGTCAACCACTAAGCCAAGCATGGGAGGGAGGGATGGGGAGAGAATGGGGTGGGGATCGGGTGGGGGCTGACTGGGCGATGTGTGCATGTATGTCTACAAAAGTTTGTATCCCACTATGATGTATGAATACAGTGCACCAATAAAATAAAATTAAAAAAAATAATTATGATAATAATTATTATTATTGTTATTATTATTTGCAGTACTGGGATGGAACCCAGGGATATCTGTCTCTGAGCTACACCCCCAGCCCTATTTTTTATTCTTTATATTTGAAACAGGGTCTCACTAAGTTGCAGAGGACCTTACAAGGCTGGCCTTGAACCTGCAGTCCTCCTGTCTCAGCCTCCCAAGTACTGGGATTACAAGTGTGCGCCACCACGCCTGGCTGGCCATTATTAAAAGCCAATATGCTACGCTTGTTACTGAGTCATCTGGTTACTTCCAAGTTTTTCTCTTAATTTTTCTTGAGGGGGGGAGTACTGGAAATTGAATCCAGGGGCATTCTGCCTCTGAGCTACACCCCCATCTCTTTATTTTCTATTCTGAAACAGTCTCTCGCTAAGTTGCTGAAGCTGGGCTCAAACTTGCCATCCTCCTATCTCAGCCTCCCAAGTTCTGGGATTAGAGGCCTGCACCACTGCACTGGGCTGGATTTCAAGTTTTCAAATGCAATTCCCAAGACTGTGTTACCTCCCAGGAGCAACAGAGGTTGCTGTAACTGGAGAGACTTCCCCTTCGCCACCTCCTCAGGCAACTCCAGACTGGACATATTCGGGGGATCCCTTCCCATGTCAAAACTTGCTGTGGACCTGGACGTGGTGGCACACTTTTATAATCCCAGTACTTGGGAGGCTGAGACAGGAGGAATGCGGGTTCAAGGCCAGCCTCGGCAACTTATAGAGATCCTGTTTCAATTAAATAAATAAGTAAATAAATAATAAATGAGCTGAGATCTTAGCTCAGAAGTAAAATTCCCCTGGGTTCAATCCCCAGTATAAAACCTCAACCTCCAACAAAACTCCACTGTGGAATCACTAGCTCTTGGCTCAGCTCACACTTCTGGGCCGCCATCTTGGCCTCTCCCCCCAGCCAAGCCCAGTCTAGCACAGGATAAGGCCCCCTGCACATCTGTGTCCTGACTAAACCATGCCACCACGCCTCCCGGCCGTCACCCCCGGAGCAGCCCTCTGCACTCAGTCCTCCTGCTGCTCCCCGGCAGTGCTCCAGCAGCACCCTTGTGGTCCTCCAGAGCGCCTAGGGGGCTTAAGTGCCCGCTTGGATGGCTCGGGAGGGGTCTTGCCTAGAGCACCTTGTCACCTAACAACCAAGCCAAACAAGAGGAGGAAGCCACTCCCTTAACATTGTGGGAAAGATCCCGGCTTCACGATGGCTGGATTCTAGTCCTAGTCCTACTTCTGCCACAGATATTAGGGGACGTCACAGAAATTCTTCCCCTGCAAAGTGGATTGCTTCCTGGGTTCTGTGCACCTGGAGGTGACCCCGCGGACCAGGTGAACGTGGCTCAGACTGCAGGCGCTTCTCTCAGATACTGGTGCTGCGACCGGTGGCCAGACGCACGCCTCAGTTTCATCTGCAAGGCACGTGGCCCAGGGGGTACAGCAGGTGCTTAATCAATGCACGTGGTCAGTGGAAGGCAGGCAGGTCAGATTGTATGTAGGTGCTCAAACGCTGCACTGCAGGAAAGACCAAGAAGGTGGCAGGGACAGGACACATGGGGTCCTCCTCTCGGGGACTTTCAGCTCGGTGCCAGAGCCCCTGCTGTGGCGGCTCAGCCTCCCCTCCTGAGAACCTTTGGAGGAGATGGGAGACCAGAAGAGCCCTGGCAGGGCCTAGAAGTGGTACCATAGGCTCCTGCCAGCCTGAGCTCGGGCTGGGCAGTGTAGCCTGGCATGAAATACTCAGACAGACAGCCTGGCATGAGGATGGGAGGGCCCCTGACAGCACGGGTAGGGAGCCGGAGATGGTGGCAGGTCCTGAGGATGGCGGTGCTGTGAGTGGCAGAGCTGTCGTTTGTTGACCAATGACCCACGTCTGGGGCTAGAGCTGGCTTCTTCCAGGGGCCCTAGGACCCCCAGCGGCTGGCTGCTCCCTTTTATGAGTCCATGTGGGGCACTGATGTGGAGAAGACAGTTCAGAGAGGGCACAACAGGGAGCTGTCTGGGGTCCTCATCTGTGGCTGTCCTTAGACGTGGAGATGGGGACCCGGGGCATGGACCAGGAGTCCTGGCCATCCCCCTCTGCTCTTATGCTCCAGCTTGGAGGATCCGAAAAGGCAGCCTGTAGCCTTTCAGCACCAACTTCAGACCTGGAAACCTCCTTTCTCTTGGCTCTGGGGTAGGACAGGTTGCAATCTCCCCACCCGAGAGGGGTCACTGCCTTCTCTAAATTGGCCGAGGCGTAGCAGGGCCAGGCTGGGGGCCAGACCCTCCTGCCAAATTGGCTCTTGGCCTGAGCTCCAAACTCCAAACTCGTCTGCAGGAAGCAGAGCGCTGGACAGGCATTCTGCACCCAGATGGGCTAAGGGCGCCTCTACCCTTCACCCCGATCCCTGCACCCACTCAAGGTCCCCTTTGTGAGTACCGTGACTCAGAGCAGGTCCTGGTTTCTCTGAGATTCTCCAGGCGTGGGCCACCCAAAACATCATGAAACACTGACAGGTCACGCACAGTCCTTCCTGGCTCCCCTGGAGAAGTTGGTCAGGCCTGGCCAAAAACTCAGCAGAACGGAAAAAGACGTGCGGAGTGAAAGGTCAGGCACGGGCCCCTGCAGCTGGGAGCAGGTGGCTGCAGTCTGTGGGCACCGTGGGTAGCAGCGACCCTGCGGGTCATCCTGGGCCCTCGCCACTGATGCTGAGCAGGCGGCAACCCTCCTTGGCCAGGACGACTCCACCGCCCTGGCCCGGACACTCCAGGACAACACCCTAGCCTCTTGGCCAACACATCAGCATGTTAAAGTCCAATTTGCCCGGAGCCCTGGCTGCTCCCAGTACAGTGACCGAGGCAGCCATCGTTATCTCTGGACCCCCTCTGGAGCTGGTCATGGAACCGGGGCATGCTGAGCTCCTACTGTATGCCAGGAAGTACTTTGTTATTGCCCCTCTCCACATCATTCTGTTACTTAAGTGCCATGACCACATTTCACCCATTTCACAGATGAGGACACTGAGCCCACCATAACCCAGCAGAGGCTGCCATGCCCCATTTGGCACCCCTGTCTGCCAGGCTCTTCCACAGGACAGGAGACACCTTTTAGCCCACTTCTCTGTCACCTTGGGAGTACCCCGTTCCCTCCCCTGGAGGCACAGTCCTGACATCCATGGTTCATGGGTCCGGAGTCTGTATATGATGCCCAGCGTTACAGTTAGATATAAAATGTCCCCCAAAGAGCTCCTTTATTAATGTTCTGAGTTGATGGAATTGAGCCATTGGGGATGCAATCCCAGCAGTGGGTAAATCCATTGCCATGTCTTTGTGGTGACCCAGTAGGATGTGGCTGGAGGTGGTCCCTGGGCAGGGGCTGGGGATTATGTGTCTCAGTCCCTCCTCCCCCTGCTTGCTCCCTTGCTTCTGGCCCCATAATGTGAAGAGCACAGCCCGTGTCTCCCCCTCTCTCTGCCTCCCGTGGCCGTGCCCTGAGATCTGCGGTCCCTGGTTCCACATGGATTGACCCCAAAACTAACTATAAGAAAATAAGTCTTCTTACCTCTGAGCTATCTGGTCAGGTCTTTAGACAGAAACACCCGCTGCCACGCTCTCCAGTGGGGTGTCCAGCATCTCCGAGGGCCTGCTGGGCGGAGCCGTTGTCCACAGTGGGGCTCTTGGAGGGCCTTCTTTTCTTTCCTGTCTCCCTTCTCCACCTTTGCCAGAGATTCCAGGGATCACCTCTCAAATAAGCGGCATGCATCCAGGTCCTTGTAGTGGTATGCTTTGGGGGAACCCAAATGGAGCCATGTCCCCTCCAGGAAGCTTGGCACACCCTGGCCAAGTGCCAGGTGGAGAGGGGGGCAGACTCCAGGGTCCAACTCAGAACCGAAGTAGAGCAAAGGAGGCCCACGGGCAGCCACTCAGCAGAGTGAGGGGAGGGGGTCCCTTGGGCTGCAAGTCACAAGGAATCCAGCTCAAATTGTTAAGAGGTGAAGACAGTCATGCAGGCCTGGTGGCTTTTAATCCCAGTACTTGGGAGTCTGAGACAGGAGGATTGCAAGTTCAAGGCCAGCCATAGCAACTTAGCAAAACCTCAGCAACTTAGTGAGTCCTTGTTTCAAAATCAAATACAAAAAGGGTTTGGGGGTGTAGTTCAGAGGTAGAATGTCCCTGGGTTCGATCCCTAGTACCAAAATAAATAAAATAAAAATTTAAAAAGTGAAGAAATTTATCCCCTTGGGGGGGCACATCCTCAAAGACCTACCAATCTCCCCCTAGATCCTACCTAGAGTGGTGGCCTGGGGACCAAGTCTTAAATATGTGGGCCTTTGGGGGCATCCAAGACCAAAATTATCACATGGGACGACCATAACAACAACAAAAAGTCTGTTGTCACGATGGCAGGAGGGGTGGAGGGAGCCGGACGTGTAACCTGACAGTGTCCACTAGAATTTTTTCCCCCCTCAAATATAAGTTTCTCCCTGGCGAGTTATCCGTAAACGTCAAGTGACCACAAGCAGGAGAAGATGCGCCCGCTGGCAGATGCTAGCCAGTAACAACGGGAACTAACGAGTAGAAAATCAATCTTCACGGAGGAGCTCAGCACAGCCAATCCCTTGGCAACATGTCTGCGTCTATGTGAGCCCGTGGGCTGTGGTTTAACTGTGTAAACATAATAAAGTTGTATTATGCAAGCAAACACGTTCCTAATTCGGGTGGTGGATTTAAGTGCAAGAGCGTTCCCTGGCCTTCTCCGAGGGTCTGGATGTTCCCCAGCTCCCTGCCCATGGCCCTGAACACTTGCCAGGGTCCGTGGTGGCTGAGCCGGAGACCAGCGACCGGAGCAGCCCGTTCCCAGCAGGTCTGGGCGGCGCCCGTGCGCCCTGTGGAGGGCTGGGGCCATACTGGCCTCTGGCCTTGTCTCCCCCACCAGGAGAGTCGGGACTCATTCCCATCCCTTTCCCAGTTAATTCCAGCCCAGACTTTTCCAAGCCCCAGTGCTTTCTTTAAATAATTCCCAGCTCTCAGTGGGTGTGGTGGTACATGCCTGTAATCCCAGTGCTTGGGAGGCCGAGACAGGAGGATTGCAGTTTTGAAGTCAACCTCGGCAACTTAGTAAGGCCTTCAGCAACTATGAGACTCTGTTTCAATATAGAAAAATAGCTTAAAAAATAATAATGGCAAGCCTTCTGGCATGCACGGGCAGACTCCAAAACCCAGGTCCAGTAGGGGAGAGGTTGTAAAGAACAAGGAGAAGGCTTGGAAGCACACAGGCTAGGGTGGAATGGTTAAATCCCAGGACTTAAACCATAATTCCTTAAGGACCCAGGAAGCAGGACCCAGATCTGGGAGGAGGAGGAGGGCAGGGGCTGTGCGTCCCAGCGAGGGGGAAGGGACGTGGCTGTGCACTGTCCCTTACATTAGGTCCCCAGTGGGTGACTGCCTGTCTTTCCCAGCTCCTTGGCCTCTGCTGTGACTCCTGTGATGCCCATGTGGCAGGCAGCCTCTCTGTGGCCCCCATCACCCAATATTCCCTTCCTCCTAAGTAGAATAGGATCAAGTCAACAGGGCACCACTGCCAAGACTGTCAGGCTACAGAGTGGCTTCCACTCCCGTTTTCCCGCCCCAGCTCATTTCTTACAGACCCCTTTGGGCAGCCCTCAGGGAAGGGACACACCTGTGCCGGTATTAGGAAATGTCTTTGATACTAATTTAAAAATGTATTGACTTCAAATGCTTTGGCATTAATTTTAAAGTAGTCAGAGCTTGGGTGCGGATAGGCACTCAGACAGGGAAGGGACTCTGCAGAGTTCTCTGCACCAAGGGTGATTAGCAAGAAAACAGAGGTAGCCCAGGGCCTTTGCATTTTAAAGACAAGTTAACTTCAAGCAGCTGGGCTAGGATGGGGGAAGAGGGCACAAGCCTTCAAGAGAGTCCTGACTAGGGATTATCGAAGTAACACCTTTCGGGGTCTTAAAGATTTGAGCTCACACCTATAGGAAGACAACTTTTGGTCAGACGGGATGTAAGATAGTGACTCCCCACATCAAAAGGCTTGCCTGGAGAAGGGGCGGATCTAGTTGGGTCAAAAGACGATTGGTTAAGCAAAGATGCAAGATAAAATTTCTTATAAAAACTGTTCTGTATCCAAAAACGTCAGTAACTTATTTTCAAGTTACCCCACTGCACTCTCCCTTTGGGTGTAGTGCTTTGATCTTCCTTCTTTCTGCCTCTGTAATAATAAAATTACTTAAGTTTACAGCAAAAAGAGTCCAGGCTATTCTTTTTCTAAAATAGCTCAGAACAAGAACCCGCGGCTATACTTCACACCGGTACGGTTTGTGTACCGCCGTCACAACACCCACACAGAGACATGCTCAGTAATCCCCTCAGCCAGATTCTCAGGGGATCCCCGAGACATACCTCGGAAGCGCACAACACCTGCCGAGGCTCCTTTCCAATCTGCAGGGACCAAGAGGACAGTGGGACTTCAGAACTTCCTCCCTCTCTCCCTCTGAAAGCCTCCCACAATCGGGTTCCAGCAGCCTCGGCGGTAGTGGGAGCCGGTCTGCAGTGTGTGTTGGTCTGTTGCTAATGGTGTGGATGTGGGTTGACGCCCCTAATGAAAACAAAACAAAACAATCAACAACAACAACAACAACAACAACAAGAACTCGTGCTGAAATTTAAATCACAAAGCAACTTCATGGAGAGGCCATGGAACCTTAAGAGGTATCTGGGCTTCGTGAGGCTCTGGTGGAACCAGGTTAGATACCGCGAGGGTGCTTGATGCACTAAGGTTGCCCCTGGTGTCTTCTCTTCGGCCTGCACCTCCTTACTTTCCCATTTCCCACCATGAGCAGTGCGGCAGAGGCCCTCCTCAGATGCTGAGCCACCCTCTCGGACTTCTCGGGCCCCAAAAGATCTGTTCTTTATAAATGACCCAGTCTCCGGCATTCCGTGACAGCCACAGAAAGTTGACTATAACAGGTGTCCTCGGGGGGTAGGGACTGGGCAAGGTCAGCACAGAGAGAAACCGGGCTGGGACACGGTCTCCACCAAGAGCTCTGGAGCTGGTGGCCCTTCAAGGTGTCCCCAGCCATGGCGATTAGTCACTGGACGTGGGCTGCCCCAGAAAGCAGAATACCCGCGGGCCAGGAGGCAGCTGCCTTCCTTCACCAAGGCAATCCCCCAGAGGGCCGCCAGCTCCAGTGCGGGCCTCTCTTTCCCTGGGGCCAGAAGCCTCATGACTCAGCCTGGAGGTGGAGAGCAGAGAGGAAACTGGAGGAGGGAGAAGAGATCACACGCCCCGCTCCCACGCCAGCCCAGGCCTGTGCAGACAAGTCCCAGGGCCTGGATTTGACTCATCTCTGGGGCATGGCCCTCAGCCCAGCACGCTCCTCCAGGTCCTCAGTGGAGCTGCTGAGTGCCCTGTGCCTCGGCCTCCTCTTTTGCTGCAGACCTCCCGTGTGCTCAGGAGGGGCAGATCTGAGTGGTTTGGGGGCATTTTTTTGCAGTTTTGGGGATGGAACCCAGGGGCATTCTACCTCTGAGCTACAACCTCAGTCCCATTTTTTCTTCTTTATTTTGAAACAGGGTCTCACTGAGTTGCAAAGGGCTCATTAAGTAGCTGAGGCTGTCCACAAACCATGATCCTCCTGTCTCAGGCTCCCAAATGCTGGGATGACAAGCATGCGCCACCACGCCTGGCCCGACATTCTTGTTTTAAGGGCAACCTGCTTCTTCCACCTCTGCACAGGCTGCCACCAGCTCCTCGGACAGACAGGGCCGCAGCGATGACTGTTGCCACAATAATGCTGCGCTGCTGACCACACCAGACCCCGGTGGCCTAAAGCAATACGCTGTTACTGGGCTCCGGAGTCTGTGGATTGGTGACTTAGGCGGAGCCGGCTTGGCCGGTAGTCCCCGTGTTTGGCTGGTCCAGGTTGGCCTCGGCCGAGGCAACCGGGGACTCGAGTTCCAGGCATCTTATTCCGGCCAGTGGAGACGCGTTTCCACAGTGTGGCAGAGGAGCAGAGAGAGCGAGCCCCACCGCCAGCCCGTTTCCAATTCCTACTGACACCCCACCAGCTAACAGGCCAGAGCTAAAGCTAGTCCCTGGAGGATGCTGGGTCAGGAACCTGGAGAGGCAGGCGGTGGGCGTGGCCGCAGGGTGGGCGTGGCTGCAGGAGGGTGGACACAGGGCCCCCTGCTCTGTGTGCGGCCAGACAGGAAAAGGAAGGCCTCAGGGAAAGCCTGAGTCGCAGTCATCCAGCTAGCTCTGACATCAGGGCCAATGGTCAGCCCCGGGGGACTTCCATGGGCTGGACAGGACAGCGTGACACACGGCCCTTGGAGTCCAGAGCAAGCAGAAGGCTGGAGTCTCATCAGCCCTGTGGGAGGACACTGTGTGCAGGCAGGGGCCTGGGGTGCTCTGCGCTGGCATGGGGGTGCTGTCCCTGATCGCAGCTCGGGCCTGGGGAGGGGACAGTGACAGCCACCTTCCCCCAGGGTCCTTTCCCAAGTTGGCTTCAGGACCATGTCAGATGGGGATGACAATTCAGTTCCCGCATCCAGTTCCCTGTGACTTTCCTGAGCTCGAGGCCCTCAGGTCAGCGGGGCTGCCCTGCTTCCTGGTGGGTCTCTGGCCTTGGAATGCTTAGCGTACTTCCTCTCATCTTTGCTGAGCTGGGCGGGGTTCAGTGAGACTCCACCCAGCATATCTGAAAAAGGGAATTCAAGACATGGAACAAACCTAGGCCCTGGGGTGTGAAAGCCCTCCGTGGCCATCAGTGGCCGGGAGTTAAAGTGGAGTAGAAAGCTGGGTGTGCTGGCGGATGCCTGTCATCCCAGTACTTTGGGAGGCAGAGACAGGAGGATCGCAGGTTGGAGGTGAGCCTCTCAGCAACTTACCAAAGCACTGCTTCAAAACAAAAAACAAAAAGAGCTGGGGTGTAGCTCAGAAGTAGAACGCCTTTGAGTTCACACTCTAGTACCAAAAACGAAGAAAGAAGACCCGTGCCTTGGGTTTCTGTTGGCTCTCTTTCCTTCAGCTCCAGGACTCATGGTGCAGGGCTGGAGGGAGCGCGACCCGGGTCATCCCCGGGCTCTCCCCAAGCTCTCTGCGGGCCTGGTCACCGCTGGGCCCTGGGTGTGGCCAGACGCTGGCTCCCATCCTGGGTGTGTGGGTCTTGGCACGCCGAGGTGTTCTGGAAGCCTCCTACCTCCGGTGTGCGGGGAAGCACTGCTTAAGACTCTCAAACCCTGTTTCTCAGAAAAATGAAAACAACACACACACACACACACACACACACACACACACACACACACACCACAGGAAGGCCAGAATTAATTCCTACAGATAATAATGAAAATACCGATGTTATTCCTAACAGTTGAGTCTGACTGCCTGCTTACCTACGTCTAGCATTGTTCTAAGTTTCAGGAATTCACTATGAATTGATTCAACTTTACAGATGGGGAAACTGAGGCAGCCAGTAATTTGCTCGAGGTCAAATTGCTGGCAGGTGGCAGAGCTGGGCTTTGAACACCAGGACCCGGGCAGATCTCTGTGTCTTCTGCCTCTAGAATTATCCGTGGTGGGTCCGGTCCGTCTCCCTAAGCAGAGCCGCTCTTGGCTCTCAGCAAGGGGAGTGCTGGCTCCGGGTGCCCGCATGGCTTTACTCTCTTGTCTGGCCTAAAGCACACCTCCCGTACTTAGTTCTGCCCTTGGAGCGACCTCGGGCGGAGCACCAAGGAGCACTTTGAAAGGGGCCCATGATGAGCGGAGCCGACCTGCAGGTACCTTAGACATGTCTGTTCATTCAAACATTCTTGTGACATCAATGTGCAATATTAATCTCTGAGTCATGCTACCTGGTCTCAGGGAAGGTGTGTTTGCTCAAAGGGAGTTTTTCAGGGTGGGGGGTCCCCCCAAGCAGGATCCCCAGCCCTTACTCACCTAAGTTCAAAGGAAACCACCTCCACTAAGCCAAACCACAAGGAAGTTTGTTCTCTCATAAGTAGATGCCCGGTGTTGGAGTGGGCTTCGGCACCGGCTGGGTCCAGGAGCTCCGGCCCCATCTCAGCAATTCTCTTTGCTTTTCCATCACTAACTGTATCAGCTTCATCGTCAATCTGATTTCCTTCAGGGCAGCAGCTCTTTCAAGCTTCACACCCACATATCCAGCTGTTCAGAGAAAGAGAAGGTGCTTTTTCCCCCTGGCTCATCTTAGAACAAGAAAACTATTTTCACAGCTCACTGTCTCAAACTTGATGGCACACCACCAAGGAGCCATCAGAGAACCAACTCTGGGGCACAGATGAATGCTGTGTGCTGATTGGCTTAGGCCTGGATGCCTCACCCAATCCCAGTGGTCCAGACAATGAGATCCCACTTGGACCAATCAAGCTGAGGCTTAGGGCAGGGCAGCTTGGAGCCTACCAGGGAAGAAGAGATGATAGATAGGTGGATAGATAGATAGATAGATAGATAGATAGATAGATAGATAGACGCTGGCGGGTAGACAAGGAGCAAATGAACTCTAGGCCTAAAAGAAGAGGAAATTTGTCAAAAAAAAAAGGAGGTGAACCCCAGACAATCAATCTCTCCAGCTTAGAGCCAGCCTTTGCCCGAGGGGCTGGGCAGCTAGACTGGCCTCAGGCTGTGTCCTGCCGTGGAAGCTCCTTTTACACTATGCCCTGGCTGCCTGGAACTCCAGCCAGAGAGAGGAAGGAAGGAAGGAAGGAAGGGAGCGGAGGGAGAGGGTGTGCGTGGCCTCCATCGGGCACCTTGCCCCAAACCTCTGGCCCTGCGGAAGGACAACAGAATGCCTCAGTGCAGAAGCGAGTGGTGTTATTATTATTAGTTGTTGTTTGAAGCGGTCCTAAGTGTATAAATTCCACGAACAAGAAGCCGAGTGGATGCTGCTCTTGTTCCACCCGCGAGGCGCGGCGCGGCGGCTCTGACTCCACACACCCACGGTCTCATTCCCAGCAAGGAGCACAGATGTCCTGCGCCCTCGGATCACGTTGTCCTCAATCGCTCCACCCACAGCTGGGTCCGGCGGCCTGGGCTGGACATGGCGGCGTTTGCTGGAGAAGAATGGAGAATAAGACACCTGAGGGGAATTCTCCAGGAGCCACTGCCCACCCTTCCCTGCGAGGCAGGAGGAGGCCAGTGAGACGGAAGCCCCAGACCCCGCATCTCATCCAGCTGGACTCAGGGGACGGTCACTGTCATTTGTCCTAGAGGCGATTGTCTGATCTTTGGAGTCGCTCTGAAGCATGCTCTCCTTGTGAGCAGTCCCTCCTCCAGGGCTCTGTTTCTTGAAGGAGCGTCTTTCTTTCTCCCCACCGTGGTGACACCACAGGGCTCCTCTCTGATGCTGCGGCAGCCTGGGCCTCCCTCTGCCTCGCGGGCCTCCCGCTGGAGGAGGAAGGAGAGCCCGGGACGCTCACGGATCTCACCTCCTCCGCTGGCAAAATGCTTTCTCCGGTTGAGTAGTAGAAGTGTTACTTACGGGGACAGTCAGGACCCCGGCAGGCTGGCACGGGGAGCCCCTGGGGAGCCCTGATTGGCCAGCACCCGGGCTCCAGACTCCGCACAATGTCACTAATTGGGGCAAATGATGGCTTTGAGCAGGGAGCATCTGTTAACTTTGATAGCCAGCGGGGCATCTTCCCGCCCTCTGTCCCCTCTTCTGTTAATGTCTTCTCTTTCTGAAGGCTTCAAATGCGTCCACACGAGACAGCGACTATGTTCCTCATGAGCATGAACAAGGACTTTCTTCCTGGGTGACACTGTCGTGCGGCTCCCGAACCTGCTTCTGGGCCCGATGGGCATTTATTTACTTATAAAACCCGGTTTTAGCAAAGAATCTGGGGGGGGGGCTTATCTGATCTCCCTCCGTATCTGATCAATTTCTTCCTCCTCCACGGTCCTTCTGATCACCCAGCCTTTTTTCAGTAAGAATCTGGCTGGGTTGGTTTAGCCAGCGTCCCCTCCTCCACCCTCAGTGTTTTCTCTCAGGAAATTTCCAGCCACCGATCCTCCACCCTGCCTGCTCCTTGGCCGAAAAATCCCACTTCGCCAGGCAGTATTTGGGGTCTTCCTGATCTCTCTTCCCCATCCCAAGATACCTCTGCCATGGACCGAGGTCGATGGTCCAGGCACATCTGCCTTGCCACGCCTTCACAAGTAACATGAAATAATCTTTAACACAAAGACGATTTCGGATGCCGTTGGATAGCATTCTATGCAGCCCGGAATAGTCTCCTAAAGATTTTCTAAAACAAGGAGACCTGAACTTGCTTTAGTCCTCGTTCTGCCCAGGAATCTCCGCAGGGGGGAGCGGGGATTGAAAGCTTCCTAGAGAAAGAAGGAAGTGTTCTGTGTGGTTTGAGACCTACAAACCAATGTCACGGGCATGAAAGGGGAAAGGGACTGCTGCTGACCAGAGGGAGGGCGGGAAGTCGGAGGTGTCTGATCCAGAGGGCCAAGAACAAGCACAGGGTGGCTGTGTTCACAGGGCTCTGCCTGGATTCTGCATCGTCACTGGCCCAGAAAAGCGACCAGCCTTACTGGGGACATGGGTGCTTATAAAGCCAAGCTTGGCAAGGGAGCGGGGGAGGCAGGACCTCACTACTCCTGCGTCCCATAGGGAACAGGGCCGACCCCACAGGGCGACACAGCAGGGGAGGTACCAACTCCCCGACTCTCCCCTTTTGTAGGGCTGCGTGAGAAAGCAGCCCTGCCACAGGGGAATGCCCGGGCTGCTTGGTGCCAGGAAGTCTGGATGGCGGTGCCAGCTGCTCCAGGGAGTCGTCTGAGAATGCCTGCTGTCTGGAAACTGTCGACCCTGGCCCAGAAAAGCCAGAGAGAAGACATTTGGCCCAGAGAAGGCTGACCTCAGAGGCACCCACTCCTGCTGGAGGAAGGGGCTTCAGGGTGCTGGAGCCTCAGGTCCCAGAGCGGCACGGCGATGGTCTGTGTTTGCAGATGGGCTGCTCCATCAGAAAGGCTCAGAAGTAATCAGTGGCCGGCATCTAGATGCAGAAAGTGATGCTGAATCCAAGAAGAGGTTCAGAGCCAGGCCTGGTGGTGCATGCCTGTTGTCCTGGTATTTGTGAGGCGGAGACAGAAGGAGCCGGTCTGCAGCCAGCTCTGGCAACTTCATGAGGCCCTCTGCAACTTAGTGAGATCCTGTTTCAAATAAAAATGAAAAAAGGGCTGGGATGTAGATCAGAAGTAGAAAGCCCTGGGTTCAATCCCTAGTATCATGAGAGAGAGAGATAGAGATAGAGATAGAGATAGAGAGAGAAAAGGGGGAGGGGGAGGATCCAAGTCAGGCATGGTGACACACACTGTAACTCCAGCTCTTGGGAGGCTGGGATAGGAGGATTAAGGACCTCAAGTTTGAGGCCAGCCTCAGCAACTCAGTGGGGCTTTTAGCAATTTAGCAAGATCCTACTTCAAAATTTAAAAGAAAAAATTTAAATAACAAGAAGAGAGGCTCTGAAGCCACTCCGTATTGAGAAACTAGGGAAAACGAAGAGCCCAGGAACAGTTTGACACCAGAGTGAAATAGCACTGGAGTAAGTCAAACAGGACAGATTTCTCAGATGTGAGGGACAGCCGAGGGATGCTCTGAAGTCCTGGGCGACCGGGTAGCTTGGCGGTACGACGCTGTCCCGCATCCCTCCTAGTGCCGGCAGACCCTGGGGCCCTACGCCTACCCAAAGCATCCTCCCGAAGGTCCTGATGCTGCTGCGGGTGGGGCCATGGACCAGAGAACCTGGAAGAGTTCCATGGGTTGATGGAGGGGTGAGGAGGTGGTTTGAGAAGCCCTGGTGGGTGAAAGTTGGCCAGCTTTGGAAACTTTCTGGATCTGGGAGGTTAGTCACAGGGAGGCTGGTCAGATACAACTCACGTTGGGGCGGGTGGCTGGCCCCCGGCCATGAGGCACAGTAGGGAGCTGAGAGGAGAGCTAATGGGCTTTGTCATTTGCTTGTTCCTTCAGGTATGATTTATATACTGTCAAATCCACAATGGTTATTAGTTTCCTTCTTTCCTTTCTGGCAATGGGAATTGAAGCCAGGGACATCCTGCTTTCAAGCCAAACCCCCAGCCCTACTTGATTTTTTTTTTTTAACTTTGAAACAGGATCTAAGTTGCAGACGGCCTCACTAAATTGCTGAGGCTGGCTTCCAACCTGTGATCATCCTGTCTCCTCCTCCCAAGTACTGGGATCATAGGCGTGTGCCCCATGCCTGAACAGTGTCTTTACAGAGCTGTGGGACCACCACCCGAGTCTTACCTGAATGAACAGTTGAGTGTCTTTGGGGCTGAAGACACAGATCAGGTCTTGGGGTGTGGTCAGGGTGGGTGTTCAGCTATTGATTGCAGAGACCGTCCCATAGACCCTTGGCCCACCATCTTGGGGACTGCGGGGGGCTGCAGGGTGGAGGCAGGAATCAGAGACATAGAGAGAGCTATAAGGAGGTTGGGAGCCCTGCTGGCCAGAGTTCAAGGAGCAGAGGATCATGGAAGGAAGACTGCCCGTGATGCAGGGGGAAGACAGGAGGGTTGGAGGCACGGTGGGGAGGGCGTTCGTCAGAGGGTGGTGGAGGTAGCTGGAGGAGGGACAGGCCGGGCTGGCAGCGAGGGAGGCCACTCTTTTGGTGAAGGGCAAAGGGACAGCCGGGTGTGGTGGTGCTTGTCTGTGATCCCAGTACTTGGGAGGTTGAGATGGACGGGAGAATGGCAAGTTTGAGGCCAGCCTCAGCAACTCACTGAGACCCTGAGCACCTTAGCAAGACCCTGTTTCCAAAACAAAAATAAAAAAATATAAAAACAAAAAAGCCTGATGTAGCTCACAGTTGGAATAACCCTGGGTTCAATCCTCTATAACACACACACACACACACCCCTCACAGGTAGAGCTAAGCTGAAGGGGGCAGTGAGTGGACAATGAGATGGGGAGAAGGAAGTAGAGATGCTTTGGGCGGTCCCTTCCTCCTCCCTGTTTACCTCCTGCCCCCTCTGTCCATTTCTTCCCCTGCACTCTGGCCTCCCCCCATTCCCGCTGGACCCCACCCAGGTCCCAGGGCTCCTCCACACACCACAGAAAAGCACAGCAACATGTCAGCCTGCTACCAGCTTCTCAAAACACAGCGGCTCTAAGGCTGTTGCCAGCCCTGCCCACCTGCCCTGTCCCATCACGCTGCTGTTCCCTCAGTCCCCGAACACATGGGCGCATCCTCACCTCACAGCTGCCAGCCATACTGTTTCTGGAACATTCTTCCCAGGTCCTCTGACTGGCTGCTCTTGTCTTTCAGGCTTCCTGGCCAAATCTGCTCCTAGCAGGCAGTCCCCTGGGGATCTTCTATCTACTTGGGTCTGTTTTGGGGTACTGTCTGTTTGCTTTCCCCAAAGGTGGGCTCACCCTTGAGCCTGGCATGGAGCCTGCCACTCTGAATGTGTGTCATGTGAGCAGGTGGATGGATGGGTGTGTGGGTGTGTGGGTGGGTGGATGAATGAATGGATGGGTGGATGGATGGATGGGTAAATGGATAGATGGATGGATAGATGGGTGGGTGGACAGATGAATGGATGGATGGGTGGGTAAATGGATGGATGGATGGATGGATGGATGGATGGATGGATGGATGGATGGGTGGAGTGTTAGCTCCAAGTCATTGATAACCAGCCTGTGAAATCTTAGCAACGTCTTCATGACGTCCCCTGGCTTTGGTTTCCTCGTGTAGCAAGTGGGGGTGGAATGTGTACCCTGCCAGTGCCCTCTCGGGACCGTGTCGTTACAAGGCTCAAGGTGGTGGCCTAGTCCACTAGGAAGCCTTGGTTGTCCTCCAGTGTTGAGACTATCTGCCACTGAAGGTTCATCCTGTGTGGATGGCACACCCAGCTGTGCCCTGCCCCACACAAAGGGCACTAGAGAGGTCATCTGTCATCTGTAAAGGAGCCTGGGGACTCAGCGATGGTGCTGTTCTTGGCTGTGCCCCCTAGGGCGCCACCTTCCAACTGGAGCCCAGCGCGGCCCTGCCTGTGGGTGTCAGTCCACAGGCCCCACCAGTTCTGTTTCCTTGGCAGGCCGCATCTTCTCATTTACGTTGTCTGGGAAGGGGAGTGAAATCTCCCCTCCCTCGCGCCCATGATACAGTGCCGATCTGTAAGAGATGTTTTAGTTTTCCCTGTGTTGTTTGGATGCTGTGAAGTCTGCCTTGTTAACGCCAGGTGCTGAAAAATTAAAACTTATCTCATTAATCACCATCTTCAAAGCAAGGCGGGGCAGGATGGTTTCAACTAGTCCCAAATTTCCTGGAGGAATCTGGCCGCTTGTCAATTCCCCTCTCCCCATGGCTGACGTTACTAGTACAACGTTCTCTTCAGCTGCCCAGTCTTGGGTTTAAAGAATCAGTTAAAAATCTCAGAGAGGCGGGCATGGTGGTGCACGCCTGTAATCCCAGTGTTTGGGAGGCTGAGACAGGAGGATCGCAGGTTCGAGGTCGAGGTCAGCCTCAGGAACGTAGGGAGACCCTTAGAGATCTTGATTCAAAATAAAAAATTAAAAGTTATATGAGGGTGTTGCTCAGACTGTATTTAATTTCCAGTAGCAAAAAAACCCCCAAAAAACAAAATAAAAAAAGCTTCTCATATAATGGGCTAGATGCTAAGCAGAAGAAAAGGACCAACATTTCTTGACCAATAACAGACCCGCTGTTTCCTGCCATTTCACCGCGGGACTCTAAGAATAGTACGTTTCTTCTGGTAGCAGAGTTTTAACAACCTAGAAAGCTTAATTAAGCTTTTCTGCTGCATTTTTTTTAATTGAATTAGTAGCAAGAGAGTATTTTTAGCACTGAAGTGATTATTTCGTGTAGCAGATACACGTCTGAGTATTCTTAAACCTCTATATAGGCCAAAAACAGCTGAAGGATCAACTTCACAAGTCTGCAAGCATGACTCGCTGCATCAACACAGCCTGTCTAAGTTGTTCATTCATTATGTGTTTACCTGGAACCCTCTCTTCTAAGTGAAAGGGAAGTGGGGCTGGGAGGAGATGTGTGTGTGTGTGTGTGTGTGTGTGTGTGTGCGTGCGCGCGTGTGGTATTGGGAAATGAACCCAGGGGCATGCTACCTCTGAGCTATACTCTATACAGTCTGAGCCCTATTTTATTTTTATTTTGAAACAAGGTCTTGCTAGGTTAATGAGAGCCTCACTACTTGCTGAGGCTGTCCTTGAGCCTGCGATTTCCTGTCTCAAGATACCAAGTCCTGGGATTACAGGCTTGTGCCACCATGCTTGGTGAAATTTCTTTTTTTTTTCTTCTTCTTCTTTTTTTCTCTTTTATGCTTTCCCAAAGTGGTGGGCCTTGAGTGGTTTTCTCAGTTTTTTCTGCTGTGCTGGTCCACATGGGGTCCTTTCCTAGAGTTCAATCTCCTTTAGGTTTTGTCTTATGTTCAAAGGAAGGAGGATAGCACGTTGTGGTAAATGTTTTGTATGTTACTTTGGGAGGTAAAAAGTAACACTAAAAAGCTTTGTTAAGAGGAAGCTGCAGTTATTAAAGTTAGCAGCCATTTAGGTAAAACTTTGAAGTGTGCATTGTCTTAGCCTCTATGGTGATAATTCAAAGCAGTGTCAGATGGCGTATTTTTAAACAAATGTCTAGCTGGAATGGATCTCCAAGGCTCAACAACAACTGCAAAAATAGGTGGGTGTGGTGGCACATGCCTGTAACCCCAGTACTTGGAAGGCGGAGACAGGAGGAAAACGGACTGGAGGCTGGCCTCAGCAGCTTAGCCCGACTCTCAGAAACCTAGTGAGACCTTGTTTCAAAACAATAAATAAATTAATTAAAATAAAGGGCTGGCACTGGGCATGGTGACACACGCTTGTAATCCCAGCATTCGGGAGGCTGAGATCGGAGGATCCTGGTTCACAGACAGCCTCCGCTATTTAGCAAGACCCTTTGAAACTCAGTGAGACCCTGTTTCAAAAATAAAAAGATTGAAGCTGGGCATGGTGGCGCATGCTTATAATCCCAGCGCTTGGGAGGCTGAGACAGGAGGATTGCACAGGTTCAAAGCCAACCTCAGCTACTGAGGCTCTCAGCAACTTAGTGAGACCCTGTTTCCAAATAAAGTATAAAGTAGATCTGGGAGTATAGCCCAGAGGTAGAAAGTCCCTAGGTTCCACTCTCAGTACCAAAAAAAAAAAAAAAAAAAAAAAAAAAAAAATTGAAAAATAGGGCTGGAGATATAGCTTGGAAGTAGAATGCCCCTGTATTCAATCCCCAGAACCACCAAAACCAAAACCAAATAAAAATGACATGAAAGTATCCAAATGAAAAACGCTCAGTTTTTCTGGAACAGCCTTTCTATACAAGTAGAATAAAGATGATTTTAGAACTAATAACACAGAGCTGGGCGTGGTGGTGCATGCTTATAATCCCTGCGCTTGGGAGGCTGAAACAGGAGGATCGCACAGGTTCGAAGCCAGCCTCAGCTACTTAGTGAGGCTCTCAGCAACTTAGTGAGACCCTGTTTCAAATAAAAATATAAAATAGGTCTGGGAGTATAGCCCGAAGATAGAAAGCCTCTGGGTTCCACCCCAGTACCACACACACACACACACACACACACACACAAAAAGAACTAATAAGACAGAAAGCGCAGTGTGTGAGTCGGGGTCAGTAAGCGCAGTGTGTGAGTCGGGGTCAGTAAGCGCAGTGTGTGAGTCGGGGTCACCACAACTGCTGGTTAAGGTCCTGAACTATCCATACACAACGGTGGGAATTACTTAGCAGGTAGAGGACGGGACCTGAAACCGTCTACACTTACACGCCACGGGTTTGAGAAACCGGAGGGTAAGGCGTGACGAATTCTTTTTGAGGAATTTCCCACCTCCTCCAGGAAGGTTTGCCAATTCAGATACATCAGTGAGATCCACGCAGAGATACGGGGCTGGCAAGAGAGTCCCGAGGAAGGTGGCGTGTGAAGACAGCTCCTGGCGCTGGCCGCGGGTGCCGGGGAAAATCAAGTCATTTCTTGCTTTCTTTTGATATTTGTGGTATCAGATGATTCTGCCGTTTAATCCCACATTTCCATGCTTACCTTCAAAGTGAGTTTCAGTGTCTCTCCATATTTCTTCCTCTGCCGAATGCTGCAAATGCAGGGATTCTGGTGAGGGATCATGCACTGTTTCTTTAAGCCTTCCATGAAGGCTTGTTTCAAGACCCCAGGGGCTCCGACAGAGCAAACAGGGGCGGGCTCGCTTGCAGGCTTGGTTTCCTAAACCCTGAATCCAGTTCTTCTTTGAAGCCATCACTACCATGCCTGGGGAGTCATGGTCCAGGCCATCGTGGTTACTGGCTGGTGATGCCCAGTACCAGCAAAAGCAGGTAGAGGTGGGCAGTGTCAGGGCTACCGATTCATAGCATTTCTTCCCTTAAATTAGGATTTTCTGCTACTAGCAGGGTCCATACTGCTAAGGCAAAAGAGGATGAGGAGAAAATATAGGCACCGATAAGACTAAACTCGCCTGTGTTTTAAGAAATGCCTTCCTTTGTGTGCCTGCTTGGTTGGATCTCAGTGAACCTATGATGTATAATTACAATCCGTCGGCAAAAAGTATTTAAAGAGAGAAAGAGGAGATCACATCGGGCATGGAGGGGCACAACGGCAATCTCAGTCCCGGGGAAGCTGAGGTAGGAGGATCACAGGTTTGAGGTCACCCTCAGCAGTTTGGGAGTCCCTCAGCAACTTAGCAAGTCCCTGTTTCAAGACATAAACGAAGGCAGACCACCCCTGGGACCAATCTCAGCACCACCTCCAAGAAGAAAAAAAGGATAAAAAGAAAAGCAGAAATATCTTCCTCCTGGGGGGTGGTATTTCACCTGCGTTCCTTTCTTCTCTGCTTCCTCTTATCTCTTCTGTTCACACTTCCTAAGCCTGCAGAGTTCCCCGGGCAGAAAACTCCCGGAGGGTGTGGTCAGCTCTCCAGGGCTGGCCTCCCGGGCTTACTGAGCTTGCTGGGCCATTTTCTCCTTGGCATCTCTGATCTCTTCCTGAACTGCTTCTTTTTGTGTGTGTGGTACTGGGGTTGAAGCCCAGGGGCATTCTACCGAGCTACACTCTCAGCCCTATATTTTATTCTTTGTTTTTTATTTATTTACTCTGGTGCTAAGGATGGATCCTCCTGTCTCAGCCTCCCAAGTACTGGGATTACAGGCACATCCCACTGCACCTGGCTGTGCCTTTGAACTTAACTGTATCTCATGTGTCAGACTGACATGGGTCCCGGGCTGACTTGCAAACTCCTGATATTTTGGCCGTGCAGCTGATGCAAGTCCATGCTGCAGATTTAATATTCAACAAAAGCGGAATCGATCCCACCCCGGCTCATTTTGTCATTGTCTTTAAACAACATGCTGAAGGGAAATGCCTCGGGGAAACGCCTGGCCACCACTACGCAGGGCTGAGGCAGGACAGCAGTCACACAATCAAAGTACAATTCTAGCTGTTCTATTTCATGGCTCTAGTCACAGATGAATTTGACATTAAGTAAAAGGATAAAGTTCTCCAAGACTGCTCTGGTTGAAAAGAGCTAAACGGATAACATGTGTTTATTACGGTAGTATTTTTTTTTTTTTGGTTGTACTGGGGATGGAACCCTTCTACCTCCGGGCTACACTCCCAGACCTATTTTATATTTTTATATTTTTATTTTTGGAAACAGGGACTCTTAAGCCAGCACTGCACGATCCTCCTGTCTCTGCCTCCCAAGGGCGGGGATTACAAGCGTGCGCCACCAGGCCCGGCTATGGTAGTATTCTAATACTTGCTCAGAAAAGAATTAATCTACCACATCTTCCTTCTCAGATAAGTTGATCCTGCTGAGAAGAAACTGGTAGAAATGGATGTTTTCAAATATAGTAGAAATGAAAAGCGTTTCAGGTTTGAGAATACATTAACATACATATATATAATATACTAAGTAATATTGGTGGAAATATAGTAGCATTCAGTCAGTGACTAAATAAGTTTAATTTGTCAATATGGATGTTCATGGTTCATTAGGTGAAGAAAGCAGGTCATGGAACCATGAATAGACACGTGCCACTCAAGTAAAGCCACTTGTGCGGATGGACAAAAGAGAGAGGTGGTCAATAAACAGTTATCAAAAAATGGGGGATTGCTGGAATTTTAAGCTTTTTCTTCATGCTTTTTGCCAGCCTGCAGAATTGCTTTCTTTTGAAAGCAGAATAAAAGTTCTTTAATTTTAATTAAAAGCTATATTTAAAATGCCATGTAGAGAATTCCTACAAGAAGATTGGGATTAAAGTATACTCCTGTACTAAATAAAAGGCAGTAGGTTTTCTCTGGTAGGGCAGTCCACCGTGTGCTGTTCTGAGTGATTCAATCACACAAGCTGAGGTACAGGCCTCAGCAGCAAAAGCTCCGAACACAGCTAGCCATGGCCGGGCGTGGGGACGCACACCTGTGATTCCAGAAATCAGGAGGCTGAGATAGGAGGATCAGAGGTTCAAGGACAGCCTCAGCAACATAGGGCAAGACTCTCGGCAAGTTAGCCAGACCTTGTTCCAAAAACAAAAACATAAAAAGGTCTCAGAGGTATAGCTCAGAGATAGAATGACCCTGAGTTCAATCTCCAGTACAACAACAACAAAAAGGAAAAAAAAAAAGGAAAAACAATGAATGAACATGACTTACAAAGATTCTTCTAAATCGTGAGCTCATACTAGTAACAGAATCAAATTTTATATTACCTTAAAATGCTTTGCCAGCTGGTAGAGTGGCACACACCAGGAATCCCAGTACTTGGAAAGCTGAGACAGGAGGATTGCAGTTTTGGGTCCAGCCTCAGCCACTTAGTGGGACCGTGTTTCTAAATAAAAGATAAATAGGGGGTGGGGGGTGTAGCTCAGAAGAAAAATGCCCTGGGTTCAATCCTTAGCACCAAAGTAAATAAATGGAAAATAAAACAAAAAATTTTGCCATCTTAGTGAACTAAAAATAAGATGATATGGCATCATATATAATGTATATTATACGAATATATAACATCATATATATCATATGTAAACTATATAAAACATTTTGTATATAATATAAAAATCTCTATCATCTCTTAAGAATCTAGACATGGTTCCACCTACTGAGCTGGACTGCACACCAACTAGAGGGTATACGTCCTTGGGGTGTGAGTCTAACAATAAGCGTTATCAAGTTCAGACAACTATGACAGCCTTAGATTAAGGTCTTCTGAGAATACCTGATGAAATAAACAAATACTTAATAATTTTTGCTGAAAAGATAGGACCTTTAGTAAATAATTCCTCCCTGTGCATTTTTGTTCTAGATTTAAAAAAAGATAACAAATATCTTATTTGAAACATACCCAATATGTTTCCAAACAGTGTTGGAAACCTGGGGGAAATAAAAGACGTATTCAGTGGGTTTGCTTGGGGGTGGAGGCTCCCCGGAATGGTAACCGCTGGATCAGCGACAGTGTTGGAAACCTGGGGGAAATAAAAGACGTGTTCAGTGGGTTTGCTTGGGGGTGGAGGCTCCCCGGAATGGTAGCCGCTGGATCAGCGTAGCGCTGGGAGGCTCACCCCCAGGACCGTGAGGATCACAGCCGTGCTGCCTCGCTGCTGGTACTGAGCAGGGAGAACGTGACGCTAGACGGGCCGCTGCACCCAGTGTCCACTTCTATACATGACCTCGGAGACAGCAGTTCCCTCCTTGGCTTCTAGAAGGATTATTGGTTCAGTCCAAATGTTTATTAACAGATGTGTAAAGTTGCATTGCTAGCTTTGGTTACTAAAATTGAGATATAACCCATATGCCATAAAGTTCCCCCCAATTTTGGTTCTGAGGATATTCACAAAGTTGCACAACCATCACCACTGTCTAATGCCAGAACATCTGCATCGGCCTCCAAAGTGTTTCCTTCACCGAGCCATGCACACTTTAGAAGGATGTATGCTCTGCTGCTCGAGGGTGGAGTGTTCTAAGGATGCTCGCTGGGTCTGTCTGGCTTGAAGCGCTCGTGTCTCCTATTTATTTGTTGACCTACTGTCTCAACGCTCTGCCCATTTCTGTGAGTGAGGCAGGGAAGCCAGCTGGTACTGTTGAATGAATATGCTTCCAGTTCTGTTTTTATCTTAAAGTCTGTTTTGTTTGGTATTATTATTATTATTCTGGGGGTGGAAACCAGGGCCTCCCGCCTCTGGGCTCTACCCTCACATCTATTTTATTTGGAAACAGGGCCTCACTAGATTGCTGAGGCTGGCTTTGCAACTGCGATCCTCCTGTTTCAGCCTCCCAAGTACCGGGATGACAAGTGTGTGCCACCATACTTGGCTTATTATGTCAACTTCACATCTTTTTGTTAGTTTGTATGGTATATCTGCTTTCAAATTCTTACTTTCAATCTACTTGCTATTGAATATAGTAGCTAGATCATGATTTTTACCTATTCTGCTGTCTGCTTTTTTTTTTTTTTTTTTTTTTTGAGGTACTGGGGATAAAACCCAGGGGCATTCTATCTCCAAGCTACACCCCCAGCCCTATTTTTTCATTCTTTATTCTGAAACAGGGTCTCACTGAGTTGCAAAGGGGCTCACTAAGTAGCTTCAGCTGGCTACAAATTCGTGATCCTCCTGTTTCAGCCTCCAAATTGTGTATTTTTTAGTGTACCAATTTATTAGCACCCTTGTTGTAGCTTTTACTGCAGTTACTATTGACTGCTACACTTCCTAAATACATTCTTTGTGTGTTTCAGTGTGTGTGTGTGTGATGGATGTGTTAGAAAAGTGCAAATTTAATGTGGTAACTCTGAAAATCATATGTAATTACCTACCTGCTATAAGCTTTCGGTACTTGATATATTTTGTTTTTTGCTGTTGTTTTTGTGGCTCTTCTGAGCTAATTCAGCAGCCTAAATTCTTTGTAATGCATAGACATCAAAGTCCCAGCTTGGGTAGTTTAGTGATCAGCCAATAATCAGAGGTTTCCCTGCTTGAAAGCAGCGCGTCTCCCGTCTGTACCGCTGGTTCTGGATGCAGGTTACAGCACTACCCGACACTCAGCAGTACTACCCAGCACTCAGCAGCACTACCCGACACTCAACAGCACTACCCGACACTCAGCAGCACTACCCAGCACTCAGCAGCACTACCCAGCACTCAGCAGCACTACCCGACACTCAGCAGCACTACCCAGCACTCAGCAGCACTACCCAGCACTCAGCAGCACTACCCGACACTCAGCAGCACTACCCAGCACTCAGCAGCACTACCCGACACTCAACCCCAGAGCTGACAGTCGGCCTGTGGCCTCCCTTCTGCTCATGCAGAGCCTCAAGGTCAAGCAAGAGCACGCCCCGTGGCCTGTGCAGACCTGGCGTGCGCCATCTGACCCCCGGGAGTGTGGTGCGATTGAGCCCCTGTGGGCTCGCTCAGCAGCTTCCCCTTCAAGCTCTGGGCTGCCCATTTTCCCTCACTGCTCTAGGCAGCCACACGGTGATCAATTGTCTAGAGTCCTTTTCGGCAAATGTCCCTGAGTAAGAGGCCGACGAAGCCCGTCTCGCAAGTGAGACCTTCCAGAGCACCGCCAAGTCATGGGACGGCTCTCTGGAAATGAGGCTGCAGGGAGCTCCTCCCTCAGGACCTGTCTGCTGGCTCCCCCTCCACTGAGGGTTGCTGGGTTTCAAGGAAACAGTGGAGATGGAAGAGGGGATGGAAACAGGGCAGGCTGAAACCCACCACGCTCACTGTTCTTCATGAGATCCACTCATTCCTCTTGAAGAAGTAAACACTCCTCAGATTGCTATGGTCCTTATTAATTTTCTGAATCCTGAAAAAAGTTCATTCTGACGTTTGGGGCCAATGCCCTTCCTGCTTTTAGGGGAGGGCAGGGTTTCCAGAGGTCCTCCCTGCCACTTTCACTGGCCTTGATTGAAATAGCTAAAGTCGCCTTTTCTTTCCTAACAAAATGCGTTTGGTGAAAGTGATGAAGACGCCACTGCTGGCTTTTCTGAGCACTCACAAGTCCAGGCTCTGCTGTCCTACAAACACACCACCAGACCGATACGGTCTGAGTTTTAGCAAAGGACCACATTCCCAGGAGATGCTGCCACAGCTTTTCAGCAGATGGAGCCCATCACAGACCACCTTTTCATTACACGCATGGATGACGGTGAGAAAGAAAACCTGATATTCCTTAACATGGGCAGCAAAGAGAACCCATACTTTACAGTCTCTTAATTATATTAAAATGGCTCCTAAATGCCCCACCTTCTGCCCACCCACCGCATGGGGCCATCAGTACTTTTCTGTCTGAAGTACAAGGGACCGTATAGTCCTGCTTCAAAGAGCACATCTTAGGCTGTGACGCTCTCTTCTCCTGGCGGAGGCGCGCAGTCACTGGGCTCTGATCAATCCCTTTCCTAGAGACACCTGCATCGTGTTCAGATCTCCGAGCTGGTGACATCGGGAGGTACACCCTGGGAAGGGCCACTGAGACCTGAATGGCTGTTAGACAGACACGGAGCTATTTTCACGAGGACAGGCTTTACAAAAAGTTGTGTTTGAAGAAAAGATATTCACTGAGTTCTTGGAGAAATGTAGCAAGCAAGGGTGAGTGGAAATCACTGAAAACAAAAGCATAATAAAATGGCCGGAGCTGTGTGAGGAGACACATAATATTCTTACAGAGAGTATGTCTACGAGTCTGAGATATGTTTCTGTCTCAGAATCTGATTATATCAGCTGTCAGAATGCAGCTGGGACACTTGGACCTCCACGTTCATAAACCATCTGAATAAAAATGTTTTGATTTTTGCTAAAGAAATGTACTATAAGTTTTATAGTAAAAATAAGAATTTCCTTTAAAAATTCAAGATGGAAAGATTAAACTCTACTATCAATACCTTTTAAAATTGTCTCTGAAAGTCTTGAGAGGTTATGAAATAGGTAGGCATTGTGGGGAAAAGTACATGCAGAGCTTTTAAGCCAACTAGTGTTGAAGCCCTTTTTCCTTAGACTGCACACATTTTCATACGTGATACTCAATGTGAAACACATGTGGGGTGGGCGTCAGACTGGGCGGACGAGCAGAGGAGAAGGTCTGCGTGAGGACGATTAAGTTCACGCCACTTCTCCAGAAGAGAAGGGCCAGAGAGCAGATACAGCAGATCACGATTCTTCTTCGTGAGCCAGAGTTGATCCTGCACCAGCCAAGGCTCTTGTGTGTACTTAAAACAATGTTTAAGTACACTCAAAATATGTATTATTGAGGATGTGCGACCCCCATGTTATGTAATGAAGATTTCTCGTATAACAGTTAGGCTGACTGCAGAGTATGGTAGGGTCATCCACTCAAACGAATCCCTGGCACTACCTCACAAGACAGCCTGTTCTCATGAGGATTTAAAATTTACCACGAGCCAGCCACGCATGAACTCACTGATAGCACTGATATCAGCGTGCCTGGCCAGCCTGTACTTTCCAAGTGGCTTACTTTCCTTTTTATTACTTTTATTGAGTGAAACATTTTTCTACCTCAAGTAACTGTTGTCGGAGAAAACAACACACAGCCTGGAGGTGTTGTTCAGGGGTCAGGGCATTTGCCAAGCAGGCACGAGGCCTTGGGCTTGATCCCTAGTTCTGGATGGGGGGGGGGGGGTTGAGAAAAGGAAAAGGAAAAATATACAGTGATTTTAGATTTGCTTTTCTGCAAAGCTTTGGACACAATTCAAATACACAGCATGTGGGCAAGTTCTTTCCAGTTGACTCCTTTATAATACCAAAAGGTTAGGAATGACGTCAGGGACTCCAGTGCCTCTCCATAGACAGCAGCACCGGGAATCACGTGGTAAGTTCTGTTCTCATCACCACCACACCCAAGGGGTAAGGGTGAGACGGCCGCCCGCCCACCGGGGGTGTCCAACACGCCGCAGTTTACCATAGGTAAAGAGATGATGCTTGGAGTGTGAGCATCTCTGTAAAACCTCAAACAAGAGAAAACAAAAGCTTTACATACCTTATCTTAGGGAGAATTCTTGAAGATCAGGTTAGCACATTTCACGGCTCCATTTTAAGACTTAGGATGGGAGAGGGTGAGAGAGTGTATTTACGGCCACCAGAAGACAGGCAGCACTTGGGCCTGCCGCACATGGTGAACTTTCGAGCCACGTTTTTCGCCAGCCAACTTATATACATGTAGGGGTTCATGCTAAAACTTCAGTTATTCCGAGGATGAAAGCCGTGGCCCATTTTGGTACAGATCTTCAGTTCCTATTCTACTCCAAGCCTTTGAAATGTTAAAGCTGAACAGACCAAGTTATGAAAGGGACAGGAGGACGTAAGAACAGTGCAAATTCAGTTGGACACACGGGAACTTTCTGCCTCCGCCATCTACGTGGGAAAGTCGGCTTTCCGGGCGGCAGGTGGTGTGACTGCAAAGAGATCACACATTCGTCAGTAACTATGTAGGATTTTTGGCACCGTTAGAGCCTCACATCACAGAGTCAGGGCGGCTAATAAAACGCCAACCGAATTTTTGACAAGTCTGAAGTTTTTTGAAAAGAACTTTGCTAGCAAGCAACCCTCCTTGGTTCTCCTTTCCGCTTGCCTTATAGAAAAAAGGCATCACTAAAATTTAGGGGGAAAAAAATCATTTCACAGCAACCAGCTGAACATCTGGCGGCAGCGTAACATTAAAATGCCATCTTTTTAAAGGAAGAGCAAATACGTGACTCTTCCATGAAGAGCGTGTCTCTCTGATCATGGACTTTTTTGTTTTTTTCAAAAGTCCAAGTCTGAATTTGGAACTGTTATCTCCTGTATTTTCTCAGTGGTATCTGGGTAATACTGTTACATAAATAAGAAACTGAGGGTCAAAATGAAGAGAATCTCATGCACCAGATAAGTAGATATGCCCAAGTTGTACTCAGAACCTTCCTGCTAAAAAACTGGTAGCAGAAGCCAGGCGTGGTGGTGTGTGCCTGTAATCCCAGAACTTACTTGGGAGGCTGGAACAGGAGGATCATAGGTTTGAGGCCAGCCTCAGCAACCTAGCAAGGCCTTAAGCAACTTAATATGGCCCTGTATAAAAAATTAAATTAAATTAAATTAAATTAAAAAAAAAAAAGGCCTGGAGGTAGAATGCTCCTGGGTTCAATCCCCAGTACCAAAAACCAAATCAAACTAGACAAAATGAAACGAAGAGAAAAAGCAACTGGAGCCAATTTTTCACAGTATTTCAAAGTCAGTACAAATTTCCTCATAGATCCATCTGACCAGGACAGGAGGTCTTATTTTGGTGTATGTTTTCATGTCTTCTCACTCTTTCTTGTTATGCAGAGGATGCTTAAATCCAGAAACAAAAGGGATCAGACCTTTTAAAGCCTCAGATACTTTTTGAACTTTTCATTAAAAAAAAAATCTTATCCGGAAATTTAAAAATGTAAAAACGTACTTTTCTGCAAATAGCCTTTTAAAATAAGAGTATTTCATGATCATCTATGGTTTTGTTTTCAAAACGCCTCTGGACGGTCTGCTGGTACATTGCCCAACTTGTGAGCGAGGCTGTAACTGCGGAGAGGGCGTGAGCTCGGGAGCCCGCCCTGCAGGACCCCCTGCCAGCCGGCACCCCGCCCCACTGCTCGCGACTGCTAGGCCAGGAGGTTTGCTGAAACTCTAACAACTGACAAGCTTCTACTAAAGAAACTGCGGCGAATAGAATAATCTCCTGGGAAAATAAAGCTCTGGGAAGAGAGAGGAGAGGGCAGCGCTACGCGAAGAAGGTGTGCTGTTTGGGAGCTAATTTAGCTCCAGTATCAAATCAGGGCTCTTTGGGGCACTGTGACTGCTTTAAATTGGATGTGGGGAGGCTCATCAAACTACATAGTTTACGTATGAGCCACACTCACATAAAGGAAAAAGACACAGAAGACACAATGTCCTTCATTTGGGGAGGATGTATTCCAGCCTGGGGGGAGGGTGAAGGCATGTTAGCTGTGAAGCCCCATCATGACATTTCCAGAGAGTTCTGCGCGTCCCGCATTAGACAGGATGGGCTGGAAGGGGCTGCCCAGCCTGGAGGGACGCTCCGGCTCTGCTCACACTGAGCACGCAGGTGGCCTCGGGTAGAGCTGGCGGTGCTCCCGAGGCCCTGGGGTGCTTATCAACTCAGCAGGTCAAAAGTCTGCAGACACTGGGTGGAGCAGCAGTAGGCCACGAAACTCACAGCCGTCCTCCTGCACGGGAGAGAGGGAGAGAAGACAACTGTCAGTTCAAGAGGAGAGTCTGAGGGGAGAGCCATGCACACCTGCAATCCCAGCACTTTGGAGGCTGAGACAGGAGGCTCTCAGGTTTGAGGCCGGCCTCAGCAACTTACTTGGTGAAGCCCTGCTGCAAAATAATAAATTAAAAAAAAAAAAAGGGCTGGGGGTGGTGGTGAGCTCGGAAAGTAGAATGCCCGAGTTCAATCTTCAGTATCTTAAAAAAAAGATTAAAGTCTCTGGATTCTGGAGTGGAGGCAGTCTATTTTTTTTTAATATGTCACAGTCTGCATTTTAGAGATGTACGTTCCCTGTTGAAGTTGCGCCCTGAAAGGCCCCGTGTGCCCACTTTACTAGGGTGCCGGACGGCCCACTGCCCCTGGCTTAGCTGCTGGGGAACCGCGAGCCTTCTCCGGATCCTGTTCTGAATTCTGCTTAGTAGAACCAACGGTGCGATCATGGGATTCGAAGCAGGTTATAAGAATCATACAACAGCAAATGCCACCCAGCTAGCCGAAACGCATGGATACCGGGGAGCTCAGACATAATTTTAAGGAATTTGTACAATGTATTTTCTCAGACTGCTTGTAGAAGTAGTTTCAGAATCGGCCCAGTTGATGGGTCTCCCTTCTCAATGCCTGTCGCTCAGCCCCGCACACCTAGGGGCCTGTGGGCCACTGACGTCTCCTCCTGAGAGCCGGCCTGTCTCTCCTCCAGCCGGGCCTCCTCTCGCAGGGGGTGTGGTCTACTGCTTTGTACAGAGAGCCCAGCTGACTGTCTTCTGTTTCCTCCCCTCAAGCCAGTGTATCCCTCCGGTCCAGGAAGGTGACCTCTGTTGACCCTCCGCCTGAGCCGGCGAAGGCACCATCAAAGTATTGACAGAACCACGTGGGCGGTGAGGTGCTAGGGCGGCAAGTGGCTGGCACCAGAGCCGTGGCATCATGCCGATTCAGTCTCTGGCTTCTGAAATGGCTTCTTCAGATGGTGTTGGAGCTTTCCAAAACAATAATACTAATATAAAAGTTGGGTGCCTTGAAATCTCGACTTGCGGCAAGAGAATCGGAAGGTTTCTATGTGGCGTGAGGAGAATCCTTACTTTATGGAGCTGGGAGGAATGCGCTGAGGCCTGAACGCAGAGGCTGCAGAGTCACATGCCAGGTAAAGGGACTTTGAGCTGAGCCCCTTACACCAAGGTCGGGAGGGGGCAGGAACTTGACAACTTGAGGCGGGAGCCTTGCGACACCCGCCAGTCTCAGAACCTTGAGCCTTTGATACCTCTGAACATTTTCCCCACATCAGAAGCAGCCCCTTTTGGCTGGTGGTGCACACCTGTAATCCCAGTACTTGGGAGGCTGAGACAGGGATCTCAGGTTGAGACCAGCCTCGAGGCCCTCAGCAAGCTAATGAGAACCTTGTTTCAAAATAAGAAATAAAATAGAGCTGGGGGTGTAGTTTAGAGGTAGAAGGCTCCTGGGCTCAATCTCTAATTAGGAGAGGAAGGAGGGGGACTGAGGGAAAGAGAGACAGAGACAGAGCCAAAGAGACAGACAGACAGACAGACAGACAGACAAAGCCCTTTCTATCTTCCAACTAGCACCCCCTTGCCAGGGAAATCCTTCAAAGGCCACATGGAGTCTGGCTACCCCAAATGAAGGACCCACCATCACCAATTCTCATTGTGTCTAGGGCCAGAACGAGTGGGATGGCATCGAGACCCGGCGACCTGCGAGGCCTGCTCCCGGGGGAGGTCACGCACACACTGAAGGAGGCGCGGGGTCGCGGGGTCTTGAAGCACCGTCAGCAGGAGCCTGGAGGGAGCGGGAAGATTCGTGCTTGGCCAGTGAGCGGCGTAAGCAGAGGCGGGCTGGCCCTGGGGAGGCTCACAGCCTTGACTCAGTGGAGGCTGATCAAGAGCAGAGGCAGAGAAACGGGACGGTGGAGTGGCCCCAACATGGCGACCCTGCTTAGCCACCTCCTGGAAATCTCTAGAGGGCCAAGATGACATGCCTTTAAAAAAGCACCAGTTTAGCCAGGCATGGTGCACGCTTGTCATCCCCGTGCTTGGGAGGTCGAGATAGGAGGATGGCGCAGGTTCGAAGCCAGCCACTTGCTCTGGCTTAAGAGACCCTGTTTCCAAATAAAAATATAAAAATAGGTCTGGGAGTATAGCCCGGAAGTAGAAGGGCTTCCAGGAACCTCAGTACCACACATACACACACACACACAAAAGCACTAATTTATGTACTGGCGAGGGGAAGACCAACTGGCAGAAGCTAGCATCCTCAATGCCTCAAGATACGTGCTCATGCCTGCTACCCTGCTGGGGTAACATGGGAAGCACGAGTCTATCCAGAACTACCCATCAAGAAGAAACAGACATCTGGCGAGTCCCCTGGATTCTCTCAAGGAGGAGTGAGTGGCCCCACTGCTCCCAGGTCCCCACGTGCAACAGGCTCCGGAGGACGCTGAACCAGGGCCTTGGGACTCGAGGGACAGCGCAGCAGCGGTCAGTGCCCTGGCTCACCCCAGTGCCCCTTCCTGCCTCATGACCACACATGCCCGAGACGGCGTGCTGCGGAAGCCCCCAACCCAGAACCAGCAACAGGTACAGACCTCAAATCGCTGTTCCCCCACACCAAAGGACCGAGGCAGGGGAACCCTCATGACACAAAGGAGGCACGTGGGTGCTGGGGTGGGCGTGGGTCGGGGAGGGGTAGAGGCTGCAGCTAACGGCGTATTTCCTTTAGGGGTGGGAAAAGGTTCTCAAATCGGCTACAGTGATGGCTGCACTCATCTGTGCACACACTAAAACCACTCAATTATATACTTTATATGGGTAAAATTATAGGCTATGTGAATAATGTCAATAAAGCTGTTAGAAATAGAGCCCAAAGGAGAAAAACACACCCCACAATGAGAGCCGGGAACTTCAACACTCCACTCAGCAGCCGGCAGACCTGCTGTGTGGAAAGTCAGCCAGGGGAAGGGAGGTCTGAGGAAAGAGCGAGCCAGCGGGTCCAGCGAGCACACAGAACCCTCCGTCCAACAGCAGAAAACATGCTTTGTTTTAAGCAATGTCCACAGAACAGTCACCAAGCTTTATTCTATCTGCACCCATTAGACAAGCCTCCACAAATCCTAAAGAACTTCTATCTAGAGGTGTCTGGTTTGGTCTCTGGCATGTAAAGAGCTAGGGCTCCTGTCTTTACAACAAGAGCAGGCTGAGAGAATGGACAATCAATAACTCGTCCTTAACCTAAAATTGAAATTTCAAAATTAAAAATAAACAGGGCTGGGAGTGTAGCTCAGAGGTAGAATGCCTCTAGGTTCAACGTCCAGTACGTAAGAGAACTGAAACTGAACGGCAAAATGCCACACCGCGACATCGCGGGACGTGGATCAATCCAGAAGGCCACAGCTACGGCCTGCTTACCGGGCAGAAGCTGCTAGACACAGGCTGGTGGGACACGCACACAAGCATGTCTGGGAGTTCTGGGCCACGAAGCCACACCTGGAGAGATTCAGAAGACGGGAGGCCACGGGTGGAAGTGTGTCCGCATGTGTCTCCCCAGATGAGGCCCTGGCTCCAGTTCCAATCCTTACACAAAATAGAATTTTAGAAGACAAGAAATCATGCAAACTAGCTTCTTAGAGTATCAAGGAACTTAATTAGAAATCAATAACAGAGAGGTAGCTAGAAAATCCCCAAATGGGAGGGAATTATACAATATATAAACTATATATGTGGGTTATAGAAGCATCCTTGAGGTAAATTAAAAATGTATTTAGCAGAAGGTAAACAAAATACGATTCATTAATACGTTATGGGAAGCCAGGCGTGATAGCACATGCTTGTAATCCCAGTAGCTGAGAAGCTGAGACAGGAGGATTGCAGGTTCAAGGCCAGTTTTAGTAACTTCATGAGGCCCTTTACAACTTAGCAAGACCGTTTAAAAATTAAAAACAAAATAGGGCTGGGGGTGTAGATCAGAGATAGATTGAGTTCACTCTCCAGGATGAAAAAGTAAGTAAATAAATAAAATTATGGGATGAGCAAAAGCGGTACTTAGGGACGTTTACAGTTCTAGTCAAATGTATTATTCATGAAAAAGAGTCTAGAATCAATAACCCAAGTGATTCCTAGTAGAAAATGAAAAGTAATTTAAGTTTAAATCAAGTAAAAATCACAGAGTTTGTTCCTTGACCATAATGGAAAACTGGAAGTCAATAACAAAAAGACAGCGGGAAAACCTCCAAACACTGGAACACATTTCTGTGACCTCCTTCACCCGCGGACCCAGCGAGCGGGCTTCCTTGGGTCACGGAGGAGGTCTGAAGAAACCAGAAACACAGCAACTACATCAAGATGAAGTCACAGCGGAGATGTAAACCTGGGACACGGCTTGAGCAGTGCCGGAAACTTAGAGATCTAGAGAAGCTTAGAGCAAAGGCCGCAAATCCACATTTCTCTCTCCAGAACCTACAAAGCAAAAGGCAAAATCCACTACATAAACAGGAGGATGGATTGAAGAAACCAATGGAACTAAGGCGACCACTAGGATTAAGATCAATAAAACTGCTGTCTAGGTAAATAATGACAAAGATAAAAGACGGAAGACACAAACCAGTGTCCTAAATAAAGCAGGCGAAACCACTACAGGTTCTACAGCTGCGCTGAAGATGTGAGTGACACTGCGAGCTGCCGCTGAGCAACTGTCAGCCCAGAGGAACAGACTAATTCCTAAAACCCACAAGCCACCAAAATGCCACTGAGATAAAACAGATATTCTAAATCATCCTATAGCCAGTAAAGAAATTGAATCTGTCATTAAAAAAAAATCAATATTCCCAGGTGGCATCACTAGAGACTCCTAACAAACACTTAAAGGGAATTAAAATAATTTTTAGTAACAGTCTCCTTCAGAAAAATGGAAAAAGGACATTTATTGACATATTTTATGAGGTCACTATTGCCCTAACTCTGAAACCAGATAAGAACGATAGGAAGACACAAGACTGTAGATGAATGCCTCTTCTGCTCACTGGGGGCTGGGGCCCGCTGACAGAGCGCTTGCCTCGCTTGCTCAGGCTGTGGGTTTGACCCAGCACCTCCCCTCCTCCCCCATCACACACCTTCCACAGTGTGTTAAGAAATAAGAGACAAGTACCAAAAGAATTGCACATCATGGTCAAGTGGGAATCTCCAGGTGTGTAAGGCTGACTCAGTGTTGACAAGGAGAAACATCATATGATCATATCAGTGCATTCAGAAAAGGAATTTGATAAAATGCACTTTCATTCATGATAAACAACTCTCAGAAAACCACAACTAGAGACCTTCTCCAATTTGATAAAGAGAACATATAAAAACCAAACCCAAACCAAACGACCTTACTGCTAACATTCTACTTAAGAGTAAAAGACCGAATGTTTTCCAAGATTTGGAGAAAGGCAAGAATATCCACTCTTACAACCCTAGTCAGCATGGTCTACAAGTTCCAACCGCTGTAAAAAGACAGAAAAATAAAATGAAAGGCACACAGATCAGAAGGGAAGAAATAGAACTATTTTTGTTTGCAGATGGCATGATATGATTGCCTATGCAGAAAATCCCAAGGAATCTACAAAAAATATTTCTAGAACTAATAAGCAGCTTAGAGCATACAAGATAAAAATACAAAAATCGAGCACATGTCCATACGTTAACAAGGAACACTTGGAAATTGAAAAATGCACCATTTATGATCACAAAGAGAAAGTGAAATATCTGGATATAAAGAAAACATTTGAAAGCCGGTGTGACAGTACACACCTGTAATCGTAGTACTTGGGAAGCTGAGACAGTAGGATCGCAGGTTCATACCAGACTCAGCAACTTAGTGATGCCCTCTGCAACTTAGACCATTTCAAGATAAAAAATAAAATAGGGGTGGGGGATAGAATACCTAGTAGCTCAGTGATAGAATGTCCCTGAGTTCAAATCCCAGTACTGGGAAAAAAAAAATTAAGGATCTGTATGCTGACAATTACAAGATGCTGATAAAAGATATGACCTATACGCAGACACAAACCGTACTCATGAATTAGCAGATTCAACACAGTAAAGAAATCAGTGCTCTCTGAATTGATACATAGACTAAATGCAATTCTTAGCAAAATCCCAATAGGTTTTAAGAATTTTTTAAATTTTTTATTGGTGCATTGTAGTCATATATCTTACTGGGGTACAAGATAGTAGAGGCATACGTGCACATATCACTTATTTGCCCTTTTTCATTTTTTTGAGGTATAATTTTATTTTAAAAATTTTTATTGGTACACTGTATTCAGACATCTTGATGTGACTCTGTGTTACTTCTTCTAAAAATTAAACTTGGTTAGAACCCATTCAGATAATTTTTCTATAACATCAGGATATATACATTTGTATAAATCACAACTGAACTTTAGACTCAAAATGATCTTACTTTAATGCATTTTAGGGAGTTAGCTGACAAAATTTAATTCTCCCTGCATTTTTTCAGATAACTATGCAATTTATTCATAGAAGGGATACATTTAATACTATAATTGAGGATTTTGGGGGGGGTAAAATCCAGGGGAGTTCTATCTTGGAGCTATAATCTCAGCTCTTTTTACTTATTTATTTATTATTTTGAAACAGGGTGTTGCTAGGTTGCCTCGAACCTGCAATCTTCCTGTCTCAGCCTCCCAAGTCCTAAGACAACACGTATGCCCCACCATGCTCCACTAAAACTGAGTTTCTTCAAGTAAAGCTTCCAAGAAAATGAAACCAAGTCCACAGAGGTCTGGGATTCATACTCACTGAATCACGGTGCCCGCTGAATCGGCATTACCTCCTCATGGTTGTCAGGGGAGGTGTGAGTAACCTGGAGACGTCACGTCTGCATTACAGAGAAGCCCCAAGGCAGTGTCCTTACCTGCTTTTGGAAGATTCATCTAATAATAGGTTGCATTTATTTATATTTTTGTGTGTACGTATATGGTACTTGGACTGAACCCAGGGGGATTCTACCACTGAGCTACACCCAGCCCTTCTTCATTTTGAAACAGGGCCTCACTACATTGCTGAGGCTGGCCTTGAATTTGTGATTCTCCTGTCTCAGCCTCCCAAGAATTGATATTAAAGACATGTGCCAACACACCCAACTACTTGTATTGATGATTCCTACAAGTATCAATCTACTGTCAAAAGAATGCTGTGTTGGTCAGGTCCTTTAAGATGAAAAACCAAAGCAGCAGAGACATGAGTTTTAGGGGAGAAATTCTGAGCTAAGCAGTAAGCTCACCAGGTAAGAAAGAGAGGCAAATTCTACAAAGAACATCAGATAATACACTTGTGGCTTTAGAACCTCTGAGCTTATTTACAGGCGAGGCGGAAGAAAGAGCATTTGAGCTAGGGCTTAAAATACAGAAATGGCACCATTCCTTAAAAGAACAAATCACAATGCTGATGGCACAGACTGAGCCCACGGATATCGTAAGAAATGTGGGATATTTTCTGCAAATGTGTTTCCTGATTAAAAATAAAAAGCGTATCTTTGACTCATACAGAACTTCAAGCCAAAAGAAAAATAATATTTATAATCCAGAGCTGATCAGATACAATCCCAAGCCTGTGTATATATCAACGTAAGAATCATCTGCTAAAACCCCGCGTCCGCTGATGACATTGATGTCAACAGGACTGCTTCCTATGGGTCTCTGTGGCTTAACTATCATCCACTTGGCTTCTTTCTTGCTTGGTCCTTACTTTGGGAGTGAAATATATATGTGTAAAGAAGTAGGTCATTTGGTTATAGCCGGCTTCCCAACACACAGTGCCGAGGCTGGTACACAGTCAGTACATACTTTTTGAGTGATGTAATAAAGAAACAGTTAAGAACAGCTCACTTAACTTTGTTGAAGAATGTTTTACTTGTGGGAAACTGTAAGTCACCTTAAGATTGTGCCAATAAACTGGGCGTGGTGGCGCACGCTTGTAATCCCAGCATTTGGGAGGCTGGACAGGAGGATCATGGTTCGTGGCCACCCTAAGCTACTTAGTGAGGCCCTTTGCAACCCAGTGAGACCCTGTTTCAAAATAAAGAACAAAAAACAGGGCTGGAGGTATAGCTCAGAGGTAGAAGGGCCCTGGATTCCATCCCCAGTACGGCAAAAAAAAAAAAAAAAAAAAAAAAAAATAATAATAATAATAAAATAAAATAAAAATCCTCAAGCAAGTATGCACATGTCAGTATTACTGATACCACTTGGTCTCGTTGAAGAAAGTAAACCGCACAAAAAACAAAAGTATGGAAGTGTAAAACAGTCACACAAGTGGCTGAACTAGGAGAACTTCATAGAAGAGATGATTAAAAATAAACTACAGCTGGGCATGGTGACATATGCCTGTCATGCCAGTATTTGGAGGCTGAGATAGGAGGATCGCAGGTTCGCAGACAGCCTCAGCAACTTAGCAAGGCCCTAAGCAACTCAGTGAGAACATATTTCAAAATAAGAAATAAAATAGGGCAAGGGGTATAACTTAGAGGCAAACTGGGTTCAATCTCTAGTATTATACACACACAAAACAAAAAACAAACCAAAAAATTATTAGTGAGTGGGAGAGGAAGTATTGTGTAGTTCTGAGAGATTAAATGAAGCCCTCGATCCAGAGGGCTGTGTGTGCTTTCTAACTAACAGGTCTCTGTCCCAGGGCAGACGATAACCCAGACATCGGGCGCGCTCTGGTCATCACTCTGGCGCGGAGGGCCAAGAACTCCCACAGGAACCAGGCTGTGCACACCGAGCTATACAGCAGCCCGAGGGGCCAGGCACCACCCTCCACCACACGTCCTGACGCACGGATGCTCAGAGCTGACGGAATAAATTAATAAATGAGAGGGCGAGTTCTTCTGAGGTCTTTGGGCATAACATAAAGTTATGTCTCACAAGAAACCACTGGCCTACTAATGTTTGAGTAATTAAAAATATCTTTGATTTCTAAATCAATACCAGTTTGTTGCAGATTCAACACCACTCAAAGGAAACCACTGTGACTTTAATGCACGAATCCAAGACACTTTCTACACATATACAACTGTTTAACTGTGTGCATGTACGTGAATGTGTGTGTGCAGATACACACGTTCGCACACAGACATGCATGTCCATAATTGACAAAAATCAGATCGCAGTGAGCCCACTTTCATGCAATCTGCTTAGAAGCATTTTTAATGAGTTAAAAAATTTTTGCTCTAAGTCTTTACTTCTCTAATCTGCATATAATTTTAGGCAAAGGACTTTACAATTTTTCTCTAGACATATATTTTTTCAAATTATCATTTTGTAGATTTGTAAAAATACCACCTCACTGAGTATATAGAGCTGAAAATTTAAAGCCCACCCCACCCGACCCCACCGGGCGGGGCCCAGCGGAAGCTGCTTAGACTCTGGAGGCTGCACCCTCACGCATGGATTCACGCTGTCACGGGAGTGGATTGGGTCAGGCAGGAATGGATTAATTCCCACAAGAGTAGGTTGTTCAACTTTGCACGTGGTGGCACATACACCTGTAATACCAGTACTTGGGAGGCTGAGATAGGAGAACTGCAGGTTTGAGGCCAGCCTCAGCAACTTAATGAGACCATCAGGAACTTACGAAGACCCTGTTTCACAAACAAAAAGGGCTGAAGGTGTAGCTCAGAGGTAGAATGCCCTGAATTTAACCCCCAGTACCAAAAAACAAAAGAAGAAGAAGAAAAAAAGAATGGGTTGTTATAAAAGAATGACCCTGGGCCCTCCACCATCTCTTGCTTCCTGATCTCTTCCACATGCCCTCCGGCTCTCAGTATACCATCTCCATGAAGCCCTCACCAGAGCCAAGTAGATGCTGAAGAAATGCCCAGAACCTCCAGAACTGTGAGCAGAACAAATCTCTTTTCTTTATAAAGTACTCAGCCTCAGGTGTTTTGTTATAGCAACACAAAACAGACTGAGACAACTGACTACCTCATAACTCCTCAATCCTTCCTCCTAAGATAACCACAGTGAAGACTTGGGTCAATATCCTTTTAGAATTCTTAGCACATAGTCTGAATCCATGTACATATGTGTACATATATGTACATGGAAACACGCACACATTTCAAAAGTATACTGCTTGGAATATTAGGGAACACCTAACTTTGCATTTGTGAGCTGTACTTTGAAATATTTTTCATGCTATATAGTGACCCAAATCCCAGCTCTGCTAAGAGACCTTGGCCCAGTTTCTGATTTTTCTGGACTTCAGTATCTCCTGTGAAGCCGGGATGGTAATTAGGCTGGGCCATGCGCACGTGCTGAGGTGTATGATGAACCCAGCACAGTACTTTGTGACGGTGTTAAGAGGGAGACACAGCTCAACTCCGAGCGGAGCCCTGACTCCTAGGACCAGGGAGCCCCTTTCAGTGCATCTCAGGGCCCGAGGGCACAAAAGCAGAGCTCTCACCACCCAAACCCCAAGTGCGCACTGGACTATCTGCTCTAACTAAAACTGAGCCCAGCAGTACAGGAAAAACCCTGAGGACACTGGACCATTTGCAGTTCCCATCTGAAAATATCCCGGTGTTTTTTTTTTTTTTTTTTTAATGGTACGGGGGATTGAACCCAGGAGTGTTTTACCTCTGAGCTATCACCTCGGCCCCATTTTATTTTTTAATTTTGAAACAGAGTCTTGCTTTAATTTGCTGAGGTGGGCCTCAAATCTGTGCTCCTCCTGTCCTCAGCCTCCCAGGTACAGGGATTACAGGCGAGCACCACCACACCTGGCTTAAGTAAGACCTTTGAATGCCTCTGATGGTTCACTCTGTGCGTTAAAGTGATGCCTAGTGGTTTACTAAATGCCAGTCTGGGTGATTTGGGGTGTGTGTGTGTGTGTGTGTGTGTGTGTGTGTGTGTGTGTGTATAGATAGATAGATAGATAGATAGATAGATGTGATTACCATTTAAATCAGTGGACTTAAACATTTAAAGCAGATTCCCCTCCACAATGTAGGTGAGCCTTATCCAATTAGTAGAGGGCTCTAAGAACAAAGACACGGAAGCCATTCTCCCTAAGCCTGCAACACGGAAGGCCTGCCCAAGTTCGCAGACTGCTGCCCTGCAGTCTTTGCACTCAACTTGGCCACGTACATCAACTCTTCCCTGCGTTTCCACCCTGCTAGTCGGCCTTAGAGTTTTGAACCTGCTGGACCTCACACTTGTGTGAGTCAAATTCCTTAAGAATCTCTAAGAGGAAAATTCTCGGATAGATTTTGCTATTGGAAGTGGTATCCTGCCACCACAAACACCCCAAACCGTAAAAGTAAGTGGCTTTGAAGCAGGGCCACCGGGAGAGGCTGGATGGATTCTGACGTGCATGACAGAAGAAGCCTAAGGAGCTTGACATGACTGTTAACAGAGATCGGGAAGCATCTGACGTTCAGAAAGAAGCGGGGGCAGCAGGGAAAGTTTCCACTGACTCAGAGAGCACCTACGTGGCCACGAACAGAACGCCGCGAGATGCAGGAGGAAGGTGTATCTGGTGGGGTCCCGGGAGAAAAGGAGGACGCTCCTGGAAACTGGACGGGGGTGGGCCTTGGTATAAAATGGCAGGGGACTCGACTGGATGGTGTTCTGCTGGACAGAATGCATGCGGACATCTAGCACAGGGAGGGCTGAGCCAAGCACTGAAGGCCTGGCCTGGTTTCTTCCTGTTGCTTATACAAGGTTGCTTATACATGGTAGAGGAGAGAGAAACTCTGGGAACTCTTTAGAAAAAAGGCACCGGAATTATTTGGGAAACCTTGGCCTTCACTGTTATAAAACAAAACAAAACAAAACAAAACAAACGAGGAAGTAGCCTTTGGTGAGAATACCAAGGCCACAGGCTGGACAACTTTGCAATGAGATTAGGAAGGTGGCCTGTGAGTCCAGCCAATTGTCTCAGCAGAAATGGGTTGACAGAGCTATCCAGCTTTCTTAAAGAAAAGGGAAGAAGGAAGCTGAGTCCAGGACCACCTCCTCAGTACCAGAGGACAGGGCGACCTCCTTGGCTCAGCCGGGATGGAGGGTGGGACCACCACCCCAGCGCCAGAGGACAGAGCATGGAGCCAAAGAGGATTACTCACGAGCCCTTCCAGGGTTTGAGTTGTTAGGACCCGTAATCTCTTTTGCCTTCCCAATGCTCGCCCTTGTGGAACTGGACTGTCCTCTGTCTGTCTTGCCATTAAATAATGGACTTATATAAACGGAACTGATCTCACAGGTGGAGAGTTTTGTCCAGGACGAGTTAAACCGCATCTCTTACCAGGCCCCATTGAGATGGCGTTTAGGACGAGATTTTACACTTAAAGGTTGATAATAAAACAGGTCAGGATTTCAGGGGATGTTGGGATCCGTAAGTTTACTGTGCATGTGAGAAGTGTGTGAAGTCTGGAGGGTGTGATTTGGTCTTCAGTCCCCTTTCCTCATGTTTAGCTCCTAACCCTTGCAATCTTCCAAGTGATGCGTGTATGTATGCTAATGAGCTGACTGGTGGCTGGCCACTCCAACCCTCACAGGTCCCCGGAAAGACCAAGGCACAATTAGACAGCTGGGATGTTCAGCCTACTCCCAACATCTGGGGAGGGGAGAGGTGCTGAGAGTTGGTTTGATCA
The DNA here is from genome assembly GCF_963383645.1 of Muscardinus avellanarius. Lineage (NCBI taxonomy): Eukaryota > Metazoa > Chordata > Mammalia > Rodentia > Gliridae > Muscardinus > Muscardinus avellanarius. Next base: position 158,904,403 of record NC_137788.1, on the reverse strand, counting down.
CCAGTGGCCAACGATTAATCACGCACAGCTACGTAATGAAGCTTCCTTAAAGCCCAAAGGTCAGGGCTTAGAGATCTTGCGGGCACCTGGAGGGGGCACACCCAGAGAGGGCACAGAAGCTCTGCACCCCTTCCCACACGCCTTGTCCTGGGTGTCCCGTCTATCTGGCTGCTCATCTGTATTCTTTGTAACAATAATAAGTGGTAAACAAAAATAAGGTGTTTCCCTGAGCGCTGTGAGTCACTCTAACAAATTAACAGGACTTAGGGAGGGGCAGTGAGAATCCTGGTTTACAGCCAGCCAGTCAGAAATATAGGTGACTAGCTGGGCGTGGTGGCGCACGCTTGTAATTCCAGTACTTGGGAGGCTGAGACAGGAGGATTGCAGGTTCGAAGTCAGCCTCAGCAGCTTAGTGAGGCTCTCATCAACTTTGTGAGACCCAGTTTTCAAATAAAATATAAAAAAGTTCTGGAGGGTAGACTGCCCCTGAGTTCCACCCCCAGTACCAAAAAAAAAAAAAAAAAAAGTAAAGAAAGAAAGAGAAAGACAGCTTATGGCTGGCGTCTGAAGTGGAGCGCTCTGGGACTGAGGTCTCTGTTGGGACCTGACACTATCTCCCATAGATAGATACTGCTGGACTCCAATTGAATTATGGGATGCTTTCTGGTGTCTGCTGGAGAACCCATTGTTTGCTAGTAGAGAGAAATTCCCACAAATTCTGGCAACCAAAAATGTTTAGTACTAGATTGAGTAACTGTTTAAAAAAGAGAAGAAAAAATACTTTTTTCCCTTTCTTGTCTCAAATGAGGCCTCTGTTTTAAAAAGAGGGCAGACCGTTCGGATTGAATTCTGTCTACCCGAGATTCATAAGTGCGGCTCTAACATTACCCGAGTGCCTCAGGATGTGACCACTATGGACTGCACTGTGTCCCTCCACTGTCCATATGTTAAAGCCCAACGTCCTGTGTGATGGTGTTGGAGCAGGGGCCTTTGGGAGGGAATCAGAGGACTGGTGTCCTTGGAAGAGACGCTGGGTGGCTAGCATTCTCCACTTCTCTCTTTTTGCCACGTGATGTAGTAAGAGGTTGGCTCCGCCAAGTGGGAGAGAAGATTCACCGGCGAACATGCCGGCACTCTGACTTGTGATTTCCATCCTTCAGAAGTGTGAGAAAGTGACTTCTGTGGTCCCAGCCATCCAGCCTACAGCACTCGCTATGGCAGCTCGAGCGGATACAGAGCCGTATCTGCAAACCACCCTTGTATGCTACGGCTAAGATGAGGTCATTATGGGGTGGGGGCAATGACTGATATCCTTATAAAAACAGAGATGCAGATGTGCGGAGGGAAGATGACAGGAAGGGGTGCGGGAGCAGGCGGCTGCATCTCCAGGGCCGGAGAGCGGCCTGGCGAGGGCTTTCTCCCGCGGCCGCGGGCGTCAAGCCTGTAGCCCTCTTGGTTTCACGCCTCCGGCCCCAGAACTGCGTGGGACACAGTCAATATTTCTTGTTTTAGTCAGTCACTTTGTTGCGGCGCTCCTGGAAACAAGCACGGCTCCCTGAGCAGCTCTGAGCAGCCCGATTTCCTGCGGGGACTTTTGGGATCCACACATGCTTGGGAAAAGCCAGGCATATATTTTTATACCAATAAATAATACTGGAAGCCAAAGTGCTCAATTTTATTCATGTTTTCTTTTCTTTAATATTTTGGTACCAGGGATTGAACCCAGGGGGCATTCTACCTCTGAGCTCACAACCCTTTTCAAGTTTTTAAATTTGGAAATAGGATCTCATGAAATTAAGGCCTCAAACTTATGATCCTTTTGTCTCAGCCTCCTGAGTACTTGGATTGCAGTTCTGTGGCTCTAGGCACAGATAAAGTCCCCCATTTTAATAAGTAAATAAGTCTTCAGAATGAAAATTTTGCTGTGCCTATAATATTAAAAAATGTGAACTTACCAGCCATTCTTCTCTGATATATATATATTCAGAGAATATGTAATATATATATAATCAGAGAATATGTAATATATATATATATATAATCAGAGAATATGTAATATATACATAATCAGAGAATATGTAATATATTTATTTATATATGATGATGATTTGGGTATTTACTGTTTATGTGAAATTCTGTAATTTCTTATTATTTCACCAAGTATTAAATTTGGGATGAAACTAACACTTCCATGGAACTTGGTATTTTAGAAGAATATTCAATATGTTCCCGTTTAAAATAAAGCCAGATGTCCACATGGATTTAGATACTGGCTGATACAATGTATTATTTTATAACAAGCAATGCGAACTGAACTGAATATATTAGAAAACTTCAGAGCAATAACATCAAGACTTTAGAGGATTTGTGGTACTAAAAGATACTGATTTCATTCTCAGCAGTAAGATGCTGGAGATTCGAGGGTTTGGGTTTCAGCTACAGGAGCTAAAGTCTATGGTACAAAACGGAGTCAACGCCTTCAGTACCATCTCCATGGCAACGTGGGAAGGCGCACAGTCTGGAGGATGAAATGAAAGCCACCAATTCCCAGTTCCAGACCCGGGCATTAACTCACCACAGAAAGCCACGCTCGTGGCTGGCAGTTTCACCTCTGCTTAAACACAGGCACTCTGGCTTTGCTCAGCAAAGGGCACTGCCGGAGTCCTTTGGATCTGATATACTCATCTTACTAAATTCATACTATTAAGCTGTGTGGGCCTCTAATCCCAGTACGTGGAAGGCCAAGACAGGAGGGTTGCAAGTTTGAGGATAGCCTCAGCAATTTAGTGAGACAGTCAGCAACTTAGCGAGATCTTGTTTCAAAATAGAAAACAAAATAGGCTGAGAGTGTTGTTCGGGGCTCGAATGCCCCCCCCCCCCAGTCCTATCCCTAGTACCAAAACAACAACAATAAAATCTATCATATTTATGTTCTGAAACATATACGCTTATTCACACTGGATTCCTAGGTTATAGGAGAGAAATAAGCAGCAACACATGGGAAACGCGGATACTGATGAAACTGCCCAGATTTCACGGCAAAACAACCCCACGGGGCGTCAGCTTAACAGTCTACTTATTTTTCATAATTACGATGATAAAAAGTTTTATTTTATCATTACTGGCACTATGACTTTATTTTGAACAGCGCTCACTAGTTGCTAAGGCTGGTCTTGAACCTGGACTCTTCTGTCTCAGCTCCCAAATCCTGGGATCGCCGTGTGCGCCACCATCCCCAGCTAAGGAAGCTTATTGTGAAGCGAGCGTTAGGGATCTGCCTGCTGCTCACTGAGCTTCTCACTCTAGTGTTTTGTTCCCATTTTCATAGCTGAGTAAGGAAATGTCTCTCATAGAAAATTACACAGCAATAAGGATTTAACTGGAGTTTAAGGAATTAGTTAAAAAATTTCCTATGATGACATCTTGCTATTAAGAAGGTCATGTGCTAAAAACGCCAACAAAAATAAGAAATAAAAAGTCTCTAAGCCATCTAGGTAGAGGAGAATAGCTAACATTTACTTGGTATTGATTACAGCCTCCGGGCTCTTTGTTTTTTGGGTTTGTTTTTTTTTTTTTTGCGGGTCTGGGGATAGAACCCAGCAGTGGCATTCGACCTCCGAGCTACACCCCCTGCCTTGTTCTTTATTCTTTATTTTGAAACAGGTTCTCACTAAGTTTCAGAGGGCCTCACTAAGTAGTAGCTGAGGCTGTCCGAGAACTGCGATCCTCCCGTCTCGGCCTCCCAAATGCTGGGATTACAAGCATGTCACCACGCCCGGTGCCTCTGGCTCTTTGCACGGTGATCTCAGTGAATCCGCACAATGACCTTGTTAAGAAGATATCCTTATTTTTGGTACTGGGGATTGAACCTGAGGCATTCTGTCTCTGAGCTACATCCAGCCGTTTTTATACTGAAACAAATAAAAAGTCTCACTAAGTTGCTGAGGCTGATCTCGAACCTGCAATCCTCCTGTCTCAGCCGCCCAAGTGCTGGGGCTTCAGGCGTGCACCGCTGTGCCCAGCTTAACCCTCATCTAACTGATGAAATGATGACGTTCGGCGCTCTTCAGCAGTTGGCCTCGGTCCTGCAGAGGAGCAGGCCTGTGCTTGGTCACCACGTGCCGCTGCTCTCCAGAGATGCATGCACGGATCTGCCGCTTTTACTCTTAGAACTGGACCCAGCTGGGTGGTGGCGCACGCTTGTCATCCCAGCATTTGGGAGGCTGAGACCGGAGGATCGCAGTTCGCGGACAGCTACTTAGTGAGGCCCTCTGCAACTCAGTGAGACCCTGTTTCAAAATAAAGAATAAAAAATAGGGCAGGGGGTGTAGCTCGGAGGTCAAATGCCCCTGGGTTCCATCCCCAGACCTGCCCTCCCCCCAAAAAAAAGAACTGGACCCAGGCTTTTTACATTCTAATTTAATTTCAATCCCACCAAATGTGGTTATCTGATCACCTGGGGCTGGAGGCAGCGTGATGTTCTGACATGCTGGCTCAGGCACAGGTTTGGGTCCAGGGCCCTTGCGGGTCACAGGGATGATGTTCTTCCCTGCTTTCCTGTCTTGGAGCTGGCCATAAAGAAATTGCCTCATCTATCCTTGTCTGGCAGCAGATCATCGTTCCCAAAAGCTCCTGCCCTGTTGGCGGGAGTGGGGAAGGTGGCAAGAGAGGCCAGGCGAGTGCCCAGAATCCTTCCAGCTTCTCTCCCAACCTGTCAGTAGACACGTCCATGCAATAAAGTCTCCGTAAAACCCCAGCAGGCCAGGCGTGGAAGCTTCTGGACAACCAGCCACATGGCGGCCCTGCAGGGTGGCGGGACAAGAATGGGTGAGGGGCATGTGGAAGCTGCGGGGCCCTGTGGACCTTGCCCAGCAGTCCTTCCCCTGATGCTCATGACGCCCTTTGCAGTAAACTGTGGAAGAACCTGGGTTCTGTGAGCCACACCGGCGCATCAATCACGCCCAAGGGGGGCGGCACAGATTGTCCCAGCTGTTTAAGAGCACAGGCAGGCGAGCTGGGGCTTGCAACTGGCACCAGTGTGTGTGTGGAGCGGGGAGGCTTGGGGACCCAGCCCACCCTGGGGGACCTGATGCTGTCTCTAGACTGGAGCCACCCTGTGGCGGTCACTGCTGCTGGGTGCGAGAGAAAGCCCCCACATCTGGTGTAGGAAGTGACCTGTGCTGTGTGGAGCATGACACAGTCTTTGGTTTGAGTTTGGGGTTTGAGAAGGTTCCTGGAAGCGGGAAAGATGAAAACACAGCAAGCTGAAGGTGGAGCTGACTGCGTACCAAATAGGATTAGCCAGAGGACCAAAGAGCTGAGTATAGTCTCTGGAAGGAGCAGGTGGAGGGATGGGAGGCCAGTCCACTTGCCGAGGGTCTTCTGGGCCTGGTGTTTGCCTGCTGGGTGCGGAGGGCAAGGCCCGAGTGCTACCTCGCGTGGCTTAAGTCACGAAGGGACAGGGCTATGGCTCAGTGGCAGAGAAACGCCCAGCAAGCAGGAGGCTCTGGGCCCCAGCACCACCCCACGGGCCCCAGCACCACCCCACGCACAGTCATCTTGGAAAGGTTTCTAAGAAAGCGGACGTCTCTTGGCATTTAAGAGACACAACAAGCTGCAGTGATCTTGAAAACTTACAACAGCACAGGGCGGCTGAGTGAGGTATTATGCTACTTGTTTCCCTCTAACTTTAAAAATCCTACGTTTAAGAAACCCGGGAGCTAAGGTCAGGCACACGGGGGACTTTTCATCTGCTATTCTAGCCTTAATTGCCTGGCCGTCTTTTTCGGATCCACAGTACCACACTGGGGTTTTACTTTGTGAACATGGCTAGCAAATTCAAGGCACCATGCCAAGGAACAGAGAGAGCCATGAGAATGCCATGGGGAAGGGCTGGAGACTGGAAACAGAAATACACGTGCGTGCGCACACGGAGGTCAGCGGCACGCTTCCAGTCAGCACCGCCCATTACACGAAGGGCTGGGCGCGTCCCATTATGCGACTTTTTTTTTCCCTTGGGTCCCTATGGCCTCAAGCCCATTGTGAATAGGAGAATAACAAGAAAACATTTCCACACAGAACGAGCGAGGCTGGATCACACACACAATGCGACCACGAGATCGGCGAACCAGGGAAGCCCGCTTTTCTTGTGACTTTTCAAGGCACACATTGGCTTCCTTAGCTGGACCTCAGGAAGCACGCTATGCCACCACGGAGCTGCCAGCTCAACAATGCCGGCATGCACGGCACCCCACCCCTGCACGGCGCCCCTCGCCCAGGGCCAACCCGGAGCCCACGCGGGGTGATCGCCCCTGGTGCAGCTTAACAATGTCCGAGCACCCTCTCCCGCGGCACCCCTGGCCCAGGTGTGAACCCCGGAGCCCACGTATGCGCATTACCCCTGGTGCAGCCCGGCCATCGGCGTCTCTCTCAGGGGAAAGAGCTTGGGGTAGACGATGGTGAACATGGGCTCGCTGCACCGGTGGCAGTGCCCCAGGGGGCAGTGCAGCAGCTCCAGGAGACTTCTGGGTAATGAGATTGGAGACACCAAGTTCAAATCTGGAACACAAGAGAAGACCATGCCCGTGAGGGAAAGACCAGATCTCCTCACACCAGACCCCTCACAATACCTCTCTTTGTTACTACGTAAGTGCAGTTAGTTAAAAGTGCTTGGCGGTGAAGATGCCGTTATCTCCTAGGCACTGAATAACGAACATTACTAGGAAATGAAAGCTGTGGGTTTTTTTTTTTTTTTTACATTTTTGATACCAAAAGAAAACGAAAATCCATTCTTTTAAGAGCAACGCGAAGCGGTCCCGAGGTAGAGGTAAGGAAAGAATAAGATCAAACGAGCTTTAAGAACAAGGATCAAAAAGGCGTCAGTTTTCCCAGAGAGGGCTTCGCAAGCTTTTGTAAGAGTCGGGTCTGAAGGAGGGCTGGGGCCAGAGACTGCCGCTGACGTTCATTACGTTCTCCCCCAGTCTGCCGGCATCGAGTCAGTCAACCATCACTCGGGGCCAAATTATGCTTACTGAAAGAATGAAGAGTGGGAAACCAAAGAGAAGGAGGCACAATGGAAGCAAGCTCCCCTGCCTCATTCCCATGAGCGGTCACTAATAAAAACAGGAGCTTTCCTTCTTCAGTGCACCTGAGGGGTTCAGAGCTGAGCGGCCCCGCAGCCCAGGCAATCTGGATGGACATCTACACCTGGTTTCTAGATCTGTAATAAACATCTAATGGGGGACATGCTCGTGGTGAAGCGACCCCAAACTACAGCTTCACTCTGGGAAGGAAATACAAGCTACCCTCACCTTTGAGAGCTGCTCCAACCCATCAGGGGCCACTTAGAAATATGCAACTTATTCAGAGGTGAGCAGCTAGAATTTTCTGTTTAGTCTTTGGAAAACAACTTAACGCTATCTATCCCTGAAGAGTTCACATTAAATTTTTCTTATGAATTTACTGTGTGCGTGTACGTGTGTGGCCAAGCACACACGCGTATGCGCATGCGTGTAAAGAGAAAACATTTAGCAGCTTTACAAACAACCAGGATTCGATCCCTAGTACAAAAAAATAAGCACCCAGAAGACATTTTCCTTATTAATGCAACTTACTGCCTTTCTTTGCGTTTTTGGAGGGCTGGGGACCAAACTCAGAGCCTTGCACGGCTGGCCACATGCTCTACCACTGAGCCGCGCGCCCCGCTCCGCCCAATGTTTTCAAAGACATCTCAACGATACGCCCCACGCTACCTATAAGATCTATGCATTGCCCAGGCCTTTCCAGAAGCAGAGTGGACGTGCTGTGACGAGGCGGCCAAAGGCTCCTGTTTCTCTCCTCACATTTCAGATTGGAGTGCTCTTCCGGAGGAGAAACTCGCTTGGCTTTAAGGATCCGCTCCCTGCCCGTCCTGCCCAGTTGTTGGCCTTGCACCTCGACCAAGTAAGTGCTCATCCCTGCGCTCCAGTCTCCTTCAATTGAACACACTAGCTTTGAGCCGTGGTCCTTTGCCAACTCAAGACCATATTGTAACGACTGCTTCTCTGTGTCTGTAGGGGGAGCTAATGCGATCAGACTTGAGGAAATATGAAAACTTGGTCTCTTTTCAGAAAACCCCATGCCTTGGATTATCTGGGCTTTGTTTTTTTGTGTTTTATTGTTTTTGCTATTGAGTTATTTGAATTCCTTATAAATTCTGTATATTGACTCTTAAAATTAAAAAAAAAAAAAGAAAAGCCCATGCCTGTAATTCCAGTATTTGGGAAGTTGAGAGGAGGAAGATCACAGGTTTGAGGCCAGCCTCAGCAATTTAGTGAGATAGTAAGCAACTCAGTGAGACTCTGTTTCAAATTAAAGTTAAAAAGGAAGGAGGTGCCGGGCGTGGTGGCGCACTCTTGTAATCCCAGCATTCGGGAGGCTGAGACTGGAGGATCGCATTTCGCAGACAGCCTCAGCTCTTAGTGAGGCCCTCTGCAACTCAATGAGACCCAGTTTCAAAATATAGAATAAAAAATAGGGCAAGGGGTGTAGCTCAGAGGTAGAATAGCCCTGGGTTCCATCCCCAGACCCGCAGGAAAAAAAAAAAAAAAAGGTAGGAGGTACAGCTCAGAGGTAGAATGTCCCTGGGTCAACCCTTAGAACTACAAAAACAGAAAGTCCCCGCCAGCTGCGGTGATGTGCATCTATAGCTACTGGGGAGGCTGAGATAAAGAATCACTTGAGCCCGGAGTTTGAGGTTAGCTTGGACAACAATGCCTGACGCTATTTCAAAAAGATCACAGGTTCCCAGCCAGCCTAGAACTTAGCAAGGCCCTCTGCAACTTAGCAAGACCCTATTTTCAAATAAAAAATAAAATAGGGTTGGGATATAGTATCTCTAAGGTGGGATGCTCCTGGTTTCAATCCCCAGTACCACACACATACCAAAAAAAAAAAAAAAAAAGAAAGAAAGAAAAATTTCCTTACAGAACAATGTGAATACAATTAACACTTAAAGTTAAAATAGTAAAATTTCTGTTCTGTATTTTACCATGATAAAAATTCTTCTTAAAATGATGAAAGCCAAAACAGATTAGCACAAAACACAATTGTTTGTTCACTGAATGACACAAAGAGAGAGGCTGGGAGGAGAGAGGGGAGGAGGGAGGGAGGAGCGAGGGGCACGTACCTTTTAGAAACCTGTGGTAGGCGTGGTGCAGACTTCGCATGGCCAGCTCCTGCAGAGGCAAGACGTGGTCATCCTCTGTCCCTATGGCCTTCACCTCGGCTGGGAGGAAGACGGTCAGCTGCCCCGATGAGAAGGAGAGCAGCTTCGTGTCGGACACTTGGATGGGGGCACCGCAGCTGCAGAGACACCTCAGGCATCAGCCCCCGGGAAGGGCCGGGGCCGACACACACAGGCGAGCCAGCACACGTCTGAGGACGCGCGGCTGCTGAGCGGCCAGCATTCCTTTCAAAGTGGATGGATGCTGTCCTGCGCTCCTTAACAAACCTGGCTCAGACATCCACACTAACAAACCTGGCTCAGACATCCAAACTCTCCGGGCGGAATGCAGCTCAGACACCACCGAGGCCCGGTGCTTCTCGCAAGAGGACCTAATGGTTTGCTTAGGAAGCTGGTCTCCATCCTTTTACTACCTTCTCCAAGTTTACATTGATAGGAACTTTCAAAATTAAAAGGAGGCGGGCATGGTGGCACATGCTTGTAATCCCTGTGCTTGGGAGGCTGAGACAGGAGGATCGCACAGGTTCGAAGCCAGCCTCAGCTACTTAGTGAGGCTCTCAGCAACTTAGCAAGACCTTGTTTCCAAATAAAGTATAAAATAGGTCTGGGAGTGTAGCCCGGAGGTAGAAAGCCCCTGGGTTCCATCCCCAGTACCACAAATAAATAAATAAATAAATAAATAAATAAAATTAAAAGGAAAAATAAAGAGCACTTTGTTGAGTGATAGAATAATTATAGTCTTATAGAATTTTCATGTAGAAAAACCAAAACCCACAAAGCAGACATTTTAAAAGGCAGACGGTCACTTTAGTGTCTCCTTCCATAAGCACTGGGAAGCTCCTCGTGGTGTGTCCAGGGGCCAAGTCATGGCCCCTGCGGCTGCAGTTACCAGAGCCCAGGAGTCTGCTCTCCTGGTCCTGCCAGGGGACCCAAGAGGAACGTGGATGCTTTTGCCTAACAGTAAGAGGTGCCAATAAACAGAACATGGTTATCTCAACCTTGACCAGCACCAGGCCCAGGATGCAGGCAGAAGCCCCTCATGTACTCACTAAAGTGCTCATGCATGCCCGTAATCCCAGTATTTAGGGGGTGGAGACAGGTGGATCACTGGTTTGCTGGTGCCTCTGCAATTTAGCTAGACCTTCGGCAACTTAGCAAGATCTTGTTTTGAAAAAAAAACAAAGAGGGGTGGGGTGTAGTTGGGAGGTAGAATGCCCCTGGGTTTGATTCCCAGTGCTCCTCTCCCCCCCAAAAAAAAGAAAGCTCTTCCACTTGTTTCTTCCTTCCCTCCATAGGAAATGGTTCCTCCTCTATGCCAGTCAGTCAGGATACTGAAATGAAGCCGGGCGTGGCTGCGCACGCTCCCAGCATTGAGGAGGCTGAGACAGGAGGATCATGGTTCGAGGACAGCCTCAGCTACTAAGTGAGGCCCTTTGCAACTCAGTGAGACTCTGTTTTCAAATAAAGAATAAAAAATAGGGCTGGAGGTATAGTTTGGAGGTAGAATGCCCCTGGGTTCCATCCCTATTACCAATATATATATATATATATATATATATATATATATATATATATGCTGAAATTACAATGAAGATACTGTAATTACCTTCCCTCAGGGGTATAATTAGAGTGTAATTGTTCAAACTTGGGGGCAGGGAAGAAGGGGTGACTGACTGTCCAGGGAAACGGGGAACGTTTTACAGAGGAGTCACCTTCTGACTCAGCGCCACCAGTTCACCGAGAATCAACGACCACTGTACTGGAGAGCTCGTGCGCGGTACTGGGGAGGGAGCACGGCTCTGGCCTCAGTTTCAGGGGGCTGGAGAAATGGACACAGGGTGTGGACAGGTGAGGCGGCGGCCAGAGATAGGGCTGGAGTTAGATGATTCTAGTTCGCGAGGAAGACTGTTAGCTGGCTCTCATAGTACCTGCCACAGCATGGCGGTGAGGTTAGGGGTGCAGAGGTGGGCGCAGTAACGGAGCTGGGAGGGCCCTGAAAGAAGAGTGGGGGGTATGCAGAGGCGTGGAGCCCGCTGGCTTCCTAAGTCCTAAAGCAAACAATCTATACTTTTCAAGTATTGAAATTTGGGGCATTTGATCTCTTTTTCTTTTTTGCATTTGATCTATTTTAAACAGAAAAGTCATTACATTTCAGAAGCAGGAAACATATGTGAGGTAGGCTGGGTGAATTCTACTTAATGGCTTCTTTTTCACATAGAGCTATTTTTATTGACTTGATCTTAGGAGCTCTGGACTTTGGCCAGGAGTATTTTTTTAAAGGTTATTTTATAACAGTCTAATCTAATATTATGAACAAATTATAAAAACAATGCATGATCACTGTTATGAATTAAGCAAGAAAATGAACAGTGAGCAATTTTTCCTAAATTCATGTTCAAATTCCATCTCCATCTTCTTTAAATTAACCACACTTAAAGTTTTTATTCTACTTTTTCTTTATACTCAGGCAAAATATGAGAAGATATATTTTTCCCTCTCGTTTTTTAATCAAATGGCACCACACAGTACTGAATGTGCTTTTGTTCATGTAATCATTCATACAGTCTAAGATGGATTTAGAGAAATCTTTTTAGTAGTTAGATAATACTCTATGGTGCGGATGGACTATAATTTTTTAAGACATTCACTATGTTCATCTCTTTTTTAACCTAATTTTTCCTTCTTACTGAACAAACACCACACTGTAAATGTTATATATACTCTTATGCATGAACTTTTCATTATTTAAAAATCATCAGAGGTAAATGTTGCTATTCATTTTAGTCTTTTGCCAATCTGATTAGTGAAAACTACCGTCTTGGTTGCTAAGTTTTATCACCTTTTATTTACTGTTAAATGTCCATTCACATCCTTTGGCTGATCCTCAGGAGCACTCGCACTGGCTGATCCTCAGGAGCACTCGCACTGGCTGATCCTCAGGAGCACTCATATTGGCAGTAACAGTTGTTTGCCATAATATTTCCAGAAATATTTGGTCTCATCACTTTGCTTATGGTGCTTTTAATCATTCAGCAGTCACCTTTCAAATTTTATTTCCTTCATGTCAACTAACTTTTCTGATTTTTTGAAGAGGGTTGCTATAATTGGAAAATTGTACACTATTGTGCTAATTTTTTTCTAGTATTCTTATGGTATTATTTTTACATATAGATGTCTTATCTATTTGCCTTTCTTTGACATATGATAGAAAATAGACTCAATTTTATTCTTTAGAATGAATAAATAATATGAGCATCATTAGTAAGTAAAACTATCATTTACCTCTGAACTGAAGTGCCTCTTTTACTATTTCAAGTCCCCAAATTCCACTGTATTAATTTCTGTGCCAGTGATGTATTTGTTTAATCCTATGTCAATTCTACATTGTTTTGACTATGATAATTTTTATAGAAGATTCTGTCATAAGTCTGCCCTAACTATTTAACTATTCTTTTTTTTTTTTTTCTGGTACCCTGGAAGTAGAATCCAGGGGCATTCTACTTCTGAGCTTCACCCCCGGCCCTATTTTTTTACTTTTTATTTTGAAACAGGGCCTCATTAAGTTGCAGAGGGCCTCACTAAGTAGCTGAAGCTGGATGTGAACCCGGATCCTCCTGTCTCAGCTTCTCAAGTACTGAGAGTACAAGCTTGAGCCATCACACTTGGCTCCTAACTATTCTTTTCAGGTTTTTTTTCTTGCAATTTTCAGTTGTCTGTTATTCTATTTAAACACTTTTAATAAATTGTATCTTTCGTGCTTTTATTGGTGCATTATAGTCTCACATCAAAATGTAGTTTGCAGTGATAGAGATATACATGCACATAGTACTTGGTGAGCTTTCCTACTTAATCTTCTCAACCATTTTATCTAGATATCCTCCAAACCTTATTAGGATTCAAGTTAGAACTAACATTTGTATGTTAATTTTGGTAAGACAGTTCTTTCAACATCAAGTATAATATTAACTGTTGACTTTTCATACTTATCTTTTATCTGATAATAAAATCCTTTCTATTTCTAGTTTGCTGAATTTTTTTTAAAATTAGAAATGGACATTGCATTTATTTCTGTTGGAGTCAATGGAAGTAGAAAGTAGAAGGCATTTCAGGAACTGGGAGCGACTCAGTCCGTGAAAGTAGATTTACTGCCCATGAGCACCAAAAGGTCACTGTATCAGTCAGGGTCCAGTCAGGAGACAGGAACCAGCCCTGTAACTTGAACAGGGAAAGCTGTAAGGACTGCAACCAGGAAATGGGTGTGAACTACTGAAAGGGCTACAGACGCAGTAAGAACAGGCACTGCGTAGAGTCCAGTGGCAGAGCACTTGCCTAGCATGCCTAGGGCCCTGGATTTGATGCCCAGGACCCTCCCCCAAACATACACACAGAAGTAACAAGCTCAGAAAGCAGTTACTCTTCAATTTAAGGAGTGTGAAAAGAAAGTTCCTTAAAGAGTTGCACACTTTGTGGGAACTCTTTAGGGTCCTTAAGTCCTGGGCCCAGAGTTTATGCAGGAGAACGGAGCAGTACAATGATCTGCATGTGGTTACCCATCAGGATGGCCACATATAAGGACAATAATGGGCAATTTTCAAGTGAAATTGTGACAAACATTTTATATCTTGTGTCAACTTGGCAAGAACACGGTGGCCAGATATTTGGTCAAATACCAGTCTAGATTTTGCTATGAAGATATATTTTAAATGATTTTATTTATTATTGTTATTATTACTACAACAACTACTACTACTACTACTGCTACTACTATTTGCAATTCTGGGGATGGAACTCAGGGGCATTCTTCCTCCAAGCTATACCCCCAGCCCTATTTTATATACTTTATTTATTTATTTATTTATTTATTTTGGTTTACTGGGGTTCCTGGAAACCCTTCTACCTCCGGGCTATACTTCCAGACCCATTTTCATATTTTTTATTTGGAAACAGGGTCTCTTAAGCCAGCAAGGCTGGCTTTGAACCTGCACGATCCTCCTGTCTCTGCCTCCCAAGCACGGGGATTACAAGCATGCACCACCACAGCCGGTTAGTCTTTATTGTGAAACAGGGTCTCACTGAGTTGCAAAGGGCCTCGCTGAGTAACTGAGGCTGTCCGCAAACCATGATCCTCTGGTGTCTACCTCCCAATGCTGGGTTTACAAGTGTGTGCCACCACGTCCGGCTTTAGATGATTTTAAATTGGTTGATTTTAAGTAAAGCAGATCAACTTTTTTTTTTTTTTTTTTTTGGTGGTACTGGGGTTCCTGGAAGCCCTTCTACCCCGGGGCCACACTCCAAGACCTATTTTTTATACTTTTTTATTTGGAAACAGGGTCTCTTAAGCCAGCGCGGCTGGCTTTGAACCTGCACGATCCTCCTGTCTCCGCCTCTCAAGCGTGGGGATTACAAGTGTGCGCCACCACGTCCGGCTTTAGATGATTTTAAATCGGCTCATTTTAAGTAAAGCAGATCATCTTTCCTAATGTGAGTGGACCTCAACCAACTGGCCAAAGGTCTTGTGAACAAAAGGAAGCACTCTGTCTGTAGGCTGCCCTTGGACTTAAACCAAGACACCGACAGCCTGCCGTGGACCCTGCAGATTTGAGACTTGCCAGTCTTCATTGTGTGAGCTGAACCTGACTGAGACACATGGTAAAATAAACATTTCTAAACTTAATAGCCACACTGTAATATTAGAATCCCGAGCAAAACAACAAAATAACGAGAATGCAGTGTGAAAAGTAAGTGATTTGTGAATATGGACTTACACTCTTAGTGTCTTAGCGGGCACTGCTTCTGAACCATTTGAGGTGCATTCCACACGGACAACACCCATAGAATTGGACAACATGGAATGACAAAGCTTAGAAGGCTGAAAGGCAGATCCTTCCGATTGCTTTCACTGTCTCCAATAATGAAAAAGACAGGTATCTGACCAATAACGGAAAAGGCTCACTTTACAAGTGTATCCTCATTTCACATGAAGTTTAGTTTCCCTTTGATAATTCTTTTAGCAGAAATTCCTACTCTTCACCACTGGGTATAAGAGGCAAATTAGTTTTAAGATCCATTTATTAAATGCCTAGACAGAAGGCGGGCTGGGAGGGACGTCTTCACAGGAGTCAAGTCTGCGCCCTGTCTCTGCTCCTGGGAGTTAGCAGAAGAGCCGGGGCACACATACATCGGAATTCTAGACAAGGGAGCAGGGGAAGGCAGTGTGCCCAGCACAGGGGCTCAGAGTACAGACGAGGAAGCAGACAGGCACGCTAGCACCGCCGAGCCTCTGAGCTCGGGTAATTCACTTAACCTTCAAGGCTTCGGTTTCTTCAGGTCTCAGGTGAGGACACCAACACCCTGGTTGCTGGGAGGATTTGATGAGATCATGCAGATAGAGAACATATTGGCTAGCACACAGCAAATGTTCATCAATGTGCAGAGCTATGCCTTCTTTTTACTATTATTTATCTTTACAAATTGACAGTAGAGGGATGATATTCCAGGGAGAGAGAATGACTGGAGCAGGGTCCAGCGGTATTTTGGTGCCGCTGAGATTTTTGCCACACGTATGCTCGAAAGCGTGCGTGCAATTTAGCAGATTAATCCACATGCGTGCTCACTCATCATTCCACTTAGCAAAGTGTTAAAAGACTTAAATTCCCCGGCCGAAAGCACCCAAAGAACTGTCTTTTATCCTTTGTAAAGTACATATGCGGTCCATATGCTCATTACTGTGGGAACGGCTACAGATTTAGCCTGCTTCTTTTTAGCAAAAACAGTTTTTTCCCCTTAGCATAAAGTAAAAGAAAAAGGAAACGGGTAGAGGTGGCTCTGGAGGAGGAAAGACCGGAGGCTGCCTCAGGAGAGTGAGCCCTGCCCTTGACGAAGGGTCTGCACCATGCGGCTCCTCCCGCCGCGCTCTGTTCTCTCTGAGATTGTGTTCATCTTGCCTTCCTTACTGAAGGGTATTTTTTCTGGAGACATAATTCTGCTCTGCCTACTTTGCCCTTTTTTCTTTCCTATGTTAGACTGTTGCCCGTTGGTTTTTGGCCTCCAAGGTTTCTGATGGGAGGTAAGCCTTTCGCCGTGGTCCTTTGTAAGCAATGTGTTGTTTTTCTCTAAGTGCTTTCAGGCTTTCCTCTTTCTCTTTGGGTTTTGGCAGTTTTGCCTACGCAGAGTTTTGTATTTAGGGTTCACTGAGCTTCTTGAAAAATGGCAATTTATGTCTTTTATCCAATTTGGGAAATTCTGAGACAACTTCAAGTATCTTTGCTAGCGTTTCTTCGCTCTCCTCTGGGAGGCCAACCACACTGCCGCAGTCTTTGTGGTCTCGCACCTCTCAGGCATGGGCGCTTGGTTTTGTTTTCAATCTTTTTTTGTCTCTGTGTTCTTCAACTGGATATTTCGACTGATCTACCTGCAGGCTCACTGACTCCTCCTCTGTTTTACAACCACCCAGCACAAAACCCACCCCAAATCTGTTTTACTTTGGATATTGTAATTTTTAACTCACAATTTTTCTTTGTTTCTTTTTTATAGTTTCTATTTTTCTGATCTTTTCATTCGTTACAAACCCAGTTTTCTTTGCTTCATTAAGAAAAGCTGTGAGAGTTACTTTCAAACCCAAAAGCTGTGAGAGTTACTTTCAAACCCGCGGCTTTCAGTTCTAGCACTTGGGGTCATCCCAGGGTGGTCCCTGTTGATTCTCTTCCCTTGAGCACGCTCACCTTTCCCTGGTTTCTTTGTTGTTTTTTTTTAATTTTTTTTTTATGGGCTACGTGTAGACTGGATTCTGTTATATTCCTCTCACACTTAAAAGGAGTATTTATACTTTTGTTTTAGCAAGTAATGAGCTGGTTGGAGCCAGACTGAGTGGCAGCTCACGGTCCTGTGTGTCACACAGAGCCGGGCTGCCAGGGAGAAGGAAAGAAACTCCATAAGCTGAGAGCTCACAGGTCTGCTCAGTTGGAGGCCCAGAATGTCAGAACACCAGAGCTTCTATGCTGGGCTGCTGCTCAGACAGCTGCAGAACCCTGCACAGCGCCAAAGTCCGGGAGAACTGGCCTGCCCGTGGAGGCGTGGCTCGTATCCACCAATGCCTGGCTCCGGTCGGCAGGCAGCCCCCACAAAAAATGGACTGTGATCTAAAGGGCATTTTTATTATTGTCAGTTTGCTTTTTAATCTATGGGTTAAACTCAGAATATATATATAATTTTTTTTGTGTGTGTGTGGTACTGGGGTTCCTGGAAACCCTTCTATCTCCGGGCTACACTCCCAGACCTATTTTTATA
Source organism: Muscardinus avellanarius (assembly GCF_963383645.1). NCBI lineage: Eukaryota > Metazoa > Chordata > Mammalia > Rodentia > Gliridae > Muscardinus > Muscardinus avellanarius. Next base: position 158,886,894 of record NC_137788.1, on the reverse strand, counting down.
TTTTTATTTGGAAACAGAGTCTCTTAAGTCAGCGCGGCTGGCTTCAAACCTGCGCGATCCTCCTGTCTCTGCCTCCCAAGCTCGGGGATGACAAGCGTGCCCACCACGCCCGGCAGAATACATTTTTTATACAGATGATTTTGTTACCTTGAATGGTCATATTAACAAACCATTAAAAGGTACTTAACCAAATTGTTCCCAACCAACTACAGTTGCTCATATACACAAGAAAAATCAAAATTGGTGTTTCATTTTCTTTTTCTCATAGAGTCAGATAACACAAAAATAACCCCATACAGGATCACTTTTACCGTTAAGTTCTCTTGAATATACAAATATGCCAATTACCACTCTCTAAACTTTAACATGGAATGGATTTTTCTTTCTAGGTATGAAGTGGAACTGAAGATATTTAATCCTATAGTAACAACACGAAAAACCTAGATAAAATAACGCCACATTTCCATGAAGCTGGCAAAGCGCACGGATGCATGGCGGCCGTGGTGCCAGTCTCCACGTGGGCTCCCGATGGCTCTCCCACCTCCCCAATTAAGGAGGGGACCTCTGTCACCAGTCGATGGAACAGAGTGCAGGCGGCTTCCTCGTCCCGTTCCCCTTTGGTACTAGAGATGGCCCAGGGGCATCCCACCTCCAGTCCACACTCCCACCCTAGTTTACTTTTGAAACAGTCTTGCTAAGTTGCCGAAAGTCTTGCTGTGTTGTCGAGGCTGTCCTCAAACCTAGGATCCTCCTGTCTCAGCCTCCCAAGTACCTGTACCTCAGGTGTGCATCTCCATGCCTGGCTGGTGTGTGCCTCTGAGGCTAAGTCACAGGGTCAGTTCTGTATTTAAATATCTATCGCTCTTTCTTAGAGACTTACAATTTGTTTTACAGTTATTTTTGTCAGGATAAACATCTAAATTATCTTTATCTTTCCCATATTTTTGCTAGTTAGGGCTCAATAGTATTTGATAAATAACCAAACATATAATAAGGAGGAGCTAACTTTGTTTACATTTCCACAAATGTCAAAGACCATTCTGTGAGACTTCTGATGGTTCTTGAAACTGTGCGCCCTTTGTTACTTGCTATTATAGACTCTTGACACATACACTTTATCTCCCATTCTCTCTTGATTCTCCCCGAGATATGAATTTCATATACAAATACATGTATATGTACATAACAATATATACAGATGTGTGTACCTGCGCATATACTTTGCACAGTATTTTACACACGCACGGATGCATGTTCATTTTCCGCTGCTCCGATTCTCCGGGTCTCAAGCTGAGCAGGGTTCTGCAGCTGTCTGAGCAACAGCTCAGCACGGAAGTTATCGTGTTCTGACATTCTGGGCCTCCAGCTGAGCAGACCCGGCAGGTCTCGGCTTAAGTGTCACCTGCCACCAAGTTTCTTCGGCTATTTATTATCCCCTGCTCCCACAGCCGGATGATGGAGTCCAGGGGGACAGACCCCGCGCTGTTTGTTGATGACCCCACGGCCTAGCACAATGACTGAGCAGGGATTGCTTAATAAATGCTCACTGAGGCTGGGCGTGGGGGTGCACACCTGTAATCCCAGCACTTGGGAGGCTAACGCAGGAGGAGCTCGGGTTCAGACAGCCTCAGCGACTTAGTGAGACCATGTTTCAAAGTACAAAGGTAAATTAGGCCTGGGGTGTAGCCAGGAGGTAGAATGCCCGAGTTCAGTCTCCAGTGTCTTCTCCACACCCCACCCCACACCCAACTGAATGAAAAATGAACCCAAATCCTTGTCCAGAGCCCAGCGGTGCATTTGCTGGGCCTCCGCTGGCTCAGGCCCTGTGTCCGGCCTCCCCTGAGTCTTGCCCCACCTTCCCCAGCTGAGGCTCAGCGAGCACCACCACTTTGACTTGGAACAGGCAGTCTCTTTTCTCAGATTCACCAGACGAAAAGACAAAGAGGGGCTCCCAATTCTGATTTCAAGACCTTGGTGTTACCATTAAAATTCGGAACAACTTTTGCCATAGAAACACCTACATAATACAGTACCATTTTGGAGTTGTAACATAGCTTAAATAGCCTTTCAATGAGCTGGCTTATAAAGGTCATTACCATAGCTGAACAATTCATTGAGAGAGTGTGTGTGTATTTATGTGGTACTATGGATTGAACAGGGGCATTCTACCTCTGAGTTACACCTCCAACCCCATTTTTTTTTTAACAGGGTCTCATTAAGTTGTTGGGGGCCTCACTAAGTTGCTGAAACAGGTGATCATCCTGTCTCAGCCTCCCAAGTGCCACCAAGCCCAGCTTCATTGCGAGTTTTGAGTTAAATCAACAGGGTAAAAATGGCTTTTGAATCATGGTTTATTTGTAAGCCAGTCTACATAAAGTCCAAAACTAGTGGTTGTTTCAGGTATTACTAATTTCATTTCTTTATTACTGTTAGCAAAACAAGCTCTAATAAAAATATCAGTTATTAACTAATACTTCCTATATCTTCTCCATTATTTATTTCCTTAAGGATTTGGAGAGCTCATAAATTCGCTACCACTGCTACCAGACACCAAGTCAAAGATGATAATCTCTCTACTCAGCACAGTCAGAACTTCTGGTAGTCTGTAACACTTGCATCGAAAGCTCAAAGTCAAAGGCTCTTTGTCTTCAACAGAAGCTGCTTTTTAATTACGGCGGGGACCTGAGTCACTTTCCAGTGCAGTCTTTGAGGCTGTGGTGTGGGAAGACGTGCCTTGGGCGTTGGAGCCTGCCCGCTTCAGCCCACATAGCAGGAGGATGGGGGACGCCACTCACTGCTTAGAGGAATCGGGCTGTAGTCAAGCCCTCGAGAACTCTAGGATTAATAGCTGCCTTGGATCACAGACCAGGTACCAGCATCAGCTGTAGATCAACTGAGCTGAAAACTCTACCACACATTACCTAATCCCCGCCACATGGAAAGTCCCAGAATAAGTCTCTCAGCTTAGATTTCATCAGCCTATCCAGGTAATGAGCGCACCCAGGGCTTTCCCAAGGTGACAGATTGTTTACTTTTTCCTATGGGAAAGACACTACTCCTAGGATGCCCTCTCTGGAGCAATCACAGCTCCCTGCCCATCCCTGGGGCCAGGCCAATAGGGCCATGCTGTCCTCTGCACTTCTGCTCACTGTCCTTCCTCTTCCTGCCAAAGGAGCACCGGACGGGCTGTGCAGGGTGTCGGGCTGGGAGGGGAGATGCAAACGTGATAGGTACGCAGCCGCTAGGGTGTCCTTTGACTGCTGAAAAGTCAGGCCAGTATGAGCGGGTTCTGGGAGCAGAGTGGTCCTCTTGATCACACACCGACTGCCTTGGGAAACACCCGGGTGCTTCTGTCCCACTGTCATGCAAGAGGAAGCAGAAGCCATCTTTCTAAAAAACTGACCGAGAAGGGAAGATTACTGCTTCTCTGAAAAATAAAAAAACTGCCATTTCCCATGAACTAAAACACCTATCATTACTAGAATCACAATTCACACTGAAAGACTATCTATAAATATTTCCAATTGGTAAAGTCCTAGAGAATAGGGCTGTCACTGTAGTCAAACTGTGATTGCAAAGGGGTGCAGGGGAAGGAAACTCGCGAGGTCCGTGCTAATCCCTCTGCTGGCTGTCGCTGAGGCGACAACAGTGCTTGGAGCCTTTACACACAGGGCATCACGTCGTCACCACAGACTTAAACCTGTGCCCTTTGTCAACTACACTTCAATACACCTGGAAAAAAACAAACGGCTTATTTCCAAAGCAACCAAAAATAATAAACGGTATGTGTGGATTCATTTTTCTTTTGATTAGAAAATAATAAACTAACTGATTGAACCTTCAGCTCACTATCTACACCCGACACGCCATAGCCCAAACTGCTTGCTCAGTATTCTCACCTCCTAAGGATGCTTGGTTAAGGCCAAAGACAACGGAAGGATTTTCAGAAGTAGTTTATCTACTGTTAGATCCGAACTCTGAAGTCAGCTTACCCGCTGCAGCCGATGACTTTGTTGTACAGGTAAGATGGCAAGCCTTTCAGGTGAATGTTGTTATCCACGTACACGTACTGTAGTTCTCGAGATCGACCTAAATCTGGATTAGAAAGAAAAGTGCTATAATTCCTTTAAAGAGGCATCGTTATAATGTGAAAATGGAAAATATGACATCTAACAATAGAAATATTCAACAATCCCTATTTTGGAAGAAAAAAAGTAGTTTTAACTCTGAATGTGAAGATCAGTTGCAATACTGGATTCTGCATCGGAAAACATGGGCGTAGAGAATGATTTCACCAACTTAGATGTCACTTTCTTTTCATTGTTAAGATAAAATCACTGCGATTAGAATATGAATAAATTCCCTCTTCATATAAAAATTCTTTAACAAAATGATTGTTTTGATACTGGGCATTGAACCCAGGGTCTTTTTACCCTCAGGTTACACCCTTAGCTCCTTTTTTATTTTGAAACTGGGTGTCATTAAGTTGGTGGGGCTGGCCTAAAACCTGTGATCCTCCTGTCTCAGCCTCCTAAGTACTGAGATTACAGGCATTTGCCATCACACCTGGCTCTTTGACATAGTATACATGACTTTAGTCTTAAGAATAAGTTTGCTGTCGGTCATTTATTTTTATTTTTCTCCATAGAAAACGTACAAGGATGAAGGGTCAGCCCACACGCGCCTCCTTCTGCCCCGTGATGAAGATCCGTTGCGTGGTCAATCTTAGGGAGGCTCCTGAAGCGACTGGTAGGTCCATCTATGCATTTCCTTGTAGAATCCAGTTTTAACACAGATCCCTGTCTAGTGACTTTGGCAAGCCCATCCTCCCAACATCCTACGTCCTATCGCTCTTAGTATCTAACCAAACTCCTCGTCTTCTACCATCTCCCAGGTGCCATCTGGTCACCCTGGCCTGCCTGCAGCAAGAATCCAGGTAAGTGGGCTAAGCTAGAGCCTCTGTGCCCTCGCAGTGATCTTTCCCCACTGACCCCCATCTTGCTCCCTGACTGTAAACTTCTGTGTCCCTGGGTTATATTCTGAGTTGGCCTAATCTCTTTCCCCTATTGTAAATCCTACTGCACCCATTCCCATGGTCCTGAATGAAGTCTAACTTACTGTGCTTTGACATGAGGTTTCACTGAGTAACTTTTTCCTTTAGAAAATCCATATATCAAGGTCTCCGATGTCTCATCTGCCACGGGCAGAAAGACTGGAGGTGGGTGGGGATTGGCTAGGGACCAGGAGTCTTAGAGCCAGGCAGATATGGGAGTGGACAGAAATGACCTGTGGCTGCAGGGCGAGAAAGAAGTGGAGCAGAGCCCAAATCCAGTCTCCAGGGGGGCGTGAAGGTGGGGCTGGAAATGTCTATGGGCCAGTGAGCAGGGGCAGGAGTGGGGAGGTGCTTGGGATGGGAAGCTGCATGCAGAGGGTTTGCGACAGGAACACAGAGGCCAGACAGAGGCAGAGCCCAGATATCTACCTAGCTGGGCAACATGGGGGAGAAGAGACTGGAAGAGGACCCACAGAGAAAAGACGCTCAGTCCTGAGGGCTCTCTCTACCAGAAAGGCCACAGGGACCAAGGGTCCAGGGCACCCCTCCCCTGGGCCAGGAACGGAACGTGGCCAATGCTGCCCTTCACTCCTCGTCCCCGCTGAGCAGGGCGTCTTCATGGCCACAGAGGCACAAGACGGTCTCTGCAGCCCCGCTAACCCTCTGCTCCCTGAAGCAAGAACGTCTCTGAAGGTTTTTCTGGCGTCTCTGAAGGTTTTCCTAGCGTCCTGCCTTGGAAAACAGGAAATAGGCTGTAGGAGGTCTCTTCTTCCCCAGTTCTTAGGCTTCCTAGTCCTTCAGGAAAGACAAAGACCAGCTAGCCAAATGAGGATGTTCTTAGAGGCATTTACATTTCAAAAGATAATTCATTTACCCATTAAGGACCTTTTAAGCATTATGGGAGGCCTTGGAAATATAGAATACCACATTAAATCGATGGGAACACAAATATGAAAAATGATAACTACAATACCATCTGTGCGTTGCTATTAGAAAGGCTTGTGTAAAGTTCATGGTTCACACATGGATCTGCACAACTTACTATGCAGACTGGGAGTGGGCACTGCAAGACCGAGGTGAGGAAGACTCCTGGGGAGGATGGGGAAGGCTTAGCCTCTCCTGGTCCTCTCCACTGAAGGCTCCTGGGGAGGATGGGGAGGGCTTAGGCTCTCCTGGTCCTCTCCACTGCTGGATCTGTTTTAATAGACCTGCCCAGCACTAGCACTGGAGGGAGTTAAAAAAGGAACCCAAGCTGGGAGCATAGGGAACAGGCACCTTTCTCACTTATTTGATTTTTATATTAATATGGACTCAGGAATGCTTATTTTACTGTATGGGGTAAAAGCCCAACACCATTATCGTTTATCTTGTTGGTCAAAATGTTTTCATTTTGTCAATTATGAGCAATTTAGATCGAGCCTTATGTATTTTTCTTAAGTGTTCACCTTTTTTCACCATGTTTAGGCTTCCTGGGGAGTTATAGATTCAGCTCATATTTTCTCTGACAGAGTTATGAAATTATTCACTTGTCTAAGGAGCCCTCGGTCCTTTTGTTGGAAGGATGGTGTTTAGGAAGCAGGATCGAGAGCTGGGTGTGCGCATTACTCCTGGGTGCTCCCTTCCAAGCCCTCTGGGCTCTAGGAAGTACGTGTGCACTAACAGCCATGCATGTGAGTTTCTATTGCTGGGGTGTTCTTCCCGGGGACACTCTTAGAAGAGAGTTTGCTGGGTTGAGAAGCCAGAGCACGAACAGATCCCTTGGCACTGCCAAATCCCTCCGTCAGAAGAACTCTAGTAATTTGCGTGCCTGCCAGCGATATATGATTTGAGAGCATTTGCAGCCCCAGAGGAGAAAACATCCCAGATTAAAACATTTTTGCCATTCTGACAGGTGAGAAATGGTATCTCAAAACTGTTTCAACTGCATTTTTCTAATTAAGGGTGAGTGAACATTTAGAAATATATCCGAAGCCGGGCGTGGTGGCGCACGCTTGTAATCCCCGCGCTTGGGAGGCGGAGACAGGAGGATCGCGCTGGTTCGAAGCCAGCCTCGCTGGCTTAAGAGACTCTGTTTCCACATAAAAATGTTAAAAAATAGGTCTGAGAGTGTAGTCCGTGGGAGTGTATCCCGGAGGTAGAAGGGCTTCCAGGAACCCCAGTACCACCAAGAAAAAAAAAAAAAAAAAGAAATATACCCGAAGGTATTTTATGCATAGTTTTGTTAATTGTTCAAGTCTTTCCACGGTTATTTTTTTTCTCCCAGTTTGTAGTTCTCATTTGACTTTGGTGATGGTGTTTTCTCTTTTTTTGGGCATGAAAAAAATTTTAAGTCTTTATGTATCACATTTACCAATTTTTAAAAATTTCTTCTAGATTTGAGACATAGTTAGAAAGCTTCTCCCTGTGACACCAAGGTTAAAGCAGAATTCATTCGATTTTTCCTTCTTGTGCAACATTTAGACTTCTAATCCATATGGAATCTAGTCCTATATGGTTTAAACATATGCTAAACATTTGCTTTCCCACTTGGTGATCCAGCCATCTCAGCATCAACTACAAACTTTTAGAACACCTTTAAGCCCCGTAACACCAAAAAGAACAACAATAACAAAAATCTCTAAGACTAGAAGAGAAAAAAAAAAATCAAGTACATAGATTCTAGAAGAGAATAATTGTTGTTAAATCAAACTGTAAAAATGTAAAAATAGAGACACTAGTTCCTAAGAGGGTATCAGTGGACAATCAGCACACTGTGGGGCAGGAGGCCCCGCGTCTGAGCTTCCACTAGCTGTCCACGCGCAGGGCCTCAGCCTGTGCCTGACGATGGAGACAGGCAGCTGGTCGCTCGACTTTACCAGGCTGGAAGGATCACTGAATGTCAACAATCTGTTAAATCACTATGCAATATGTTTTTAAGCACTAATATATAAATTATGAAACTACTGTATAATGTTACTTTAGTATACCCCAAAGTTCTACATTATAAAACACTGATGGGAAAAATACAGATAAATATCAGCATACACTTGCAATAGAAAAGGCCTCAAGGCCTAGTAGAAATTCTTAGCGTAATTCTAAATTCCTTCCCGACTTCTCTGATATACAGACAAATCCTCTAACTGCAATTAAGCACGTGCAGACTTTAAAGGTACATAGCAAACCCTAAAGCTTTGTGTGTGTGTGTGTGTGTGTGTGTGGTACTGGGGGTGAAACCCAGGGCCTTTTTCTACCTCTGGGCTATACTCCCAGACGTATTTATTATTATTATTATTATTATTATTATTATTATTAATTATTTTTTGGTGGTACTGGACTTCCTGGAAACTCTTCTACCTCCAGGCTACACTCCCAGACCTATTTTTATATTTTTATTTGGAAACACAGTGTCTCTTAAGCCAGCACGGCTGGCTTTGAACCTGCGTGATCCTCCTGTCTCCGCCTCCCAAGCGCGGGGATTACAAGCGTGCGCCACCATGCCCGGCAAGATGTATTTTATACTTTATTTGGAAACAGGGTCTCGCTAAGTCCCTGAGAGCCTCACTCAGTAGCGGAGGCTGGCTTTGAACCTGTATGATCCTCCTGTCTCAGCCTCCCAAGTGTGGGGATTACAAGCGTGCGCCACCACGCCTGGCTAAGCATTTTTTAAAATAAATACGAAGATCTCTGGTGTCAGATTTGCCTTTCAGAACCCCGAGGGGCCTCAGGGAAAGATCCTTTCCCTGGGTGTAGGCAGCAGTAAAGAGTATAGCATACTCATTACCGAATCAAGGGCAGAGACTTGGAGTCAGATAACCTGGGTCTGCAGCCCAATCCTCCTGACCAGATGCAAAGCCTTCGTTTCTCATCTGTATATGAGGGGAATTAAAGCTGTCCCCTAAGTTCAGTAAGAATTACTAGCAAAACTTATAAACTACCAAATGTGACGGGCCCCGCCCATCAGCCAGTAAGTCCGAGAGCTAAGATGGCGCTGAGCGGAAATCTTCCCCAGAGCACTTAGGTGGTAAACAGCTTTCAGGAAGTGACGACAAGAGCATGAGATACACGGGAACACCGCATGCCATAGGGCAACAGCCAATGGACTGGCTGTTGCCATGAGTTGTGCACGTGAACAGTCTGCTGATTGGCTGTTGGGCTCTATATAAGGGGAAGATTTCTGGGGGGAAAAGAGAGAGAGAAGAGAAGATTTACGGGAAGAAGATTTGCGGGAACTGTACAAGAACCTGGGGTAATAAAACTGCTTGAGGAAGATCGTGTAAGAGTCGTCACTGCGCGCGACAAGTGGTTGGCCCGTACGGGGACCTTCGCTTTGATCAGAACCTCGGCAGTCCAGGGCAGCCGGCTGGTAAGTACTCCTTGACTCCGAAAAGGGAGGAGGAGGCTCCGTTTACGGAGGGTTATTTTCCCCGATCAAAGGGGGCTCCATTAAGGAGGATATTTAGTAAATAAGGCTCGCGGATAAGCGAGGCTCGCGGAAAAGCGAGGAACAGCGCTGTATTTTCCCCGATCAAAGGGGGCTCCATTAAGGAGGATATTTTTTAGTGTAAGTAAGTTAGAGAATCGGGCTGGTCCTGATTCGACAAGATGGGAAATAGTCCATCTCACCCATTGCATAAAGCATTGAAAGCTTTGTTGAAAAGTAGAGGCCTAAAGCTTAGGGACAAGACAATACAAGATTTTCTCGAACAAATAGATAGGGTAGCGCCATGGTTTACAGTATCAGGGAATCTTTCTTTGGCAAGCTGGGATAAATTGGGAAGAGACGTAGAACGCGCCGAAGAACAAGGTATTGTCACAGGAGGGACTCGGCCGCTTTGTCGGCTGATTCGTGCCTGTTTGGAAGAAAGGCGCTTTAGAAAATTTGTGCAGGAGGGCCAGGCAGCTTTAGACGGTGTAAAAGAGGAACGTTCAACTTCCTCTAAAGTGGCCAGTGAGGAGGATTCAGAGTCAGAGGGGGAGGATGAATCTGAGGAGGAATTAGAGGCCATTTGTAAACAAGTGAAAGCTTTTGAACTGATTAAAGAGGAAATTTCGCCTCCTCCGTATAACCCTTCTGCGCCCAGAGCAGGAGAAGGTGTCTCTTTTAGTAGTCAGATGTGGAGAGATGCGGGAATTTTTTTAGCAAATCAAGCTTTCCCAGTTTTCCAGCTGCAGGAGGGGGGAAATCGTTATCATGAGCCTTTGGACTTTAAAATAGTTAAGCATCTCGCAGAGTCAGTTCGTACATATGGGTCGTCAGCTGCTTTCACTATAGCAATAATAGAGAGTTTACATCGCTATGCCATGACCCCAGGAGACTGGCAAAATTTGGTTAGGGCCACCTTAAATCCTGGCCAATATTTGGATTGGAAAGCTTATTATATAGAATATGCCACTGAACAAGCTGCACGTAATCGAGCAGCAGGAAATTCAGCCTGGGATATAGACATGCTGATGGGCCAAGGACGATTTGCTAATCAACAGCTTGGGTATCCACAACAGGTGTATGAACAAATCAACAGACTCGCTACCCAGGCCTGGAAGGCCCTCCCTAACAAAGGAGAGGTATCTGGTAACCTTACAAAGATTACTCAAGGATTGACTGAACCCTTTTCAGACTTCGTTGCCCGTCTAGTAGAGGCTGCGGGAAGAATTTTTGGGGATTCTGACGCGGCCATGCCGCTCATTAAACAATTGGTCTATGAGCAATGCACTAAAGAATGCAGACAGGCCATCACTCCTTACAAACATAAAGGCCTAGAGGTGTGGATGAAGGTGTGCAGGGAACTCGGAGGACCCTTAACCAATTCAGGACTTGCTGCAGCCATTATACAGGCCTCCGGACAACAAAGTAAGAATAGTACCAAAAATGGCAATTGTTTTTCCTGTGGAGCGACAGGACACTTAAAACGAGATTGTCCTAAGTGTAGGGCGTCCCAATCTTATCCTTCTCCTCCTGAGTATTGTCGTCGATGTAGAAAAGGAAGGCATCCTACTTTTGAGTGCCGTTCGGTTAAAGATATCGATGGCAACCCCTTGCCCTATACTGGAAAGCAATCATCAAATACTCAGACAAAAAACGGGAGGGCGGGCCCTCGTTCCCAGGGCCCACAAAAATATGGGAACCCTCAGGTGTATGGGGCCATGGAGACACAGCCACCTCAGTGGCCCAATTTACAGCCTCCAGAACAGTCCGGCGAGCCACTCCAGGTTCGGCAGGATTGGACCTCTGTGCCACCTCCAGGCTGGTATTAACGCCACAAATGGGGGTTCAAATTATTGAAACAGATTTTCAAGGTCCTCTGCCACCTAATTCTGTTGGCTTACTTTTTGGAAGGTCTTCCTCTACCATGAAAGGACTTGTAGTCCATCCGGGGGTTATAGATGAGGATTATACCGGTATTATCAAAGTGATGGTTTCAGCGCCCCGGGGTATCGTTGCCATTTCCCCTGGGGATAGAGTGGCACAGTTACTTTTGCTTCCCAGTCTACATGGTATGTTTCCTTCAGCAGAGGGACGACGCGGTATTGGTGGGTTCGGTTCTTCAGGAAATGAGTTAATATCTCTTGCCTTTGATATGGGAACTCGTCCCTTGATAACCTTGGACGTGGAAGGCAAGCAAATCCTAGGACTTTTAGATACTGGGGCAGATAAAAGTGTCATCGCCTGTAAAGATTGGTCATCTTCATGGCCCACTCAAAAGGCTACCGGAGAACTTAGAGGTTTGGGTTATGCTAAAACCCCTGACCTCAGTGCTAGGGCTTTACATTGGAAAGATCAGGAGGGACATAAGGGGCAGTTTGAACCCTATGTGCTGGAGCTGCCAGTTTCCCTCTGGGGAAGAGATTTATTAGTGGACATGGGATATTCCTTACAAAATACATCTTATTTCCCCCAAGCCCATAATATTCTCCTTCGCCAGGGCTACCACCCTTCCTACGGGCTGGGAAAACACCTCCAGGGACGTAAAAGCCCAATTCCTACTAAAGAAAAGAGTGGTCGCGAGGAACTGGGTTTTGTGCAGTAGCCACTGAGGAGGCAATTCCCATTACCTGGAAGACGGGAGATCCAGTATGGGTTCCTCAGTGGCCTCTCTCCCGTGAAAAGCTTGAAGTAACAAGGAAATTAGTACAAGAGCAATTACAGTTAGGCCATATCCGGCCATCCACCTCTCCTTGGAATACCCCGATTTTTGTGATAAAGAAAAAATCTGGAAAATGGAGGTTATTACACGACCTCCGAGCCATAAATAGCCAAATGCAGATTATGGGGCCAGTCCAACGAGGGCTTCCACTCCTCTCTGCTATTCCGAAGGAGTGGCCACTTATCAGCATAGATATAAAAGATTGTTTTTTCTCCATCCCTTTAAATCCTGCGGATACTCCTCGTTTTGCTTTTACTGTTCCCTCTATTAATCAAGAGGAAATTGACAGTAGATATGAATGGGTGGTCCTCCCACAAGGAATGGCCAATAGCCCTACCCTCTGTCAATTATATGTAAATAGTGCTCTTGAGCCCGTAAAAACCAAATTTCCAGAAATTCGGTGTATTCATTACATGGATGACATTTTGTTAACCACAAAAAATCCCTCCATACTTGAGGAGGCTTATTGTCACCTTGTAAAGATTTTGGAAACTCATCAATTATTCATCGCCTCAGAAAAGGTACAAAGAGGAGAAAATATACACTTTCTTGGCAACATTGTTCTCCCCCATGCAGTCCTGCCTCAAAAATTAATCATCCGCACTGATCAATTAAAAACCCTCAATGATTTCCAAAAACTGTTGGGAGACATTAATTGGGTTCGACCCTTTTTACAAATTCCTAACCATGCCTTGAAACCTTTATATAATCTGCTCGTAGGCAATCCTCAATTAGATTCTCCTCGCGTCCTTACCGATGAGGCCCGCCATGCGTTACAATTAGTAGAACAAGCACTTACGAAAGCGTCTCTCCGTCGAGTGACCCCTGGACAGCCATTATGGGCTTGTATCCTGGCCACTGAAAAACAGCCTACTAGTGTTCTTTGGCAACAAGGACCCCTTCTTTGGATTCACCCCAAAGTCTCCCCTCAAAAGGTAGTTGAATATTATCCCACCAGTGTAGCAAGCCTTGCCCTTAAAGCCATTCAGCAGTGCATCCAACATTTTGGCAGAACGCCCGATAAGTTGGTGGTACCGTACACTGCTCTGCAAGTACAAACGCTGGTAGCCACTATTGATGATTGGGCTATACTTATGTGCTCTTTCAGTGGTGAAATAGACAATCATCTTCCCAAAGATCCATTGTTACATTTTGTTCTGGAACATCCTCTCATTTTCCCATTGGTCACTAAAAACAAACCTGTAGCTAATGCAATTAACATTTTTACTGATGGATCCAAAACTGGTGTGGGGGCCTACCTAATAGAGGGAAGCGATCCTGTTATCATCCAATATTCACATACCTCTCCACAACTGGTTGAATTAAATATTGTTTTAGAAATTTTTAAGAGAGTTTCTTCTCCTTTCAATTTATTATCAGATTCACAATATGTGGTTAATCTGGTTAGATCGCTTGAATGCGCGGGTCAACTCTCTTTACATACTCCTATTCATTCTATGGCTAGCCAAATCCAGATTTATATACATTTAAGAAAGACACCATTCTTTATCCAGCACGTTAGGGCACATACTGGATTACCTGGCCCTATTACATATGGAAATGATCTAGTAGATAAACTCACCAAGATACATATGATTTTTTCTCTTACTCAAATGCAACAGGCACAGGCATTTCACCGTCAATATCATGTAAATTCTAAAACATTACAACAGCGATTTAAAATCCCTCGACATCAGGCTCGGGAAATTGTAAAAACCTGTAATGCCTGTGCCCCTTTTTTACACCCCTCACATGTGGGCATTTGCCCACGAGGCTTGCTCCCTCTACATCTCTGGCAAATGGATGTAACTCACATATCTGAATTTGGAAAATTGAAATATATCCATGTTTCCATAGATACTGTCTCTGGAATTATTCATGCATCTGCTCATGCCGGGGAAAAGGCACATGACGTCGTCAATCATTGCCTTGAGGCCTGGGCAGCATGGAATATGCCTAAAGAAATAAAAACTGATAATGGCCCGGCTTATACTTCCCAAAAATTCACATCCTTTTGTTCACAGATGGGAATAACTCTAAAGCATGGCCTTCCGTACAACCCTCAGGGACAGGGTATTGTGGAACGCGCCCATCGTACTCTTAAAGAATGCTTGATAAAACAAAAAGAGGGAATTGGAACCAATATGAAACCGAAGCAGCGCCTATCCTTAGCCCTTTTTACTTTGAATTTTTTGCAATTAGATGTCAATGGCAAGACTGCTGCCGATCGTCATTTTGCCCCCTCGGGTACGAGCCAGGGTTTCGTGCGTTGGAAGGATGCCCTCACAGGGCAATGGAGGGGACCTGACCCAGTGCTCACATGGGCCAGAGGCTCTGTTTGTGTGTTTCCACAGAACGGCGCCGATCCTGTCTGGGTTCCAGAGCGGCTGACTCGTCTGGTGAAACAAAAGGATGATGAGCCATCGACTGATTCTTTTGGGGACCATGATACTGTGGAATTCCAAGGATAGGAAGTGATCCACAATGGGGGCTTTTGACTGCTTTTTCTTTTCTATTGCCTTTGAGTCATTCTGCTCAAGTTCTTCCCCGCTTAATCCTTTTACCTTTTCCCCTTAAAATTGGCACAGGAGCAAATTCTACTTTTGCAGGTTATAATTTTACTTATTAGAGCCTGACCATGGCCTTTCATTCTAACCTATTTGATCTGTGGTTTCTTTGTGGGATAAATGGCAGTTGCACGGATTTAGCTCCCCTTGTCATGATTAATGATAACGCGTCTATTGCCGCTAATCTTTCTTGCGAGCTTTCTGCATATCCTACAGATAACTGGTCATCGAAATTTGACAATTTGACAAGACGGTTGCGGTTGGAGATCATCAAAACCAATACTACTCAAGTTGACCCGGTGATGGCCCGCACCTTGATGTCCTGGATCCAACAAGCAGCTCGTCATTTAAAAGAGTGGGCTGGACTGGGTGCTCTTGGTCTTTGTCTGGTCTTACTGTGTATCTTATGTCTCTACTGTCTTAGAAAACTAATCCGTCAGCGCGCTACAGATCAAGTGCTCATAGCTCAGGCATTTGCAGCCATGGAGTTGGGACAATCCCCTCAAATATGGCTTGCGGCGATGGGAAAGTCTTAATGACAGGATGCCAGCTAGGACTGCACTCGGGACCCCGGGAGGGTGCATCCCGAGGAGGGCATGCTCAACTGCATACGGGTTGCCACTGATTCTTGTCCCGTCCCTGGCAAAAGGTGGTGGGCCTAGAAGCCCCTTCCAAACATACAGGGGTTGAGTCCTCTGTCCTCTCCTGTCTGAAAAAACAAAAAAGGGGGAACTGTGACGGGCCCCGCCCATCAGCCAGTAAGTCCGAGAGCTAAGATGGCGCTGAGCGGAAATCTTCCCCAGAGCACTTAGGTGGTAAACAGCTTTCAGGAAGTGACGACAAGAGCATGAGATACACGGGAACACCGCATGCCATAGGGCAACAGCCAATGGACTGGCTGTTGCCATGAGTTGTGCACGTGAACAGTCTGCTGATTGGCTGTTGGGCTCTATATAAGGGGAAGATTTCTGGGGGGAAAAGAGAGAGAGAAGAGAAGATTTACGGGAAGAAGATTTGCGGGAACTGTACAAGAACCTGGGGTAATAAAACTGCTTGAGGAAGATCGTGTAAGAGTCGTCACTGCGCGCGACAACCAAACAGAATTCTTGGTACTCAGCCCTCTCTGATATGCGGCGGTTATTATTCTCACGGTTATTAGTAAGTGACACAAGGGAAGTGTGTCCGGCCCCCAGGAGAAGGCCACTTAGGACAGACTTTTCTTTGGCACCCAGAGAAGGGTCCCAACACTTTTCTAAACCTTAACTGCACAGACAAGAGCTGGAGGCCACAGCGTCCAGAGACAGTGATTCATCTCCTCCTCAAGCCAAGGACACAAAACGGGACATGGCAGAGGATGCACGCCCTCCTCTGAAAAACCACAAAAGGGCCGTGCCAGGTACAGGAGGCGACAGCAAGCTCGCACTTGGTCACACAGCCTGGCACTCGCTACTTCTTATATAGTCTGGCTTTTCCTACCCTGGTTTTGGAGGGAGAAACATTAATGAGTAATGATTTCAAAAGACCACTGGCTTCTTAAAAAGACCATAGGTCTTTGATATTCCAGAGAATTCAGTTTGTACCTTCCGACTATCTTGTCTGAGTGTGATTTTTTTATATAACATCCATAAATTGTATGAACTGTTTTGTGTTAAAGAAGAATCAACTTGAGAATCAGGTGTGTTCTATTATACATTAGCCAGGATAATGCCACGTAGGCACGAGTACTTAATAGACACTTAAACTTCCCAGACAGCACAATCTGATAAACAGTGGAACAAAGGATGGTGCTGAAATGACGTAATGTGATGGGTTTGGAGTCAGCACTGCGCCTCAGTCCTGGCTCTCCACTTACTGACAGCTTCCGGACCCCAAGAGAAGTCAAAGGCTCCGAGACTGTTTCCTCCGCTGTACTACGGGCAGAATAACACCTATCTCACGGACCTGTTACGAAGATTAAACATGCACACAATGCCAAGCCTGAGTCCTTGCAAAATACTGATGCTCAGTACTCTCAGTCTTTTACCTCCCTCTTCTGAATATAAAGAGCAGATCACCGAAGAGAGTGCAGGAATGCAGAGAGAACCCGGAGGCTCCGGCGCTGCTGCTGACAAGCACAGCCTCCTGGTGAGGCTGAGGCTTCTACACCCTGGGCAAGGTCGCCCGCTGTGAAGGCCGAGCTCTGGCAGCCTCAGCTGGCCAGAAAGCAGCCTGCTAGCAAAAGCTCCGAGCACAACAGAATGACATTTTTAATCATAATGAGGCTGAAATAGTGTTTTCTGCATGAAGAAACTTTGAGATATTTCACATATTATTCACACAGAAAATCTTCACTCAGTAATTAACTTTGGAAAAGAGCATTTCTCTACCTGCTAGTAAGGTGGATTGCTACTTCTTCCTTCTGTTAGTATTAATGTGTCAAT
Organism: Muscardinus avellanarius; assembly: GCF_963383645.1. NCBI lineage: Eukaryota > Metazoa > Chordata > Mammalia > Rodentia > Gliridae > Muscardinus > Muscardinus avellanarius. The sequence goes on along the minus strand of NC_137788.1, from coordinate 158,869,733 downwards.
ACTTTGCAATAAATATACCAAGCAATAACACTTTTGAAAGTTCTTGGGCAAAACTGCTCATAATGTAAAAATTATAAAGCACGAGAACTGGCCACTATCATAAAGAACTTCTTCATGTGGCTTTTTAAGGAACTGTACTGTGCCTAAAGCACTGTGCCCCTATATTGTTCTAGACTCACGGATCCAAGTTTGTTACTGAGAAATCAGCAAATTCTAGGAGTCCTGCAAGGACTCTAATTTTCCTTCCTTCCTTCCTTTTCTTTCTTTTTTTCAACCTCAAGGCTCTCACACATGCTGTGCGCGTGAATGCAGATGGATCCACACGTGCTGTGTGTTTATACCGTTGCTCTTTTAACCTTACTGTAAGAGCAAGCGTGGAATGACAGCACAGGCCAGGGCACAGCACATCTGTGTTTCCTGCACAGTGACCAGTGAAAATCATCATTGGCTCAAAAGGGGAATGATGGGTTTCCTTCCACAAAGGGGTGGGGCAACGAATACCACAACATCAAAGCCAGAAGCCAAAACTGGTACTCCATCACCATTAAGCCAATTATCACAGTCCAGTAAGTCAGAGGTATCATGAGTCATAATTACAACATTTTAAATTATTATAAAATGCAGGTTTTTCCATGATGCATCCAAAATAATTTTCAGCATATTCTAAAATAAATTTTAAAGTTAATTTAAATACCTACATGCCACCTTTTACAATGAGAACACATTGAGCACTTTTTTTTTTTTTTTTGGTGGTACTGGGGTTCCTGGAAGCCCTTCTACCTCCGAGCTACACTCCCAGACCTATCTTATACTTTTTATTTGGAAACAGGGTCTCTTAAGCCAGTGCGGCTGACTTCGAACCTGCGCGATGCTCCTGTCTCCACCTCCCAAGCGCGGGGATTACAAGTGTGCGCCACCACGACCGGCCACTTTGATCACTTTTTAATTCTTAAGTGCTAACTTTATAATCACACTCATGCACACTCCATTAAATCTGCAGTCAGAATCTTTCTGAGCTATTCAGTTCTTGCAAAATAAAATTTCACAGTTAGCTATAATTTAATAAGACATTTTATCCCCAGTAGATCATCAACAACTGTTCAATGAAAACACATCAGCTCTAATGGATTTGGATGACCCAAAGTCTCCTTTGCCGTTGGCTTAAAGATCCACGCCTGGGCATCCTACTGTCGCACCATTCAGGTAACAACTGGCCGACTGTTAGCAGCGGTCCAGGCACCACGCTGGACATTTGCAACACAAAAACTGGAGACACACAGTCCCTACCTTTCTTACAGCCCAGTGAAAAAGTAAAAGCAGTTCATAAGGATCGCACACTCTGGAATATTTACTGAGCATATGTGTTTGAAGTGGGTCTTATTCATTTCCTACAACAGTGCCATTCAGTAGATATTACTATCGTCCTGTTGATGAGACTTCGATTAAATAACCACCTGTGACCAAGCTCACACAGCTACTATTGTAGAACAGGGATTTAAAGGCGCATCTGCCTGCTTCACCATGATGTGCCCTACACGGCCTCCCCGCACATCATTTCCTGATAAGCAGGCACCCCCACATCATGGAGGGTGGTGCTGCCACGAGGAAGCACGGGTGCCGGAGGATCCAGTGGGGACGTGGCCAACAGACAAGGAGTTGAAAACTGGTGGGCTAGTTCTGACTCAGATTTAGGGCAAAAATGTCAAGAAATACAAGAAATGCCTTCAGAGATGAGCCAGGGGAAGGAGCCCTGGTGATGCCTGTCCAGCGTGACGCACTTAGCGAGCACCCCCGCTCGCGGTCCGGCGCCGTGGCGGCCAGGGCGAAGAGCCGATGCCGTCTCTCCGTGTGGCATCTTGAACTGCTGCTCAGGTGGACGTGGGCCCGTCTCTCTGCTTGTTTTGAACTTGGGAACTTTACTGAGAACGATGGCTGTTGAAAATCCCAGACTTCTGCTTTTAAGTCAACTGACAACATCTTCCAGACTTTGCTAGTGCTGCACATTCTCGTCACTATTTAAAACTCTAAGTTTCAGAACTAAAATAACAAAAAAGCTTTGCTGGCAAACAATTTGCTCATGGTTCTAAGCACTCGTACCATTTATTTTCCTAAACTTCACATCTGTGGCCTTTTAAGAATGAGCGGGGTTCTCTGGGTTTTAATTGGTACTTGGGAGAATAGAGCTCAGTTCCTTCCTATTAATCCCTCTCCATCTCCAAGTCAAGCCCAGGCTTGGTGAGACATAGGCTTCGTTCATTTAAGCTCCCCTCTGATCTAGTCCACTTTTCTCACAAGATACTAGCATAGTTAGCCAGCAAGTGTGGCCTGTGCTGCAGAAGCCGTTATTAAATAATCCTGTTAATCGTCTCAGAAAACCTAGGGCACGAGCCACTGCTGTGTGCAATGGAAGAAAACCAAGCACTATTGTAAAACAGTGGAAGGGCTCGGATAAGTAGGCAGAGGAGGGCGCAGGGGGAAATGTTAGAAATACTTGAAAAAGGAGCAGTGAGCATCCACTTTCTTAAGCAAATGCATCTGACTCACTAATTCTGCCCCCTTTCTTCTCACCACTGGTTTCAAATTTTGGTTTTAGGATTTCTTTTCTTCTTTCTGTTATGTTTCTCTTCCCTTTTCCGCTTCACTAATTTCTCCTTTGAGTAGAGCCCACCAACCACTGCTACAGGACACAACCCCGGTCACATTCGGGTCCCCTTTAGAAAGAGTCATCATTCTTTCCACTGAAACACAGTCCCAACTTCTGGGACTTGTGTCTCTACTAGACTAGATTTGTTAGTACTGAGATTCATTTAAGACCACAAACTTGGCAAATTAGTCCCATTAAATAATGACCTCTAGGTAGCAATTCTTCAAATAACAGATAAATACATTCACAGTTCAGTATAGCTGACACTCATCCCAAGTCTGAGATTAAGAAATTATTAACTGCTACATGTAGCAAAACATCACATGGTACCCCCCAAATATGTACACTTATATGTTTTTATGTATCAGTTAAAATAAGTTTAGTTTATATTTTTAAGGAAGAAATGATGAGTTTCCATCTAGTTCTGTCCTGGTTCCGTCCGGGTTGCATGTCCCACGCTGTTTCCATAAGTAGCTCCATATAGTCCCATACTGGGTTGAAGTCCAAATATTTTTATAGTAGGAACTTAAATTTTTTAGTTAAAATAATTATAAACAATTTGTAACTTTCTAAATATGGAGAAATCAGAAAACAAGAATCAAATTTAAAAAGTAAGTACAGTTAACATATTTGTTCATTTTATAAGTCATTCCCAGTAAGAGAAGGGATTTCAGTGTATTTTTTTAAAATGCCTGGGAGCTGGTTTTTAAAGCTGCACTGCTAACTTGCCGTGGCAGCTATTTATTTCTAGGCAAGGTATCCAGTTTCTACAAAGGAAAAACATATACTACTATGATTAAAAAATTAAACTGCTCTACCGTGTGATGAAGAGTCAGTTTTATGTCCTTATTACTGCTGTGTGAGATCGGAAGCAGTAACGTGCTCCTTCCACTAGGAGCACAGAACACCTCTGCTCCTCGCTGCCGGGCGGCTATGTGAACGGTTCAGAAGCACACACACTCATTAGCGTTCTCTCTACCATCTGGGCTTACCACATGGTAGTTTATGCTCAGTCTATTCTGTGAATTTTAACGTCACGAGCCAAACTTCCTCGGTTAATAATTCATTCACAAGCTGGGCGTGGTGGCGCATGCTTGTAATCCCGGTACTTGGGAGGCTGAGACAGGAGGATCTGGGTCTGCTGCCAGCTTCAGCTGCTTAGTGAGGCCCTTCACAACTTAGACCCTGTTTCAAAATAAAGGCTAAAAAAATCGGGGTGTAGCTCACAGGTAGAATGCTCCTGGGTTCAATCCCCAGCACCACACACACACAAAAAGAATTCATTCATTCTATAAAAATTCTACCTGCTACCGTGGGCGCACTTGTTCTCTTGCTGTCTTCAACTTCAATGGCTACTCACTGAGTTGGTGGGCACTGTGCTGCCAAGGGCTAACTAAAGCCATTCTTCCTCTGCCTACTTGCGCACAGGCGACCTGACAATCCCTACATGCATTATTCAATCTTAAATAAGTGGCCAATGTTTCCGAATAATCGGCTTATTAATTATGCAAGGAGAACCAGGAGCGCCTGGTGAAGAAGCCCTCGCCCTTCTCTTGGTTTTTTCCCTTCACTCAGAAGCCAAGGGCGAGTCACAGTGTGCGAGCTCTCGTCAACAGAGCCACCCTGACCCGGGAGACGCGCAGGCTTGGAGGCCCCGTTACCTCCCCGGGCACAGGCTTGAGCGACGCCTTCTCCACTGTGAACAAAGCCTTCTCTGTAGACTCGTCTGTCACTCACCTGTCACGGCACAGTGATAGCAGGAGCATCCTTTTTGATGCATCTTTTCATCTTGAGGAGAACTTAGTCACAGAGTCTTAATGGTTTCGACAGTCTTGGAAGTGGTTAAGAAGAGCACACGCACAGCCAGTTAATGGGTCCGACAGTCTTACACGGGAGAAAAGTCATCCTTAGACGTCGCTTCTTTTTGAAGCAGCTATAATCTGACATTCCTTTAAGAAGCCTCATAAAAACCGGCTGCCTCTTAAGTCAAACTTCTTTGGCAAGAAACCGAATTCAGTAAGTGGCTCCCAAGGAAGAGTCCCACCTCCCCTTGAGGCACAGCCACCTGACACCCACTTCACAGAACTGCCAAGATCCGCTACTATGGCACTAGAACCATGGCTGAGCAAGGAGCCGTCTAGTGTTTGAAGACGTCACGGGTGTGTGTGTAACAGAGTATCTGCAAACGACTGCAAAGTGGTCCCCAGTTTGCTAAGTTTCTAAGGTCAGTACTTAGATCCAGATTTACTCCGATTTCCTGAGCACAGTCTCTCAGGGACAGGAGAGCCAGCAGCCCCCGCCTCATCTGCCCCTCCCTCAACATTGCTGCCGTTCAGTGACGGGTTTATCAGAAGAGTCCAAGGAAAGAGTTCACGTGCACAGGCTGAACTATTTTCCTCCTGGGGTCTTAACTGAACCCCTTTTCAAATCTGCCTTCATGCTAGCAAAAACCAAAAACAAGTAACTTCTAAAAGACTGCGAAGATGCTGCCCGCTGGGCCGGCTGGCTTCTGGGCTCTCATGGTCTGACCGCAGGGGGCTGCTTCCTGCCCACTGTCCAGTCTTTGCCAGCATGCTCTGGCTTGCACGTTTTCTCCTGTCCACTGGCCTGTGTCCTGCCAGAGCTGTGACCCCACGAGCTGCGACGGCGCCCATGCAGTGTAGGACCTGCTCCCGCCACCCAGGCCTGGGGCTGCCATCACCTCTCTGTCGTGAGACAGTCTCCTCTGAGCACTGCAGACCACCCTCTTCTAGCGGCCGTACACTCTTCACCACCACGCTACCAAGGTCACGAAGGAAGCCTCTCTGGACACAGAAGAAAGGCCTTGGGGTGGCAAGCAGCCTGGAGGGCCGATTCTTTCCACCATAGTCCTCCTCGCCTCTGAATGCTGAGTGAAGCAGAACAGAGGCCCCTCCTTAGCAGCGCCAGCACTGAGCGCAGTGCAGAGATAAGCCCAGGACAGGGTGGAGGAGCGGTGAGGCGGCGTGCAGCACCCACCTCTACCTTGTATGTGCTGCTGCAAGCCGGCTCTCAGCAGCTACTGCGTCACTCCCCGCAACCCAAATGGTAACACTGGCCAGGTCCCTGGGAAACGCCTTCCCTTCATCCTTCCAATACCCCTGCAGCCTCAGTCACCACCGAAACAAAGGTGGGGACAGACGGCCAAGCCCAGGGGAAGGAGGGGCCAGGGCTGAGGAGTCCAGCAAGGCAGGGAGCACAGGCAAGGCAGAGGGAGTCTACCCGCAGCAACCAAACGTCATTCGATTTAAAAAGCCTGCTGTGTGTGGGGTCCAGGCAGAAAACAGGCTCTAGAACTAGATGGTATTCTGAGAAGAGCAGCTCTGGCAGCAGACAGGAGGACAGGCTGCAGGCTGGTGGGGCGCAGTAGTTGTATGAATGGCTGAGAGCTGAGACAGGGTATACAATGGAAGAACCAGAAAAGAAGACACGGTGTTAGGAGCAGGGCTCTGGAATGAAGGATCGAGGGCCTTTGGGGAAGTTAAGGGGCTGGCAAGTAAGAACTGCTAGTACCAAGAGAGACCCAGAGAGTGGGCTTGTAGGAGATTTCTACTGTATCTTGTGCAGTCAGGGAAATGCAAATCAAAACTACTCTGAGCCCGGCGTGGTGGCACACACTTGTAAGCCCAGCATCTGGAAGGCTGAGGTCAGAGGATCGTGGTTCGCGGACAGCCTCAGCTACTTAGTAAGGCCCTTTGCAACTCAGTGAGACCCTGTTTCAAAAAATAAAGAATAAAAAATAGGGCTGGAGGTGTCACTTGGAGGTAGAACGCCCCTGGGTTCCATCCCCAGTACTACACACACACACAGGAAAAAAACTACTCTGAAATTTCATCTCACCGCAGTTACAATGGCAATCGTCAAGAATACAGATAATAAATGCTGGCAAGGATGTGGGGGAAAAGACCACTTATATGCTGTTGGGGAAATTATTAGTACAACCATGATGGAGATCAGTGTGGAGGTTCCTCAGAAGACTAGGAATGGAGCCTCTATGACTCAGCAGCACCACTCTTCAGTATCGTTTGTTTCAAAAGAATTAGTCAGCATATTATGGCAATATCTGCAATACATGTTCACAGTCGCACAATTCCCAACCGCCGAGTTAGGTGGCCAGTCTAGTTATCTGTGAACCAATGAATGGATAAAGAAAATACAGCCGGGCGTGGTGGCGCACGCTTGTCATCCCCGCGCTTGGGAGGCGGAGACAGGAGGATCGCGCAGGTTCAAAGCCAGCCGCGCTGGTGTAAGAGACCCTGTTTCCAAATAAAAATATAAAATAGGTTAATCCGGAGGTAGAAGGGCTTCCAGGAACCCCAGTACCACCAAAAAAAAAAAAAAAAAAAAAAAAGAGAGAGAGAGAGAAAGAAAGACACACAGTGGAATTCTACTTAGCCACAAAGAAGAACAAAATTATATAATTTTTCAGGAAAATGGATGAAACTGGAGAACATCATGTTAAGCACAATAAGGCAGATTTAGAAAGTCAAGGATTGTACCTTTTTTCTTACATGTAGAAGCTAGAGAAAGGGAAAACACCAGGTTGTGTGGGGTGGGATTTCATGAAAAAAAAAGGGAGATCTTTGGGGGAGAAGAAGAAGATTGGGGGCAGGGGAGAGGAAAAGGGGAGGTGCTGGGACATGAAACTGACCAAAGTATGTTATGTGCATGTACAAATATGCCACAATCAGTTCCGATTTTATATATGCTTACAATGTCCCAATTAAAAGTCTTGTTTTTAAATTTTTGTTGCTGTGGGCTCTGCTGGATCTAGACACGGTGGAAGCAAGTGCTGGGCGGTGATACGAGAGGCAGGTGAGAGAACGCGCTAGGAGCGGCGGGCAGACTCTGCGCGGACACTGCACAGACCGCCTGGAGAGGCCAAGGAGAGCCCACAGGAGTCCCGAGCCCAAGGAGCCAGGGCCAGACTTTACGCTGGAGATGCCGCGCCACTAGAGAGAAGCCCCAGAGGGAGTCCCCGGGCAGAGACCATCCCTGGAAATCAGAGGTAGCATGTCAACGTGGAATGAGTGTGGGGTTTAGAAGCACAGAATCTGAAACTCACTTGTGTGTCAGGTTACTAAACTACTTAGCTCCGCAGTCTCTTCACCTGCAACATCAGGTTGACCATGGTTTTGTAACAGATTTTTTTCCATAAGGTTTGTAATAATTAGAGAGCATCTACACAGTAATTAACAGAATGCCTAGGCAGAGTTGGTGTTCGATGAGTGACAGCCGTGGAGTCACAGCGGCGCAGATGATGCTATCATTGTGCATGGAAACGCTATCTCTTCCATTATAGTAATGATACTGTGAAAAACAGCCTAGGCAACCGTAGACTTAACAAGCTGAGTTCTTGTTAAGAAAGCCGAGGGTCAAACAATGATACGCTAAAGGTTGCCTAGAGCAGTGTTTGCACCTTTGCCCTGAACTCTGCACGTAGGACATTGGGTTGGGTCTTACGTCACACATATCAACCATCACCCCTCTCCCTCCCTCCTCTCTCCTCCGGCCTTCCTGTATCACCAGCACTGACTGCGCCATCCTGCTGAGCACCTGTAGGGACTCAGCACTGCCACAGGTCATGTTTTCACTTTATCTGGAAGTGGTACACAGGTTTGGGGGTTACTATGAGGACAGAGGGCAGCCTGGGTATGAGAAAGAGGGAGGTCATTTGTTTGTTTTCTGCAGTACTAGGGATGGAACCCTGGGGCATTCTACTTCTAAGCTACACCCCCAGCCCTATTTTTCATTCTTTATTTTGAAACAGGGTCTCACTGAGTTGCAGAGGGCCTCACTAAGCAGCTATGGCTGTCTGCGAACTGCGAACCTCCTGTCTCAACCTCCCAAATGCTGGGATTACAAGTGTGTGCCACCATACTCGGCTGAGGGGGAACATTTTTTAAAGCCAGGCACGGTAATCCATAAATTGTATTTTCTTATTCAAAAGTCATCTGTTTGGCTGGGCGTGGTGGCGCATGCTTGTAATCCCCGCGCTTGGGAGGCGGAGACAGGAGGATCACGCAGGTTCGAAGCCAGCCGCGCTGGCTTAGGGGCTTAGGAGACCCTGTTTCTAAATAAAAATATAAAAATAGGCCGTGGGAGTGTAGCCCAGAGGTAGAAGGGCTTCCAGGAACCCCAGTACCACCAAAAAAAAAAAAAAAAAAAAAAGGTCATGTTTGTATGCTGCATATTTTTACCCACAAACTAGAATATTAAACAAAATAAATATTGTCCTCCCTGGTCTACAGGTACGTGAAATGAAGCTCGGAGAGGCACTGGCAATTTGTGACGTGGTGGAACCAGGCAAGAGCCCAGATCCCTGGATTTGGGACCTAGTGCTTTTAATATCACAATTGTTCTATAATCTCTGTGTAGCATTTATTTTTAAAAATATATATTTGATAGTGTTCTCACTCAAAAGGAGCTCTGACTTCTTAATATAGCCTGCTTCTGAAATGGCTTTATCTCAGCCGGCGATGGTGGTGCACGCTTGTAATCCCAGCATTAGGGAGGCTGAGACCAGAGGATCGCTGCTCACGGACAGCCTCAGCTACACAGTGAGGCCCTTTTACAACTCAGTGAGTGTTTCAAAATAAAGAATAAAAAATAGGGCAGGGGGTGTAGCTTGGAAGCTTGGAGGTAGAATGCCCCTGGGTTCCATCCCCAGACCTGCAAAAAGAAAAATAAAAATAAAAAAGAAAAGAAAAGAAAAAAAGAGAAATGGCTTTATTTCATTTTGTTAAATTGTAAAATTACAAAATATGTGGAAAAATAATTTCCTTAAGTTTAACGACTATTATTAAATGAATTTATTTCAATGCCTCCAGTATTTTAAAGTTTTTGTTAAGAGATTTATATTGGAAAAAATATGGACAATTATATTGGGAAATATTTCTTTTCAGGAACTAGTAAATTATTCACTTCATTGCCCTCTGAAATGAATTATTCATTACAAAAGTGCTTTCATGGGTGAAATTATATGATGCTTATTGTGACAGTTTAGGTTCTATGGAACTTCATATTTTAATTTTTTTTAACTGGTACTTTTGTTTCTCACAAGTTAAGCAAATAATTCAGTTGTATGTGAAATAAATTTAAGAGCCTATGGTGGTTGACATGTAAAATGTCAAAGTGCGGCAACTACAGAAATCTATGGTGGATAATATGTTATTACTCTGGTGACATTTCAAGCTCAGCAGACAGTGTGGCCAGTTTTAATGTCATCAAAGTTTTGTAGTAATATTATCTGGCAATATTAACAATAATAATACTCAATAGCAATTTTCCTAGGTAGACATGAACACCTAAGCAGATGTATTTGTACCAGTAGCTATTCTTCCATATTGTTCAATACCATCTGTTGAATTTATAATTAGAAACACAAACACACATTTTAATTCCCCACTCAGAGTAATTATTTCATATCTCATGTATTTTGTCCCTACACAAAATTTTAGAACAGATCTTTTTTTAAAATATGAAATCCCTAACTGAAATAAATGTCATTTGTTATGAAGAATGGCACTCTGTTTATTGCAAAAATGGATTAAGAGGGGCAATCTTCAAGACAGACCGAAAGAAACCAACTAGTCCATCCTCGTCAAGGACACAAAGACTTGCCCTCTTAGTTTGGATTGTTGTACTTGACTACACAAAACATACTCACTCACCAAGTGGCAGAAATGCAAGACGGTTTCCAGCCATGGAGAGCTCGTTGAGGCTGGGCATCTGGCAGAGGTGGCGCGGCACTTGCCACAGACGGTTCCGGTCCACAGTGAGGTACTGCAGAGAAAGGCACAGGTGGAGCCGCTCGGGCAAGGTGAGCAGGCGATTGGTAGAAATGTCTAGCGTCTGCAGCTCCTTCAGATCGCCAACCTCTACAACCAAGACCAAAATTAAAATAAACGATATCCTGATTAACTTACGCAAACAACAGAAAGAAAACAAATCAATATGTGACAGTTCACAGCCAAATAAAATCTGGAGCTGGGATTTCATAGCCGTCATTATGGTCAGACACAGAACGTCCCCTACAGAGCTCGTGTATTAATATTCAGAGTTGATGCAATTAAGTCATAAAGGTTGTAATCTCATCAGCAGATTACAAACCCACTGTAATGGATTTACTGGGTGGTCACCTAGTCAGGTGGGGTGTGACTACAGAAGCTGGGTCCCCTAGGGTGTGTCCTTAGGAACTGTGCTGTGCCTTTGAAGCCTCTTGCTGATTTCTTGCTTCTGGCCTCCATGACAGGAGAGCACAGCCTTGATCTCCCCTCCCTCTCCACTTCCCACAGCCATTCTCTGAGCTCCGCAGACCAGGCCTAACGTGGACAGAATCCTGACATTTCCAGGACTGTGAGCAAATAAGTCTTTCTTCTTCCAAGCTGTGTTGGTCAGATGTTTTGGATCACAGAGTAAGAACGCTGTCTGAAATAGATGTGAATGCTGAAGCACTGGATTTAGGGCTTATGAACAAATAGTCCAGTTTAGGGGGCACAAATTCGCCTGCCAGAAGTTCTTGTTTTTAAATATATAGTTTTATTGGTTTGCTGTGATTCTACATCCTAATGAGGTTCAGAGTGATAGGAAATTCGCACACAACGCACTTGGTGAGTCCCCTGGATCTCGCTCTGCTCCCGCCCCTCCCCCCACGTTACTGACGTCAGAGTCGATCACTTCATATACGTACACAGCAAAGTGGAGAAAATGCTGACTTGGAGAAAGGGGAGACCCAATGTGATGAGACTGAATCAGACGCCTGTTACTGACGCTCAAAGTTGTTGCCAGGGAGAGAGAAGAACAATCACAGCCACTTCAAGGTACTTGGTGTTGTGTGTGTGTGTGTGTGTGTGTGTGTGTGTGTGTGTGTGTGTGTGATATATCTTCTAAGTAGCTTATAAAATCATTGTATGTTGTAATATCCAAACAAGCACAAATTGCTCATACGACCTAAACAGATTTCTGAATTAAGAATAAGGGTGTCCTTTGGAGATTCCTACCACGGTAAAGTTGGTATTAAAATAAAATTATTGTTAGGTAACTTTTATAGCTACTGTCCAGTCATGTGGCTCACTGTATTTAACAGCCCCCAAGGAATGTATCTTATGAATTCACTTTAATTCAAACTAAATCATTTCATTCACCCCAGCATTTCCTCATCACCAGTATCTTCAGTGGCAAACTGCTCCAGCTGTAAGCTGTACAATCATGTCCTGGTCCCTCTACTCACTACAGCTCAAGTGATGACTAGGAAATTCTTCACAAGAAACTTTGTTCTTAGGGAAAAATCACCGTCTTAGGGAAGTACATTCACTCTTTCCCAGGACAGCACCGTTTCCTCAAAGATTCCTGTAAGCACCAGGCAGGATGTCTGTTTCTCCCCATGTGGACACTTGGTGTTATGGACTGCTACGATGCGGTCCATAACCTCATGCCCTTCTCCTGAGCCGTTGCTCTTGGTGGCGCTTTCCCATGCCCGGGGCATGCTCCACAGTTTTTAGGATTTGAATGAACCTTAGCAACATCTTCCGTATTGGATAATAAAGTCTTCTTCCCTCCTGAATGTTTAATTAAACAGATTTGCTGTTCCGACTACAGGCCAGGGGTCAGTGAACTGTAGCCACAGGCCAAACCCAGCCCACAGCCTGCTTCTGTCCTGCCTACAACTGAAATTGGCCTTTACATCTTAAAGGGTGATAAACAATAGCGCCAAAACCAAAGAGCCTGTGACAGAATCCATATGCAGCCTTCAGAGCCTAAAAGTATGATCTGGCCATTTACAGAAAAATGTATCTGTCTTTGTTGTAGACTTACTGCTAGTTAGGAATGTTCTTAATAGCTTAATGGATTTATTTATTTATTTACTTTTGCAGTACTGGGGATGGAACCCAGGGGCATTCTACCTCTGAGCTACACTCCCAGCCCTATTTTTTTTATTCTTTATTTTGAAACAGGGTCTCACTAAATTGCAAAGGGCCTCACTAAGTAGCTGAGGCTGGCTTCGATCCTGCAATCCTCCAGTCTTAGCCTCCCAAGTATTAGGATTACAAGTGTGTGCCACCATGACTGCTATCTTAAATAGCTTTTTAAATAAAAGTAATATAATAATACTAATTTCATTTGGGGGACTAGGGATTGAACTTGAGGGCATTCTACCTCTGAGCTACACCTCAGCCTATTAATTTTTTTTATATTAAAACAGGATCTCTCTAGATTACTAAGAGTATCAGTAAGCTACTGAGGTTGACCTCCAAACTGTAATCCTCTCAGCTCAGCCTCCAAGTACTGAGATTCGAGGCAAGTTCCACAATGCCTGGCTAAAATACACTACATTTTAGTTACTTTTTTAATATTGATAAATCCATGTTGGGAAGTTCACACTTCACTGCTCAGTTTTGACAACACTAAACAAAGTCCACGTCTAAAGATGCGCAGGTGGGACTGGTGCGCAGCCTGGCACTCCAGAATGGAGTTGTGCTCCACGTGAACTTAACCGATGCACTGGGAGTCAGTTTCACTTCGGGCTCCATTAGCACAGTATCCCCTACCACGGTCTGCCTTCTCATTCACTTCACAAAATAAAATTGCTTCTGATGGGAGTGCGTGAGAATAAGGAAGTTTGTGGGGGGAGAAAAATCATGTTTTAAAAGTGGATAAAGAGCCGGGCGTGGTGGCGCACACTTGTAATCCCAGCATTTGGGAGGCTGAGACCGGAGGATCTGGGTTCACGGACAGCCTCAGCTACTTAGTGAGGCCCTCTGCAACTCAGTGAGACCTGGTTTCAAAATAAAGAATAAAAAATTGGGCATAGGGTGCAGCTCGGAGGTCAAATGCCTCTGGGTTCCATCCCCAGACCCGCGAGAAAAAAAGAAAAAAAAGAAAAAAAAAAGAAAGAGAAAAAAAAAAACAAAGAAAAGGAATAAAAAGAATGAAATTCTTTTGATCTCACTTTACAAACTATCATAGGAAAGAAGTGAGCCAGAAAAGCCACCAGCCTGCCACACGCCCGCTGGGCCCGGCGCCACGACAGAGACACCAGGTCCTTGCTCCGGTGAATCCCGGTGCACCCAAGAGACAGTGTGCACAGAAGCTCAGGAAAAGGAGTGAGCTGAGTGCTGGAGAAACTTGTGCAAAATCAGCTGGAGATGGAAACTTCAGTAAGCCAAAAGGAAAATAGAGACTGCATTCCCAGCAGGGCATGAGGGTGGGGTTGGAGGCATCGGGAGGGCCTGGGAGTGAAAAGAGAGCGTCTACTGTGGTTCCTTAAGGCCCAACACCGGCCCAGGCACCAGGAAAAGCAGAAAGTAAACCCAACATGGAGGGCTGGGTGGAGACGTGGATGATAACGAGTATCAGGTAGAGATGACGGGACTTGCTGGAGAATACAAACTCTAAGAAATTCCACAGATATTTTAAGAAAAACTTTACTTGGATAAGAAAAACAGCAGAGAGAAGTCAAGATTAATTTTAAGCTTCTAGACTATTACTTTCAGTATGGGGATGCTAATTTTTTTTAAAAACTGTTTTTGCAGAAAAAAATTAAAATTTCACCCAGCTCAGTTCTGAATTGTAATATCTATAAATCACCCACTTAAAGGAACTTGAAAACAATCCACCCTGATTCATACAGGAGCAAAGGAAGTGATTTCCATCATTATTTTAAAATAATTAAGTGTATACAAAAGGATATGGCTGCAACAACTAGGCCGGCACCTGGCTCTGGCTGCTGCGCTGGGCGTGAGGAAACAGCAGCGGTTATGAACTCAACTCTGCACAACTTGAAGCTCTCCCTCCTTGGCGTGGTGACAGATCAGTATTCACCCTTTGCACACATCGTGGATACCAAAATTTGAGACACTTTTGACAAAGAAAGGAAAACAAACACTGTCTGCACCAAGAGTCAAGACAATGAGGAATGAAGGGAGGTGAGGAATGAAAAATTCTATGACACTGGAAACGGGCAGGATTGAAGGTCGAACTCAATAGAACGAACCACACAAGAGGACAGCTCTCCTCCTCACTTCGTGGTGCCAGGTGGATCCTGGGCCCTACCCGGACCGCGGGCTCCACCCCTGAGCTCCGCCCCACCCACGACAGTCTTCTGAGAAGTTTAATATGTACATCTTTTTGTTTGTTAGAAGAAAATTTAGCTGTTCTTAGAATTAAAATACCAAATGAAATGCTGCTGCATATAATACGGTTGTAAAACCGGTGATTTTTTTTTTTACATCATAGAAGTATTTGGGGGAAAAAGAGAAAGTCAACTAGAGTTTCGGGTAGACTGTAATAAACATAATTTTCATGATCGTTGTATAACAGGCCACAATCTAAATACTACATATAGCACTGTTATTTCAATAATCAGTTCAAAAATATAATTGCTAGGCTCGACCACCAGAAAGCACATGGTTAGAAAACAACACAGTCAAACAAACGTTATTTAAGATTCTAGGTGAAGCACAAGAAACGTGAAATGACCCGTGGTGGCAACGTACCAGGGAGGAACAAAGAAAACAACCCAAAGTGTGGCCTCCGGTTCAGAGCTCGGGAAGGACCAGCAAACAGAAGCCCAGTGCGTCTGGCCAGCTCTGGGACCTGCACGAGCCAGAGCGCTTTGACTTGAAAAGGCCTATTGCTCTTCCTTCACTCCCAAAACACCAAGTGTCCAGCTCTTACTATTTCACTTCGACATGAAGGAGTTCTTTTAGCATTTCTTTTAGAACAAGTATGCAGGCAACAAATTCTCCTGGTCTCCCTTTATCTGAAAATGCCTTTATATCTTTGCAACCCCTAATGCCACTTTCTTTTTATTAGGCGCAGAATTCTGGGTTGACCGTTCATTTCTAGCGTGTATTATTATCCTATACGCAATGCGCCGGTTCTCTTTACATGCTTTTAAGACTTTAGATATTTAGTCATGACCAGGCAGGTTATAATGTAGCAGCAAATGTCTGTCAATCTATATGATTTCGTGTGCTTTCTGAATCTCTAAGTTTATGCCTTTCTAAGTTTTGGCCATTGTGTCTTCAAATTCAAGATTTTTTATATCTGGGTAAATACAACAGAATATTTACTTTTTAATTTAAGATAGGCATTGTTTGGAATGGTTTTTAAATCATGAAAACATACTACTTGTGACAAATATAACACACAGGTCTGTGAAGGAAATAAGGAGTTTCAAAGTGGACTTTGAGAGGTTTGTATAAAACAATCCCTAAACATGATAGAAATATAAAAAAGAACACAGAAAGCCAGAAAGTGAATTACAATAGAATAAAAATATTCAAATAATATAAAATAAAAACAGAAAAGAGGGCACTGAGAAACAAAACTAGAAGCTGCAAGCAGAAAACAAATGAAAGGCCATACCTGATCCAGGATTAATAACTAGACAAAATATAAATAGCCTCAAGGTGCCTATTAAAAGACAGACAGTGTCTGATTGTATTTTTATTTAGGTACTTAGGATTTGAAGCAGAGTCCCGCTAATTTGCTGAGGCTGGCCTCAAACTGTTATCCTCCTATCTTAGCCTCCCAAGCACTGCGATTATAGGTGTGCACCACCACATCCATCTTAAGATTGGAATTTCTCTTTTTATTTTTATTTTTATTATTATTATTATTATTTTTTTTTTTGGTGGCACTGGGGGTCCTGGAAGCCCTCCTTCCTCTGGGCTACACTCCCAGACCTATTTTATATTTTTGAAACAGGGTCTCTTACGCCAGCATGGCTGGCTTCGAACCTGCGCGATCCTCCTGTCTCCGCCTCCCAAGCGCGGGGATTACAAGCGTGCGCCACCACGCCTGGCTAAGATTGGAATTTTTAAAAAAGACCCTAGCATATTCTCTATGAAAATAATTTACCCTAAATGTAAATGCGTAGGTAGATTAAACATAAAATAACAAACATATATGCCATTTAAGCAGTGAACCCCAAACAGTGGAACTTCCAGTATGGTAGAGAGAGGAGGTGGTATGTATTCTCAATTCAAAAAACAACTATAAAATCACACAAAATTATCAAAAGCAACCATTCTGTCACTATGAAAATTGGCCAGCAGTTTCAATAAAAGGAGAAGCATTCCTATGAAAAATAAAGCAATTTAGAAAAGAATAACTGAAACCTATGAGCTGCTTGCCTGGGGTGGCTCCATCCTCCAACCAGGCCGCTTAGTGGCCACACTCCTGATAGGGTGGGAAAGGCTGCAACAGGCAGCTTCGCGCTCAGACAGGGCTGACTTGAAATGGGATGAAAGATAAGAAGCCACACCCAGTGGTGCTGTGGGCAATAAACAGCAACCCTGGTCACGTTCAAATATGAAAGGCCAACAATCTCACTAGGCTGAGGTGTGGTTTCCATTGAGAGAGAACAAGCAGGAAGGGGATGCGCAACGGTCCTGAGGCGTCCGAGAGGCATCCTGTAGTCCCAGGCCACGTGGAGGTGGCGGGCAAGCTCTGGGGAGACCAGCGAGGGCTCAAGCTCTTTACAGACTCAAGGCAAACGGGAGACACAGACACGCACAGGGGAGAAAACAGAGCCTGGCAGGAAATAAGAGCTGGGCAAATGTGTAAGCTGCCTACACTTTAAATGTGTTCCTCAATCTACACACAAATCCATCAGGTGACAGTAGAAGCCGGACCAGTCAAGGGGTACAATCTCCATGCTGCGCAGACACAGGAACAAAGCCTAACATGAGAGTTTAAAAAATTAATAGTTAAAAAGAAAACTATCAAGCAGAAAACATCAGTAGTCACATACTGTGTGAAAATGAAATTCTTATTTTTAGTGAAGGGAAATTACTGAAAAGTTAAATAAATGAAATAACAATAACGACAACCCTCAGATAGAAAAAAAATCAAAATCCAGAGTTCCTACGTGTATTATGTAAAATGTCCAGCTGAAAAAAATTACAAGACATGCCATAAAACAGGAAAGTGTAACACATACTCAGAAAAAAATAAGTAAATAGAAACTGATGCTAAGTGAACCCAGATGGTGAACTTAGCAGTGGCTTCAAAGAAGTTACATGTTTGAAGAACTAAAAGAAAATAGGTTTAAAGAATCAAAAGAAAATATGGTAATAATGGCTCAAAAATAGAAAGCTTAAATGAAATGAAATGATTAGTAGTGGAAATTCTGAAGTTAAAAAGTACAAATGTAGAGAAAAGTTTAACATAGATTTAAATAGGCATATGACAAAATCAGTGATAGATGACAGAAATTATCCAACTAGAAACACCAGAGAGAAAAGGCTGGAGGGAAATAAGCAGAGCCTCAGATCTCCGCAGGGCAGAGCAAGTGCACGGAGCTAAGTTCCAAATAAAAAGAGTGTGAAGAGAGCGGCAGAAGAAAGACTGAAAGAAGTAGTGGCCAAAATGTTGATGGCAAATAGTGAATCTGATGATCCGAGAAGCTCAACATATACCAAGCAGGGTGAACACAGAGGAATATACACTTATGCACATTATTATCAAGTGGTAAAAGATAAAATAGAAAATCTTAAAAGCAACAAGAGAAAAATGACTTCACCATGTTCAGGGGAACCGTAAGATAACTAAAATACATATACTTAAAATCAACAGAGGAACAGAAAAGACCCACTAAACATATTTATTTACCATAAAAGAAGGTAATAGGGGCAATATAGAGGAATAAAAAAGACACAATATGTAGAATAGAAATGGCAAAATAGCTGATGAAAACACAGCCGTTTCAATAATTATATTAAATGTGAAGAGACTAAATAACCCAATCAAATGGAAAAGGATACCAAACTGCCTTAAAGACAGTATCTGTAAGAAATACACTTTCGCTGGGGGTGGTGGTGCACGCTTGTAATCCCAGAATTCAGGAGGCTAAGATAGGAGGATTGTGGTTCACGGACCGCCTCTGCTACTTAACGAGGCCCTTCGCAACTTAGTGAGACCCTGTTTCAAAATAAAGAATAAAAAATAGGGCTGTGGGTGTAACTCGAATGCCCCTGGGTTCCATCCCCAGAACCGAAAAAAAAAAAAAAAAAAAAAAAAAAAGGATGGGACTGGGTGTGGTGGCACTTGGGAGGCGGAGACAGGAGGATAGCACAGGTTCAAAGCACTGGCTTAAGCACTGGCTTAAGAGACCCTGTTTCCAAATAAAAATATAAAAAGTAGGTCTGGGAGCATAGCTTGGAGGTAGACGGGCTTCCAGGAACCCCAGTACCACCAAAAAATTAAAATAAAAATAAAAAATAAAGGATGGGGTGGGGGGGTGCACCATGCAAACAATAACCATAAGAGACAGAATGTCTGTCTTTATATTAGAAAATAATAGACACTGGGATATAAAATATTTCAAGAAACAAGAGGAATATGTCATAATGATTACCCAAATTACATGAACCAAATCTCAACATAACTGAGAGAAAAATTAGATATTTCCACATTGAGAGATGGGAGACTTCAATACACAATCCTCAGTAACTGGAGTTGCTGAAGCTGATCTGGAACCTGCAATCCTCCTGTCTCAGCCTCCCAAATACTGGGTTTGATAGGAATGTGCCACCATGCCCAGCTAAGTCAGTTATTGTAAAAAAGATAAAATTGACAAATGTTTAGCTAGACTGATTTAAATCAATAAAGGACGGAAAACAAAATTGTGAAAATTGGGAACAAAGGTGGGATATCACTAGTAGCTTTCCAGAAATTAAAAGAATTATAAGGGCATACTAAGAATAAATTTATTCCAATAAATTAGCAACTTATATGAAATGAATATATTTCTGGAAAGAAACAAGTCACCAACCTAATTCAAGAAGTCATTAAAAATATGAGTACATTTATCACAAATAAAAATATTGAATTAGTAACTTTAAATCTTTCCATAAAGAAAGCCCAGTCCAGATGGCTTTTCTGTTCTATTAAATATTTAAGTTCTATTAAGTATTTAAAGAAGAAATAATAAGTCTTCACAAAAATATTCAACAAAATAGGAGAAAAACTTCTGAACTCATCCTATAAAACCACTACTACCCTAATACTAGAGCCAGCCAAAAACATTTTAAGTCTACTGAGCAATATACCTCAAGAACACAAATGCAAAAGTCCTTAATGAAATATTGGCAAACAAGAACTTAGCAACATAAACATTACTATTCATCATGAAAGAGTGGGCTGCTGCCAGGGATGCATGTTGGTTAAGTACTTGAGAAATGAGTGGATACGATGCAGAGGCTCATAGGATAAGACACAAACAGTTCAGTTATCGCAAAAAAAAAAAGCAGAGACAGCACTTCAAAACCCAAACCCACTCATAACAAAACTCCCAACAAACCAGAAGCAACAGCAACTCCTCTAACCCACAAACCATCCGTAGCTACGGTCATATTCAAAGGAGACGGCCCCTGCTTTCCCCTTAGATCAGGACAAGACAGGGAAGCCAGCCCGCTGCATGGCCACTCAGGGTCCTGGAGGCTCAAGCAAAGGCAATAAGGTAAAACCCAAAAACAGAAGCATCAAGAATGCTGGGCATGGTGGCGCACGCTTGTCATCCCCACGCTTGGGAGGCGGAGACAGGATGATCACGCTGGTTCAGAGCCAGCCACGCTGGCTTAAGAGACCCTGTTTCCAAATATACAAATATAAAATAGGTCTGGGAGTGCTGGGAGTGTAGCCTGGAGGTAGAAGGGCTTCCAGGAACCCCAGTACCAAAAAAAAAAAAAAAAAAAGAAGAAGAAGAAGCATCAAGAATGGAGAGAAACAATAAAGCTTCCTTTATGCAGAGTTGATAGGACCCTTGGTAGAAAACACTAAGCAATCCACTAAAACTACTAAGTATTTGTTGACGGATACACAATAAATATTTAAAAATTGTATTTCTGTATACCAGGAAAGCAATCCAAAAATGAAATTAAGAAAATAATTCCATTTACATTAGCATCAAAAATTAAAAGATGTGGGAACAAACTTAACAGAAGAAATATAAAACTTACATGCTGAAAACTACAAAATACTGCTGAAAAATTTAAGAAAATCGAGATAAATAAACACTTTAACTTTATGGGTATAAAGACTTAATCCTGGTGAGATGGTGTGCTCCTCAAGCTGATCAACACCATCCCTATCAAAACCCCTGGAGGCTTTTTGGGGTAGGAATTGACAGGCTGATATTAAGTTTTATACTTTAAAAGCAAAAGACTTAGAATAGTCAAAGCCAGTTTTTAAAAATTAGAATAGATGTCTTTCAGCAGGAGGATGGGCAATGGCTGGCATGTGCACACAATTCAATACTGCTCATTAATAAAGAGGAATAAATCCTGGATACATACACCAGGGCGGAGCCTCAAATTCATTATGCCATGTGACAGAAGCCAGATCCACAGGGTGTATGCCATACGACTGTCTTTATGCGTTATTCTGGAAAAGGCAAAACTGTTGATCTAGGAAAGAGATTCCCCAGGGCCTGAGGGTGTCAAAAGAGGGCTTGCAAAGACGCAGGGGGTCTTGGAGGGTGCAACACTCGCTCACCTCTTCATGGTGGTGCTGGTCGCACGACTGTACACCACAGAGTGAACTCTCCTGCATATTAAAATGATAGAAGCTGGTTGTAAAGGTGCATGCCTGTAATCCCAATACTTGAGAGGCTGAGACAGGCAGATCACAGGCTTAAGGCCAGCCGCGGGGAGAAGTGAGATTCCCAGCAACTTAGTGAGACCCTGTTTTCAAAATAAAATCAAAGGGCTGGAGGTAGAATGACTCAGAGGTAGAATGACCCTAGGTCCAGTCCTCAGTACCATGAATAAATAAATAAATAAAGTAACTCAAGAATTATCTTCCCAAATGAAGTTATTGTGGGGATGAAGCTTAATGGCAAATTTGTTTGCCTAATATGTTCAATCTCTAACAGCACAAAAACAAACAATAAAAAACACAAAAAAGTATTTCTAAATGCCAAAAATAGCCAGGCATGATGGTGCAAGCTTGTAACCCCAATACTTGCGAGGCTAAGACAGGAGGATCACAGGTTTGAGGACAGCTTCAACAAATAGCAAGACTCTCATTAACCTGGTGAGCCCCTGTTTCAAAATAAAAAAAATAAAATAGGTCTTGGAGTGTAGCTCAGAGAGTAGAATGCCCCTGGGTTCAATCCTCAGTGACTGAAAAAAATAAAATAAAAACGCTAAAAGTAAATTTATTGTCTACTAATGCAAACCTTAAAAGATTCTATATACTATCTGGATATTATAAATAAGCACAATAGTTATTTGGGTATAAATTCATATAAATTAATCCGTTTATTTTTTATTTCTAATAAGGTGTTACTTGTATTTTCTGAAATCTTTTTTCAATACAGTTTTATGTTTCTTTTAATAAGCATCTATAATTAATTTTTTGATGTAACACTATTGGCATCTTCAAAAATATATATTGGTAAGCGACCTTGGAATTAAAATGTAGTACTACTGACACAGAGTTCTGACAAGTTTCTTTGGAGCCTGGTAGAACACTGCTCTTCCCAGCTGGGCTCCGTTCACGACACAGCCCTTACCCGTCATCCCTCTCCCTGCAAGTAAACATCTCTTTGTATACCTTGTTTTCTTAATGTTCCTGGAATACATCCTAACTTCATGGTTGGAATTGTTTAATTTTATGCTAAATATACAATACCTTAAAAATTCTGCAGCTACTTATAGAAAAACCTGAAAATGAATTCATCATTGCCACAAAGCAATTCCTGAGACACAGCATAAAAATAACAAGAGGGTGCCAACTGCAAAGAAAAACAGTAAGTCCCCTTTAAATCATCATTCTGTGCTGATCACACTGACCTAACCTAGAATTTAAATGGAATGGGAAGGAAGCCACCCACTCCAAGCCAGCCCAGTGGCCAAGAGTCAATAACAAGGCTGCTATTTTCAAGCTCTAGCTTTTTCCGGACCCACTACAAACAGTTCTAATTTAAGCTCCAGAGCACTCCAGGCTAAGAACACACAAATAAAAGGCAGAATTTCAATGCCAGATTTCATCCTCTATACAGGAAGTTCCTCTCTTTATATTCATTTACTTTATTTTAATGGGCCTATGTGTAAGGTATGTAGTCCGCTATGTAGAAAGGGATTCAAAGCATAATCCAGTTTTATTGGCCATACAAGTTTGCATTATTTACTAAATTATTTAGGCAGCTGGTTTTCTCTAGACAAACAAAATGCAATTATAAAAACAAAACAAAGCAAACACACAACAGCCAGGCGTGGTGGTGCAGCCTACTGTAATCCTAGTACTCGAGAGGTTGAGACAGGAGGATCACAGGTAAAGGCCAGCTTCAGTTTTTAATGAGACTCTCCGCAGCTTAGCAAGACACTTTCAAAATAAAATAGGGCTGGGAGTGCACCTTGGAGGTAGAATGCACCTGTGTTCAAACCTCATTACCAAAACCAAACAAAAAAGTTATGAAAGGGATTTAAGATAAAGGAGAAGAGAAGAGAAGAGAAAGAAGCCCAAGACTCAGTAAAAATAAAAAATAGCACTGAAAAATTTAAGGCCTCAAAAACAGAAAGACAACACTTTACGACAACCTGACTCAATTTCATGAAAATATCAACCTTTCAAAAATTAGTATATGTGTATGATTCTAATCCAATCAGAATTCTAGTTATTTTAAAATGAATAAAAACTATTTTAAGCCAGGCATGGTGGTGCATGCTTGTCATCCCAGTAGGCTGAGACGGGAGGACTGCAGTTCAAAGCCAGCCTCGGCAAATTAGTGAGGCCCTCCGACAACTTAGCAAGACCCTGTTTCCAAATAAGAAATAAAATTGGTCTTGGGGTATGAGTTGGAGGTAGAATGCCTCTGGGTTCAATTCCCAGTATCAAAAAAATTTTTTTTAAACATATATAATCTAAAGAGAAGAATAATTCCCTAAAATATAGAAAAAGAAAAAAATTGAGTTTCAAAAAGACTGTCATCGTATAAAGAAAACAGAGATCCGACACAACGGTCCTCATACGCTTAGAAGCGGAGATCACAATTGGAGGCGGCTGGAGTCTGTCTGAGGAGCAAGAGAAACAGGAATCGGCGGGGGTGGGGGTGAAGAAGAAGTCCGTGAGCTCGGCTTAGGGCCTGGAGAGAGAGCTCAGGGGTTGCTGGAGTGCTGCCACAGGGCCGACAGCAGCACAGAGAGTCCAGGTAGTGCTGGTGTTCAACCTGGCCAGAGCAGAGAGGCCTTGTCAATAACTCCTGACACCCAAGAGAGACGCCAGCAAAAGCCTCAGCACAAGGACCACATCCCAGAGTAACACCTGTTCTACCCCCACCCTCCCCAAGCTCGGAGCCAACCTCTGAGACCAGGTGGAGCTGACCAGCCAAGTCTTGCTCTGATACGAGAATCTGGAAAATATCCTAGGTTTCCCACAATCAGTGCACACACTAAATAAAAAGTCTCATCAGTTCTAAACAGGTTGAAGGCGATCAGGCGGAACTGAACTACCCAGTAGAACTGGTGCCGATAATGTGCGGAAGAGAAAAGAATCTGGAGTCCCACAGTGCATTATATCCACAATGCCTCTACTTAAAACAACAACACACACACACACAGAGAGAAACAAGGCAGTGAGCTTCATGGCCAGAGGAGACAGCAGTTGACAAAAACTGACCTGGAAACAGACGAGACATTGAATTTAGCAAAGATTTTTAAAATAGGTATGGCCATAATGTAAAGAATCAAAAGAAAATGTTTACATGTTAAAGAAGTCCTGAATAGAGACAGAGTCTCAGTAGAAAAGTGGAAGATACTTTTAATGAAAATTTTAGAATTAAAATATATAAAAAATTACAAAAATTATGTAATGATCTTAATAGAAGGCTAAGAATGGTAAAAGAAAAAGATAAGAAGGCTGATGAGGAACAAATAATTTGGATGTACGTTGCAAAAAGAAAAGATTCAGGACTACCTGTCTAGGAAAAAAAAAAAGTAGAGAAACATTACCGGGAGGGAAAACTCAGAAAGTGAAGTCACCATATTTTGAGGCATAAAAGATCAGGAACAAGTACTGTTCCAAAGGCATTTCATCTAGAGGAAAGCCCGGCACCCGGCTTAGGCTAAGCCAGCCCGGATTCAACTCCCGAGCCCCCCCCAGTCCGTGAACTGCCGTCCAGGCCGTCTGCTCTCTCCAGCCACACGCCCCGCCGCGGCAGGCGCTTCCCCCACAGGTATGTGGCTGAATGACGTGAGATGTTATGTGCAACACGGCACGGCTCTGCAACACGGTAAGCTCCTAATAAGAGAGCGTTTGTATCAGAGCCACAAAAACAGGAGTCCTACAAATGAACCATGGGGGTGTCCTACCCACGCACACAAGTGCTCTGCTTGGGCACTACGTCCATGCCTCCGTAGTGGCTGCCTATAATCATCGACAACTCCCAAAACGAGAGCCACTGGCCACAGGTGGCTACTGAAGGCAGGGGCGAGGGGACTCTGTATCTGTTTGCTGAATGAACTAAAGTCAAAAAATAACTCGAATGTGACTGACATACTTTAAAATGGTCTTTGTACCTTATTTACAACAAGGGAGGGGAACTGACGGCTTTCCGGGTAAGCCAAGCACCCTCTCAAAACCTTTTAGTAACTTTGTATTCAGTAAATACAAGATCGTGAGCCCCTGTTCATGGGCAGTATCTTATGAAATGGGGAGCGACGCAGTCGGGGGATAC
This sequence comes from Muscardinus avellanarius, assembly GCF_963383645.1. Lineage (NCBI taxonomy): Eukaryota > Metazoa > Chordata > Mammalia > Rodentia > Gliridae > Muscardinus > Muscardinus avellanarius. Next base: position 158,844,384 of record NC_137788.1, on the reverse strand, counting down.
CACTCGGGCTTGTCATTTCCCCCCAAAGACTAGAGACAGCTAGAGAACAAGGCTGAGTGCCACGTGGGGGGTCACGTGTGACCCACGCACGCACTCTACCACGGAGCCACAGCCCAGCCCCGAGACCCGTCGCTCGCCGTCAGGGCTGGACTGTCACATCCTCAGAGGCCTTTCCTGACTTTCAAAGTAGGACCGCCGCTTTTCAGTTATAGTGCCCTATCATTTATTTCTTGGCCTGCGTTTACTACAATTCATTTGGTGTATTTCCTTGCCTGTAGCACCGTCGCTGTGCCTCCTACTCGAAACTAAACTTCCTAGAAGTGGGGGCTTCTGCTCTAGCAGGACCTAGCACATGGAAGGTGCTCAGTAAATATTCTGAATTAATTGCTGAATTTTTTACATTGTGTCACTTGTTAGCTGACCACAGACAGACCTGGAGCTGCGCCCAAACATCATACTTACTATTTGCATTTGTCGCTCTGTAAAATGGTAACTGCTGCGGATTTGGAAGGTGACTCACAAACCCTTGAAAACAGAAACGGGAAATCCTAGGCTATCGCAGGGCTGCCACACACTCAACACACCTCGCGTTTACCTCGGTGCCATCATTATCTCTTCGCAGACAAGCATCGGAGCGTTCTACAAGAGAGCCTGCAGGAAGAAACAAGCTGCCCACATGCTAAGTAGCCCCGGGCTTTCATGTACTTCCAAATTCTTGTGTGTGATTTGCTGTAGCTGATAGTTTTAGAAAAATAAATACACGTAACGTACAAAGTAAAATCATGTAAGTGAATTTTATCAAGGCCCTCTAACGTTATATAAGTGCGTAAAAACCTGTTCTCCCAAGCCACAGGCTAGCAAAGCCAACCCAATGACATGCTTTCACTGGATTTCTAAAGTTCCTATTTTGGAATTGCCTCGACAGAGAATGATTCCAGATTCTAGGGATCAAATCCACCCTAAAAAGGATAAGGACGCACCACCACCTATTTTATTAAGGAGAACATGCCTGGAACTCTGCGGGAGTCCAAAAGAAAAGAAGACTCTTTAGAGCTTGAAGAAGATTGGCATCCTTGGAATTACGAGTTCAGAGACAGAGCAGAGGTATTCTCCTAACAAGAACGCGCTCCTGCCTTTGGGATTATTTGGAAACTCTATTAGGAGGTCTTATTTAAACTCAAAAACCATGAATCCTTGTCAAAATGAGTGTCTTCAAAAACAACTAATGTAAGAAAGAATGGTGCGACTTTATGAATATGGAGGCCAAGTCTTCTTACATAATTTCACATTTGAAAAGGTACAACAGATCCATCCAGGGTGGGAAGTGCATCCGGGCCTTCTTTGGTCCTTCTGATGGATTAGAAAGAGCTTGGACTTGGCTCACATCAAGAGCCACCAGGGCCGAGGGGCCTCTGCCAGCGTGCCCCCCTCCCAGCTCAGCCGCAGGGTGCCCTCCTGCAGCAGGAAGCAAGTGGTGTGCTTCAAGGGCACCAGGAGGCACTGGGGCACGGCTCAGCGGCAGAGCACTTGCCTAGCACGCACAAGGCCCTAGGTTCCATCCCTAGCACTACCAAAAGAAAAAAATACAAAACAAAATACCCCACCATGACTTAAATAGGTGTTGGAATCTATTCATCAATTATATTGGCTTTAAGAGACAAGGGTCTCTAAATATAAGCACAACTTGTGATTACACTCTTTATGCTCTTAGTCATACAATCACTAGGGTTTGCCAGTACAGGATACAATGGTCCATATTCATAAGGAACTTAACATTAATCATAAGGAGTTTAAAATTCATAACCGTAAATGTGTGGCGGGTTATGTTTAATAACAATCACATCTAAGAATTAAGTTAACAGTATCAGAAAGCACACTGAAAAAGCTAATATGTATTTTTCTAATATAAGCAATATATAAGAACTTTAAGTTAACAAATGCAAATTAGCCATTAAGAAGCTCTCTTAACAGAATATTCTTTTCTCTTTCTTTCTTTCTTTCTCTCTTTCTTTCTTGTACTGGGTTTTGAACCCAGGGGTAATTCTACCTCTGAGCTACAGCCCTAGCCCTATGTTTTATTCTTTATTTTGAAACAGGTCTCACTAAGTTGTGAGGGGCCTTACTAAGTAGCTGAGGCAGGCCGCAATCCTGCAATCCTCCTGCCTCGGCCTCCCAAGTACTGAGATTACAAGTGTGTGCCACCATGTCTGGCTCAGAATATCTATTCTATGTATCAAAGATAAGTAAATATTACTTGGGAGCTTTAAAGCCAAATAACCCTAAACATATGACATCTGAGAATCACAAGAGAAACTAATGTGAGTTAAGTATTTGTATCTAGGTGCCATGCTTGCCAATTAATTCCCCAGAGAAATTTTTAAATGCTAAAGATATTACTTCAAGAAAAATAAATCACCTTGTTTTGACATTTTACCTGGCACTTCGTGTGTAAAAAGTTATGCCTTAGAATCTCACTCAGCTTTCTTCAAAATAAGTAGTTCCTCAGGTGCTTACTGAGTATCTAACCAAATAATCGATTTGGTATCTGAGCTCCCTCGCAAAATACCACAGAGAATATGGCAGAAGGCAAGAAAAAGTAACGAGAAAGTGTTTTTGCTACAGCAATGGCAACTACCTGCTAGAGAGAAGAGGCATATTATCCACTCTTCAGACAAATCCCGTCTTTGATTTTTAAAAGCGTTTATTCTGAAACTTGGCATCTTTATTACTGCCTTATATCGGCACATCAATTTCTACTTGGAAAAACCCTTTATCTTCCCCATTCTGCAGGATACATGGAGACCACATAGGCAGGTTTTCATTTCATGTTGTATTTTAGTGCCTGTCTATTTCACAGATTTCTTCCAGGTAGGTTTTTTCCTCTTTACTGAGGTAACACAAAGGAGTTTTCAGGCTTTGACTTGAACAAAACCACTAGGTGTCCATTGTTGGCATAAAACTATTATAATCACCGCCTCAAGAAATATCACAGTATTATCGACTAGAATAAAAAATTTTTATTTCATTACTTTGCAGAGAATAACTAAAAGCAATTCATATTTTATTCTCTGGAAAGAATGATATAATGATGACTGCTTTCAATTTCCAAACTCAAAATAGGCAAAATTTTTTCTTCTCTCTTTTTTTGGGGTGTATGTGTCTGTATAAGGATACTGGGGATCAAACCCAGAAGCATTCTAACTCTGCGCTACGCCCAGCCCTTTTTATTTCTTATTTTTAAATAGGGTCCTTCTCGGTTGCTCAGGGCGTCACTTAATTGCTGAGCCTGAACGCAAACTGTGATCCTTCTGCCTGAACCTCCCAAGCACTGGGATTGTGGGCATGCACCGCCACGCCTGGCAAAATAAGGAGACATTTTAATGAGAAAATATTTAGTATATATTTTCCATATCACCAAATTGATTCATTTGGACTTCACTGAATTTCCCATAAGGAAAATAATATCTCTGAAAATAGAATGGTTGATGATCTCTGTTGATATAATAGTTGAGAAGCACTAGAAAAAAGCATGCTATTTAACAGAAATTATGTAATTTAAAACAATCCCCCCTCAATTAAAATAATTTCACATTAAAGCTGAAGATAATTTCTAAATACATACCCTTTGTAAAAAAGAGTAAGGCACCAGCATTATTACTATTTCTATGAGAAAATCTGCATTAGAGATTTCTGATTTGCATATTTGGGTTACAGTCTTAGCATTAGGGAGGCAGAATGAAAATGCAAAGTCCTCAGAAGTGATTAAGGGTAGAAATATAACAGGGCACAAAAAGACCTCCACTTTTAAACTCTTCTACGCTGTTTAAATTTTTATTTCTATGCCCCTGTGTTACTTTTATAATCATAAAACTTAAAGTAATTACACACTAATGTAATATACCTCATCATATACTTGTGAGTCCTTAGAATTAGAAATAAAACAATTCTAAAAACCCGTTACATTGCTTTTTAAAAAAATTTTTATTAGTTGTATTTATTTGACCTAAGAATGATACCACAGAAATTTGTGATTAAAATTCTAAAAACCTTGTTTTCTAATATTTCAGTTCACTGCAATACCACACAAACAAAATGAAAATTTAATAAATCTGTACATATAGTGCTTCTATGCAAATCTACTGCCAAGATCTGCCACTGTAAGATCAAAAAATTCAAATAGCTGAGGCTGTTAGTACAGTGAGACCCTATTTCAAAAATAAAGAATAAAAAATAGGGTTGGGGCTGTAGCTTGGAGGTAGAATGCCTCTGGGTTCCATCACCAGTACCATAAAAAAAAAAATCAAAGTATATACAGTTTCTGTCAAATATAAGTATCATTGAAAATTGTATTGTGCTTCTAATGAGAACATGAAACATGCATTTATTTGGATTTCTATTTATCCCCCAATCTTTGCAAAATACTACAAAGAGGACTATTGCTTTGCTGCAAGCTAGTCAATCAGAGCAGAGCTCAAAATCTCTTACTGCGCTCTATAATTCTTGTGGTGTGCACTGCATTGCAAAGTTTTCAAATGCTGCTCAACAACAGGCAGTAACAGAACAGTAGAATGAAAAGAATAATAAAATCTCGTAAGCACATAGGAACGTCTATCAGTTCAAATTGCATAGTCATATATTTACATATGTATATATATGTATATATATGTGTGTGTGTATATATATATATATATATATATATATATATATATATATTAGAAGTGCTTTGGGTACAAATAAAATTTCCAAGATCACTAACATTTTCCAAGTTAAATTTATGCTCTATGCATCCTACTCTTTGAACTGGCAGTTTAGTAAAAAGTTTAAAATTAGGTCAAAACAACACACACGCAAAAGCAGTTTCAAAAGCACTGAGACAATGGGCGACGTGATCCCTGCGGCACTCCATGGAAGCCAAGCGTCTGCAGCGATGGCTCCCACAGAGCCGTGGCCCGCCGGCCCTGTGCAGCAGCCTTTCACATGAACACCCGTTTAGAGCAGGGTCCTAGGGTCTAATGAGTTTAGGCAAAACCACACGCCGCCCGGTTTGTCATAATGCATTTTAGCAAATTCCAGCGCAGTCACCTAGCTGGAAACCCAGCCCTGCGGCTCACCGGCAGCGCTCACTCGCCTGGCCAGGGTGCACTCTTTTCATAGAGCTGGTAGAGAAGGTTTGGAAAATGCTAATAGTCAACATTTTAAGGCACATTTTCCCTCTCTGCTCCATAGGAAGGGCCTGGCACTCTAAGTAATGTTCTATTTTTCTCGTTTGCATAAGAAAAATAAAAAGGAACTATTCTGGACTCTACTAAAGGGAAAGCAAATAAGAATGGGATACAGAATTGGAGTTTGTTTTGGCACTCACGGGCACTGTAATACTTGAGCCCGTGCAGCCTGTGTGAGGTCCTGATCAGTGGAACCGTAGGCTGTCACCTTAGGGAGAAACCCTTCCTTCGTATTCCAGCTTTTATTAGCCATGGTCCTTTCAACGCAATCCCGCAGCTCTTTTTATTTTCCACTTGCTGTCCTGAAGGATGTTAAAAGAGTTTTCTGGTTAAATCTTACCTTAAATCTGTCTTTTAGTCCTCTCCCTCCCACATCAGCTTTCTGCTTTCTCCCCTCTAAGCAAGAGCATCAGGCCCTAGAGCCCCTGTTCCCACTACAGTAGTAGTACTTAAAAGGTTTCTTAAACATATGGAATGGGCCAAGTCCATAACCCCAGTCAAAACTTCCATAAAAATATGACTTCTGTTATTCACAGACAAGCAATTCTACCACGGAAAATCTTCACAATGGGAGTCCCAATCAGAACACTATGAAGCTCAAGGGGGTAAGGCCCTTCTGGTTTGAAATGACTTGGCAAACATATATACGCTCGTCATTCAATAGTATTTCATTTGTATCCCTTTTTGTTAAAAGACAAAAACAGTATAAATAACAAATTGTATTTTATATGTGACTTTAAGTATGACTGAAATGATTTTATATGATCTTAAATTTAGATGTTTTTCAACATAATTACAATAAGCATTATAAAAAGCTTATTAGATGCTGGGCGTGGTGGCGCATGCCTATAATCCCCATGCTTGGGCGGCAGAGGCGGAGACAGGAGGATCACGCAGGTTTGAAGCCAGCCGTGCTGGCTTTAAGAAACCCTGTTTCCATATAAAAAGTATAAAATAGGTCTGGGAGTGTAGCCCGGAGATAGAACAGCTTCCAGGAACCCCAGTACCACCAAAAAAAGAAAAAGCTTATTAGAGTCAGGTGTGGTGGCGCACACTTGTAATCCCAGCGCTCCTAGCAATTTAGTGAGATCCTGTTTCCAAATAAAATAGAAAATAGGTCTGGGAGTATAGCCTGGAGATAGAAAGCCCCTGGGTTCCATCCCCAGCAACACACACACACACACACACACACACACACACACACACACACACACACACACTTATTAGATGAGCAGAACTTAAAATGTTTATAGGAAACCTGAGTTCATTCCACTAATGGCAAACAAAATCTGCTAATTTGATATTTTATTCATTTTTTTTATATGTGATCCTTTATTTGGTACTAGGGTTTGAACCTAGGGCCATTCTATCGCAGAGCTAAAGCCCACCTCTTTTTTAATTTTTTTAGTTTTTCCTTTGAAATAGCATCTCCTTAAGTTGCCTATGGTCTAGCTAAATTGCTGAGGCTGGCTTTGAACCTGCAATCCTCCCGTCTCAGCCTCCCGTGTACTGGGATTACAGGCATGTACCACCACTCTCAGTTTATGCATGATACTTTTGACATGACACAAATTCATATTTTGAAGTAAAAGTCTCATGCATGGGAAACAAGCTACAAGTAGTAGTGTTTCTGGAACTTTTCTCTCTCTTCTTTTTTTGGGGGTTCAATCCAAGGACTCTGCTCATGTTACTGTCTCACCTTCATCATGACCATTTTCATAGCTGGTGCTTAACAGAATTACTATCTCAGGATTTCAGTGAACTTCAAACCTTACTATATCCCCCTCATTACTCACAAAACAGCAATGGCTACTTTGTCCAAACACTAGTTAATAATTTTAAAATATGATTGGTTCAAAGCATATGAACTTCTAACTATTTGTGGATCTACAATGATTTCAATATTAAAAGTTTAACGAACAAGCATGTGGCTTGCCAGTGTTGGCACACGATCCTGGAATTCTGCTTCCCATCAGAAATATCTTGGGATACTAGTGACTTCCACTGGAAGTTTGTTTTGAAGCCTATAATTAGAAAGTAATGAAGTTCATTAGGTTGATGATTCCAAACACCTCGCCATGGTTGGCATCTCAGAAACAACACAGAAAACAGTAGCCCCTAAAACAATAATGTTCATAGACTGACTTTTCTGTTGCTTAGGCATTATTGTCTGCTGACTTGCTGTGGTCCTCAATTATGGTCCATATTTTAAATAAATAATTGACACTGAATTGTACTGTGCTATTCGAGTTGTGACTAAATAATTGTTGCTTATTTGTTTACAGTTTTTATGATAACATCACAGTTTTCTCATCCCCTGAAGAGTGGACAACCTACAAAAACCATTTTCTGGCCTTGATTATTTTATTCCCTTAGAGTAAAGAATAAAAATTGATGTTGATATCCAAAGTAAACAGAATCCGGGATTTGAAGTTATCTATACATGTATCTTGATGCTTTCTGAGAAAATTATAATCAAAGATTTACATTTGCCTTTGATTATATATCTAGAAATAACTGCAAAAATAAGAAAAAATCCATTGTTCTGAATGAGCTACACTTCAGAAAAACATCAAGGGCGGTAAAAAGAATTCTAGAACTATGTTTGTGCAACGAGGTGGGGGGACCTCAGTAAGCCTCTGGCTCCACCTGCTTTCAGTTGACTTTGAGTCCCTGCTTCCGGGGCCTGCAGCTGAGCGCTGTGTTTTGAGTCTCCCACTCGCTTTGCTGTAGATGACGCCTCTGGCAGAAAGCAGCCTCCAACAGGGTACCCTGATCTGTAACGGCTGCGCTTCATTATCTTCCCTACAAAGTCCTTTTCCCATCATCTTCCCTTGTTCTTGGGGGACAGCTGCCTTTACCTATCTTTCCCTGTTCTCTGATTAAACCCGCCTTTTCTATCCTAATAATTAACTATAGGGTTAGCTATTCCCAGGAAAAGGAATTTGAAAGACATGAATAGTAAGACTTTCTAATCAGTACATTTTTTTTAGATTTACACACCCCAGAACATCTGGTGACCTACAGATAACAGCAGCCCTGTTTCAGAAAATCTGACAAAACTGCTGGTGGAAGATGGCATCGGCCGCAACCACAGTAGCAACAGCTGGCAGTGGCCGAATAGGATGCTGAGAAACCCTGGACAACAGATTTTGGTTTAATATCTGATTGGGACAACATACAGAGACATTTCCAGCCATGACTTCCTACCTAAAAATAAGAGAGAAGAGACCAGGTCTAAAGCCAGCAAAGGTTGGGCCCAGAGTCTGCAGCATGGTGAGGCTGGGACTGGAGCCAGTGAGACTGGGTCTAGAGCCTACTATGGGGAGAGGCCAGGTCTGGAGCCAGTGAGGGAGGGCCCGGAGCCTGCCGCAGGGCAAGGCTGTGTCTGGAGCCAGTGAGGCCGGGTTTGGAGCCTGTCAGGCATCAGGCTGGGACTGGGGTCTGCTCCACAGCAAATGGCCAGCAGGTCCCTGCCACCGTGTGGTCAGGAAGCACTAGAAGCTGCTGCTGCCTCACCTCAGCAGATTCCCAGATCCAAGTGAGCTCTATTAAAAATAAATCGGTTGTGAGTGGATTTTTTTTTTTTTTTTTTTTTTTTTTGGTGGTACTGGGGTTCCTGGTAACACTTCTACCTCTGGGCTACACTCCCAGACCTATTTTATATATTTTTAATTTGGAAACAGGGTCTTTTAAGCCAGCGAGGCTTGCTTTGAACCTGCGTGATCCTCCTGTCTCGCCTCTCAAGCATTCGCCACCACACCCAGCTAGGATCATCTTGTCAGAGTTACTCACTTTCTGGTTTTCAGGAATTCAGTAAGTAGTAATAAGTGTGGAAATTAAAAGAAGGACTTCCAAGGAAGAAAGAAACTGTAATTAATTGGATGTGGAGAAATAGAAGCTCTAATACATTGTTGGTGGCATTGCAAGTTGGTGCAACCACTTTGGAAACAGTATGGAATATCCTCAGAAGAAGGAAATCTAACTTGCCATATGATCCAGCAAGACCACCTCTTGTATCTACCAAAAAGAATAAAACCAAAATACCAAACTAATGCATGAACAACCATGTTCACAGCTGCACAGTTCACCATGGCCAAACTGTGGAACCAGCCAAGATGTCCTTCAATGGATGAGTGGATTTCAAAACTATGGGATGTGTACACAATGGAATTTTGCCCAGCCATAAGAGAGAACAAAATTATGGCATTTATAGTGAATTATCACAAAAAATAAGAAATCAGATGCTTTTCCTAATGTGCAAAAACTAGGGAGAAATGGGTAACAGGAGGAACTCTAGATGCAGAAGGGACCCTACAGAGGAGCAAGTAAGGCGACCTATCTGAGGGGATGGGAGGGGGGAGAGGGAAACTCTGTAAAGCACATGATGTACTGAAACATATCAGAGTCAGTCAGGAAGCCCAGCATGGGTAGGAGGGAGAGGGGGAGGGGTTAGGGATGGATAAGGGCTGACTGGGTGATGTGTGCATGTATATCTCCACAAGTTTTGTATCCCATTAAGATGTATGGCTACAATACGCCAATAAAAATTTATTAAAATAAAAAAGAAAATTAGACCAACTAAAATTTATAACCACCCAGGCACCCCGGTGCTGCCCTTTTGATGTGTTCTCCCATCCATATCCCTATAAAACCTTTGTGCCTGCAATCCCTCAGCAAGATGGCTTTTTAGGACAAGAGTCTCCATCTTCCAACTTGTGGGGTTATTGCCAATAAAGCTCTTTCTTCCCCATCATCAGTCTTTCTCTTTAATTTTGGCTTCATCAGGTGACAGTGGAATCTGACCTTTTTGTTGTTACACTTGAACTAAGACTAATTAGCAAGCAAACGACAAGTAAAAGTCTCCCATCTTCTCCACTAGGAAACTGATGTTCTAACACCCTAGTGAAGAACTTTCAGCCCAGGTTAAGTGAAGGATGTAACAAGGTTTTCACACACTTTAAGGTGGTTTACATACTCAGACCTTCACCCCCCCAAAAAATCCCAGTAACTGAAAGAACAGGAGAAACACATTCTCAATGTTTTTGCCAATAACTGTGAACACAGAAACTTGCCCAATAACTTTGGAATAGGAGAAATGTCAGAGAAATCAGGGACAGAAAGATACTGTCACAAAACTCATAAGAAAAAAATATAGATTCTACAGCTGTGTGAGTTCTTAAATATTTTTAAACAGCTGATTAAATAAACAGCATGAGAATATTTCAAAAAGAGTGGTAGCCAAAGGCAGCACAAAGAGCTTAACTTAGTTTCACCACCAAAAACAAGAATAACACTGGACAAAACTGGACAAAACAAACATTTCAGGGCTCTAGAAATCAACCCAAGGCAGATAATAAATTAAAAATGCTCATCCTGAAACACCTGTAAAGCTTCATCAAAAGCAGTGCTATACACAGCCTTCTCGTGCTTAGCATGGCTCCTATTCTATCCTACCCCTCAGCTCAATCTGCAAGAAAGGCAATACACTAAGGCACTGCTGACTACCGAAACCAGCAGCTTGGCTACCAGAGGTGACACCTTTGAATTGGGGCAGGGACCAAAATCCCACAGTTTTGTAAACTAGAAGTAGCAAACACTGTGAGTAGAGGGGGAAAACACTGCCAACCAAGAATTTTATACCCAGCAAAACTCTCTTCAAAAATAAAGTCAAAATAAAGACATTCTAAGATTTAGAAAAAGAAAATCCGTTGATAGCAGATATGCTCCCGTATGAAATACTATGAAATATTAGAGTTGAAAGAAAATGGAAAAAGAAACAGCAGTAAGGAAAGAAGTTCCTTTAAATTTACTGAGATGGACCAGGAAATTATCTACTCTAAAGAATGTTCTGCATGGGAAAAGAGTACGCATTCCACTTCTGCTGCATGGACTGTTGTTAATTCAAGTTGGCTGACAACATTCATGTCTCATATAGCCTTATTTTCTACCAGGTGCTAACAAAAGAGTATTAAATTATTCAACCATAAGTTCTTTATTTCCTCTATCAATTTTGGGATTTTCTGCTCTATTTTGGGCCTCTTATTAAATATGCATATGTATGTAATTGTTTTATCTTCTTGGTCTATTAATCCATTTATTCCTATGAATTCTCCTTCTCATTCATTCATTCATTCATTCATTTAATGGTATTGGGGGTTGAGCCCAGATACACTCTACCTGAGATATACCCCTCAGTCTTATTTTATCTTTTATTCTGAAAAAAGATCTCACCAAGTTGCAGAGGGCTTCAATAAGCTGCTGGCGCTTGCTGCAAACCTGTGATTCTTCCTGTCTCAGCCTCCCGAGTTCTGGGATTGCAGGTGTGCACCACCATCTCAGCTATGAATTCTCCTTATGTCTGATATTTCTCATCTTACAATCGATTCTATCCATTCTTAAAAGAGCCACTGCAACTAACAGCTTCTGTTTACATGGCATGTTTTTTGTTCCCTTTACTTTTGGCCCCATTTGTGTCTTTGAATCTAAACTGTGTCTCTTTTGACAGTTTGCTAGTTTGGACCTTGATTTATTATTAAGTTGAAAAACCTCTGCCTTTTGATTGCTGTGTTTAGACCATTCATAATTAATTAATTACTGACAAGGTTATATTCATACCTGTCACTTTGTTATTAATCATACCTTGTGTCATCTTCGCCTTTTCCCGTTACTATTTTTATCCGACGTGTCTTTATGCATTGCTGTAATGCTTTTACTAACTTTACAGATGTACTCATTAAGTCATTTTCTTAGTGGATGTTGTAGGGATCAGAAAACATGTCATTACTCACTGTACCTTTCAGGGTAACACTGGTTTAATTCTAGTAAAACAACAAAGCTACTCCACTATAGCTCCATTTCACCTTTCTCACTGTAATTATTACTAAACAATCATGCTTTTTAGAAACACATATGCACATACGTATTTATAGTTCACATATATACTTCCAGGGCAGGAGTTAACAGTGTTGTGTGTGTGAAGGGCCAGGCACAAGGGCTTTTGGCTCTGGAGGCCACATAGTCTCTGTTGTATATGCTTGCTCTTCACTGTGGTGGTGGTGGTGGTTATTTATTTATTTATTTATTTTTGTGGTACTGGGGTTCCTGGAAACTGTTCTACCTCCGGGCTATACTCCCAGACCTATTTTTATATTTTTATTTGGAAATAGGGTCTCTTAAGCCAGCGCAGCTGGCTTCGAACCTGCGCGATCCTCCTGTCTCCGCCTCCCAAGCGCGGGGATTACAAGCGTGCGCCACCATGCCTTGCTGTGGTGGTTGTTTTCAAGCACTCTTTAAAATGTAAAAATTGCTGGGCATGGTGGCACATGCTTGTAATCCCAGACTTGGGAGGCTAAGACGAGGGTCACAGGTTCTCGGCCGGCCTCAGCAACTTAGTGAGGCCCTAGACAACTTAGCGAGGCCCTATTTCAAAAATAAAGAATGGAAAATAGGGTTGGGGTGCAGCTCAAAGGTAGAATGCCCCTGGATTCAATCCCCAGTACTGCAATAAATATGTAAGTAAATAAATAAATAAAAATCATTCTTGAACCTGGCTAGATTATTTTTATTCTGTGCAGTACTGGGGATTGAACCCAGTAGCATTCTGCCTCTGAGCTACACCCCTGGCCCTACTTGCTGAGGCTGTCCTTGGCCCTGGCATCCTCCTCTCTCAGCCTCCCAAGTACTGAGATTATAGAAGCACTCACAAGTTTATACCTTGAAATGCTTGTCCTGTGAAAAAGATGTAAGAGTAAGCTTTTAGTGCAAGAAGCTAGAATAAGAAAAATTAATCAAATCTAAAGTGTACCTGGAAAAGATCATTTTCAAAGTGTATCATGATATTCAAAGGATTGCGAAGCACTACCTTAGCAAAGCTCTCACATGTAGGCATCAGCAAACAATACAGACAGTATCATATCCACCATCCGCAAATAAACAACAACAAAATACAAGGCCCGTGACCTTCGTAGCAAAGAGTGTGCTTCTCACCCACACACTGGTTTTTAAATACCCTCTCCAGGAGAAGAAGCTAGGGCTGAGGTGCACAAAGTACAGATGAGCTTGGAATATTCTGGGATTGCAGAGAACACAGATCAAACCAGAGACCCATGGCCACAGCAGGGACCATTGGAACCACGAAAGAACAGCATCGTTTATTAGCCATGGAACAAAGTGCTCACGAATTCTTATTGGCATAAATAAAAAAGAGATAAAAACTTCTTTACAAAATTCCAGTTAACTGTAGAAGGGCTAGATGTGGTGGTGCACACCTGTAATCTAGAACTTGGAGACAGGAGGATCCCAGATTCAAAGCCAGTCTCAGCAACTCAGCAAGGTCCCACACCTTAGGCCCTTTTTCAAAACAAAAAAATAAAACAGGGCTTGGAGTGTAGCTCAGAGGAAGAATGTCCCAGAGTTCAATCCCAGTACCACATAAAAATATAATACTAATAATATTGATAATTCTAGATAAGGGAAGCACAAATAGTTTTGTTATGCAAATATCAGAATAATTATTGTTGTAGGCAAGATCCACCAACAGATGCTAAAACAGGAACACAAAAGTCTGAAGAGAAATAAGCACACTAAAAGCGTCTCAAAGTGGCTCTGAGAATCTTAGCAATTACAAAAGGAAAAATGGAAAATGGGGGAATCTAGCAGTCACTAACGTACACAAGAGATCAAGTAATAAGACCTTCCCCCACTACGATGCCCTGAGAGGGACACAAGATCATTTCTATGGTGTTCTGGGCAAAAACACATAATCGAAATCTACTATTAGATTCTATACGAGGAAAGATCAGATTCTACTTAAGTCTATTCCTATGCTAAGAATCCAGGACTCCTGAGGTAATGAACCTATACCAAAGCTTTTTAAAGATCTGATGATGGGAAAGGTACAAAAAGATAACAAAAGGCAAGAGTACTACATAAGATATAAAATATTAATTGCTCAAAATGTTATAATAAGGGGGTGTTCTGAGTCGCAAACAGACTTAATACGTGACGAATAAGAACGCCAAGTGTCCCAGGTAAGAGACAGTACGACAAATCTCTTCTGGATACCAAGATAATAAGTAATTCTTCTTTAAGATTTGACTATTAGACTATAGTAGTTTATTTTAAGATTTCTTTTCCATCTTCTACTGCAGAAATGCGTATTTTGCCAATTCCCTTAGTTTTGCTCATTCAATAGTAATTGACTTCCTACTTACAGGCAAACACCATCAAGTGTTATGAAAGCTACAAAGGCAAATATTAACCATCTTGTGGCCTAAAATTGCTTCCATGGTGTCTGATGCTTTTAAATGTAAGACTTTGAAGCTTCGCCTTGTTATTATAGTAAAAGCTTCGGCGACCTTAACTGACTATATCCTACTTGGATACGGAATTCCCTGAGACTCTCAATTGTGATTTTTACAGAAATCACCTCTTCATTGGGTTTTCCACTTTTACCACTCAATAAAGCATCCCTGAAGACTATAATTTAGTTTTGCTTGGGTTAGAACTTTATATGATTATAATCCTGTAATATGCATTCCTTCGTGGCTGGTTTCTTTTGCTTATAGCTGTATTTGTGAGACTCAAACATACTGCTGAATGTGGCTACCTAGTCCTCTTTTGTTGTATATGAATTAACTACTTCCATCCTTTTACCATGTTATGTGACATTTGTGCTATTTCTAGCTTAGGGCGATTATGAACCTTCTGAGCTTGGTGAACATTACCACACACATCTTTTTTCACTCAGTCATGGGAGTAGAACTGCATGGCCACAGGCGTGAATAGCATCGCTCTCATACGGCACAAGGCCCTGCAGCTCCGCGGGCTCTTACATCAGTCCTATCAGTCATTTCAAGTCCTTCTAGTTGCTCTTTGGTGCTACTTGGTGCATTTCCCTGATCAATAATAAGGCTAAGCATATTAATGTACATTTATTAGCCATCTGGATTTCCTCTTTGGTGAAGTGCTGTCCAAGTCTCTTGCTGACTTTTTAAGCTAAACTGGTGGTCTTTTTCATTTTGATTGGCAAAATTTCACTATAGATAAAAGTCCTTTGTCAGTTATATGTATTGCAAATATCTTCTCCCACGTGAGACTTAACTTTTTCATTACTTAATTTACGCCAGAGTTCTACAAACTATGGCCAGCATGCCAATACAGGCCCATCTGCTTTTGCATGGGACAGTGTTAGGAGAATACGCCACACAAGTTCATTTACATATTATCCATGACATCTTTCATGCTACAACAGCTCGGCTGAGTATTTAGGGCAAAGAGCACACTGCCTGAATGACAGGCCCTTTACAGAACAACTAGTGATGTATGCATGTTAAAAATTAACGAAGCTTGCCGGGCGTGGTGGGCACGCTTGTAATCCCCGCGCTTGGGAGGCGGAGACAGGAGGATCTCGCAGGTTCGAAGGCAGCCGCGCTGGCTTAAAAGACCCTGTTTCCAAAATAAAAAATATATAAAAAGTAGGGAGTGTAGCCCGGAAGTAGAAGGGTTGCCAGGAACCCCAGTACCACCAAAAAAAAAAAAAAAAAAAAAAGAAGTTAGATGGGAAACTGAAGGAATTTAGATAAACAAGGAGAGAGAACAGGAGAACAGTAAAGGGGATCGGGGGGAGAACTGATGAAGGAAACAGTTCAAACAAGGCTGTGGCCACATATGAAGCTGCCACCACCAGCCTCACTGACATGCACGGAGGTGGCGGCGTGCTGGGACCTAGAAGGAACACAGGTGCGGGGTGCACGTATGCCTGCGTCACGTGGACCGCACCAGGATGCCTAAGTGCAATGCACCAACAGAGGCATATTCAAGAAAACCTCTCCAAATATGAATGAACAGGATTAGAATCTTGGGCCTCTGATGCCAGGGCAGGGCATCTACCTGCCTTATTCAGATATTCACAAGTCACGGATAGACCATTTTAGAAACTATTTCTACAGATAAGTAACATTCTCACAAGAATGTTGTGTTTGGTATCCATTCTTCCTTATGTATTCTTTTGTATGGGAAATCTTGCAGATCCTAAAGTCAGCACGACTTTACATGAACTCCGTCCTGCTCCACACTGGTCGCTCCTGCCGTGGTCTGGAGTCTGCACACTGCATCCAGACCCTCACAGCATCCCAAGTATCAGAGCTCTGCCTTTCCATCTGTCAAATGTCCTATTAGGGGTAAGTTACTTTTTCTCTCAATGAAAATATGCTCCTGAGTGACTTGTCTCTAGTGTTTACACAGTCTAAAACCAAGTGAATAAAGATCATCAAAGGAGACAGGTGGCCCTCATCTGACAAAGAAAGGCAGAGGCTCAAAGAAATGCAGGCCAGTTTAGAAAAGAAGCGAGCCGACTTAAGGCTCGCCTCCGGACTCAGAAGCAGTGGGCCTTAAGAACAAGTATGTCAGACGAGGTGCGTCAGCAAGAAGGGAGTGAGCTGTGCTCAACAGGACAGACACCACTGCGAGCGCACCGAGGAGCCGAGGACACTGGTGCACGGGACAAATGGCAGGCACAGACCACGCAGCCACTGAGCCAGGCCCACCATGCTCTTAGGGGTTAGTATTGTGTTATCAATTCCTATGGCATTTTGGAAGGTATTACAAATGCATAAAACCACTGCTGGGAATTAACAATTTTTACTCACTTCATTTTACTAAAGAAAACAAAGTTAGGAAAAAGTATGAAAAGTAATTTTAAATTTTGACAAGTAAATAATACATCGTCTTGTATGTATGTGTGTTTAAACAGAACGGACTTTATGTAGGTGGCGGTTTAGCCGGGTTCCTTTAAATAGTTAGGGACTTGCGAAGTGCAAACGCTCATGTAACATCATCTGTGTTTTCTTCAAATCCCCATCGGTCCATTTACTAAGAAACCCATGCTTGCTGGCCGGGCGCCGGCATACCAAACCTGCCCAGTCGTGCATAGTTTTATTTCTGTTACTAAATTAGGAAGCCGAAGTGGGCAATGTCTGGGCCAACAGCAAACGGAACAGGCTCAGCATCATTAGTCCAGAAGTCTCCTTAAAAGCCAGGTCATTACAAGATATTTAATTTTTAATTAGAGATACCAAAGTAATTTTGCCTAATAAGGAGCAATAGCAAGAAATAATTAAATGAAGACAATAGGGGGAAATGCAATTGTTTAACAGAGTATTCTTTGGAATAGCTTTAATCATGATGTCGAAAATGAATTAACCACCTCCACTCAAGGCTTAACGTCTCAACGGCTCAGACCAAAATACTGTTGACTTAAGCCGGGGTGGTACACGACTGTAATCCCAGCATTCAGGGGGTTGTGACGGGAGGACCGCGGTTCACAGACAGCCTCAGCTACGCAGAGAGGCCCTTTGCAACTCAGTGAGACCCTGTTTCTAAAGAAAGAATAAAAATTAGGGCTGGGGGTGTAGCTTGGAGGTAGAATGCCCCTGGGTTCCATCCCCAGACCTGTCAAAAAAAATAAAAGAAAATAAAGAAAAAAAAAGAAAAAAAAATGCTGTCGAAGTTATCCACCACAACTTTTGCAAAGATGTGCTAGCATGCTTTATGCACAGCTCAGTTTAGAGGAAGTAGGGAGAGTGTTCAAGGAGGCGGGAGTAGAGAAACGCAAAGAAGGATTTCAAGAAAATAAAACCACTATTTATTTTCAAATTATTTATAAATGACACAAAAATATGGAGAGAAAAACATGCAATTTTCCTTTTCCAAGTTTTACCGGGCTTAGCATATCACAAGGTGTTTTTTTAAAGATAAGGGCTGTTAATTAATGCTTTTTAAAGTATTTTAAACATACCATAATAATTAATCAGAAGCTAATACTTGAATCCTGAAGGTATAAGAGCTTTAGTTCAAGCAATATCTTAATATTTTTCTAATAAACAGTTCTATTAAATATTCATAAATTCCCAGGGGCATTCCACTTCTGAGCCACATCCCCAGCCCTGTTTTTTTTTTTTTTAACAGTCTTGCTAAGTGGCTGAGGGTCGCACTAAGTTGCTGAGGTTTGAGGCTGGCTTCGAATCTGTGATCCTTCTGTCTCAAAATATTCACAAATTTTAATGTAGTGGTAGTTATACTCATAAATTTCAAAACATTTTATTTTGCTTTAGTCCTGTAAAATATAAAATTAAATGAGTATTTGCTATGAAATCTATACTCTTATGTGAATGGTTTATGTATTTAAAAACCAGATTTAGAAATTACAGAAAATTAAATATCAAAGTTTGAGGACTTTAACTGATCC
Source organism: Muscardinus avellanarius (assembly GCF_963383645.1). Lineage (NCBI taxonomy): Eukaryota > Metazoa > Chordata > Mammalia > Rodentia > Gliridae > Muscardinus > Muscardinus avellanarius. The sequence goes on along the minus strand of NC_137788.1, from coordinate 158,825,913 downwards.
CGGGAGACGAATCAACTCACAATACTAATTCCCCATCCTTTGCAATATGGGAAGTTCGCTTGTGTTAATAAGGAAGCCAGCGAGCTGAACTCTTCCCGTAGCCCCTAACGGCTGGGTATGCATGCACCTGTCTCTTTTTATTCTCTTCCGTGGTCTCCGCAGGGCTTTGGGGGGCACTCGGGTGGCCTGGTGTGCATCCAGAGCCACACAAGCCTTCGCCCCTGCCACTCACCCCCACCCACCGCCCACGGAGGCCTGGCCGCAGGTGAAGCACGCAGCCTGCAGCAAGGCCTCGGGCCTAGAGGCCGGTAAGCCCAGGGCCTGAGAGCCCTCTGCTGCCCCTTCACGGCCCCTAGCTACAGGTAAGAGGCACACTGACGGAGAAACAAGAAACGCAAAGAAGCAAGGCCAAAGCCCTGAGGTACAGAAACAAAAGTAAAGCAACGGCCCCTAGCTACAGGTAAGAGGCACACTGACGGAGAAACAAGAAATGCAAAGAAGCAAGGCCAAAGCCCTGAGGTACAGAAACAAAAGTAAAGCAAGAATGGAGTGGGGATGGCAGAGTCTGCTGAGCAGCGCCAGGATCCCCACAGACCACCTCGATGACAGGCCCTCGGACCCGGTCCTGGGATTCTCATCGCCACCCATGTGAGGCACAGGTGAATGGATGGACTGTCAGAGAGAGGGGACGAGCCTTCTTTTATTAAAAAAAAAAAAAAAGTCAAAAGAAATCTGGAAAAGAAGAACACAACGGGAAGATTTTCACTATCTCATTCACCCCCGCCAAAGCCGCAGGGCTCCAGGCAGTGCGGTGCTGCCCCAAGGACGGACAGAGCCAGGAGCAGGGCTGTCTCCGGAGTGGAGCCCAGAGTGGTGCGCAGTGGCTCCGACAACGCGCCCAGGACATTCAAAGGGAAAGGAGAGTTTTTTCAACAAACTGTGCTGGAACAATCGAGTATCACATGTGTAAAGATACCTCCACCCTTCTCCACGTCACATACAGTAATTAATTTGAAGTGGATTACAGAGAAACAATAAAAGGTAAAACATGATCTAAAACTTGTGGAGGAGAAAATGTTTGTGGCCTCAACGCTGGCAAACATTTCTGAGCTATGACATCAACGGCACAATCCATAAAATAGAAACCTCATAAACTAGGCATCGAGACTGCAAACGCCTGCTCCTCACAGGGCACCATTAAGAAGATAAACACCCAAACCACACAGTGAGAGAAAACACCTGCAAACCATGCACCCGAGGAAGGACTTGCACGCAGCCCATGCGGGTCGGCAAACTTGCTGTAAAGGGCCACTGAGTAAATACTTTAGGTTTGCAAACTGTACGCCATTGTCCCGACACTCAGCCCTAGCCACAGGTGCCTACGTGTGAATGAAGGGCGCTGCTGGGCTCCAGTAAAGCCTTACCTTCACCCTCAGGTGAAGGCTGCAGGTGAAGCCACAGACTTCGGGAGCTGATTCTATGAAAGCTACTTTGCAACTCTGTAAATTGTAAGTAACTGATAACAATGGGAAATAATCCTCACTTATCAACATACCAGTTGCAAATTGTGTCAGGTGGAGGGCTGGCCCTCTGCCCCAGTGGAGAAACCAGCCTTACCTCCATGATAGTGTCATTTCAATATTCTGGACCTGTTCTGTGGGATTCTCCTTGGAACCGGCTATAACACCATACTAATTTCCTGGTTACGGAGTTAAGGAAAAAGCTTTAGCATAGTTGATCAATTGTTCTTTCTGTAATGGGAGTCACAGTCTTAAACTTTTTTGGTGAAATTATTATTTAACATCAGAATATATAAAAAACTCTAAATATAATATTAGAATACAAACAACTCAATTTTTATAGTCAAAAGATTTGAATAGAGGCTTTACCATAGAAATGGCAAATAAACACAAAAAATGTGTCCATCTTTAGTTAATAACAAGATGCAAACTAGAGCCATAGGAGATGCCACAATATATACACTAGAATAGCTACAGTGTGAGAGACTGGAAAGACCACATGCCGGGGAGGATAAGGAAGAACTGGAAGCACCGTGTGGCTGACGGGGATGAGAATGGCACAGCCAGTTTGGAAAACAGCTTGGCAGTTTCCTCCAAAGCTAAAAATACACGTTCCATACAATCCAGCAATTCTACTTCAAGGTATTTACCCAAGAGAAAGGAAAACATATGTCCACAAAAAGCTTCTACTCAAATGTTCATGGTAACATTATTCATAACCGCTCCAAATGGGAGCCATCGAGATCATCAATCAACGGGAAAAGCAAAATACAGCGTGCCCATACAATAAAGAACTACTCAGCAAAAAGAGAGCAACTGCGAAAACACAGGGAAACATACATTCAAACCACTACGCGAGGGAAAACAAGCCAGGCAGGAAAGGTTACATTACACGATTCCATTTATATGAAGCTTCCGGAAAAGTCAAAACTACTGAACGAATGCAGGGTCAGAGGTCTGCAGGGTTGGAGGGCGCCGGTAACAATCGGGCCGAGGGCCCTTTGGGGATGATGGGAGTGTTCTAAAACTGGAATGAGGGAGAGTTCCTGAGCTGTGTATATGCAACCCAATTTATCAACTGTTCATGTAAAATGATTAATTTCATACCATATGAATTGTACCTCAATAAAGCTATCAAAAAATCAATCGGGAGTAACATAAACTATCAGCTCATGCCAGGAACAAAATTACTGACACTGTCATAAAGCTTAACAAGATATTAAGAAGACATTTACTTCACTGCGTGTTGGTGGCGAACACCTGTAATCCTAGTACTTGGGCGGGTAAGACAGGAGGATTGTTGGTTTGAGGCCAGCCTCAGAAATTTAGCGAGGCCCTCAGAAACTCAGTGAGACTCTGAAAATAAACAAAACAGAGTTAGGGTTCCGCTCAGAGGTAGAATGCCCCTGGGTTCAATCCCCAGGACAGCACACATACATTCACACGCACACACACTTATTTCAGAGTGATGTGTAGAAAAAGGAGATATATTGATCACACCATATAAGTCAGTTATGGATCCCCCTCTGGGATGAGGCAATCAGGATTCTGCCACTTGCTTCGCTATTTCCGTATCATAATCTTACAGGCGTCTCTAACTGAGAAGTGGTTAGAAACGTAAACTTCACACGGAAAACGAGCAGACTTACTAAGCCCTCGCGTCCTGGTGTCGAGTCTTTTAGCAGCCTTGTTTTGTGTCCTCGAGACAACTGAACCTGCTGGTGTTTCGGGACGTTGAATTTTACTGATGGAAGGAGTATCAGAACCCAACAGGTTAAAACCTACCTGTCACACTGGACAAGGCAGTGGGGACATAGGGCTCAAGTAACATTATTTGTACAGGCTTCTGCTTTACTAGAAGTTTACAGGATTTAGCTTAGCTTTAAGTTTCCTTATCTAAAAAGCTTTATCTATAAAGTTCAAAAGCAACTTCTTAGGACTTACTAAGAAAATCAAGAATATTCAAGTAAAACATATACAGCAATTGACATTTTAGAAAAAAATTCTTCGGAAGTACAGAATAAATGAGTTTATTACAAAGTGTTGATATATGGAGCTGATTTAATCTATTCCAAGCTTGAAAAGACAAAAAGATCATATTTATTTGAAACTATAGTATTCTATAGTCAATATTTAACATAGCACTTAATAAATATAAGTATCTCTCCAAGCTAAATAATTTGGGGGTTTTATCTGTATAAAACATATATTCAATTGTGCCATTGGCTGTGACCATTTAAAGAGAATGAATCATGGGGCTGGTGGCTCATACTTCTAATCCCAGTACTTGGGAGGTTCAGACAGAACGATCATGGGTTCAAGGCCAACCTCAGCAATGTAGTGAGACTCCCGGCAACCTAGCAAGACCCTGTTTCAAAACAAAAAATAAGAAAGGCTGAAGGTGTGCAGCTCATAGGTGGAACAAGCCCAGGTTAAATCCCCAGTATCACAAAAGAATAAAAATAAGGTGGACGAGTCATGGGAATCTCTCTGTGAACCAGAGCAGACCCTCCTGTGCTGGAGACCGCACACAGCCGTGCACGCGGCCCTGCAGCGGCTCCGCCCCGTCGGCTCCTCATGGAGCGCTTCAGTTCCCACTGATGCCAGGTCAGAGAAGAGCAGCCCTGCGGGGTCCAGGACGCGACAGCAGGCCACCCGTGAGCGCTGAGCAACGTCTGCCACTGTGCACTTCTCTGTATTGGCTTAAATGTCATTCTAACGGTACGCAGAAAGAAAACTGCAAGATTATTTGATTACATGGTTGAGTTTTTAATAATTAAGATTTTAGTCTTACTTTATGCACGAGAACTTACCTATGTACTTACCTAAACAATATGCATTTACTTTTTTTTTTTTGGTGGTACTGGGGTTCCTGGAAGCCCTCTACCTCCGGGCTACACTCCCAGACCTATTTTTACATTTTTTATTTGCAAACAGGGTCTCCTAAGCCAGTGCGCGCAGCTGGCTTCAAACCAGCGCCATCCTCCTGTCTCTGCCTCCCAAGCACGGGGATTACAAGCGTGCGCCACCACACCCGGCGACATTTTTTTTTTTTTAATTTGGTACTGGGTATTGAACGCAGAGGCATTCTCCCTCCCAGCTACACCTCCAACCAAGTTTTTTTTTCTTTTTTTTTCTTTTTTTTTTTTTTTGCAGGTCTGGGGATGGAACCCAGGGGCATTTGACCTCTGAGCTACACCCCCTGTCCTATTTATTTATTCTTTATTTTGAAACAGGGTCTCACTGAATTGCAAAGAGCCTTATTAAGTAGCTGAGGCTGTCCGCAAACCGCGATCCTCCGGTCTCAGCCTCCTGAATGCTGGGATTACAAGCGTGTGCCACCACGCCCGGCGACTTTTTGTTTCTTATTTGGACACAGGGTCTCACTAGGTTGCCGAGGGCCTTGCTATGTTTCCGAGGCTGGCTTTGAACCTGAGATCCTCCTGTCTCAGCCTCCCAAGTACAGGGATTACAAGTATGTGCCACCTCACCTGGCTTGCATTTCATTTCCAAAGGAGATAAAAATAGACAAAGTTAAAGAAACTTCTAAGATCTACCAGTTTAAAAATCCATTGATATTTTCAACTATTTTTCCCAACAGACCTTTAAGTTACTTCAACATCTAATGATAACTATAAAATTAAAATTAAAGTATCTCATTGAAGAAAAATGAATTTTTGTTAGAACCTAAGTGTGCAAATAAGTGGCATGACTTCCACAAAGCCTGCTGTTATGCTTTAAAAAAAATTACTGATGCTTATATCGGTTTGTAAATTCATACTAAAAAAAAGAAGAGTCGCCACCAGAGACCTGCCAGACTTCAGCTCCCTCTCAGAACAGTCGGGAGCAGGAATGTCGTGGGCCAGCTCAGGAGTGGGGCACAGGGCCCCGCGGCCCCCCTGTGAGCCAGGGGACCGGCCTCAATTTTACTACCTGCTTTGACTCTAGGTTTCCCCAGTACCTACAAATGCACAGTGAAAACTAAGCTATTCTAAAAACATCAAAATATGTCCTTAAAAGGCTGATTGTTTTTAAAGCACTAGTAAAAAGTGATTAAACAAAGACCTGCAATGCCTATGATGGGGCGGTTATTACAAGCAGTATCAAGCTACATTTCTTTAATTGCTTCTCATTAGCTCGTTTTGGCAAATCATAAAGCTTTTCATTCACCAAAACAATCATTAACTCTACACTTGCTTACAGAACAGACAATCTGATTTAAATTAAAACCTTTAACAAGGTTAAAACACAATCTACAGACGAAATAAAGCAACGATCATGTTCAAACAAATGAAAAGCAAAACAAAATGTTTTACATACTGAAGACATTACTTTTTAAGAAATACTTGTTTCGGCACTTAGCCTATATTTTCTCAGTTAATTTTTCTTCATAATTACATAGTAACATGGAAGAATGATTTTCTGATTGTGTCAAAAAACACTATACTGAAAGCAAGGTAGGAAAATCAACTGAAGTCAGATAAAGCTACCAAGTAACCATAAAAATAGAATCTTTTTTTTATATATCTAAAGCTTGCTTCTTGTCCCAAAGCTTGGTTAATAAGTACAACATATCAAATCACTATTAGTGTAAGAAAAGTGTGTTTAAGCCAGATGTGATGGCACACCATTAACCCCAGAACTCAGGAGGCTGAGATGGGAGGATAGCAGGCTTGAGGACAGCCTCAGGAACAGAGCAAGATTCTCAGCAACTAGAAAGACCCCTTTTCAAAACAAAAATTAAAAAATGGCTGGGGGTGTAGCTCAGAGGTAGAATGCCTCTGGGTTCAGTCCCCAGCACCAGCACCAAAAAAAAAAAAAAAAAAAAAAGTTTAATGCTTGAAAGCGCTTTAATAAAAAATGAACTATGAATGCAAGTTTTGCCAAGATATCAAAAGATATGACAGAAATTGTTCCGTGACACCCCTAAAATACTGCGGGCTAATTCAGAAACAAAAGTAACAACTAAATTTCTGAACTTTCATGAATAGGCCATGCCTGAGAAAATACATTTGACAAGTTGTCAAGAAAATGTACTCCAAAAGATTAAGAACACTTCTACAGTCATCAGGTTTTTAAGAACATCCCAAGCTGGGCGCCACACGCTTGAGAGCCAGTGCTGGGGAGACAGAGACAGGAGGATTGCAGGTTCAGGGCCAGTCTCAGCAACTTAGTGAGACCCTGTTTTAAAATAAGCAATAAAATAGGGCTGGGGGTGTGGCTCAGAGGTACACGGCCTCAGAGGTCAATCCCCAGTACCAAAATAAATAAATAAATAAGTTTATAAACCCAGGATAGGCTTCTATTATGACAACCACAACACTTCTGGCAATTTATTCAAATGAAGGACTTTAACTGAGAAAAGAGTCTATCAAATCTGCATCTGGGAGAGAGGGTCCTGGAGGCAGTGTGCAGGGCTGCCTAGGAGCAGATGCGCCCCGAGGTGAGCAACAGAGCCTCAGGTGCGTCAGCCCAGCTCGCCGTCCGCTCGTCCCGCAGGGCGCAGCCCTCCGCGCTGACCCCGCACCATCACGGTCTCCAGCAGCACCAGGCCTCAACGCGCCACTGTGGCCACCGAGAACAAACAGGCAGGGAAGAGAAGCGCCGCGCGTGAGGTGAATCTGAGACCGGCTCTAGCTGCTTTTAAGATTTTCCACACAGGAAGGGTCTGTGGAAAGGAGCCGGGCACGCCTTAGCCCGCGGCGTGACCCATACTAAGGGCTTTCCGAGCCTCAGGGTCCAGCTTCTCTTCTTTTGCCCTCCCTCCCCACCGAATATTGTCACAATGAACTTTTGTTTTTGAGAAATTTGGCAAGTTTTCTACCATTTCCCTTTATACCTTTCCTAAAAAGGAGTATTTTCTGTATTTGATGCCGAGAGGGCTACATAGTCCAGAAAATAAAACTTTTTTCTTTCCCAAGAATTTTAATGGCCATTTCTATTTTAAGGATTTTGCCAAGCTGTCAAAGCTCATAAAAGTTCGTAAGTAAAATTTAAAGGCTTTCGCTCCGTTTGTGAGTAGATTTTATAATATGTGTCTGTAGTACATTTTTTCTGAAAAACCTATGTGCTTTATTTAATCTAGCATACTAAGATAATTTCATCAAATATTAAAATAAGACATCTGTATGTGACTTTAAGATACTAATAGATTTGAATAAACTATTAAGCTACTTTACTAACAAACTACTATAAGCAAGATAAACTAGTCAGTAAGAAACACTGTCAGCTCCGCTGAAGCCGGAGTCCAGGCTGTCCTCTTCACAGGCCCAGTGTCTCCACTACACAGCACCACGGGGCTCTCCCAGGTCCTACAGGAGACAACGAAATCCACAACACCCACTGCCGGCCACACACCACGGCACCGTGACACCGGGGCGCTCTGCCAGGGACATGTTTTTACCACTCTTTGGAGGGAGAAGCACTGCCACCAGCACTAGAGCGTCCTCAATAAGAGCTGAGGCTTGCGGCAGGGCGTCGCCTCTGATTATCACCCGAATGACTGTGGAATCTGCCTGAGGAGGTATTGACTGTCCAGGGCCTACCAAGCCACAGCGTGGTAGACTGTGTTCTGAGGACTCAAACAGTGAGCTGCCTTTGAGCGGCCCGTGGAGGAGGCGGGCACGATGCTAGAGATAGCCGAGGCAGGCTGGCCTGGTGCCGGGCCACCTAGTAGTCCACGCTGTGGCCAGGCCCACAACGAGGGAAGAATCACTGCGGCACCCACGTGCCAGCCAGCACCAACACAGTCTCAGCGAGCGCCGGGGGAGCCCGGCCACCAGGCTCCGGCCCTTCTCCGGCCTCTGTAGGAAAAGGCTGACCCCCTCCTTGCCCTCGCCCTCCACAGCGGACCATCACAGAGACCTCAGAACAGGTTGGGAGGCAATGGACAGACCTAAGAGGGTATACTAAATTTCATTCTGGAAAGCAATAGTGGCTTAAAAGAGGCTCAACTGGAGACAAAAAAAAAATAAAGTTTAAGAAAAAATTTAATCATATTTAAAGCCTGGGTTTAAGAACAATTCACGCTGATTATATGTATGACATATCTCTGTGTTTGTGCATACTTTTAGCCATTAAAGTACAACATGTTCACGGTTTTAATTTGGGCTAAAAAATCCTTCCTTTTTTGGTATGCAAAACAACTTTTGGAGGATAAAAGCATTTCAACAAAATGGGCTGATTTATATGCCAGATGTAAGCAACATCTCGGCTCCCGGCTACTTTGGTTGCTTGTTACCAGAACCTTCTCCCAGGGGGTCAGGGAGACCTGAAGACAGGTCCCAAGAGCCTCGGGCTTCGTCTATCGAGGGCCAGCGGCTGGCCGTCTCCTCCAGTCTGCACCAGCCTTGTGGTGCACGAGGGCAAACTCACACGGTGCGTGGCAGGCATCCTGCACGGTGGACACTTCCCCCAACTATCCTTTATTTGTCAGCACATGGCACTCCTTCAAAACAGATCACATCACTTTATTTTATGAAGTTAGAAGACGGCTTTAGAGAGGATATTAGTTTGAATCTGTTTTATAAAAAAGTTATCGTTTTGAAATGGGAACAGGGAAAGTCAATATATAAATGTTCAAGGGGAGCATACGTGATATGATACACACACACGTACATAAGCAAAGGATGAGAAGTCAAAGAATGTCAAGCAGAACTTCCACTAGCAGATGACACGGTCACTGACACCCACTTTCCTCCCACTAAAATAGAAGGAAACTAATACAACACATGAGGCCACCGTCTTCAGGCAATAGACAGGCAGCACAGAACCACCGCTGTCTAGTAGAGCAACACAGCTCCTCGCTGATGTGGCTCTAGAGGCAACTGAAAAGGCAGTGAGTCTGTAAAACAGGAAGACCCCTCCTCCAATGTCAAAGAAGATTTGGACAGCCTATAAATACATGAGAAGGTGCTCACTGTCAGTACTAGAGAGGAAAATGCAAATCAAATTAAATACAAAATAAAACCACAATACACTAATACTGCTTCCCACCCACTACGACAGCTAAAAGTCAAAAACAAACACACATGCCGAAAACAAAAAACCAAATGCTGGCAAGGATGTGGAGTAAATGGACTCCTTAGATATAGTTGAGAGGAGTATAAATGGCATAATCACAAAATTGACTGAAAATTGCATGGTAGCTCAGCGAGAAAAATGAATTGATTCTTATATTTTCCCTGCCTTTCCTACATTCTTCCTTCTCTCATACCAGTCTCTTCCAAAATTCCCATGAAAATGAATGGTTGTGCTTGGGTCGGAAACCTACACCTACACCTGTCAGCTACGGAGAGACGGCAAAGGGGCATGGTAGAAATAGCAGTGCCTGGCCCTCCAATAGAAAAGGGAAACTCCCAGAAAAAGGGTCCTGGAAAACAACCCACCAGGTATCAGTCAATGGATCATGGATTCCTTTCAGAAACTGATGAGAACCCTTGGCCTCCTCGCAGGTGACGGGACCAACACCACAGTGCACACTGCGGGGAGGTCGTGAACGCTGTGTCTCTGTCCTAGGTCCCCACTTAAAACTCTTCTACAGCTGCTGAATTTTTTGAAATGTTTCTAGTATTTTTCAGTTTTTAAGTAGTGGATATGAAATTGCATTCAAAGGCCTTTCAACAACAACAACAAATAAACATGGTAAATGTTAAGTTTCGCGAGGAAATGCAACATGAAAAAACGCTTAGCCAAGAGCACAGACCATGTGGAAGGGGCGCTCAGTCAGAGGTCAACTAGTGTCGCCTGCCGTCTGCCAAAGGCAACACAAGGCTCCTCACATTTCTCTTCTAGTCAGAAGACGTTTCCATAGTGTGCCTCCGGGACAGGCACGCATCGGAGGAGTGTGCACCTACTCCCTTACCTATTCAAATCAGAACGTCTGAAATCACTTTCTTTTTTTAAATTATTTTATTTTATTTATTTATTTATATTTTGGTGGTACTGGGGGTGGAACCCAGAGGTTTTCTACCTCTGGGCTATACTCCCAGACCTTTTTTTTTTATATTTTATTTGGAAACAGGGTCTCACTAAGTTGCTGAAAGCCTCAGTAAGGAGCTGAGGCTGGCTTCGAACCTGTGCGATCCTCCTGTCTCAGCCTCCCAAGCGTGGGGATTACAAGCGTGCGCCACCACGCTGGGCTTGAAATCACTTTCTAACGAGAAATAGGAAGTGGGCCAAATAAGTAGTGGGGCCCGCTCCACTGCTACTCATGGTGGTCTGGGAAGAAAACACCTATGCATGCGCAAGCAAAAGTTCCTACTCAAAATAGCTAATTATTACAGAATATAATTCCACTGAAAACAGATAAAAGCAAACACAGAGAACAGAAATAAGGCAAGGAAAATAAAATTTAAAAACATATGTCTCAACTCTCTTGTGTAGCAGTGAGATATAAATAAAAAATTAAATGAAGTAGTCAGGAAACATACACCCTTCGCTGGTTCTTAGGGAGGTAGTTAGCAATATCAGAAGTACATCGTTAACTCTGAGAATATATAATGGAAGGAAATGACCACACCCCACCACAAAATGATCTTATATTACAGGAAAAGACAGAATAATACAACACAGAACAAAACCATAGTTTTATATATTATTTAAATGCAAAAAAGGATTTACAGATAAGGCATATCCATACATCTTGATTCTCTGATATACCTAAGTCTCACAAATGAAAATATTGTGAGAATTCAAAGAATTATCTTTGCTGACACATTTTCTAGACAATCTCCAAAAACAGTATAGTTTTCCATATCCAAATATATAAGCGTAATGAGAGCTGCACTGGTGAAGACCACTGTGCCAGATTACATATAACACACTAAAGGAAGCCGGGCGTGGTGGCGCACGCTTGTAATCCCCGCGCTTGGGAGGCGGAGACAGGAGGATCGCGCAGGTTCGAAGCCAGCCGCGCGCGCTGGCTTAGGAGACCCTGTTTCTAAATAAAAATATAAAAATAGGTCTGGGAGTGTAGCCCAGAGGTAGAAGGGCTTCCAGGAACCCCAGTACCACCAAAAAAAAAAAATAAATAAATAAATAAATAAAACACTAAAGGAAGATCACATTTCTGCAGTGGATTAAAATTGTTCACGTTAACTATAGTTGGAAACAATAACATACTTCTTATATGAGGCTTAGCAATGTTTTTAAGTAAAATCAACATTTTATAGTAGTGAACCTATATATTAAGGCCCGTGCATGAAGTAAAAATGAATAATTATGCTTTCCTCTAGAAATGTCTATACCTGAAAAAAATCTTTGAAAAAATGAATTTTTTTCTGTTTGTATTTGATTTGGCGTGCAGCTCTATGCCTGCTAAGAAAGTAATTTTAAAATGATAAAGAAATATCACAGACTTCCTCATTCATGGACTTGACCTTAGGTTTTTGCCATCCTCGAGTAGCCCTCAAGATACAGGACAGGGAGTCATCGGTAATTTGGTGTGAGTCACACCTTCCACTTGCCAACAGTGAAGGGAAGGCCGCTGTTCCTGAAAGGGTTTCCAAGTAAAAATCACCCCAGCCACGGGGACAGCGGTCCCCTTTTCTGCTTATCCTTCAGCACACGGGGCCTTTCATGTCATACACAAGCACAAGTTTCGTTTCTAATCATACTTCATCTTTTTTGTACCTGGGAAATGCTATATAACAGTGGCATTTGCAAATGTGTGGCTTCAGCGCTGTTGGCACTCTGTGCCTGCAGTAACGACAGCCCATCTTAAACATCAATGCTCTCTTCTTGCGTTTGTACCAGGACACACTGGGTCATATCTCACCCACATTCCCTTGCTTTTATCTTCAAACAAATGGATAATCAGACACTTGTAAGTACATTTATATTCATAGCCTAATACTCCGACCTGACAGAAAGAAACATGAATTAAAAACAGATTTATAACAGACAAGAAACTACAGTGTAGCTGAGCATGGTGGTGTACGCCTGTGATCCCAGCTACTCGGGAGCCTGAGAGAATACAGCCTGGATTATTTATCAAGAGCCTAACTCAAAGTAAAAGTAAAAAAGGGCGGGGGATATACCACAGTGGTAGGACACGTCTGCATTCAGTCTTCGGAAGAAAGAAAGGAAAGAAAGAAAAAGAGGAAAGGAGAAGGAGAGGGAGGGATGGGGGCAGAGGGCGGAAGGGAAGGAGGAGGGCTGCTGTACGCTTTAGGCTACTGATTACCTGGAGGTAGGAATTGCAGTTGGTTATTAGCTAAGCGAAGATGACGTAAAGCTCTCAGACGACCAATTTCTGGGCAAACGATTTCTAAGGCGTTGTCACTAAGATCCAGACACTGGAGCTTTACGAGGGACCCGATAGCTTCAAGGAGAAGAGAGAGGCTCAGCTGCTACAACAGGTCTTTAAAGCAAGTATCCCAACTTACAATACTTTGGTATTTAACGTTTTTGTTTTGGTTTCTCACAATACAGGAAAACACACATCAAACTAAGCTTTATTTAAGTAGTAAATATGTCTGCCTAGAGATAAAATGTAATGACTTAAAAAGATCAAATAAAGCACTAAAACTGTATAAAATTGCTTGAATAAATAAATAAGAATATACGAAGAATTCTTTTTTACCTAACCAAAATTCTTAATTGATTTTTATTAAATTTACATCTTCTTTATTATTTGCCTAATAGCAAGTTATCTAATAATAACTTATTTAACCATTAAACTATTTTAGATTTATTATTTAATGATAATTTTCAACTTGACTTTTTTAGAGAAAAAGTTTTGAGGATAAAAAAGTAAAAGTGCTTCCTAATTAAAATTTCTTAATATGCCAAGTAAAATAGGTTTAGAAGAGATCATCTGTTCTATATAAAAAATTAAAATTATATTGTCCTCCAACTAAATATTTTAAGTGTGCTTACCTTCTGGAACCACAACTATGTTATTTGAGTGGAGGTACCTGGAGGAAAAGGGAAGGGAAAAAGAAAAAAAGTGAGGTCACTCGATACGTCTGCCAGGTAACACCAGTTAATAACATGCTGTCTCGGAAAACTTATCAACTATAAACTGACCCAAACTTTCTTTCACATCTTACTTGACTGTATCCAAAAGAGAATACAAGGCTCTCGCAGCCAATCAATAATACACTCAGGGTGAAATTTTATGTTCGAATTGCAAATATCAAATGTATTTGGTTATTTTTAAATGAAAGAATGTATTGTAATTATTTTCAATCTCATGAAACAAATTATTAGCTTCTCCAGTTCATTTTAAGCTATCCAGGTTTTCAGGGACATATCATATAAATGAAAATCAACACCCATTATGGAATGGAGATACAACTTTTAGTTTCTAAAGGATAAGATCACAAAATAATCAAAGATATCTCTAGCTGGCAGGCCTACTGAGAAGCAAGAGTGGAGGGATAAAGTATTCATCATTAGTATCTGTAGAAAGACTCAATTGTCACAATACAGAATTTATTCTATGGTAAGAGAAATTTTGTAAACAATAAAGTAAATTCTCCTCTTAAAAACAAATTGCCAAGACCTACAAGCCCAAGCAAGCCCAGGTAATTAACACTCTTCCCACTGGAGTATCACTAGCACCCTCTGGTGGCGACTCCACGCAATCATCAGGAACCTGCCGTTCAAAACAGTCAAGGCTGTATTCACTTCAAGCCACCCCTCCATGCCAGTCTGGTATGGAGCTGTATTTCTATTTTCTGTATTTCTATCTTTCTAATAAACTTCTTTAAATCTTCAGCAAAAAAACCCACAAAACAACAGTCAAGGACTGCAGGGTATCAAAGTAATAATTCAAGAAAATGCATTTATACCATTAATTTTGAGAAAACTAGATTTTAGAAGAATTTGTTTTCAAACCTACTGATTGATTTCACTTTACAAATAAATCCTCATAAAGTATTTTAAATAGAATTTAGAAATCTATATTTTAAAAGTCTAATACTGTTAAAATGTAAATGAACACAGAATGAGGAAAATAAAATAAAATAATTTGGTGAATATTATCCTGTTGTGGAATGAATCAATTTGTGGGATGTGATCATTTAAGTGAGTATGCCATTCTATGACACATGTAATTCTTTGCTTTATATGAATTTATTATATATCTTAAATTAGTACTCTTGAAACATTCATTTTAGGAAGGAATACCTAATTACACATACACAAACCCAAAATACACATAGGTATGCTTGTTCTATAAAAGCCAGAGTGCCTGAAAATGAGAATAGAGAACTGATCTTAAAAAACTGTTTTGACAAAATACTTGCCTCAATTCTACCTATATCTCGAGGGACAGGGATGTAGCTTAGTAGTAGAATCATTTTCTAGCATGCATGAATCCCTGGATTTGGTCCCCAACACCACCAAAAAGAAAAAAATAAACTATCCAGATTAAAAAATGCATTAACATTTAAAAAGTATATTTTTATACTTTATCTGACTTTATACACTGACTTTATCTACATATAATAAAGATGCTGTGTAAAATAGCTTAGAATGTTTCTACACTTAACATAAATCACTAAGAATTATTCAAAGATTTTGATGCCCACCAGGCATGATGGTACATGCATGAAATTTCAGTACTTGGGAGGCTGACACAGAGGGATTGCAAGTTCAAGGCCAGCCTCAGCAATTTAATGAGGCCCTCAGCAGCCTAGTAAGAACTTGTTTCAAAATAAAAGGTAACATAGGCTTGGAGGTACAATGCCCCAGAGTTTATCCCCAGTAACACACACAGCAAAATAAACAAATAAATAAATAAATCTATTTTTTTAAAAAAACAAGATACTGGTGCCCAAGACCATCCTGTAGCAAGTGAGATGCCATCTCCACGCTCCATCTCGATTCCTCAAGCAATTCTGATTTGTAACCAATTGAAAACCATCCTGGGCAGAGCGTGCATCAGAGAGCAGGCTCTGGATCCTGTCCGCCAGTACCTGCACAGCCATGAGACCGTTGGAAGATTACTGACCCCTCAAATTCCAAACCTATAAAAGCAGCAACAACAGCACCAACAAAATAAGGATGCTGTGGGATTACGTGAGCTAGTAAGTAAAGCTCTCAGAACAGTGCTCGGACACAGGGGAGCTAAATGGATGCTGCCGTCAACGTCTGGAGCTATCATCAGCCACTGGCAGTCACAAGCTCAGGTTTCTCAATTAAGTTGCCCCTTTTCCCTTCACTTTGGTATAATTTTAGAGTGGTTGAAATACTATGTTTTAGTGCAATGAGTTCGCATCCTGCTCTTCTACTCAATGCAAGAGCTTTCACTGCTGATGGGACTACCACGGAGAGGCATGGCTACTTTGGGAAGCAGCTTGGCAGTTTTTAAAATAAAGTTAAATACAGACTAGACATCTACTTAATAGTAATATGCCAAGGTAAGTTTCTTGGTTTTGAAAAATGTTATCCATTATTGTAAGATGTTAACAGTGGGGAAAACGCTATACTATCTTTATAACTTTTTGTTAAGTATAAAATTATTCTAAAATAAAACATTTATTATTTTTTTAATTCAAAGAAAAGGACTTCCCCTGCCAGACCTGGTGGTGCAATGAATGGCAAAGCAGATGTGCCCGACTGCTAAAACAAGAAAACTTGACGGCATACGGGCAACAATTACTTTCCCACCCTGGCAACACGCAGCTCGGACTGTGTTCCCTAATGGAAAGGAAACACGTGAGGCTGGCCACGTAATGCCCTAGCTTCCTGCCGAGAGACAAATTCTGGGCCATGGAACAGGAAGAGAAGCCACAGAAATCTCTCTGAGCTAGGGAAACTCGTATCAAAGTTCAGGCAGCTGGAAGGTACGGGTGGAGCTCAAGAAAAAGAGGAGCTACCAAAACAAAACTAAACTAATTTCAGAAGGTTAAATAAGGCATCACTTGACTCAGGCAAATTCTAAAATGCACACGCATAAAATAAACTCCAGGAAAAAGGAACTAAAAAGCTATCGCTAAAAATCCCAAAAGCCCACATAGGGCTGAGAGGTATTCAAGTTCTGAGCATGTGTCCAAATCCTGTTGATCACCTGGGTCATTCAAATGAGATTTTAGAAAGCTCATGCCTTTGTAACAGAGTTTAAAAATCCTTAGATTGAGGTTATTCTAGAGCTAGTCTAAAAAACAGAAAACAAGCTGGGCATGGTGGTACACTCTTGTAATCCCCGTGCTTGGGAGGTGGAGACAGGAGGATCGCGCAGGTTCGTAGTCTGCCTTGCTGGCTTAAGAGACCCTGTTTCCAAATAAATAAAAATATAAAAAATAGGTCTGGGAGTGTAGCCCAGAGGTAGAAGGGCTTCCAGGAACACCAGGGCCACCAAAATAAAAAACAGAAAATAAACCATAAAATGATCAAATGAAATTACAAATAACTACATGCCCTCCCAAAGAAAACAAAATCTAGACATCCAATAATGTAAAATTCATACATTATACAATCGAAAAGTATTAGACATGCCGAGAATCAGGAAAGCGTGAGCCCAAAGCAGGAGAAAAGCCAGCTGGCACAAGCAGACCCAGGAGGACAAATGACGGAGCTGACAAGCGGGGCATCCAAGCGGCTATAACAGTCACATCAGGTGTTTAAGTGAAAATAGAAGATCGCGAGAACTCTAAGAATAAAAACAGGAATGAACAGAACTGGTAGCGACAAGAAATATAATAACATGAAAATGTCGCAGGGTGGGACTCACTGCAGGTTAGGCTGGAGAGAAAATACTACTGACATTGACAACAGAAAATACAATTTATTCCAGCACATGTAAAAAGGAAGACTAAAACAATAAACGAAAACCCTCAGAAACTTAGTGGACAGTCTAACAAACATCTCAGTGTCCTACAAGTGGGGGCCAGAATGGGTGTCGAGCTAAGTTTCTGAAGAAATAATGTCAAAAAATATCCAAATTCAATGAAAATTATGAGGATACAAACTCAAAAAACTCAATGAACCTCACGGATAAGGGAAAAAAATCCTACAAGGTGCGTCAACATTCAGTGTGTGAAAACTAATGTAAAAACATAGAAACTCTTCAAATGTATCTCGAGGGGAGAAAGGACACACGGACACACAGAGGAACGCATACAAGAACAGTGGCGGCCATCTCCTTAGACACTCTGCAGGCCAGGGGGTAGGAGCTTCCTGAAAAGGCTAGGAGAAAAGGAAAAGCACAAACAAAAACGGGCAAAAAACTCTAATCCTAGAAAATGCAGCATTTTAAAAGTTATAGGAGATAAATGTACAAAAAAACCTCTAAGACTGTGGGAGGGGTGGGGATAAAATCTTTAGAACCTAGAGCTGTACAGGAAGTTCTTACATTTGACATCAAAAGCTTCAGACGCTATGTTCATAGCTGCACAATTCACAATTGCCAAACTTTGGAACCAGCCAAGATGTCGGTCAACAGATGAATGGATTACAAATCTATGGGCTATGTACACAATGGAGTTCTACGTAGCCATAAAGAACAAAATTATGCCATTTGCAGGAAAATGGATGGAACTGGAGAACATTATGTTAAGTGAGATTAGCCAGTCACAATAAGCGAAAAGTCAGATGTTCTCTCTAATAGGTGGAGGCTAGGTAGAAAATGGGACACAGGAGGAACGCTAGACACAGAAAGGGAAAGCTGAGATGAGTGCAGAAGGCGAGCTGAGGGAGACAGGCGGGAGAGGGAAGCACCCTGGTGTCACGATGTGCGTCCACACACTTACCAGCCAGTCACCAAGCCCAACTTGAGCAGGGGACTAGGGTGGGGCTTGGGACGGGCTAAATTACTGAGGTGCGCTTGTCTACCACCCTGTACCTCAGAATGATGTGTCATTACAATGTACCAATAATTTTTTAAAAAGCATCGTACATAAGAGCAAAAACTAATAAACTGCAACTCATCAAAATGTAAAACTTTAACCAGGAGTGGTGGGCACGCTTGTAATCCCCGCACTTGGGAGGCTGAGACAGGAGGATCGCGCAGGTTCAAAGCCAGCCTCAGCTATTAGTGAGGCTCTCAGCAACTTAGTGAGGCCCTGTTTCCATGTAAAGTATAAACTAGGTCTGGGAGTGTAGCCCGGAGGTAGAAAAGGCCCTGGGTTCCACCCCAGTACCACAAAACAAACAAACAAACAAACAAAACCTTTGGCTTTGCAAAAGAACATAAAGAAAATTTTAAAATAAACTATTTAATTGAGAGAATATCTGTTAAAAAACACATAAAATCAATTTCTAGACTGTAAGGAATTCTTAAAAGTCAAGAATAAACACTACAATTGAACCAATAGACAAGGACAGACATTTCACCAAAGACACCAACGTTAAATAAATACATGAAGAGTTACGCAACATGACAGCCTTTACAGAATTACAAATGGAAACCACAACGTGATAAACGGCCTCGCTACTGAAATAACTCCGGTGCTAAGTCCTGACTTCACCAAGCGCCAGGGGATGTCAAGTGGTACCGCCAGGCTGGAAAACACCTGGCAGTTGCTCTAAAACTAAAAGTTCTCAGCACAAAATGGTAATTAAAAAAAAAAAAAAAAAACCCTCCCCAAATTGTCCTTTCCATAAAACTAACGAGAATACTGCAACGTTTTTCAGACGGGACATAAACAAACTGTAAATGAACCCAGTGTCTGTGGTGCTCTGAAGAGAACGTGTGCAGGGGGAAATCAAGATGTCAGTCCGCATGGGGCTCTGAGCTTCGAGGTGTCTTCACTTAGACTATCCTACCTCTCACTCTCCAGCTCTGCATGACCTGGACAACCAAGAACCCCCCAGCAAATAGACACTCAGTTCCCTGGGGCAGATCCAGGCCCAAGCCTTTCGCGGCCTCATCCCGAGAACTGGCTTTTATTCAGCTCGTCTCAGCGTTCAGCAAGGACGGAGGAGAGGACGTCAATGCACGAAATTCAGCTATATTTTTTATATCAGACAATGCATATGATCACACACACACACACTCACACTGGAAAACTGGTAAGAATGAATAAGGTCAGCAGATTGTTCTGGTATCAATTTCCTGGCAGTGATCGTGTACTACAGTGGCCTAAGACAGTAACGTTGGGAAAAGCTGGGAGAAAAGTCCACAGAATGACTCCATATTGTCTCTACGACTACATATGAATCTGCCATTTTCTTAAAGTAAAAACTTTATATTTTTCTTTTTTTTTGGTACTGGGGGTGAACCCAGGGGCTTTCTACCTCTGGGCTACACTCCCACACCTATTTTATGTTTTATTTGGAAACAGGGTCTCACTAAGTTGCTGAGAGCTTAAGTAGCTGAGGCTGGCTTCTAACCTGCACAATCCTCCTGTTTTAGCCTCCCAAGTGCGGGGATTACAAGCGTGCGCCACCACGCCCGGCAAAAAAGTTTATATTTTGAGAAAGGAAGGAGAAACAGTTTTTGGAGGCAAAGTACATCTGAGAGAATAATATAGG
The DNA here is from genome assembly GCF_963383645.1 of Muscardinus avellanarius. Taxonomy (NCBI): domain Eukaryota; kingdom Metazoa; phylum Chordata; class Mammalia; order Rodentia; family Gliridae; genus Muscardinus; species Muscardinus avellanarius. Next base: position 158,805,970 of record NC_137788.1, on the reverse strand, counting down.
ATAGATATCAAAGACTAGTCTGACTTCGTAATTTCTTTAAATTGACTACTTACGTTAATAATTAAAATAATGGAGCTGGGCATGGTGGCACATACTTGTAATCCCAGTATTTGGGAAGCTAAGGCAGAAAGTTTGCAGGTTCAAGACCAGCCTCAGCAGCTCAGTGAGACTCTTAACAACCTAGCGACGCCCTGTTTCAAAACAAAAACAAAACTAAAAGAAGGGCTGGGGCTAGCTCAGAGGAAGAATACGTCCTAATATGCCCTGTGTCCAATCTCCACAAAATAACAATAACAATAACAATAATAAATATAATCATGTATAAATGTGTTTCCCAGTTTGCTGTGGCTCGTGTGCAAATCCACCTGGCTGGCTGTCCTCTGATACCGAGCTGGACTAGTCAACACTCTTCCTTTACCGGCAGGCCTAACGCCAGGCTGGAGTGCCGCCACAAGACCGAAGGCACTTCCTTCCTGGAGTCCAGGCCCCTTCCCCCTTTTTATTCCCTCCTTGGGGACTGGGGATTGAACCCGTGGGTGTTCTACTCTGAGCTATATCCCCAAACCCTTTTTATTTTTATTTTGTAACTGAGTCTCCCTAAGTCGCTGAAGGCCTCACTAAATTGCTGAGGCTGGCCTTGAACTCATGATCCTACTGTCTGAGTCCCCCAAGAACTGAGATTACAGGCAGGTAGTTCACCATGCCCAGACTCCCATCCATTTTTAATTCAGCACAGGAGCCAGGCCCAGAGGCACTCATTTCAGCAGCCCTCTTGGACAACCTCAAGCCAGTCTCAAACTATGAACTCTTTGCCCAGAAGCCTCGTGGTGGTTTCAGCCTCAGGCCACAGTTCCTCCAGCAAGGCACTTCTGCAGGTCAGCTTCCACCAGCTGCAGGAAACTGTCCTCCCAGGCCAGGGCTACTTCTGCAGAAGCTGTACCACCCTCTCCACGGGCTGCCGCTACAGACCAGCCCAGACTGGGGACACCGCGCAGCAACTAGCTGCTGCCACCGCCCAGCCCCAGCCTCTGGACAGCCCCTCACCACCTGGAGGAGGCCTCACCAGCCCGGAGGCTGAGATACTCCTAAGCCTTGGTTTCTTCACTGTCTACTTTCCTGAAGCCCAGAAGCAGCAGCTGTTTTTGTGCACTAATTCTGATCTCCACAACGTCTTCCTCAGCCTCTTCAGTACTTGACATTATCCTACTTAAAAATCTTTATATTGATTTTCCCTGTTTAAATTAAGGGTACACTTCCTGTCTCCTGAGCCCTGACTGATGCACACGTGCACACATGCACGCACACACATACGCACACACGGAGTGATAGGTACCCATACATGTGTGTATACTGATACATGCACACACATATGTAAGCATCCACAAAAATACATATGACAGCAGCACAAAGAACGGGAAGGAGAACTGGAAGTGCAACGCAGCGCTCTGGTGCGGCGTGTGCATGGGGAGCGGTAGTAACAGCACGTGAAGGGAGACCGCTAAGTCACAGAGGCACAAGATGCACATTACAACCTAAAATGAGGGACAGTTAGTAAGACAACAGTGCAACCAAAAGGAAATTCTAAAAAATAACTTAAAAGAAGGAAAGGAAGGAGGAGGAAATGATACAGAACAGCCGGGACAAATAGAAAGCAAGACAGTGGACTTAAAACTCAACCATATCAGTAACCACATTAAAAGTAAATGGTCTCCACACTCTAGTAAAAAGGCCTAGATTATCAGACTGGCCAGAACCCAGAGAACCAGCTAATGTCGACTTCACAAATCTACTCCAGTTATAAAGACAAAGTCAGACTGAATGTAAAGAATGTGTGTCCCAATTCTAACTCAGCAAAATAAGATCCTCTGGCACAGGTAACAACTGAAACACCAAGGAAAACACACACACACACACACACACACACACACACACACACACACCCCAATCCTAAGCCTCTGGATAGTAAACAAAACCAAGTCAATTCTGAAGGGAAAGTCACAATTTAAGAGTTAGCATGGTACTGGGTAAGTTTGAGTTTTCTTTTTTAAAAAGAGTAATTAGTCTAAAGCAGGGTACAGTTAGCATGTAAAATGGCTAAAATTCTGATAGAAAGTTTTAGGCTTGCCAATTTAAAGAGCAAGAGGACAGAGATCAGGACAACCAGAACCACCAGAAAGTGGAGAGAATACCAGAGACAATCTGAGCGGAGCACCCCAAAGTCCATGTACAAAATCTGCCTAAATCAATGGCAAACCTCAGAACTATGAGAGGAGGGAGAAATTATAGCTAAGGATAAAAGAACTAGACTAAGCTTTCAGCTGCCCTCCGGAAGACAAAGGTTATTATTGGAGTTACAAAGATTATTTATTTATTATATGAGTCAATTACTTGCTGAAACAAAAATATCAATAACCTCTGAAGAAATAAATTTCAGTCTAAAACATAACGTATATAATACATATATATGACATATACACACATATTTAATATATAAAAATAAAAACAGCCAGCAATCATAAAATAACTCAAATGTTAGAATAAGCAGACAGGAATTCTTTGTGTGGGCAGGGGGTAGGTACTGGAGATTGAATCCAGGGACATTCTACCTCTAAACTATAACTCCAACCCTACTTTTATTGATTTTATTTTCATTTTTTATTTTTGGTGGTATTGGGGGTAGAACCCAGGGGCTTTCTACCTCCAGACTATACTTCCAGACCTATGTTATATTTTATTTGGAAACAAGGTCTAAGTTGCTGAGGCTGGCTTCGAACCTGTGCGATCCACCTGTCTCAGTCTCCTAAGCACGGGGATTACAAGCGTGCGCCACCACGCCTGGCAACTTTTATTTTTTATTTTGAAACAGGATCTCCCTGAGTTGTTGATGGCCTCACTAAGTTGCTGAGGCTGTCCTTGAACCTGTGACCCTCCTGTCTCAGCCTCCCAAGTACTGGGATCACAGGCGTGCACCTCCACATGTGACTTCAGGAATTTTCTCAAGTAGTACTATCACCTACTTTGGACCGTGCACAGTGATACAAAACTAGATAGGCCTGCTTTTAAATGAGGCCCTTTAAGATGGAGAGCACCTGTTAATGATTAGCAGCGACATAGAGGGAAGTAAGGTGCTGCTATTTGGGCCCGGGGAGGCCCGGCACTCCTGGCGGCCACACAGCCGGGGAGCAGGCAGGGATGAAGAGGCGGGCCTGTAGGCCAAGGCCTTTGCTGCGTTCGTTCGGGGCATTATCCAAACACCTTTCTGCCGAGGCATTTCACCGGTGGGTTTAAATGCAGCCGGTGAGTTCTGGAGGTCACAGTGACTGGGAGCTAGGCACCAAGGCATGTCCGATATCCATGCAGGGTTGAGGGCCACAGGCCGGCCGAGCGTGCACGCGCTGGCCACACGGAGGCTCACCCGGAGCAGTGACGTGAAGCATGCCGTGAAGCATGCCGGTCCCACACTGAGCACTCGCTGGAGGGGAAGGAGGGGACAGAGCTGGAAACCGGGTCCAGGGTGCCTGAGCTCTGCTTCAGCTACGAGAAGGCCCAACTTACACTTAAAACAGATGCTGGGGCAACGTAAAATTGTAAGTATTCACTACGCCCTGTCATTTTTACAAAAGAAAATAGCAAATCCCAGCAGAGAAACAGAAACTTCAAAAAAATCCTAAAATTAAAAAAATGCTGGGAAACGATGGGCATCAGAATGAAGATGACAAAGAACAGCCAAGGAGCGTGGGGACAGAGCCGCACGCGTGGTCCAGTGTCAGGGCAGAGAGGACGGCTCGGAGGGGGCCGAGGGAGGCTGGCGGTGCACACGGAGGGACACGCGGCCGCGCAGCTCTGACCGGAGTCGAGGAAGGACGGAGGGGACGACTCAGAAAAACAGTTCAGTGGCGCGTCGCTGAATCCTAAGGATGCCTTTCCAGAATCGGGCCGCGTTCTGGAAGGCACCCTTAGGTGCTGCTGAGCTCCGTGCGCGTCAGATGCGCACGCCTACGAGGCAGTGCAGCGCCGCCAGCCCGACGCTCATGGGCCCCTCCTGCGCACGGGCTCTCTTGAGCTCTGAGGCGGACTCACCCGGCATCACATGGCGCAGAAGGGAATGGGTGAAAACATGCCAAATTTGGTAAAAGACACGAATTTACAGATTCAAGCGCTCAGCAAACTTCAAGACCCGTGCAATGGAACTCCTATGGAGATAAGCTGCTAAAGCCAAGGCTACAAAGAAAACCTTGAAAGCAACCAGAGAAAAACGACATATAAAATAGATGTGAAAGAAATTAGAATCCCACCAACTTCTCATAAGAAACTATGGGGGGGGCAGTCAAAATGCCTAGAGAAAGCTCCAAGAAGAAGAAAAAAAAAAAAACAAAAAACGATTTAGCCAGCCCTTAACGACACTGTACATAACTGGGCGTGGAGAATCTGTTACAGTCCTCGTGTTCACCATTGCCTTGCCTTAAAGCCCCCCTGGATTTTTATGTAGTTTTAAAATCTGGGGAAGTCTTTAACAAAATTCCATAGCTGTTTCAAATAAAATTCTCAGGAGAAAGAGGAATTACTGGCGTGACCTCAGAGAGTGTCCACTGAACCCCGAGAGCTGGGGTTTCTGCCCTGGCTGGGGGCTCCCTTCAAGTGTGAGCCAGACCCGGGGACGCACTTCTACTGGACAGATGCTGGTGTCGCTTCCAAGGCTGAACTGCAAAGAGTACGGCTTCTTCTCTGGCTCCTTTGCTTGCTTGCGCTCAGGGACACTAGCCGCGGTGTTGAGCTACACTGCAGGAGGCCGCGTGGCCAGAGCAGCTCCTCCTCTGGCCTCTCAGCAGCCAGCAAGGAGTCCTTCAGCCCAGTGGTGGACAGAACCGATGCCAGCCACGGAACAGGACCCGCCTCTGGAGGAGACGCGCCTGGCCAGCAGTGCGCTGGAGCCTGACACACTGAAGCAAAGGCGCCAGCTGAGCCCTGCCCGGGTCCAGGGCCTCAGAAAACACCAGGCTACCAGTGTTGGTCTTTGAAGTTGCCGTACGTGAGGGTGATTTGTTAAGCAGCAGGAGATCATTAATATAGGTGGATATTGGCCTGACACAATAGATCACCCAAAGTCAAACCAAGAAAAGAACATGAGCAATGCAAGAAGGCAAGTGTCCTGCGATGCAAGCGGGAGACTGCTAAGAAGAAAGAGGAACATGAGATCTACGCTTATTGTCCTTGGGGCTACACTAACAGTCCTAAGGTGGATGCACTGAAAACAAAGGTACAAATAGATTATTTAGCATTATAAAGGTAATCATCAAGAGAACTAAAACTAATGAAGTATGGAGGATTCCGAGAAGGAGACCTTCACTGTCTATTTTAAACATTTTATAGCTTCTGGCTGTTTACATCAATGTTATAGTCAGATATAAAATGTTCCCTAAAGAGCTTATTTATTAATGTTCAGGGTTCAGTTAAGTCATGAGAGTTGTAATCTCAGTAAGTAAACCTATTACGATAATGGGTGTTGGCCTGGGCTGATTGGGTGTGACTGGAGGTGGTAGGGGGGCTGCAGCCTTGGGATTGTATATGGTTCCTCTTCCCTCTCTCTCTCTTGCTTCCGGCCTCCATGATGCGAGAACATAGCCTTGCGCTTTCCCTCTCTCCACTTTCTACAGCCATGCCCTTAGATCCATGGTCCCCAGCCTCACATGGACTCAACCCCAAAACCTCCAAGGGAAGCTGTGAGCAAAGAAATCTTCCCTCCTCTAGGATTCATGGTCAGGTCTTTGGATTATAACTGTTAAAATACTAAGACAATCAAGTAGCACAGTAGCAGTCGTAGTAGTAGTAGTAATAATAACAAATTTTCCCAATTACACGGACTATCCAGAAGGATTCTTCGACAACACACTGTAACCTAAAGGGAAAAAAACACATCCTTCATCATCTTCACTGCCTCAGATGAGATATTTAATTACCTCCCTAAATGGTAAAATACTTCAAAATACTATTGGGTCTACCTACAGGAGCACCATGATAATGATACCAAAATAAAACAAATCAATACATTAAAATTATATATCCTATTATTGCAAGTAACTTTTTAAGTTATTTCTGTTCTTGTTTTTTAAAAATTTGAATAAACAGACTCACAGTTCCACAAGGTTTGGAAGCTTCTGAGCAAGGTTTTCTGGCTGAAAATTAAAAACTCAGAATTAAATTTTATTTTTGAGTAATGCATAAACATTTCTACTTAGTTTAAACACAAAGTACTATCTTCTTGAGGAGTGAAATTCTTAAGAAAATGCTAAAGTAATAAATCAGCAGGTCTGGATTTCATGTTTATGTAGACCATAATATAATTTATAAACTTGAACACTTGAAGTGAATGTCCCCTAGGAAACCAGAAAGCTCATGGTCCATGGTCACAAAGACATAAAAATGTGCTTAACACACACAGACAGAAGGAGGAACACCATGGGACTACAGAGCCAGAGACAGGAGACATGCACTTGTAAGCCAAGGGCCTGAGGCCAGCAAAAGACAGGGAAGTTTCCCCCTCGGAGCCTAGAAGAGAACAGGGCCGGCCCTGACCACACCTTCGTTTTGCACTCTGACCTCCAAAACTGTGAGGAAATGCATTTCTCTCATTAAAGCCAATTTGTGGCACTTTGTCATGGCAGCCTAAGATAGTAACACAGCCGAAACCCCCAAGTTGTGCCCCTACAGAAAAAGAAAGGAAAGGACCTGGGGCCTCAGGGGCCAAGATCTAACAAAGCCCAGAAGAGACCAGAGCAGAGCACTTGAGGTCCCAGCGAGGCTCAGACCTGCCCGGGGCCCCTAGAGCGAGGAGAGGTGTGGGTGGCAGAGAGGAAACGGACATTGGAAGGAACTAGAGCGAGTTCACCACAGGTTGAAAGCAGGCTTCTCTCTGCAGGACGCCCTGGGTAAGGGGAAAACCTCCAGTAAACAGCTGAAAGTCAGCCTGCACACACACACACACACACACACACACGCACGCACGCACGCACGCACGCACGCACGCACACACACACGCACGCACTTGAAACTTACATGCACACAAAGATGTAAAATACAAATCATTAAGACGGAAGGAGCATACAAAGTCAGGATTTTTTTCATTTTACATTTAAACATATAGTAGATATGAATTGCAAAGAATCAGAAATGGCTTTTAAAAATAGGTCTGACTTGAATTTTGAAAAAAATAATAATTATAACAAGTTGACCCAAGATGAGAGGAGGCTGGCGCTGGTTAGCCTTCTAAGCACAGGAAGCAACAGAGGAAAAAGAGGAAGAGAAGGAGGTAGTGATTAGGGAATATAATATATATTGCACAGATAATTTATTCTGCTACAACTCCATAACACCAGTCCTAAAGAAATCATAGATTTTTAAAAATCCTGTTACATAAACAATTGTCTCAACAGGAAAACTCGAGTATTGGCGAGTAGGAAGCTTTACATTTGTAAGTGGTTTTTATAGAGAAAGTTAGTAAATGGATGCCTCTAGGAAAGGGACTAAGATTGCTATTTATTTACTTGTATTGTTTGAGTTTTCAAAAATAAGCAGAAAAATAAAAAGCAGGAGAATTTGAGAAAACAAAAGTTAGATTTTAAAATGCATGCATAGTATGAACTGTTCAATAATTGATTAGTCAACCATAATGTATATAATTTAAGATATAAACAGGAGGACAAGTGGCATTAGTTTGACAGCCTGGGCCATTGAGAATGAAGAGACATAACATGGCAAGAAACACATCGCTGAGGGCCCCTGTTCTAAAGAATAACTTTCTTACAATCCCTAACCAGGCATGGCGGCCCACGCTTGTAATCTCAGTATTTGGGAGGCTGAGATGGGAGGATCGAAGGTTTGGGGCCAGCCTCAGCTATTTAGTGAGGCCTTCCACGACTTAGTGAGACGCTGTTTCAAAATAATATAAAAATAGGTCTGGGGGGTAGCTCGGAGATAGAATGCCCGAGTTCAATCTTCAGTATCGAAAAAAACCTAAACGCCAATGGAAACCCACCAACTTATTTTAGACAAGAAATAACATTATTCATTTCCTATTGGCATACAGATACATTTTACAGCAACAGTGTCCCAAGCTGCATACATAAATCTTTTCTCTTTTTTGACAAATAAATCTCACAGATATAAATGTTATTATAAAGTGAATGAGGCATTTATTGGGTACCCACTCTTTTTTTATTTTTATTTTTTGAGGTGGTGGGGATGGAACCCAGGGGCATTGTACCTCCGAGTCACACCCTCAGCCCTATTTTTTTAGCCTTTTTTAAAAATTATTTTTGAAACAGGGTCTCACTGAGGTGCAAAGGGACTTGCTAAGTAGCTGAGGCTGTCCGTGAACTGCGATTCTTCTGTCTCAGCCTCCCGAATGCTGGGATTCCAAGCGTGCGTCACCTCGCCCGGCCCCGCTCTTGACAGAGCCACTTACAGCTTTAAAATGACACAGGCGGTGACTCTTCTCTTCCAGTGCTTTGCTCTCCGGATGCAACGAGGTTCCACGAAAGCTCATTTTGTAGAGAGCCTTCCTCGGTCTCACTCACACATCTATCCAAGTACTTGGAGTTTCCCTGTCAGCATCGGCATCTCTCTTAGTAAGGAGAATATACAGTTTCATCAGCCAGAACCCCCACAAAGCATCCGAGGAAAACCAGAGGATTCGGAGGAGGGGCTTCATCACAGCTTCTCCTATAAACAGGAAAGTTCTTTGTGGGCACCAAAGAACTGCCTTAGACCCCGCTCCTCCCCTGCTACACCACCACTACTGTGTCTGGCTGACTCCAGGCCCGTCCTCTGGGGGTGTGCCTGGCTCCATCAGGTAGCACTCTAATCTTTCAATGACAAACTAGTGAGTTATTTTGAGTTGTAGATAATGTACGCAGTTAGGCACAGAGAAATAATGCTTCTGTGCCAAGAGAGCATCGTTATGACCTAAGCAACAAGTGTGTTGTGTTCTTATTTAAGAATAAGCATATTGGCTTTGAGAAAATTACAGTTCATTAGAATAGTGCTTCTTAAAAATACAAAAGAAAATCACTTATGAATAAATGCTCAAATAGCTGCGCAGCCAGGGCGCAGGCGCCGAGTGACACCTGCTGGTGTTCTTTAGTATCACTTCCTGCTTCCCAGCATCACTATTTAGAAGCAGTGGAGCTCGAGGATATCTAGGAAAGAGACTGAACAACTAAAAGTTACTGTCAAAATGTTTGTTACGCTGGCTGTGGTGGGCGCACGCTTGTCATCCCCACGCTTGGGAGGCGGAGACAGGAGGATCACGCAGGTTCAAAGCCAGCTGCACTGGCTTAAGAGACCGTTTCCAAACAAAAATATAAAATAGGTCTGGGAGTGTAGCCCCGAGGTAGAAGGGTTTCCAGGAACCCCAGCACCACCAAAAATAAAAATAAAAAAATAAAACGTTTGTTACTGTAGGTGACAGAAGTCTAAAGTTAGATTATGGGTAGCAAAGAAGTTAGTGTTTCTCAATTCACAGGGTTTGCAAGCTATTCAGTTTTAATATATTTTTAAATTTAAAATCCTGATTAGAACAATAGTCTTAAAGTGTTTCTCAAGTACATTATTAGTATTATTTCCTTCTTTTTTCAGTTTGACACAGAAAAGTTTTAACAAATAATGTGAACCTAGACTCTTAATAGGAGCATAAATCCTTTGCAACTCAGTGAGACCCTGTTTCAAAATAAAGAATAAAAAAATAGGGCTAGTGGTATATCTCGGAGGCATAAAGCCCTTGGGTTCCACCCCGAGTACCACAAAAAAAAAGCATAAATTTCTGTTAAATTACTTGAAAATTTGTTTTTCTAAATTGAACCAAAGATTTTCCTCACTAAAACTAACATCATCACTTAACTAAAATTTTCTTGATAAACAATGCAAAAGTAAACTTTAGCAAGTACAGTTTAAGAATTATCACCAGATGCTTTAACATATACGTTCAAACTCTCCTTATGTGAAAATACTTTTAAAACTATATCCTATAACAAATACTTGAAGTACTCTGCAAACCACAGCTTGCCCGAGTTCTCTGGTAGGCACAGTACCGCCTCCTTCCTGGTCCTCTCTTGGGTCCTTGGTGGGGCCCTGCTCTCTCCTCACCATGGCCACAGAAAATGACTTGCACTGGTCAGTGAAATTAGGTCTAGTTTACGTGGAATCCTTAAAGAGCTTGAAGGCAGAAGACCTCGCGCTTTCCACAGAGATCTCCAGAGGGTGGAGACTTGGTCAGGCTTCATCCCGGAGCAAGGACGCCCCACACCTGAGTTCCCAGGCAACGCGAGACTGTAGAGAAGAGAACAAGTAGCATCCGTGCTGAGGGAAGCCCTCGGGACTCCGAGCTGAGCTGATACCTGCTCCATCCTGGCCTCTAACAGCACATTCCAGAGAAGTGGCAACTTAAACGCTCCTTAGCTCCTATAGTAATTATCAAAAGTAAAATCAAGTAGAATGAACTTAGATCACTATCTCACACTATATACAACTTGAAATGTGCCAAGAACTTAGGTTTAAGAGTTAAAACCATAACTCATAGAAGAAAAAGTTGGAATAAATCTCCTTGACCTTGAATCTGGCTATGGATTCATAGCTGTACGTAAAGTATGGGCCGCAACAGGGAAAGTAAGGAAACTGGACTTCAAAAAAATTCATTACTAGAACATTAAAAGATACCATACGGAATCAGAGAAAATACTTATAAACTTGAAAAGGTTCTGGCACCCAGAATATAAAAAGAATTCTTACAACTTCAATAATAGCAAATGACTTAAAAAGATAGGCAAAGGATATAAACAGACATTTCTCCAAAGAAGACATACGCTGCCGCTTGAATCCTGAATGTCCCACCAAGGCCCAGTGGTAACACTGGGTGCTGTGGGAGGCAGCGGACCTTTAAGAGGTGGGGCCTGGGGAGGCCTTTAGGCCCTGGGGGCTGCCCTGAGGGGCCTGAGGGACCTGGTTCCCTCTTTCATCTCTTTCTTCCCAGTCATGAGGGAGCAGTTTTGCCCCACCATGTACTTCCCACCTTTGCCATCTGGGTCTGCTCAGTCTCGGACTAGAACCTTTAAATAAAATAAACCTTCTCTCTTTATAAGCTGATTGTCTCACTTATATACTATTCCATTACTGTCCATCCAGTTATAGCTACTATAAGTTGTTACAGTAACTGAAAGCTGCCTAGCACCATATACAAATAGCCAGGGGGCACATGGGAAAACGCTCAGCATCTCCAGTATTAGGGAAATGCACGTCAAAACCACAATGAGGGACCACTTCACATCTATAAAGACAAGTCAGAAAATGGAAAATATCAAGTGTTAGCAAGGATGTGGAGGATTTAGAACCCTGGTATATGGCAGGTGATCATGAAAAATGGCTCAGCCACTGTACCCAAAAGCTTGGCCATTCCTCGAAAGGCTAAATGCGGAGTCATATAACCTCACCATTCCTCCCCCACATATATACAAAATAATTAAAAACAGACCCTCAATCCAGATGTGCACACTCAGGCTCACAGGAGCGCAATTTACAAGAGCCAAAGAGTGGAGCAGCCCACATGTCTTGTCAATGGCTGAATGGATAAACGCACGGCGGCATATTCAATGAAATCCTCCTGATCCATAAAAATAAATGAAGCGTGAGGATACACGGCAGGACTCGGATGAAGCTTGGAAGTAGTTTCTAAGTGGAAGAAGCCATACACAGAATGCCACATTTTCTGTGATCCCATGTGTATAAAGGATCCAGAAATCATAATTCCCTATGAAGAAAGAACAGACTGGTGGCTGCCAGGCCTGGGAGTGGGGGCTGGAGTGAGGACAGGGAGGGGGAGAAGCTGATTAAAGAGTGAATGTCTTGCTCTGAAGTGACAGAAATGCCTGGAAGTAGATAGAGCTGGTGGCACAGCATAAACATATTAAACACTACTGACCATTTGCTTAAAAATGACTCTTTGGATGCCAATGTCACCTCAGTAGATTAGCTGAAATTATTTTAGTTAAAAATAACTAATGAGCTAGGCATGGTGGTGCACGCTTATAATCCCAGTACTTGGGAGGCTGAGATGAGAGGATCGCAGGTTCACAGCCAGCCTCAGCTACTTAGCGAGGCCCTCCACAACTGAGTGAGACCCTGTTTCAAAATAAAGAATAAAAAAAAAACAGGGCTGGGAACGTAGCTTAAAGGTAGAATGCCCTGGGGTTCCATTTCCAGTACCAAAAAAAAGTTAATGAAACTTTGGTATTAAAGGAAAAAAAGGACCTTGTTCACGATGCCCTCAAGGAGCTTTCTAGTTGCGTCAGTGACTTGATACCATACCTCCTGATCCCTGCATAGCACAAGGTAAATACCATGTGTCGAAATGACAACACCTGTGGCAGGCCTCTTTCCTGCCAGAGATATTTGCCTATTCCTCCTCCAACAATTCTCTCCATTTTCCTCATGTTATAGAACAGCATTTATCAGTAAAGGAATCGGAGACGCCAGCTGATGTAGTAGTTACTGGCTCTGCAGTCGCGTGAAGCCCTGCAGAGCCCCTCTTACCGTCTGCCCCCAGGGCGCCATGCCATCCACAGCCCCCTCTTGGCTCACCTCCCACGAACTCTTGTTTTCCTTTCCTTATTCTTCTCTGTCATCATGGAAATATTCTCTTTTGGTGCTGTCCAATATGGCAGCTCCTAGCTACATATGGCTATCAAGCTCTTAAAATGTAGTTATGCACCTGAGAAACTGAATTGTTAACATTATTTCACATTAGTTTAACCATACATGGTTAGAGCTATCATACTAGAAAGTCAGAATTTATACCTTCATACTAACAATTTTCCACTTAAACTCAGCTTTTAAATGTAAAACACAGAGGACAAGTGCTTAACTATATAATGAAAAACTTTTATGTTATTTTTTAGAAATAAATGGAGCGTCTGTTTAGCATTCACAGAGACTGACATAATTATCATCTTGAGAAATGTAACTCATGCGAGGGAAACAGCTCAGTGGTAGAGTGCTTGCCTAGCATGTGTCGGGCGAAAGATTCATCCCCAGCACCTAAAAAAAAAAGTACAACCAAAAAATGTAAGTTGGGAAAACCTAAGTAGCTTAAAAAATCTAAGTATCTTTGAAACTGCAAAAATAAAAAACAAATTTCAAGACTGATATTTTTAATTTGACAAAGACTTACAAAACCTACGCTCAAATTAAAAAAAAATTATATTCAATACAGTTACAACAATAAAGTGTGTATTTGAATTTGATAAAAAATTTGTCTGCCAAAACATCATTTTCAAAAGAAAAAAAGCATTATATATTTCTAAGTATTAATCTCAAAAATATTTGCTTGAAAATAAAGGTCACATAAATATCATAAGGATTAAAGGCTAGAGGATAATTTGCCCTCATCTAGTTTTCTATTTTCTATTTTAAACTATTTAACATTAAGTATGGTTTTATAATTGGAATTTTCAAAGCAACAGAAAAATACCCAAAAAAGAAGAGTAAACACTTATTTACAAAAACAGGCCAACCACTTAAGATTATACCTAGACTGAATAACTTTATAAGTTTATGACATAATTACTGGATTGGAGGACATGTCCTAAGCTGTGTCTGAAATATCAAGCTCCTTCCTTCCGTAAGTATCTGTTGACCGATCTGATGGCGCTAATATTTAGAAACTGTTGTGTCAGCTTGTATAGGTACTTCATTATAGTATAGTGAATGTCGAAAGATAAGATTTAAAGTCCACTAGGAAATAAATAGCAACGACTCTTGAGCCCTTTGTTTACAAACAGAGCCTTTCAGAAGTGAAAGAAAATGCTCTGATGTAAGGGCCCCCTTGACACTCCTAAAACCCTCCCTCCTAACTCCCCAGAGGGAAACTGCGAACCTCAACAAGCAGGTTAAGCTAGTTTCCCCACATTTCATTTAAGAGAATATACAATGATATGTTTTTAAAATATTTTTATTAATTTAGACTTTACTCTAGAGGTAAATGTCACAGAGGTTAACTAGTAAAATACATATAACATGTAGCTCCTCATTACTCCACAGTGGATGGGTGTGGTCAATTTTTAACTACATGTGCTAGGCTAGAAATAGGTCATCATTAATTACCTGCAGAATTAAAATGAAAGCCAGACAAACTGAACTACAAATGAGATTTTACATTTGTTTTAACTGACTATAAAAGTGACATTAGACCCATTCATTAAGTTTAGTTTCTTTATTCCTTTCTCTCTCTCTCTCTCTCTCTCTCTCTACCTCTACCTCTACCTCTCTCTCTACCTCTCTCTCTGATACCTCTCTCTCTCTCTCTCTCTCTCTCTCTCTCTCTCTCTCTCTCTCTCTCTTTCTCTAGCACTAGGCATGGAACCCAGAGGTATTCTGCATCCAAGCTGTACCCCTAGCCTGATTTTATTTCTCATTTGGAACAGGGTCTCACTAGGTTGCTGAGGCTGGCTACAAGTTCAGTATTTTCTAAGTTCGGTTCCTTCAAAAAGAAAAATTATCCATGTATTGATAAAGCTCCTTGTAGCTTTAAAATTTCATGATTCAATAAATATAATTACATTTTAAGTCAGGTATGCATTTTTCCTGAAAAAAATGAGAGAGGTTTTCAATTATGACATGTAAAAGGCTTACCTACAGTTTTTTTTTAACTATTGACAAAGAAATACTTGTCAATTAAGTAGTTAACAATGAGCCAGTCGTGGTGGCGCACGCTTGTTATCTCAGTACTTGGGAGGCTGAGACAGGAGGATCGCAGGTTGACGGCCAGCCTCAGCAACTTGTGAGATCCTCTGAAACTTAGTGAGACCCTGTTTCAAAAATAAAGAATAAAACAGGGCTAGGGTGTAGCTCGGAGGTAGAATGTCTCTGGGTTCAATCCCCAGTATCAAAATAAATAAATAAATAGTTAACAAAGAAATAAAAACTTGTAAAAATTCAACGAGAAAAGAAACTTTGATTTATAACAAAACTCAATTTTCAGGCACGTCTGCATTACCAAGACAGGTCACAGCTGTGACGGTTGCTTTCCAGGACCATCGCGCCTATTACACAGGACCACTAAGTCACAAACAGACCACTGCACCTATTCCGTGTAAGAAATAATAAAGATGCTCACGAATAGGGCTCTGGTGGTGACTGGAGACCGTGCCCTCCAGCAGCAGCTGAAGCTTCCAGGGTCCAGTAGATGAAGGGAAGGCAACAGCTCCCTGTCCTGGGACTAAAACTGAATCCCTTCCACTCCCCTGCCACTCAGCTGCCCGACACTCCTGCATCGTCTCCTTCGCTGTTGCCCCTCAAGCTGTTCCAATGCACATCTGCTCCAGATCCTGTGACAGCCTGACCATCCCTAATTTAAAAACCCCAAATTCAAAATGCTCCCCAAATCTAAAACTTGCAGACCACACTGGCTGCAGTCAAAACACAGGTGCATTAAAAATGTTGCATAAAAGCCGGGTATGCTGGGTACACTTGTAATCCCAGCATTTGAGAGGTGGAGACAGGAGGATCACGGCTCGAGAACAGCCTCAGCTACTTAGGCCCTTTGCAACTCAGGGAGACCCTGTTTCAAAATATAAAATAAAAATAGAAAAATAGGGCTAGGAGTGTAGCTGGAGGTAGAATGACCCTGGGTTCCGTCCCTAGGACTGCAAAAAAAAAAAAAAAAGTTTCATAAAATTGCCTTTAGGCCATATGCACAAAAAAGTACATAAGCAACTATCTCATTATGTATATGCAAATATTCCATCATCTTGCAAGTGAAAATGCTGATTCAAATACACACTAGTGTAAAATTCTACCAGACAAGGTTCAATCAACCGGCATAAACGTCATTCCAATATCCACTCCAGCGGGATAATCAGTGTCTTCAGAATTTTTTTAATCTTTACCAACCTGATAGTTCAAACTGGCCAGTGACTTGTTGCTTTTTTCTAATGGAAGCTGAAATCTTTTTACGTATGTTTAGTATCCATTCTCATTTCTTTTATCATTTGCTTGTTTATATTTGAGATGGAAAATCACCAATGTTTTCTCCTTGGGCCAATAGGAACGAAAAAACATGTGTGCCTCATTCCCTAACCCTATCAGGAATGTGACTGACAAACCTCTTCTCCCTTCCACCTCAGTAGAATATACTTTTTAAGTTAAATTCTCTCTTGTTGCATAAATTGCCTAATCAGACTCCATCTGCTCTTATTATTTAGCATAAGCCCGAAATCCCCTCTTTCATTAAAATGTACATGCCTTCTTTTTCTCCATTCATATGTAAAATAAGAGGAGCAGCTGGCAAGAGCTTTATAGGTATGTGGAGATGTTGCTCAACTCCCCGGGAATGCCTACTGCCCCAGGAGACAGACTGACAGCACAGGACTCTGCTTTCACTCGTTGGTTGTCGAGAGGGCTTGTTTTCCTCTAAGCCTCTGGAGGCCTTTTATTTTATAAATGAGGGAAAAGAGGTCCAAAGAGGTCAAGCACACAGAAGCCGGGCCTGTGACCTTGTAGTTGTGAGTTTTGCTACTAAGCACTGAAACACCCCTTCCTTGAACTGCAGCCCTCAAATGCGTCCACTGCTAATTCCCGCCTTGGTGAAGGCTGCCTCCCTGCTGTCTTCTTCCTCCTCTTACAAAGACCCTAGCCACTGATCTTGGCTCCAAGGCTCTCAGCCCGTCTCCTCCACACCAGACTCTGTTGACATCATCAGAAACTTGTCCCTAATTACAGTGTCCGCCAGCCCAGATGCTCAGCCAGGCCTGGCACAACAGCCCTCACAACCCCGTCCTCTGGCCCCTCTCCACCCTCCTAGCCACTCACTCCACCCTCCTGGCCATTCACTCCACCCTCCTGGCCACTCACTCTACCTCCTGGTCACTCACTCTACCTCCAGGCCACTCACCCCACCCTCCTGGCCATTCATTCTACCTCCTGGCCATTCACTCTACCTCCTGGCCACTCACTCTACCCTCCTGGCCACTCACTCTACCTCCTGGCCACTCACTCCACCCTCCTGGCCATTCACTCCACCTCCTGACCATTCACTCCACCTCCTGACCATTCACTCCACCTCCTGACCATTCACTCCACCCTCCTGGCCATTCACTCCACCCTCCTGCCTTCACCACTGCTTTCTTCCTTGTCTCCAAATCAGGTCAGATGCCATGCCCCACATCGCAATCTCTCTCTTGCCCAATCCTGCACCGCCTTGGCTCCTCCGCATTTGGACTGCACCACCCACACCTGCGTGAACATGAAGCTCAGACAGTTCAGTACTGCAGGAGCGCACCCTTTGAACCAGCAGATGGTGCTGCCTCGGGCCTGGCTCCAAACGCCTCTGCGAGTGCCGACCCTTTCCCCAGCCAAACTGTCATGTGATTCTTCAACAAAACCCACTCTCCATAATCAAGATCTTGAAAATTCCAGGAGTATAAGAATCTGTTCCCTGAGAGCCCTCTTGTCAGTGTCTTGATAAGTGCTGGGTACTCAGTAAGTACTCAATAAATCCATGTTGAATGAATGGATAATACTCTTCCTCCAAAGTTCCTATCAAAGTCACTCTTGCATGTCATGAAAAGAGAATTGTCTTTCTAAAATCTCCTGCATTCCTGCTACATAAAATCCAAAGAGACGTGCAGTGCTCGGCAGTTCAGGCAGTTCTTGAGTACGGAACTCAAGACACAGTGCCTGCCGTGAAAGCGCTCAGCCTAGAACTCTTGTAATGGAGCCTTGATACAATTCTATTTCATATTCATCATTCATCCCACAACTGTGCGAATATGTATCAAATGACAAACACAAACCCTATGCTACTCCTACTGTCTTATTTATCTTACAACTATCTCAAAGATCAGGGACTTAGTCATTCAATTGCTTAGTAACTCAATTCTTGAACTGCACTTAAAATAATAAAAAAATTCTTTAAAACATTTTCTAAGGTAAATTAGGAACCCAAACCATAATGTGTTCTATACTACTTCTTACTCACCGATTAATTACATAGTAGAATTCCTACATAAACCAACTCATATTATGTTTAAAAAAGTTTGAAGGCCAGGCGTGGTGGCGCACACTTGTAACCCCTGCACTTGGGAGGCAGAGACAGGAGGATCGCGCAGGTTCGAAGCCAGCCACGCTGGCTTAAGAGACTCTGTTTCCAAAAATAAAAAAGTATAAAATAGGTTTGGGGGTGTAGCCCAGAGGTAGAAGGGTTTCCAGGAACCCCAATACCACCAAAAAAAAAAAAAAGTTTGAAGGTTTCTTAGCCATACAAATAAATGATAATACTGTATAATGAAATATTGCTTAAAAGAAATTTTTGTAGTACTAAGGCTTAAACCCAGGGCATTAAGGATTAAACCTCTGAGCTATACCCCCAGCCCTGTTTTACTCTTTATTTTGAAACAGCATCTCACTAAGTTGTGGAGGGCCTCACAAATTGCACTGGCTGAAAACCTGCAATCATCCTGTTTCAGCCTCCCAAGTACTGGGATTACAAGTGTGTGCCAGCATACCTGGCAAAAGAATACTAAATTGTAGCAAGGTGTGGTGGCACACGCTTGCAATCCCCTTGCTTGGGAGGCAGAGACAGGAGGATCGCGCAGGTTTGGAGCCAGCCTCGCTGGCTTAAGAGACCCTGTCTCCAAATAAAAATATAAAAATAGGTCTGGGAATGTAGCCCAGAGAAGGGTTTCCAGGAACCTCAGTACCACCAAAAATAAAAAATAAAAAAGAATTTTAAAATGTAAAATTTTTCTACCTCTTGATCTAGCAATCTTTCTTTAGAAACTATCTTATATATAAGTATGCAATATATACCAGGATAGATGTATATCTACTGGCCTACAAGTTAGTGTGATGACATCATGAAATGAAAAAGAGATCTGAAATATGTATAGTATTATTCTATGTTTATTACTAAAAGGAGGAAGGTCCAGAGAATATAGTGCATGGTTACATAAACTCAAGCAAGGGGTAAAGAGTGCCACGGGCTGCAGGTCTGTGTCTAGCCTGAAATTCATGTTGAAATCCTCATCTCCACGGTGTCAGGAGGTGGGGTTCTGAGGTGATTAGGTCACGAGGGCGGAGTCCTCACTAGAGACTGGGATCACTGTCTGTATAAAAGAGGCCCAATCCACTGGCCGGCATCGGAGCTTCTGTGAGGCAAGGCTGCTACTGAGGCCTCCGAGGCCTGGATCGGAGCCTGCCGAGGGGTTAGGCCGATGCCGGGGCCATCGGCTAGCATCGGAGCCTGCCGTGAGGAAGGCCAGTGCTGGGGCCTCCGAGGCCGGGATCGGAGCCAGCTGAGGGGTTAGGCCAGTGTCGGGGCCAGCGAGGCCAGAACCGGGGCCTCCCATGAGGCAAGGCCGCTACTTGAGCCAGCAAGGTCTGGATCAGTCCACCGGGTAGCCAGGCCACAACTGGGGCCGTCAAGAGTGGGATCAGTATTTTCAACGCGGCATGCACAGAGAAATATCGCAGAAAATTAAACCCAGATGCTTCCCCTAATCAGCAATAACTAGGAGGAAAGGGGCAACAGGAAGTAGTCGAGCTATAGAAAGGGCCCTATAGTGAAGTAATTAAGGTAACCAATCAGAGGGTATGGAATAGGGGAGGATGGAGCCTCTTTAAAAAGCAGGAGGTACATAAACATATGTATCAAAGTTAATCACCAAACAAGCATGGGATCGAGGGAGGGGGAGAGAATGGGATGGGGACTGGATGAAGGCTAATTGGATGATGTGTGCTTGTATATCCTCTCAAGTCTTGTATTCCAATGTGATGCATGATTACAATGCACCAATAAAAATAAATTTTAAAAAAGAGCAAAAAAAAAAAAATAAAAGAGGCCCAAGAGGAACCTTCTTTCCCTTCCACCAGTTGAGAGCTCAACAGGAAGGTACCATCTATGAAGCAGAAAGTGGAGCCTCCTCAGACACCCAATCTGCTGGTCTTGGTCCTAGACCTGTAGCCTCCCAAGCTGTGAACAACAGATTCTGTTGTTTATAGCCACCCAGTTTATTCCTCTATGTTGTTTGACCTAAGGGCAGGTATCACTTTTGTGATTAAAAACTAAGTTTATAAGTTTATAAAGAGGTGAACTTGTTCCTGTGCCTTAGCTCTGAAGACGAGCGCTCCCCAGGTTCTGAGAAGCTGGTGCACAATCTTATGACTCTGAGCCACTGCACCACAGCAAACCACGTGAAGGGCAGAGAGCGGCAGAGACCCTACCTCGGTGGCCACTTATCTCCCCACCAAGTGGCTTCCCGTGGTGAGAAGGGAGGAGGAAAGTGGAGAGCGCCAAGAGGAGGAGGCATCAAACACGATGAAACTATGGCAACATGAAACAGTGAACAACATGAAAATGGAAATGACTGGCAGGCATCCCAAGCTTGTTAAAAATAAGTAATAAACAGCCGGGCGTGGTGGCACACGCTTGTAATCCCCGTGCTTGGGAGGCGGAGACAGGAGGATCACGCAGGTTCGAAGCCAGCTGCGCTGGCTTAAGAGACCCTGTTTACACATAAAAAAAAAAAAAGTATAAAATAGGTCTGGGAGTGTAGCCCGGAGTCAGAAGGGCTTCCAGGAACCCCAGAACCACCACCAGAAAAAAAAAAAGTAATAAAAGCTAATTAATTAATCTGTAAAGTTTGAAATAGGGCATAGGTCCAATAGTGTGTCCCCTTCAGACAGTATTCAGTTCTAAGTCAAGTTCCACAAGTTGAATCTGCCATGGGAACTCTATTTCCTCTTCCACCCAGCAAATATCCTAAAAGCCCCGAGTCACCAGCTCAGAGCACTGTGGGACAAGCAGTATTCCATCTGCTTTCAAAGACGGCGCAGGAAGCCGTCTATGTCCAATACAATCAGGAAATGGGATGGCTTTGGGGTCACTGCTCTGATTCCCACCCCCAATATCTCCACAGAACTTTATAGGTTACAAAGTTCTTTGATACCTATGATTTTTTTTTTTTTTTTTTTTTTTTTTTGGCAGTACTGGGGATGGAATCTCTAACTCTGAGGAACACACCCAGCCCTATTTTTAATTCTTTATTTTGAAACAAGGTCTTACTACGTTGCAGAGGGCCTCACTAAGTAGCTGAGGTTGCCTGTGAACCCGAGATCCTCCTGTCCCAGCCTCCTAAGTACTGGGATTACAAACATGCGCCACCACGCCTGGCTTCAAATGTTTTAATTACAAAAAGAAAGCAGTTAAAACAAGATACATCTGCCTTTCATTGTACATGTGCAACCATTTAATCTTTGATGATTAAAAAGAGGTGGAACATGCATTTGAAACCCATGCTACGGGCCCTCACCATGCATCTATTTGAATTATACCACGGATGCGCAGATATTTTTCTAAATAAAAACTTGCAGCTGAGAAACTGTCACAAGATCAAAAGTCTACTTTAACTTTTATAAGCAAGGGTTGACTTTCTGAACAAAGTCTACTCCACTGGGCTATAACCAATGGTTAAGAAGTAATCCACTCACAAATTATTTTTGTTACGTAAGTACAATGGAAAAAGCTGGGCTATGATCCTTGGCAAAATATTTCTTATACTACTTCTTCCTCACAGGGTAAAAAACTTTAGGTAAATGTGGTTTCACAACATGCAATGATGAATTTGCAAAACGGATGCATGAAACTGAGTATAGATTGTCTAAGTTTAAAGAATAAAAAATCCAGTTTGAAAAAATCTAACTAGACATTCAACATTAACATATGTACCAAAATGCCAAACACTAAAAATAAAAGATATATATCCATTTACTTCCAGATACACCAAAGACAATCTTTATAATGCTTTACACTGTCTACTGTGGATGTTTTACAGAGATTTAAAAAAATTTCTAGGAACATATGTCATGTATATGAAATAATACCATATGCTTTCCAGATACTTAGGAGAGCCCAATATAGAGAAAGGAATAAAAACGGGGTCAATCCACAAAGAAACAGCAAGATGCCATAAATCAGCTAACAAGATTTAAATGTGGTTAAGTGATAACCAGAAAAGGCCATGTAAAGTAAATGTACTTAAAATGAAGACCAAATATATAATAAGTAGTGGAAATAAAAGCCTGATTAGAACATTTTCTTGAAAACAAATTTAAATAGTTTCTTCATCTTATATATAATAAAATGCAGATAATAATGAAAACTATGTGTTTATCCTTAGACCATAAAGAATGAATCAAAGTTGCTTCTGCAGCAATATTTTTTTCCAGCAAATTCTAACAGCCCAATTCTCATTCATTCTGATTTTCCAGGGCGATCTTCATAAGGAGGGTTTTGTTTCTTAACACTCAAGGGCTTCGTCAAGCTTTCCACTCGCCCCTCTAACACCTGCATCTTCAAATTATTTCTTTCTCATGCTATAACCCCAGTCGTCCTTGTTGGTCTTCCTCCTGCTTACCTTTTTAAACTAGGCTGTCGGGTGCTACAACATCTAAAATCATAAGAAGTTTAACACACAAAGAGAGCACAAGCCAGGAGAGACACACATGCTACATGGCGAGGGGTTTCTGAGTGACGACTCATTTTCTAAGTGGTACATTCTGAGTCTTTGCTTTCCTATACGACTCTTCCTGCAGGCTTAGGTAATTACTTCATAGCTGATCTGTGTATTACCTGCATATAGAACAAGAGGGCACACACATCTTGGTGTGACTAGCTTCGGATATGCGAGATGTAGCTTGGTCAGAGCCACATTTACATATGACGTTTTAATGCAATGTAATACTATACCAGGGTAGTAAGGGAGTTCCTTTTCATGTAGAGCCTCTCCAAGTACTGCAGCCCTTCACCTTTCAGCAACTCCAATGGAAAATGGTGCAGATTCCTATAATTTAAGAACAAATTCTTGTGCTTTTCAAGCCTTGCCACAGAGATCGTCTTACAAAGTTCGGATGCCATGACTGAACATTTCCCATCAGGCACACCGCAGCACTACATCTTGTCAAAGCTGGTCAATTTCTAGAAAGAGAACAAAAAAGTAATCATTTTCAGACTTCCCCAAGTATCATATAGAGTTATATGCTAACAGGTGTATATACTGTGTGTCTATATGTATAGACACACAATATATCCTGTAAAGATATCCTGTATTTTCTTTTATAACCACTAAGATTATTACATATATGTAGGAGAGTAAAATTAATAATTTAATAAAAAAATACTAGAAAGCAGTTTATTGCTGAGAGAACTCAGACATCAAATGCTGCAAATCCCATCTTCATCTTGAACCATCTTGTTTTGTGTTTAACGTGTTTATAAATATCAATGCATCTCTACATATCATTTCTACTGAGATATGAACAGCCTCATCTTCTTTCTTTCCTAGTATCTGAATATTAGCCCAAGTTCTATTTTTCCTTCCTTAATCTCTTTATTATCTGAAGCAGCAAGAAATAGGCCCAGGATCACCCAGTTTTCTTATTTTCTTATTTTTATTTATTTTGCAATGTAGGGAACAGAACCCAGGGCCTCAAGCATGTTAGCCAAATACTGCACCCCTGAGCTATCCTTGAAGACTCTAGTTGTATTTTCTTAAGTTACTTCCTTGAAGGACACAACACAGCACAAGGGAACGAGAACCCTGCGATTACTGTAGTGACAGTCTCTCTGGGCCTCAGTTGACCAGTATGTAAAGTGGATTTAGCAATCAGTGTACTGGTTTAAAGGCCTGCGTCCAGGGTAAATTATTTTAAGTTCTCTTCTAACTCCAAAATTGAAGTGGGTAAGCGAAGATATATATATATATATATATATATATATATATATATATATATATATATATATATATATATATATATATATATATATACCTTAGTCACTAGGCACAGGGCTGAAACAAACCTCACTATCACTTCTCACGGAAAGAAACAAACTGAGGGCTTCCATAAATTGTCCAAGGCAGAACATCTGGGATCAAAAGCAAGGGTCTGACAGCAGGTCCCCTGGATTCCAAAGCCTGGGTTCTTTACAGACACTGGCTCACAGGATCCCACAGGATCCCACTGCATCCCACGGATGCTAAGGAAGTGCTAAGAGAACTATAAAGTGATGCTTGCCTCAAAGATTTTACTGCTTTCCTGGGTACCTTTCCCAAACTCTATACTGGAGCAAAACACCTTTTACTTTTTTACCCAAGCTTTTTTTTTTTTTTTTCCTTGTCTCAGGTCTTTTATTATGGTAACAGAAAACAGATTAAGACAGCTGTGGGCAGAAATACACAGATTGGCGGGCAGAAGGGTGTGTGTGTGTGTGTGTGTGTGTGTGTGTGTGTGTGTGTTGCTGGGGATTGAACCAAGGGGCATTCTGCCTCTGAGTTATACCCTCATCTCTCTCTCTTTCTTTTTTTTTAGCATTTTCATATAATTTTTATGAGCATATATGTATTTAATTTTGTTTTACAGGCAAATACAATATGCATTTGATTTTGATTTTGTATTTTGATTTTTGTTTTGATTTTCTTTTTATTTTTATTAGTGCATTATATTAATACATCATATTGTGGTAAAAAAAAAACTTGTATGTACAAACATGTACACATCATTGATTTAACCCCTACCCAATTCCCAAGCTTTCAATAAACAGCGTTTTGTAACTTTGGGGTAATTTTTGTTTTTACTACTAAACTCGTGTGTGTGTGTGTGTGTGTGTGGCTGGGGACCAAACCCAGGGCCTTGTGCATGCTAAGCAAGCGCTCTACCACTGAGCTACATCCCCAGCCCCTATTTCCAGGCTCTTAATGCCTAGCTAATAGGACAGCACTTGTCGTTTCCAATACAAGGACAAAGAACATGAAATGTTCAATAAAATCCCCAAAGCAACATAAACATCCAACATTTCCCCTTATCTATTCCACCTACTCACTGACCTGTTTTATGAGACTACCACGTGACTTTGTGCAAGACGCCCAATCTTTTGACATCTTAATTCTCTCTATAAAGCAAGAGGAACTAAGCAACAAATAATATCAAGACTCTAGGTGGGAAATGAAGCTTTCTCGGCACTCACTGAAGTAGTAAACTGGAGGCAGCTCAGTTGTCTCGTGCACATCTCAAACTTAATCCACTTACAGGAAGCTTTGATTGTCATCACTGGTCTGAACCTCCCCAGGCCTCCTTCCCATTTTAAGGGGGGGGGGTACAGGCCAGAAAACTGGAAGTTATGAATGACTCTGTCCTCTCATTCACCCACATCTCCAACCTAGCAGGCTAGTGGTTTCCCTTCCCCAAACATCTCAAATCCATCCACAGCGCTCCATCTGCCAAAACCACAGGCCACCGTCATCTGCTGCCTGGGCCAACAACTGGTCCCCTTGTGTTCACTTTAATCATTTCCATCATATTAATCACAGCAGTGAGAAAATGTAAATCCAACTGCGTGTGTGTGTGTGTGTGTGTGTGTGTGTGTGTGTGTGTGTCCGTCATGAGCACATCTTATTAAATAAATCCTACAAACGCTTCTTATGTAGAAAATCAGACTCTGAACAGGCCTTTGGGGCCCTTCAGCATCAGGCCCAATCCATTTCTCCAACATTCTGCCTGGCTTATGCCTGGGCTTTTCTAATCTTTGTAACTAGCAAATTCCTCTTAGCAGGTAGGGAGTCACAGCCGGTAGTTTGCTGCTCCATTTTTCGCCTGGAAAGCCAGGGTCCCATCATTCTACAGGTAACAACATAAAAATCACTTCCAGATCCCAGGTAGAAGTATTTCCCTGGTAGCTTTCCAAAGCAACCCAGCTGCTTTTCTTTGTAGGACTTTTCACCATTTGTAACCTATATATTTATTGATGCAACTGTCTACTGGTGCACCAATAAATATGTGGAATAATGTTACAAGGCTGACTTTTCACCACCCCCTGGGCTCAAGACCATTCATAAATGCTAGAAGTTTGCTACAAATAATCCTCACAATCAGACACCACAATCAACATTACTGAGCCCATTTTCTAGAGGACAGAGTTTCTCAGCAGGTAACCTGCAGGAATTCCAGTGCAAGCCACTTGCCGGCAAGGCCTGTACAACCCTACAATGTATCCAGTGTAGTCAGGGCTTCCGCCAGCATCTCTTATTGTAGTAGGCAAAGCTTAGGAAAATACTTTCCTTTAGAAAGTAAAACTGTATCCAAAATGCTAAAACTGTATCCACACTCACCTAATGGAAAATGCTATAAGAGAATTCACTGTAACCTGATATCTCTCCTTCTGAGGGCTCTGGCTGGAGCTGAATGCCTCAGAAAACATCCTTGCATCTTGTTAAAACGCACTTACTTTGCTACAAAGATAGACTGTGAGATAACAATCTATACAAATGAAATCTGACGATACCAAGCATCACCACTGCCCATGTTTTTCCAATATGCACTCACGGGCACCACAGAGCCTTTCACAGGATGATTTTTTTTTACGTATTTTATTTTTCACTACCTCGGCCTACAGCTAAAGTAAATGGTATACCTCCTATTAGCTCTGTACAGCCGCATCTGCACATGAGTTTCTGTCAGGTGAACACCAATCTACCTTCTTCTTAAAAATAACAACCAAACCAGATGCCTCCCATCCGAAGAAAATTTCACACATTTTAAAGGAGCGCATTTTAAAGGGGGTCTCTCAGACTCATTTCGCCATTTCTCATACGGGAGACTACCCATTTCAAGTCCCGAAAGTAGGAGCTGAAAGGACTAGAGGATTATAAAGTGTATATTTAAAAGCACTTGTAAAAGGTTAGAAGTCTTAAGCAAAACATGCAGTTTTGCCCGAGTCAGCCCAGCATAGGTTATCACAGCGAGCCCAGGTTATGGGGGAGGGGTCACAGCCCAGGTGATGGGGGGATCACCGCCCCGTGGTAGGGGGTCGCAGTCCCGGTGGTCGGGGGTCCGCAGCCCCGGTGGCGGGGGATCCGCAGCCCCGGTGGTGGGTGTTCCTCAGTCCTGGTGACAGGCGGTCACAGCCCGGTCCTGAGGCGACTCTCGGGTCCCAGCGGCCGCGGAGGGCGAGAAGGACCGGGCAGCCTGGTGGCCCCAGGCCCGGGCATCACGCCGCCCCACTCGCCGCGGCCAGGAGCGTTGGGAGACCCGGGCATGGGGTGTCGTGGCCCGCGATCCGGCCAGGGGCCGCTGACAAGGGACTGACCTCGGCACTCACCTCGGCGCCGGCGCAGCCAGCGCTCCGGGGCGCAGACGGCGCTGGACAGCGAGCCTGGGCACGGCGGCGGGGCGGGCGGGGGCGGGGCCCCGGGGCGGGCGGAACCTGCACTGCCGGGAGTTGGGGGAAGGGGGAACGGTAGAGGGAGGGACCGACTCTCGCGATAATTACCCTCAGTTCTCGTGGCTTTGTGATTGGTGAGGCGAGAAGCTCGTTTTCCAAGCGGCATGCCTATTGGTGGAGGATGCGGCTGCCTCCAGATTGGCCCCGCCTACATCTTACTCTTACTTCCGGCTCCGGCGCGGGGCTTGAAACCTAGAGGGTGGCATTTTGGCTTAAGTTACCCGGCGCCAACCTCGGGAACCGCCAGTCTCTGACCTGTTCTTTTATTTCACACATTTACCCAGGCGATCGGGCTGTCATTCAGTTCTTACCCTGAGGGATGGCTACTGTAACAGCCGGCAGGGAGCGCTTATTGGGGACCGTGCAGTGTTTCCGAGCTGTGCGCAGATTGTCTTATGTCTTATCAGCAGTCCCAGGACACAAGTACTGTTTTACCAGCTTGACGGATTTAAAACTCAGGCCGGTGGGTTGTGTAATGCAACCAGGGAGCACTGGATTCAAAGATCCACTGTGCGCACTCATAGCTTACAGAAATAGTGAGGTGGTCTCTGCTCTTTAAACACAATCTATTGTGAGAAACAGTTGCTTAAAAGGATAAAAAACAGTTAAATATTATGGCCAAGTAGGCCGCCAGTATTTCTTCAAGACAAAAATTCCCTCGTCAGTAAAAATAAACATGGAAGTGAGGCGGTGTGTCCCTTTTAGGCAGAAAGCCTTAGGCAGGCGCATCCCATAACTAGACCTGGATATGTAATAAAAGTATTTAAAAAAAAAAACTTGTTGCCATGCTCATTACTATGGCAACTTCTTTTTTAAAGTCCTCTTTCAAAACTGCTGTTCTTAATCCTTTGAAAAGTTTCTTCTTATTATTACTTTGCTAGAGGCTTAATGTCAATCAGCCTTGACTTTATAATGAACCAGTTTTCTTTTGGCTTAATTACTCAGAGATGAATAATCTAGAAAGCAGAGTTATATTATGTAAAAATAACATAGGTCACCAAACAAAGTGTGAATTATAACAAATCATCTAGCTATTAAATCTGGACTCCAGGAGCTACTGAATATGTTGCATAGTACGTGTATTTCTAGGATTTTTATAGTTTCATAATTACTCAAGGTTTTGCTAGACTTAAAAGTTAGGAAACCTACAGTTTGTGTAAAAGTAAGAATCCTTAGGTATTAAGGTTCAACTCAATAAGACTTGCTAATATTGGAAGCATCATCAAAAAAGAAATTAATAATAGGAAAATGTTTAAAGAGCAATTGATGTCAGTTTCTTTATCATTTCATGAGAGAAATGTTGTTTTCCAGAAAACGAATTCAACATCCCATATTTGATCATGAAAGATAAATCATGTTAAAATAACTATTATCCCCGCCCCAAGTTGACACAAAAATGGTCAAGGGGTTTTATGTGTTCCTATATCACCCTATGGCTGCTCTTAGATGGTCTCTCAACATGTGGAAGGTCAATTTACATTTTTGTCCCACTTAAAACAAAGGGGAGAATCTTCTAATTTAAACTGGTGATTTAAAAATCTTTGGCAAAATTTAACATCCACAGGCAGCGCTATCACTTTAAGAAAATTCCAAGGAAAAGACTAACCCAATTTTAAATTCCCACCTCTGGCTCCCAGGGATTGGGTTACAAACTTCAAAAAAAATACTCTTTCCTACTCCCTATTGGTGAATGCTCCATCATTCATTCTTCTGTCTGGAGTTTGGGGGAAGTACCGGGTTGCTTTACGGGAAAAGGTGGTTCTAATTTATTTAGTCTGGAATGCAATCCTTTAGACTTTTTTATGGCAATCGATCTACAGATAATCGCCAAAGGGATATAGCAACCATCAGAACTGCGAGGACGACGCCGGCTGTCCAGACGACTATGACAAGCTTGGAAAGGAAATGGAGATTCTGTTGACAAAGGGTTTTACGACAGACCTAGTTGGAGATTTGAAAGTTAAGAAAACTTTTCCAGCTCTCCACTAGTTTTAAAGGAGCATTAAAGAATACCAGAGAAAACACAGGCGCTGTATCTAAGGGAGGCAGGAGGAAGAGTTCGCAGAGGGTGTTTTTCTCTTTAGGGTGAAGTTGGAAAGCATTATCTTCAGATTATCAGTGGAGTTTCGAAAGGTAAAGCAAATGGGATAACATTAATGGTAGATTATTTTCTTCTTTATGAAACTGCTTTATTGTTATTGTGGCTTAAGTATGGCTCGAGATATAATATTGTAATTTTTAAATGAAATGGATGTTTTTGTTTGTATTTATTATACCTGATGTAATAGACAATCCATCTATTAAAAGATATGAGAGAATTAGAGTTGGCTGTGCACCCAGTGTTTGCATATATTTATAAATTGTTGTATATATTTGTAAATTGGGAGATCCAGGAACATATCTGCCTATGGCCAAGAAAAACATAAAGTTGGTGTGTGAAGCAGAATTTATAGGTGGTTTATGTAGGAAAAATTCTCCAAACAGAAATCTGGCATTTATATTTTTTAATGGTTCTTTAAATCTCAAGTATGAAAGTTAAGGAAAATATTGGTAAACAAGAATAACTATTTCTTAAGCTTGGTTAAAAAAAAAAAAAAAAGCCTGAGAAGTTACTCGAAGAGTCACTGTTGCCAGAAGTAAAGAGTTTGGTTCTGGATTTTGAATCGGAAGGAGAGCTAGTGAAAGGAATATTTGAAGATGATAAAACTAGAAGTGCAATTCCAGATGGTCCTAGGGACAGAGACCAAAAGATCAGGGGCTCAGTGATGTAAATGCCCATCATGCAATTTGGTAACTAAGCGGTGTGTGTGTGTGTGTGTGTGTGTGTGTGTGTGTGTGTGTTTACTGGGGATGAAACCCAGGGGCACTCTACCTCTGAGCTACCCACCCAGCCCTATTATATCCTTTCATTTTGAAACAGGATCTCACTAAGTTGCAGAGGGCCTTGCCAAGTTGCTGAGGCTGGCCTTGAACCCGGGATCCTCCTGTTTCTGCATCCAAAGTACTGGGATTACAAGTGTGTACTACCACACCTGATTGTAACTAAGCTTCTTAAGACATTTCATCCAAATATCTTTACTTTACCCTAGTTGAATAACATAAATCTTGGTGCATTTATTTGTAGTCTTAGAAAACGTGGCTTGTTTTTAGCTTAGTACCCCAAATATACACTTTACCGGGAGTAGTGGTGGCTGTGGTACAATTAGAACCCTAAAGGTGATCTTCGTTCACTCTGAATGTGTGCCTCCTCCTTTTCTCTCTGATTTAGTAGTGTTTGCTTTCTTTCTCTTTCTCTTTTGGGGTGCTAGAGATCAAACCTGGGGCCTCTTGTATGCTAAACCAGCACTGAAATGTACCTCCAGCCTTTTTTAAAATTTTATTTTCAGCTGGCCATGGTGGCGCACGCTTGTAATCCCAGCATTCCGGAGGCTGAGACCAGAAGATCGCTGTTCGTAGACATTCCCAGCTACTTAGTGAGGCCCTCTGCAACTCAGTGAAACCCTGTTTCAAAATAAAGAATAAAAAATAGGGCAGGGGGGGTAGCTCAGAGGTTGAATGCCCCTGGATTCCATCCCCAGACCCGCGGGGGGGAAAAAATTATTTTCAAACAGGGTCTCACTAAGTTGCCCAGGCTGACCTCAAACTGATCCCGCCTCAGCCTCCAGAGTACCTGGGATTACAGGTATGTGGCTTTTAAAATAGTATTTTCTCGATTCTACCTAACTGAAGGAATTTCCACCAACGAAAACCTTGAAATCTGACTATTACCATGGGAGCTCTTCTTACTCAAACCCTAGGTTCTCACCCGAGCTGATTCTGAGACAATGCTCAGTTCCTCACACACTCCTGAGCGGCCACGATGTACCAAACACCATGCCTAGTGTTGGAAAAGTAAAGCGGTAATTAACAACCATCTCCCAGAAAAGAGCCAAGTACTGGGGACCCAGTACATCAAGAGGAGGCTTTGTCTCTTGCTTATCCTCATCCTGGCAACAAAACTTGCTTCAAAGAATCTGAAGCTCATCTATCCTAAGCCGTCCACCAGTGGTTCTTATTAGGTAAAGGGAGAGGAAGGAATCTCCAGCTGTGAAAAGCACATCTGAGACCAGGTCCCTTACTGACGCTGACTGATGCAGCGGGCTGCAGCTCATCAAATGTTACCCACCTAAGACTTCTCCATAGCCCTGCCCTCTTGATGTTAGGGACAACGGAAATGGGGTGAAATGAAAGTGACTCGTTTCGCAATGGCAGTGAAAAGCCCATTCACGGTTTTCCAATCTTTTCCCTATTTTCCATGGCTCCTGTTGATGGATAGTTGTGGAGTTTGGGTCAACCTGTATCTCTGAGCAACTCTGTAGAACAGACATCCCAACCACCATTCCTGGACCAAGAGCATCTGTGGCATGAAAGAGATACTGTTACCTCCTTAAAGCCTACTCAGTCCAGGCTGCCTCCGATAGTGGACAGGTGTCTGCCCTGGAGATGATGGCATTCCATGTTTAAGAAAAAAAAATAGCACCGTCCTCATCTTCATTTCCTGTGTCAGAGGGATGAGGTGTCTGGGAAGAAAAATCACACCATAGGGATAGTCTAATTTTCATCTAGTAAGCATCTATTAGGCTTATTTGGATTCCAGGTGCTGTTGCCAGGTGCTTCATCTGTAGCAAGGATTTGAGAATTTGTTTTCTGTATTTCGGGGGCCTCTCCACCCTGTCTTTGGAGTCAGGACTGCCAGTTTTGTAAAAGTCTTACAAGATGGAGAAAAGCCAGAATTACACATAAAACTGTATTGTGGTTTCATAGCTATTTTTAACAGCTTTAGTGAAGTACTACTTATAAATCCCTAAAATTTGCTTATTTTAAAGATATAACTCACTGTTGTGTCTTATTTTTTTAAAAAATTAGTTTAAAACTTACAACTCATTATTTTAAAAAATTTGCGGTTATATAACCAATACCGCATTTCAATACTTTTGCATACTTTTCAGAAAGTATCAAAAGATACTTTCTGTCCATTTGCAAACAACTCTCCTTTCTTATCCTCAGTCCCAATAACTTACAAACTTTCTGTTTCTATCCTTTCACCTTCTCTGGGTGTTTAATAACAGTGGAGGCACACAGCGTGTGGTCTTCTGCATCGGGCTCCTTTCGCTTAGCATGTTTAAAAAGTGTACCTATGTAGTATGGGGCATGATTTCATTCCTCTTTATTGCCACACAATCATCTGTCATACGGCATTGCCACGTTTGTTTACCCATCCACTCACTGGCAGACGTTTGGATGGCTTTCAGTATTTACCTACTGTGACTAATACTGGTGTCAAGATGTTGTGTACAAGCTTTTATGTGAACATGTGTTTTCAGTTCTCGTAGAACCCGTGAGATGCACAGTAACTCTATGTTTAGCCTCTGTAGGAATACCAAAATTGCTTTCCAAGGTGAGCGTGCCATCTTGGCATTCCCACTGGGAGTGTATGTGAGTTCCGGTTTCTCCAGATGCTCCACACACCTTTTGATGATTTCTCTTTTTGTCATCAGTCTTTCATTCTAGTGGACATGAAGTGCTACCATCTCATTAAGGTTTCGAGTTGCATTTTGCTAATGACAAATAAGTCATATTGATCTTACTCATTCATTAGCTTATTGGCCACACTAACGTCTTTGTAAAATGTCTATTAAACTATTTTGCTTATTTTTACTTGGGATATTTGTCATCTTAT
This sequence comes from Muscardinus avellanarius, assembly GCF_963383645.1. Classification (NCBI taxonomy): domain Eukaryota; kingdom Metazoa; phylum Chordata; class Mammalia; order Rodentia; family Gliridae; genus Muscardinus; species Muscardinus avellanarius. Next base: position 158,772,935 of record NC_137788.1, on the reverse strand, counting down.
TATGAATTTGCAAATATTCTTTATATATTTTGAACAAAAGTCCTTTGTCAGATGTATAAATTTCAAATATTCTATTCTGTAGGTTGACTTTTTTTGTTGTTGTTTGTTTTGTTTTGTTTTGTGGTACTGGGGTTCCTGGAAACCCTTCTACCTCCGGGCTATACTCCCAGACCTATTTTTGTACTTTTTAAATTTGGAAACAGGGTCTCTTAAGCCAGTGAGGCCGGCTTCAAACCTGTGCGATCCTCCTGTCTCCACCTCCCAAGCACGGGGATTACAAGCTTGCGCCACTATGCCTGGCACGAGCACCATTTATTAAAAGACTATTATTTCACCATTTTATTATCTTGGCATCCTTGTTTAAAAAAAAGTGATTAATGCACAAGGCCTTTGGTTTGATCCCCATCACCACGAGAAAAAAATTTTAATTCCAATTCTTTTCTATTTTATATCAGTCCCCCTTTTTTTTAATTTTTGTAGGGAAGAGGATTCTGGGAATTTAATCCAGGGGCATTCTACCTCTGAGCTATACCCCAGCCCTATTATATTTTTTATTTGGAAGTAGGGTCTCACTAAGTTGCAGAGAACTTCATTAAGTTGCTGAGGCTGGCCTCAAACCAGCAACTCTCTTCCCTCAGCCTCCTAAGAACTGGGATTACAGCATGTACCACATGCCCAGCTTTATATGTCAGTCCTAATCCAGTATCATACTAAATTGCTGGGGGATTTTTCCCCAGCTTTACTAATTTGTGATTGACAAATATAAAAATGTATATATTTAAGGCATACAACATGATGTATAATTAACCATTCCCACAATCTAGCTGACATAATCCAACGCTTGACACAATTACCATTTCTTATGTAATAGGAACACTTAAGATCTGCTTCTTGAACACATTTCAAACACATAAGACATTATTAACTATAATTATCATGTCCATTATGTCCCTAGAACTTATGACTACACAATTGTTAAGTACAGCTCTGCTTTGACTACTGTAGATTTATGGTAAGCTTTTTAAACTGGGAAGTCTGAGTCCTTCAACTTGGTTCCTTTTTTAAGATTGTTTTGTCCATTTCGTGTCTTTTATGGTTTTATATAAATTTAAGGACAAGCTTATCAATCTTTGCAAAAAGTAAACAAAAAAGGCAGCTAGGATTTTGAGATAGGTTGCATTAAATCTGTAGATCGGTTTGAGAAATATCGCTCTTAATAATACTAAGTCCTGGCTGGGCATGGTGGCGCACGCTTGTAATCCCCGTGCTTGGGAGGCGGAGACAGGAGGATCGTGCAGGCTCAAAGCCAGCCTCGCTAGCTTAAGAGACCCTGTTTCCAAATTTAAAAAAAAATATAAAAATAGGTCTGGGAGTGTAGCCCAGAGAAGGGTTTCCAGGAACCCCAGTACCGCACACACACACACACACACACACACAAAAAAAAAAAAAATAATAATAATAATAATAATAATACTAAGTCCTCTAACCCATAAATATGGAATGCCTTTCTATGTGTTTAAAACTTCTGTAACTTTCTTAATTTTTGGTTCACAATTTTTATACTTCATTATATTTATTCATAAGTATTTTATTTTTTGATGCCATTGTGAATGGAAATGTTTTCCTAATTTCATTTCCAGGTCATTTGTTGAAGTTAGTGTGTAGAAATATAATTCTTGTTTATTTGTATCTTGTGGCCTCACTGAACTTGTGGAGTAGTTCTAGTGGAAGTTTTCCTTATTCATTTTCCCTGGGTTCCTTTGAAACTTCTATATACCGTATCAAAATAAAGTTTCATTTCTTCCTTTAAAATCTACATTGTTTTTCTTTTTCTTGCCTTATTGCTCTGGCTGGAATATTCATTACAATCCTGAATACAAATGTTAAGAGCAAACATTCTTATTTTGTTTTCAATCTCAGGAGGAAAGCATTTTAACATTCACTGTTAAGTGTGAGTTATTGTTCAATTTTGCCAAATGTTTATTATATACCTATCAAGATGAATGCATGGTTTGGGTCCCTTATTCTATTAATATAGACTATTAACAAATTCATATGTTAAACCAACTTTCCATTCCTGGGATAAATCCCCTTTAGTCAAACTAGATAATCCTTTTTATATGTTATTGATAGATTTGAATTGCCAATTTTTTGCAGATTTCATATTCACGAAGAATACTAGGCTGCTGTTTTCTTATGATGTAATTCTCTGGCTTTGCTGTCCAGATAATCCTGGCCCCACAGAATGAGTTGGAAAGCATTCCCTTCTATACTATTTTGACAGAATTTGTAGAAGATTAATTTTATTTCTTCTATACTATTTTGGTAGAATTCACCACTGAAGTCACTAGGGCTTTATTTTGTGTAAACATTTTTATTTATCAATTTCTTTGCTTGTTATAAATCTATTTGGATTTTTTAAAATTTAGTTTCATTATTTTGTGTCTTTCAGGGGCGTTTCTCCAATTCCTCTGCTTACATAGGGCAAAGTTGTTGTTTTTTAACTCTTCTACTTGCTAGCAGTCACAATGGTTATTTCCTAAGAGCCATTAATTGCCCCAAGGGCCCCTGCCCCTCCCTTAGCCCCTCTACATCTCCCCACAAGTCAGCATCCAAAAGTTAACACCTGGAACAACAAGGGACCTCCAGAACTCAGCTCCAGCACAGTTTCTACCTATACCGATTGGTCTATCCCCCTGTTCTTTCAGTCATTAAATAGTTCAAACCTCACCTTTTGGAAGTGGAAGACTAAGACTCCACTGGCACCCTCTGTGCCCTCCCATTCTGATCTGAGGCTGATCATGTGCTTCTGCATTCTACTGGGCAGGTCTGGCAGAAAGAGCAGCATCCATTGATTGGGTAAGCCTGGCTGGCAGTTGTGAGTTTAGAAGCCTGAGACTCCAACCCAAGGCTGGCTGGAGAGCGTGGTGTGTGTGTGGGGGGGGGGTCTTGGCTCATTTCTAATGAAATTTTAAGCCCTAGCTATGGCTATTACCAAGAAAAGGAAAGTGGTCGATGATAAGCGTGTAGCTCAAAGTAAGTGAACCGAGGAGGAGGTCTTGCACTGACGGGATGACCATACAACACAAAATACATGGAAACAGACTCATATTTAAAGCAAGGTCATTGATTCAAATCCTTCCAGACGCCAGACAGGCCTCCTTTCACTGATTCAGAGACACGCATTCCCTTTGGCGTTGAAACATCTCCAAAATTAGAACGCACATCACAGTTGATGGCAAATCATTAATGGTATATAAAATAGCAGTGGCCCATCATCAGTGGCACTTTAGATGTGGCTCTCGTGCCCACAGGCCAGTAGGGAGCATTGGGTACTGGCCAAACAGGGAGTGCCCTTGTGTCCAGAGGCAGCAGCCCCTCCACCCTGGCCGTTCTGCTGGTGGTGACAGAGGCCAGTTCAGAGTTTTCAAGAAAAGATGAAACCCCAGAAATCTAGACCTTTATGTGAAACTCCTAATTTTAAAATATTGGCTCAACATTTCTAACTGTCTGGGTAGGGGGAAAAAACTGTAAGTGCTACCTATGAACACTCAGATTATATACAACCTCTGTTTTAAGGTGTAGGACCAGAGCGGAGCCATGGCAGGCTTCATCCATACAGCAAACGCTAGGCCTGAGTTTCAGTTTCCCGGGAATACAACTAACAGTTAAGCGCCAGTTTTGGCATCTGGGTCAGGATGAAAAACTCCCAACCAATCCCAGGAGGGCACGAACCAAATGGGAGGCACCAAGTATCCTGTCCAGTTGCTTGTGATAACAGCAGCAAAGATTCCTTTTGGTTTAAAGATAACTCCTCTGTAAATCACAGCCCGAGTGACTGAAATGTATAAAACTGCCTTGGAACAAAGACTCGGGGTCCTTGTCAAAACTCCACTGTGCTGGAAGACTTGGACCCTAGCTGGAGCCAGTTCCCCAATAAACCCCCTTCCTGCCTTTGCATTACTGTGTGGTGGTCTCTCTCCCCCTGAGATCCCAGACTTTGGGTATAACAAAGGAAGCAATATTAAGTCAACAGGAGACAAAATACTTTTTACGATGAAGCCAAAAGAAGAAAATTTAAATTCACACTAGGTTCAGAGCTGCAGACTAAGAAACATTAAGGGGCATATTGTGTATGTCATTTTTTAAACATTCCTTTCTGCCTCCCTCTAAATAGAAGATAAGAAATTGTGGCTAAATCTGCTGAAGGCGTTGCCTTTCCTGTTTGTAAAAATAAATATATGCTCACTTTTTTTTTTTTTTTTTTTTTGGTGGTACTGGGGTTCCTGGAAACCCTTCTATCTCCGGGCTACACTCCCAGACCTATTTTTATATTTTTATTTGGAAACAGGGACTCTTAAGCCAGTGTGGCTGGCTTCGAACCTGCGCGATCCTCCTGTCTCCGCCTCCCAATTGCGGGGATTACAAGCGTGCGCCACCACGCCCGGCTTATGCTCACTTTTTAAATTCTGACTTAATTTCCAAAGCAACAGGCTTTGCTTCCCTCTGCTTTAGAGAGTGCCCCATGAAAGACAGGACCCTGCGGTAGAAAATCACCACCAAATTATTGAAAGGCGCAGGTCCCGGCTCTGGCCCCACGAGGTCGTGCAAGTAATTTAGCTTCTCTCAGCTTCATTTTGCCCACTTAGAAAGTAGGGGTGGTGATACCTGCCCACAATACCTCGCGTGGCTGTAGTAATGGCCACGTGAGTAGATCATGGGGACCAGGAAGCGTTGTATAAGTATCAGTTGTGAGTATTGCCCAAATCCAATGGGTAGCACAGTTTCAAGTCTCAGAGCCCCCATCCCAGTCTGTTGCTCTTTCTCCAGATCACAGCACAGTAGACACAGTCATCTCATTAGCCAAGGCGTTGAGGAAATGAGAAAACAAATGGCAAGGAGATGTGTGTGTGTGTGTGTGTGTGTGTGTGTGTGTGTGTGGTTCTGGGGGTGGAACCCAGGGGCCTTCTACCTCCCGGCTATACCCTCAACCCTATTTTATTTTGTATGTGAAATCAGGGTCTCCCTAAGTAGCTGAGGCTGTTCTTGACTCTATGATCCTCCTGTCTCAGCCTCCCAAGTACTGGGATTACAGGCAGGCACCACCACCATGCCCAGCTAAGATGTTTTTTTAAAGTCAGTCAAGGTCTGGGGATCCGAAACTGCATTGAGTCTCTGCACAGTGGGGTCGAAGCAGATCCTAGACAAGAGCCCCTAAGTTGTCCATATTTTCAAGGGCTGCCTGGGAATGACTCAGCTGAGCCGTGGTCGCGTCCTCACAGTATGATCTTTGGCTGTTTCTGTCCCATTCTGTTTCTTTTTTATTTCATATAGCTCTTAAGGAAAAAAAAAAGATCCTACTTTTTTATTTATTTATTTATTTTTGGTGGGTACATTTTTTGATGAAAACAATCTCTATTGTGGATTCTTAAAGAGTCAGCACAATTTACTTTTGGTAAATATGTTGGGTCTGTTTCAACACTTACCACTAACCAATTGTAAACATGAAATAAGTTATACATTTTTAACAGGAAAAGAAAAACGGCAACCTTTAAAGAGCTCTCACTCAGCCGGGCATGGTGGCACACGCTTGTAATCCCTGCACTTGGGAGGCTGAGACAGGAGGATCGCGCAGGTTCGAAGCCAGCCGTGCTGGCTTAGGAGACCCTGTTTCCAAATAAAAATGTAAAAATAAGTCCGGGAGTGTAGCCCGGAGGTAGAAGGGCTTCTAGGAACCCCAGTACCAAAAAAAAAAAAAAAAAAAAAAAAAGCTCTCACTCAGAACTCGTGATGTGTTTCTAAGTTGGTCATTTTTATATAAATTTTCTCCCACAATCTCAATCTCAAGCCTAGTCTGGTTGAAAATAAGTTGACTGTCTTATCAAAATGACCACCCTCATTCATCTCACTACTTCTGTGTGTGGCAGCACTGTTTTAAGGGACTGGGGAACTTTTTCTGTAAAGGACTGAAGAGCGGCTATCTTGGGTTTTTTTTGTTTGTTTGTTTTGTTGTTGTTGTTTTTTTTCTTTTTGGTGGTACTGGGGTTCCTGGAAGCCCTTCTACCTCCGGGTTACACTCCCAGACCTACTTTTACATTTTTTTTAAATTTGGAAACAGGGTTTCCTAAGCCAGCGCGCGCGGCTGGCTTCAAACCTGTGCGATCCTCCTGTCTCTGCCTCCCAAGCGCGGGGATGACAAGCGTGCGCCACCACGCCCGGCTTATCTTGGGTTTAAATGCAGAAGGTTTTAGCCTTTGTCACCTCTGCAGTCATTGTACAAAAGCAACAACGGACATTATGTAGCTCAATGAACATGGATGTGTCCCAGTAAAAATTTATTAAAAACTGTGCAGGATCAAGTCAGGCTGGTGGCGCACGCTTGTAATCCCGCGCTTGGGAGGCAGAGACAGGAGGATCGCGCAGGTTCGAAGCCAGCCACGCTTGCTTAAGAGACCCTGTTTCAAAATAAAAATATAAAAGTAGGTCTGGGAGCGTAGCCTGGAGGTAGAAGGGTTTCCAGGAACCCCAGGACCACCACCACAAAAGACAAAACAAAACAAAAAGCTGTGCAGGATCCATCCCAAAGCCACAGGGTAGCAACCCAATCTTAGAGCCCCAGAATGAAAATGTTGGGGTGGGGTCTTGACTATACTCTCCTTCCTCTGAGTCATACAGCCCAGCAGCTGCTGCGCGCCCGAGCTCCTCTCAGGCTACAGTATCGTTCGTTTCAGTAACTTTCGGCATTCATGCCTTCTTTCCCCTTCCCACTGCTACCGTGGACTAACTTCCTTCTGTGCGATCACAGTAACCTTCTGTCATTTATTTTTTCCTCAACTAGAAGGGAGTGACTGTTAGACCGTACTAATTTACTAAAGAGGCGCAATCCTTTCTTGGGAGACATTTTAAAAAGTATAAGGAATATTGTAAATTTATTATCAGGGATAATGAATGCCTTACTTTGTCAAAATATAAACTATGGAAAATAAAACTTGATGAAATACTCGTGATGAGGTCATGGATAAAAATGGTTGCGCAGCCTTTTTCAAATTTAGAATTTTCCCAGGTGTGCAATGATCATAACTGTGATGTTAGTGGGATATAGACACAGTTTTAAAATAATAATACCTATGTATATGAGTGTGTGTGTGTTTGTGTGTGTTTATGCGTGTGTACTGGGGGTTGAAGCCAGGTACATCCTAATACAGAACTACTCACTAAGTTGCTGAGGGCCTCACTAAGTTGTTAAGGCTGACCTTGAACCTGCAATCCTTCTGTCTCAGACTCCCAACTACTGGGATTATAGGCATGTACTATTGCGCCTGCATCGTGTGTTTAGATCCCAATGTGCATTAGGGAAAATGTAGCTAGCACATCAAACCATGATACCATTCATTAATTAGTTGGGTCTGAAGTAAGCATTTAAGTTTTTAAAAGAAAATGTTAATAGTACTGAATGCAGACAAAATACAGACATAGAAAAAGTAATCAGGATGGTGCTAAAACGTCTGAAGTTTGAAAAATCGGCAGCTGCTTTGCTTCATGTAGCTTGGTTCTATCTGCCTGCTGATTTCAGATCATTTCCCTTTTCTGATAGAAACTTTCAGTGGTTCCCCACTTCCTGCCCATTAAAGTTAAACTGCTAGTCTCAAATAATGAGGCTTTATTCTTAGCTTACAATCCAGACTTTGACTTTCTTAAGAGTTTCCCAAGCAGTTCCTTCCCCCTCCACTGGGATTGAGCCCAAGGGCATTCTACCTCTGAGCTACACCCTCAGCCCTTTTATTATTTTTTAAACAGGGTCTCACTAAGTTGCAGAGGGCCTCGCTAAGTAGCTGTGGCTGGCTGCGCACCTTCGATCCTCTGTCTCATCTTCCTAAGTACTGGAATTACAAGTGTGCTCCACCACACTCGGCCCAACCAATGTTTTTAAAATGCTAGTTTTAGATTTAGAAGAGAGAGGAGTGGGGGGAGGGAAGAGAGAGAAAAAGAGGAAAGAAAAGAAGAGGAGGAAAAAGAAAGGAGAGAGAAAGAAAGGAGGAGGAGGAGGAAGGAGGAGGAGGAGAAGGAGGAGAAGGTGGAAGAGGAGGAGGAGGTGGAAGAGGAGGAGGAAGAGGAAGAGGAGGAGGAGGAGGGATTGAGATTGATTTCATGCTTTATTCTCTACTCCACTCTGGAATATTAACAAGGAATTATACCACGTTGAAAGTTTTGAGAAGACCAGAGTAAGAAGGCTGACCATGTTTGCTCACGTGTTTGATCACGGAGTCCTCCTTTTGTAGAACCAATATTTGCATTGACCAAGCCACCAGACCCTGCAGTCCTCCTTGGCGGCACACATTCATCCCTGTGGCTCTAGTTACTGTGGAAGCTGGCTTAGAGAAGGCCGCTCTTTAGCCCTGTCCCCAGGGCACACACAAATAGAACTACCCCCAGCTGGCCATATATTCATCCCACTTTCCCATTTCCAGACCCTGTTTGACAGCTGGTGGGAGGTTTTCTCTTCCCTGTCTTTGGACTGAAATCTTTTTAAACATTCTGAATCATCACAGGAGCAATGATTCCCACCTCTGAAGTCTTGCCACATGCCACACTCCGGCATTTGGGCCAACTAGTATCAGACTAATGTCCCTGATCTATTTTCCTGTTAGAATTTCTGTTTCTTGGGATTGCTGTCTTCCACATCATGCATTAGCCTGTGTTTTTATTCTGTTTCCATCGCTGTGACCAAAATATCTGACATAAACTACAGAGAAAAGAAAAGCTTCAGAGCTGTAGCCCATAGTCGAGATGCAGGAAGCAGCCAGGAGAGAGAGAGAGACTCCCCAAGCCTGCACCCCAGTGATCTACCGCCCATACCACGCCCCACTTGTCTAAATTAGCACACAGCAAATCCATTCAAATTATTTTTCTATTAGTGGGTTTATCCACTGATGAGATTAGCGTCCCGATTTAATTATTTCAACTCTGAATATTGTTGCTTTGCATATAAGCATTACAGGGGGACACCCCATCTCCAAACCCTAACAGCCTGACTTCTTTCTTTTGTCCAGAATTCAGTACATAGTTGTCGGAGTGGTAAATAAGCAAATGGCAGTAGGGTGAGGTTTTAATATGTGTAGGAAATGATGGGATTGGAGCTTGATATCTGGGCGGGGAGAGAAGGAACGGGGAGGGATCTCTGAAAGATCAATTGATACATAAGATTTTAACAGCTTTATTAATTGGCATTATAGTGTGCAATTGGATAAATTTTGACAAATGTATATACTCACAAAACCACCACCGCAACCCTATCATATGAGCATGTCCACCATCCCCCAAAGAGTCCTCATGTACTGCCTTGGTGATCTTTGTCTAGTTCAAGCACAACACAGATTTGCTTTTGGTTGTTCAGTCCATAGGTAGGCATTAGAGTGGTCTCTGATTTGCGGCTACTAACATCAAAACTGCTGTGAAATTTGCACTGGCTTCTTTTCTCTCGTGTGAAACCTAGGAATAGAATGGATGGATCCTGTGCGAGCTGTCTGCTTAACTTAGTATGGAACTGCTGGATAGGACACCAAAAGCACAGACGACAACAACAACAACAACATGGATAATATTGATGGGTTACATCAAAATTGAGAGCTTTTGTGCATCAAAGGATGCTGTCAACCGAGTAGAAAGTAACCCATCAAATGGGAAGAAATGTCTACAAATTATATTTACTAAGGGGTTACCATGTAGAATATATTGGCTTTTTCGTTTGTTTTGCCTCGCAAGAGTTCTTTATATATTGTAGGTTAAGATCTAGAATTTTTCTGGCTCCAGAAGGCAAACTGAGATCATTAACTTGAGACCCTTCTACATTTCTAACAGAGGCATTGGATGCTATAAATTTCCCCCATGAGGACTGGGTTTTTTTCTGGCTTTCTCAAATTCTTTTATGCTGTGCTTTTATATGAATTCAGTTCACACTACTTCTGACTTTCCTTTTTTATTTCTTCTTTAGCCCATAGTGTACTTAGAAATGTATTGCTTGAGCCGGGCGTGGCGGCGCACGCTTGTAATCCCCGCGCTTGGGAGGCGGAGTCAGGAGGATCGTGCAGGTTCAAAGCCAGCCTCGCTGGCTTAAGAGACCCTGTTTCCAAATAAAAAAATATAAAAAACAGGTCTGGGAGTGTAGCCCGGAGGTAGAAGAGTTTCCAGGAACCCCAGTACCACCAATTAAAAAAAAATGTATTGCTTGGTTTCCAGATATTTGGAAATTTCCAGATGTCTTTCTGATATTAATTTATTATTTAATCCATTAAAGTCAGAGAAGAATATGCTTTGCGTGACTTAAATCCTTATACATGTATTAAAATTTGTTTTATGGCTCCAAAGTCAATGCATCGTAAGTTAATGTACGTGCACATTTGAAAAGAATACATAGTCTCCTGGGGTAGAGTGTTGTAGTCCGTGTCAGGTGCGTGATGATGCAGTCCACGTCTTCTACATCCTTACTGAGTTTCTGCCTACTTGATATATCAGTAAATGTGAGAGATAATTAACCCTTTGACTATAGTTGAGGATTTCTCAATTGCTCCTTACAAATCTACCCATTTGAGGGCTTATATTTGAAGCTGCTATTATGTTACAAACATTAGGGATAATTAAGTCCTCTTGATGAAGTGACCCTTTTACCATTATTTTTATCCTTGGTAATAAATATCCTTTGCTGCTAAATCTACTTTGATGCTAATATAATATCTCCAACATCTTAATTACATTTTAATATTATTTTCCATTCTTTAAAAATGAAGAACTTTCACTTTTAATCTAGTTGTCTGTCTGCGTTTACTGTGAGTACAAGCGTGTGCCACCACTCCCGGCAAGTATTCTTTTAATGAAGAGGGAACCATCAGTTTAGTTGAAACTGGAAATCAACCTGCAACTCTATGAAGAAGTCAGTACTAGCTGCCAAAACCACTTTGAAATATAACGTTACTAATTTCAAAGAAGTCACAGACATGGTGTTGAAATGTTCCCAGATTCTAACGTCAATTTCTAGGGGAACCCAATGCTTGTTTTCTAAAAGTAACCGTGGAAATTCTCACGCCAATGCCTTTCTTTTTCATTCCAAACTAGAGGACAATGTCTATAAAAGTATGCAGGAATCGCAGGAAATCCACCTCTCCAACCACCTAGATGAAGTTGTTGCTGCGGTCAGCATCACTGCTAGAAAGAAGACCACCAACACCCTGCCGCAGACCGCGCTGTTCCAGCCTCCGAGAGAGAAACTCCACCTCTGCGAAGACAGAGCAAAGGCCTATTCCAGCAGTCACCAAGTAAGAAAGCCTCACAGCCCCACCCCTGCGCTCTGGGAATTGGTCACGCATGGTCAGGAGAAAGGGAGTATTTCAGATCTCAATCCTAATCTCAGGAGGGTGACCCAAGAGAATATGGAAGCATGCCCTTACTACAGTGCAGCCCTTGGGCGCCAAGCCCAGCGGTCAACATGGTCAGCAATAGACTGATTGAGCCTGGTCCCTGTGCCTGGTGATAGAATACAATGATACAATGCGGGTGAAGCTTCTCCTCTCAGAGTTCATCACCCCTTGTCTTTTTTTTTTTTTTTTTTTTTTTTGGTACTGGGGCTGGAACCCAGGGGCATTCTACCTCTGAGCTTCACCTCCAACCCTATTTTTCATTCTTTATTTTGAAACAGGGCCTCACTGAGTTGCAAAGGGCCTCACTAAGTAGCTGAGGCTGGCCCTGAACTGTGATCCTCCCGTCTCAGCCTCCTGAAGGCTGGGATTACAAGCGTGCGCCACCACCGGCTCCCTGTGTCTTTAACGCTCCTGTTCTCTGTACACGGCTCTCCTCTTCTCCCCTCAGAGTTTTATTCAATCACCCATCCACTCTTTCATGCCAGGCCGTTTGTCCGTTCATTTATTTCACGAGTCCCCATTGCAGGTCAGCCTGTGCCCAGCGCTGTGAAGGTCCCAGGGGCACAGAGTGGAAGGCTACAGCCCCTTCCTCAGTGTGATTTGTTGTTGTTGTTGTTTGGCTGAGATGGTAGACAGGGGACCAACTGATAATAATAGTGTGATAGACACACGCTCTGAGCAACAGAGACCCAAAAGAGCGAGAGGTGGGCACGGAGCCCACAGTGGCGGAGGGGCGGGGCTGAGGCACCCTTCTTGAGATGGGAGTGACTTGGTCTGTACTAGATATAGAGTGTAGGGGGCAGACAGGGGACGAAGAGGACAAAAGTGTTTTGGGGAGAAGGAGTTGACGGTTTAGAGCCAAGGACCCCAGGGAGCACAGCCTGACTGGAACTTTGATCCCGGCCAAGAAGCTGTTTGGGATCAAAGGCCTTCATGAGCCAGGTGTGGTGGCACATGCCTGTAATCCCAGGACCTGAGAGGCTGAGACGGGAGGGTCACAAATTAGAGGACAGCCTTGGCAGCTCTCAGCCACCTAGCAAGACCCCGTTGCTTAAAATAGATAGATAGATAGATAGATAGATAGATAGGACTGGGGGTGTCATTTGGAGATAGAATGCCCCTGTTCTACAACCACACACAGACACACAGACACAGCTTCCATGCAGGATCAGACACGAAGCTGGGTCACGGATGGGAGCTGGAGCCTGGAAGGCAACGGAGTCTCAAGAGCTACCGAAGCCGTTTTCACCCAAAGAGTTTTCACCCTAATGGGGCGGGAGGCAAATCCCAGGACTGTAAGTAGAAGTCAGCCATGAGCAGGTTGGAATTTCAAGAAGGATCATGCCCATAGCTGCGTGGAGGGTGGGCGAGAAAGGAAAGAGAGTATAGAGCTGAATCAGCGAGGAGCACGTCTGCAGCAGCCCGGGAGGAAGGCCGGGCGCCTGCAGCTGCAGGCCAGGGGCACAGGCCAGGGGGACTGGGCACGAAGGGAATGAGGGGCACGGGGTGGGGTGAGAGCAAGCCCGCGGGGCAGAGAGCCCCATGTGGCTCTCACTCTGCCTGGGTGACTGGACGCCGCCCCGTGCCCTTCGTCAGGACAGTGCATGCAGGAGGAAGGGCGAGGGTACCGCAAGGTGGCATGGATTTGGTGTGTTTGGTTTTGGTGCTGAGGACTGAGCCCAGGTGCAGTCTACCTCTGCGCCTCACCCCAGACCTATTTCATTTCTTGTTTTTTTTGTTTGATGGTTCTGAGGATTGAACTCAGGAGTGTTCTCCCTCTGATCTCCACCCCAGCCCTATTTTTTGTGCTTTATTTTGAAGTAGGGTCTCACTAAGTTGTGGAGGGATTTCTTCTGTCCCAGCCCTGGGTTTAGAGAACCTTGGCTCTTTTATCTCCATGTAGAATATACAAAGTGTAAAAAATTAAGAAAAACTATAAAAAATTAAGAAAAACCCATAACAATGGACTGAGTGATTCGATTGTGATATCTCCATAAGATCAAATACCATGTTGCCATTAAAACTCATATTATAGAAGATAACATGAGATAAACTGTTAAAACAGCAGTTTGAATACCTGCAGTTTGTGAGCCTCTTTTGAAAAACTATACAGATAGATTTATAAAAATCAAGAATAAAGATTTGGCAACCCTGGGGAGGTAACCCAGGGGCATTCAACCTCCAAACTATACCCCTTGCCCTATTTTTTTATTCTTTATTTTGAAACAGGGTCTCACTAAGTAGCTGAGGCTGGCCATGAACAACAATCCTCCAGTGTCAGCCTTCCAAATTAATGCTGGGATTACAAGCGTGCGCCACTGCGCCCGGCTGAATAAAGGGATATTTAACTACCTAGTCATCTCCAGGAGGTAAGCCTGCAGGCGAATTTAGTTTTGATCTTTTCGCTCAGATCCTTTTTGACAACAGTCGTGTCTTATTTTTGGCTCTGAGTCTGACCTTCCACCTGCAATCCTCCCGTCTCAGCCTCCCAAATTCTGGGATTACAGGCTGGCACCACCGTACCCAGGCAAGCACATCCTATTTTTTGCAATAAGAAACATGTTACTATATTAAAAAAAAAAAAGCCACAGCTGCACTGTGTTTCAGCACTGTGGGGTAAGAGTGTATCCTCAGCTTCCTCTGGTTAGGTCACAGAAGTACCTTTGCTGTGGTTAGCGGGACGTGCAGCTCTGTGAAGACGGGAGTTGCTGCGGGGCCCAAGCGTCGTTGTTGAGGTTGCTGTGGGTCCTGGGTTTCCCCCTGATCCTCCGTCTGTCCCTGTTTTTCTTGCTCTTCTTCACCCCCTCCGGCCAGCTTTCTCCACCTCTCTTGCCTCCCGACTCCTCTGTCTCCCTTCTGGTTGATCTGCTGCTGCTTAACAACCCCCAGCTTTGGCAACCTGAAGTAAACCATTCACCTCGCCCTGCGCCCGCACTTTGGGCGGGGCTCCGGGGGGCGGTGTGGGCTCCGGTCGGGGCAGCATCTCCCGGGCTGGGCGGTGCGGACAGTCTGCCACCAAGGTGGCCGGCTCACAGGGACTCGCGTGAGGCTGACCAGTCGGTGCTGGCAGTGGCGCCTTTCCGTGTGGGTCCCTCTGCGGGCTGCTTGAGCTTCCTCACAGCATGGCGGCCCCAACAAAATCCCACCAGTTGGGGGTGGGGGCTGAAGCGGCGGGAGTTTATTTTCTTGCAGTTCTGGAGCTGGAAGTCCAGAAATCAAGGACTGAGCTCGGATGGTTTCATTCCAGGGCCTTTCTCCTTGGCTCGCAGGTGGCCGCCCTCTCTGTGTCCTCTGTGCTACTTTCTTTGTGTTCAAGCATCCCTGATAGCTCCTCCTCCTCTTGTATAAGGACACCGGTCATATTGCATTCAGACTTTCCCTAATGGACTCATTTTAACCTGTTCCCTCTTTAAAGGCCTGATCTACAGACATGGCTGTGCTCTAAGCACAGGTTAGGGCTTCAGTGTAGAAATTTAGATAGGACACAGCTCAGTCTGTATTCAGGTTCCAAGAGTGACACCCAAGAGGAGAAACCCGAAGCCACCAGTTCCTTAAGCCTTGGGCCTGGAAACTGGCACTGTGTCCCTCCTCCCTGGTGTGTGGGGCAGTCATAAAGCTCAGATTCAGAGAGACCAATGCTAGGCCAGCCCCCCCAAGCACACACATCCTTATCATCACCTCTGGATGGAAGGAGTGTCAAAGAATTTTGGAGCTATGTTTTACAACAGCCAGCCTGCTTTTGAGTATGTAGCTGCTCTGAGCTGGGAGCCCACAGTTCCCTAACCATTGTCCGAGCCCTAAGTGAAAACGAGCCTCTCACCCCTGTAATAAAGTCTGTCTGTCAGGCCTGCTACTTCCACTGGCGGTGCTCATATCATAGGCTGCTAAGGGAGGTTTCAAGTGGAGAGCTCAGTCATGTTATTTGAAAACCAGGACCACTTCCCACTCCACTTGTACCTGAATATGTAGGAGCTGTTCATGAAGGTACAAAACCTAGGAAACGAGTTCCTAGGAGCTGTAAAACCTAGAAATGGTTAGATGTCTGTTCTTTTTTATTTTTATTTTTTATTTATTTATTTATTTATTTTTTTTTTTTGCAGTGCAATACTGGGGATTGAACCCAGGGGCATTCTACCTCTGGGCTACACCCCCAGACATATTTTATATTTTATTTTGAAACAGGATCTCACTGAGATGCTGAGGGCCTCACTAAGTCACCGAGCCGAGCCTCAAACCTGTGATCCTCCTGTCTCTGCCTCCCACGTGCTGAGATTACAGGTATGCGCCCCCACACCCAGTTCACGTTGTCCACTTTTAAATCTACTGCACATTGTATTTATTTCTCATGTTTCTATTTATTTCACCCTCCCAGATGAGCACTTTACTGCCCAGAGCAAACCTTTGTTTATTCTTTTGGTGCTTAGAACCATGGTTAGCATCCAGTAGGCACTCAATAAATACTTATCGACTGCATTAGAATATATGTAGGTCTTGTTCTTTGTGGCTCTTGAGTGTTAAGCTGTGTAACACATAAGCTCTTGTTCCTTTCCTGACAGTATAAACAGGCTGTCCAGGAGCTTGTGCGCTGCGTGGCGCTGACGAGAATCTGCTATGGCAGTGCCCACTGGAGACTGGCGCAGGCGCACATTCACCTGGCCCAGGGCTACCTCCAGATGAAAGGTGAGCGCCTCTCGGGCCCACGGGGATCCCTTTGGCTGTATCCTGCTCCTCTCTCCAAATCGGATTCACACACAACTAGAACCATCAGATTTCGGAATACGTTTCTCCCCAGACATATCTTTTCAGAAAAACTCAATAAGATATATCACATATGACTATCCAAAGAAATGGGAGATTGTAACCTTCTGGGTTCATTTTCTCATAATTTTAAAATTTGAATTTTTTTTAGAAGATGATTGATCTATTAGATTAGAGGTACTGCAGAAACAACCCAAGACGTGGAATAAGAGCTTAGAATGGAATCTATTCGCCGGGCGTGGTGGCGCACGCTTGTAATCCCCGCGCTGGGGAGGCTGAGACAGGAGGATCACACAGGTTCGAAGCCAGCCTCAGCTACTTAGTGAGGCTCTCAGAAACTTAGTGAGACCCTGTTTCCAAATAAAATATAAAATAGGTCTAGGAGTATAGCCTGGAGGTAGAAACCCCTTGGGTTCCACCCCCAGTACCACCAAAAAAAAAAAAAAAAAAAAAGAATGGAATCTATTCACCTCTTTGATGAAATTATTCTTGACTATCAGTAACTCACACACACACACACACACACACACACACACACACACACACACACACATTTACATATACATAAATGGCTAACCCCACGCTGGAAAGACTGAAATGTGTGTGGCTCACGATCTTTACCATCCAAGGGTAAAACCTGCTTTAGACGTAGCTGCATCTGATGTTCAGATGATGAGGCCAGGACTCGGCGTTTCCCTCCTCCTGCCGACCACTTGGCTGATTTCTCTTGGTGTGGCCGTGTTCCTAGCCAGGCTTTGCCCGCATGGTGGCAGCCAGGCGGCTGGCAGTGCGAAGTTTCCCTTCTAAGCATTCTCAGGGAAAAAAGAACATCCCATCACCAAGACATCCCAGGATTCGGGGAACCACCCTGGTGGGACCAACTCGGGTTGTAAGCCAGAGGCGAGGACTAGGCGGGTGGCCAGACCTGACGTGGGCTCCAGTGGCTGCCAGAGGGGCGCTCTGGCTGCATCACATGGACTGGACGTAGGGATGCGATGCCTTCCACTCACTTACCGTGCAGCCAAGGACCAGAGAGACCAAGGTACATTTCCGCACTCAGCTCCCTCATCTGGAAAGCCATGCTAGAGATGCTGACTTCCCAGGTTTGAAGAAAACAACCAACCTTTGGGCGAGCACAGAATTGTCACCCAAAGAAATCTCCCCCAAACCCATCACAGATTCATCTTATCTCTTAGACCAAGGACCATTCGGGCTCCTCATTCGCCCCACCACCTCTATTTTCTAGATTCAGAGGGAACCACAGGTCTGAGCTGAATCAGCTTGCCCCAGATCACACTGTTAGTAAGTCGATGATCTGAGGCTCAGACCAGTGCCCTGCCATCTGGGGCTTCAGATCAGGCTTTCTTTCTCTGTACAAGTCTTTCTTAATTAAAAGTAAAAGCAGCATACACTCTTTAAGCCAGACACCATCCTATTTTTCGTGTATACATGACCTTATCCAGTCTTCTCCATGATTCTTGGGGGTATTATGATTATTACCCTTATCTGCACGAGGAGCTGAAGCTAATGTTTCATGGTGAGTCATAGAGCAGGGCATTCTTCCTGGGGGTGTGTCTATGAGTCGTAGAGCAGGGCATTCTTCCTGGGGGTGTGTCTACAGGGCGCATGCTCCTTTACCTCAGCCCATGCTGCCCTCTGCAGATATGGATTCAAGCTCTGCAGGGGAGAGACCAGTCAGGAAAAAAACCCACTGTGATTTTTGTTAAACTGCATGCACATCTGGCACTAATAAATTTCTGGCAAGCTGTTTAAGTATGTGCTTAAAATAAAAAAGAGACATACACCAGGCATGGTGGCCCATGCCTGTAATTCCAGTACTTGGGATGCCAAGATAGGAGAGTCGCGGGTTTGAGGCCAGCCTCGGCAACTTAGCAAGACTCTGCTTCAAAATAACCAAGATAAACAGGGCTGGGGGTATAGCTCAGAGGTAGAACACCTCTGGGTTCAACCCCCAGGAACACACAAAATAAAAATAAAATGAATAAGCTAAGACAGGTAAAATTTCATAAGATTTCGCACAGAAAGAGCAGAACCTTGATTTTCTCCATCAGAAAGTATCTTCTTGTTTCTTTGACTTCATGTCTTGACAGCTTTTTTTTAGAGAACTGAGATGTGATTCCTTGCAATTCAGCACATCAGACCAGTTACACAGTTGTGAGAGGAAGGGGGTGTCGTGTGTGTGTGTGTGTGTGTGTGTGTGTGTCCTCACTAGTATTGCTCAGTTTTGTTCCGTGTTAGTCTATGACCACATAGGAATAAGACAGCGTGGCATGGTAGTCCCGGCCTCAATGACATTGCTTGTAAGTTTTTATAGTTACCATCATATTTGGGTTATGTTAAAAGAACTTTTTTTTGCATTTGTGTGTATGTGTGAGTGTGTATGTGGTACTGGGGATTTAACCCAGGGGCATTGTACCTCCGAGCTATACCCCCAGCCCTATTTTTTAGTCTTTTTATTTATGAAACAGGGTCTCACTGAGTTGCAAAGGGCCTCACGAAGTAGCTGAGGCTGTCACCAAACCATGATCCTTGGGTCTCAGCCTCCTGAATGCTGGGATTACAAATGTGCACCACCAGGTCTGGCTCCAGCCCTATTTTTTATTTTGAAAAAGGGTTGCAGAGGCTGGTCTCCAACCCCCAAGTCCTCCTGTCTCTGCCTCCCAAGTACTGGAATTACAGGCGTGCACCACCACACCCAGCTAAAATAAGTCTTTAACACTATGCTTACGGATGAATAAGCAGACAGTTCAGAATTTTTTGTATTTCATTAAAATTGCTTGTAATCCCAGTACTTGGGAGGCTGAGACAGGAGAATCCCAGGTTTAAGGCAACTTAGTGAGACTATGTTTCCAAATCAAAAATAAAATAGGGAAAGAAGTGTGTCTCAGAGGCGCAATGCCCCTGGGTTCAATCCCCAGTAAACACACACACACACACACACACACACACACACACACACACACACAAATTGGGGCCACAACAAAGCCAGAATCCTGATTCATGAATATCTTACTTCTTGCTCAGAATGCTGTAGTCTTTGTGTTACATTTTTAAAAATAATATTCTGTGATCTATTTTACATCAGATACTGGTGAGTTTGAAAGTTCAATTGTAGCTTGCTCTTTGGTTGTCTCTAAAAAGGCCATTTGGGGAACGTTTTCCTCTTGAGTAAACTCAAGAGAAAAGGAGACTGCAGTAGGCAGCAATCCTTGGTCGTTACGCTGACAATACCTGGGCCGCCCGGGTGCGTCTCCTCGGCCCACTTGGAGACTCGGTTGGATTCCCGGCCAGGGAGAACTGGCTGCTGACCAGCGGAGATGAAAGAGAAACTGAAGCCCCTTTCCCTTCGTCCACAGGCTTTTCACTGCAAGCAAAACAACACACAGAGGAGGCCAAGGAAATCCTCACAGACGCCATCGTGCCTCCCTATAATGACAACACAGACGTCTTCAAGTGCTCCATAGAGCTTTTCCACACCATGGGGAGAGCCCTGCTCGCCCTTCAAAAGTATCCTTTTGTCTCTAAACTTTATGATAGAATACTTACATATAATTCTCCAGATCAGATTTAAAAAAAAAAAAAAAGCTGATGACACAGGAAGGGCAGGAGGAAGCCCGAGGACCGAGGACGGACGTGGGGTTCCAGAGTCTAGACCCAGCTGGAAAGTTTCCTGAACAGAGTTCAGATTTAAGGAAGCGTCGGAGAATCTGGCCAAGGCAGAGAGGCTTTCCAAGGAGCTGCTGCAATGCGGAAGGATAATCAAGGAAGAGTGGGTGGAAATCCAGGCTCGGATCGAGTTGACGCTTGCACAGTACGTCTCTGCCTTCCTTCCTTTCGCTAGAGGCGAATTCACCCATTTTTATCTTTTGGTCTATGTCTCGGGAGTTTGCTTAGAAAGTGTTTCCCACCCAGATGTCAAACGTAGTCTCGGAAACTTTCCTATGAAATCTGCTTAAACCCTACCTGGTGTATTTTGACACGTAGCATTTATCGCTAAGTTCTTAGTAGTTCTTAACTTTGTTTAGAAATTATGTGCATTTTAGTTTTCAGACGTGCGTGACGTTTCAGGTATCCTAATAGTGCTGATTTCCAGTTTCTCTGCATCACGGACAGAAATGTCTTTGCACGGGGTTGACTCTGAAATGTACTGAAGCTTCCTCTGTGACCTTGTCTGTGACCTTCTGTGAATGTTTCAAATATGGTACAAGAGAAACCATAGTCTTTATATATTATGGTTAGCAGTCTAGTAAATCTCTATTAGGGCGACTTTACTAATTCTATTATTCAATTTATACCTTCGCCGTGTGTGGTGGCCACGCTTGTAATCCCCGCGCTTGGGAGGCTGAGACAGGAGGATCACAGGTTCGAAGCCAGCCTCAGCTACTTAGTGAGGCTCTCAGCAACTTAGTGAGACCCTGTTTCCAAATAAATTATAAAACAGGGCTGGGGGTGTAGCCTGGAGGTAGAAAGCCCCTGGGTTCTATCCCCAGTACCACACACACAAAAAATTATACCTTCACTTTTGCTAATTTGATATTTTAGTGCATCTATATCTCCAAGAATAATTAGTGATATATCTGCATCTCCTCATGGTTTCATTAGTTTTTATTAGATATTTTTTTTTTTTTGCGGGTCTGGGGATGGAACCCAGGGGGATTCTACCACTGAGCTACACCCTCTGCCCTATTTTTTTTATTCTTTATTTTGAAACTGGGTCTCACTGAGTTGCAGAGGGCCTCACTAAGTAGCTGAGGCTGTCTGCGAACCACCATCTTCCAGGTCTCAGCCTCCCGAATAATGCTGGGATTACAAGCGTGCGCCACCACACCTGGCTTAGATATGTTCTGATTCTATTTTGTTGGAGGGTAGGAGAGTTCAGCAGCATCATATCTTTTTATTTTATTTATTTTTTTTTGTGGTACTGGGGATTGAACCCAGTGGCATTCTATCTTCAAACTGCATCCCCAGCCTGAATTTATTTCTTATTTGGAAACAGGGTCTCACTAGGTTGATGTAAGTTTCACTACTGCTGAGGCTGTCCTCGAACCTGGGATCTTCCTGTCTTAGCTTCCCAAGTACAGGGATTAGAGGCGTGCGCCACAACACACAGCTTGTATCTTTTTATTACTCTGTTGACCAGTATATCTTGTCCTTTTTTTTATGTCCCCTTTGTCTATATTTTGCCTGCTATTATATTCTAGCTCTCCTTTGATACACATTTTCCTATAATACATTTTCCAATCTTTAAAAAGATTTGGGTTTATGTTTACTTTTACCCTATCAATTTTCTTTCTTTCTTTCTTTCTTTCTTTCTTTCTTTCTTTCTTTCTTTGTTGGTGGTACTGGGGTTCCTGGAAGCCCTTCTACCTCTGGGCTACACTCCCAGACCTATTTTATATTTTTATTTGGAAACAGGGTCTCTTAAACCAGTGAGGCTGGCTCCGAACCAGTGCCATCCTCCTCCTGTCTCTGCCTCCCAAGCGCGGGGATTACAAGCGTGTGCCACCACACCCGGCTATCCTATCAATTTTCTATTCCCTTCTTGCCGTCTTTTAGTCAAATATTTTATTGTGCCATTTTCCTACTCATTAACATGTAAGTTACACGCTCTTTTGTTTTTCTTTGAACAGTTACTATTGAGTTTGTCATTTATTATCCCTGACTTATATTTGTAAATTAATCAATTAACTGCTTCCTAGATAATGAAAAAACCCTTGGGCACGTCTGCCCTCTTCACACCGGTTTGGGGCCATGGTGTCTTGTATTTAAATCATCGTGATTTTATACTGCAGAGAAGTATGGAGGAGGAGAAGATATTTGTAAGACCTAAAGCAACAGAGGGCTCACGTCAAAATCTGTAACAAGATCCCACATGCCATTAAAACAAAGACAAATGAATAGGGGGGAATGAGCAAAACGCTGTTCACAAAAATGGACACCCACGTCGCTAATCCATACGTTAAAACGGTGTTCCAGCTCCTCAGCCACCAGCGAAATGCAAACGGACATCATACAATCCTAATGCAGCCCCACTAGAGCGGCCGAAGCTTTCTGAAAGACTGGTACTATCCAGTGTTTGCAAGGACGTGGTGCTCAGATCTACCTCCCACGTGCCGCTGTGTAGAATATAGTTGGTATAACTACCTTAGAAAACCCTCTGGCATTAGCTGGGTGTGCTGGTGCAAGCCTGAGATCCCAGTATTTTGGAGGCTGAGGCCTGAGGATCACAGGTTTGTAGGCAGCAACTGAGCAGGGGCCTCAGCAATGCAAAATAAAAATAAAACAAAATAGGGATGGAAGCTTAGAGGTAGAATGCCCCTGGGGGTTTAATCCACAGTCAGTCTGTCTGTCTGTCTGTCTGTCTGTCTGTCTCTCTCTCTCTCTCTCTCTCACACACACACACACACACACACACACACACACACACACACAGCATTTGGCATTATCTACATGTAAACATTTGTATACCCAGGGCCACTCTACCTCCAAGCTCTACCCTTTAACCTAGCACTATGGTGCCTAAATACACACCCCACAGAAAGACAGGCATCTATCTACCAAAAGACACAGCCAAGTGTGTTTGAAACTACATTGTTTGTAGTAATTATAATTATTATCTATAATCATATTTCTGCTATTAATTGGAAACAGTGCAAAGGGTTGTCGAAAGTAAAATAGATAAAAATGATCTGTTAAAAAAAAAAAAGGTCAAGCCGCCCCCTGATTATAAACATCAAGGGTGACATCTACGGCATATGCTTACTGAAAGAAAGGAGACCCGAAGGGATCGCAGTGTGCGGCTCCAGTTACATAACAGGAGGCGGAGGGCTACTGGTGACCAGGAGAGACAGATTACCCAGCCAGAATCTCTTCCTGCCCAGAATTAGGCACTATTCTGTTCTGTAAAGCGGGGATATACAAGGCAGAGGCCCAAGGGCTGATATTTGCCGCATCTGTTGAGCCCGGACTCCTGTGGCAGTACTTGGTGCTGAGCCGGCGCCTCCCCGAGTGAGGTCCGCCCCAGCAGTGCCTCGTCCGGCCAGCAGGTGGCGGGCCTCGCCCGCGGCCACGCCGAATGAACCCACAAGAATTTCAGCTCCTTTTCCAGGCTCTTCTACGAAGTTACTTTTGGGGTGAGAAGAGCCGTTTTCAACTTCGCCACCGGAACAGGCATGTTCAAACTGCGCGATTTTCATTCCGTTGAAATGGGGACACTTGGTACAAACTGATCTGCTTTAGGAAAAAAGCGAAACAAAACAAAACCCCAAGGTTTCACTTTTGTGCGTTTCTGTCGAACCACAAGGGCTGTGTCTTTGCCAGGTCTTGGAAGTGGAATAATTTCTCAGGCAGCTCTCGTAGGATTTATGTGCCTCTTAAAAGGACGTCTTGTAAGCTACCCTCTTGCTCCATCGCCTCCTTTTATGGTGCCTCTCGGGCCTGGCTGGGCCTTTCTCCCCGGCCGTGGGGTGCACGAGCCGAGCGGGGTGACTCACGCTCGTGCCTTCCCTGCCTGACTCGGGCCTAAAGCTTCTCCCCTCTGCGTCTTCTCTGTCCCCGCACTACTTGATTCAGTGACTGTTCGTTAACTTTGAACCCAAATCCGTGTACCTACTTGACTTTCATATTCCTTTAACTCCGCTAAAGAAAATCACCAGTGGAAAAATGGGCCAACCTCCCCCAGTGTTCAGCATTCTGCTCAGTTCTGGTTCCTGACCAGAGACAGATCATAGTCTTTGCACATACAGGTGTACACCACTGCACGTGTACCACACACAGGCAGGCGTGCACACGCACCTACTAACCTGATCTTTCTGTGTGGACGGAGGAAGATCATCTATGGAGGCCCCAGAGCCTTCGGCTCGTCCCCAGCTCTCCCCGGGACTGTGTCTTCTGCAGCTTGCCCGCACTGCTGTCCTGGAGGAGGCCAGGAAGGAGCAAACACTGTCCTCTCCTCAGAGGATCAACAGGGCGCCAGCCCGGGATGTCCAAGCAACGTGTGACTTGGTGTCATTGATAAGGTGGGCTCCGGAGCCAGAAGCCCTGGGTTAAGTGGGTGTTCATTCTCACTATCCTGCTGTAGGACTCAGGCAAATCCCTGCTTCCTGCAGGCCCCACTCACCTCCTCCCTGCCGCCGTTTTGTTGTGGGGATGGGGAGTGAGCCAGGGAAGCTCTGAGCTACCCCGCCAGCCCTTTTTATTATTGATACAGGGCCTTACTAAGTTACTATGTGTTGACCTCGAACCTGCAATCCTCTTGTCTCAGCCTCCCAAGTCCTGGGATTATCAGCGTTCACCCCTGTGCCCAGCTTCTCCCTTTTTAATGTCCAAATGATGGGACCTAAGAGGGTTGCTGTGGATATTAAATAGGCACCGTAGTAAAGATCTAACTACATTGTGGACCCTCAAAAACAAAAGGAGCAAGAAAGGAAGAAAAGAAAGAGAGAAAGAGAGAAAGGAAGGAAGGAAGGAAGGAAGGAGGAAAGAAAGAAAGAAGAGGAAGGGAGGAGGGAGAACGAGAAGCCCACTAGCCACTCATGCACCGGCCACCTCCTGGTCAGACCCCTGCTCACCTAGTGCTTTGTAGACAGTGTCCTCGGTCCTTCCTGGGAAGGGGACACTGATGTTCACAGTTTTCAAATCAAGTAACTGAGGCTGAAAGAAGTCAAGCCATTCCCAAGGCCATGTAGGGAGGCAGCTGAGCAGAGCCCAGTCTAACAACTCAAGGCTCCGGACTCTCACCCCAGCAGGACCCCATCACCTGGCAGAAAGGAACTCGTGGCGTGCTCAACGGCAGAGCCTTTGCCTGCGCTCACGGAGGCTTAGATGTGGCTCTCCTTTCCCTTGGACTCTAGAGGACTCCCTCTGCCCTCTTTGGGGCTTGTTCTCTCATCTGATTTCTTTCTTTTTCTTTCTTTTTTTTTTTTGTGGTTTTGGAGATTGAACCCAGGGGCATTTTACCTCTGACCTCCACCCCCAGCTCTATTTTTTATTCATTTTTGAAACAGAGTCTCACCAAGTTACAGAGGGTCTCACTAAGTAGCTGAGGATGGCTGCAAACCTACAATCCTCCTGTCTCAGCCTCCCAGAACTTGGGCTCTGTCTGGTTTCCATCATGGAGACGTTCCCATGAACTCTGACCTTTTCGCTGGTCCACACCATTCTTGCCAAATTCTAGAGCTTTTGAGTGGAAACTCTGTTGCCTTACCAATGCCAGAGGAGGTTGTGTGTGTTTATTGCTTGGTAAAACCAGCCTCCATCCCTGCAGGTTCCCCCCAAATCGTGTCTGGGAGAAGATGTCATCATGCCCTCTCTAGAATCGCTGTGGATGTATTTTCATTCAATAAAATATGCCGTGGCGTAAGATGCGGACCTGCCAGATTAACATACTGCCACGCGCTGTTGTTCAGTGTCTCTCTTTTCATCTGTCAAGTGTATTTTCTAAAGCTACCAAGCACATTCTGGACCCACTAGCTAATAAATTCTTGAGGCAGCCCAGCAGGTAGAGAGAAATGGAGAGGAAAAAAATAAATAAATATTGCTATCCCAAACATTACCGGTGAGAAAATGGAAACAGATAAGATTACCTGAAATTGATGCTTTAAGTGCATTGGAGATGGAGGTAAGGCTATAATTTAGTTATTTCTTGATATAGTCCTCTCTCTCAATTCCTTTTTTATTAAATATATCGCAAAACTGAAGTAATTTTGTTTTCTCTTTCGCCTTCTTTCATGTGAATAGCGTGTTCTCCGCGAGCTGCAGAGGCTTATTGTGAGCTGCATTAGCTCGATGGCCTTCATTTCTGGCTGAGGTAGTGCCAGGACCCTGTAATAGCACACTGCGGCGATTGTGAGGGGCGCGGGGGAGGATGAGTACGCACCGAACAGCAGAATACTGTCTGCTCATCTTTTAGCAAAATATTTGCAGCATATAAAAGTATAGATATGTTGGGCATGGTACTGTGTGCCTGTAAATCCTAGTGCTTGGGAGGCTGAGACAGGAGGATTGCAGGTTTGAGGCCAGCCTCAGCAACTTAACAAGTCCCTCTGCAACTTAGTAAAACCCTGTTTCCAAAAAAAAAAAAAAAAAAAAAAGAGGAAAGAAAAAAAATAAGATAGGGCTGGAGCTCAGAAGGAGAATAACTTTGGGTTCAATCCCCAGTATAAGAAAGAAAACAGATATTACCATGCAAATTCTAAGATACATATTGCCAGACTTTCAAAAGAGATTTCAGATAAACGGAAGCCCTGTTACACATTTGCCCCAACCTGTTTTATTTTCCTACATTACAGGCAATTATCATGTCAGATTTAATGTTTTTTACTCCTCTGAATGTTTTCGCACCTATACCATATTTGTATATGATCATAAAATCTCCACGTTACTTTTTATACTTTTTAACTTCCCATGCTTGCGCGCACACACGCCTTCCCCATGTGCCGTCTGTATTTCTCAGATGGATCCCTGTCCACGGACACACGCGGCTCTGCTCTCTGCGTTTTAAGCCCCTCTATAGTTTTAGTCGTCTGGTCTTCCCGTAATTGAATTCTCCGCTCTCACGAGGACGGGCATGGGCTCGGCCTCCCGATTCCACTCTGTGCGCGCCCATCGTCCTCCCCGGGTCTCCCTGGGGCCGTCCACACCGTGATGGCTGAGGCCCGGCCCAGGCCCAGCGGGGCACTTGGCAGAGACCCCCAGCCCCCCTTACGGCTTCCTCAAACACTTCCTACCCGGGTGCACTCCTGTCAGAGGGTACATAAATCCCTGCTTCTCCAGCCCTTGCCAACATTTGGTACTGCCGGGCTTTTTTGTTTGCTGATCATGTAGATACAAATCGACACCTAACGGATTCTTTAACTGCCTTTCCCTGGCCATGAGGTTAAACATCTTTTCATATGTTTCCTAGACACTAAAATTTCTGTCTGGTGATTTATGTATTTACATTATCTGCTCATTTTCGATTGGGCTATTTGCATTTTTTTCTCTCTTTTGGTACTGGGGATTGAACCCAGGGGAGTTCTACCAGTGAACTACACCTCTCCGGCCCTTTTTTAAAAATTTGGAAACGGGTCTCACTAAGTTGCTGAGGCTGTCCTTCAACCCGAGATCCTCCTGTCTCAGCCTCCCAAGTACTGGGATTACAATTGTGCACCACCAGGGCTCGCTACGCTGTTTGCATCGTTTAAAATAAACTTGTAAACATATTCTATATTTCTGGCGAAAAGTTATTTGCTGATTTTGTATACTGTATGTACTCCCAGTATGTTTTTGTCCTTTATTTTTTTATTTTTTATTTTTATGTTTTTTGGTGGTACTGGGGTTCCTGGAAACCTCTCTACCTCCGGATACACTCTGAGACCTATTTTTTATATTTTTATTTGGAAACGGGGTCTCTTAAGCCAGCGCGGCTGGCTTCGAACCTGCGCGATCCTCCTGCCTCTGCCTCCCAAGCGCGGGGATTACAAGCGTGCGCCACCACGCCCGGCTCTAGTTTGTCCTTTAAACTTTCTTTATGCCGACTTCATATACAGGAATATTTATTTATTTGTTTGTTTGTTTGTTTATTTATTTAATGTGGTAGTGGGCTTGAACCCAGGAACATTCTACCTCTGAGCTACACCCCCAGGCCCTTTTAATTTTTATTTTGAAACAGAGTCTCTCTTGGTTGCTGAGAGTTTCACTGTTGCTGAGGCAGGCCGTGAACTTTGCTAGCCTCCTATCTCAACTACCCAAGTACTGGGATTACCGGTGAACACCATCACTCCTGGTTCCCATTTTATATCTTAGTTTGAAACAGGGTCTAAGTTGCTGAAGGCCTCACTAACTTGCCAAGGCTGACCTCAAAGCTGATGTCCTCCCGTGTCAGCCTCTCAACCACTGGAATTTCAGACGTGCAGCACCACTCCAGGCCTTAACTTTTTTTTTTTGCAGGTCTGGGGATGGAACCCAGGGGCATTTGACCTCTGAGCTACACCCCCTGCCCTATTTTTTATTCTTTATTTTGAAGCAGGGTCTCACTAAGTTACAGAGGCCATCACTGAGTAGCCGAGGCTGTCCACAAACCGCGATCCTCCTGTCTCAGCCTCCCGAATGCTGGATCATAGGCGTGCGCCACCACGCCCGGCTAATTTTTTTTTTTTTATTTTTTGAGACTCACTGTGTAACCCAGGCTGGCCTTGAACTTTTGAGCCTTCCTCCCTGCCTCCCACCTAGCTGGGATTGCCGGTGGGTGCCACCATGCTTGGCTTTATTGGTTCTGTATTCTTTTCCATACGTTTCTCTGAGAGGCGGGTATCTGAAGGATGACTGACACCTGACAAGGTGGCATGCTGTTAACTTGGGATGCTTTGGCTGCGCTGCTTAGTAGGTGGCCGGAAGTGGTTCCTGGTCTCCATCACTACAAGCCCCAAACTTGTCTTTAGTATCCTGTCTCAGGAAGGGAAGAGTTGCCGTTGCTCTGTGAATTAAGATGTGCTTTGCTATAATTTTCCTTTTCCCACTTATAAGCTTGATTACTAAGCTCTGAATTTGGCCTCCACTGATTTATTGGTGGTACCAGGGATGGAACCTGGGGTATTCTATTTTTAAGCTACATCCCCGACCCTTTTTCATTTTTTATTTTGAAACAGGGTCTCGCTAGATTGATGAGTCTCACTACTTGCTGGGGCTGTCCTCAAACCTGCAACCCTCCTGTCTCAGCCTCCCAAGTACTAGAATTATAGACGTGCGCCACCACGCCCGGCTCTGAATTTTGCTTCCTTTTAAAGCAGTTGGTCAAATGAAACCACCTTGGTATTTTCATCTGCTCTCTTTCTCTTCTGTAACTTTTCCAGGCAGCCTTGGAAACAAAGGCCCCCTTCTTTACTTCTCTGCCACACTTGGCTTCTCTTACAAACGTAAAAAAGGGAAAAGATGAAGAGTATTTTCCTTTGCCCAGATATCTATGGCCCTGTCTGAGTTCTCTCAGCCAACTTCGGTGGAAAAAATTGACTGTCATTCTGAAAGTATGTGACCTCCTCTAGATTCTAATTCAAAGATCAGCAACCTTTTTCTTTTTCTCTCTTTCTCTTTTTTTTCTTTTGAAACAGGGTCTCCCTTAGTTTCTGAAAGAAACTTTCTCGCTAAGTTGCTTAGGCTAGCCTCAAACCTGTGATCCTCCTGTCTCTGCCTCCCAAGTGCTAGGATTGTAGGCATGCACCACTGCACCCGGTTTTCAGTACTTTTTCTCTGAAAGCCTAGGTAGTGAATGCTTTAAGCTTTGTAGGATATATGATCACTGTGATATCTACTCAACTCTGCTGTCATAGTTCGGAAGCAGCCACGGGCCGAATGTAAGTGAACGGGCACTGTGGCGTGCCAATAAAATTTTATTTACAAAAACAATGAGCAGACGTGGTTCCCCCTCAGACCAGGGTTTGCTGACCTCTGTTTTTTTTATTACTTCCGCTCTGTCTACCAGGAAACCACTTCTTTGACTAAGTGATTTCTTACTGACTGTATGTTTCAGAGCTTCTTTCTGTCACCAAAGATCTTAAATGCATTTCCTCTGCAAAAGTAAAGCATGTCAACTGCAGACACAACAACAACTCACTCCATCCGAAGCTCATTAAGAGTCAAAAGAGGAAGCCGGGCGTGGTGGTGCACGCTTGTCATCCCCGCGCTTGGGAGGCGGAGACAGGAGGATCGCACAGGTTCCAAGCCAGCCGTGCGTGCTGGCTTAGGAGACCCTGTTTCCAAATAAAAATGTAAAAATAGGTCTGGGAGTGGAGCCCGGAGGTAGAAGGGCTTCCAGGAACCCCAGTACCACCAAAACAAAAAAAGAGAGAGTCAAAAGGGAAGTCGAGCATGACGAGGCTACCTACTGTTCTCTTTCTGAGATTAGAGCTGCTGCTCCAGCTGTAACTTACTGAGTCCAGGCACATGTGGATCCCTGACCTCCTATCGTGTTTTAAACCTCTTTGCAATTATAGAAGACAGCCGAGCCCATAAACTCTTCAATTAGCACTTGATTTCGTGATGGCCATGGGGACCGCAAATCTGAAAAGTACCTCTACTTCCGTCCAGCTATTCTTTGGGAGAACAAACAGATGTGAAAAATATCCAGGGACTGAGTGGAAAATAGACCTATTTTTGCAGTCCTTTACTCGGTTTATGTGCACAGTATGTTTCGGCTTACCTGTGCACCATTTGGGAATTGTGATGGGTTTCTATGTCAAAGATTCCAGAGCATCTGGACAGCCAAATGCATACTGAGCGAAAAGAACGGTGCTCGAGGCATCACAGTGCTTGACCCTAAGACAGACCATGGCTCCGTCCCATCTAAAGCATCACTGTTCTATCAGACAAGCAGACGCATAGACCAGTGGGATAGAAGAGAGAACCCGGGTGAACCCAGGTGTCTACAGCCATCAGATTCTCAACAGGAGCCGAAGCACACGCCGGGGGTGGGGGGGGGACAACCTCTTTAACACGTGGTGCTCTGGGAAAACTGGACATCCACTTGAAGAAGTCTTTCTTTTGCCCCGTACAAAAATCAACTCAAAGTGAATCAAAGACCTTAACGTAAGACCTGACATTTTGAAACCAGCCAGGCATGATGGCGCATGCGTATAATCCTAGTACTTGGGAGGCTGAGACAGGAGGATCACAGGTTTGCAGCCAGCCTCAGCTACTTAGTGAGGCTCTCCACAACATAGTGCAAACCTGTTTCAAAATAAAGAATAAAATAGGGCTGGGTGTAGCTCGTAGGTAGGATGCCCCTGGGTTCAACTCCCAGTACAGCCAAAAAAAAAAAAAAAGAGAGAGAGAAAGAAAGAGAGAGAGAGAGAGAGAGAGAGAGAAAGAGAAAAAAAGAAACTAAGAAACTACTAGATGAAAACAGAGTTAAAAACAACTTCGAGATATTGATACAATGATTTCCCGAATAGGATTCCAACAGCTCAGGAAATAATAGCAAGAACTGACAAATGAGATTATATCAAACTAAGAAAGCTTCTGCACAACAAGGGAAATGGCCAGCAGGTGAAGACAGCCGACAGGGCGGGAGGAAACCTTTGTCTTCGCTTCATCTTCACAGAGGATTAATATCCAGAATATATAAAGAACTCAAACATTCAAAAGAGCAAATAATCCAATCAATAAACGGGGCAAATGGGCTTTGTACACAAAAGAGGAAATAATCCAATCAATAAATGGAGCAAATTTGTACTTCTGAAAAGAAATACAAATGGTCAAAAAAGGTATAAAAAATACTCCACATTGTTAGCCATCAGGAAATATAAACCGAAACTACATTGAGAGTTTATCTCTACCCAGTCAGAACGGCTATTACCAAAGACAAAACAAACAAACAGAACAACAACATACAATAACAGATGCTGGTGAGGATTCGGGGAGAGGGGGACCTTTCTACACTGTTGGTGGGAATGTAGATTAGTGCAGCCACTATGGAAAAGTGTGGAAATTTCTCAGTAGACTAACAGTAACACTACCACGTATGATCTAGCTATTCAATCCCAGTCTACAAAAGAAAAAATCAAAGTCTACAAAAAAATCAAAGTACAAAAAATCAAAGTCTACAAAAATCAAAGTCTACAAAAGAAAAACTTACACACCCATTTTATTGTGGCATTATTCATAGTAGCCAAGTTATAGAATGAGCGTAAATGCCCATCGAGGGATAAAGAAAATGTGACGTGTGTGTGTGTGTGTGTGTGTGTGTGTGTGTGTGTGTGTGTGTAATGAAGTATTAATTCAGCTATAAGGAAGGATGAAATGCTGTCATTTGCAGGAAAATGGATGGAACTGGAGATCATCATGTTAAGCAAAATAAACCGGCTTCAGAAAGACAAGTGTCCCGTGTTTTCTCTTCTATATAGAATCTGGGAAAGAAGAGAAGGCAGTAGAAGGGGGCCCGTCAGGAAGGGGAAGCGGTGCAGCAGAGGCTGGAAGAGGGAAGAGAGGTTGGTGGGGAGGGTGGATGTGATGACCAAAGCATAGTCAACGCATACATGGAAATGTCACAGTGAAACTCATTAATCGGTACAATTCAAATGTTCTCATAGTTATAAAAAATAAACTATAGTATGAAGGGAAATTGATGTCTTATATTATGAATTTTTTTTTTTTTTTGCGGTACTGGGGATGGAACCCAGGGTGATTCTACCTCCAAGCTACACCCCCAGCCCTATTTTTTATTCTGTATTTTGAAACAGGGTCTCACTGAGTTGCAAAGGGCCTCACTAAGTAGCTGAGGCTGTCCGTGAACCACGATCCTCCGGTCTCAGCCTCCCAAATGCTGGGATTACAAGCGTGCGCCACCACGCCTGGCTTATTATGAATTTTTGACATAAAATTTTTCTGCACAACTTTTTAATAGTCTAAAAAAAATCTTGGAGATTAATATTTTAAATATTTCTCTTTGTTTGCTGAGCAATATATAGAGATACATTTTGTTTTATTTGAGAGATTGGAGTCCTAAAAGGCTCTAAGAATAGTTTTCTACTGCTGCTTTTACTTATAATGTTTAAATTAGCATTTTTCTGATGTAAAACTGATACCATTTTACAGAGGAAAATTAGGGACATTTAGGAAAACGTAAAAAGGGAAGTAAAATCACTCACAATCCAGTTGCTTAGAGACAACTATTGCTAACATTTTAACACCATCTCTTTGACATCTATGTATATGATCCATGTAGAGTAGCTATACAATTTTCACATGTGTAAGATGATACACGAAATATTTTTATAATTTCCCTTTAAAGAATATGGAATGGATTACTTCTGGGTTGATGAATAAGAATCAACGCTCATTCTAATGGCCTCCTGGCATTCCACAGTATAGATGCACTTACTGTAACCCGTGTGGTCAGTTCTCTAATGGTGGATTATAAGTGCTTTGTATTTTTCAATTATTATAGACAATTCTAAGGCCTAAGTTTTATGTGTTTTTTCTTGTTCTGCCAATGTCTCTAAAACATAAAGTTTTAGAAGTGGGATTAGCAGAATCATATGTGTGCGTATGGACCCACATGTGTCTACTTTTGATACATTGGGTTTATGCCCCAATTTTATTCCCTTCAGCAGTTACTGAGGGCACTTCACATCCTCACCAATACTGGAAAATTTCTATGATTTCTCAGTTGCCA
Organism: Muscardinus avellanarius; assembly: GCF_963383645.1. NCBI lineage: Eukaryota > Metazoa > Chordata > Mammalia > Rodentia > Gliridae > Muscardinus > Muscardinus avellanarius. The sequence continues at coordinate 158,739,599 of NC_137788.1, read as the reverse complement.
GAATCTCAGCATCTTGGTTGCTGAGGAAATTCACTGGGGAAGTTGTTATGGTCAGAGACAGAATGGTTTCTTGAAGAGTTCATGAATTGGTGTTTGGAGTTAACGTGGTTGAGTCACGAGGGCCGTAATCCGGGCAGTGGATGAATCCATCCTACGGGATTTGCCTGGTGGCACCCAGTGGGCTAGAAGGCTGTGGCTGGAGGTGGGCCTGGGGCGCGGCCTTGGGGATTTTACTTGGTTCCTCCTCCCCCAGCCCTTTTCTCTCCATGTTGTGAGGAGCACAGCCCCATGGCTTCTCCCTCTCTCGGCCTCCTGCCACCATGACCTGTGGTCCCCTGCACATTGGTTGCTCTGAATCTATGGTTGTTCTTGCTGTTTTGCTAAGTATTTTATAATTTTAAAACCAATGTTGACATAGAACTTACTGTGTGTCAGAGACTAGGGTAAAGGTTTTTAATGAATACTAACTAATGTATTCTTCATAATAACCCAATGAAGTGAGCACTTTAACTTACACATGGGGAAACTGTTGTGTGATTTGAAGGTCATACCTCTAGGAAGAGGGGGAGCATATACTTGAACCTTCCTGGAAATTCCACAGTCCACCCTCTTCCCACCATGCCAAAAGGAGTCAAAGCTTAGCTGGCAAAGGAAACACCTGGCCACCAGGGTCAGAGAGTCAAATCCTAACTACTGGACCACCTGTATTTTGGATATATTCCATTTTAATTACTTTGGAAACCAACCCCTTGTTCTTTTTAGGGTATACCAAAATCAGAAGAAATCAAAAGAAGCTTTGCCCCACTATCAAGAGGCACTGAGGTACACTGAGAACAGTAAAAGTGAAAAAAGTCTGGAGTGTGTCCCAGTCCTGAGGGAGTTAGCCAGTGCAGAGCAAGCCCTGGGATTCCACGACGCAGCCATCAACCACTTCTTGCAGGTAGGCTTAACACCCGAACTACCAAGGCCATGTATAATTTAAGTATTATTTCTGTTACAGTTAGCATTCTTGCAGCTATAATCTAAAAGATTACCACATAACTTGGAGGAAAGATTTAGTTTCTTAGGGTTTCAGGTTCAGTTCATACGAGGCCGGGGACCACAGATCTCAGGGCATGGCAGCGGGAGGCTAAGGGAGAGCACGTGGGTGCCATCTTCACATCATGGAGACTGGAGACAAGACACAGAGTGAGCAGGGGAGGAAGAGGAACCAAATATAATCCCCAAGGCTGCACCCCCAAGGGCTCACCTCCAGCCATACCCTTCTGGCCTACAGGGTACCACCCAGGTAAATCTATTATGATGGATTGATTCACTGCTGGAATTACAATCCTCCTGGCTCAATTTAACTCCAAACACCAATTCATGAGCTCTTCAAGGAACAATTCCATATCTAACTACAACAACTTTCCTGGTGAATTTTCCTTATCCCTTAGTACTTATTTATTTAGAGCTTATATTACCAAACCAATTTAGGATTCTTTAAACTACACTCTAAAGTCTTTACCAAAAGCCACTGAGAGCTGTATCTGTCAGCTATCTGTTGATGGTTTTCAAGCAGGGAGACTGACATCATCAGATCATCAGTCTAGAAGGATTGATTACTCTGAGGAACAGAAAATGAACTGGGTTGTGGGGAAAAAAAAAAACAGGGAGATAACGCAAAAGTGACCACAGCAATTCAGGTTGGGGCTATTCATGAGAATGGACAGATGTGAATAGATTTGAAAGCTATATGGGCTTATTTGTCATTGTATATCTTTGGGTGATGTGTTTATTAAGGTCATTTTTTACCACATTGTTTTCTTATTGAGCTTTAAGACTTCTTTATATATTTTTGTTAACAGTCCTTTATCAGAAATATCTTTTGCAAATATTCTCCCAGTCTGTGGCTTGTCTTTTTATTTTCGTCACATTGTCTTACACAAAGCAGAATTTTTTTTTCACATAAACTTTAGAATCAGTTTGTCAATATCTACAAGATACATTTTTTGTATTTTGATTATTTGAATTACATGAATCTATAGTCAATTTGAGAAAAATTGAAGTTTTTTAGTACTGGAGGTCAAAATCGGGGGTATTCTACCTCTGAATGCTAGGACATTCTAGCTCTGTTATATTTTCTATTTGAAACATGGTCTCACTGAATTATTCAGGGCATTATTAAGTTGCTGAGGCTGGCTTTTAACCTGTGGTCTGCCTGTCTCAATCTCCCAAATACTGGGATTACAAGTATGCACCATCATACCCAGCTAGAATTGGCATTTTAACAATATTAAGTCTTTGTATCCATTAACATTGGATATCTCTTCATTTATTTATTTCTTTCATCAGAGTTGTAGTTTTGTAATTTTCTTCATGTAGATCTTGCTTATACTTTGCTAGATTTTGTTTTGTAATAAAATTAGATTCTTAAGTGAAGTTTCATTTAAGTATTTCATTTAGGGGGTTGCTAATGTAAATGTCATTGTGTTTTAAATTTCAAATTTCATGTGTTCATTTCAAATATTATGTGTTCAACTGAAAGCAGTTGACTTCACTATACTAACCTGGTGTTCTACAACTTGCTATAACTGTTTATTAGTTCCACAAAGTCTTCTGTCCATTATTTTAGATTTTTCAACATAAAGAATCATGTCATCTGCAAGTAAAGACAGTCTTATTTCTTCCTTTCAAATCTATATAACATTGATTTCCTTTTCTTGGCCTTTTTCATTATCCAGACTTCTGGTGTGATGTTGAAAAGCAGAGATTTTAGTTATCTTAGTGGAAAAATTATTCATGTTTCTCACTAGTCTTATGTTATCCGTAGAAACTGGTTGTTTTTTTTCTTGGTAAATATTTTTTACCAAGTTGAGAAAATTCTCCTCTATTCTTACTTTACTGAAAAAAATCCTGTTTAGCCTATTGAGGTGAGAGAGCATATACACTGTTTTTCAAATGCTACCCCCTAAACTTTTCATGACAAAATATAGATTGACCCACAAAGTCTTGATGCTACCTTTGTTCCATCAGTTTCTAGAGTTTAAAAGAAGAATCAAGTGCTAGCACATCCAGAATCATCTAGCAAGGGCCATTATTCCTGACAAAATTCACTGGAATAACTCATGGTTTCTAAGACCCAACATCCACAGTATGCAATTTGAGTTAAGTTTCTTAACTCAAAGATTTGAGAAGTTTAGAGAAGCATCCACAGATCATGTTCCACAGGACCCTACCATGTCACCAGAATCTACATGTCTTCTCAGAAAGAGTGTTCATAGTTTTAAAATCCAAGGCATATTGAGTTAAAATTCAAGTTATTTAATGTATGGTTTCATAGTATGTTAAGCTTGCCGGTGTGCATTTTGAAGCATGAGATGAGTTTAATTTTATATTAATGTTACCTAGGTAACAGTCTAGGAAACACTAGTTTATACAAAGTAATGTGAAAGTCTCAAAGCAGGAATCAGCAAAGGGATTCACAAATAAATGTGACCTTCCTTCAGGGTATCAAGCCTTTTTACTCTCAGAAGTCCTTAGCACTATGTGAGTGGGAGGTGAGTTAGGAGGTACTTGTTGTCTGTGAGGCCCAGATCCACCATTTTAAAGTATTTTGTCACATTTGTCTTCCCCTGTCTATACACACACACACACACACACACACACACACACACACACACACACCATCTGTATACATATAAATATGTATGTATACATATATACTCAGAGATACTTATTTTTAATTATTTGAAAGAATGCCAATATATTATGTCCCTTCATCGCTGAATACTTCAGCGTATGTTTATAAAAGGATACTCTCTTATGGAAGTACAATGTACTTATCAGATTTAGGAAATGTAATATTGGTACAAGTCACATGCATTTTTTAATTATCCCAATTCTGTCCTTTATGACATCGTATCCCTTCCATGCAAGAGCTCATCTAAGCTCATGTGTTATATTTAGTTGTCATGACCCTGATCTCTTTTAATCTAGAAGAGCAGAGTCCTCCCCTCTATCTGCCCCATCTTTGTCTTTTATATTTTCAAAGAATACAGGCCAGCTGGGCGTGGTGGCGCACTTGTGTAGTCCCAGCATTTGGGAGGCTGAGACCAGAGGATCGCGGTTCACAGACAGCCTCAGCTATTTAGTGAGGTCCTCTGCAACTTAGTGAGACCCTGTTTCAAAATAAAGAATAAAAAATAATAATAATAATAAGGCAGAAAGTGTAACTCGGAGGTCAAATGCCTCTGGGTTCCATCCCCAGACCCGCAAAAACATAAAAAATAAAAAGAATACAGGCCAGCTATTTTATAGACTGCTCCTCAGTTTAGGTTTGTCCAAAGTTTTCACATGAGTAGATTTGGGTGACATATACCCAGCTAGAATACTACAAAAGAATATTGTATCTTCCTGGAGGAGATGTGGGGGAAGGGGGGAGGAGTTGTGGTATTGCATCCAGAGGCACAATGCCATCTGCCGTTCACTGCTGAAATTAATTTTATTACCCATTTATGGTACTGTACAGCTTATTCACTTTATAGGATCTATTTTCTTCCTTGCAGCTAGTAAGCATTCTATAGAGAGATATATTAGAACCATGTAAATATTTTGTTTCTCATGAAAATTTTCCCTCCAGGTTTAGAATTCATTAGCAACTCCTACCTAAACTACTCTTAACCATGATAGTTGTAAAATAATAAATTTTTATTCTACCATTCCATCTATATTTATCAGTTGACATTCTGCCATTAGGGATATCTCTGTCTTCCTATCTACTACCTTATTTATTTATTGTTTGTATGTGTGCTTTTTACACTTAATAATATACCTGAAAAATCACATCATAGTGGTTAAAAATCTTTCTTTACTCATTTGTACAGACGAATAATACATTATATACATATACTACGGTTTCTTCAAAGAATGTCATATGTTTGGACATTTACTTATAAATATTTTGTAATTATTTTCGTATTGTTGGAGCTGTATCTCTGGAGTAAAATTTTAGGCATGAAACTACTAAGTAAAAGAGAGTATGTGTTGGTAGTTTTATCTTACTGCCAAACTGACTGGTATTTCTGTCGTATTTCTGATTGTAACGCATTGCCGGATCGCCTTTCATGCGGGCCTGTGCCATTTGTATGCACACTATCAATGTATGAGAATGACAGTTTACCCACAACCTGTCCCAAAAAAGGGCTATTGTCGACCTTTTGAGTTAGTTCCAATCTGATGGGTAACATTTCAGTGTAGCTCTAATTTTCATTTCTATTTTTAAAAATGGAATTGAATATCATTTGGATTATTTGCCTTTTTTTTTTTTTTGGTACAGGGGTCATTTGAACTCAGGGGTATTCTACTTTTAAACTATCCCCCTAGCCCTACTTCATTTTTATTTTGAAACAGGGGCTCACTAAGTTGCAAAAGGCTAAGTTGCTGAGTCAGGTCACAAATCAGTGATCCCCCTGTCTCAGCCTCCCAAGTACTGGCATTACAGGCTGTGCCACAGTGCCTGGCTTCAATTTTTATATAGAATATTTTTATCTAGTTTTCTTTAACTATCAAAAGTTCTTTATATTTTATATATTACCACTTGGCTATGATTGTATAGTAAATTGTAGTAAATAATTTTGCCCAATTTGTTATTTGTTTTTTATAATTTCTCTCATAGTTTTGAGTGTGTGTGTGTGTGTGTGTGTGTGTGTGTGTGTGTGTGTGTCTGTCTGTCTGTCTGTCTGTCTGTCATTGAGGAACTGGATAGGGGCTTTCTACCTCTGAGCTACACCCCCAGTCCTATTTTATTTTGTATTTTGAAATAGGGTCTCACTGAGTCGTGCAGGGCCTCACCAAACCGCTTAGGCTGGCTGTGAACCCGTGATCCTCCTGTCTCAGCCTCTCAGATCCTGGGATTACAGGTGTGCGCCACCATGCCTGGCTTCTCGTAGTGTTTTTACCATAAAATGCACTGTTTTAAAATGCACAGTTTAGTGGCTTCATTATACTTATGAATTTTGCACCACTATGTAATTCCACATTTTCAAGAAGCTCTGAGTCCACTGATGTTCAGTTAGACCCTGTTTCAAAATAAAGAATAAAAATTAGGGGTAAGCCGGGCGTGGTGGCGCATGTTTGTAATCCCCGCACTTGGGAGGCGGAGACAGGAGGATTGTGCAGGTTCGAAGCCAGCCATGCTGGCTTAAGAGACCCTGTTTCCAAAAATAAAAAAGTATAAAATAGGTCTGGCAGTGTAGTCTGGAGGTAGAAGGGCTTCCAGGAACCCCAGTACCACCGGAAAAAAAAAAAAAAAAAAATTAGGGCTGGGCAGCTCAGAGGTAAAACGCCCCTGAGTTCCATCCCCAGTGCCACACACACACACACACACACACACACACACACACACACACACACAACTTGTAAAGTTTGATGGGTGACTTTTCATTTATTATTAAAGTTAATAAAAATTAGAGTGTTTTAAATAAATAATTTTAGATTATTATTAAAGAAATCGCGTGGCAAAATAAAAATGACATTGAAAGCCAGAAAATGCAGGTTTGAGTCCAGGCTTCCTGTTTGCCAGCTGTTTGATACAGGCAAGTCATTTGGCCCCTAAACAAAGACAAAGAAAAGAACCTATAAAATATCCACTTCCCCAAGCTGCTGAGAGTTTCACAATGGAAAGCGCTTTGTGAGCTGAGAGTGAAAGCTGCTTTTATTTATTAACAGTAATTATTAAACAATTATCAACACGCCCCCTTCCTTTAACAGATTTATCTAAGATACAGAAAGGTAGAGGGCGGCCACAAGTCTGCAAGGGAGCGAAAAGCCACTAATTAAGTCCACACAAAGGGGTCCTGTTATCTTCCCCATCGTCTTTCGCCCTTCATTCCTTTGGAGTGAGAGAAACATGCAGACTTAAAAAAAATTAAAAAGACCTTTTATTTCCTGGGGAATGTAGAAAAGTTCCACAGTACTTTAGAAACTAGCCCATTAAAATGGAGAAAAATAAACCAAGGCCCGCAGAGGCCACCGGGAAGGCAGAAGTTTCCAGAACTGATGAAAAGAGCCCCCTCCAACCCGCCTCTCTGCAGCAGGGGTCCCCGAGAAAAGTGTTTCTGAAAGTCCTCCTTGGCAGGTTTTGGCAATAGAACCTTATTTTCCTATCCAAAAGAAAAGGAAAGCTTTCTGGGAGTGGGAGCTTGTTGGCGGGGTTTGTTTCCAAGGGGTCTGAATGAACCGCGCTGGCACGGGATGCTTTTTCAGGCTTCTGACCCTTGACGTGCATCTCACTCTTCGCGATTTCCAAGGCAGTGCTGCCTCTTGGCCCAATTTTAGGGAATTTTAATTGCAAAGCATAACAAAACCACTGGATTTATCAATTGTTCTCTATAGAAGTGTTTGAGCCCTTGGCAGATGGTCCAGCTTCTCCCCGCCTCTGGTTATTCCATGTGTACTTACTAGAATGTGCGATTCATTTACATACATAATCACACTACCTCAGCCACTCAGTGAGGCCTTGCTTCAAAATAAAAAATAAAATTGGGGCTGGGAGTCTAGAGGTAGAATGCCCATAGATTCAAATCCCAGTAGCATAATAGTAATAATCAGACAAATGTTCTTTTAAATTTTAAGATCTCTGAAAAAATACCAGCCTTTTGTTTAAAAAATTTTAAAGATTCGGAATATAATTATGATCTTATTTATTATAAAAAATGTCCAAGAATGACATAAATCTAGCTGCCATAAAAGGGAAGATTACTGTTTGTTTTTAACAACCACCTTTTATAAAACTGACATATAGTATGTATGTATGTATGTATGTATGTATGTATGTATGTATATATGTATGCATTTATTTGTGGTACTGGGGATTGAACTCAGGGGCATTCTACCTCCAAACTACACCCCATCCCCATTTTTATTTTGAAACAGGGTCTCACTAAGTTGCAGAGGGCCTCACTAAGTAGCTGAGGCTGGCCAAGAACCTTCCATCCTCCTGCCTCAGCCTCCCAAGTACTGAGATTACAAGCGTGCGCCACCACGCCTGGCCTCTTTTTTTTTCTTTCTTTCAAAATAAAGCCATATAGAAAAATAAAAAGAGATGATCCACAAGTCATCTCAGTTCTCCCTGCCCAGAAGCTCTGGTTTTGACACTGGTTGTACTTTTTCCTTTGGGTAAGAACAGATCGGTATAGCTTAGGAGACAGCGTGAAGAGGACAGAGGAAAAATGGAAGCAAGGCAGGCTGGTTTGACCGCATAAAAATGGAAGACTACTCTGAAGTAATATATCATAAAGTCAAGAAATAAATGTCAAAGGAAAATGCAGAAAGGGTTCTTATAAAATCTAGAATTGCCGGGTGTGGTGGCGCACGCTTGTCATCCCAGCACTTGGGAGGCTGAGACCGGAGGATCGCGGTTCAAGGACAGCCTCAGCTACTTAGTGAGGCCCTTTACAACTCAGCGAAACCCTGTTTCAAAATACAGAATTAAAAAATAGGGCTGGAGGTGTAGCTCAGGGGTAGAATGCCCCTGGGTTCCATCCCCAGTACTGAAAAAAAAATCTAGAATTTAACAGAAATATGAATTAAAAAACAAACAAACAAGAAAAGACAATGTTCTGAGGAATCACATGGCCAATAACTATACAGAAATGCAACGTAACTGTCCAGCATAGCTTGAGTTTCATGAGAAATGAAGCTGAGAGGTGGTCAGGGCTGGTGTGTGTGTGTGTGTGTGTGTGTGTGTGTGTGTGTGTGTGTGTGTGTGTCTTTGTACACATATATCAATATTTCTGGAATGATCTGATACACAGGAAACTTTTCATCAGGCTTAGCTAGAAGGAGCCAGACTAGGAATGGGGAAGAGAGAGGAAAACCTGTAAACAGAAGGTAGGGAGTATTTTTATTTTAGTTCATTCTTTCCTAGCACTAAAGATGTTTTTTAAATGTATATATTTAAAAATCTAATGAAGCTTCAAGAAAACTCATGCTTGCAAGGAAAAGAAGCAAGCCCAAGGCCCTGGCACATCTATTTCGGTGCTAATCATTCTGGAGAGTAGGGCTTGTTCTTTCTGGCTCTGTGGAGGAACTAAAATTGACCCTGGAGACCTGCCACTAGGACTTTCTCTGACTATTAAAAGAAACTGGCTTATCCAGGCTCTGAGTTTGCAAATCTCTGTCCCCAGCGGCTTCCCGTTCACATAATCTCCACAAGCCCCCTCCGCCCCCAGGGATTCCCTGTGCCATCTTTTTCCTAGCCAAGTCTCTCCAGCTGCCCCAGCCCCCTCAAGAAAGGCTTCCCCACCGGGCCACGATAGTGGAGCAAGCGGAGTGGAGACCTGGGCCGCACCGGGACCCTGTCCTGCGTAAGGGCATCCCCACAAAGCTGAAGTAGGAGGGCCAGCTTTGGCAGGGCTGAGAGGGGCAGGCAGCTCTGCGCATCCCCGCTGGCCACTGCTCAAACAAATGCAGCAAAGTCACGCCTCACAAAGACAAGTGACCGTGAGCTGCTGCTGAACCAGCGCAGAAGGGCGGACTCTTGGTGGAAGACACCTTAGTGTGCTCTGCACCCCTCACCCACTGCCTCCCTCCCTCCGTGGCGTCCCTCTACAGCCACCCTCCCCAGAAGCTACTTGGACACCCATGCATTGCTGTCTTATTCTCTGACTTAGATAGCTCGCTCCATTTCTGGGCAGAACCTACTATTTAGCAGCCTCTTGCTCTGACCCTTAAAGAGTTCTTCATTACATTGATAAGAAAATCATCTTTCTGGCTGGGTATAGTAGCACACTCCTTTAATCCTGGTACTTGGGAGGTAGACACAGAAGGATCGCAGGTTCCAGACCAGCCTCAGCAACTTAATGAGACTCACAGCAACCTGGCGAGACCTTGTTTCAAAACAAAAAAAGCAGCCGGGCGTGGTGGGCACGCTTGTAATCCCCAGGCTTCGGAGGCGGAGACAGGAGGATGGCGCAGGTTCGAAGTCAGCCTCGCTGGCTTAAGAGACCCTGTTTCCAAATAAAAATAATATAAAAAATAGGTCTGGGAGTGTAGCCCAGAGGTAGAAGGGTTTCCAGGAAGCCCAGTACCACCAACCAACCAACCAACAAACCAAAAACAAAAAGCAAAAAAGTATGGTGGTGCACGCTTGTAATCCCAGCATTTGGTAGGCTGAGACAGGAGGATCATGGTTTGTGAACAGCCTCAGCTACTTAGTAAGACCCTTTGCAACTCACTAAGACCCTATTTCAAAATAAAGAATAAAATATAGGGTTGGGAGAGTAACTTGGAGGTAGAATGCCTCTGGCTTCCATTCCTATTCCTGCAAAAAAAAAAAAAAGAAAGAAAGAAAAAGTAAAATGGGCTGGAGGTGTAACTCAGAGGTGAAATGCCCCCAGGTTCACTCCCCAGTACTCCCCCCCCCCACACACACACACGCAAAACAAACAGGAAATCATCTTTCTGGAACTTTTTGTGTGTGTGTGTGTGGTACTGGGGTTTCTGGAAGCCCTTCTATCTCCGGGCTACACTCCCAGACCTATTTTATATTTTTGAAACAGGGTCATGCGGCTGGCCTCTAACCTGCGCGATCCTCCTGTCTCCGCCTCCCAAGTGCGGGGATGACAAGCCTGCACCACCATGCCGGAACTTGTACTGTTTCAATCACCCAGTGTCCGGCTAGGAAAGCACGCACTTAGAAATCACAGCCTGAGTCTGGTCCGCACGTGATCTTCCGTGCGGCCTTGACGCTTCACTTCCCCATTTGTAAGCGGAGTGAGGCTTACTCCTGGTGGTGAGTTTGAGCCTCAGCAAGCTGGCGTGTGGCACCTGCTCACCCCACAGCTGGCAGAGGTCGGCGCTTCATCAGCCGTTGGGCTAAGGAGGTCCTGTACAGGGCTGCCACCCTCTTGCCGGCCCTTAGCTGATGACTGTTTAACTGAGGTGTCTGTCATCTTCCCAGGAGTTTTCTCATCCCCAGGGTTAATGTACTTGAAGTCCACAAATTGTACGTAAAGCGTGCGCTCACTCTCCCCTTCGCTGTAGGTGAGGAGACTTTCCCCTGAGTCAGCGACCAGGCGCTCCTCATTTCAAAATGGACAGGCATAGCCGGGCGTGGTGGCGCACGCTTGGAGGCGGAGACAGGAGGATCGCGCTGGCTTAAGAGACCCTGTTTTCTCCTCAAGAAATACTGCATGTCTTCAAATCCAGGGAGACAGCCCGGTTAGATAAGAGCTGGCCAGCCCTGGCTTTGGCTGGGTTCCTGACAGCTGGACTTGCACGCAAGAACCAGCGGGTTTCCCCCACAATGCACACAGGCACCAGAAGGGGACGGCGGCTCTGTGCCTTGGCAGGGGTTGAGGTAGCTGGTCTTGCAGCTGAATGTCTTTTAATTAATGAGCTTGTTCAACATGGAAATTAAAAGCCTTTTTATTTGTTTGGTTTTCAGCGCTGTTTCAAAATAAAGAATAAAAAATAGGGCTGGGGGTATAGCTTGGAGGTAGAATAACCTGGGTTCCATCCCCAGTACCACAAAATAAATAAGTAAATATAAATAAATGCAGAGGTGACGGACTGAGCACCGTCAAACCCCCAAGCCTTAGACAAGGGCCATTACTTGGGCACCTGTGGAAATGCAGGAGATGCAAGCAGGGCTCTTGTAATTCTGTTCACTCCTAAATGCTCTCAGCTGCATACAACAGGCTTGTTTATGTATTTATCCTCTTAGCAAAAGAAACTTCATTCCATAATTGCACACGGTGGTTAAGTGTGGCAAGCTCATGTGACCAAATCACCCAGTTGGCCAGCACCCTTTGCACTCAGTACTTTGAGGGGCCTCGCTGCCCAGGGTAGCACTGCGGCTCTCGATCGTGTCACCCAGGGCTCTTGAGCCCCACGGAGGCTCTTCTGGGGCAGCTGGGTGGGAGCTGGGATGTATTTCCAGGCGCCCTCCACCTGCCTCAGTAAGAGAAGCTCCAGTCTTACCTGCTGGGTATACTAAAGAACTATGGAAGCCAGGCGTGGTGGCGCACGCCTGTAATCCCAGTATTCAGGAGGCTGAAACCAGAGGATCACGGTTAGAAGACAGCCTCAGCTACTTAGTGAGGCCCTCGGCAACTTAGCGAGACCCTGTTTCAAAATAAAGAATAAAAAAATAGGGCAGGGAGTATAGCTCGGAGGTCGAATGCCCCTGGGTTCCATCCCCAGTACCACCAAAAAAAAAAAAATAATAATAATAACAATTTTGTTTGGGATAGAAGGGATCCTTCTGCTCCCAAACAGAAACTTGAAACCCAGCGGTTTGCCATGGTATCTGCATCCTTTGGCAAGTCGCTTTTTCTACTCACTAGTATGTGTTTGAAATGTGAGTAGGTTAACAGATACAGATAGAATCCGATCATCGTACCAATAAACCACAGGATGTGCGTTCCACTGTTATTGGAGACTTAGAGGGTTCCCCATTCTCACCATCTCAAAGAATGCTTCAGTGGAGTCGAGGGCACGTTTATATAGACAATAGACAGTGCACGCTTACAAGAGCTAGAGGGGGTGGATGGCTAGTGAGGGCGTGGGGAGGCCGTGGGTAGAGGACCAGAGGCTACGTGGACGGTACAGAGCCCGGGTTCCTCAACAAAAAAGGCTGTGCAAAGAGCGGGATATCCAAGGGTAGTGACGAATAATTCACGATGAAGCCCGGAGTGTGTGACCAGGACACTGGTCTGTTGAGCCCAGAGAGGAAAACGAGTCTATCAAAGCCCCCCAAAGGGCAAGGCGCTAGCTGGGATGTTTGCTGGACACTTCAGTGGGCTCCCTCAGCGCCACGCTGCATTTCTCTTGGCCTTGCTCTGTGCCCCAGAGGCTGACCTAAGCACCAGACCGTGCGCTCACACTCTGCTGAGAAGCTCACAGCCTAGACCAAGGCTGGCGAGTCTGGGAGCCCATCCCAGCCTCCTCCCTGCAACCCCGCCGCAGGTGGGCTGCACGTTGGTGCTGAAAGCGGCTGCCCACTTCCCTTCGATTCATCTTTCCAGTGACACACAGCAAATGCTCCTTCCTTTGTTCAGCTGGTGAAGGAGTAATGCACTTTGCCTTGGGGGCCTGCGTTCTCAGGGTTGGGTTTATTCTGGCCAAAGAATGGATATCCTCGCCCCCTTGGACCTATTTACTTGTCTACGCATACCATCTCTTTCTTGCCTGAAAGATATAGGCCAATCTCATGGGAGTCGGAAACACTGAAAATGGTACCAGGAAGAGGGTAAAGAGGTAGTTAGTGAGCCAGGCACCAAAATCTGGTGAGGGACTGTGTCTATATGTCTACAGAAAGTGAAACTATCCCACATTTTTATAGTCCATCTATAATTATCGTTAAACCCAAATCCCTGCCTGATTGTCTGTGTGTGTGTGTGTGTGTGTGTGTGTGTGTGTGTGTGTGAATTCCTAGTGATAGCACAATACCTAGCATGCAGAAAGCATGTAAAAAAGAAAATACATGGACTCAAATAGGAATGAATTAAACTAAACTGAACTGAACAGAATTTTACTGAGTGAGTGAGATGTCAACCTGGCATATTTGCAGCATCCTGGGTGCTCCCCTCTTCTCCCTCCAGCAGATGGTTTTTAAAAGGTTTATGAACATCAAATAATAAATTAGATCAGGGATTGAGTTTCTGAAATGAATAATGAATAATAAATGTTTGCTTACACAGTATCAGCATCTCACATAGAACCATGTTGAAGTTATCAAAATTTCATGATAAATTCAGATCCCCTTAAGCCTTCAGGACTCACTTTCTTGATACTCAGAGGGTTTTTTTTGTTTTTGTTTTGTTTTGTTTTGTTGGTATTGGAAAACACTGCTTTCTGTCTCCCAGCAAAAAAGCAACTGACGATACTTTGAGAAGGTGTAATTATTCATTTGAAAATAATTTTGATAGACACATTTATTATATTTTCGAATCAGTAGAAATGAAATAGAAAATGAAATGAAATAGAAAATGAAATAGAAATGAAATAGAAAATCTTTTCTGAATCTGAGTTTTAATCAGTTTAAAAGAGTATATGTTGAGTCTTTGTAAGAGTCTGAGGGAAACCCTCCCTGGCTTCACACAATGATTGCTCTCAAATAGTGGATTAGAGAGAGAGACAGATCCAAGGAGAAAAACAAAGCAGGACTCGGTTTGCAGTTGTGAACTTTCATCGGGGTGAGGGGTTCACTCCCTTTTTCTTTCTCCAAACACTTAACACAGGAGTATTTAACTCTACTCCTTTGCTCCTGTAGTCTATACATACATGAAGTCGTATTTCAAAGAACTCGTTTGAAAAGCACTTCAATTTGGAGCGTATGATTGGCCTTTTCATGCCAAACTGAGGACAGTGACTAATTTGAGCTTGCCAGATTCCTTTATTTAGTTCTTTGCATCCAATAGCAAGAAAGGTCATTTTAGAACAAAGGATACTGTTAGCATTTACGAATTCTAACAGAACAGTAAAAGTCATTGCCAGCAATCTTGATCTGGAGTAGCCCATCACCAAACATCTACAGCTGGTAGCTCATACTTTAAACACACGACCAATGAAGTCCCCGTTTAGCATCAGAGGTTATACGTCCACCCTGATTACAATTTCAGAAATACATCCAGCTGGTCATCAGAGGAACAAATGCTGCCTGGTGCAGACTAGCAGGCTCTACTGAGATGACTTTATCTGCGTCACCAGCCCCATGGATGAGCAATCGCTCCTGGAGGCTGAATCAGGATGCTCCTGGGAGTGTGCTGACATCAACTATTGATGTCTGCCACAAGAGGCCGGTGGGAGGAATGGCAGCCAACAGGACATGGTACCAAAACAGAATCTGAAGCCAGATTATCAGGGTCAGAGCCTTATTTCCCCCCTTACTAGCCATGAGATATCCTGGTCACTTACTGTGTTCATTGGCTTTCCTTTCCTGTAATAAACACCTGAGATAAAGCAACTTCAAAAGAGAGAGGGTTTATTCTAGCTCACAGTTTTGGAGATCTCAGTCCATGATGGAGTGGCCCTGTTGTGTTGGGGTCTGTGGTGAGGCAGGATACCATGGCAGGGAGCTCATAGTAGAGCAGAGTTGCCCACTTCAGGGGCAGCCAGGAAAACAAAAGAGAGGAAGAGCCTGGAGTCTTACAGTCCCCTTCGAGGACACGCCCTCAGTGACCTATAACCCCAATAGGCCCCACCTCTTAAAGGTTTCCACCACCTTCTAGTAATGCCAAGCTGAAGACCAAGCCCAAACACAAGGGCCTTTGGAGAAATCCAAGCCGTGGCATTCACCTGTTCTGCAGCACCAGTTTCTCTACCTATAAAATGAGGAATGCAAGCCGGGTGCACACTTGTAGTCCCTGCACTTGGGAGGCTGAGACAGGAGGATCACACAGGTTCGAAGCCAGCCTCAGCTAATTAGTGAGGCTCTCAGCAACTTAGTGAGACCCTGTTTCCAAATAAAAATATATTTTAAAAAATAGGTCTGGGCGTATAGCCTGGAGGTAGAAAGCCTCTGGGTTCCACCTCCAGTACCACCAAAAAATAAAATAAAATGAGGATTGCAAAAATTATCAAGAACACTGAAGTGCTATCACAAGTAAAAAAATAATTTATAGTGCAGCTTATAGCTTGGTTATCACTAGTACATTTTGCCAGCCCCAATTGAGGACTTTTTATTTTCATTTTAAGAACTCCATTGATAGAGAGATAAGTAGTAACCCTATCTTTTTATTTGAAAGGATATATTTTACTCTCTCTCTCTCTCTCTCTCTCTCTCTCAATGCTACTGGGATTGAATTCAGGAGCATTCTACCTCTGAATTACACCCCTAGCTAGTTTTTATTTTTAAACAGGGAGGATCTCAATAACTAAGTTGCTGAGGTGGGCCTTAAATCAGCAATCCTCCTATCTCATCTCTGAAGTACTGGGATTACAGGTGTGGGCCACCACGCCTGACTTAAACTTATACTTTTTTGGCAATTAATTACAAACCACCTGCTGTCTCTGTTAGTGTATTGTATGACTTCACCATATTTCCTTCAGCTGTCTTTTCCTGCCCCTGCCTCCCCTGTTGTAGGCTGTCTGTGTGTTTATTAGAGCATAAACATTTTTCTAAACTTATTTTAAGAACCCCATTGACAGAGAGATGAGTAGTCACTCTATCCTTTTATTTGAAAGGGTGTATTTTACTTGAAAGGGTTATTATGATTCAGTGTTTACAGGATCAGAATTTTTTATTTTTTAGTGTGTGTGTGTGTGTGTGTGTGTGTGTTGTTGTTGTTGTTGTTGTTTAAAGAACTTTAAAATGGACTTTATTTCCAAGGGAAACACTGTTTCCCCTGGCCGGTTTGCAGTGGGTGCAGGCCAATGGGCTTGGTGGGTCAGGAATGGGGAAGGTGGAGAACGGGACTTCTGTGGCTGGGGTTTCCAACACCTGGGAGCAGGTGCTGCTTTCTGGACTGACCAATAACTAGGCCAGGAGCTGGGTTTGCCCACTTCCTCTACGCCACATGGATTCCTTTTCCTTCTTGAAACCCCCAGCCTGCCCCATCCTCCGGGCTGGCTCAAACGACCACCGACTTCTAAACGATTTACTTAGTGATCGGCCCCGGCCACAGCATGGAGCCACGTGCGCTCAGAGTCTAGCGCCCTCTCCACCGCTCAGCGCCCGCAAACCCAGCCTCTCGAGAGGCCATTGTGCTCTCCACTCCAGTCATTCCTTCCAGCTTGCTGGAAGGTTCGTTGGCTTTCTGTTTATTGTTGCAAGGACAGTGAGTCCCCAGCTTCTGCCATGCAGGTAAATGACTTTTTTTTCTTCCCGTGGGCCAGGCACATCTCATCGTCCTGAGTAGAAGCTGCTCTCAGGAGGAGGCGGCGGACTCCTCGCACCTCGTTGCCCGCGCTGCTGTGGCCGCTGTGGCCTCCGGGAAGCCGGATCACCAGGGTGAGAGGAGCCTTCCCGCCCCTGCCACACACGCCTTCCCCACACTCCTGCCCCACACTCCTGCCCCACGCGCCTTCCCCACACTCCTGCCCCACACGCCTGCGCCTCGGGGCGGGTGGCCGGGGGCTGAGGCTGTGAGGAGCCCCTCAGAGAGCCAGCGTTTCCTCTAATCTGTGGCTAAGCCTGCGTCCCCAGGGTTCCTCGCTCTCTCAATCCCAAGCCCCCACCAACGTTTTCCTCTTGGATACAGCCACTCTTTGTCTACACGTAGCTATTAAGAACCCCAGGGAATCCGGGCTGGGCTCACAGGGAAATCTGCTCTGCTTTCAAAGGCGGCTGTTTATAAAGATGCGGTGGAGATACTTGTAGCAAGAGTGTCTGGTCTCCAGACACCCCCAGGGCAGAGCTTTCAGTCAGGATGACTGGACAGGGCTTCAAGATTCCAAAGTTTCTGAAAAGTTCCTTGGCTTTCTCTTTATCATCACTATTTAAGGCTCATGTGATTCTTCTTATGCCTGGATGATATACGAGGTAGGGCAGCAGGCACCAGGAATTGTGTGTGTGTGTGTGTGTGTGTGTGTATATATATATATATCTGAATGTACACAGGTGCACACACCCACACACGTGTGTGGCTGAGGATTGAACCCAGGGGCATTCTACCTCCAAGCCACACCCCAGCCCTATTTTATTTTTTATTTGGAAACAGGGTCTCACTAGGTTGACGAGAGTCTCACTACTTGCTGAGGCTGCAGTGTAGTCCCGAGATCCTCCTGTCTCAGCTTCCCAAGGGGCGGGATCACAGGCCTGCACCGCCACGCCCGGATTAGGTGCCAGGAATTCTTTGCCGCACCATCCTGGGCTCGGCGCGCACCGTGTGTTTCTATGGACGGGAAACACACATTCTATTGATTTTTGTTGTTGTTGCTTTGGTCAAAAAATGCAGAAATGGAATACAGCTCAGAAAGAAGACCTAGGGATGTTCTTTCATGATATCAGATCAAAAGAATTAGGTAGTGAGAAAACTAAGGCCCAATGTGCCAGGAAAGCATAAAAGTGGTCTCTGGAAAGCTTGGGGACGGCCCAAGAAGCCGGAGTCGGCTAAGCAGGTGTCCGTCTACTGGCCAAGTTTCAGAGAAGATGAAGGGGAGGCCTCAGTGGGCAGCCTGGTCTGAAAAGACGCAGGGCCCGCGGGGGACCCTCGGCGCAGGCTCTGGTCCCCAGGTGAAGGGGCTCTGTGCTCACCCACTGTCCTGCCGTGTGGACCCCTCATCCTGACCTCCTAGAGCTCGGATCACCTCGTCAGGCCTGGAGGAACCTGGCTAGGGATGGAGACGTGTCTGGTCCCTAACCTAGAACATTCCACATTTGTCTTCTCTTCCTACACCACCCTGCTTAGTCCTGTCAAAGAGTGTAGGGTGCACACGGGACCCAGGAAGCAAAGGCAGCCCAGAGAGGAGGGTTTGGAGAGCCCCCGGGAAGGCTCTGGGAACCTGCCGAGGGTCTCATCCCCATGCTCAGCCCATCTGGTGACCTGCAGCCAGGAAGCCCACTTGCCAGTTGGAATTGAAAGGTATGAGGAAGGTTAAGGTAGGAAAAAGGGCAAGAGCCTGGGGTGGTGATACACATCTGGAATCCCAGCACTTGGGAGGCTGAGCCAGGAGGAGAGCAAAGCAGAGGCCAGCCTCAGCAATCTAACAAGACCCTATTTTACCCAAAGTAAAAAACTTTTTATAAAATCTTAGGGGTGTAAGGAGAAATGGGTCATAGGAGGAACTCTAGATGAAAAAGGAAATCCTATAGAGCAGCAAACAAGACAACCTAAATGAGGGGATGGGAGGGGAGGAGAAGGAAATTCTCTAAAACACACAATGTACTTAAACATATCGAAGTCAACCACTAAGCCAAGCAAGGGAAGGAGGGATGGGGAGGGAATGGGGTGGGAATTGGGTAGGGGTTGGTTAAATCGGTGATGTGTACATGTATGTACACACAAGATTTTACCCCAATATGATGTATGAATATAATGGACCAATAAAAAAATTTTTTTAAAAAAGGTTAGGGGTATGGCCCGAAGGCAACATGCCCCCTGGATTCAGTTCCCAAAGAAAGAAAGGGAAGGCCACAGCCTCTTCCAGAAGCAGTGGGGCTGGCTTCTACTTGAGACCTGAGCTTTGGCTGGTAGAACACAGCCTGAAGACATCATCAGCATCATCACAAAAGCAGCACAGTTGAGCGCCTTTTGTATACAGGTGCTGGGACTCTCACAAATGGCTTGTTTAATCATCTGGACAATCCTTCCAAGGGACATCCCTTCCCATTTTGCAAAGGCGATCACCCGGCCAGCCGTCTACCAGAAAGTGCCATCCCATCTAGGGAAGCTTGTGTCTTTTCACCCTGCCCAGCCCCCAAAAGACAAGTCCACATCAGTCCGTGGGCATCTCCTAGAGAGGCCCTTCTCAGGCTCAGCACCCCCAAACACAGGACTGGCCGCCACCCTGATGCCATTAGGAGAAAGTCCACAGAGCCTTGAAGGCCAGTTGCAGAGGTCGGGCAGAGAAGCAGGGTAGAAGGGAGGCTGGTGGTCCCGCACAGCATGGAGCCCTGGCACTGGTGCACAGAGCAAGCACACACCTTTACCCCCAACCCCGCCCCCTAAATGGGGAAAGCAGAAAATCCCAACTCTGTCTCCCCTCCGAGCCCAGTTGAGAGCTGCTGCTAGCAGGATCCTCAGTCCCTCAGTGGCTCAGTGGGGAGGGCGAAGCTCACCTGCCAGGGTCCCAGGGTGGTGCGGGCAGAGCAGGTGCACGTGGGGAGTCTGCTTCCTTCTGGAGGTGGGAACGAGCCAGACACCAACCAGCCAGGGCCTGCAGTGCACCCCGTCTTGCCAGGGAAACCCTCCCAGGGCTGAGGTTTTTCCAGGCCTCTACTGGAGAAGATAGGGAAATGACAGACGACAGTTTGGAACATGTCTTTGTCTAATAACCGAGGGGACGCCGATCCCCCATACTCTCACCCACACAGGACTTCTGTCCTGGGTCTCCACACTCAGAAGTCCTGCCAGATGCTGCAGAGGCACATCTGCATGGTCTTCCAAGCATCGAGGGGTCTGAGCACTGTTCTGTGTTTTAACCTATCTGCGCCGAGTACAGACTTCTGGATTTGGGTTTGGGTTTTGGAAGAAAAAGTATCTTCAGGGAGCACATCTTCCCACTTGCGGCTTCTCCGCGCGTGCTCGCTGGCTCGCAGGATGCCCATGGAAGGCATTGCTCTCTAGGAGGCAAAAGCCTCTGGCCAAGAAGCACAGGCTTCAGGCTCCTGGCCCAAGCGAAGCCCTGTGGCCTGGGCCTTCCCTGCATTCCTCACGCAGGCGGAACTGCCCTACAGAGTCAGACAGATTCACAACGGCAAAAAGATTCCCAATTCAGGCGGCTGGAATGTCACTAACCTGAGCCTGGCCGGCCTCCCGGAGCGGCCATAGACAAACTTGGTATGAACAGCTCTCCCAAGCCCGCTGAGTGCTCAGGGCCTTGGCCTTCTGTTTATAACTCTTCTCCTAAAGGACATTTAGATGAAGTGATCCGAAGCCAAGCACAGTTAGTATAAACCTTTGGGCGACTAGGAGCACAGGCAGCCTTGTTTGGAAGTGGCCCCCTTGGTGACCGGGCTGGGAAATCCTACGGGGTCCAGGGACAGCAGACGAAACAGGCTGTAACCCAGTTGGAGACTGAGGAGTCACTTAGGCTAGTTGCTAACTAGGTAGACTCTCAGCTTATGATTCTCTCTGCAAAAATATGTGTATCTCCCCAGCTCTGCTGGTTCTAGGCCTCCCCACATTTTATTTTATTATTTTATTTTGTGTGTGTGTAGGTACCAGGGATTGAACTCCGGAGTAGTCTATCTCTAAGCCACACCCCCAGCCCTATTTTTTTTATTATTATTATTCCTTGTATTGAACCAGGGTCTCGCTAAGTTGCAGAGGGCCTCACTAGGTAGCTGCGGCTGGCCATGAACTGACAATCCTCCTGTCTCAGCCTCCCAAGTCCTAGGATTTCAAGCATGCGACACCATACCTGGCTCTCCTCGTGAAAAAATGTAAGGATGTCTGAGACAGGAGGATCGCAGTTCATGGCCAGCCACAGCTACATAGTGAGGCCCTTTGCAGTTCAGTTAGACCATGTTTCAAAATAAAGAATGAAAAATAGGGCTGGGGGTGTAGCTTGGAGGCAAAATGTCCCTGAGTTCCATCCCCAGTACCACACACACACAAAAAAAAATTAAGGATCTGAAGCTAGGCTCTGTATCTTACCCAAGCCTCCCTCCTCCTCCTCCTCCTCCTCCTCCTCCTCCTCCTCCTCCTCCTCTTCTTCTCCTTCTTCCCCTTCTTCCCCTTCTTCTTCTTCTTCTTCTTCTTCTTCTTCTTCTTCTTCTTCTTCTTCTTCTTCTTCTTCTTCTTTTCTCTCTCTCTCTCTCTCTCTCTCTCTCTCTCTCTCTCTCTCATACATGACACAATCCTCCCTCTTCTCAGGTCTTTCCCCTGTGGGTTGCCTTCTCAACTAGGCCCACCCACAGCCCTTGTTCTTGGGAACACGAGACTGATGTCAGTGTCCATACCTGCTCTGCACCCTACAGGAGAGAGTCAGAGAGGGGAAGGCAAAGTGCAGAGGCTGAGGCCATGGGAGAGGCCTTCTACTGCGGCCCCTGATCCTCCTGACCCTCCCAGAAACTTCTGGGAGCGAGAAATTAATAGAACCATCACATCTAAAGGATTGGCCTGCACTGTGACTCAGACAATTCGAGTCAAAGCAAGGCCCAGCCTGGCCCCTGAGCGCTGCCTACACACCACTCTCTAGAACCCGAGAGGCTGGGTGCACTGGTGCACACCTGCCATCCCAGGATTTGTAAGGCCGAAATGAGAGGTGGGAGGCCAGCCCCAGCAACTTAGTGAGGCCCTCAGCAGCTTAGAGAGACCCTCTTTCAAAATTAAAAAATTAAAAGGGCTGGGATAGCCAGGCGTGGTGGCGCACGCTTGTTTGTAATCCCCTCACTTGGGAGGTGGAGACAGGAGGATTGTGCAGGTTCGAAGCCAGCCGTGCTGGCTTAAGAGACCCTGTTTCCAAATTTTTAAAAAGTATAAAAAATAGGTCTGGGAGTGTAGCCCAGAGGTAGAAGGGTTTCCAGGAACCCCAGTACCACACACACAAAAAAAGGGCTGGGATGTACCTCAGTGGTAGAATGCTCTTGGGTTTGATACTCCCCCCCCAAAAAAAGAACCACAGAGGTACACCCACTATGTGGGTGCCTCGTCCCCTGCCCCCAGAGGTCCGGGGCCCCGAAGCCCCTGAGGACAGGCAGGTGGGGTGCAAGGCAGGCAGCCCTTGAGTCTGCAGAGGAGAAGGGACGGCCTGTCCTCCACAGGCTAGTCTGTGCTCTTGACCTTTCTGCCCATGGGGCAGCCTTGGGCAGAGCGGGAACCTCCGCCAGCCTGCTGGTTCGGGCCCTGGCCTCCTTGAGCCTCTCCTAAGGAGGCCAGAGAGCAGACACCGTGACAGCCACTGTCATGAGGGCTCAGGCCTGTGCTGCTGTCCATCCGGATGAGGGTCGGCTGCGTGGACAAGAGGAGGGGACAGCGTGTTCTGGGCCTCGCATGTCCCCTGGCTCTTCTGTGGCCCCACAGGCGACCGGGCAGCCTTGGGCAGCAGCCCCCGGCAGGGTCATAGTGGTTCAGTTCGTCTGTTTGCTGGGTGGGCACCAGACTAGGATTCAGGACTTTCCATTTTAAAATTCCCTGAAGGTCTTTCAAGTCTTTGCAGTCAGCATAAAGACTATTTTCCAAGATGGTTTAAAAAGATAATTGTCACATTGCCCATGGACACCTCCCTCTTAATGAAAGCCGTCCTTACAGTTCCAAGTCCTGCCTCCGGGCAGCGTCAGGAAAATGAGCCCTGGGTTACTGGAATTTATTTTTAATTAAAAGCCTCCTGACCCTCACTGGGCTACGGTGCGATCTTGAATTTCTCTTGCTCATTGAATGAAGTCTTGTTTTCTTTAGCCTGTCTATGAGTTTCTGCATGTGGTCTCTCCGGGGAAGACGCGGTCTTCAAACAGAGACAGTAAAGCGTCCTGCACACGATCCATTCCCCCCTCAACCAGCTCCAGCTCACAGGCTCCTCAGCTTTCTTTCCAAGTAAAAATGGGGAGATGCATGGCCTCGGGACACCTCTGCCACCAGGCTCAGGTTTACGAGCTAAGTCATGCTCTGGGGTTTTAGAAAATGATCTCATCTTCTGCCCGGGCCACTGACATCGGGTTGCAGAAGATTCTGGAAGTTCTTTTTAAAGGTAGGGACAGCCCTGTGCCAAAGGACTGAGACTGCCGGTGCTCGGTGAACCGCACCCAGCCCCGGTGCGCAGGGACACGCGGGGGCTCCCCGCCACAGGGACTCTGACTGCCGGTCTCTCCGGAAATCCTGTTGCTACTTGTCCCAGATGGAGCGCAGAAGGGGGAGTGGATGCCCCCCAATCCCCGGGAAAACAAACTGCTTATCAGGAATGACTTCTGTGTCATGGGATAAGGACTCAGTTTTCTCTCCCCTCAAAGGCCGGACATGTAGGTTACGGTTCAGAGTTAATTTGGGGAGGCTGGAGAGGTGAAGGAAATAAGTCAGGGTCCTGTAACAAAGGCACTTTCCTATATCCCAGAAAAAGATTAAAGTGGTTTCGAATCTATACACAGGAAGGGACCACTGTGGATGGCTCTGCTTGCGTTCCAGGTGGTCCTCAGGGAGGGTCCCGGGGTGAGTTCACGGATGAGTCTGATGTGTGGCCAGCGTGCGTGTGACAGCTGTCAGGGAAACCCGCTCGCAGCCCCATTATCCCCCTTGACTAAAGACCTCCCAGGGAGGGAAGGGGGGGAAACCGAAGAACTTAAAGATGGGGACTCAGAAAGAAAAAAAAGGGAAGCCAGACCCCTGAGGCCTGCTCCGAGAGGACAGATTCCCAGGCAGGGCCTGTCCCCACCTGCCCATGCAAGCCTCGCAAGCGACACCTTTTGTGTGTGTGCGTGGTACTGGGGATGGAACCCAGGGGCATTCTACCGCCAAGATATACCTCCAGCCTTATTTTTTTATTCTTTATTTTGAAACAGGGTTTCAGTGAGTTGCAAAGGGCTTCACTAAGTAGTAGCTGAGGCTGTCCTTGAACCACAATCCTCCTGTCTCAGCATCCTAAATGCTGGGATTACAAGCATGTGCCACCATGCCTGGCTCTTTTTTTTTTTTTTTTTGCATTACTGGGGATTGATCCCAGGAGAATTCTACCTCTGAGCTACATCCCCAGCCCTATTTTTTATTCTTAATTTTGAAACAGGGTCTCACTAAGTTACAGAGGGCCTAAGTAGTTCAGGCTGGCCAAGAACCAGCGATCCTCCTGCCTCAGCCTCCCAAGTACTAGGATTACAAGCGTGAACCACCATGCCTGGCTCACACAGCCAAAGTTTAAGTGAACATTCCTTCCTCCCTGGCTCCCACTCCGTCTTCTAGAGAGTCGTAGGGATCAGTTTCCCCCAGGCCAGGGTTATAAGCCATTTGCACATTAGTCTGATTTCCCGTAGCACCTCTGTGAGCCTAGCTACTCTGTGCTCAGGTCTAGAGCATAAACAGGGCATTTGGGGGGCAATTACTCAGCTCGTGACCACCCAGGGAAGGAACACTGGGAGGTGGGAAAATACTACAAGATAAAGGTGTCCAGCATGCTGTGTCCACCTGTGCCCGGGAGACTGGCCCCTGACCTGGGAGAGGAGAGAGAAACACCCTGGGTCTGAAACTCAGCGGCTGTCCGGTTACCGTGATCTTCCTGTCTCTGCCTCCCAAATGCTGGGATTACAAGCATGCGCCACCGCGCCAGGCTCTAGTTTTTTTTATTTTGAAACAGGGTCTCACTAAATTAGCACACACTGACGTCAAACCTGCGATCCTCCTGTCTCAGCCTCCCAAGTACTAGAATTACGAGTGTATGCCGCCAGCACAGCTGACAACTGTGTCTTCACATGGCAGAAGGGGCAGGGAGCTCTGGGGTCCCTTTCACAAGGGCAGCAATCCCATTTTTCAAGGGCTTCACTATCACAATTAAACCACCTCTGAAATATTATCACCTCCTAATAGCATCACCTTGAAGGTTAAGATTTCAAAATATGACTTTGAGGGGATCATCCCATTCAGATCATAGCATTATATTAGTTTTGTTATGCTGCATACAAAGTTATAGTTGTTGAAACAGCCATGTATTAGCTTCACAGTTCTCTAAGTCAGAAATCTGGCCCAGTAAGGCTGGCTTCTCTGCTTTGGCTAAAATCAAGTTGTGTTTGACCAATCAGCTCCACCGTCATCTGGAGCCTGGGGTCCTCTCCTGACTTCAGTGCCTTGTGGCAGTGACATGAGTCCCCATTTTCTTGCTGGCCATTGCCCGGCAACCCCTCTCAGCTCCTCCTCCTGCTCTGAGCCTAGCACCACGGCCCTCTCCATCTCAGCAATGGAGAACTTCCTTCTCGGCTCATCCCTCTACAGCGTCTATGTTAGTTGGCTTTCTGTCGCTGTGGCAAAAATACTAGAGGTAAACAACGTCAAAGGTGGAAAGGTTCGTTTTGAACTATGGTTTGATAAGTTTTTGTCTATGGTCACGTGGCCCTGTGGCGAGGCAGCTCAACGTGGTGGTGGAAACTGCTTACCTTATGGCAACCAAGAAGAAAAGAGGAAGAGTTCAGAATCCCAGAATCCCCTTCAAGGGCACACCCCCAGTGACCTCACTTCCTCTAGCTAGGTCCCACCCCTTAAAGGTTCCACCACCACCTAGTAGCACCACAGACTGCGGATCAAGCCTTTAGCCCATGAGCCCTTGGGAGACAGCCCAGATTCAAATCACAAGAGCTTCCAGTCTTACTTTCTCTCTACCACCAGCTAGAGAAATCTTTTGGTTTTAGAGAACCTCTGTGATGGAGTAAGGCCCAGCAGATAAGCTGGCTTTCTTAAAGCCAACAGTGTCCTCTAACGCACCCTCATCACAGAAGAACTTATCTCCTTACAAGATCCCCCCAGAACCACAAGAGAGGGGCTGACACCAGGGCAGGGTTATGGGGCCATCTTGGACTTCTGCTGGCCACACTGGCTTTTTGTAGGGAACTCTGTCGGCTTACCACTCCAAACAGCCCTCATGCCTCATCCTCAGCCCTGCTCAACCTTGGGAAAGCCCAGCACTCAGAGAAGATGTCACTTTTCCAATAGGCTCATGGGCCATTTGGCTTCAGCCTCCACTCTGTTGTAGTTTGGGTGAGTGTCCCACAGAAGCCCATATGTTGACGGCTTGGTTCCCCAGCTGTTTGAAGGTGGGGCCTGGTGGCCATTGCAGATGTGCCCTTGAAGGGGATATTGAGACCCCCAAACCCCTTCCATCTCTTTCTTCACTTTTCAAGACCACATGGTGAATATCTTTGCTTCACCACGAGCTTCCTACCAGAATGAGCTGTCTCAATATAGCCCAAATGCAACCGGGCCAATTGATCCTGGACTAAAACTTCCAGAACTATGATCCCAAATAAACCTTTCTTCTTTTTAAGTGCATTTTTCTAAGTTATGCATTACAGCACTAGAAAGCTGACTGGCACACGCTCCCTACTCTGGTATTCAATTCCCTCTTCGTTTACCATACCTAAGCTTTTTCTTTTCTTGCTTTCGTGATTGACATACATTTTAAAATATTGCTGTTATATTACAGTCAGTATGTTTACAGGTTTAAAATGGTTGGGGTTCTTCTCTCAGCAGCGTGCCAACACTATTTTCTAAATTTTTCTTATTTAAGAAATACGTAGCAAGATTGCAGTCAGAGCTCATTAAAATAAGTGGGCCCTTGGGGACCTGCTGTCATTGAGGAGAAAGACCAGAGTTACAGGAGAAATTAAGGACCAGTCAGCATGAAGACTTACCAAGGTGTTCGGATCTGGGAGATAGTTTCTCCTGTGGTGTTAACTCTGCTCTCTGTGTCACCAAGAAAGCTAAAAATGTATGAAAATTAAAGAAAGAAAATTGCTATATCCTTCTGAGACCAAAATCTTTTCTGATAAGACAGGCAGATTAATGGGCCACGGGCAGTCTCCTAAACTGGTTTCTCTTGTCCAAATACTTATTATTTTCAAATAGTTCACCACCACTAAAAGCATGTTTATTCCATTTTCCATTTCAAATCTGCAAGCAATTTTCAAAACTGTTTTTATGGTGCTTTTCCTTCAGGTACAGCTGAGCAGTATTTTCAAGAGAGCATGTCTTATCTTAAGGATTCTGACGGGGCAGGGCAAGCCAAGTTTCTTTCAATCCAAGATGAATTTTGCCATTTTCTACAAATCACTGGACGCAAAGAGGTGAGTCCGGATTATAATTGTCTCGCTATTCAGTGGGCAACGCAGTTGATATCCAAAGGGCTATGCCTTTACTCTGCCAGTATCCAATAAGTACCTACTCTGCCTCTGGAGAGACACAGATAGATAGATAGATAGATAGATAGATAAATAAATAAATAAATAAATAAAGGCAGCCTCCAGATACTTCCTCTTAAAAATGAAAAAAACTGCTTTATGAGAATGTAGATGTTATATCCATCTACAAAAGATCCTAAATATTAGAGACCTTGGGAGCCTTCTGAACAAATCCTGGATCACCGCAGCGTAGCATCTGGCCAGGACAGAAATGCCGCAGCTCACATGTCTGCTTCCTCTCCTAATCTGGGGTAATGAATGGAATTTTCATGTCTAAAAAAAAAAAAAAAAAAAAAAAAACTACTGATCACAGACATTTCAGCCCACTCTCTTTTACTATGGATCTGTTCAGACCTGCCTGATGTGGCCTTATGAAAATGGAACAAGACCCAGAGCAGGTATTCACTGGTCATTAAACCCCCTTGGGAACGTACTGCCCGCCAAGCTGAACAGCTACCAGAGAGCAACAGTGTCCAGCAAAATGTTTTATTTTGTTTTCCAACCTCTCGTGGCCAATCATGCAGATGAAATCTCCCCCCAACCCCGCTCTCTGTAGACTTCAACAGCTCTTTCCTCGTCTTTAACGCGCCCACTCCTCTATCAACTAAAGAACATAGGCTTTTCAGTTGCATGCACCCGTATGTGTGGCCAAAGTAGGGCCACAGTTGGGTTTTCTAGGGGTCTTAGATGCCCACCCCCATCTCTAGATGGCCTATGGAGGGTGTTCAGGTCAGGAGAACGGGGGTAAGTCTGCCCTGCCGTGCCTCGCCCCACGCAGCTCCTCAGGTGAAACATATCCTGAGTCCGATGTGTTTATCTCCTCCCAATAGCCATCATCTCCTCCTGTCTACCAGCTGCGGTTTCTATGCTTGTCATTTACTAATTCATTTAGAATGAGGAAGCCAGCATGACCTTTTCAAAAAGCAGATCTGATTAGCGAATCCTCATTTGTAAAAGAGCCCACTGGCCCCCCCAAGGCTCTTAGGTAAACCAGAGTCCCTCCATGGCCACAGTACCTTCTGCAGTCGAGGACTCTGCTGACATTCCCAGGCTCGTTTTGCTCCTGCCCCCAACCCATGACTGGTCACACTGGCTTTTCCTACTCCCCACTTCTGGGCAGTGCCTGGTTCCATGTCCTCCTGGGAGGCCCTTCCCCAGTCGACCCAGGCTACTGCCAGTGCCGCCTGCAGTCCTTATCACGCCTGCTTCTTCTCTTCAGCCTGCATTAAATTCTTACAGTGAGTCTTCCTTTAAGAACCCTGCTTGATGGTAAATATTTGTAAGCATATATTTACATGGGTGTCTAAATCCTCTTGCGTATCTATACTGACTTCCTTGAGAACAGGGACCATCTTGTCTCTGGTGGGGAGTGATGAGCGGATGGGTGGGTGACTTCCCGGGTGCAGGCCAGTGAGCGCTGACTGCCATGGGCCAGGTGTCCCTTCTCCGTTCCCATGTGCCTTCCTGCCACGATGTCTGCTGCTGAGGGGGCTGACGCCCAGGTCCCTGATGCTCAGCCTCTGTGCCCTTGCGTGCCCAAGTACCCCTAAATCAGCGGTGCTAACTGAAGCATGCACCTTGCTCCCCCAGGCTGCCCTTGAGATTTCAGCAAATGCGTTTTTCCATTCTACTGTCATGGCCAGCCCTTGTAAGACCAGAAAGGCTGCCCCTCTTCAGGTGAACAAAGCTCGTGCCAGAGCACAGTGCTTGAAAACATGGTCCATGGACCAAGTTTCGGCCTTCCTCGGTCCCCACCAGGAGCTCTCATGCATGGTACAACTTGCTCGGCCAAACATGACGGCCCTTTGGTTCTCACGAGGGTGGGGGGGGGGGTCTGGCAGGACTTGGCCGATACACTTTACATTGCTTTGACCACAATTCCGGACAAGAACAACTTGGAAGAGGAATGTTTGACTCATGATTTCAGAAGTTTAGTCCAGGGTTGGCTGGCTCCAAGGCAGAAGCATTGTGGTAGCAGAAAGTGATAGAAGACAACTACTCAACTCATGGAACCCAGGAAGAGACAGACAGAGACAGAGAGAACGGGAGGATAAGGATGGCGAGTCCCCAGGCAGTGTCCCCAGTGGCCTACTTTGCCAGCCACGCCTACAGTCGCCACCTAGAAACTCCATCCAATGGAGTAACCCACCAATGAGATCGGAGCCCTAGCGGTTGAGTTATTTTTACCTCTAAATAGTTCTGCATTTCCAGCGCATTTCTGAGTGGTGTCCCATTTTCAAAACATAACAGCCAACAAGGGCCAAGCTCATGGACAGCTCCAGAGACCAGCACTGAGCACCCTCAGGCCTCCCAGAGGTGGCTGCAGCTCACACCCAGGCAAGAAGCTTGCACTAACAGGAACCCACACCCGGGCGAGAAGCTTGCACTAACAGGAAGGTGATCTTTGGGAAGAAGATGCTTTGTATAGTAAAATGTAAGCGAAGGTTATTGTACTTCAGGTAAAGATAGTTGCAGGCCAGGGGGAGGTAGTGTCTTCTAGCTGGACTGCTCGCCCACTCAAGACTCGTATATAACTTCTTACTCCCTGTAAGAAAACCCAAGCTCCTAAGACTTCTCAAAGCAGACCACCTTCCAGCCTCATCTCCCTCTTCCTCGCTTTATCCTTGGCTGCGGTCAAGTGCGTCTACTCACTTGTTCTATATAGACTGGGATTCTCCTGTGCTCTCAGTTTCCCGGGCCCTTTTTACACTTAAGCCCTGATTAATCTTCAACCTTCTTTATTAGGCTTGCCCTCGCTGTCAGACGCTGACACCCCTTCTTCCTTAAATCAGCGGCATCTTCTCCACCGTTCCCTTGACTTGTCATTTAACTCCACGAATATCCATCCCTAGTTTCCCCGGGGAGGTTATAAACTGTGTTCAAAACTGCATTTAGGAAAAGAGGTCCCAATTTTTCTTTCCATCTGTGGCTCCTCAAAGTCTGACGGTCAATTCCAACGGAAAAGGAAAAAGAAAAAAGAAAAAGCTTCCCTAACTCATATGGTTGCCGACAAAAGGATCAAGGCTCTTCCCAGCTGCTTCCATCTCTACAACACCTTGTGGACAGCTCTGGGGCTGTGTAACAGAAAGCGTCTTCACTAGTCCCTTTTTTCTTTGGCTGTTGAATTCAGCATTTGTATCTGGCAACCGTAACTGCTTTCATGTGGAAGCTCCTGGAAGAACTTCAGGAGGAAGCATGGGAGACAGAGCCGCCTTGACAGGGTTTCCCCTGCGTGTGTGTCTTGGTGCCTGAAGAAAGAAACACCAGGAAGTACCGTTTTCTGCCCGACTCATTTTTTTTTTAATTCCAAATCAGCATAAATAGGTCAGAAATGTCACAAAAAATTCCACATCACGTTGGAATGTTTACTTTTGGTTTCCCAAACCTGTGAGACTAGAAACCCGGGAGCATCGTCCGGTTTCCTGTTTTGTTTGCACCTGTGTGAGGGCCTCCGTGTGCGCAGAAGAGCGCGGGCCTGGGCCAGGGGCAGACCCCGGCTCCACCATGCATGAGAACTCTGACTCTGAGCAAATTTCTTGACCGCTACACGGAGCCTCAGTCTCCTCCTCTGTCTAATGAGAATTAAAATTACACCCATTACGTCGGGCGTGGTGGCGCACGCTTGTAATCCCCGCGCTTGGGAGGCGGAGACAGGAGGATCGCGCAGGTTCGAAGCCAGCCGCGCTGGCGTAAGAGACCCTGTTTCAAAAATATAAAATAGGTCTGGGAGTGTAGCCCGGAGGAAGAAGGGCTTCCAGAAACCCCAGTACCACCAAAAAAAAAAAAAAAAAAAAAATTACACCCTTTGAAACAAGAGCGTGAGAACTAAATGGGCGCACACCCAGGAACTCGGGCGCACACCCAGGAACTCGGGCGCACACCCAGGAACTCGGGCGCACGGTCCTGACACACGAGGACTCCGTGCCTTAGCACCTGTTTTTTCTACCCATCCAACATGCATTCCATTGATAGCTGAAGTGGAGTTCTGTCCCCCGTACATCCTCTTTTTATACTTTTCACACATTTAATATGTCCCCCAATGTGCTAACTCCCCTCTCCTATTTAACTAGGGAAGAGTAGCCTTCCAGCTTATGAGAACATTAAACCCATTTCTCTAAACACTGAAAATGCACATCCATCCTTTCTGTAAGAGGTGCCCTTCATCAGCTTCGGAACTTTTTAACCCACATTTTTTTTTTTTTTTTGTCCTTTTCTCAGAGAGCCGCCTTGATCCTGAGAGAGTCTCTGGAAGCCAAAGTGGGGGTATTTGGGGACTTCAGTCCCGAGGTGGCGGAGACCTACCGGCTGCTGGGCGGGGCGGACCTGGCTCAGGGGAACCAGAGCGGGGCCCACAAGAAGCTGAAGAAGGTAACGCAGGGGCCGAGCTAACCCAAGACGAGGCTCCCCGCCCTCCCCAGCGTGCTCTCCCCCCTCACCATGCTTCTTTTAAATGAACCCTGGTAAATGGCTTGTGTAGGTAAGACATCTTCACTGCTGCAGTGGATCTAAGATAGCACTCTTGGGGACAAAGATTTCCTCTTAGACACACACAGTGAAAAATGAATTATCAAGTATTTTTGATCATGCATACCTTTGCAATTTGACATGGGGTCTTTTATCAATCCTTTCTTTTTATTGTGCTCTTTTTGTATACCCGCTTTATAGGGGAATTTTTTGTTTTCTTCCATTTTTTTTTTAAACATTTGGAATTGATCTCTGTGAGTTGAATAATGTTAATTTTTTTTTTTTTTTTTTTTTTTTTTTGGTATTGGGGATTGAACCTATGGGCATTCTACTTCCGAGCTACATACCCAGCCCAATTTTTTATTCTTCATTTTGAAACAGGGTCTCACTGAGCTGCTGCAAAGGGCCTCACTAAGTAGCTGAGGCTGCCCGTGAACC
The DNA here is from genome assembly GCF_963383645.1 of Muscardinus avellanarius. NCBI lineage: Eukaryota > Metazoa > Chordata > Mammalia > Rodentia > Gliridae > Muscardinus > Muscardinus avellanarius. Next base: position 158,707,240 of record NC_137788.1, on the reverse strand, counting down.
ATGATCCTCCTGTCTCAGCCTCTCAAATGCTGGGATTACAAGCGTGCGCCACCACGCCTGGCTATTTTTTTTTTTTTCCAAATAGTTACCACATTGTTCAGAACCACCATCCCATTAATTAAAAAGCCCATCTTGTGCCAGCGGTTTAAGATAACACCTTCATCATATGCTAAATTTCCATACATATTTGAATCTATTTCTGGATTTCTGTTCCAGTCTTCTGATCTCTGTCTATTCATGTGTCAGTATCTCACATTTTTAACTCTAGAGAGTTAATAGAATGACTTAATGTGAGGTAGGACTGGACACCCTCATGGCTTTTTTCTCTAAAATACCAAGGTTTCTAGATATTTGCATGCTTATTTTTCTGCATGATATCTATATCAATTTTTATAGCTCCATAAAAAGTTTTCTGGTATTTTTATTAAATTATTTTTGCCTGGGCAGTAATTATAAATCATAGGCACATGCCTATAATCCCAGTACTTATGGGGGCTGATATAGGAGGATCGCAAGTTCCAGAACAACCTCGGCAACTCCATGAAATTCTCAGCAACTTAGTGAGACCCTGTCTCAAAATTAAAAAATAAAAGGGCTGGGGGTGTAGCTCAGAGGCAGAATGTCCCTGGGTTCAGTCTCCAGCACAAAACAAGAAAAAGGTTTTAAATAAATTTTGTGCGACCTGACACCCTTATGATGCTGAGTCATTGCACCCACGAACAAGCGGCCGATTTCCACTGGTTCCTGTCTTATTTTATATCTTTCAGGCACATTTAAAACTGTTCCTTTTGTATGTTTCTTGTTAAGTTTATTTCAAGTTTATTTCTAAGTGTTTTCATTATTACAGTTGGACGTGGAGATTTACTATCATCTTTTATTTATTTTGTATATATGAATATGATTGGTTTTTCTATGCTACTTTCACATCCAGTTCTATTCTTTTCTTCCTTAAGTTTATTTGAGCATTGATTCTCTTTGATTTTTACTTTATGTTTTCTAATTCTGTGGCTCTGGTTGAATTCTCTCTTCTAATTGCCTTGGCTCAGACCTTCAGTGCAAAAACAATCACTGGTAGAGATAATGGGTTTCCTTGCCTTGCTCCTGACCTTAGTGGAAATGGCTCTAGTGACCGTTCACACAATAGATGCTGACTTTATAGCCAGGCACAGTGGCACAGTGTCTGTAACCCCAGGACACGGGAGGCAGAGACAGGAGGGTAGTAGGTTAGAGGCCAGCCCAGCAACTTAGTGAGACCTTTAGCAACCTAGCAGAATTTCATTTAAAAAAATAAACATAGCCAGGCGTGGTGGCTCACGCTTGTAATCCCAGCATTCGGGTGGCTGAGATCAGAGGATCACAGTTCGTGGACAGCCTCAGCTACTTAGTGAGGCCCTCGTAATTTAGTGAGACCCCGTTTCAAAATAAAGAATTAAAAAATAGGGCAGGGGGTGTAGCTCGGAGGTTGAATGCCCCTGGGTTCCATCCCCAGACCCACACAAAAAAAATTAAAAATTAAATAAATAAAAAGGGCTGGAGTTGTGAGCTCAGAGATGGAAAAATCCCTGGGTTCAATCCCTAGTACCTAAATGAATAAATAAATATAATTGTTTATTTTTAAAAACTACAATTTATATATTTTATCATGTTAAGGAAGTATTTATCAATTTCTAGTTTCATGAGTGCTCTTCAAATTAGAAATAAATGTTGACTTTTATCAAAGAATTTTTCAGCATAAATGGAGATTATCAGGTGATTCTTCTAAAGTCACATAAGTGACATTTCATATTATTATTTATTTAATATTGTTTTAAGATTATTTATTTGTTATTTTAATATTTACTTACTATTATTTATTAAATATTCCATATTTATTATAATATGAAATCAACTGCATTCCTGGAATAAATCCCCCATATTCGTGGTGAGTTATTTTTCTAACATAATGTTGTCTGAGTCCGTTTTATGTTGTTATAACAGAATACCAGAGCAGATGTTGATTCTGCTTGCTAATATTTATTTTAGGATTTTTGCATCAATATTTGCAATGCGGTATTTGTTTAAGTATCAATGTTACATTTGCTTCAGAAAATAACTTGGAAGTTTTCCTTTATATTTTATGCATCAAAGGAATTTAAGTAGCCTTGAAGCCACCTGGTCTTCAAGGATTTCTCTGCGAAATCCTTTGTTTGGTGCTTCCGTTGTGGGGAAATTCCTTTACCCTTTTTCCTAATTATTCTACAATAAGAGACCTGCTGAGGTTTTCTACCTCTAATGAAGTCATTTTGGTAAATTACATTCTTCTAGGTAATTATCCGTTTCATTTTTAGATGTATTTGCACAAAAATGTGCCGAGTAATCTCATGATTACTTTCTAAGTTTCCACTTTTCAGTAGTTATTTCCCAATACTTACCCCTTAGTATTATATTTGCATTTTCTCCTTTTTCCTCAACTGCAGCAGTCAGTTTTGTTAATTTTCTCAAAGAACCAAGATTTTAAGTCTATTGTCTTCCTAGTCGCTATTTCATTAATTTATAATTTTATCTTCATTATTTCTGCTCTTGTGCCTTATTTTGCTTTCCTTGGATGAAAATATTTTTTCTATCTTGACGGATCAGGAATTCAATTGACTTCTTTTGATTTATCCACGTGCTTAAAGCTATGGAGTTTCCATCTTTTTATTGTCAATGTATCTCGTAAGTCAAGCCTCTTTTTACTTCTGACTTTTCTGGTTCTACTACAAGAGACACTAGTTTTGATAACATGCCAGGTACCAGTTTTTAATGAAATGACGCCTATCTATTAACAGTTTGTCAAAAATCATTATTGGCATTTTCTATGGACCAGTTCCTGCGCGCATTGCCAGACTTGGGGGAAAGTGAGAACCAAGATAAATGTGCTCCTTATATTTGTGAGTTTCCAATTTAACTAGGAAGACATATATTAAACCAACAGTTTAGTCACTGCCTATGTGAGTTTTGTTTTTTTTTTAACTAGAAGTTTCTGGCTTAAAAAAACATAGTGTGAAGCCGAGCGTGGTGGTGCACACTTGTAATCCCAGCATTTGGAAGGCTGAGGCAGGAGGACTGCGGTTTGCAAACGACCTCAGCTACTTAGTGAGGCCTTTTACCCTGTTTCAAAATAAAAAATATAAAATAGGGCAGGGTATGTAGTGTAGCTCAGAGGTAGAATGGCCCCTGGGTTCTATCCAAGATCAGTACAGGCACAGTCCTTGAGTCGCCGCTGGGAGAACATGACTGAAACTCACTCAGAGGGGGCGTCTCTCTGTTGTCTTGTAGTTTCCTAAGAAGGGCTGGAGAGCCAGATGAGCCGCAGGCTGGGCCCCAGGAGGAGCCGCCGGGCTGAGACAATGTCAAGAGGGCTCCTCCGCCCAGGACTCCTCCATGCCTCCTCCTCACAGCCCCCCTCCTCCATCACATAGCAGCTCCCCCGGGATGGAGATCGCGGCTGCCAACACCCTGAGTTTTGCCCCCTTCCTCTCCCCTTGGGTTTTTCTTTGTGCTTGAAAGACCTCAGGGAAAGACTGGAAGGTGTGGCTGGAACGCAGTGCCCACCCCGGGTCAGTCAGCGAGGCCAGGAGCGTGCTCCCAAGGTAGCCAGTGACGCCGGAGGGAGGCATAGGAACCACTACCCCAGGTGAGAAGACCTGGGAAGGGTCCTTAAAGCCGCTTCTTATTTTTGGAACATGTGCAATGAATATAATAGGAAGGACACAGCCCCATCCCCGTAAGAATGTCCCAGACCAGGTTGGACATAGCCGTACATGCCTGTAATCCCAGCACTTGGGAGGCTGAGACAGGAGGATCGCAGGTTCACAAGCAGCCTCAGCAATTTAGCAAGACCCACAGAAGCTTGGTAAGACCCTATTTCAGAGTAAAAAAATAGAATAAAATGGGGCTGGGGGGGGGTAGCTCAGAGGTAGAATGTCCTTGCGTTCCATCCCCAGTACCACGAAAACAAAGAAGAATATCCCAAACCAGTGCGTTAGTTATAGACTTTATACTAACGGTTGCCAAACGTATCGACCTGCCGCTGCCCTTTCAGAAAAAAATAAAAATAAAAATACACACCTCCCCCTTCCTTTTATTCAACAGGGTCAGTTATGCCCGAGACATCTCCCACCTCCTAGAATCACTGCAGTGCCCCCTGCCGTGCTGTGTCTCTGATCTGGGGGAGTCTATGAAAGAATCTTATATGTGCAGTTCTGTGCTATGAGTCTGTATTGGGATCTGGAAGAGAGAGGGGCCTAGGGAAAGTTTCCAGATATGTAACTCTGGAGAAGAGTTTGGGCAAGGAGAATGAGGAATTCCCTGGTTGGGAAAGGGGATAGAAAGAGGAGGCTCCTGGACAAGAGAGAAAAATATGCCTAAACACCAAAAAGCAATCGGGACTGTCTTGCTGGGGCCAGGGCACGGGCAAGGGCACAGGGACAGATCCCAAGGCCATAACACAGAGAGCTGGGGGGCCATCGAGGCCTTCACACTGCCCCTGTGTGCTCCCAGCGGCTGGGCTGGTTCCTTGTACCTCACCCCAGGCTCAGGACCAGGCCCACCGCTGCCAGGGGCCACTCAGACATCATTCCCAGCAGCCCAGCAGGTCAAAACCTTCCTGTTTTACAGGGAAGGGGCCCCAGGTCCCTAGAAGGCAAGTCCATTGTGTGTGGCATGCCTGGAATCCCAACCAGTCGGGGAGCTGAGGCGGGAAGATCACAATTCAGAGCCCAGCCTGGGCAACTTAGTAAGACCCAGTCTCGGAATAAAAAAATGGTTGGGATGTAGCTCAGTGGCAGAGCACCCTGGGTTTAATCCTTAGTATAATTTTTTTGTATGTGTGGTACTAGGGATTGAATCCAGGGTCATTCTATCTTTGAGCTACACCCTCAGCCCTATTTTATTCTTTATTTTGAGAAAGGGTCTCAGTTAGTTGAAGTGGTCCTCACTAAGTAGCCGAGGCTGGCTGCGAACCTGAGATCCTCCTGTCTCAGCCTCCCAAGTACTGGGATTACAAGCGTGAGCCACCGTGCCTGGCCCCTGATATAATATTTTAAAGTTTTTGTTGTTGTTGTTTCTGAGCAGGTTAGTCTTAAATAAAGCCCGACTTGTTCCCTTGTGCCAGTGGTTCACTGAGTATGCGTCTTGAAGCGCCTGTGTCAGGATCACTTTCTGAATCAATCTCTGGGGCAAGGACAGAGACCCAGAGATGGGCGTGCTTGTCCGCTTCCGGTGGAGAGGCTGAGAATCACCTCTGAGCCGCCCTGCAGCCAAGGGGCTGACAGTCAGCTCAGCTTCCAGAACTCGCAGGTTGCATCAGCCCTGAAACCTGCGGCGAGGCTGGTGACCTTTCCCCCTTAGCGTGGCCTCCTTAACCGTTGGTCCTGAGATCAATTGGCCCTGACATCCTGCAGCTCTCTGGCTCTCGACCAGGATCCAGGAATAAAGGCTGGAACTTGAATGCACAGAGGCCATGGTGCTGTGGCCCGGGCGGTTCTCATGTCTACTTCTCCACACGCTCCCATCTCAGGCTGGGATGCACCAGGGCACAGTCAGGGACTCGGAATGTGCGTTCTCATCTGCGGCGCGCCGGAGTTTCTCCGGTGCCATACTTAGCACTGGTCTCTGTGATGCCAGCAGCTCTCTAAAGCGACTGGCCGAACATCTCTCTTGGTTTTTTTTTTGTGTGGTTTTTTTTGTTTTGTTTTGTTTTGTTTTGTTTTTAATCACAACAGCTGCATGGACCAAGTGTTCCACTCAGTAGCTGGAATCCACTGAGCAGTGGGCTTTTCAGGCGGGCCTGCGGGCGTGCAAAACAGGAAGGCTCACGCAACAAAGCAGGCTGCGCTGGGATTGAATTACTGAAAAGGAAACCGCAGTATTGATCCGTCTTTTAAAGGCATCTGACTGCAGGGGGAAAAAAATTGGAGGACTGTGTCGGCTCCGGATGGAAATTTCCACAGCAAAAGTTCACATCCTTTTGCAACATGGAAGCCCGGTTTGATTCTGGGGCAGGCCTCATTGCTAACATTTTCATCCAGGTGAAAGGCCACAAAGAAAATCCCTGAAGATAGTTTCCCAGGTCAGGGACCTCTTGGGAATACACAGGGCCTGAGGGTGGTTGTTAAGTCAGGCTGGGGTCTGGCTTTAATCTATCAATGGCAGGCTCAATCCACTGCCTCAGTAGCTCATGCTGTGAGCATTAAACATTTCCATAATAGACAAACATATGTGACCCTTTCTCTAACAAACTCAAAAGTTGCTATAATAAATATATGTATCCATATGCATATGCACATATGCATATATACATATATATATTTGGGGTATATATATATATATTATATATAATATATATATACATATATATATATATATATATATATATATATATATAATAATTTGGGGGTACTGGGGATTGAACCCAGGAGCATTCTACTCCAGGCCACTCCCAAGCCCCCTTTTAAAAAACTTTGAAACATGGTCTTGCTAAGGCACTGATGCTGGCCTTGAACCTGGGATCCTCTTATCTCGGCCTCCTAAACACTGAGATTATAGGCGTGCACCACCAACCCTGACTTATATTAAATCTTTGGAAGAAAGGAGCTGGAGTTTGGTCTTTATTCATAGATTGTAGGTGAGGAAACAATGTCAGAAAGGTCCTCTATGGTCCTGGGTGAAGACTGGAGCTCAAGGCACCCTGTCCTTGCTGTAGCCAGTTGTTACTCCGATCAGCCAAACACTCGGTGCAATTCATAACCTATAATTCCTTCAGTGGCCCACTTCATTTTACTTTCTCTTTAGCATACTTGATGTTTTTTCTGTGACCCTGGATACACCAGGAAATCTAGAACCAAATTTAGAGTCCCCAAGGGGCCACCACGTCAACCACCACCTCGTTCTCGTATGTAGAGCCACGCTTGTCCGCCACCCTGATTCTCCCAGTTGTCTTTGACAGACTCACCCTTGGGCTGCAGCAGCCCGCACTGTTGAGAGAGGGAGCCCATAAAGATGCTGATTTCACATGAAAAGCGCTGTTCTTGGTTGAGAATTGTGTTTAAAGACTCTCGATGTGTTCATTGTTTAACGATGTTTGTAAATCAGATATTAAATGGAAAGCTTGATAAAGGGGTCACTCATCCTTTACCTTCTGTGGGGGAAATAGAGCCTCCGTCATCTGCTATCGCTGGGTGGACATGAGAACTCCAGGTCCCCTGGCCACTGGCCAGCCTGGCCTCATCTGCTGCTGGAGGGAGGAGCTCTCCTGAGGTCAGGTTCTCTGGCAGTCCAGGCCCTGCGTTTCTGTCTTTTCTGACCCTTAGAAAATAGCTGGCACATGGATACAGGACTGCCCATGGATTGGGCTACCTTTGCTCCTCAGATAGCAGGACTATTCCTGCAGCTCAGCGGGTGCACAGTATATCAGAAGTTCCTGGATTGGCATCACAGTCTGAAGGGGCTCAGAACTGTGGATCTAGACCAACTGTCCCAGCCTGAGGCTGTCTGGCGATTCATCAGAGCCTTGCTAAGCTAGATGTGGGAGAACAGTGAGCTTATGGGTGGACGGCCAGGCACAGAGAGAGAAGCCAGATCTCTTGCTGCATAAATTAATGTAATCTTTAACAAGTTGAAAGAGCTATGGTCAGGAATGGCCGGTACAGATGGTGCAGATTCTAGAAAGACCAACTGAGATTGCTGAGCTCCGTGTCATCGGGAAAATATGCCAAGAAAAGGCAGCTCAAAAGACTCAGTTTTAGATGAGGCTGCCTCCCGTGACCTGGTTGCCCAGATAGGCCAATCCAACCTTAAAACCTGAAGCCCTCGATACCCCGCGGGGGCCACAGCAGGACCTGCTCCGCAGCAAGCCCTCCTGATGCACCTGTTTTCTAAATATTTGTGTTACAGTTGTGCTGGAGAAGGATGATGGTAGCTTGCTCCAAGACAGTGGCCAGGGGATGGACCAAAGTCGTGGGGGAGTCGAGGGATGTCGATAAGGACATAGACTCCACAGCACTTGGCCTGGAGGTGAGGAGAGAGGAGATAGCAAGGACGGCGGCCGCGCCCTGGGGCTGGCACCCAGGAGATGCTCAGGGACGACCTGCCCAGAAGGTGCACTCAGCGCCGCAGCATGGGTGGCACTGCGCTGCGGGGTTTCCTTCCCTTCCTCCCCCAGTTCCTCTTTCCCTCCAGGGCCAGGGCCTCTTCCCACCCTACCTGTGTCTTCCTCAAGGGTGGCTCCCTACACCCCCCCCCACCAGTGCATCAGACCTGGGGTCCTAGGGTTGATGGCCCTTCAAGGAAAGGAGCTCTAGGGTGTGTGTGTGTGTGTGTGTGTGTGTGTGTGTGTGTGTGTGTAAGACAGACAGACAAAGGTGGGGTGCAGGGTGTGTTTCCCCAAACACTTGGAATTCCTTCTCACTGGGACCCCCTACTTCCTCTCTTCCTGCTTTCTTTACCTGGCTGACCCCATATCCCACACTTCTCAGCTCCCATGAAGCCACCAGCAAAGGCTTTGCTGACCAAGCACCCTCAGCCCACACCCCTCTTATTCTCATGGCTCACTGTAGGGAACCATGAACAACTGTTGTTGTTTTTGTTCTTTTTCTCCTTCTCCTCCTCCTCCTCCTTTTCTTCCTCGTCCTCATCATCATCATCATCATCCTTCTCCTTCCCTTCCTCCTCCTCCTTCTTCTCCCCTTCCTCCTCCTCCCCTTCCTCCTCTTCCTCTTCCTCCTCCTCCTCCTTCACCTCCTCGTCCTCCTCCTCCTCCCCTTCCTCCTCATCCTCCTCGTCCTCCTCTCCTTCCTCCTCCTTCTCTCCTTCCTCCTCCTCCCCTTCTTCCTCCTCCTTCTCCTCCTCCTTCACCTCCTCCTCATCATCCTCATCCTCCTCTCCTTCTTTCTCCTCCTCCTTCTCCTTCTCCTTCCCTTCCTCCTCCTCCTCCTCGTTCTCCTCCTTCACCTCCTCCTCCTCCCCTTCCTCTTCCTCTTCCCCTTACTCCTCCTCCTCTTTCACCTCCTCCCTCTCCTCCTCCTTCACCTCCTCCTCCTCCTCTTTCTCCTCCCCTCCTCCTCCTCCTCCTCCTCCTCCTCCTCCTCCTCCTCCACATTCTCTTTCTCCTTTCATTGTTGTCATTGTTTTCTTCTTTTAATTCTAATTCTTTCCCTTCTCCCCTCCTTTTGTTGTACTGGGGCTTAAATCTAGGGGCATTCTACATCTGAGCTCTACCCCAGCCTTTTTTGTTTTGTTTTGTTTTGTTTTGTTTTAAAACTGGGTCTTGCTAGGTTGCTGACAGTCTCCCTAAGTTGCAGAGGGTGGCATGAAACCTGCTATCTTCCAGTCTCAGCCTCTTAAGTACTGGGATTACAGAAGTGTGCCACCACACTCATTTTGTGTGTGTGTGTGTGTGTGTGTGTGTGGTGAGTACTGGTGATTGAACACAGAGGAAGGGGTCTACCTTTGAGTTACACCCCTACCCCTTTTATTTATTTATTTTTTGAGCCTCACTAAACTGCTGAGGGGCCTTGCTTAATTGCTGAAGCTGGCCTCAACCTTCTATCCTTCTTTCTCAGCCTCCCAAGCACTAAGCTTACAGCATGAGCCAGCAAGCCTCTGTTTGTTTATTTTTAAAAGTCTGTCTCCCTCATCACACTAGAAGCCCCCGGAGTGAGGCACACATCTGCTTGTCCTCTGCCCTGTCCCCACATCGGGCGCAGCATTGGCATATAGCACGTGCTCAATAAATAATGGCCGTGGGCGAGCCTGGATGCGGCGGAAGACGCCCGTCTGGCAAGGACAAGGCTTCAGACCGCTGTTCCAGACGGCTGGGAAAAGCCAGCTCCCGCCCGCGCGCTGCCCGTCCCGGCTGCTAGCTGATGGACATCTCAGTCAGTCCCTTCCACTCCGGCCTGCTACCCAGTGACTAGTAGATGTATTTCTTTAGGCATTTAAGACCTTTCACGTGTGCACACACAACGGCTTCTAACATCTTTTAACATTAGCCTGGAAAACTGACATGAAAACAAGCGCAGGCTGTGAGTTTCTAGGTGGTTTTCCCTCTGGATATAATAATGTGGTGTCGGGTCATATGTGCAAAAAAGGGCAGTGATTTCCGACCCTTAGCATTAGTTCTAATTTTTACTATTCTCTGGCGTTGTTCTTCGTTTCACCTAAAGAAAGTAGGAATGAAATGTCTTTCTCAGCGTGCTGTCGTGGTCAGGTAGCCTCGCGATGTACAACTCTCGGGGCGCGTCCCCAGCTGTGCTGCTTCTGCCAACAAGCGGGACATGTCCCATGAGCATTTTGTTATCTGAAATGCCCTGTAGAAACGACGGTGTGATTCCTGGACCTGCAGCTGGGGGGCGTGGGGGAAGACGCGGGAGACCACCCACCCACTTCCGCAGTGGGGCTGCCGTGAAACTGGCCCCAAGTAATTGGCTTTGTATTTTCCAACATCCTTCAGAAGTAGAAAATATACTTCCTTGTGAATCTGGCTATTTAAGGTGTGTGTGTGTGTGTGTGTGTGTGTGTGTGTGTAAGCTAGAGTGTAGTAGGTCACCTGAGCCCTACAGACTGGCAGCTCCATCCCAGCTTCCTTGGCTCCCCGGCACCTTGGAAACCTAGATTTAGAACACTGAAGTTATGTCAAGGATAATTTTTCTATTAGTGTGGTACTGGGATTAAATCCAGAGGCTTTTTTTTTTTTAAATCTCTGAGCTATATTCCCAGTTCTTTTTTTAAATTATTTTTTGTTTTGAAACAGGTCTCACTAGGTTGCCAAGAGTCTCACTAAGTTTCTGAGGCTTATCTTGAACCTGTGATCCTGGGATTATGAGCATGTACCACCAAGCCTGGCTTCATTTACTCTTAAATTTTTTTTTTTTTTTCAGCACTAGGAGTTGGACCCAGGGACTTCACAGGCTGGCTCTTTTTTTTTGTTTTGTTTTGTTTTTTAAGTTTGCATCAAATACTTAGGATGGTCTGTTAACCTAGCTTTATGAAGGCCTCCCGAGAAAAGCAGCGGCTGGTAAACAGCGCCCGCCCGGCTTCTGCGCTCACCTGGCTGTAACCGGAAGGCTTTCAGCACCGCACACGCCCCGGAGCGGCCTCCCCTGAGGGTCTAGTGACTGTGTAACTGTGATCTCCCACTAGGTCGTAACGCGCCGGGCAGGAGCTTCCTCGGTGCACCTGCTCGTTCCGTTGTTGAATTATTTATTCATTTAGCAAATACACCGTCGACTTGCAGGCCTGGCCCAGGGACATAAAGGGAAGCAAGACACACACAGCGCCTTTGGGGCCCTGCCGTCTTCCTGCAAGAGGAGGAGGAGCTCCCGGTTTGGCATTTAAGGGCTGATGGCGACACAAATGACCACTCACAGCCGCCACATTTAAACATCGGAGGGGATAACAGCAACGGGACAGCTTCTTAACATTTACCTGGGCACTGGGGGTTCCAGTTACTCTTCACCTTAAAGAAAAGTGAGAACTGCTGTTTGGATGTTAAAGAGGCTGTGCTGGGCTCTTGGAACAATGTAGAGAGTGCAGGCTACCTTCCTTCTTTTCTTTTTCTCTTTTCTTGTGTGTGCGTGTGATACTGAGGATTAATCCAGAAACATTCTACCTTCTAGCTATTCCCCCAGCCCTCTTTATTAAATTTTTATTTGAAAGCAGGGTCTCACTAGGTTTCTCAGCGTCTCACTAATTTGCTGAGGCTTTCCCCAAACCTGTAGTCCTCCTGTCTCAGACTCAGTACTGGGATTACGCAGACATGCATTCACCAGAGAATGTTCTAGCATCGAGGTGTGTATTGGGGGATGCAATGGTTCTTTCCTTTCAATCGGCTATTTAGAATGCCTGGCTCCCAGCCGGTTCAAGATTCAATTAACATTTTCTGACATCGACTCTATCAACGTCTTTTTTTTGTTGTGCGTGAGTGTGTGTGTGTGTGTGTGTGTGTGTGCATGTGTGTGTGTGTCACTAGGGATTGAACCCAGAGGCATTCTACCTCCAAATACACCCCCAGCCCTACTTTATTTTTTATTTGGAAACAAGGTCTCACTAGGTTGATGAGAGGCTCACTACTCACGGAGGCTGTCCTCAAACCCTCGATCCTTCTGTCTCAGCTTCCCCAGTTATGGGGTTTACAAGTGTGCGCCACCACTCCTGGCTACCCTCTATGTTTTTAACAAAAGAATCAACACCAACTTTATCCAAAATGCTTATGCATATTTAGCTAAGCGGAGAATACTAAAAAATTCAGTTTAGGCAATTTAGATAAATATGCAGCTATTAAAACGGTTTCTAGCAGAAGTCTGAATGGGTTATTTTGCTAGTGAAAAAAGGTATCTGGCTTCTTGGCCTCATCCCCACCTGTCATTGGTGTATTTCTCTGGCGTCGCTTTTTTAACTTCCTAGGCGGCTCAGGATCTAGGCTTAGGGTCAGCATTGGGGGTGGCGTAGGAGGCGAGGCTTGTGCCACGAGGATCTTGCTGTAGGATCTGAACTCACCCTTGTTTATGTTGCGCTCCCAAACTGAAGGGGGAAATGATGGGAGGTCAGCGATCCCGTCTTTAGTACTTCAAAGATTATTTCTGGAAGAGGCTAATTTTAGTTTTAGAAAGTTATTTTCAGAGCTTTGAAAAAAAAGTCATGACTTTTACCAAGTGTATGCCAATAAATATTTAATTTTGAATATGTCCCAGCCAGTCGTGGTGAAGCACGCCTGTAATTCCAGTATTTGGGAGACTGAGACAGAAGGATTGTAGGTTGGCGTGGTGGTGCACGCCTGTAATCAGTACTCTGGAGGCTGAGACAGGATTGCAGGTTTGAGACCAGTCTTGGCAATTTAGCAAGACTCTTTTATTTATTTATTTATTTTTGTGATACTGGGGATGGAACCCAGAGGCTTTCTACTCTGGGCTACACTCCCAGACCTATTTTTTATACTTTATTTCGAAACAGGGTCTCACTAAGTTGCTGAGAGCCTCACTAAGTAGCTGAGGCTGGCTTCGAACCTACACGATCCTCCTGTCTCAGCCTCCCAAGTGTGGGGATTACAAGCCTGCGCCACCACGCTCGGCTGCAAGACTATTTTAAAATAAATAATAATAGTAGTAGTAGTGATGATGATAATAATAATAATAATAATAATAATAATAATAATAAAGAGGGATGGGGTATATCTTGGAGTAGAATACTTCTGGTTCAATTCCCAGTACCACAATAAATAAATACGCAAACAAGTCCTAATTCGGCCATATAGTTTAAAAGACTTGAATTTCTCATCATAGTTAGAGGAAGTTTGGAAAATATTAAAAAGTATAAGGAAAATTTGAATTTCCTAAGTTGATGATTTTGCTTGCTTCTTTCCTTCTTAGAAGACTTTTTTACTTGTATAAATGCATTTTTATTTTAAAAAAAAGTTAATGGATGGACTAGTTTTTCCTGTCTCCGTGCCTGCCCTGGCCTCCTGGGTGCTACAGTCATAAACAGGGTTAGCGGGGCTGCATCCAGCCCTGTCTAGAGTTGATGACAGCCTTTGCTCGCATCGGTTAGAGTTTTAGGCAGATTTCCCTAGTGGGGATAAGTAGATTTGGGGTGAGGAGTCTACAGATTCCAGGGAGACAAGGGCCCCGTCGGGGTCTGAGGTAGGACGGGATGGGGCTCTGCTCTGCGGGGCTTGGTTATTGGAAAGGGTCACTATATATTCTTCCTTCAAAAGACAACCATATTCTCAGATTCCAGAACCACATTCTCAATTCCTCAGTTTGAAACAAATATTCGACAGTTTGGATATTTTCTCCAGCTTATAGAGACAAAGCACTTTGGCTGTTTGCATTTCCGTTTTCTTGAAGTCCTAAAAAACAGCTGGCAGATCAGAAAGAATAGACAGTCTTCACTACTACGTCCCCAAACCTTCACGCTTTTTTGGGAACCCAAGCTGTTATCCATGTAGAAAACTTAACCAGATCCTTAAAATATATTAAAATATTTCTGATATGCAGAAAGCTGTTTAATAGATACCTTTCACCTCGGTATTTGACATACATTCAAAATGAAGTGTTGCCGTGTAGTTAAAGTCTCCTGTAGACCTCCTCTATCCCCAGAGAACTGCTCTCTTGCATTTGATAGAATGCCTGTGCTTTTTCTTATTTTCCAATGATTTTATCTTGCATGTTTTAAAACTTCATATAAAACTCGTGCTATATGCATTAACTTGGAATTTGCTTTTTCCTCTTAATTTTATAATCATGAAATTTATGATTATAAAATTGGTCCTTTTACCAATAAAAAAAAGAGACTATCTTCTCTCTAATACCGATGTTCTTGCCTATATTTAAAAAAAAAAACACTACTTTTAAACATATTTTTTGCATCTGGAGACTTAGATGAAACAGTGCTAACACTGGATTTCTGAGAACATGCAAGCCAAAGGTCAGCCAGGCAAAGCCCCGGCAACCCCGATTCCATCCCAGCGCGGGTGGAAGATGAAGTCGTCTTCCTCTCCCTCACGGGAGACACTCTTTTCCTGCGAAGCGCTCTCAGCGGCCTTTCCTCCCCTCGTGCTGACCTCTTGCTCTTCAGTGTCTTCAGATACAGACGCTCTTGTACGGACCACAGGACAAGAGGACCCTGGCCACCCAGCAGTCCATAGACAGCCTGACCAAGTGAGTTGGCTTCCCTGGCTCTTTCTCTTTGAGCATCGCCTTCCTTCCCTATCCCAAAGCTCACAGGAGCTGGTGCTATGAGATTCTGCGGGAAGTTTTACTAACCGATTTCCCACAACTGGCACAAATTCAGTTTTCTGAAGACCCAGTTGTAAGATATCTTCCTTGCTCGGGAATTAGAAAGGAATTCTCTCCTTTAGGGTTTTCAGAAATACATGCGGACTTTCACCCTCTCGCAGCCCACGGCCCCGCAGGTGCCTTAACCTGCAGGGTGTGGTTTCCTGGGGGCGTGGCCCGCAGGAAGGTGTGGCCTCATGAGGCGTGGCCAACCAGGGATGTGGTCCACCGGAAGGTGTGGTCTCCTGGGGGCGTGGTCTGCTGGAGGGTGTGGTCTTCTTGGAGGGCGTGGCCTGCTGGGCGAGGCTTAACATCTTACTGCTCACTGGGAGGAAGGTAATACCTTACGGGAAGGTAATAGAAATTGAGAATCAAATGAGCGGACCTAAGGCCAATGGCCTCAGCCCGGCCAGGATGGTGGCAAGGAGTTAACACAGGGGGAAAACATCCTCTCTCTTATTTCCCCTCCCGAGGCTTCTCGGGGAATGTTTCGGGCCCACTGACAGAGCTGGGTGGAACTCACTCCCTGCT
Source organism: Muscardinus avellanarius (assembly GCF_963383645.1). Lineage (NCBI taxonomy): Eukaryota > Metazoa > Chordata > Mammalia > Rodentia > Gliridae > Muscardinus > Muscardinus avellanarius. The sequence continues at coordinate 158,691,917 of NC_137788.1, read as the reverse complement.
TCTTTACAGGGCCGCCGACAGCGCCGTGAAACCGAGGCAGCCGATGAAAACCAAAGTGGCGTTCGGTACCACTGTCCCAACGCACAGCGCGCAGGGGAAGGCCAGGCCCAACGTGGCGGACTGAGACCCCGACCCCACCCCACCCCACCCCACCCCGGAGAACGCTTTGAGCAGACCTGGGCTGCCACGGGGGTGCTGTTCAAACCTCCGTCCGTCCAACCAGAAGATGGAGTTGAACAGCCCGTCCACGGATCCGCAAGGCCAGCGTCTGCTGGCTGCAGAAGCCACGCAGATACCCAAGTCCCTCCGGCCGCACTTTGACAGTGACGCCCTCCAGGGTAATCTGGTATTTCATACTTTTTTTTTTTAATCCCCCGCAGTGGGTTTTCTCGCCAACAAGAATTTTTACCCATCAGCACCCCTGTGGCTGAAAGTTCCTTTTCAAAGATTCAGAACTTCCCGGGCAGGAAGGTTGACTTGATGTCCCACTGCACATATCTCCGTCCGCAGCCAGATCTGGAACAAAAGGTTCTGGGAAGAGCCCTTTCTTACGGGAAGGTAATAGGAACTGAGAATCAAAGGAGAATTAAACGTAAATAAAAAGACACCTGAAAGTGCTGGTGTCCGCGTATACTTTTAAGATGAAGACTGGGGCCAGGGGTGTAGCTCAGAATCAGAGCATTTGCCTAGCATGTGTGAGGCCCTGGGTTCCATCCCCAGCACTGCACACAAATTAATTAATTAACTAATTAATAAGACTGCCCCGGGGTTCCTTGAAGCCTAGAATGGTGTCGAGGAATCACTGTCTCCCTGCTCACGGTCTGAGTCACACACTGAAATTTGCTGAGTACCTAGTATGTTGAGAGCTGGGTACAGCTGGGCATAGCGGCACCCGCCTGGGATCTCACCTTGGGAGGCTGAGACAGGAGGATCGCAGTTTCAAAGTCAGCCTCAGCAATGGAACGAGGCTCTCAGCAACTTGTGAGATCCTGCATCAAAAAATAAAACAATGCCGGGCATGGTGGCGCACGCTTGTAATCCCCGCTTGGGAGGCGGAGACGGGAGTATCAAGCTGGTTCAGAGCCAGTCTCCCTGGCTTAAGAGACCCTGTTTCCAAATAAAAAAATGTAAAATAGGTCTGGGAATGTGGCCCGGGGGTAGAAGGGCTTCCAGGTACCCCAGTACCACCAAAATAAAAAATAAATTTAAAAATTTAAAAAAATAAAACAAGGCTGGAGCGGGGGTGGTAGCCCCCACACACACACACACGCAAGTGCGTGCACACACACACATACACTATGAGGACATAACAAGACACATACAGTCCCAGCCTCTCACCCTTCGCCCATGCCCCTCATCCCACGGCCAGTGGCCAGTGAGGCTGCAGGCTGGTGCTGAGACAGAGGCAGGACTGTGGCCTGAGGCCCTTGCACCTCAACCCCCAGTGGAAACCCCAATCGCACCGAGTCCATCGGGGCAGGTCAGCACCTCAACAACTGAGGGGTGGCAAGCCAGGCATGGCGGCGCACGCCAGTAATCCCAGTATTTGAGAGGCTGAGATGAAAGGATTGCAGATTCGAAATCAGCCTCAGCAACTTAGTGAGGCTGTCAGCAACCTAGCGAAACCTGTTTCAAAATAAAAAAAATAAAATAGGTCTAGGAGTATAGCTCAGAGGTAGAATGCCCTATGGGTTCATGTGGTCCCTGACACCACACACACACACACACACACACACAGAATTTATGGGCGACATAAACTAAAAAGAACCAGAGCATTCTGGAGAGACTGTCCTTGTCCCCCCCCCAAGTGGGACTGCTGACCAGGGAGGCCATCGGGCACGTCCCCTCCATCCCAGGCCCAGGCGCGTGTGATGACAGCGAGGTGCATGAGGGAGAAGCCGGGCTCGCTGCTCACCGGGCATCGGTCTAGTTGAAGTGTGGATGGAGGGGCAGCGCTTACACACATACCACACTGGAGCCTGCTGGGGACCGTTCATATTCCCCACCTCAAATTCATTCACAGCCCCATCCCCAGTGTATGTGGAGATAGGGCCTTTGCGAGGGGATTAGGTCATGAGACGGAAACCCAGGTGAGCAGGGCTGGCGTCCTTATAAGAAGAGGAGCAGAATGACAGAGATGATCTCTACCACACGCAGCTATAACTAAGAAGATAGCTGTCCCCAAGCCAGGAGGTGGGTCCTCATCAGAAAGCACATCTGTAGGCACCCTTTTTTTCCCCCATCCCTTGGTACTGAGGATTGAATTTAGGAGCATGCTATCTCCAACCTACACCCCTCCATCCTTTATTCTTATTTATTTATTTATTCTTGCTAAGTTGCTGACCTCAACCCTGCGATCCTTCCGTCTCAGCCTCCCAGGTACCGAGATTACAGGCGTGTGCCACCACACCCGGCTCTGTAGGCGCCTTGACGTAGAATTCCCCGGTCTCTAGAATGGTGAGAAATAAATGCGCTGTTTCAGCCACCCAGGCTGTGATATTCTGTTACGGCAGCATGTCGTATTGTTGTTGTTGCTTTGGTTTTTTGTTTTTTGGGGGGTTTTTTTTTCAGTACTGAGGATGGAACTCAGGGGCATTCTACCTCCGAGCCACACCCCCAGCCCTATTTTTTATTCTTTATTTTGAAACAGGGTCTCACTGAGTGGCAAAGGGCCTCACTAAGTAGCTGAGGCTGTCCGTGAACCACGATCCTCGCGTCTCTGCCTCCCAAATGCTGGGATCACAAGCCTGCGCCACCATGCCTGGCTACAGCAGCACGTTTAAAGGAACGTGAATTCTGATTTTTTTTTTTTTTTTGGTTCCTTTCTGTTTTTCTCAGACGATATCAGGGAATCACGAAACTAAATATCTCTTCTAAATTTCCACCACACCCTCACCCTGAGAAAGAGTGAATTTAGGAATGTCTTACTAAATGTCTCCCAGGAATCAAATTTAACTTCCACGAGAGAGGAAGAATACAGCTATTCGTGTTTTTATTTTCGATAAAAGGGCAACAGGTTACAAACAGGTAAAGACATCTAGCCATTCTTTAATCTCAAGCTACTGCTAGTTTTCAAGTTCCTAAGAAACGGCCATGGGTAACTCACCTTCTAATTGGCACTGAAGGTAAACAACTGTCCCAGCACAGTCTGGTTTTACCACTGAAAGTCCTGCGTCTCAGGAAACCCCTCCATCCTGGGCAAGACAGGACAGAAGGTCACATCCTGTTGGCACTGGTCTTTCAGACTGAGGGTGACATTTTCACCGCACACTGGCTGGTATAGACTTGCGTACAGCTGGCCTGTGCTTTGCCTATGGGCTTTCTTGTTTGTGCCTACAGTATTGAGTTATGAGTTGGGTGAGGAATTAAAAAACTGTCTCTTCTCATGCACATTTTCACCCAGTAAATCTGTGCTACCGCGAAAACCTGCACGTAAACTCATATTAGCTTCAATTAGGGTTAAAATGAAACCACGCCGCCGGGCATGGTGGCGCACGCTTGTAATCCCCACGAGTGGGAGGTGGAGACAGGAGGATGGCGCAGGTTCAAAGCCAGCCTCACTGGCTTAAGAGACCCTGTTTCCAAATAAAAATATAAAATAGGTCTGAGAGTGTAGCCCGGAGGTAGAAGGGTTTCCAGGAACCCCAGTACCACGAAAAAAAGAAAGAAAGAAAGAAAGAAAGAAAAAAAGAAAGAAAGAAAGAAAGAAACCACACCAAATCAACTGGAAAACATCCATTCTCTTCAGGAACAACGTGGTTTTTTCTTTTTCCTCAGGCTTTTATTTCTATACATTTTTTTTGTGACACTTTGCTTTATAGGGAACAGGTTAGCAAAATCAGCTTCTTAGATGATTCCATTTTGAACAGACATATCCTAAACGAACTATCAAAACAGTCAGTGGGAAGTTGAAACATTCAGGGAATACTATTCTGCCTGAACAATAATAAACAGGAAAAGGCCGCTGTGTTCCATCCTGCCCAGTTACCCCTGGAGTGACTGATTTCTAAAAAGTACAGAGCTTTGGGGTGACCTGTCACAATGCCTAGGGCAAAGCGTGCTCCTGGGCGATCCAGAGACCTAGTAACTGGTAACAACTCATGACTCCACACTGGTAAATACGTCAAGAAAACTATCTCCTTGAAGATATGCATTCTAACTTGAGAGGTGAAAACCAAGATCTGAGAAGTTTATTTTCCAGAACAAGTAAGCTTGGGTCATGGTGTTAAGCACCTGTTCACATCAGCACCCGTTCACAAGTTCACAGGCTAGGACGGGGACATCCAGCTAAGCTCACTCAGATTCACGACCGCATTCTAATCCATCGCTTGGACGAATACCATGATCAACTACGGGGAAAATAAACCTGCCCATCTTGGTAGGAGAAGTAACAAACCTTTGCAAAGCAGCCTGATCATCACTAGCTCGTCTGGCAGATGGGCTGCCAAAGTTGAAACTTGCAATTCAAACTGACTTCCTTCCTTTTTATTTTTTTTAACATCATCTTGGAAGCCATGCTGTATTTTTCTTCCACTTATTGGCTAAGAAAACTCACTTCCCTAACCTGCCTGCTACAGTCATTAGTGGGACCAGAAAGGTGCACCTGTGTGTGACCAGGGAAGACCCTCCCGGGCCGCGACCATCATAACCTTCCTGCAGGTGGCACTATCTCGGATCCTTATTCCTCTGTGTACCTGGTTGGGTCTGGGAGACTGCTACAGGAAGTTCAGCTGAGAATGACTGATCTGGCCTAAAATAATGCTGTGCTGCTGGAGACGCCTATTTTTATGTGATACTACACCTTTAAAGACGGGAGCTTTAAAAACAACACCCACGTGTAAAATAAAACAAATCAAAAGGAGCAGGCTCGGCCTAGGATCTTAGCTCAGTGGCGTACGTCTGCAGGTTCACATTCTGTGGCCCTTGACAGTGGGGCCTTTGTCGTCCAACAGTGCCTGTCCTACTGCCTCAGTGCTGGGCTGCAGGAGAGGCGGCCAGCTCCTTCCCCCAAACACAAACACCGTGCTTTATCTCATCTGTGTTTCCTGGACAAATGGCTCCCAAGTGTAGAAGGCGTCTGCAAGTTGGGTGGCGGCTGTGGCTTCTTGACCCTTCGCTCTTCCAGCTCAGAAGGCGCTCCAGCCCGTGCGTGGTGAGCTGGGAGCAGCTCCTTCGGGAGGGACAGTCCAGTCTGCCTTTCGGTTCTGATTTTCCTGTGCACCATCACGTTGCTGGTCCAGCTGCAGTCTGAGGGCTGACACCCCCAAGGAAGGGTTTACCTCCCTCCCACTGAAACTCAACATTCTGGTGCTAAGGGCTGAGGCCCAGAGCAGCTCCAGAAGGCAGACTCTGAGAGGGGCCAGCTACTCCATGACTGAGGTCATAACAAAAAGTGCTCAAACTGTGCGCTGCTCAGGCCCTCGTACCGCAGAGAGCAATGGCACTGTAAGCAGTTTCCAACACTTACTTCCCGGCCCACGGGTCCAGGGCAGGGAAATTTGTGCAAACATAGCAGGTATGTGATTTGGAATATCACAAGAGACTACAGATATCCTCTCCATAAATAAGACACTATATTTTTTTAAGGTTCTGCACATGAAAAGCAACTCATTCAAGTCTTGAAGTGAATTTACTCCTCTGACAACTTACTTTTCTCTAAAGATTAAATCATTTACATTTTTCCCCTAAGATACAGTCTTGCTTATTTCCTATGATTTCTTTTGGAAAAGGATTTGGGAAGAGAGAAAATATACTTATTTCCCCCTTACCATGTTAGTTTATTATTTTGTATTAGCACATGCAAACACAATCTACTCTTAGATGTATTATTTTAATCTGGTTAATGCGGAGGCATCTTACCTACAAATAATTAGTCGTTGTTTCAAACAGATGCAAGCCATGCCTGTGACCAGGTGGTAGAAATCGGCTCTCCAAGTGGAGAGAAAACTTCAGGGAAAAAAAGGGAACTTCCTCAGGCTAAAAAAGATCAAAGGTGTTTTGTAAAAGTCCCAACTCAAAAACAAAATTCCATAGCCTTTAAAGGCAGAAATTAATCAGAAGCCTTTCCAGGTTGACCCTGAAATAAATGGATATTGCCTGAAGTTCTTTAAAGAAAGTAAAAAAAAAAAAAAAAAAAAAAAAAAAAGGAGAAAGAGGTTTTGATCAATGAACCTCCCTTAGGCCCAGAAAATAAGTGAAGGCCCTTTAAGGTTGGTTGGTGTGATACCAAACAAGACGGCACTTGAAATATTCCTGCTTCTCAAAACCACTGCCCATCATTCTCCTCCTCTTGTTCATCATCGAGATAGAGGAGGGCAACTTTCTTTTCATCCGAAATCACCGACCTCTGTTCTACCGCTCTCTGCAGCTGCACCGCATGATCCAACCCCGCCTGCCCCAGGCCCTGCTCTCCCCGGGCCTGGTGTCCAGCCCTGGCAGAGGCCTGAAAGCTCACGCCAGCTGCCTGGTCATCCCCACTGCCAGGACCTGTCCAGGCACCGCGGTCGGGCACGCTGTGAGCATCCACATCCATCCCCGCCTCCCGTGTCCAGCTGGGGATGGCCTTGGCGTTACTCACGTCCATCTGAAAGGTAAAGGAAGTTTCTTTGGGCCCCAGCGCTCGGCTGATGTCTAACTTGCCCTGCTCAGAGGAGGCCACCGAACCAGTGAGCGCAAATGTTTTGGTCAAGGGTCCGCGGATGACCAGGTGTTTGGAGGTTTCGGTCTCTGAGGGACCTAGCTGAATGTGCCTGAAGGATCTGCTAACGCCCGATGTCGCTTCAGCCCCGGACGTGTCCCCTGCGCTCCCCTCCTGAGCAGCCTCGGAAACGGACCCGTGGAATGTACTCTTTTCGGTCATGAGGATTTTTCTACCCACAGTGTAACTTCGAGTGGCCTGGGTCCTGGCTGCCGAGCCCTCTGCCTGGACCATGCCTTCTGAGTCACTGGGCTCCACACGTCGGGGAACTACCTGCTCGGTGGTTTGCTGCCCCTGAGGCCCGCCCTCGCTGTGCCTGCCGGGAGACTCCTCGGTGAGCACAGAGCCCGCTTCGGCACCCCACTGCACCTGGTCTGAGAGGGGAACTATGAACTGGATCGGCTCCCTCAGCTCTTCGTTAGGGCCCACCCGGAGGTGCCTTACAGAAGTCTGGGTGCCCCCCTGCTCTTTGGTTGCAAAACTGTCATCAAAACTTGCTGCCCCAGAAACGGGACCCTGAAAATCAATCTCCTTCTCAGCATAAAACCGCTTGGAGCTAAACGAGCCGAGCTTCCCTGACCTGCCGGCCTCTGCGGATGGCTCTGCCAGGCCGGGCTCTTCGGTGTCCCCCGCTCCCTGCCACTCAGGGACGGGGCCTCGAAAGACGACTTCTCTGGGCAGCTGGCTCTGATCAGGAGCCCAGGTTAAGCGCCTTACTGAGTGGCTGGTCTCTGCAGAGCTGACTGCCTGGCTGAGGTCGCCACTTACCTGCACCCCCTCCGCGGGGGGTCCTCCATAGGACACCTGCTCAGTCCTCCAGACGGCAGTGGGACCCAGTTTAATGTGCCTTACGTCCTCCAGCACGTGAGACTGCACGAAGCCGCGGGGGCTGCTGACCTCCACGGTGGCTGACACCGGGCCCTGGGCCGTGGGTTGCTCCGTGCTGGGAGAGGACCAGCTGGTATCATCCCCGTCCCCAGACGCGCTGTACAGTTCCCTGGTGGCCCAGCGCTTAAAGAGGCCGCCACTGGCTGGTGCCTCCGCTTCCTCCTCCCTGTCTGGGCTCCCTGGGGCTCGGCCGTGTCTCCTGGTCAAGCTCTCTCTCACCACTGACTCCACGGCCTTCTCTATCTCTCCGGCTTCGTCTCTGCTCAGCTCCTCCAGGTCTAACTGGTCGGCGTCCACCGTTTGGGAGAGGTTGACCTCAGCGACCAAGGTCACAGCCCCGCCGCCGGAGGTCTTCACCTTCTTCACGTCAACCGACAGGCTGCCCGGCTCGCCCTGGCCCTCGCTGGTCAGCGCGGACAGCTCCTCCTTCATGCGCTCGGGAAGGGTCTCTTCCAGCTGCCCGATAACCTCGGCCAGCTGGTGCCGGGGCTCCTTGGAGAAGCCGCCCCTCATGGAGCTGTGGAATTCATGGGGTATTTTGATTTCCTTTTCAATGACCGTGGGCTCCGTGTGAAATTCGCCACTCGCTTCCTCCTTCCAGTGAGCAGAACCCGTGTCCCCTCCCAGGGACGTTACTGGGACCTCCAGGGCCTGCACGTCCTCCACCCCCACCGCGTCACCCCTCTTCTTCCTCCTCCAAGTGCCCTGCACAATTTCATCTTGCCAGGAGTATTTGATGGTGGATTCTTCCTCAATATGGATCTGCCCGTACACCGAGCCTTCCTCCCCGTCCCCGTCCCGCCCCGCGGGGTACTCATCCGGGGTCGACACAAAGTAACTCTGCTCTCCCTCCGAGTCACCTGCCTCCATCACTTCCTCCACATGAGCCATCCTGTCCCGGGGCTGCATGGTCCCCTGATGCTGAGGAGCTGGGAACATGGCCCGGCGGTCCCTGTCATCTTCCTCTTCCTCCACGAGCCCCCTGGAGGCCGGGGACAGGTCATCAGCTTCCTCCACTTCAAAGGGCGTGGAGAACTCCTCCGCCCCGCCACCGCTCACGTAGCTCAGGGGCTCCTCCATGATCTCCACGTTGACCACCCTGGCCCTCCCCTCTCTGCCGGTCAGACTCAAATCGATGGCGTCACCTATCACCCGCTCCGCCGACTTTCCCTTCAGCCCCACTTCCTTGGTACCCTTGCTCAGGAGGTAATCCAGGCTGGCTTCATCGGAAACATCGATGTCTTCCGTCAGCTTAGACTCCACCACTATTTCTGTCTTTGTTTTCCTGGCGCCAGGAAGCTCTTTCCTGTCCACGTAGGTGACTTTGGTGTCTGGGAAAGAATTCGGGGACACGTCCTCCTCTGACTGGGTAAACTGCTTCAGGATACTGGTGACGATGTTTTCTGCTATGGTTTCTGTGGTGGAATTGCCTTGCAGGGAGCTGGCGGTGTCGCTGGTACCCAGCTTGAACTTTATCTCTTTGGTTACGGCCTCTCTGCACCTCCCGTCACCAGCATCTTGCAGACCTCTCTGCGACACCTCCGGTCCGCCATGCTGGGAAGCTTCGAGACCAATCGGTATCTCCTTTTCACTCACAATTTTCTCCTTCGCCGATTCCTTCCCCCGGGCCTGTTCCTTCAGTTGCTGGCTTTCTCTCTTTCTGGCCTCTTTATCCAACTTCGTCAATTCCTCCCATCTTAAGTTTCTTTCCTCTGAAGCCTTCTCTTTAGAATCGAACATTTTCTCTTCTGTCTTGACTTTGCTGGCTCCTGGTCGAATTCTTTCTTGTTCCCTACTGGCTTTTACTTCTACCTTCTTTCCCAAAATGACAGTCCTCTCATCCGCCCGTGAGCTCTCCGAAGCACCTGCCCCCGTGTTGTCCCAGCGTTCTCGGTACGACTCCCGGGCAGCTGTGGACTCTCCAGCTAGGTAAGTGGGGGCACCCCTCGCATCTTCGAGTCTGGGTCTCCCAGGGAATGTTTTCACTTGAACGTCAGTCTTTCTTACAGGACCCTGGGTTGGAGAGAGAGTTCGGAAACTGGTTTGACTGTTGATGGTTTTCTCATAAGCGTTTTCTTGCCGGGTCGTGGCCGAGGTCAGGAACCCTCTTCTGGCAGCACTTCCAATGGAGGAGACTGTGTGAGACCCATGATATCCAGACCCATTGGAATACAGGGCGGAGCTGTGCTTTAAACCTGCCAGAGGCACCTTCTGCTTTGGAAACAGGTTTCTTTCGTTTTTCCTCTGTACTATGGAGTCAGTATATCCATAGGATGTGTTTCTGAATTCTGTAGGAATTGAACAAACAGTACAATAAGACGACAGGCATCGTTCCCTTTTTTCATCATAAAAGTATCACGGCGGGTCAAATCCCTTTTATCATAATAATGACTGTCTCCACAGGAAGGTCTGTATTAATAAAATGTTTTCAGTTCCCCCAGTTTTGTTTGGTCATTTAAAAAACCCAGTCACAGCCGGGCGTGGTGGCGCACGCTTGTAATCCCCGCACTTGGGAGGCGGAGACAGGAGGATCGCGCAGGTTTGAAGCCAGCCGCGCTGGCTTAAGAGACCCTGTTTCCAAATATATATAAAAAAAATAGATCTGGGAGTGTAGCCCAGAGGTAGAAGGGTTCCATCCCAGTACCACCAAAAAAAAAAAAAAAAAAAAAAAAAAAAAAAAAAACAACCCTATCACAGTAAAATAGACCACAGTAAATACTTCAGCCTGACACTCTTTTCCAGTGGCTGATTTTATTTTAAAACATTCTCTCATCCTAACAGAAGTTATTCTACCAGCTGGAGCATGGGCTACAGAAGCCAGAAGTGCTCGTTTCGCAGCTGAAATCTCACAATATTATATTTCAGAGTCCCTCATTTCTACCCTGTGGAGGTAAGTTTATTTTATTTATTTCAGCAGAAAGGAGCTCCATAATTACAAAGTGTATAATTACTGAACACCCAAGAGCTCGCCACCCATCCACTTCACGTTCTCTTGTTTTTTATTATTTTCCATGTTGGGCCAACAGGTCCTGGAGACCTGAACTCTTGTAAGCTTCCTGGTTTCTTCTACTCTTGTGCTAGGTTTGTAACCTTCTTGTTTGAAAAGGTGCCCAGGCAGGAAGCAGGGCAGCTGCCAGTGCTGCCATCTACTCTAACACCGTCATCCCAGAGTTGGGAGACTTCTGGCCTTGCTCTGGACCGGCCACAGAGAGCGCCACCCTTTGGGCACTCCACCAGAGCGGCTGAAACATGGCCAGAAGCACCTTCCCACCCCACATGCCCCCTGTGTCTGCCCACGCTTCATCTGGATGAGTGGGACAGAGACCTCTTCCCCCTTGGTCTCCCTCATGCCTGCCAATGCCACAGGCCTCCTTCATACACACCCTAAGATACAGAAGAAAGACCAAGCCGGGACAGTTTCCACGAAGATGCCTACAGATGTCAGATGTTCACTGACACCAGGCGGGCTGACTAATGGTCAGTGATTCTGAACCCGGCGACCTGTGAAGTGCCTGAGAGGAATGATGAAGACTGGAAGTAGCGGAATAAGGCATATAGCTGGCGCCTCAGCTGGCGGATCCCACATGCATATTTATTTATTTATTTATTTATTTATTTATATTTTTATTTTTATTTTTTGGTGGTACTAGGGTTCCTGGAAGCCCTTCTACCTCCAGGCTACACTCCCAGACCTATTTTTACATTTTTATTCGGAAACAGGGTCTCCTAAGCCAGCGCGTGGCTGGCTTCGAACCTGTGCGATCCTCCTGTCTCTGCCTCCCAAGCGCGGGGATTACAAGAGTGCACCATCACGCCCGGCCATGCATTTTTTTAAAATGCAACTGTCCTGAACATGTGTGGACTATTTTCTTGTCACTATTCCCCAAACAGTGCAGTCTAATACCTATTTACATAGAATTTGCATTGTGTTAGGGATTCCGAGTCATCTAAAGAAAGATGACTAAGCCAGGTGTGGTGACACACACCTGTAAAGCCAGTACTTGGGAGGCTAAGAGAGGAGGATCACAGGTTCAAGGCCAGCCTCAGCAGCCTTAGTGAGGCTCTCTGCAAGTTAATGAGACCCTGTTCCAAAATATAAAAAATAAAATAAGGCTGGGGGGCATACCTCAGGGGTAGAATGCCCCTGGGTTCAATCCCCAGTACCCCCCACACAATAAGTAAGTAAGTAAATAAATAAATAAATGGCTGGAGGTGTAGCTCAGAGGTAGAATGCCTCTAGGTTCAGTCCTGAATAGCACACAAAAAAAGATGATTAAAAGTGTACAGGAGGATGTACATAGGTTAAACAAAATATTCTACCACTGTATAAAAAGGGCTTGAGTGTCCACAGATCATCCAAGGGGTAGGGGTGTGTCCTGGAACCTATCTCCCCCGGATACCAGTGATGACTATATATTGACATACCATATATATATAATTTGTCATTGCGGAGTCAGAACGCCTGTAAGATTCTTGAAGATTCTAGGTGGTGTAGAATCTCTTTAAGATTCTATTTGAAAGCTATCCTACAGCTTCTTGGGGTCCTTCAAATGAACACTAAATTCTCTCACGTGGGTTCTGTGGCTGTAGGAGAGATGGTCCTGTCCTAAGGCAGAGGCGGTCCTCAGGGTACCCAGACACATCCTCTGAGCTGCCACCCCCAGAAGGTGGCAGAAACGGTGGGATCATTCCCAGCGCCGCCCAGTGGGGCAGCAGACTAGTAGGGTGCTGACTATCTGCCGTCCAAGTGGTATCTCCCCAAGCCGGTCAACCACCACTGTCTGGTTTGGAAAGGGGAAACGTGCTCCTTCCAAGGGCGCGGCGAACGTATCCACGTCCATGTCCTCCTCACGCTCCACTCCGCTCGATTCTCCATCAGCCCCTCTGCTCCTCACTGCATCAACTGGGAAGCACCTCACACATGAGCGGATGAACAGACGACCTCAAAAGGCACTTGCCGGCACATCCTCATTTCCATTATCACTTAAGTTATGTCCCAACCAAAACTAAAATCTATTTGGCACTTGGAAGAGAGATGAACCATAGCTCAGCCCCGTCCTTCTATAAATAAGTGGACAGCTCAGACAGACACAGCCCAAAACTTAGAAGTTAGTAATCGGCTTTTCTTCTATTTACCTGGTGGTATATTTTCAACGTGCTCTGTCCAAATCAGTATCTCCGGATTGCTTTCTCCTTCCAACAAGGCCCTGGAAGAATAATTTTTAGAAATCATCCATTAAAGCCGGGCATGGAGGTGCACACTTATAATCCCAGTACTTGGGAGGCTGAGACAGGAGAATCGCAAGTTCACAGCCAGCCTCAGCTACTTAGTGAGACCCTGCTTCAAAATAAAGAATAAAAACTAGGGCTAGGGGTGTAGCTCAGAGGTAGAATGCCCCTGGATTCAATCCCCAAGTTCCGCAAATAAATAAATAAATAAATAAATAAATAAATAAATAAATAATCATTCATTAAGAAATTAGAAAAGCTGGGTGTGGTGGCCGGCACCTACAGTCCCGACAACTCTAGCTGGGAACCTGAGCTGGGAGGATGGCTGGAGCCCAGGAGTTCAAGGCCAGACTGGGCACCACAGGGAGACCCTGTGGATAAGAAAAGAGAAGGAAGAGAAAAGAAGAAAAGAGAGAAGAGCCTCTTGGGAAAGCCACTGGCAGCATTTGACCGATGACGCCGTCACAGTAGCAAGTGTTTTAGGACTGGTACCTGGAGACGTGGCCGAGGCGGGGGCTGCACTGTGGGGTGAGCTTCCCAGACCTAAGCCACAGGATGCTCACTGCCACAGGTCCCGCCCCACCCCGCCCCGCGATGGCGCCTCGGCAGCAACCCGCTGACGGAAGAGGAGGAGCAGCCAGAGCTTCCCAAGTACCGGAGAACCAAGACTTCTAGACAGACGCCCCCTGGGCAAGCAGGAGGAGCGCGCACAGGAGGAGCTGGAGATGTTGGCACAGGCGGGGGGCTCAGGCTCTGGCTTCCCTGGCACCAGGGAGGGCCCTGGCAGCACATCCCCTGGGCTGCAGCCCCCCCCCACAAGTGCAGGCCCCTGGGGTCTTCCTGGAGCTATGGTGGGGGTTGGGGGGCAGGGAGGCTGAGAAGGAAGGGGGGCGCAGAGTGACAGTTTATAAATGAGGTGGTGGCTGGACTCTGCCTGTGGTTTTCAACCCGAGTTCCACAGGGGCATCTTAGGTGAAAACAGAGGAGAAAGTAGAAGGCAGCCAGGTCTAAAAAGAGAAGGAAGAAGTGGGACCACCCACCCACATTCACCATCCCCTGGGGCTCACTTCACCCAGAGTGGGATCCTGTTGTCTCTTTCAATACAACTAGCTGATTTCTTTGGCTGTGCCTAGCTCCCAAACTCTAAAATCACGGAGTCTTCTGCAAGTTGTTAATCACATCCAACCTCAGACCCCAGCATCGAGGCAAGAGTGAGCCCTGTGGACCCACTGTGCTGAGGGGGGGGGGCTCCCCAGGGCCCCACCCGGAGGCTGATGGCCACAGGCTCAGCGGTTGTTTGGTTGCTAGGGAAACAAGTGAAGTCACCAACCCCAGTTCCCAGAAATACACGGTAGATGGCAAAGGGCAGTGGGAGCCACGGCCCACGTGGAAATGCTGAAGTCATAGCAGAGTCAGGCTGGAAAACAGGGGGAGCCCAGAGCCGTCAACCACAGGGATCCCCATGAATGTGAGAAACCCAAAAGTGGCTGAAACACAGCAAAAGAGGCAGGAGGGACTGCACCAGGAGTTCCCCGGGTGGGTCTGCCACGGACTCCAGGCCCGGAGCGCACACGCAGGGAGACACCAGAAGGCCGGGGCTCCACGCTCGCTCAGCACGGAAGCCAGGAAACAGGACACCAGCCCATTAGCCCACACCCTCATGACCAAGCACTTTAGGTTCCAGGAACACAAACAGCATCCCTGGCCGGGAAAATGCCGAGGTCCGTATAAAGAACCGTTCAGGGTGAAAGCCAGGCTCCGAGGGTCTGGCACCCTGGAGGCATGGTGCAGAAGGGGTGGGTCTGATGGCTAAGGGGGCCTGCGCAGAGCCTGGGAAATGGCCGTGATCCAGTTCCGACCCTGCCGGGGGCCCGAAGGTGCCTGGGAGCTCGGCAGAAGACATTAAAGGCAGCCCAGGGGAGCCGGGACAGGTCCCCTTGTGTGTGGGGGGCATCTTTCCCCTGCCCCTCACAGACACCACTTCCGTTCTTTGGGGTACCAGAGCATCCCCAAGCCTTCCCCTGGTTCAGAGCGGGTGGCACAGGAGAGAGGCGATGTGCGGTCTGGGACAGGGGAGACACATCAGGCTTGTCTCTCACCCCCGCCCCCCTGGCCTTGGCCCACGCCATGCGCCCAGCACGGCTGGCCCTTGCCTGTCCACTCACTCCTGTGTCCTGGCGCCCACCTTGCAGGGCCTGACCAGCACCTTAGCCCTGCAGGAGGGAAGCTGGGGCTCAGGGCTGACATCTTGGCCAAAGGTCACAGCCTACCGGGGGAAAAATGAGCTGCAGACACAGATGGCCTGCGCTCCCCACACTTGTCTGCGCAGGCCACCTGCGAGCCCAGGACAGTGGCACTGTGTACAAACTGCAGAAAGCACAAATACTCAGATGGATCCTCCAGGCCATCACCATGGAAATAATTCAAACTCTTGGTGATTTCATCCCAAATTGTTTTTTTTTTCTTTCTTTCTTTTTCTTTTATTTTCCTTTTCCTTTCTTTCTTTCTTTCTTTCTTTCTTTTTCTTTCTTTCTTTCTTTTTTTTTTTGTGTGTGTGTGTGTGTGTGTGTGTGTGTGTGTGTGTGTGTGTGTTGTGGTCCTGGGGATTGAACCCAGGGGCACCTCTGAGCTACATCCCCAGACTGATTTTATTTTTATTTTGAAACAGGTTCCCACTACATTAATGAGAGTCTCACTACTTGCAGAGGCTGTCCTTAAACCTGTGATTCTCTAGTCACAGACTCCCAAGTACTGGGATTAGAGGCATGCACCAGGCCTGGCTCAGGGCTCTCTTTTAAGAGTTCCTTATCTGTGTCCCTATGGATGGCTGGGGGGCACAAGTCACCTTCTCTTTCCCGAGAATTATGGCTGAGTGGAGCCCCAATGGCAGGCACAGAATCCCGCCCCCTGTCAACACAGCCCCGGGACTCAGCAAAGACAGACACAACCCCATGAGGAGACTTCCCCCTATGCCCTCCAAGGAACCGATTAAAGAACAACTTTCAGAAAAGCAGAGCGTGCATTCTCCACACAGCTCCCCCTCAGACCTGGTTATTTTGAGCACAGTGGAAGAAAACCACCTCGGGCCATGGATACTGGGAAATGCCAACCCCCTGAATCACGGACTATTAGTGAGCGTTTCACAGAGCTCTGAAGATTGGCAGTCCTTGGAGCAGGAAAAGACGCCAACGCTCAGGAAAACCCCAGTCTCTGGCCTCATTAAGGAGTCCAGCAGAAACCCACGGCGCAGGAGGGAGCTGTAATGTGGCTCTGGCCGGCCTCCAGGCCCTAATGGGCCACCCGGTGTCCTGACTGCTCGATGGCAGGGCTGTCTGCCTGGGGTAGATGATCCTCATGGAATTTCAGGGCATATCTGCTGCTGTTCAACACTGTGGGCACAAGGCTGGCACACAGTATACCGCCCATAAACGAGGACAGGAATGAAGGGCGGGGACAGGCAAAGATATTTCCAGAAGCAACATGTGTATGGAGCCCGATGGTCCTGGGGCCTGTGGATCCTCGTGGTACCTACTAAGCACAGGTGTGGGGCTGAAGGCGAAGGCGGAGATTGTGGGTGCTCGGAGCTGGAGAAGGGGTCCGGGAACTGCCTTCCTCAGCCTCCTCCATGCGCAGAAGGAGAGGGGGACTCCGCAGATGGTACAGAGCTGCTGGGTAATGCCAGGACAGACCTGTGGCAGGTCAGCCACTGGGAAAATAACAGGAGAGAAGGGAAATGGGGGCCTGACTATGCAAGGGTCAGAAGAAACTCTGCCTGGCTTTATGTGAAGGATAATGAGAGGCAATGGTGGGAGCCATGTCTGGGCATTCCTCCCGGGGTCGTGATTAAGTGAGAGCCATACTAGAGACTGGAAAAAATCAGAAGAGCAACAGAAAGATGAAGGTACTCATAAAACAGAGAGAAGATGGGCAGGGAGTGGGTCATGGAGTGAGCGCCGAGGAGGGACACCGGGACTCAAGCCCCGGGCTGGTTCCTAGTGCCATGGCCCTGGGCGGGGTGTTGATACCCACTGTGACTCTGTTTGTCATTTACGAAGTGGGGAGAACTCACAGGTTGGTGGTGCTAATTAAGCAAGAGGAAAGTTCTTAGATGGATGTAGAATGTCTCCGGAAGAGCTCAGGTAGTCATGGTCAGCGTTGATGCAATCAAGTCACGAGGGCCGTAATCTCATCAGAGCATCAATCCACTGTAGTGGATTTACTGGGTGATCACCGAGGCTGGTGAGTGTGACTAGGGCAGGTGGGTCCCTGCGGGTGCAGCCCTGGGGACGGTGCTTTTGTCTTCAAACCGCCTTGCTGGCGTGCTCTTGATTCTAGCCTGCAGGATGTGACAGCAGAGCCTACTCTTCCTCTTTCTGCTTCCTGAAATGTCCTGAGCTCCACAGACCCAGCCTGACACACACTGAGCTGTGGAATCTCCCAAAAGCTATGGCCAAATAAACCTTCTCCGAGTTGTGTGGTGGTCGGGTTTGGAGGGATACCACGGTGAGGGTGATGCCTGAGACCGGCAGGCACTGAATGTCATTGGTCACGCCATTTCTTCCTTCTAGAACCTCAGAGGAAAGTGTTTTTCATCAACTAACGTGACTCAAGAGGGGATGGGATTTTGGATCATTTAAATTTATGGTTAACTGACTGTTAATTCATCTATTTAGCTGGCACTGAATATAATAGTTGAGCCGCCCAATTAAAACTACAAGATTTTACTCTTTCCAAATATTTCACTTAACTTTCAGCATGAATGTATTCTTATGTCTTCCAAAAAAGTAGGATTTTTTTGGTGGGGGGAGTATTAGGGATTCACATATTTGAGGTTAGAGCTCTACCACGGAGCCACACCCCAGCCCTTTTTATTTTACTTTGATACAGGGTCTTGCTAGGTTGACCAGGCTGGCCTCAACCTTGCAGTCCTTCTGCCTCAGCCTTCCGGGTAGCTGGCATTACAAGTGTGTGCCACCATGCACAGATTAAAAGAAAGTGGGGTTTAACAAAGAAGAAGGAAGAGGAGGAAGAGGAGAAAAAGAAGAGGAAGAAGATGAGGAGGAGGAAGAGGAGAAAGAGGAGGAGGAAAAAATGTACTTCTCTAAGACTTTGAGAACTGCCTAGAAAATGTTCTCCTTTGAACACATGTGAAAAGGTACAGGTGGCCTAAAAATAATAGAGCAACCAGTAATATCATTAGAATGGTAGAATTCTGAGCATGGGGAGTTAACTGTGTTGTTCATTAGCAGTCTAAGTCTAGACTAGAGACCAAACTGTACTGTTCTCAGTTAAACCACGCCATACCTGCCTATAGAGATCAGAGAGAGGAAACAAAGCTTCACCCCACCTCCTGCCCGCCTGCAGACACACAGAGAACATTTTTATATTATTATTTCTAAATTAACATTTTAAAAGGACCTTTGCCTTTAAGACTGCAAGTAGTACACATCTGCACATTATAGTTTCATAACTGGCCAAGCAAGACTTCTTTTGAGATTTTTCTTTGGGGAAATAATTTGGGCCTTGCCTTCCTTTTTTCGGGTAAAATTTACAACAATCCTAATATCCTTCAATGCCACCCCTCCCAAAAAACAAAGCCTCTTTTTGAATTCTGACCATGACTGCATTGCCTGTCTTCCAGACCAAATCCAATATGGGCCTCCTCCCCGCTCCACAGCTTCCGGTCTTGAAAGTGTAGTTTCCATGCTGTCTTTTTATTTTTTTTTTTTTCCTGAGTTTGTTCCTGCATTGAGTGTTTCAATCTTAACTATCTCCTTTTTCTACCATGTTCTCTAACAGTTATTGCTGATGACAGGTTTGTAATTGCTGCTGTAATTTTGGGGATACGCTGTTTGTTTTCTAAGTGTGCTTCTCCCAGTCCTCCATCTAGAGCAGCTGGTCCAGCTCTCCCGTATTGGCCGTGAGCTGGGACACCGCAGGGTTGGATACGGTCACAGTTTTTGCCATCTGTGGACTATCAACCAATTCTTCGTAAACTCCTGCTTACAGGGAGTGCTCCGTGATACTAGTCCAGCCTGAATCACCGAGCAGTCAGCAACACTTTTCACACCCAGTGGACACCCAGTCCCTCGGGGTCCTCGCTGACTCGCCACACCAGCCAGGGACGCACATCCCCACTCCCCAGCTCCAACTACTAAAGGGAAGGGCAAGCGCTCCTTGCTCCCACCCGTAGACCCCTCCACCTCCGCATCTGTGCCCTGGGCCTCCTGCACCTGCCCCCCAGGGGTGGTCCAGGACCACCTGGCCTGCACGGAAGCCCACCTCAGCAGCCTGGCATTCAATCCCCTGCAGCAGCCTCCTTCCCAGACCTCTGCTCACTCTCCTCATCCAAGCCAGCCTGGAGCCGCTTCCTGATCCCTTTCTGCTGGTCCCCACTTCCCCCACTACCTTCCAAGCCCAGCTCTAATCCCACATCCCTTCTCCAAACCATATTTATCAGCCCTTTCTAGTCGGCGTCCAACCAGCTCCAGTTTCCAGTGCACTGGAGTTCTCTGACACATACTGCGCCCCTCTGCCCCCATGTCTGTTCAAGTCGCCCCCCATTCTTCAAGATTCTGCAGGGTCTCCCCTCCCTCCAGAAGCCTGCCTGCACTCTCCAGGAACCTGAACTTGCTTCCCACCAGGCAGAAGGCTGTCTCTGTCCAGACCCTCACCTCCACTGACGTTCCTTCCTGAACACCAATGCCACACCACTCAGACCTTTGGGTCCCGAGGCCGGCACTGTACACTGCGTGCTGCCTGTCTCTGGAGCGGCCTGAAGGCACAGATCTCACCTCCAAAGACACAGCCTCACGGGTATGGCTTCTGCCCAACCACTGCCACAGTCCCCAAATCTGAGCTGCCCGGGGATACCCAGAGCCCCGGTACTGCCACAAATGCCCCACTAGCTCAGTCCTCAGAGTCCCCCTCAGGCTGCTCCTCCTGCCTGGGAAGCTCCTCCCATGTGGGTTACCTTCGCACAGGAAACATCCTAACTCCAGGAAGCCCTCCTCGTATGCCGCCTGGACCTCCCACTGCACCCAGAACATCACCATCCTAGACCCGAGGACAGGGACCGAGTCTTCACCATCCTCTGCCCACAGCATCCCAGGATGTCCAACACCTTTCTAACTCCATAGTGAGCAGGGTGGGGAGGTGCTCAAATCTCAGCCTCTACTTACCAGCCCGTGATGCTGGTGATGACGATGATGCTGATGATGATTTATTTGTGTGTGTGCTAAGGACTAAGCCCAAGGGCACTCTACCTCCAAGCTATACCTCCCAGTCCTATTTTATTTTTTTTGTTTAGTGAAAACTAAATAACAAGATTTCACTAAGTTGCTGAGGCTGACTTTGAACTTATGATCCTCCTATCTAAGCCTCCCAAGTACTGGGATTTCAAGCATGCATCTCCACGCCCAGGTCCACGTGATCCTTTAAGTAACAGCCTCCTGGAACTTGGCTCTTACCACTTGCAAGACAGCCCTCTTCAGTAAATCTACAAACACTGGAGAAGCTGTTTTCAAGCCCTGAGGATGGGGCAGGTGCTGGATGAAAGGCAGCTTTGGTCACCTATGTGTTGACAACAGGTACTTGGATGCTTCATGAGTAGGATGGTGAGGATGCAGGGACCGACCGGCAGACAGCCATGGGATGGAGAGACTGCAGTAACGAGTTCACAGGGGATCCAGACAACCCTCAAAATCCAGGGGCACTTGCAATTCTTTCAGCTTTGCTCATGTTTGAATTTCTCATAATAATATGTTGGGAAGAATTACAGAGATCGTTCATTTTGACAATCTGCAAATTAAGCATTCCAGGAATGAGTTGTGTCGCTCAGTTAGGGTGTCGAGAGCTTTGAATTCCATCCAATCCAGGCCCCTACCAGGTGGCTCCACAGGATTCTGCCCTCAGGCAGGTGCAGCGTGGACCTGCTGGGATGGACACATGTGCCGAAAGCAAGGACCGATACGCAGGACGCAGAGTGATGTTTCCCATGCTCCTACATCAGTCCATCCCTGGTCTCCTCCTCCAAGTTGCTATGGGACAGGCTTAGCACTTTGTGATGCCCCCGGGGCACACAGATCCCTGGGGATCTTATTATAAAGTCCACTTGGATCAAGTGGAATGGGTGGGCCACATAATCTGCACTTCTCACAAGCTTACGGAATCTCAGCCTGCTGGGCACACACCGCCTTTCAGGAGTGAGACCCTGGGCCAGTGGTTCTCTATGTTGTCAACACTGACAATCACCCAGAGGAGGCTTAAAACCAACAGCTGGTATGGCACCACCCACATCAATCTAATCAGAACATCTCAGGCGGGGCCTGGGGATCGGTGGCTTCTAGGGTGTCCAGAGGATTTCCAGCCCACACACCTGCCTTGCACCTGGGCACCTCTCCTCTAATCCTCTTGGATCCTGGTACAGTCAATGCTTGCACTCCAGGTAAAATCTCATGATCGCAGAGCAGGTGGATGAGCGTCCCCAGCTCCACACAACGCTGGTGACAGAAAGACAGGAGCAAGCACAGCCCCACGGGTGTGCAACACGGGTGGCAACAGCAGTGACGGTACTGTCTTCTGTCACCTGAAGGTCTCATTCTTACCATCACAAGCCAGGTGGGGCGCCTGTATCTTCTCTGGCCACAAACAGGCCAACAGAGTTCAGGGAAAACCTCCACTATTGGACTCTTCGAAGTATGCTTGGCTTTCATTTTATTATCTTATGTTTACTTTATTAAATTATGTATTCTCTTATAAATTGCAAGTCTATATTTGGAAGTCATATATGTGCAATTCTATTATCTTCTGATTGATGTTTCTTCCTGGAACTGGGAAGGTTCCAGGAAGGGCTTAATATCTGGCCTGGGAGAACTCAAACATCCTTGAGAGCTGGCCTGGGTCAGCAATTAACCAGCAACAAAATGGACCGTCAGCTTTTAGGAGCCCCGGCCCTTTCTCTTCAGTCAGAGGGTTCCCAGGAAGAAGATGGTCATCCAGGAAGTTTTGGGGTGAAATGGCCACTAAAGGTAAAAATCTTAGGCAAATCAGCAGGAAGCCTTACCATCAGCCCCAGCACCGGCCACCATCAGCCCCTCTTCCCTGTGAGGCTGGGTCTGTCCTGCTGCGTCAGTAAGGCAGGGGTGGGAGGAAGGTCAGCTTTCTCAAAAACAGTGTGTGTGAAGGTCCATCGAGATCCAGTGGGGCAGGGCGTAGTGGCTTGTAATCCCAGTACTTGGGAGGTTGAGACAGGAGGGTCGCTGGTTCACAGCCAGCCTCAGCTACTTAGTGAGGCCTTCAGCAACATAGTGAGACCTTGTTTCAAAACAAAATGTAAGGCTGGGGGTGTAGGTCAGAGGTAGAAAGACCCTGGGTTTCATCCCCAGTACTGGAAAAAAATCCAGTGTGCATCTCAGTGAAACAGCAAGGGTCACTGGACAGAAAGTACACTAAAATAAATATGAACTTCCATATCTGTCCCCAGGATTTGAGCAAAAATTTGATGCTAAAAATAGAACCGTATCAAGGATATGAAGGGCTTCCTTCAGGACACTCCTTAGTAATAAAAATATATAGGCTCTTGGTTTATACAAATAAAGACGTTATATTCAACTGCCTATGTATCTCTGGCACCCATGGAGGCACTGGAGGCAGGGAGGCCTATAAGCATTCTAGCCACGGAGGCTGGTCATCCTCGGGGCAGGGCCAAGCTCCGGCAGAGCTCCCTGCTTCCCCTGTACAAACCCGGACAGCAGCAAGAGGTGAAATCAGCTGCCCACCCCCGGAAAGCACTGGTGGCGCGCACAGCCCTAGGAGATGGTCAAGTCGGTCCCCAGCTGGGCTGGGCAAACGCCAGTGCCAGCATGAGCAATAAAAGGGTTTTATTTACTGCTGACAGTGAGCAAGTGAGGCTCCCGTTGATGCCCTTGAAAACAGCCGAGCAGGTGGGGCTGGGGCTGCAAACACCTGACCAGAAGGCAGAGAGCAGCCCACCTGCGCACCAGGAACCAGGGAGGCAAGGCTCAAAATCCCAGAGAAGCAAAGCACAAAACCAGAGTCTCCCGGTCCAGTCCAGAGAGCCACTACTGAAAGGACAGTGAAAACAAATCTCACTGCCTCTGTAGGGGAGAGTCCCTTGCATCGGGCATTACCTAACACGGGCACAGAAGCCAGCCTCTTGGGCCTGCCTGGCATCTGCTCTAGAACAGCCTCAGCCCACGTGACCTTGGAGACGCCGACTCCACCCAGCTCTGCAGAGAGCCAGAGAGCCAAGCCCAGGGGCCTTGCTACAATTGTCAGGGATGAGACTCCATCCTTCATCTGGGGCACAAGGCTGAGCAGCGGTGAGTGCCAAGCTGCTCAGGACTCAGCCTGCCACCGGCTGGGAAGAGCCAGAAAGAGAGGGGACCCAGGGACAGATTACTGTTGACCCCCCCAGTACCTGAAACTCGGGACTTCTTTTGAATCAAGCCAGTTCCAGAGGGTTTTTGACACCCATAACTGAAAATCCCCGACGCCTGCTTTCTTTGCCCCACACCACGCCTGTTTTGAAGTATTCCCTATTAGCAAAGTTCAGATCATCGTATGCGGCATGTGCGTGGACATCCAGCCAATTTTATTCTGTAATTAATTCTTCACGAGATTTCCCAGGATGGTGCCTCCTGCCTCTGAGCCCCGAGCCTGGGCCCCTCTATAGAACTCACAGCTCAGCTCTCAGGAGGAGAGTCAAGGCTTGGCCTCAAGACCACTCCACAATTCAGCCATGTTCCATAAAGACCTCACCCTCAAGCTGCCTTCTCAGGCTGGGGCCGGGGCTGCCTGCTCCGCCTTCCTAGGTGGGAAGGAGGGCTGGGATGAAGGCCAGGCTTCCGCAAGTCCTTCCAACAATGTTGACAGTAAATTCGGAATCAGGCTGCGGTGCAGACTACAGCCACAGGCCGGCCTGGTACCCTGTCTTTTAAGGCGTATCAAAGCAACCCAGGCCAATCTTCTATTTTCAAGCAAATAAATAAATAAATCACGATTGTAGATTGCAGAGGTCACCCTCGGGAGGGTGCTGACGTCCGTGCTGACGTCTCTAACCACAGTCCCTTTTTATACTCTCCAGATTTACATCATCTGTTAAGGATCCTCCGTAGCAGCATGGGCATCCCTCTACCCTCCTGCCTGCGCAGCTGTCTAAGCTCATCCCCATCTGTAACTGATTCGTGCTCACCGCGGTCCTGCTAACGAAGCGGGCATCGTGCCCACTCCACTCAGCTTGGCGAGGAAGGCACAGGCCTGGGTGAGGCTTGACTGACCTGTAGTTGCAGGCCTTTCTCTGCCACCTGGGAAAGGGTGTGTGGCATCCTTCTCAGGGAGCATCTGGGGGCAGGACCGGCTGCAAAGCACGTAGCAGCAGGTCTGGCCTACAGCAGCGGCTCTGTGATGGGGGCTCTTGTCGTCATTCCTACACCTGGGAACCCGGGTCACTTCAAGTCCTTTCACCTTAAGTTGCTGAGCTCCGGGGCCCTCTGTAAAGTGCTCATTTAGCACCAAAGCTGCCAGGAAGTAAGGATGCATGACGACCTGGGAGCCAAAGGGTATCCGCTGAGGACCACCAGCCTTCTAGGACCCCCAAGCCCCGCTCCCAGCCCCTCTGGGCACTTTGAGACCTTTCCATCAGGGCTGGTTGCAAGACAACATCTTGATAAAACAAAGTCAGCTGCCCAAGAGTCCAAGAGTCCATGTTAATCTCATGGCATAGATGGAGTTTTTCAAGGCCAAACCCAGGCCGGTCGTAGGAGGGGGGACATCAGAGCCCAGGGATTTAAAGCCACACACAGGCAACGGGCAGGTGGACTAAGCCCTCCTGGGTACAAATCCTAGCCCTCTGCTTTCTAGCTCTGCAGCTTCTCCAAACTAAGCCTGTGCCTCTGTAAACACAGCGTCTAGCAACTAAGCTCCAGCAGGCTGACGTGTGCAAAGCTCTCAAACAGTGTCCAGGGCACAGAAACTAGACAAAGGGGCAGAGCGTGGCTACAGCTGTCTCTTAGGGACCCCTGCTCGGTGGCCCGAGCAAACCCTTGTCTTCCTGCTTCTCTAGACCCCGGGCTGCCCGCTGCTCATCACAGAGACAGAGATGCCTCAAAGGCTGCAGTCAGTCTGTGCCTCTGGTTCCATCAACACAGACCCCGGAGACGGCAGCCTTACCTGTAGGTCGCCACCTCCAGGCTGAGGCCCGTCTTCACCTGCAGGAGATCCTGATAGTCCCGCAGCCGGTCAGCCATGGCCAGGGTGAGAGCCGCCTTCTCTTCCTCCAGACAGTCGATCACCCTCTAAAGAGAACAGAAGGGCCTTCAGAGCCAAGAACTGGAGTTTCAGAGGTCAAGCTGAAGGTGTCAGCAGTTCAGGGCTTAAAAAGAAATGAAAACCCTCCCGGGTTATTAAATGGCTGGTCATTTGCAAGGATGGTTTCTAATATTGTCTCTCTTCCATACAGAATTTCTTTTCTCGTTGCAAATGGAAGATTTGGAGACACTGGCTTCTATGTTTGAAATCTGGTAAGAATATAAGCTAAGGAGTTTGTTCAAATCATCTCTATAGTCCAGACACCAGGCCACGTAGAAGAGCCAAGATATGCCAGCAGTCAACTAACACTAGAAAACGAACCTAGACATCAGGGGGTTTACAATATGGAAAACAGAGGCCACTCAGATTTGAACTGAAATTTCCCCCAAAGTCATGATCCTACCAACAACAATCAGAGAAACGGATGTAGAGTTATTTCATATAAGAAGCTACTTTTAAATCATCAGGAGGATTGCAGGTTTGAGGACAGCCTCAGGAAGGAACTGAGACTCTCATCAACCTAGTGAGACCTTATTTCAAAAAATAAAAATAAGCCAGGCGCAGTGGTACACGCTTGTAATCCTAGTACATGGAAGGCTGAGACAGGAGGATGGCAGGTTCACAGCCAGCCTCAGCTACTTAGTGAGGCTGTGCGCAACTTAGTGAGACCCCATTTCAAAATAAACTATAAAAAATAGGGCTGGGGGTATATCTTGGAGGCAGAATGCCCCTGGGTTCAATCCCTAGTACCAAAAAATAAATTAAAATAATCAAGAGAGGAATATATTATGGGCACAAAGTTAGACCAGGATATAAATCTTTTTGTGTCGTACTTACACAGCTAGTTAATAAAATCTCTTTTGGTGCCTGTTCCAAGTGTCCCCAGCCTGCTTAGTTACCTCCATTGGGCCCATCTCTCCCTGGCGAGGAGAATCTGCTACTCTCTGCACCCCTCCTCCCGGCCGGTGTCCCCCTCCCCCGTCAATAGCACCCACTTGGTGAGTGGACTTCAGATAAAATGATCGAGATGGCTCAAAACATGCCATTTTAGGTGGGCAATAGCTTTTCATTAATACATGCAATGGCTTTATTTGCTCATAGTTATGTATTTTCTTCCTA
Source organism: Muscardinus avellanarius (assembly GCF_963383645.1). NCBI lineage: Eukaryota > Metazoa > Chordata > Mammalia > Rodentia > Gliridae > Muscardinus > Muscardinus avellanarius. The sequence continues at coordinate 158,665,654 of NC_137788.1, read as the reverse complement.
GTTGTTAGCTGGTCACTCTGGAGAACAGTTACTCAAGCAAATATTTAAACACTGAAATGAGTCTATATACTTAGAACCTCAGGAAAGGGAGAAGTAGTGGTATATTTTAACACAATTGACTAAACTAAGGCAACACCGTAAGTATTCATCTTTGCAGGATTCAAAGACTGCTCGTTGCCGCTGGAATTCATTGCTGTTAGAATTCAGTCACCATACACACCTGGGACCGCAACCCATGTGTAACGTCTATGAAACCAGTAAATGAATTTAACTAAGATCTCACGCCGGATTTATAATTTTTTAAAAATGCTTATCAGCACATAAGTAGTTCTCCTTTCTATAGGTTTCACTTCTAAGCCAATGATCATGCTAGATTCTCTTCATATATAAAGGATACTAAAAACAAAAGCAAAACACACTTAGCTTTTCCCAGGGTGGGTCTATATAATATATACTATATATATACAGACCCCAAAGCTCGCGTGACAGGCAGATAGAGCAACCCCTCCAAACAGTCTTGGTGTACATGACAGAGTTGCTCAATACAACTATACATTCTATGGCTAAGTCTCAGAGCTAAAACCCTACATTTCCCTGTCTTAGAGGGAATATAAATTCAGGTACACAGTTATAAAATGTGCTATAAATGTGTGTGTGTGTGTGTGTGTGTGAGAGTGAGTGTGTGTGCCCAATTCCTTTTTACTCTAGGAAACTTGACCTAAGCATTAAAACTTGGGAACTTGAAGCCATTTATTCTTTACAAATGAAGTTTAAGTGTTGTTAAACTACTTAGGAAAAAAAATATCAAACTTGTGGACTCAACTCTCAAGATTTCCCACCCAAGCCAAAGGCGTCGCCACAAAGATGTCTCCCCACACACAGGGAAATAGCTCTCCACCCCACAAAACACAAAGAGAACCCAACTGTGCGTCTGAGAAGCTAGGTCTAGTTCCAGCTACATTTCCACGTGACTCAACTCTTCCTAAACCATCAAAGGAGAATGCGTGCACCGTGGGAGCCGGCAGATAGGGCTGGATGCAAGACTCCTGGCTTCCAACCATCTCCAAAGAAATCGTAACTAATCCCGTGGTCTAAAGAAAGCCTCAGACTCGAGCCCTGCTTTGCCAGAGCTTTTCGCGCTGTGGGCCAGGCCGGGAGCACTGGAGCGCCAAACACTGGATGTTAATCCCAACCCAAGCAGAAGCCAATCCACCTCAACGTCGCCAAGACTTGGCAGCGAGGTCCCTTTCTTTAGCCGTAGAGAACGTTAGTATCAAAACTAATGGTAACCTCACTCCGACACGTGTTAATAATAACAGTAAGCATGAATTTGATGGATTATAGCTTCTGTTCAGAGAGCACCCTAAACTCCAGATTCCTAATTCAAGATGGACACTTCAGAGTCATCTCTGTAACAGGCTTCTCTTGGATGGGATGGGAGAAGAGAGGAAATGTGGCCCAGTGATGGGGTGCTCAGGCACCAGAGCCTGAGTGGAGTCGTTTTAGCTACGTGTGCCTCTGTTTTGTCATCCATAAAATAGGGCTAATTTAGTAGCCACCTCCTTAGGTCCCTGTGAGGACCGAGTGCCTCAGTGTGACGGCTTGGGACCTGTGGTAGCTGACACACAAGAGGCTCACTGATCAAGGCTAACTGGTAGGAATACAGACATTTATTAAGAGAAATTAGCTGAGCTAGTTTTGTTTGTTTTGCAGTTCTGGGGATGGAACCCAGGGGCATTCTACCCCCAAGCTACACTCCCAACCCTGTGTTTTTATTCTTTACTTTGAAACAGGGTCTCACTAAGTTGCAGAGGGCCTCACTAAGTAGCTGAGGTTGTCTGTGAACCACAATCCTTTCTCAAGCCTCCTAAATGCTAGAATTACAAGCGTGCGCCACCATGCCCAGCTTTGAGCTAGTTTCTAGGATATTTTCAGTCCCTCCCAGAGTGAGCTTTAATAAAAATCTAAAAAAAGTAGAAGCCTGATATTAAGTTATCAATATTTACTCTTAGTGTAATTCTGAGCATTTTTGTTGGTGTTTAACTTATATTTTTTAATGTGATTTGTTTTGTTTTGTTTTTGGGTGGTATTGGGGTTCCTGGAAGCCCTTCTACCTCTGAGCTACACTCCCAGACCTATTTTATACTTTTTTTTTGGAAACAGCATCTCTTAAGTCAGCGAGGCTGGCTTTGATCCCTGCGATCCTCCTGTCTCTGCCTCCCAAGCGCGGGGATCACAAGCGTGTGCCACCACGCCTGGCTTTTTAATGTGATTTTAAAATCCAGTCCTTTTAAGCTAACTGGAGAACAACTCGGGATGTGGATAAGGTAGTAATTGGTCATATTTGGTAAAATGAAACCTCCACAAATTGCAACTAAATAAAAACCCTAGGTTCTTATTAACATTTTCTTTGTTCTTTACTTTTTTTTTTTTTTTTTTTTTGGTGTTACTGGGGATCCTGGAAGCCCTTCTACCTCCGGGCTACACTCCCAGACCCATTTTATACTTTTTATTTGGAAACAGGGTCTCTTAAGCCAGCGAGGCTGGCTTTGAACCTGCGCGATCCTCCTGTCTCCGCCAAGCGCGGGGATTACAAGTCGTGCGTCACCACGCCTGGCTCTTTGCTCTTTACTTTTAGAGGAAAGAAACAAATTCCAAGGAGACAGAGGTATCACTGGGCAGGAATTCAAAGGTGGGGTCCTGTTCTGGGGTAGGTGTGACCCTCAGAGAGGCAGGCACTTGGGTGGGGGTCCTGATGGGGTGGGAGGTCCTGATGGGATGGGGGTCCTGATGGGGTGGGGGGTCCTGATGGGGTGGGGGTCCTGATGGGGTGGGGGGTCCTGATGGAGTGGGGGTCCTGATGGGGTGGGGGGTCCTGATGGGGTGGGGGTCCTGATGGGGTGGGGGGTCCTGATGGGATGGGGGTCCTGATGGGGTGGGGGGGTCCTGATGGGGTGGGGGTCCTGATGGGGCGGAGGGCTGGATGCTGTCCAACTGCCATTCCCCGTCCATCTCTCCTCATCGGGGGACTCTTGTTTTTGTTTGACTGGGCTCAGATTTGGGTTCTGTTGAAGATTTCATTAGGGGCCAAGAGTTCCCCTGCTGCTAAAAGAACACCGAAACCAAAGCTTCCAGGTTCAAACTGAGCCCAGTGAGCTCTAAAGAGAGGGGAAAACAAAACCTGCCACCCCAGAGGTGAAATTCCAAACACCTGGGTCCTGTGTTACTTCTCCGATTCTCCTTCTAGTCTCAAGCACTTTGAATGCTGAAACTCTAGCAGAGTGCGGGGCATCCGGAGATAATAAGACACCTGCTATTTGTGGACGTCTGTCCCAACACCTCAGCCATCCCATACCACGAACCTCCTGTTGCCTTCGCTTCTCATTTCAAAAAGAGCACAAAGTCCCAGGATCGTGAACCTTTAGCTCACAGCTGCAAACTGTTAGCTTAAAATCTTTCTAAAATCGTGCTTATGTTATTTCAGGCTGCTTTCCTGAGCTTGGCTAATAGTAGGATTTGGGACTATTTCCAGTTCTGGCTGAGGCTGGGCAGGGGGTACAGCCCCAACCGGACTGGGTGTACAGACAATAAATCAGCCGCAGGTGTCACCCTGCAGTGTCAGAGGGTGAGGGCTTTGCTTCTTTGAAAGAGCAACTATTTATATTAATCTGCACTGTAATAACATCCCGCCACAGGGACCTGCTTTCCCGCAGCTTTTACACTACCCAGAGAGCTGATGTCAGAGCGTTCTGTGAGCAAAACAGCCCTCGCCTTTACATAATATGGTTGCCGCTCCTCCCAGGACAAACGAGGCGGCCACAGCCAGCTGCCTCCAGCTGGAAAATCATTCTGGCGAAATTAAAAAAAAAAAAGTTTTGGAAACGAATTTACGATTGGGCACCCTCCAGGTAAGAACTTGCCTGGAAACCTGTCAACACACTGACCTACCCGGGTGGAAATGTGCTGTGGTTTCTGGGAGTCAGAGAGGTTTCTTGGTTGGCTTTTGGGTTTAAGTGTACTAGGTCCACAAAGCACAGCAAACTGAAAGAAAAACCTAAAGCCAAGAAGGTCACCTGTCAGGTACGTGCCCACGCACGTCGAGATCTAAATTTGAGTTCGGTGGCGCCTGACTGTAACCCCAACTTCTCTGAAGGCGACGGCAAGAGGATCGCAAGTTCCAGGCCAGCCTGAGCCACTCAGCGAGACTTTGCCTCAAGATCAAAGCAATAAAAACAAGGCTGGGGGGTGTAGTTCAGTGGCACAGAGCTTGACCAGCAGGTGGGAGGCTCTGGCTCAATCCTCGGTATTACTAAAACAAACAAAAGCGAATGTTGACCAGATGACGGGGTCTGGGCTATGTTCTGAGACCTGTACAGGGCACTAGCCGGCTGCGCTCTACCTCCAGATCTGGCAGGGTACCCGGGCGCTGAAGCCCAGACGCACCCACGAGCGCAGCTCTCAGTGCCCGGGTCTCCAGGTCACTTGAGCACCCTCTGGGCTGGCCCTACTGGTCCCTGGCACCGCGAGGAAGCTGGCTGCAGATTCCGGGAATCCTGCGTGGGGTGGCCGCCCGGGGGCTACTGGGCGAGGGCGCGGGGCGGGGCACGGACCTGGCGCTCCTCCGCCTGCAGCCCGCACTCCTCGCGCATCCGCAGCAGCTGGTCCTCCAGCTGCGCGCGCATCTGCTCCATCTCCAGCGCCTCCCGCTGCAGCGCCTCGGCCTCCAGGGCGCACCGCCGCGCCTCCTCCTCCGCCTGGCGCCGGCTCTCCTGGCCGCGCCGCAGGGCCTCCTCCAGCTCGCGCACCTCGTCCTGGTACAGCTGCGCGCTCTCCCGCCACGCCTCGGCCACCATCACGGCGAGGCTGTCGTGCACCTCCCGCAGGCGCGGCGGGGGCGCGGCGCGGGCCGGGCGGCGGGGCGCGGGCCGGGCGGCGGCGGCGCGCAGCTCCCGCAGCTCGCGCTCGTGGGCGGCGTCGAGGCCGCGGCGCTCGGCTTGCAGCTGGCCCAGCAGCGCCTCCAGGGCGGCGTGCGCGCCCAGCGCCTCCCGCAGCTCCCGCTGCTGCGCGCCCAGCTCGGCGTCCAGGCGGCCGCGGGCGGCGCTGGCCTCCGCGCCCAGCCGCTGCAGCTCCCGCAGCTCGCGCCGCAGCGCATCGCGCTCGCCCTCGGCCAGCGCCGTGGCCCAGCTCAGCTCGTCCAGCTGCTGCCGCAAGACGCACGCCTCCTGGGCGAGGCGCGCCTGCCCCGGGCCCTGCCGCCCGCGCCGGCCGCGCAGCTCCTCCTCCAGCTGCAGGTTCTCGCGCTCCAGCTCCCGCACCCGGCACACGTAGTCGTAGAGCCGGGCGTTGAGCTCCTGCAGCTCGGCCTTCTCGGACCCCGCCTGCAGCCTCCAGGACAGCATCTTGCCGGGTGTGCGGGCGTCTCCCGGATGCTGGGCCCCCGCGGCCCCGACCTCGTCCCCGCCGCCGTCCGGCCCCGCGCCGCCGCCTCCGAGGCCCGCACACTGCGGCGGGAGCTGGCGCGCCGCGGCTCTTAGCGGACGGGGCGGGCGCGGGCCGCGGCCTCCAGCCAATCAGCGCGCGGCCCGGCGCGGCCAGGGCGGCCCGACGGCGCCCCCTGGCGGGATGGCCGGGGCCGTGAGGCTGCCCAGCCCGGCGCGGGCCCCGCGGGTTCTTGGTAGGACAGGAGCCTGTCTTGATAGCAGGGCAGGGCTCCATTTTGCTCTCCTTCATGCAGATCTAACAGACCCCAAAGTCCTGGAGTTCATGGATGGAAAAGAAGCCGCCGAGGCGTGCGGCGTACCTGTGGAGTTCGGTATGTATGGGCGACATCCCTCCAACGGGCTGGAGAGTGGTTGGTTTTGTTTTTTTCAATTTCTTGTGATATGGGGGCATTTGCTTAGCATACGTAAGGTTGTGGGTTGGATCCCCAGAACCGAAAACAAAAACATATGAACAACAACAATAAAGGAAAGAAAGGAAAAAAAATATATAGATACACACTCAAGTTATTTACATACATCTACATATGTGTGCGTGCATTATAGTTTCTTTTCGCTTAAAACAAATACATCTCCAATATTTCGATGTCCGGGTAAGACTTTCCCTTCCATATTGGTTGACCATTTGGAGTCTTGTTTTTCTTTTTTTTTTTTTTTTTATTCTAACTCTCTTGTGGGACCTTACACTTTAAGTATGTTTCCTTCTGATGGAGTAAGAATTTAAAGACACATTGAAGTGCTCTGAATGCAGAACTTTCTAGACACCTACCGTCTCCCCCAAACTTTTGCCCCCCACGCACACCCAATGTGACAGCTGTTTTTTTTAAATTCAACAATGTGCCCTTAAGAGAGCTCTTGGTTGCCATGGAAACCACAGATCTGTTTTGCATACTTGCATTTCATTACTCTTCATGGTAGTTATTCAAGTTACAATTGACAGTAACCAGGAGAGGTCTCGTGGAAGGGCACAGGAGCAGACAGCGCTGGCCCCAGGTGGGGTGGGGACAGGAGTGACTGGACAGTCATCGCCGGCCACAGGGCTCTTCCTGGCAGAGCCACCAGGCATGTTACGTAGGGCCTGGAAAGGTGGGTTGGTCGGGAAGTTTCTTTGAGAAAACCTCTAAGGCTCTCCTGAGTCTGAGCCTCTGGACACACGTGGGGCAGAACGTTGGGCCTCTGTTTATCTGGAGACCCCATTTCTGAGACCCCACTGTGCAGGCATACAGATGCACACCTTCCAGGTAGGATTCCCTCTCCCTGTCTGCTAAGGCTTAGTTTTGTACCAACATACAGGGTGGGGAGCTCTGGACCTCTGTCCCCCTCTTACCCAGGTGCACAGACACACCTGGGTCTTGCTTGTCAAGCAGGGTAGAGACAGGGCAGTGGTGTCATCCCCAGCCCTGTCCCACCAGTGTGAGCGTCTCTCCCGGGCCACCGGGGGCATCGGGCACTGAGGGGCCAGACACAGCTGCAGCCATCCATCCCCAGCTCTTCAATGCCCCAGGCTACAGGGGCCCTACTGCCCCTCGTCCTGGCTGGGCAGGGGTGGCTCGGCAGGGTAGAGCTTTCTTAGCACCCAAGGCTCCCCCAGCAGGGCACTTTCTCGGGCTCACTAGCTTTTCTCTGCTCCATGCCCTTCATGGGCTTGGATTTTGAAACTCAAAACTCCCCTGTCCCTGTGGGAATGACTCCTGCAGGGTTCAGGTACCCAGTTAGGTAAATAGCACTGAGAAATAGCAGGAGAGAGAGGGGGGGAGGGGAGGGGAGGGGAGGGGAGGGGAGGGAGAGAGAGAGAGAGAGAGAGAGAGAGAGAGAGAGAGAGAGAGAGAGAATCGTACCATTCATTGTTAATCTCCCAGACAATATCCTGCTGCATCATACTTTAACCTCACAAAACTGAGGCGCAGAGGACTTGGCTAATTTACCTACAGACGCTTGGTTTATGGATTTGGAGATGAAAGAATGGTTGTGACCATGGCTCAGACTTAAGCAACCAAGGCCTGGCCAGAAAATAGAGGCGCAATCGAAAGGAGGAGAGTGGCTGGGGGGTGGAGGGACCCAGGGACCTGCAAGAGTGGAAGGCCAGAGGCCCTGAGCACCCTAGGGTGTTGGCTGAGCCCATAAGAGCCTGGGTCTCTGGAAGAGGCTGGGAGGAAGAGAAGGAGGAGGAGGAGGAGGAGGAGGAGGAGGAGGAGGAGGAGGAGGAGCTGCAGAATGCAGCCAGGGATGGAGCAGAAGGAAATCTCTTCTCTTTTCCTGCCCTCCCATCCCCTGCCAGTGCTTCCTGCTGTGGAAGCCAGTGGTCGCTGGAGCCAGCTTGGGAGTGCCAGCTGTTCAATGTTCAGGAATTGCATGAATCACTTATTAAACACAGACATTATTAAAATTAACAGATAAGCCGGGCGTGGTGGCGCACGTTTGTAATCCCCGCGCTTGGGAGGCAGAGACGGGAGGATCGCGCAGGTTCGAAGCTAGCCGCGCGCGCTGGCTTAGGAGACCCTGTTTCCAAATAAAAATGTAAAAATAGGTCTGGGAGTGTAGCCCGGAGATAGAAGGGCTTCCAGGAACCCAGTACCACCAAAAAAAAAAAAAAAGAAAAGAAAACGAGCACTGAAAAGTTATCATTTTCTAGTTTTGTTTTCACTGCATCTCCTTGTCTGTCCTTAAAGTTCTGCATGGCCATGGCGCATGTGTGAGAGAAATGTATTTTAATGTGCCCACCAACTCCATGTTTATCGATAACATGTCAGTTGATTGAATAGTTACACCACAGAAACCAGTAATGGATTTGTTACTGTGGCTTGATGTGCCAACTCCATTGTCTAGCCTTAAGAAAGCCATGGAGAATGGTGCAGATTAAATGTAGTAGTATGTCCTGTATATAGCTATTGAATTTCAAACTGCTTAAAAGTTTGAGGAAATTTTCCCCCCCCAGTATTTCAAAGCTGTTGCCTAGAACCTCTAAGAAGTTCCTGTATGGAGTTTCTTATTCACCTTTCTTCTCTTTCTTTCTTTCTTTCTTTCTTTCTTTCTTTCTTTCTGGTACTGGGGGTGGAACCCAGGGGTCTTCTGCCTCCGGGCTACACCCTCAGGCGTATTTTTATATTTTATATGGAAACAGGATCTCACTAAGTTGCTGATAACCTCACTAAGCTGCCAAGACTGGCTTCAAACCTGCGATCCTCCCATCTCAGCCTCCTGAATGCTGGGATTACAAGCGTGTGCCATCACCTTTCTTTTTTTTTCTGATTTTTTTAAATTTTATTTTATTGGTGCACTGTATTCATACATCATAGTGGGATACAAACTTTTGTAGACATACATGCACACATCGCCCAGTCAGCCCCCACCCGATCCCCACCCCATTCTCTCCCCATCCCTCCTTCCCATGCTTGGCTTAGTGGTTGACATCTAGTATTATAGCAATTTATCCAAAATTAAAAATGATAATCTCACATAACAGTTTCATTTGTCTGATACCAAGCTTTTGATGATTTAAAGATAACATTTCAATATTGCTTTTTGCTTTCTTTCTTACCAGAGCATATTTTTTTCTGTTTTTTTAGGTGAAACTATCATATATTCATATATTTATTTTTCAGAAAAAAATCTATCCTAATATGGAATATGATTCTAGATACCCAAAACGATCTTGAAAAAGAAAAAAGCTAGCAGATATATATTTTCTGATTTCAAACCATATAAAGCTACAATAATTGAAACAGTGTAGTACTGTTCTAAAGGCAGATATATAAACCATTGGAGTTAAATACAAGCCTAGAGCTAAATTCTTCCCTATATTGTCAAGTTATTTTTGACAAGGTTTCCACAAACATTTGGTGGTGGAAATAATAATCTTTTAACTAAATATTGTTGAAAAATAATAATTACATGGAAAAGAATAAAATTGGACCCTTACCTAATCCCACATACAAGTATTAACTCAAAATAGATAAAAGACCTAAATATAAATCTTAAGACTATAAACTTTTAGAAGAAAATCTGGGTCATAAAACCTCACAACATTGAAATTGGCAGTGATTTCTTGGATATGATTTCAATGGCACAGGCAACAAAAGGGTAAATAAACTCCCTAAAAGATAAAAAATAAAAAAATATTGTATATCCAAAGACAATGTAAAAAAAGTTAAAAGTTACTAATAGAATTGGATAAAATATTTCCAAATGCTATATCTGAAGGTATATTAATATTCCAACTAGAAATCCTAAAAATTAACAACAATAAAGGCAAACAATACAATTTAGAGATAGGTAAAAGACTAACATAAATAATGAATCTCCACAGATAACCAATCTTAGTTGTCTGTTGGATGGAAAATCTTGTTTCTCTGGTTCTGGTGAGTGTTACCTATTTCTTCTTTGTAGTTAATCTCTTTGAGTATTTTCTCTAGCGCTGGTTTTGAAGACATAAATTCCTTCAGTTTCTGTTTGTCATGGAAGCTTCTTATTTCTCCATCTAATTTGATAGAAAGTTTTGCTGGATAGGAAATTTTTGGCTGGAAGTTGTTTTCTTTCAGAGTTTGGAATATGTTACTCCAAGCCCTTCTGGCTCTCATGACTTGGTTTGGGAAGTCTGGAGTGATTCTAATTGGTTTGCCTCTGAATGTCACTTGGCCCTTTGTTTTTGTTGCCTTTAAGATTCTCTGCTTGGCTTCCACATTGGTCATTTTGACAATTATATGGCGTGGGGATCCTCTTCTCAGATCCTGTCTAAAGGGAGTTCTATAAGTTTCCTGGATCTGTGTATCAACCTCTTGCTCTATATTTGGAAAATTTTCTGCTATTACTTCCTTGAAGAGATTGTTGATCCCTTTGGTTTCACTTTCTTTTCCCTCCTCTATTCCAATTATTCTTAGGTTAGCTCTTTTAAGATGGGCCCATATTTCTTCAACGTCAGATTCCTGCTGTTGGATATTTTTTTCTAGATTAGAAACTATGCGTTCATTTTTGGATTGCTCATCTTCTAAGAGCAAGATTCTGTTCTCCATGTGGTCTAATCGGTTGTTTGTGCTTTGAATTGAGGCCTTTACTTCATTAATTGCATCCTTTATCTCTTTTTGGCTCTCTCTGAGTTCTTTTCGAAGCACCTCTATTATTTCTACAGTTATTTTCCTGATTTGATCTTCTAGAAATCTCTGATTTTCTGTTTTATCGGGTTCTGATGTTGTGGGGTTGTGCGCATTCATTACTCCAGTGTTATTCCTCTTTCCCATGATTTCGGAGGTTTGTGCCTTCTCTGGGTTCTTCCCTTGGGTCACTATGGCTTTACTTAAGGTGCTCTGGATCTCGAGTCTGTAGTATCTCAGAGCCCACTACTCCTTTACTGGGTTGTATCACAGAGTCTCCGACCCAGGGAGTCGATAGAGGCTGCTTTAAACTATGGGGGGTGCCAGGTTGCACGTTCTCCTATGGTGTGATATCTCTGCCACCACCACTCCCTCACTGGGTCAAGTCCCAGGAGGTACTGTACTGGGATTCCTCCTCTGTGGCCCGCAATTTGACTCACTGTTCTTGAGTACGCAGATGTAGCTGTACTGGACTCGGTGAATTCACTGCTGCTGCCGCCGCCAGTGGCAATATGGCGCCTCTGCCACGCCCTCGGCTGTGAGGCTGGCGTATTTTTTCTTCTCTGGTTTTGATTTCCACTCTGAATCCCTGCAGCCTGTGCTGAGCTCGGCCACTGGGAGCTTTAAATGCTCTCTGTGCCGAAAGATCCCGCCTGGCTATTACGCAGCGGCTCACCTCGGCTTGCTGTAGCCGTCCGTTGAGTTCGCCGCTGCCGCCGGCAGTATGGCGCTGCTGCCGCGTCCTCAGGCGCGTGTGTCTCCTCTGTGGCCCTGAGCTCTGTTCTCAGTCCGCTTTCTCTCTGGAGCCTGGTGGTTTTTTTGTTTTTCTGGTGATGGTGTTTTCTGGCTATGAAAGGCGCTGGTTTTGTGGTAATTGAGAATGGTTGTTAGCGGGGCTCTTAAGCCCCGCTTTTCTCGGTCGCCATCTTCCCGGAAGTCTCCATCACCTTTCTTGATAAACAAAAACAACCAACATTCAAGCCACCCACTACACTCATCCGTCATCGCAGCGGCAGAATGAGTAGGAGCAGCAGGTCCTGCAAAGAGCAGGGAAAACTGCGCGTTGATTTCTGAGAGAATCGATCTGCTACGTGGAATTTATGATAAGAAGTATTGTCTATTTTATTATTGTTTGTACTAAAAATTGAAAGCTGCATCAACATTGCCACCATATTGGGAAATAAGCGTTTTTATTAATCGCTTAGTGGCAAAAATTTTTCCCAGTCTTCATTTCTCATTGACATGTTTCTATTCAATAGCATGGGAAATCTGACTATATATATATATATATATATATATATATATATATATATATAATTTCACCATGGGATTCAATAAAGTAAGTTTTACTTTGAGTGAAAAGTTTGGCCTGTAAATATTTTCTTTCTTGGAATTGGCATGATACAGATTGTTTACCACTATGGTAAGACAAATTTAAATGATTTTTTTTTAAACCACGCTCTCCTTTGGCAGGTTCAAGGCCTCAAGAACCATCTACTCTGCCTGTTACTATTTCCAGTGAAAATATAACTCGGGGAACAGCAGAGTCTTGGAGAGAAGAGAGTGACTGTCCAGTCCCACTTGCTGGTGTCAGGAGGCAGCTACTCAGGGATGTCTGTAACTTAGCAATAAGGTCAGGTGTGTAATTGCCCGCCGCTAGTAGTACTGCCTGCCTCCCGGCAGGGGGCGCTCGAGAATTGAGAGCTTGGCAGCGCTCAGGATCACCTTGGGGGTCCCAGTGTGGATCTTAATATAAGAGGCAGCTAGCCAGGGCTGGTAGCACATGCGGGTAATCCCAGTACTTGGGAGGCTGAGACAGGAGGATCGCAGGTTCAAGGCTAGCCTCGGCATTTTAGCAAGACCCTGTTTCCAGAGACTTCCGGGAAGATGGCGACCGAGAAAAGCGGGGCTTAAGAGTCCCGCTAACAACCAATCTCCATTACCACAAAAAGAGCGCCTTTCATAGCCAGAAAACACCATCACCAGAAAAACAAAAAAAACCCACCAGGCTCCAGAGAGAAAGCGGACTGAGAACAGAGCTCAGGGCCACAGAGGAGACACACGAGCCCGAGGACGCAGCAGCAGCGCCATACTGCCGGCGGCAGCGGCGAACTCAACGGACGGCTACAGCAAGCCAGGTGAGCCGCTGCGGAACAGCCAGGCGGGATCTTTCGGCGCAGACAGCATTTAAAGCTCCCAGTGGCTGAGCTCAGCACACGCTGCAGGGATTCAGAGTGGAAATCAAAACCAGAGAAGAAAAAATACGCCAGCCTCATGGCCGAGGGCGTGGCAGAGGCGCCATATTGCCACCGGCGGCGGCAGCAGCAGTGAATTCACCGAGTCCAGTACAGCTACATCTGCGTACTCAAGAACAGTGAGTCAAATTGCGGGCCACAGAGGAGAAATCGCAGTATTGGGCCTCCTGGGACTTGACCCAGTGAGGGAGTGGTGGTGGCAGAGATATCACACCATAGGAGAACGTGCAACCTGGCACCCCCCATAGTTTAAAGCAGCCTCTATCGACTCCCTGGGTCGGAGACTCTGTGATACAACCCAGTAAAGGAGTAGTGGGCTCTGAGATACTACAGACTCGAGATCCAGAGCACCTTAAGTAAAGCCATAGTGACCCAAGGGAAGAACCCAGAGAAGGCACAAACCTCCGAAATCATGGGAAAGAGGAATAACACTGGAGTAATGAATGTGCACAACCCCACAACATCAGAACCTGATAAAACAGAAAATCAGAAATTTCTAGAAGATCAAATCAGGAAAATAACTGTAGAAATAATAGAGGTGCTTCGAAAAGAACTCAGAGAGAGCCAAAAAGAAATAAAGGATGCAATTAATGAAGTAAAGGCCTCAATTCAAAGCACAAACAACCGATTAGACCACATGGAGAACAGAATCTCGCTCTTAGAAGATGAGCAATCCAAAAATGAACGCATAGTTTCTAATCTAGAAAAAAATATCCAACAGCAGGAATCTGACATTGAAGAAATATGGGCCCATCTTAAGAGAGCTAACCTAAGAATAATTGGAATAGAGGAGGGAAAAGAAAGTGATACCAAAGGGATGAACAATCTCTTCAAGGAAGTAATAGCAGAAAATTTTCCAAATATAGAGCAAGAGGTTGATACACAGATCCAGGAAACTTATAGAATTCCCTTTAGACAGGATCTGAGAAGAGGATCCCCACGCCATATAATTGTCAAAATGACCAATGTGGAAGCCAAGCAGAGAATCTTAAAGGCAACAAAAACAAAGGGCCAAGTGACATTCAGAGGCAAACCAATTAGAATCACTCCAGACTTCCCAAACCAAGTCATGAGAGCCAGAAGGGCTTGGAGTAACATATTCCAAACTCTGAAAGAAAACAACTTCCAGCCAAAAATTTCCTATCCAGCAAAACTTTCTATCAAATTAGATGGAGAAATAAGAAGCTTCCATGACAAACAGAAACTGAAGGAATTTATGTCTTCAAAACCAGCGCTAGAGAAAATACTCAAAGAGATTAACTACAAAGAAGAAATAGGTAACACTCACCAGAACCAGAGAAACAAGAGTTTCCATCCAACAGACAACTAAGATTGGTTATCTGTGGAGATTCATTATTTATGTTAGTCTTTTACCTATCTCTAAGTTGTATTGTTTACCTTTATTATTGTTAATTTTTAGGATTTCTAGTTGGAATATTAATATACCTTCAGATATAGCATTTGGAAATATTTTATCCAATTCTATTAGTAACTTTTAACTCTGTTTACATTGTCTTTGGATATACAATATTTTCTTTTATTTTTTAGGGAGTTTGTATATTCTTCTGTTGCCTGTGCCATTGAAATCATATCCAAGAAATCACTGCCAATTTCAATGTTGTGAGGTTTTATGACCCAGATTTTCTCCTAAAAGTTTATAGTCTTAAGATTTATATTTAGGTCTTTTATCTATTTTGAGTTAATACTTGTATATGGGATTAGGTAAAGGTCCAATTTTATTCTTTTCCATGTAATTATTATTTTTCAACAATATTTAGTTAAAAGATTATTATTTCCACCACCAAATGTTCGTGGAAACCTTGTCAAAAATAACTTGACAATATAGGGAAGAATTTAGCTCTAGGCTTGTATTTAACTCCAATGGTCTATATATCTGCCTTTAGAACAGTACTACACTGTTTCAATTATTGTAGCTTTATATGGTTTGAAATCAGAAAATATATATCTTCTAGCTTTGTTCTTTTTCAAGATCGTTTTGGGTATCTAGAATTCATATTCCATATTAGGATAGATTTTTTTCTGAAAAATAAATATATAAATATATGATAGTTTCACCTAAAAAAACAGAAAAAAATATGCTCTAGTAAGAAAGAAAGCAAAAAGAAATATTGAAATGCTATCTTTAAATCATCAAACGCTTGGTATCAGACAAATGAAACTGTTATGTGAGATTATCATTTTTAATTTTGGATAAATTGCTATAATACTAGATGTCAACCACTAAGCCAAGCATGGGAAGGAGGGATGGGGAGAGAATGGGGTGGGGATCGGGTGGGGGCTGACTGGGCGATGTGTGCATGTATGTCTACAAAAGTTTGTATCCCACTATGATGTATGAATACAGTGCACCAATAAAATAAAATTAAAAAAAAAAGACCCTGTTTCCAAATTAAAAAAAAAAAAAAAATCAAGCAAAGCTTGGTGGCACTGGCTTGTAATCCCCGCGCTAGGGAGGTGGAGACAGGAGGATAGCGCAGGTTAAGAGACCCTCTTTCCAAATAAAAATATAAAAAAATAGGTGTCTGGGAGTGTAGACCGGAGGTAGAAGGGTTTCCAGGAACCCCAGTACTACCACCCCCACAAAAAATCAAAAGGCTATAGCTCAAAGGTAGAATGCCCTTGGGTTTAAAAAAAAAAATGGCAGTGGGTGGGAAGCACAGACCAGCAGCCTGCATTTCACCAATGCCCGAAGCAGAAGGGCTGCGCCAGGTTGGAGGATCCAGCTTGTCCAGGAACGTGGGAATAGCCTTTCCCTATTTGCGGGACCCGGGCGGGGTGTCTTCACCTCCGTCCTCTTCCCACCCCAGCTCCTTCCCCCGCTCGCTGTGTCCAGGAGGGGGCGGTGTCCCCCGCTGAAAGCCAAAGCCCAGCGCTCTGACTTTGGGGAGGGCAGATAAAAGTTGGGAAGACCATCCCGATGGACTCAGCGCAGGCGGCCACGGAGCGCTGTGTTCCCCGGAGACTAGAAATTCTCTGGGGGTGGGGGGGTTGATGGGGAGGAAAGACGGTCCCCGCATTGTAGGGTCTGGGCGTGGGAGCTCCGCACCCCTTCCTGGTGAGTGCAGCAAAAACACAAAACTCCATTAGCACCCTGGGCTCCGTGCACAGACGGGGCCCCTAACCAGGGACTCCAGGCACGGGGGCTCAGCCCCCGCTGCCCGGGGGCTCTAGGCAAGAAGGTCTCAGGTCTCTGGCCGATTCTCAGGGGCTCCAGGCATGGGGGTCTGGGGCCCCACTTCCCAGGGGCTCCAGGCACGAGGGTCTCGGAATGGGGGTCTCGGACCAGGCTTCCCAGGGGCTCCAGGCACGGGGTTCTCGGGCCGCTTCCCAGGAGCTCCAGGCACGAGGGTCTCTGGCCCGATTCCCAGGGGCTCCAGGCACGAGGGTCTCTGGCCCTATTCTCAGGGGCTCCAGGCATGTGGGTCTAGGGCCCCGCTTCCCAGGGGCTCCAGGCACAAGGGTCTCGGAACAGGGGTCTCGGACCAGGCTTCCCAGGGGCTACAGGCATGGGGTTCTCGCCTGTTTCACAGGGGCTCCAAGCATGAAGGTCTCTGGCCCGATTCCCAGGGGCTACAGGCACGAGGGTCTCAGCACGGGAGTCTGGGGCCCCACTTCCTAGGGGCTCCAGGCACGGTGGTCCAGGGCCCCACTTCCCATGGGCTCCAGGCACGGGGGTCTCAGCACGGGGGTCGCTGGCCCGCTTCCCAGGGGCTCCAGGCACCAGAGTCTCAGCCCCTGCTTCCCAGGGGCTCCAGGCACAGGGGTCTCGGGTCCCCTTTCCAGGGACTCCAGGTGCAGGGGATCTCAGGCCCCCCTCTCCAGGGGCTCCAGGCACAAGGGTCTCCAGCCCCACTTTCCAGGGGCTCCAGGCATGCACGGGGTGAGGGGTGTCTCGGGACCCCTTCCCAGGGACTCCAGGGAAGAGAGTCTGGGTCCCGCTTCCAAGAGCTCCAGACACGGAGGTCTCAGGCCTTCCTTTCCAGGGGCTCCAAGCATGGGGGTCTTGGCCCCTGCTTCCCAGGTGCTCCAGGCACTGGGATCTGGGGCCCCGCTTCCCAGCAGGCCCTGGAGGAAGGGCTGTAGTGTGGCCAGGAAGAATGACTTTCCTAGGTCCTCACCGCAGTATGAGAAGGGCAGGGAGCCCCGGCACCACGCAGAAGTGGCAGAGGACTGCATGTGTGAGGGGGCCTCTGCAAGGACAGGGACAGAGCCACCCCAACAGGGCCACAGCCTCTGTTCAAGGTAGAAAAGGGCAGCCTTCCGCCGGCAGCTGAGCCCAGGACAGATGATCTAGTGAGCATGGTTCCCTGGCGTTAAGGCAGAGACCTGCACCCCAGCCAGGGTTTAGCACCACAGCAGGGGTGGATGGCCACATCTAGGCCCCTTTGTGCTTGAGTGTCCATGGGTGGCCCACTGTCCCAGCCCCCCTTAGAAGGTGAAGACCAAGGACTTTTCTGGAAGGCTAGTACTGCCATCACAGACAGGTGCCATGAAGACCGAGTAGACTCCCAACCCTGGTGCCTTGTCCCTGTGCAAGTCTTGATCAGTTTCTGTGCTCCCAAAAGAAGAGGGTCAGACCCTTCAACTTGGACTAGTGGAGATGGAATCTCCATCACCCTGATGGCTCAGAGTAGAAATTATGCTGAGATTTTAAAAAAGTAAACCTGCTGTTGTTTCTTCAGAGCTAAGCTTGTGGACGGAGGGGCACACCTGCCCCCGATGGGCTTGGCCAGGCAGAAAATGAAGAAAGTGGGGGCCGGGCAGGGTGGTGCGGAGTGGAATGAGCTGCTTCATGCCTAGTACCTGCGTGACCTTGGACACAAAAACCTCTCTGAGCCCGTTTCCTTATCCGAATTCATGAGAACAGAAGATCTGCTCCTGTCGAGGTGTGGGAAGGACAAGACTCTTATGTGTACAACATCCCTGGAGAGCGTGTCGAGATGCAGATGGCTGGGCCCCAGGGGCACGCAGTGTTCAGATCCATAGCCTGGGCAGGGGCTCAGTACCACTGGGCTCCCAGGGAAGTGTCCAGGAGTGCACACCGGTGGCTTACCCCCGCAGAGCTGGTCCCCGCACAGCCTCCCATGTGCCGACCCTGTGCTGAGCTGGATTAACTCGTACATTCGGCACCTATGAAGGAGGCAGGATCAGCTCTGGTTGAACCAGGAGGAAACTGAGTCACAGAGTGGTCAAGCTCATCCGAGGTCATACAAGTAGAAAGTGGTGTCACCAGAGCCGGGCGTGGTGGCGCACGCTTGAATCCCCGCGCTTGGGAGGCGGAGACAGGAGGATCACGCAGGTTTGAAGTCAGCCCGTGCGCTGGCTTAGGAGACCCTGTTTCCAAATAAAAATGTAAAAATAGGTCTGGGAGTGTAGCCCGGAGGTAGAAGGGCTTCCAGGAACCCCAGAACCACAAAAAGAAAGAAAGAAAGAAAGAAAGAAAGAAAGAAAGAAAGAGGAGTCACCAGGATCTGAACTCTGATCTTCTCCCACTTTGCCAATACCGGTTAGACCACGCATGTGGCGCCACCATACCCAGCACTCAAAAATGTGGCTCCTTCTCAGGGGTGACATCTGGGGACCCAGGAGCCACGTGGAGGCAGACAGCCCAGGGACTGTCTCAGGAAGACCCAGAAGAGAGGCTGAATAGCCTGAGAGCTCAGCTCAGCAAGATCCAGAGTCCAGCGGTCCAGGGACAAATGAGCCCTTGAGCCCCCCACTCTGCGTGTTCCCATCTGTAAAGTTAGGGTGACCCTTCCTTCATGGGGTTTGCTCCAAGGACCAAATAAGAAGGCAGCGTAAGGGCCTCGGGTCACAGTGTCTTATGCCCCACCTCATTCCAAAAACATTTGAACGCAGCCACTTTTGCTCAGAGCCCGGGGCGTTCCCGCTCGGGCTGGGCACAGCTCTCCTCCAGCTATTTCAGGAGGGTGGATCACTTGTTTACCAACGGTTTCATAGGAGCACAGCAGGTGTCTGTTGGGGGTATAGGCTGCCATTTCAAAAGGTGCAAAAATAGCATTTGTCATATGAAAAAAAAAAAAAGTGCAGTAACTTAAGCTGCAGAAGTTCCCTGTCTCGATTTGGAAAGTGGTATCATATACATTACACATGAACTTGGGAAGGGCCCCAAGTGGCACAGAAACACCCCCTGGTTAATCTTTCCCAACAGGAGCAAGACTCTCAGTTCCATCTAAGAACTAAAAAAAGAACCATTCGCCTCCAAGGAAGAGGGGCACGCCTGTTCTTTCTGCCCCTAAAAGCGTATTTTCCATGGCGTTCATTTACGGCATCCTGGACGGGGTCATTCAGCGAACACCTCTCTGCAGAGCCTGCCTGTTCTGAACCCACTGCGGCTTGTTCCATACTTCTGACATCAGCCCCTTCAATCCCTATCCTAACAAAAGGACTGTGATGAGGTTTGGGGTCCCTGGGTATCAGCGTCAATGTTGATCTAGCAGCAAGTACCAGCTGTGCTTGGACTGTGGTCGAGGACCCCCTGGAACTCCTGTTGGAGTTGAACCCCCATTGTTAGGTCTTCAGAGGGTGGGCACCTAATCTGACCATGGCGTTTAGAGGTGGGCTTTGGGGACGGCATCAGGATTGGGTAAGATGGCACCCCCATAGACGAATCCCCGGCTTTATGAGAAGGAGAGAGACCACACTGTGTTCTCATGTCTTTGCTATGGGGGGTCCCGCACCGCCTTGGGCTCTGCCAGTGAGCAGGCCTCCACCAACTGTGGCCCCTCAACCTTGAATCAGAGCCATGAGCCCCAGCCAACCTCTGCTCTTCATCACTTACCCAGCCTGAGTTATTGTGTTATCGGCAACACAAAGAGGACCAAGAGCAGGCACAGTGGTGCACACCTATAATCCCAGTACTTGGCAGGCCGAGACAGGAAGTTCGCGGGTTCAAGGCCAGTCTCAGCACCCTAGTGAGACTGTTTAAAAAAATCCCTTAAAGGGATTAGGGTACAGGTTGAAGGTCGAACGCCCCTGGGTTCAATCTTTAGTACGAGAGGGGTGGGGGGAACAGGCCAACCATTCTGAAAAGAAACAGGTGCTTCACTCCCTCTGTGTAAGTGGTCACGGTTTTTTGGAGAAAGGAAGGACCGGGACTACAGCTCTATTCACTCGCCACGGAGCTGACGGTGTCCTTCCTGCGATGGGTGGTGGCTTCTCCATCTAAGTGACATGCTCATAAGTTGGGGGATGAATTTCCACAGGGAAGGCCTGATCATGACTGTGCACAGCCACGTTTTTTATTATATACATATACGTATACGTATACATATACATATACATATACATAGAGATGCTTGTCTAGGTCGCCCATCTATCTTCACCCTAGGAACACTGTGTTCTCTGAGTTCTCTTTCTAGATCCCTCAGGTCACACACATACACACACGCACACATGCACACGCACAGCCATCCCAAGCTTGTAGCTCATTATGGTAATTATATCAACGTATTTCTGACACTTGCGAGTGGCCATCTGCCTTTGGTAGCCAGCTGCTCTCAGAAGGCTGCTCCCTGGAGCAGCAAGAGTACCATCAACCGGAGACCTTTTAGAATCGTACATTCTTGGGGCTGGAGAAACAGCTCCGCGGGAGTGCGCTTGCCTAGTGTGCACACGTTCCTCGGCTTGGTCCCCAGCACTGCAAAGCAAAAACAAAATAAAAAGAGTAGTCAACCTGGTCCTCGGATGCTCATCCTTTGCCCTGAACACTGAGCGGTAGATTTGAGATGGATATTTCCTATCTTAATCAATTATCAGTGTCCCCCATCCATTTATGGTGAATAATAGAAAGGTGAAGTTAAGAAAACAACTCCACCTGGTGTGGTGGTTTACGCCTCGAATCCCAGTACTGGCTGAGGTGTGAGGATTGCAGGATTGAGGCCAGCCTCAGCAACTTAGGCCCTCGGCAATTTAGCAAGACTCTGCCTCGAAACCGAAATTAAAAATTCTAGGAGTGTAGCTTGTAGGTAAAATAAGGAAGGAAGCAAGAAGGGAGGAGGAGACAATTCCAGGCTGGGGTGTCGCTCAGTGGCAAAGCACTCCTCAGCTAGAAAGCCCTGGGTTCAATTCCCAGTCCTGAAAAAAAAATATAATAATAGCAATTCCATATATAATGACACAAAAATACTTAGGGATAAATTCAGCAAAAGAATAAGTGGAACAAAACACTTAAGCGCTAAAAATAACAAAACATGTTAAAATAAGTTTTTAGAAAGACCTAAAGCAGCTGGGCATGATGGCATATGCCTATAATCCCAGTACTGGGAGTCTGACACAGGAGAATCACAGGTTCGAGGCCAGCCTCAGCAACTTAGCAAAGCCTACCACAGCTTAGTGATAACTTGTCCCCAAATAAAAGTAAAGAAATCAAATAGGGGTGGGGAAATAGCTCAGAGGATGAATGCCCCTGGGTTCAATTCCCAGTACCAGAGAGGACCTAAGTCAATAGAGAGATCTAAATTCTGTGTTCAAGGATTGGAATATTAAAATGGCAACACACACATGCACACACACGCATGCACACACATGCACACACAAATACAACCCACATGCACACGCATGTCTATATTTATTTCTCTGTCTGCACACAATGGATACTGACGAGCTCCGTGGGATTCTAGCAGAGGAGCCAACACGCGTAGCTAGAATCGCTGCCTTTCTCTCCTCTCAGATTGAACAAATATTTCTCCATCCAGTGACTTTCAAACCTCTTTCTCAGTGGCCACAATCAAAAGAAAACCTATATCACATTGCTCCTCCAGGCCGGTAACTGAAATAAATGTTCTACAAAACATGACTTATCCCTCCAGCGTTCTGATCACTTCTTAAATGCTGGTTTAATACCCACAAACTTAATATCATGACTCATTAATGGGATGTGCAATTTTGAAACTTCTCATCAAAGTGATGCCAGCTAATGTTTTCATCAATAACATCGGCCTAGCATCCAGCTGCAGCCTTGGGTTTTCTAAATATCGTGAAGAGTAGATCAGGCTGCACGCGTTCCGTGCTGGGCCTCCTCTGGCTCCTCTTCATTTCCGCCTTCCCGGAGGTTCCTGACCTGTGGTTGGGGCGAGGCAGCGTCCAATCCAGGTCTTCTGGGGCGAGGCAGCGTCCAATCCAGGTCTTCTGGGGCGAGGCAGCGTCCAATCCAGGTCTTCTGGGGCGAGGCAGCGTCCAATCCAGGTCTTCTGGGGCGAGGCAGCGTTCAATCCAGGTCTGCTCTTCCTAATCTCTGAACATGTCCTCAGCGGTAAATCCCACACAGCAACTCACAGGCAGAGAAGTCACCGGGCAAGCATGACTGTGGAGAACGCACAGCCCCTGACTCACCAGCTCGACTTAAACATTTTTCTAGCATATTTGATGGGTGTCTTTGCTGACATAGGCTAGCCATGGTCAGGATGCTGATTTCTTTTCTTTTTTTCTTCTTTTTTTTTTTTTGTGGGGTAGAAGGATAGAACCTTCTACCTCTGGGCTATACTCCCAGCCCTACTTTATATTTTATTTGAAAATAGAGTCTCGGTTGCTGAGAGCCTCACTAAGCTGCCGAGGCTGGCTCTGAACCTATGAGATCCTCCTATCTCAGCCTCTCAAGTATTGAGATTACAAGCATCCGCACCACACCTGGCTCAGGACGCTGACTTCAGTGTCCTGATCACCAAGTACCGACACCACTAGTAAGAATAGTAGCAGGGGCCAAGACAACCAACGCTCTGGAAAAGCTCCCAGGGTCCTCCTTCCAGACAGCTCCAAGGTTTAGTCATCATTAGCCCAGGCGATGGAGACCCTGGATGAATCCTGCTGTGTTTGAATTTCACAGTGTCCGATTTGGAGCTATCAGGGTCAGATCTTGGACGCTCGGCCTAGCCCCGCCTCTTTTATCCTATGCCTAAATCCATGTACCGTGGGTTTGGCCTACATCAACTGTAGCCCTTCCACAAAGCCTTCTCCTGATGGTGCCTGCGGACATCAGACCAACCTGCCTTTGGGTTCTCTTGAGCTGTAATTCTCTATGAAATGTGCTCCGTTCTGCGGATAAAGAAAATGTGCCAGAGACACACGATGGGGCTTACTCAGCCATGATGAACAATGATGCCATTTTCAGGAAGATGGATGGAAGTAGAGACTGTTTTTTATGCTAAGTGAGATCAGCCAGTCAGAAAAAGCCAAGGCTCATGTTTCCTCTCATAGGTGGGAGGTAGAGAGGAAATCGGACACAAAAGACCTCAGATGAATGAGGAGAGAGACCAGTAGTAGATTGGGGGGGGGTTTGGGGAGGAGCAGAGCGAGGCTTGAAGAAAGGAACAGGTCAATAAGCGTCTCTGTCCATACATGAAGGTGTCACTAGCGTGTAGGGCTTGGGGAGGATTCGGAGGGAGATACACCACATGCTTTGTACATATATTTACATTTCACCTTGAATCTCACTATGAGTATAAATACAATGGATCAATAAAAGTATATTTTTATAAAAGGAATGAGGTAGCCGGGCGCGGTGGCGCACGCTTGTCATCCCAATACTTGGGCGGCCGAGACAGGAGGATCGCAGGTTCGCGACCAGCCTCAGGTACTTAGGCCCACCGCAACTTAGTGAGACTCTGTTTTGAAATAAGGAATAAAAATAGGGCAGGGGGTGTAGCTTGGAGGTCGAATGCCCCCGGGTTCAATCTCGAGCACCACAAAAAAAAAAAAAAAGAAAGAAAGAAACAACAAAAAAGAAATGAGATGACAGAGCCTACAAAAAAGGAAAAAATATGTGCTCCATTCTAGTGGGTAATCCCATTTGTATATTCCACTTGGCACCACTCCTGTGACCTCTTGGGCAGAGGCCATGAATGTCTTCAATCATCCTACAATCCCCATGCCTCCTGGTCCAGTCTTTGCTTTTGATAAGCACAGAATAATAGAATATGTGGTTGCTAAGCTGCAACATTCTAAGCCATGGCAAGTCTGGGCTCAGGGCCTGGTTTGGGGAGCAACCCATGGTGTGATCTTGGCCAACTCAGCCTCTCTGAGCCTTGGCTTCCTCTGCCGTAAGTGATGGTTAAACTGTGTTACTCCTGAGGTTCTGCGGTGACCAACCTCCGAGATGGTGCCCCAAGTTCCCCGCTTTCGTTATTCACTCCATTGTTATACCAGGGTTTGTCAGTCAGTCCCTTCCAAGACTGGGTTATAAAAGGGCTTCTGTCTTATCACACCAGAAAAGAGGGATGCCATGCCGTGGGCAGCCCCTTGGAGAGGTCTAGCAGTGAGAAACTGAAGCCTATGGCCAGCAGTCTATAAGAACCGAGGGCTGCCAGTAGCTGTGTGAGCTTAGAAGTGGACCGACTCATCAGTACCAGCCAGTCCTTAGGATGACCACAGCCCAGGCTCTCAGCTTGACTGTGCCTCATGAGAGATTAGAGAGTTCTAAGACTACCCAGCTAAGCCACGCTTGGCTTTCTGACCCTCCCACACCATGAGATAATTACTATTTGTTTATTTGAAATCACTTGTTATGCAGCAACAGATAACCGATACAGACTATTTCTGGTTCTAAAATCCTGTAGGCCTGAAGTTTCTGAAATATAGCTGTGACATTCAGGGAGCACCTGATTTCCAACAACTGTCAATCTCTCCCCTCCCAGCCCCAGCCAGAATCATAAAAAAGATAATGTATGTCCAAATACATTTTGGAATACCAACATTTATCTTATTGTTTTTATGAGTTCCCAAAGCTTTGTTGACTTTTGTTTCACCAAACCCTTTATTTCCCAAACTAAGGTGGAAATCCAGATAAATTATGTGGTTGGAATAATGCAAATGTTCTTCCGCTCTCCCAAAATTTGCATTTCTTCAGTGGCAAATAAAAATGAGGTGCAGGCTTACTTGGTTTCCCTCCAGGCTCATCTTGAGAAATTTCTCTCGAGCAGTGGTGACACTCTTGCCTTCCTTCCTGGGCAGCCTCGGGGCCCAGCAAAATCCCAGGGGAGATGGAAGAACAGACCCATCACAGAAATAGCTGGAGAGTAGGAGGAGACAGCCAGGCAATGGGGCTACCATGTCAGGCTGCAGGAAGAGAAGTCCTGTAAGAAAACGAAATGAAATGAAGCCAGGATACCATGATACACAGAAGGGAAGGTGATTGGGAGCATAGAGGGCTAGTTAAGGAGACTCAAGACTCTTCTGGCTGTGGGTACAGAAACAAGAAGCCGGTGGCCTCTGGATTCAGGGCCGATAACCAGTGGGACACAGGCCAAATGTTCCTTATTTGAAATGTTGGGAACCAAAAACGTATTTCAGACTTTGAATTTTTTTTTTCAGATTTCAAAATATTTTCAAATACCTAGTGAGGCATTTGATATTTGAAAGATCAAATTTAGGATGGGTCCCAAGTTGAAATACAAACTTTATTTATGTCTCACACACATCTTATGTCCATAGACTGAAGGTAGCAGTATACAATATTTTTAGTGTGCCTGCGATTTGATCACACCCATCACCTGAGACATTATGGTTGTGAGACGTCATGTCGGCAGCACTCGGAATTTATCAAATTTTTGGAGCACTTTAGCTTTGAGATCTTTAGATTAGGAATGTTCAACCTTTGAGTCGGGGAAGATCGCAAAAGGGGGCTGGGGAAGAAGACAGACAGCTGACACTCAATAAGCACATTGGGAGGGTGTCCGCTTTGCTCAGTGTGTCCCCAGATCTGGTGTTTTGTTGCAGAGACGCTCAATGCAGATTTATTCAAAGGTCAGACTTGCATGTGTCAATCAGAGTAGGAAAATCTGGGTAGAACATGAGAGATGACTGGGGGATAAAGAGCGTGTGGTTCTGAAAGCATCTTCTTTGCCAAAGACTGTTTTGTTGCAATATTTCATTTAGGTAAATAATACTGTCATTTGGAGAAACGCCATCTTGAACTCATTAATTGTCCTTTAGATAAAGATCCAAATGCTCTTATCTAGATGGAGATTTTTTTTTAAATCTTTTTGTGTTGCTGTAGAATAAAGGAATAGGCTAGCTGGGTGTGATGGTGCACGCCTGTAATCCCGGTACTTGGGAGGATGAGATAGGAGGATCACAGGCTCAAAGCCAGCCTCAGCAATTTAGTGAGACCCTGTTCCCAAATACAAAATAAGATAGGGATGGAGGTGTAGCTTGAAGGTAGAATGCCCCTGTGTTCAATGCTCAACGAGAGAGAGAGAGAGAGAGAGAGAGAGAGAGAGAGAGAGAGGAGAGAGAGAGAGAGAGAGAGAAAAGAAGGAAAGAAGGGAGGGAGGGAGGAGAGAGAGAGGGAAAGAGAAAGAAAGAAAGAAGAAAGAAAGAAGAGAGAAAGAAAGAATGAAGGAAAGAAAGAAAGAAAGAAAGAAAGAAAGAACAGAAGTAGGTTGGCAAAGAGTTAGATGTGTGGCAGTGGCAAATGCCTGTAATTCTCATTCTTGGGAGGCTGAGACAGGAGGATCAAAGGTTCAAGACCAGCCTCAGCGAGACCCTGTTTCAAAATAAAAAATGTGAAAAGGGATGGGAGGTCTGGCTCAGAGGTAGAATACCCCTGGGTTCAATTCCTAGTACCAGAAAAAATAAAATAAAAAGGTGTGAAGACAGAGGAGCTAACAGGACACCCATCATGTGGGTCAAGTTTAACAGGACGCCCATTATGTGGGTCAAGTTTTTTAGGGAATTTAGCACCAGAGAGCTTTTTTGGCTGAAAACACCCTGTTGGTCCTAATGAGTATGATTATTTTGCCAAGATTACTGAACCTGATTCCTTTCCTGTGCAGCAAACTCTTCTCAAATTGTTAGACTGTATGGAGCTAAAGACACTTTTGCTCCTGGGTATGAGTTTTTCCTTTGTTAATAGAATCTAGGCATGTTTGGGGAGGAAAAAAAAGTCAAAATGGAAATACCAGGAAATGGTATCCTGGAAGAGAAAAGAACTTGGGTATTTTTATTTTATTTTTATTTTTTTTATTTTTTTTTGCGGGTCTGGGGATGGAACCCAGGGGCATTTGTCCTCTGAGCTACACCCCCTGCCCTATTTTTCATTCTTTAAGAACTTGGGTACTTTTAAGTGAATTAAAGAACAATTTCTCCTTCTTGTATTTGTACATCACACGAGAATTACTTTCCATTTCTTTTTTTCATTGGTGCATCCTAATCACAATAGCCGTGATTCACTGAGGCAGCTCACACAGGCACATAACACAATTCAGTTAATTTAATCCCCCAATCTCTCCCCTCCCCCACCCTCCTTTCTCTATTTACTGGCCTCCTTTCTATTTCTGTAATATCCCTATTTCCTTCCTTTTTCTCTTTGGCTTTGATATAGGAGAAAAAACACATGACCTTTGCTTCTCTGAGCTCATTTCACTCCACTTCATGTTCTCCAGTTCCATCCTAGAGGGTTACTTTTCTCTGGAAGCAAGTGTTTGGAGAGATGTGCTCATAGACACGGAGGCGCCATGCATCTAATACCCTGCCGTCTTACTCAGGACAGCAGCATGGTAGGTATTCTGCTTGCTCACCCCATCTTCACCCCATCTGAATGCCAGGGAGGGAGGGAGCAAATCTCACCAGCGTTCTGCAACAAGACCAAGCCACACGGTCCTCAGGACGTGCTCGCCGGGCGGGGAGTCACCGTGAGTCACGGTGCAGCTGTACCCGGAGGACTTGGGTCGTACGTGTGTTTTTTCCACAGGACCACATTGGGGTTTGGCTCAGAGATCTGGGGAAGAGGCCGCAAATCCCCAAACTGTCACATCTCCACTTGGCGAGTTGGCCAAGGACCGGGAAGCGCAGATGACCAGGAGGACGGTGGGTTTGAAGCCAACCTCAGCCACTTACGGAGACCCTGTCTCAAATAAAAGTAAATAAATAAAGAGGGTGGGAAGGTAGCCAAGTGGTAGAGCACCCTGGGGTTCAGTACTGGGGAAGGAAGGAAGGAAAGAAGGAAGGAAGGAAGGAAGGAAGGAAGGAAGGAAGGAAGGAAGGAAGGAAAAAAGGAAGGAAGGAAGGAAGGAAGGAAGGAAGGAAGGAAGGAAGGAAGGAAGGAAAAATGAAAAGACTGGGTTTGTGAGGTAGCAGTAGAGTGCTTGCCTAAGTGCATGAAGCCCTGGGTTTTATCCCTAACAGTGTAATAGAAGGAGGAGGAGGGAGGAAGAGGAGGAAGAATAATGCTGTCAGGGTTACTGATCCCAGTTGTTCATCACTTACAATAACATACTTCCAGTAAAGGACGAGACGTAAGAACGATGCCGCTGTCGTTCATACTGTGAGATCTCGGCACACACAGTCAGGGATGGGACGCCATCGCCCGTGACACTGAGGACGAGATGAAGACTTGAGACCTGCTGGATGTGGCCTGTGAATCAAGGGGCTAGAAACCAAGCCAGAAGGCGCGGCAGCTCTGCAGAAAGCTGGAGCCTGGCACTCATAGCGCAGACGAGTGGCCCCGGGCTGGCCTCTCTCTGGAGTGGCCCCGGCTGGCCTGTCTTCACATACTGACTTTAGCAGCCTGTAGACAGCAAAGGAAATATATTGCCCAATTTGGTGCCAAGTAAGTTTTGAGTTTCCTAAGTAGGTCTTAATCTCAGTGCAAAGAGGCTGAAATTCTAAGTGTAACACTCACGCGATCACACGCATATACTCACGTTCCAGCACCAAAAACGAAAAACAGAAGACATCCATCACCCAGGGCCTCAGCACGGCCCTCCTGAACACTGCTCACTCCCTTTAAAACCATGGACTGAGCCCAGCACGGCGGTGCACGCCTGTAAGCCCAGACACTCGGGAGGCGGAGGCAGGAGGATCACAAGTTCTAGGCTAGCCTTTGCAGCTTTTAGCAAGAACTTGTCTCAGAATAAATACTGGGGTGGGGAAGGAGGAGGCTTGATGAAAGAATCAGTTCAAACAATCCTTTTTTTTTTTTTTTCAGTATTGGGGACAAAACCCAGGGGCATTCTACCTCCAAGTGACACCCCCAGCCCTAATTTTTATTATTTATTTTGAAACAGGGTCTCACTGAATTGCAAAGGGCCTCACTAAGAAGCTGAGGCTGGCCAGGAACCGCGATCCTCCTGTCTCAGCCTCCTGAATACTGGGATTACAACGTGCGCCACCACGCCCAGTTCAAACAATCCTATGTACATTCACAAAGTTATCGGTACCGAGTGTGTGTGTGTGTGTGTGTGTGTGTGTGTGTGTGTGTGTGTTAAACCCAGAGGCATTCTACCTCCAAGCTATACTCCCAGCCTTTTTAACTTTTGTGTGCTGAAACAGCGTCTCACTCAGTTGAGAGTCTTGCTAAGTTGCTGAGACTGGTATTGAACCTGTGATCCTCCTGTCTCAGCCTCTACTAATTTCAGTATTATGAATGGGGGACGGAACGGGGACAGGGCAAGGTCTGTTCCATGCACAGATAAAACTGTATTTAAAATAAATAAATAAATGAATATTAAAAGAGCTCAGGGTGTGACTCAGTGGTAGGGTACCTCTGTTTTCAGTCCCCAATACCAGATACACACACATGCACACACACACACACACACACACACACACACACACACACACACAATAAATAAATAAAACACAATCCAAACAAATAAACAAACCACAGACTTGTTTAGCGAGTAGAATGGAATCACATCACACTCATCCTTCCATATCTGACTTCTTCCATGCAACAAAACAGTGTTATTTGTAATACACCGAGAGCTGGAAACAACCCAAATTCTCAGTAAGAGAAATAATGAGTAATCAGCTCTGATCTTTTCATACCATGGGATACAACCTAGCAACCGAAATGAATGGCCTGTTGCTACACGCAGCTGTGTACGTGCATTTCACAAACACAACGCCGAGGGAAAGAAGCCAGACCCAGGCACATCCGATTCAAACACAGTCGCAAAGCCAGCTATGATGGTGCACGCTACCAGTACCTGGGAGGCTGAGACAGGAGGGTCGCAGGTTCGCGGCCAGCCTCAGCCACTTAGTGAGGCCCTCAGCAACTTAGTGAGACCCTGTTTCAAAATAAAGAATAAAGCCAGGTGTGGTGACGCACGCTTGTAATCCCCGCGCTTGGGAGGCAGAGACAGGAGGATCCGCTCAGGTTCTAAGCCAGCCTCGCTGGCTTAAGAGACCTGTTTCCAAATTAAAAAAAAAAAAAAATATATATATATATATATATATATATATATATATATATGAGAGAGAGAGAGAGAGAGAGAGAGAGAGAGAGAGAGAGAGAGAGAGAATAGGTCTGGAAGTGTAGCCTGGGGGTAGAAGGGCTTCCAGGAACCCCAGTACCACTGAAAGAAAGAAAGAAAGAAAGAAAGAAAGAAAGAAAGAAAGAAAGAAAGAAAGAAAGAAAGACAAAATAAGGCAGTGGGTAGTATAGCTGAGAGAGAAAATATCCTCTGGGTTCAATCCCCAGTATCACAAAATGCACACACACACACACACACACACACATACACACACACACACACACACACACACACACAAAGCTCTGGGGCTGGATGTCAGTTAGGGCTGGGTTAGCGCCAGAGTTAAAGCCAGTATAGGTACTAGAGATAAGGTTATTAATTTTCCTGGCTACTAGGAGGGTGGACATTTTTTCATATAGTTATTGACTGTCTGCCTAACTTCTTTTGTGAAATGTCCATCTCTCTTGCCTAGTTTTCTGTTGAGCTGTGTATGTTTCTATGTTTTGCTTATTGGTGTGTGTGTGTGTGTGTGTGTGTTACTAGGAATTGCACCCAGGGGCATTCAACCTCTGAGCTACACTCTCAGTTGTTGATTTTTTATTTGGAACAGTCTCACTAAGTTGCTGAGGCTGGCCTTGAGCCTGCGGTCCTTCTCTCGCAGCCTGGGAGTCCTGGGATGCCGGGTGTGTGCCGCGATGCCCAGCTTGATTTGTTCTTTCTGTGGTCTGGATGCTGTCTTCTCACTGTATCTCTCTGGTTATACGTGGTGCAGGTATCTTTTCACCTTTCATCTTGCCTTCTCTGTCTTAACAGTGTCTCCAAAGATCAAGATCTACTTTACATACCAAACCCCCATTTAAATTGTGCATTTCAAGCCAGGCGTGATGGCACACACTCATAATCCCAGTACTTGGGAGGCAGAGACAGGAGGATCTCAGGTTCCAGGACAGGCTTGGCAAGTAGTAAGATTCTCATCAACCTAGTGAGACCCCGTTTCCAAATAAGAAATAAAATCAGGCTAGGAGTGTAGCTCAAAGGTAGCATGCCTTTGGTTTCCATCCCCCGTGCCACACACACACACAATTAATAGTAATAAAAAGTGTGCATTCCAGTGTTTTTTGGTATGGTCACAGAATAGTGCTTCGTCGCCATTATTTCTAGAATATTTTCATAACTCCAAAAAGAAACATCATTTTGTTTAGCTCTCATTTCTCATTCCTTCTTCCTTCTTTCCCTGGAAACCATGAATTTAATTTTTGTCTCCATGGATTTTTCTCTTCTGGACACTTTAAATAGATCAACTCATACCATACATACGTCACCTTCTGTGATAGCTCCTATCGCCATCAGTGTTTTCAGGCTCCATCCATGTTGCAGCATGTGTCAGAGCTCTCTCCTTTCTACAACTGAGTATCCACCGTGTGGAGAGAACACGCCCCATGCACTCATCGGCTGAGGGCAACTTGAGTTTGCTCCACTCTTCAGCTACTGTGAGTAATGGTGGAGGTTGAACCCAGAGGCATTCTAACTTTGAGCCACCTCCCCAGCACTACTTTATTTTTTATTTATTTATTATTATTTTTTTTGGTGGTACTGGGGTTCCTGGAAGCCCTTCTACCTCCAGGCTACACTCCCAGACCTATTTTTACATTTTTATTTGGAAACAGGGTCTCCTAAGCCAGCGCGCGCGGCTGGCTTCGAACCTGCGTGATCCTCCCGTCTCTGCTTCCCAAGTGCGGGGATTACAAGCATGCGCCACCACGCCCGGCGCTACTTTATTTTTTATTTGGAAATAGGCCATCACGAAGTTGCTGGGGCTGACCCCAAACCTGTGATCTTCCTGTCTCAGCCTCCCAAGTACTGAGATGACGGGCATTCACTACCGCCATATCCAACTAAAAGAAGTTTTTAATTTCAACCAAGTCCAATGAGTCTATTTTTTCCTGTGGTTACTTTGTATGTTGATGTCATATCTAAGGAATCATCGCCTCATCCAAAGCCATAACGTTTTGCATCCATGTTTTGTTATAATAGTTTTATAGTTTTAGCACTAGCGTTTGCTCCATTCTGAGTTAATTTTTGGGCATGGTGTAAGGCAAGGTCCTAGTTTCATTTCTTGCATGTGAATAGCCAGTCACCCAGCACTATTTGTCAGGAAGTCTGTCCTTTTCCACCGCTGAACTGTCTCGGCACCTTTGTCAAAAAGAATCAATTAGCCATAAGTGCAATGTCTTGTTTATGGACTCTGAATTTTATTTCACTGATACATGTAGCTCTCCTTATCCCGAGACTTCAAAGTCTTAATTGCGGTAGCTTTATAGTAAGTTTAAAAATCAGGAAGTACAAGTTGTCCAATTTTGTTCTTTTTCAGGGTTATTCTGATTATTCTGAATCCCTTGAATCATAAAATTCTACAAAAATTTTAAAATCAGCTTTTCAATTCCTAAAAAAAAAAAAAAAAGCTTTCAGGACTTTGAGAGGGAAGGGGTTGACTCTGTTGCTCATTTGGGGACATAGGCCGTCTTGATAATATTAAATGTTCCAGTTCATGAACATAGGATGTCTTTCCATTTCTTTAGATCTTCTTTAGTTTTTTTTTTCAACATAATTTTGTAGTTTTCATCATACAGGTCTTGCACCTTAGATTTATTCATAAACACGTTATTTCCCGTGACACTATTATAAATGGAATTTTCTTAATTTCATATTCAGACTCATCATTGCTAGCACACAGAAGCACAACTGATTTTTATATACTGATCTTGTATCCTGCAATGTCGCTTAGCCACTTATTCTAGGAGGTTTCTTTGGTATGGATTGCTTAACATTTTCTACCTGTGAGATCACGTCTTTGCAAATAGAGATAACCTTACTTTTTTCCTTTCAAATCTGAATACCTTTTATTTCACTTTCTTGCCTAACGGTCCTGGCCAGAGATTTCAAAAGAAGATTAAATAGAAATAGTGAGAGGGGACATCCTTCCCCTGATCCTGATCTTTGCACAATCTTTAGTGTTCTGCTATTTCATCACGCAATCTTTCCCATTAAATATTTTCCTTGTAGGATTTCTAAAGCTGCTATTTATCAAGCGAAGGATATTCCCCTTTATTTCTACTTTACTGAGTGTTTTTCTCACTCAGCAAAAGAGCGAAAGCGTGGTAGATTTTCTCACATGATTTTTCCTTCATCTATTGACATAATTGTGTTTTTAATCTTTTGTTCTATTACTACACTGCATCACATTGATTAATTTTTTATGTCGAGCCGGCTAATTGTGTTTTGATGAGCAGAGATTCTTGATCTTAGTATAGGTCCATTTATCAATGTTTTACTAAGATTTTTGGTTTTGTGTCCTGTATAAGAAAATCTTTGTCTCTCTTCAGATCTTGAAAGTGTTACCCTGTTATCTTTATATGCTTTGTTGATTTACCTTTCCCAGCTAGCTCTGTATCCATCTGGAATTAATCTCTGTGCAAAGTGTTTGTAGAGGTCAGCATGACCCTTGTCCACATTGGTTTCCGATTGGCTCAAGCACCTTTATTGAAAAGCTCATCCTTTCTTGTGTGTGTACTTCTAGACTTCCAGTGCTGTTCTGTTGGACATTTGTAACCTTGTTCCAATACTCTATTTTCTTAATGATTGAGCCTCATAGTAAGTCCTGATATCTGCAGTGTTAATATCTCTTATTTTGCCGGGCGTGGTGGCGCACGCTTGTAATCCCCACGCTCGGGAGGCAGAGGCAGGAGGCTCGTGCTGGCTTAAGAGACCCTGTTTCCAAATAAAAAGTATATAAAAAAATAGGTCTGGGAGTGTAACCTGGAGGTAGAAGGGTTTCCAGGAACACCAGTACCACAAAAAAAAAAAAAAAATCTCTTATTTTGTTCTTTTCCTTCAAGATAATCATGGCTACCTTTGTATTTATTTCTGTATAAATTTTACAATTGACTTATAAACCCTCCTGGAATTTTTATTGGGATTGCATTGATTCTATAGACCCAATATTGGGAATAAATAATATTTTTTTATTATTATAAAGAGGGTTTTTTGAGATTTTTTCTTTATGTAATTTTACTTAATATGTAAAGATAAAATTAAAATACTAATACTAGCTAACGCTTTTAATAGTTAATTTACACTGGATATATGAGTTGCGTTTTTCAGGAACATTACCTTACTTCATTATAAAAATTAACATTTAAAATATACCAAAATTGCCGGGCGTGGTGGCGCACGCTTGTAATCCCCGCGCTTGGGAGGCAGAGACAGGAGGATCGCGCAGGTTCGAAACCAGCCGCGCGCGCTGGCTTAGGAGACCCTGTTTCCAAATAAAAATGTAAAAATAGGTCTGGGAGTGTAGCCCGGAGATAGAAGGGCTTCCAGGAACCCCAGTACCACCAAAAAAAAAAAAAAAAAAAAAAAAAATATATATATATATATATATATATATATATATATATATACCAAAATTTACAAGATATCCATGAAGAAAATGATAACATCTTGTTACAGTGTATAAGAAGAATATTTGAACTAGTGGCCAGGCACAGTATGTCCTTGGATGGGAGAATTAATAATCATAAGAGGTAATGACTTCCAACAAAATATGTACCTGAAATTAATATCAATCAGAATACCAATAGTATTTTCCTGAAGCAGCACAAAAAGTATTTCACATTTGTACTGAAAAAATTCTAAACATTTTAGAACTGACAACAGAAATCTTTGTGAAAGAATAGTGACGTAGGGCTGCCTTAGCCGATATTAAGACTTTCTACAAAACTAATATTTTTAAAAATTGTATGCCTTTGGTTCATAAGTAAGCATACAGACTAGAAGACCAAAAAGGAAAAAAATTAATCTGAATATATATTCAAATTTAATGCATGAGCAAGATGGCATCTCGGTTTAGCAGGAAGAAGATGGTCTACTTAATTAATTCTATTACCATAATTGGTTATTGATTTGGAAAACATCAACCATGAATAAAAATAATTACGAATGAATTAGCTCTAAATGAAAAACATAAAAAGTAATAGGTTAATTTAGAGGAAAAAAATGCATAACTTCAACACTGGGAAGGGTTCTTATGCAATACAGGAAATCCAGAATCATAGGACAAGTTTGACCATAAAAATTGTAAATACAAACACAGGCTGGGAAAAATATTTGCTCTTGCAACCAATAAGCAAAAAGGACTTAAATCACCAGAAACACGAGCGACAGCTATGACTGAGCCATGCAAAGATGAAAAAATGAACGCAGCCAAAAAATGCTTTTAAACGTTGGGGCGCAGCACACTGTCTGGAACCATACCTCTTTGGCATGTGTTCATCTGTAAAATGCTGCCCTTTACAAAAGGAATTTGTAACGCCAAAGGAAAACTATTAGTCTCAGAAAGAGAGCCACTCAGAGAATAATTATCTGTATAAGAAGATAACATTTATTTATTATACAATTGGTCCCTTTGCCCTCCCGCCACCTCTGCCCCTAAGACCCCATTCCTCTGCCCAGCTCAGGAGTAATCTGGACCTTCAAGTCCCATATTTTGTTCAACTCTCGTACGTAGGCACACGGTTAAAATGGGTTTTCTCCTGTCAATCCGTCTACTGTGGGTTTATTTCATGGATCTATTCCTGAAACTTCAGAAGGTAGAAAGTTTTCATTCCTCTACAAAAAGACCCCCAGACGGCTCAGTTAGAAAATTATTGCTGATGGCAAAAGGATGACACTTC
The DNA here is from genome assembly GCF_963383645.1 of Muscardinus avellanarius. NCBI lineage: Eukaryota > Metazoa > Chordata > Mammalia > Rodentia > Gliridae > Muscardinus > Muscardinus avellanarius. The sequence goes on along the minus strand of NC_137788.1, from coordinate 158,629,848 downwards.
TCACGGGTCATATCGGCAAGATTTAAAATGCTTGAGAGCACGCAGTGCTTGCGAAGGTGTGGAAGAAACAGCACCTCTTGCATTCGAGCGAGAGGGTGGATTACTACCCTCTGGATGAAGGAAGCTGGACGGTCACTTTGGTTAAACTGTCAAAGATATGTACCATTTAACCCAGGATAATCCCAGCATTCAGGAGGCTGAGACAGAAGGATCGCGGTTCACGGACAGCCTCAGCTACTTAGTGAGGCCCTTTGCAGCTCAGTGAGACCTGCTTCAAAATAAAGAATGAAAAACTAAATGGGCAGGGGGTGTAGCTCGGAGGTCAAATGCCTCTGGGTTCCATTCCCAGACCCCCTCCCCCCAAAAAAAATCCAAATTTAAGGCTGGGTGAGGTGGTGCATGCTGGTAATCCCAGTACTTGGGAGGCTGAGATGTGAGAATCACAGGTTTGTGGTCAGCCTCAGCTCCTTAGTGAGACCCTCTGCAATTTAGTGAGACCCTGTTTCAAAATAAAAAATGAAAAATAGAGCTGAGGGAGTAGCGTGGAGGTAGAATGCCTCTGGATTCAATCTCCAGTACCTTTTTTGGTGGCACTGGGGTTCCTGGAAGCCCTTCTACCTCTGGGCTACACTCCCAGACCTATTTTTACATTTTTATATGGAAACAGGGTCTCCTAAGCCAGCGCACGCGGCTGGCTTCGAACCTGCGCGATCCTCCTGTCTCCGCCTCCCAAGTGCGGGGATTACAAGCGTGCCCACCACGCCCGGCTAAAAAAAGCCAGTTTTAAGAAAGAAGGAAAGGACGCCTCTGTATATGAAATATTTCTTATGATGCATATCGTCAGACCTCTGTTCAGGCTGCTCTCTGCTCAAAAGCCAATACTCAAGAGAGTTGCTATAAAGACAATCATGTTTACCCAAGGGCTGGCTTCCCGAGAAAACAGAGGAGCTGTCATCTCCAGTGCCCAAAGGACTTCTACAGGGGAAAGGAGAGGGAGGAACAGACAGAGAGGCGGGTGCTGGGCACAGCCTCATCGCCAGCCCACGTGTCTCCTGTCTTCCTTCTCTGGCTGGGAGGTTGAGCCCAATTCCACCTCCTGGGGCTAGTTCCTGTAGTTCTTCAGACAGACCTACTACTTTCCGGCAAGTTAAATCTCACAATCGTTCACACGTTTTGTGTTATTTTGACGCACAGAACTACGGGCAGATGTTACACATTCTCATCTTCTCTGAAGGTGGCCAGATGTTCTGGATTCTGTAACTCTGAAGAAAGGCTGCTTAGTAGTTCACATATTAATCACTTAGGTGTGGCTTCTGTTTAGAGTTTAGAATGTCAGGCAAAGGGAGGGGACGGAGCCCCGTAAAGGGCCACTTCCAGGGGAGCGGCTACTGTTCCGGCGTGATATGTACCAACTGCAGGAACTTTTCTAGACCTTTTATTTCATGAGCTCACAAGTCCAGCTGCCCAGTGGAACCGACTGGGGAGTTTTTAAAATGGTGCTATCTGGGCCCCTCTCCCAGAGACATATGACTTAATTGGTGAGGGGGTGTAGCCTGGACATCAGAGTTTTATAAGCTCCCTGAGAGATTATAACGCAGAGCAGAGTCTGTGAACTACTGGTGTCCAGAACATGGGTCTGAAGCCCAGTTTTGGAACAGTTTGGCATAGGACCCAGGAAGCTGTTTTTGCAATTATCCTGTTAGCCACTAGAGGGAGTACTATCTACATGATAGCATTAGGACACGGTTTTTGTCTGTGTGTGTGTGTGTGTGTGTGTGTGTGTGTGTGTGTGTGTGTGTGTGTGTGTGTGTAGAAGTACAAAAACAGGCTGGGGGGGGGGGAAAAAACCTAAAGATTCAACACAGCAGATATATGACCAGGTATCCCGCTCGGCTTGGCCTCCCGGCATCATATGGTCGTAGACATCTTTTTTAAGTTCTGGAAAGGAAACATCACACCTTTTAAATTTGGCTTTCTCTCAAGTCAAAGGGAGTCACCATTTCTTCATCTCTCCCTGCCGCTTGTCTCTTCTTACATATGAATACGGAAAGTCATCCGTAGGAGAAAGGCCACCGTCTCTGTTGTTTGACAAGTGCCATATGGAATAAGACATTTTGGAAATCTCTTAATTATTATTAGGGGGGGGCTAGGGAGGGAACCCAGGGGCATTCTACCTCTGAGCTATACCCCCAACCCTATTTTACTTTTTATTTTGAAACAAGGTCTCACTAAGTTGTTGAGACTGGCCTCAAACTTGCAATCCTCCTATCTCAGCCTCCCAAGTACTGGGATTACAGACCTATGCCATCGTGCCCGGCTAAAACCGCTTAATTCAAAGCACACAGTTGACCACGTAGTACATGACTGGAGGGCAGTATTTACTTGTGTGTTTATTATTCTTTAAAGCTTTGGGAATGGAACAGGGGTTTGCCCTGGCTAGTGTTGAGTGCTCTACCACTGTTCTCCACTCCAGCCCCAGGAGGGCGAGACTGAAGCCCTGTTTATAAATTCAGAGGGGTCAGGAGAAAACTGTGAAATTAAGGATCCTATTGCCCTAGCACACACGAGTGTCATTTTTCCAGAAAACAGGTACCTTTGGGCTTCGTTTTTCTCCCTTTGATCTCAAAATAAACACCGGCCTCCACATTCCTCAGCCATGCACTGTGGGTTCATTAAAGAGCCATATGTGAATTTCCCGTAAAGCTTAACTTGTAATGATGACGGGCAACGTCAAGAAACATAATCCAAACTCGGCGTGGTGTCGCACACCTGTAATCCTAGTATGTGGGGGGGATGAGACAGGAGAATTGTAGGTTCCACACCAACCTCAGCAATTTAGTGAGATTATCAGCAACCTAAAAGTCCCTGTTTCAAAAAAGGGGGCTGGGGTGTAGCTAGGAAGTAGAATGCCTCTGGGTTCAATCCCTACTACCATAAGACAAAGAGAGAGAGAAAGAAGAAGGAATTTCAGCCGGGCTGGGTGGCACATGCCTGTAATCCCAGTACTTGGGGAGCTGAGTCAGGAGCATTAAAGGTTCAAGGTCAGCCTCAGCAATTTAGTAAGACTCTGGACAACCTAGCAAGACCCTGTTTCAAAACAAAAACTAAAAAGGAGCTGGGGGCATAGCTCAGAGGTAAAATGTTTCTGGGTTCAATCCCCACTACCAAAAAATAAATATAAAAATAAAAACAAAAATTAAGAGAGAGTGAATTTAGGGACACTTTTTGCCATAAAACAAGTTTTAAATCCACATGTAGAAGCCAGGTGTAGTGGCGCATGCTTGTAATCCCAGCACTTGGGAGGCTGAGACAGGAGGATCACACAGGTTCGAAGCCAGCCTCAGCTACTTAGTGAGGCTCTCAGCAACTTAGTGAGACCCTGTTTCCAAATAAAGTATAAAAATAGGTCTGGGAGTATAGCCCGGAGGTAGAAATTCCCTGGGTTCCATCCCCAGTACTACACACACGCGCACGCGTGCGCACACACACACACACACACACAACAAAATACATGTAAATACTGTGTCAGTGTTTCTACTATTTGGACTTTTCCCATTGAAATTTATAAATAATATTTCTAGTGAATGCATGACCTATATGTTTCTAAGAACAAAGGACTCCAGTTCTACAGGAAAGAGGCCATGGCTGTATCCCAGAGCCAGGAAGGAATGCAAAGGGCTTGAGATTTCTTTCGTAGTTATTTACCCACAAAATAATCTGTGAACTCCAAGGCCCCATGGAACATCTTGCAAAGAATCTGTTCCAAAGTCTCTCTGAGTCTGGATTCTCTAGAGACGCAGGACCAATGGGATGTATAGAACCCGTTTATTATAAGCAGCTGGCTCTTGGGATTATGAGCCAGAAAACAAGTACCTTTGGGCTTCATTTTTCTGCCGAGTGAGCAAGCTAGAGACTTTTTTTTTTTTTTTTTTTTGGTGGTACTGGGGGTGGAACCCAGAGGCTTTCTACCTCCGGGCTATACTCCCAGACCTTTTTCATATTTTATTTGGAAACAGGGTCTCACTGAGTTGCTGAGAGCCTCACTGAGTAGCTGAGGCTGGCTTCGAACCCATGTGATCCTCCTGTCTCAGCCTCCCAAGCACAGGGATGACAAGCGTGCGCCACCACGCCCGGCAACTAGAGACATTTTAAGTGAGCCAATGGACAAGTGGCTCCGCTCACAGTTTGAAGACTAAGACCCGGGAAGGTCCAGTCCAGTCCAATTCTAAGGGCAGGAGATGACTGATCGCTGATGAATCCTCCCCTGGCACAGGGTCTGTGCTCTCTTAAGGCCTTCAACTGACTGGATGGAAATCCAATCGTTTTTCAACATGTGATCTACAGAATTATAGTTCCACGGAATGTTGAGAAAGGCAATTTAGTATGTTTACAAGTTCCAATGTCAAATAATTTTGGGAAATCTTGGGTAAAATAGTTAAAATGTTTGTCCTGCAGTCCTTCCCAGAGCCTTCAGTATGCTGATGTGATTTGTGGTTGTCCAGGACGAGATGAAGCCTTTAGAAAGGCTTCCAGACTTAACACCTGGGTACAGTGATGCACACCTGTGATTCTAGTACTTGGAAGGCTGACTGAAGGATCACAGGTTCAAGGACAGCCTGGAAAATTTGGTGAGACTCCCAGAAACCTAGTGAGAACCTATTTTGAAATTTTAAAAAATGAAATAGGGCTGAGGGTATAGGTCAGAGTTAGAACGCCCCTGGGTTCAACCTCCAGTGCGAGAGAGAGAGAGAGAGAGAGAGAGAGAGAGAGAGAGAGAGAGGGAGAGAGAGAGCTTACTTAACATCTCATTTGGCATTTATCCCTTCTCCAAATCCTAGTAAGTCCTTCAGAGTACTTTATAAAGTGCTTCAGGGCAGAGCTTGTGTTTTGTCTGAGTTTGGACCCCAGCCTCCAGCTCACACCTGCAAAACAAAGAGGTTCCGTAAATAAGTGCAGGTCCGTGGAATGAAACGATGGTCCATGAGCGACTCCGCAGTGGAGTTATGGCAAAGCCGTAAACATACATCCTGCTAACACTAGCCCGCGCCCACCGCAGGGGCTTCCCGGCCCGCTCGCAGAGGCCCCGGAAATGCAAAGTTGATTTTGAGGACTTTGAGGTAGAACCTCGACTCTCGCCATTCTAGCAGCTGCTATGGCGAGAACGGCTGCATTCCCTCTTCCAGGTGACAGGGATGCTGCTGTGCGCTGCGTCCCTCGCTCCTCCCTAGCGCCAGCTCCTGCACTTTTAGCTGAGGCTGTCTCTCCCTGCGCAGGGGGTGGGGGGGCTCCGCTGTGCCCTGGGAGCACAGTCCTTGTATGGAGGAACATTAGGAGTCCTCTGGAGAGGGGGTAAGGGAGACCACACCGGTAAGTTGATGATACACCAACTCCCCATCCCTGTCTCCTTCCCGAGTGCCTTGCCAGTGTCCCCCAACAGCACATATACTACCTGGTACAGGATATGGAGTCCTGGGGGACCCATAGGAATACTGTCTCGACTAGTTACAAGACCTTTAGAACCCTAGATATTTCCCTTAAATTATCTCTTGGGGTTCTCCAAAGGAACCCTCCCTTCACCTGCAGTCCATTTATCAGTCACCCCTCTGAGAGCCCCCACCTGCCACTCATTTGATGTTAAGCAGAGCTTTGTTGCACCTGGGACTGGGCCAGGTGTGGGGTCTGAGGCCTGCCTTCATGCCAATCACGTTATTGCACTAACCAACCTAAGGAAATATGTCTGTGGGCTGGGGATGAAGCCAGGGCCTCACATATGTTAAGCCCCAGCCCCAGCCCACAAGAATCATCTTTAGTAAGTGATAAAAAGGAGAACTCTGGGGGTCAGAGAGTGTAACCCAGGCAAGGTGGGAGAGAGGCTGCGGGCAGCAACTGAGCTTCCTGCTTCGGTAGACCCACAGGAAGCAGTAGGCATGGAGAGGGGGTGGGGAAAGGACCAGGCAGAGGGAACAGCACCCTCAAAGCTTCCCTGAAGCCACCGGTCGCGTTGAAAGAGCTGGAGACAAGGTAATACCCTCTCACCTAAAGAAAGAAAGAAAAATGCTCTTCCTAACTCCAAACTTTTTTTCTCTGGGTCTCAAACCACTCTGCTTGTGGCCGGAGGCCCCTGGATGTCTGTCTTGCGATTCACCCTCTCTACTTAGGTAGATAGTTCACCAGCCACGCCTTCTGCGTGGTCATGTGACTTGCTTTGGCCAATGAGCTTTGAGCAGGCGATGTCCCTTCCGGGTGGGGGGGAAGCCTCAAGGAGCCTGGGTCGAATGCTCACAATGCCTGTGTTCTTTCCTTCGGCCATGACAGCTGGAAGAGCTCCAGATGGGTCCGCTCTGTCCATCTAGGACCACAGTGTCACATCAGCTGGCCCTCAGCAGTCATGTGGCAAGAGCAAGAGATACACCTTTGTGGTCTGCAGCCAGTGAGACCCGGAGGTTGCTACTGTAGCATGGATGAGCCCATCCTGGTTTAAAACAAAAGAAAACAAAACAAAAAAACTAGTACAGCCAGGATGGTGGAGCCCATTCCGATGAACCTGTGGACCGCCTCAGGAAAACAGCGCATGCGCAGGAAACGCAGCGGCTGCCTGTACCATCTCTGGGTGCACTTGAGGACTTGCGTTTCTAATCCTGGCTCTGCCACTTCCTGTTGGAGCGATGTTGGACAAGAGATGGGAGCTCTTTCTACCTCTGGTTTTCTCCCTCCACAAAACAGCGCTCCTTGGTTTCACCACATATTCTTGTGAGAATTAACAGAAGTGAATTCACGTAAGGAGCTTGGAAGACCGCCAGGCAGAGTGAGTGCTCACTAAATATTAGCTTTGTTATTAGTATTTCTTCAAAAGCAAGCAATAGGTGGACGCCACAGGTGGTCCAGATCCCTCCTTAGGAAAAATATTTCCTAGAGAAATCTCCCGGCATCTGCCTCCAGAAGCAGCCTATCATATCCAGGGATTCATTCATACTCAAACATCCTCGAGGGGCCAGTGAGCAACGTGGATGCATTTAGCTCTCATTTGTTTTCCGTGTTTCTTAGAGTCCCGAGCACAAAGAAAGCAGGCTGTTCTCCAGTAAAAATAATGGCGCAGACCAAGCGATAGAAGCCCGCTGGTACTGAGCTGCAGCCACAGGGTGCTTTGGGGAGGGCTCAGGACGTGTCCATCCAAGGGGCGGCTGGGTGCCCACAACTGCAGTGGGGTGATGCTGGCTGTTGGGGGCAGAGGGCTGGGTGTGTTTTAAGAAGTAGGGGGTTTTGGCCTGGAGATGTTGGTGCACACCTGCAATGCCAGTACTTGGGAGCTGGAGACAGGAAGATCGCAGGTTCGAGGCCAGCCTCAGCAACTTAATAAGACCCTGTTTCAAAATTTTAAAAAATAGTAAAATGGCTAGGATGTTGTTCAGAGGTAAAACACCTTTGGGTTCAATATCCAGTACCAAAAAAAAGAAAAACTTAGGAAATCCTGACTAAAGTGTGAACTCTTTTTCTTTTATCATGACCTTCCTCCTCCTCCTCCTCCTCCTCCTCCTCCTCCTCCTCCTCCTCCTCCTCCTCCCTCTTTCCTCTCTCTCTTAGTGGTGGTGGTGGTGGTGGTAATGGGGTCTAAACTCAGGGCTGTTTTACCACTGAGCTAAGCCCCCAGCTGTTTTGGTTTTGTGTGGTACAGGGGATTGAAATCAGGTGCATTCTACCTCTAAGCTATACCGCCCCCAGCTCTGTTTTTGTTTGTTTGTTTGTTTTGTCTTGTTTTGTTTTTAATTTGGAAACGGGGTCTCACTAAGTTGAGGGCTTCACTAAGTTCTTGAGGCTGGCCAAGAACCTGCAATCCTCCTGTCTCAGCCTCCCAAGTGCGAGGATGTACACCACCAGGGCACCCTGCTAGAACTCCTTTCTTTCAAAGATGGTGTTTAGGCCAAACCGATTATGTCAGAAGTTTTGAACACCACTTGTGGTTTACATCCTCTGTTGTCAGGACCCTGTATTTGAGATGTTCAGTCATCTGCATCGTTAAGTATCTGGGGAGTCATAATGCTTTGCATTTAAATGTCCCCCTAGTCCTCGCAGAAACAGGGTAGCAAAGTAGCCCTTATGTTGGAAGCAGGGCTTGGTTGCTAAGGAGGGGTCCCTGGGTGTTTGGCCTTGGGGATTATGTATTGGTTCCCCCTCCACCATCTGTCTGTCTGTCTGCCTCTCTCTCCTTCCAGCTGATACAGGAGGATCATAGATTTGAGGCCAGCCTCAGGAACTTAGTGAGACTCTGTTTCAAAGTAAAAAATAAAATAGGGCTGGAGTATAGCTGAGTGGTAGAGCGCCCCAAATTCAATCCCAGTGCCACAAAAAATGATTTAACAATAGGATCTGAATAGACGTGTGTGCGCGTGTGTGCGCGTGTGTGTGCAAGGCTCGTTCTGCTTCTACGTCTACTCTTCGCCCCTCTTCCTGAGCAGCACCAGTTTGGGGGTTTAAAAAATTATTTTTTAACCGGCACCTAATCATCGTGCAATTTATGGAATGTAATTTGATGACTCAGCCCAGGTACATTGATCAAGCCGGGGTCATTAGCACATCTGCTAGCGCCTACATCTATCACTTCTTCACGGTGGGTGAGAGCGTCCAAAACCTCTCTTCTAACTGCTTTGCAATACGCCGTGCGTGTGTTACTGCTAACTAGTCACCTTGCTGCCGATGGATACCACAACGTGTTCCTCCCATTTAACTAGCTTTGTGCCCACTGACCAACCTCTCCCACTTTGGGGGCCTTTGGCTGCGGCCCTGGGGCCAGGCTGCCACCCATCTGTTGGAGTGGGTCCTGCTCCTGGTCCGGGGCTGGCCAGGGAGCGGCGGCTGTGCGCCGGCCCTGTGCCGTGTCGGGTCTCAGTGCAGGGTCCCTCTCAGCCTCCGCCTTGTCCCCCACATGATGGTGCAAGGTCCAAGTCCAGATGCGTAGGAGATGCCCCACACCCCCTTTTCTCTGTTGCCTGGCTCTGGGGAGCCCATGGCTTCATACCAGCCAGAGCAGAATGGCAACACCCTTCAAAACCATCACCCGTGGCTCCAGCCGACACCAGGCGGACGGCTGTGAAGATTTGGCTGATTCCGTGGGTGGCATAATAGCGTATTCGCAGCGCCATGTGCCGTGCAATCCATGGCCGTTCCTTGGTCCCAGTGATCTCTCTAAGGGAGTGGCCGTGTTGTGCAGCTGTGCTACACCTTGGGATCACATACACGAATATCGCGACTGTCTGATAGCACAGGATGGATGGATGAAGGGTGTGGTTTAAGACATCTCCCGCGGTGGCGCATTCATCCTTCCCAGGGGCTGTCGCGGCTTCTCACTGCCATTTGTCTTCCCCTGTGGTCTAATCCCCACCCCATCCCCGACCCTTGTCTAATTTTTCACACGTGGCCTGAGCGCATCACCACACCCGAACATAAGTGAGCCATTGCGTTGTTTGTGGTTCTGGAGATCAAACCTCAAAGCATTCTACCTCTGAGCTACACCCCCGGCCCTATTTTATTTTACTTACTGACTTTATTTATTTACTTGTTTTTGAAACAGGATCTCACTAAGTTGCTGAGGCTCACCTCCAACCTGCCACCCTCCTGTCTCAGCCTCCCAACGACTGGGATTCCAGGCTTGTGCCGCCCCACCTGGCCAAATCAGTTCTCAATACTATGGAAGGGTAGAAGGGAAGGCGCCTTTGCTGGGTAATTAAACGTGGGCAGCTTAACATTCTGAAACAATAACAACAACAGCCCTTTTTAGAGATTGATTTTCTGGAAACACACTCATTAATATTAGAAGACGTCGGCTGCTACTTTTAAAAGATGGAGCTTTGCAAGTGTGTCTGTAACTAGCCCAGGACAAGTGGATTTATTTCAGCTGGATCCGTAGCAGCAGAGAGGGAAGCACTTGGTCTTCCTTCAGCCTTTGCAGCAGGGACCTCAGGGATAATTCTTGCTTCTGGGGCAGCTTTGAACATGGCAAGTCCTTAAGGAGGGGCTTGTCACCGAGGCTGGAGGAGCACTCTCTCTCTTGCTGTGTGTGTGTGTGTGTGTGTGTGTGTGTGTGTGTGTGTGTCCTGTAGGTAAGCATTGGAGAAAACACCACCAGCTCTCAGCCCAGGATGAGATATGGCTGTGTCTTTAATTTCTATTACTCTCCAGAAAACCCCGGCCTTAAGCTTTCAGAATCGGGTGGATTGGGAGTGGGCAATGGGCAGTGGGGTGATGAATGGGGTTTGTCCACGTGGCTGCCAACCCCTGGTGACCTGCGGCAGAGACGTGGGCCTCAGCCCACGGGGTCGCGTGGCCAGTGGCTCCGGGTGACTTTCCTTCCTTAGACCAGGGAGTTCCTGCTCTCCAGATCTCCCAAGCATCTGCTTGTGACAACACAATAATACCAAGACTGCCACTCAGCACACCGGCCAAGCCCGTTCTAACTCCGTCACACGCTGCTCTGACAGGCTGATGCCGGCAGCTTCTAAGTTGTTCAGTATCTAGGATGTCACCCCTGCTCACCGGCGTAGAAGAGGAGAGTGGGTCTCGGTCATTTCTATGCACAAGCTCACAGTACTCTTGTCATGTGAGGCTCTCATAAAGCCCATTTTAAAAGTTAAGGTAAAAGTCATCTAACATCAAACTGATGAACTACTGTTGTTTTTTAAAACTAAACCCAGTGGCTCATTAATCCATCTTCACAGATGAGGAAACTGAGACTGGAGTTGTAGCCCTGAGGTCATCTGGTCAGTTGGCTGGAGGCAGGACCCTTGTGATTCTCAGATGTAGAATATTCCCTGGAGAGGGCTGTAGTCTCATCAGTAGATAAATCCATTATAATGAATTTACTTGGTGGTGACCTAGGCCAGTGAGGTACAGCTGGAGATGGGTCCCCGGGGATGTGGCCTTAGGGATTACGTTTCTGTCTTTGAATCCCCTTGCTGGTTGGCTCTCTTGCTTCCGGTCTCCATCATGAGAGCGGGGCCCATATCCTCTCTTTCTCTCTCCCTCCAGAGGCCATGCCCTGAGCTCTGTCAACCCAGCCTCACCTGGATTGAACCTGAACTCTCCAAAAACTGTGAGTAAATAAATCTTCCGTCCTCTCTCTGTGTGGCCAGTTGTTTTGGATTATGACAGTGAGAACATTGATCAAGGCAGCTCTCCTCCAGCAGGCAAGCGTAGGGCTGGCGCACTCAACATTGTATCTCCAGAGCCGGGGTAGCGTAGGTGCTCGGTAAAATCTGCTCACTGCATGAGTGTTCGAGGAAGGTCCATGAACCTACACTACTCCTTGCACAGCAATGCCTGCTCAGGGTCCTTTCTGGTTTCTTGGGTTTTGCTTCCTCCTCTGATTCCTGGTAAGCCAACCCCTGACTCACAGCAAAACAGACTGGCAGGAGAGTACTATGGTTTGGATCTAAAGTTCCCCCACGCCGGTGTGGTGGCCAACGCTTGTAATCCCAGAGCTTGGGAGGCCGGGACGGAGGATCGCACTGGTTTGAAGCCAGCCTCAGCTACTTAGGCTCTCAGCAACTTCGTGTGACCCTGTTTCCAAATAAAATATCAAATAGGTCTGGGAATATAGCCCGGAGGTAGAAAGCCCCTGGGTTTCATTCCCAGTACCACACACAAAAAAATAAAAAAAAGTAAAGTGTCCCCCAAAGTCTCATGTGTCTCCAGTGCAGCAATGTCGAGAGGTGGGCTTTGGGAATGCCATTGAGCCCTGAAGGCTCCAACCCCATCACTGGGTTAATCCGCGGATGGCTGAATGAACTCCTGGGAGGTGGGACGTAGCTGGAGGAAGCAGGTTGTTGGGGGGGTCCTGGGAGGGCTTTTCTCCTCTCCGGCCCCCTCCTCTCCCTCTCTCTGCTTCCCAACTGCCATGACCGAGCAGCTTTTCTCTACAATGCCTTCCCGCCGTGATGAAGCCAGATGCCCATGGACTGAACCTCTGAATCACGAGCCAAAAAAAGTCATTTCTTTTTTATGCTGTCTTTGTACACGTGCCACCATGCCTGACTTGTCTATTCTTTTTAAAAATGAACTCCCATAGACAAAAATGCCTCTAAATCCTAAGTATACGGTTTAGCAAATTATCATCAGGCCAAGCCCCCTGCCCTTGCCACTCAGTTGGTAAGTCCTCAGCGGAGGCCCTGATGCAAATGTGGGCTGTATGTGGAAGAGGGGAAACCAGTCACGTGACTCTGGAAACCTGAGACCCACTTGAGGGTATGGAAGAGTTGGGTCACTGGGTATCAGAGAAGATTTGTAAGAAGCGTGTCTTTGGAGACACCTGAGCTGAGAGAGAGAATGGCCCTTCTGCTGCAGTGTGGATCTGAAATGTCCCCCAAAGGCCCAGGGCTCAGTCCTCAGCCTGTGGTGCCATTGGGAGGTGGTGGAACCTTTAAGAGGTGGAGCCTGGTGGGAGGAGGTTAGGTCATTGGGGGTGTGGCCTGAAGAGGGCAGTAGAATCTCCGCCTCTTTCCTTCGCTCATTCTTGCTGCTGTGATGAGCTGATTCACCAGAGGCCCAAGAGTAACAGAGGCAACGGAGCACAGACCAGACCTCCGAACCTGGAGCCAAGATACGTCCTTCCTCCTTTATTCAATTCTTTATCTTATTTTATTTTTGTGGTATTGGAGGTTGAACCCAGGGGCCTTCTGCCTCTGAGCTACACTCCCCAGCCCTATTTTATGTTTTATTTTGATGCAGGTTCTCACTAAGTCACAGAGGGCCTTGCTAACTTGCTGAGGCTGGCCGCAAACCTATGATCCAGCTGTCTCAGCCGCCCAAGTCCTGGGATTACAAGTGTGCGCCACCACGCTGGCTTCCTTTCTCCTTTAGAGTTGTTTATCTCAGGTGTCTGTCACAGGGATGGAACAGATACCCGTGCCAACACACCCACTCAAGAGGAGAGGGGCTGCCTCCCTCAGACAGAAGAGGCTTCAGTGTGACCACACAGAGATCTTAATGTGTCTCTTGCTGTCAAAGTGACCCAGGGGATTGGTATCTGACCAACGCTCAGAAAATCCTGAGGACCAGGAGGGGCTACTGCACTGGGTCCACCTACACACCCACAGTTTCTTTGGGACAGAACATGCGTGACCATTTCCCATGGACTAGGTCTGGCTGAATTGGGCAGTAGGACCCCAACAGAAGTGGAGTGGACTGCCAAAATCAGGGCTGCAGCCTGGCTCGGTGGGGCATAAGTATAATCCTAGTACTTGGGAGGCTGAGACAGGAGGATCACAGATTGGAGACCAGCCTCAGGAACTTATCCATAGCCTCAGCAGCTTAGTGAGACCTTGTTTCAAAATAATAAATTAAAAAGGGCTGGGGGTATGTGGCTCAGAGGTGGAATGCTCCCAGGGTTCAGTCCTCAACACCCAAATAAATGAATAAAAAATAGGGGCTGTGCCTGTTTGGGAAAACATACTGGTCCTAGCCAGGCATGGTGGCGCACACTTGTAATCCCCACGCTTGGGAGGTAGAGACAGGAGGATCGCGCAGGTTCGAAGCCAGCCATGTGGGCTGGCTTAGGAGACCCTGTTTCCAAATAAAAATATAAAATAGGTCTGAGAGTGTAACCCAGAGGTAGAAGGGTTTCCAGGAACCCCAGTACCACGAAAGAAAGAAAGAAAGAGAAAACATACTGGTCTTTTTATAAGATATACATTAAAGCAGCTCTGGAAGCCCCTTTTCAGATCCGGAGAGGAGGCAGCCCCTTGTGACGAGGCTGTCAGTCAGGAAGAATCTTCCGGGCTCCTTTGTGCCTCCCCTATGGCCCCTTGCAGCAGTAGAGAAGGTGCCAACACCAGGCCAGTACACGGTGGTTCCTTCTTGGGGGTACCAGGGATTGCATCCAGGGTTCTACCTCTGAGCTTCACCCCCCCCCCAGCCCTTTTTATTTTTTATTTTGAAACAGCTTCTTACTAAGTGGCTGGGGATCTGGCTACTTTGCTGAGGCTGGTCTCGAACCTGCGATTCTCCTGTCTCTGCCTCCCACGTACGGGGACTACAGGCCTATGTCATAGAGCCTGGCTCCGAGTTAGCTCTTCTAATGATAGATCACTGCTAGACGACCCCACTGGGATCTGAACCAGGCACGCTGGTGCCGAGGTGCTGGTGCTTACAAAGCCGTCCCGACCCGCCCATCTGCGGCGTCTTTGAGGGCACCGCGCTGCGTGGCCACATTTTGGAAAGAAGGGACCCTGGGGCTTCCAGGGAGGCGTTAAAGAAACCAAAGGACACTGCGATCACACTGCCTAAACTTATATGTCCACCCCCTGCCAGCTTCCTCCTATGGAGAAAGGGATGTCGTAATGCTGATACCGTGCGGCAGGGCTGCGGTGCAGGCTGCCCGAGACAAGGCTCGTGAGAGTTGTGACATGCTACACACGCGTGAGGACTTGATTTATTTATTTATTTATTTATTTATTTATTTATTTATTTTTGTGGTACTGGGATGGAACCCAGGGGCATTGTATCTTCAAGCTACACCCCCAGCCCTATTTCCTAGTCTTGATTTATTTATTTAGTTTTTCTGGTACTGGGGGTGGCACCCAGGGGATTGTCTACCTCCAGACTATACTCCCAGACCTATTTTTGTGCTTTATTTGGAAACAAGGTCTCACTAAGTTGCTGAGAGCCTCACTCAGTAGCTGAGGCTGGCTTCGAACCCGTGCGATCCTCCTGTTTCAGCCTCCCAAGCGCGGGGATTACAAGCATGCGCCACCACGCCCGGCTCTTTTTATTTTTTGAAACAGGGTCTCACTAAGATGCTGACGGTCTCACTTAAGTTGCTAAGGCTGGCCTTAAACCTGGGTTCCTCCTGTCTCGGCCTCCTAAGTACTGGGGTTATGGGCGTGTGCCTCCACACCTGGGTATGAACTCAGTTTAAACACTGCTTGGTACATGTTGGAGGCTCTCGGGTACACCACGGCAGTGCATCATTACTGCCACTCTCCTTGCCCTTCGGCTGGAGACCTGGCAGGAGGGAATGTCCCTGGAGAGGCTTGGGGGCTTAGGGGCTTCATGAATAACTCCTGGGCTGGCTCTTCCTTCTGGAAAGCTGTTAACGTCTGTGGCAGGGATGCTGTCTGAGATCTGAAGGGTACAGACTCAGCCTGTCTACCCCCTGGTACCCCCGTGTCCCTCTTAGACCCCGTCCTTTACTGTCCCTGGGGTATAATCTGTGAAAGCCCACAGTAACCGGTAGCAGAAGTGGCTCATTGGCCTGTGGGTGCCCTGCCACGTGTCCTGCATCTCTCTGAGATGTCAACACATGTTGCTTTTCTTCAGAGGGGGGCTACCTGTCACGCACCCCACTTCTTTTTCAGCATCCTCCTGGCCGTGGAAATCTCAGCCTCCAGGACACACACTGAGGGATGCCGGAGCGCCAGCACCAATTTTTAAATTCCTAGGAATCTCTGGCGCTGGCCGGCAGATTGGAGCATGGGTCACGGTGGCTATGTTTTTAGCCCGGCAGTTGGTAAATGAGACAGCTCGGGGCTTTTCTGACTGGCGAGCCCCTGGTTGAAAGACCACTCTAGCATACCACCAGGCACACGGCTTGGGTGTGGCCAGTAGATCCCACTGGAAGCCTGGACTCTCAGACCCAGGGACAAAGCAGCCATGTTTCCTGCAGGGCCGCGGGGCATCATGGGAGAGCAGGCTGCTGTTAGCCAGAGCCAGTTCCTGCAGGGGTGGGAGGGAATCACATAGATGTTTGATCATTGGGGAGACAGAGGCTCCTAAGCAATGGGAAGAAACTTAAAAACAAACAAACAAACAAAAAAACAACTGTGTGTGTAGTCGGGCTTGGTGGCGCACGCTTGTAATCCCAGCACTTGGGAGGCTGAGACAAGAGAATCCGGGTTCGCAGACAGCCTCGGCTACTTAGTGAGGCCCTTTGCAACTCAGCGAGACCCGGTTCCAAAATAAAGAATAAAAAATAGGGCTGGGGGTGTAGCTCAGAGGTAGAGTGCTTCTGGGTCCCATAAAAAAAAAAAAGATTTGTGTGTGTGTAAATATATGCACACAGACACCATGCATTTGCACTGGTG
This sequence comes from Muscardinus avellanarius, assembly GCF_963383645.1. Lineage (NCBI taxonomy): Eukaryota > Metazoa > Chordata > Mammalia > Rodentia > Gliridae > Muscardinus > Muscardinus avellanarius. The sequence goes on along the minus strand of NC_137788.1, from coordinate 158,613,778 downwards.
CACTGTAGCCTCACACCGTACTGTGGTTGTGAGTAAGAGGGACACGCCCCCCTTCCCTTACTGTCCCCTTCACCCACTCTCCCTCCCTGGGCCCCTCCATTGTTCCCTGGGGTCTCTCCTTCATGACCTAAAGTCTTGTTTTGATTTTTCAAGAGGAAGGGCTGTTGGGGGACAGAGCGGCCTGGGCTCATTTACGTAGCACCTACCGTGTGCTGGACATGGTGTAGGCACCAGAAGAGGACCGACAGGTGTGTCTGCCGCAGAAGGCAGACTTCACGCAGCTAAGGAGACCACGCATCCTTCCGTGGACCATCCCATGACCACCGGGTCCCACCCGCCAATAACTCCGGGAATTGTCCAGCCCAGTGCGGTGGTGGCTCACGCCTTTAATGCCAGGTACCTGGGGGGCTGAGACAGGAAGCTCGCAGGCTAAAGCCAGCCTCAGCCATGTAGAGAGGCTCTCGGCAACGCAGTGAAAGCCTGTTTCACAAGAAAATAGGGCTGAAGCCAGGCGTGGTGGCACACGCTTGTAATCCCCGCGCTTGGGAGGCGGAGACAGGAGGATCGCGCAGGTTCAAAGCCAGCCACGCTGGCGTAAGAGACCCTGTTTCAAAAATATAAAATAGGTCTGGGAGTGTAGCCCGGAGGTAGAAGGGCTTCCAGGAACTCCAGTACCACCAAAAAAAAAAAAAAAAAGAAAGAAAGAAAAAGAAAATAGGGCTGAGAGGGTAGCTCAGAGGTAGAAGCCTGTGGGTTCAATCTCTAGTAACACACACGCGCATGTGATACCATACACTGAAGCAAGCAGGACAATCCATGCCTCCCTTCCTGAGTTGCCAGCTTAGGGGCACCACCAGGGGAGCTCAGTGGCTGTCTCCTCGACCCCCACCCCGCCCCGCAAGCTCCCGCTTGTAAGGCGTGTGGGGAGCCGGTAGTCTGCAACTCTTGGGGATCAGGGAAGGTTCCGTGATGAGGGTGGGATTTGCACACAGCCTCGACAGCACTTAGCAAAAGGAGTCACCCATACCGAAGACCAGCCTGTAAGCCAGCCACTCCAAAGCCTCCCACCCGAAGGGGTGTTGACTCTGCCGACTCTGCCGCCAGCCAGCTCTGCCAGGAGCCCCTTGGCCGGCCCTGGGATGGGATCCAGTTATGTGCGGTTTTGTATGGCCAGCTGTATGACTCCCTGCCAATTATTCCCAATCTACATCAGCACTTAAGCGGCCGGAGAATATTCCATTATATGGATATACTCTAAATTAATCAAATCCCCATTGATAACCCTTTAGCGTTTCAGTCAAGGGTACAGGCTCTGGAGTCCCACAGTTGGAACATAAATCCTGGCTCTGCCATTCCTTGGCTGGGCCACGGTGAGTAGAAATGTGTCTGAGTGCAGGTTCCTTGTCTATAAAACAGAGGCATTAATAATACCCATGGCAGGGATGGCAGGGGTGAATAATTGTAAACCATTTAGAACGGTGTCCAGAGCATAGTAAATGCTCAATTAAGTCTTACTGAAACAGGTGGGGTTGTGATCATATATAATGTATGTAATGTGTAAACATATATAATGTATATAGTATGCCTCTGTATAGAATGTGTATCCCGGTGCACCCTTCTCAGGACCTTGTTAAAAAAATATTCCTGCAAGTGGAATAAAATAGTTAAAAGGCAAACAGAACTTAAAAATCCTGATAATAGCCAGGCGTGGTGGCTAACGCTTCTAATCCCCGGGCTTGGGAGGTGGAGACAGGAGGATGGTGCAGGTTTGAAGCCAGCCCCCCTGGCTTAAGAGACACTGTTTCCAAATTAAAATTATATAATAAGTGTCTGGGAGTGTAGCCCAGAGGTAGAAGGGTTCCCAGGCACCCCAGTACCACCAAAAAAAAAAAAAAAAAAAAAAAATCCTGATGACATCCCATCGCCCCTGAGGAATGTACCACGTGTTGGTGAGCAGGAAGTTTCTGGGTTTGCAGATAGGGACGGCCATCGCCTTGGGGGACCCTCCGGCGTCCTCCACAAACCAGCCAGCGAGGTTCCTGGCTTGCCCGACCCTCTGGGTGGCATCCTGGAATGCCCAGCAAGAGGGACACCACGGCCAGCAGAGTCAGACTGCCTCGCTTTGATTTCTAGGACAGAGCAAAAGTCGAGGCCATGTTAGAGAAAATATAGGTCAGATCTCGGTTTCTGTGGTTACCATGGTTACCACACCCTGTCAACCGCGGTGGCCCCCGCTCTGGGGTGAGGCCTGGGCTCGGAGACCAGGGGCCTGGCTCCCCTCGCGCTGCGCCCCCAGCGCCTGCCGGTTGTGCTGCGCCAGGGGCCTGGCGGGCAGGGAGGGGGCGGCCGCAGGGACGACGTGGTGGGTTGTTTTGCAGACCGTCAGCCTCGTTCCGGATCCTCCTTTCCACGCCCCTTGGCCTGCCCGCCACAGGCCCGGCACGCACAGGGAAGAGCCCCCTTATTTGGTGCTGGAGAGAGAGGGGAAAGGTTATCCTCGGATGCCTGTGGCGTTGGCTCATCCGCCCGCAGGGCTGGCGCGCACCCGGCCGCAGTTCCGTCTCCCGCCGGGAGGTGGCGCCGCCGGGCAGCCCCGCCGAGGCCTCAGCTGGTAAACAGCCGGGCAGGTTCCGGAGGGCCCCGCAAGGCGGAGGGGGGCGCGGCAGCGCAGGGCCTGGTGCATGGGACGGCCGAGCTCCCCAGACTGGAAAATCGGCTTGAGGGTGTGACTTTGCCTGGTGAATTTCATGTGACCCGTTTGAGAGTGCGCGGTGGAGGCGAGAATCCGTTTTTAAGTCGGCCCTGAGGTTGGGTGCAAGTTCCTGGCAGTGCGTGGGTGCTTGGGAGCCGCTTGGCGCTTTGCTTTCCTGGGTTTACCCCCCCCCCCCTTCCTTCCCTTTCTGCCCCTCTCTTGCTCCACCGAGCGTCTGTCTTCCTCCTCCCGGGCTTTTCCAGCCTCGCAGGTGAGCCCTGGGGGTGTGGAGAGCAAGCCACCTGCCTCCCTGTGGCCCCTGGAGGATGGATAGGCAGGTCTCTGAACACAAGCACCTAGCCGGCCCTGTGTGACCTGTGCAGGCCCTCTCACTGTGCCAGCAAGGTAGGAATGCTCACAGCCGGCGTGGGGGTGCCTGGTTGTAATCCCAGCATTTGGGAGGCTGAGACAGGAGGATTGTGGTTGGTGGCCAGCCTCAGCTACTCAGGCCCTTTGCGACTCAGTGAGAACTGGTTTCAAAATAAAGAATAAAAAAGGGGGGCTGGGGGTGTAGCTCAGAGGTAGAATGCCCCTGGCTTCCATCCCCAGTACCAAAAAAAAAAAAAAAAAAAAAAAAAAAAAATCACCATTTAATCTGTCGCCCAGAAAGGCTGAGTCGCTCAGGCAGTATGTGTCAGGGCTGAGATTTGAAACCAGACATTTCCAAGAGCTAAGGTTGGTTTCCTGATTCACATGACCTCTCCCTTGACTCCTTCAAATAAAACTCATATATATCATTCTCCAAAGACCTTAAAAAAAAAAAAAAAGAACCAACTGGTTGGGATTCCTCAGCAGAACGCAGTACAACAGGTGAACCCGCTTCCGGCAGGTGCGGCAAGAGCCAGGGAATACTAGCCTCTACTTCCACCTCCTCCCGGGCTCTGAGGTAGCATCCTGACAGGTATTTGCCCCTCTTCTGAGGGCTCCAAAGAGGGGCCTGACAGTCATGGAAGCTGCTGCTAACTCCTACTTATTTGTTTATTGTAGTGCTGGAGATGGGACCTAGGGGGCATTCTACCTGTGAGCTACACCCTCAGCCCTATTTTATTTCTTTTTTATTTTCAAACAGGGTCTCACTAAGTTATGGAAAACCTCACTTAAGTTATAGAGGCTGTCCTTGAACCTGTGATCCTCCTGTCTCAGCCTCTCAAGTACTGGGATTATGCCTGGCTTTTTGCTAAATCCTTATAACCATGCCTGGCTCGTGTCTAACTCTATGTGTGAGTTTTTTTTTTTTTTTTTTTTTTTTTTTTTTGGTACTAGGGGTTGAACCCGGGGACATTCGATCACTGAGCTACATCCCCAGTCTTTTATAGTTTTGTTTTTGTTTTTGAGACGGGGTCCCACTGTGCTGCCCGTCACCTGCTCTGAACTGCAGTCCTCTGAGCCACTGCCTTCTGCCGTTACTAACTCTTGCTTTTCTCTTCGGCAAAGTGCAGGCATCCCTTTTGTCTGCCAGTGGCATCTCCCGCGCTCCTCCACCCCTTCCCGTTGTTCTTCTGCCTCCCAAGGAGGGTACCAGTAATTTTCACCCAGGAGCCCCGCTTCCTTGTTTGGCTATCTGGAAAGAAATTAATTTCCCGAGTCGCACAATTATAGACAACTTCTGAAAGGGTTCCTGGAGTGACAGTTTTATGCTTACCTTACACGTGAAGCCATACTCTGTTTCTCTTTTTAGAATTGGAAGTTTATGTGAATCAAATTAAATGCAAGAAATACGGGTTTTCTCTTTTTTATGAAGCGTTTTAAAAAGCTGCTCCTACCCTTTGTGGGGGGAGAAGGGGTTCCAGATTTCCAAGAATTTACTGCCAGATGCATAGGATACTTAGCTTCATACATAGTATACTTAACTCTATACATAGACATATAATATACTTAGCTTGATACACAGTCTACTTAGCTCCATACATAGTTATATAGTATACTTAGCTCCATGTACAGATAAACAGTTTAATTAGATGCAGACATAGATACATAGTATACTTAGTTCTTTACATAGACACACAGTATATTTAGCTCAATACATAGACACATAATATATTTAGTTTGATAAACAGTATACATAGCTCAGATATACTAGATACATTGTCTGCTTAGCTCCCTATATAGATACACAGTATACTTCACTCCATGCATAGAGGCTTAGTGTTTCTGGGTAAGGCGAGGATATCTTATAGATCATTTTCCTACACATTGTTTTATTGGTTACAATGGCTTCCACTGATAGGATCCAGTTAATTCACTCTAGTGAAGACATCCATTCAGAGCAGAGGCCCTTTCTACTTACTGACCCTCTGTCCTGCACTTGAATGCGACTTCACAGGAGGACAGGCTAACCCTCTTTGGTAATTCCTCTGTTATTCCAAGGACCCAGAAAAAGCCAGCTTTCTGCCCCATCTGGGTTTGCTGATCCCAGGGCACCATCTCCATCCTAGAGCCAGGAAGAGTCCCTGGTGTTATGGTGGTACAGAAAAACTGTACTGGAGTGAGATATAGCTGCGGATTCTTGTTCTTAGCTATCTTGGAAAAGAATAGCCAGACTTTTTTTTTTCTGTAAGCTTAAGCAATTTTATTATTACAAAGGTAGAAAAATAGGACAGAACTTATAAAGCACTATACCAGAGGGGTGTGGTGGAGCTACTTGAAAATAAGTTACTGACGTTTTTGGATACAGAACAGTTTTTATAAGAAATTTTATCTTGCATCTTTGCTTAACCGATCGTCTTTCTGACCCGACTAGATCCGCCCCTTCTCCAGGCAAGCCTTTTGATGTGGGGAGTCACTGTCTTACATCCTGTCTGACCAAAAGTCTTCTTCCTATAGGTGTAAACTCAAACCTTTAGGACCCCACAATGTGTTACTTTGATAATCCCTGGAAGTCAGGAATCTCTTGAAGCCTTGTGCCCTCCTCCCCCATCCTAGCCCGTCTGCTAGAAGTTACTTGTCTTTAAAATGCAAAGGCTGCCAGGCGTGGTGGCGCACGCTCGTCATCCCCATGCTTGGGAGGCAGAGACAGGAGGATCACGCAGGTTCGAAGCCAGCCTCGCGCACTGGCTTAGGAGGCCCTGTTTCCAAATAAAAATGTAAAAATAGGTCTGGGAGTGTAGCCCGGAGGTAGAAGGGCTAAGCAAAGGCCCTGGGCAACCTCTCTTTTCTTTCTAATCACCCTCAGGCCCAAGAACTCTGCAGGGTCCTTCCCTGAGTGCCTGCCCACACCCAAGCTCTGACTTTCTAATACCAGTGCTATTTTCAAATACATTTTGAAGCCATTTCCCAACACCGGCACACCTAGTAGGGGTCAGGACCACGTTGGCTTGACCTCCATATTGTCCTCTCCAGGGCCCCCTGCTCTGTGCTTCATTTTGAGCCCCCCCCCCCATAAAGCAGTGCTCAATTCTTGGTCAGGTTCTGCTCAGCCACCTGGGTTCTGCTCTGTGTATGCCTCCGAGCAGGTAGAACCCAGGGGAGGTCACGCCATGCCAGCATCATCTCGAGGAAGGCCTGCTGGGGCGGGGAGCGTGCACCTGGGGGACAGCTACACGGTGAGGCCCGTACTCCTTAAACCCTTGGTGTTCAGCCATCTTGAGGACTTCATGAGTTCCTTAGGCCTGGTGGATGCAGGACCCTGTCTGGCCCTTGGGGAATGCAACAGGGAATACCTCTGGGGTCCTTGGGAAGAATCAATGAAGTATTGTCGGGGCACTCAGGGCCAAGGTCTTGCTAGCAGTATAGTCAGCTACTTTATATAACAGATGTCCATTATATGCTAAGCACTAAGGCCCTTTATATATACACATTTGAATCCTCATGGTTATCTGGGATAGAGGTAAAATTATTGTGCACGGAAGGAATTCAGAATCAGGTTAAAGAAGTTAACTAATGTCCCACAGCTAGTGTGTGGCGGGCTCAGGAAATGTCTGATCAAAAGCCTGTGGCCTTATGATTATGGCAGCTTGGCGGTGGTGGTGGGGAGAACAGTCCTGAGGGATGAACTCAAAAGTCTTCCTGGGAGGGAAGTCGGACCTGGCTCCTCAGTATGAACAAGGTTCTGCTCTCCCAGCGTCTCTGGAATGGCTGTAGAGACAGGGACATAACACTCATCCCACACATAGATACAAGTACCAGCGCATGGTGGCTACCCTGGGGAATCTAGATTATTATCTGCTTAAATCTCCCAGCCCACATGGTGCCTTTTTTAAAAAAACCAAGCTTTTTACGACTCTTTCTGTTTTTGTAAAAGATAGAAGCACAACCCAGACCAGTTTTAACAGAGAAGAAATTCAACTGGCCATTGAGACAAGAGGGGGAAAGGTTCAGCTTCAGGCCTAGCTTAATCCAGGATATTAATGACATTATCTAGACCTGACTATCCTTACCTCAGCTGTGTAGGCTTTATTTCCAGACCTTTTTTTTTTCTTTTTTTCTTTTTTCTTTTTTCCTTCCTCCTCCTTGGCCAGGCCTAAGAAAACTTCAGAGACTTGAGTCCCGAAAGGAAAAATCATGGTCCTCAGTATTAAAAGATGCTGGCAAGCAGAAAAGCCAAGGACTGTCTTATCTCACCTTGCCGATGTAGCAGAATCAATCAGAAGTCAGGGAGAGACAGAACTTTGAAGGTAAATATTTCTGCCACAAAGGGCACTTGCTAGTCAAGCAGGCAGTTAAGGGTTAGCCAGAACCATCCAGTTCAGGTCATGCTAATTTTAAATCATAGAATAAATCCTTGCTCTTCAGAGGACTGAAGGGCTCTAGAAATCCTCAGTGTCCTATGGTGGCAAAATGCTTTCACAACATAGGCATAAGAATAGAAACAGAATAGCTGATAAACTGTAGCAACATAATCTATGCAAACAAGCAGCAGTGTAAAGATATACTTAAATGATATCTAAATTGATGTAAAAATGCAATAGAGCCTTACTTAACTGAAGATCCCTGCAGACCCTTAATAGGCGTCACTGTGCAAACAACTATAAATAAAACATTGCGCGTCCACGCCGAGGGGGGACGTCGGGCTGTTGACCAGGCTGGGTCACACGCTTTGTGATGATTGTGCCCTCACACCCATCTGATGCAGTTCAAGCCGGTGTCTGGGCAAATTGGCAAATTATTAGGTGTCGTGGACCTCCTCTGCTCACTTCTCAGAAGAGTGGAGCTTGAGAATGTTCTCTGGGTGCAGTCTAAAGTGTCACTTTCAGGTCATTAAATGTTCCCTGAGCCGCCGGGCATGGTGGTGCCAGCTTGTAATACCAGCATCAGGAGGCTAAATCCGGAGGATCCTGGTTTGAGGACAGCCTCAGCTACTTAGCAAGGCTTTTTACAACTCAGTGGGACCCTGTTTCAAAAATTAAAAAAAGGCTAAAAGTAGGGCTGGAGGTGTAGCTCAATGCCCCTGGGTTCTATCCCCAGTACCGCAAAAAAAAAAAAAAAAAAAAAAAAGGAAAAGAAAAAGAAAAAGAAAAGTTCTCTGAGCCTAGGGAGAAGCAACTGAGACCCCATGATCAAGAGTACCCCAAGGACAGGGCGGGAAAGCAGGCCAGCATCCCAGATCTTGTCGGGGGCCCTGCACGGAGCCTCCTGCCCATGCCCCGTTCTGCACTGTCCCCTGACCTCAAACTCCTGGGCTCAGAGGATCCTCCTGCCTCAGCCTCCTGAGTAGCTGGGACTACAGGTGCATGCCGCCACATCTGGCCATTCCTCAGGTAGACACTGAGCATCCACCCGGTGGCAGGCAGTCTGTGGATTGTAAGCTGGGGGTGTTGGAGCATGCCTGTAATCCCAGTGCTTGGGAGGCTGAGACAGGAGAATTACAAACTCAAGGCCAGTCTCAGCAACTTAGACCCTCAGCATGACAGCAAGGCTGTTTTTCAAAATAAAATAAAAAATAAAAAAAGCTGGGGGTATAGCTTGGAGGTTAAATGTTGCTGGGTTCAATCCCATCACCCGCCCCCCAAAAAGCAATTGTAAAACATACTATTTTCGCCTGGCATGGTGGCACACGCTTGTAATCCCCGTGCTTGGGAGGCAGAGACAGGAGGATCGTGCTGGTTCGGAGCCAGCCTCTCTGGCTTAAGAGACTGTTTCCACATAAAAATGTTAAAAAAAATAGGTCTGGGAGTGTAACCTGTGGGATTGTATCCCAGAGGTAGAAGGGCTTCCAGGAACCCCAGTACCACCAAAAAAAAAAAAAAAAAAGAGAGACCCTGTTTCCAAATAAAAAGTATAAAATAGGTCTGGGAGTGTAGCCTGGAGGTAGAAGGGCTTCCAGGAACCCCAGTACCACCAAAAACAAAAACAAAAAACAAAAAATATTTTCTCTTTTTTCCCTTTCATTTTCTTTTTCTTTTTAAATTTTTTATTGGTGCACTGTATTCATACATCATAATGGGATAAGAAACTTGTGTAGACATACATGCACACATCGCCCAGTTAGCTCCTACCCAATCCCCACACAATTCCCTCCCCATCCCTCCTTCCCATGCTTGGCTTAGTGGTTGACATCTAATATTATAGCAATTTATCCAAAATTAACAATGATAATCTCACATAACAGATTCATTTGTCTGATATTAAGCTTTTAATCACTTAGAGATAACATTTCATTATTTCTTTTTGCTTTCTTTCTTACCAGAGAATATTTTTTCTTTTTTTTTAAGGTGAAACTATCATACATTTATTTTTTTTCAGACAAAAGTCTATCCTAACATGAAATATGAACTCTAAATGCCCAAAACAATCATGAAAAAGAACAAAGCTAGAAGATGTACATTTTCTGATTTCAAACCTTATAAAGCTACAATAATCGAAACAGTGTAGTACTGCTATAAAGGCAGATATATAAACCAGTAGAGTAATATAAAAAGCCTAGAAATAAATTCTTCCATATAGGGTCAAATTATTTTTGACAAGGTTTCCAAGAACATTTGGTGAAAGAAATAATAATCTTTTCACTAAATATTGTTGAAAAATAATAATTACATGAAAAAGAATAAAATTGGACCCTTACCTAACACCATATTACAAATATTAACTCAAAATAGATAAAAGATCTAAATGTAAATCTTAAGACTATAAACTTTTAGAAGAAAACCTGGGTCCTAAACCTTCACAACATTGAAATTGGCATTGATTTCTTGGATATGATTTCAAGGGCACAGGCAACAAAAGAATAAACAAACAAACTTCATAAAAAATAGAAAAATATTGTACATACAAAGACAATGTAAACAGAATTAAAAGTTGCTGATAGAATGGGATAAAATATTTCCAAATGCTATCTCTGAAGGTATATTAATATTCCAAATAGAAATCCTGAAAATTAGCAACAATAAAAGCAAACAATACAATTTAGAAATAGGTAAAAAACTAAAATAAATAATGAATCTCCAAAGATTTTTATATAACCAATAAACACATGAATATCACTCATCATTATCATAATATAACTAATCATTAAGGAAATACAAATTAAAACTATAGTGAAATACTACTTTACATTTGTTAGGATGGCTGCTTAACATGAATTACCTTGCTCCAGCCCTTTACCTTGAGTTTGTTACTCTCTTTACTTGTAAAGTGTGTTTCTTGTAAGCAGCAAATGGATGGATTCTGTTTTTTAATCCATTTTGCCACTTTATGTCTTTTTATTGGGGGAATTGAGGCCATTTACATTCAGTGTGATTATTGAGAGATAACTTTTAATTCCTAAAAACTTAAGATTTTATTTCTGTTTGAAATACCATTTATTCTTCTTTGCTTAGTTGTCTGCTGGATGGAAAATCTTGTTTCTCTGGTTCTGGTGTGTATTACCAATTTCTTCTTTGTAGTTAATATCTTTGAGTATTTTCTCTAGCTCTAGTTTTGAAGACATAAATTCCTTCAGTTTCTGTTTGTCATGGAAGCTTCTTATTTCCCCATCTAATTTGATAGACAGTTTTGCTGGGTAGGAAATTTTTGGCTGGAAGTTGTTTTCTTTCAGAGTTTGGAATATGTTACTCCAAGCCCTTCTGGCTTTCATGACTTGGTTTGGGAAGTCTGGAGTGATTCTAATTGGTTTGCCTCTGAATGTCACTTGGCCTTTTGTTTTTGTTGCCTTTAAGATTCTCTGCTTGGCTTCTACATTGTTCATTTTGACAATTATGTGGTGTGGAGAACCTTTTCTCTGATCGTGTCTAAAGGGAGTTCTATAATTTTCCCGGACCTGTGTATTGACCTTTTGCTCTATGTTTGGAAATTTTTCTGCTATTATTTCTTTGAAGAGATTATTGATCCCTTTAGTTTCACCTTCTTTTCCCTCCTGTATTCCAATTATTCTTAGGTTAGCTCTCTTAAAATGGGCCCATATTTCTTCAATGTCAGATTCCTGCTGTCTGATATTTTTTCTAAGTTATAAATTATGCATTCGTTTTTGGAGTGATCATCTTCTAGGAGCGAGATTCTATTCTTCATGTGGTCTAATCGATTGTTTATACTTTGAATTGAGGCCTTTACCTCAGTGATTGCATCCTTTATTTCTTTTAAACTCTCTCTAAATTCTTTTTGAAGGTCCTGCATTATTTCTACAGTTATATTCCTGATTTGATCTTCTAGAGATCTCTGAATTTCTGTGTTATCACGTTCTGATAATATGGGGTTGTGGGCATTCATTGCTCCATTGTTGTTCTCCTTTCCCATGATTTCAGAATTTTGTGCCTTCCCTGGGTCACTACAACTTCACTTACGGTGCTCTGTATCTTGAGTCTGTGGTAATCTTAGCCGCCACTACTCCTTTATTGAGTTGTATCACAAAGTCTCAGCCCCAGGAAGTTAATCGAGGCTGTCTGAGACCATGGGGGTGCTGGGCTGGGCATTTTCCCATGGGGAGCTGCGACTAGGGTGTGGTATCTCTGCCACTGCTACTCCTTCACTGGGTTGGACTGCAAAATATCAGACCCAAGGAGATTATCAAAGCTGTGCAAGTCCCTGAGAGTGCAGTACAGAGATTTCTCCTTTAGGGGCCGCAATTTCACTCATGGTTATTGTGCGTGCTGATCAGGAGCTGTCATGGGGCACGGTGAACTCGCCATCGCTGCTGGCAATATGGTGCTGCTGCCACACCCTCGGCCATCAGGCAGGCCTATTTCTTTTCTGGTTTTGAGCTCCTTTCTGAGTTCCTGGAAGGCGTGATGAGCTTGGCCACTGGGAGTTTTAGACATTCTTTGCGCTGAAAGAACTGCGCTGAAAGAAACACCCAAATGATCCATAGCTGCTCACTTCAGCTCATTTACCTTTCCTCCCTGGAGCCTGGTGCTATGAGGGAAGATGGTGCTGGCGCGGCTCTGCTGCTGCATTGCAGGCTTGATTTCTTTTCTGGTCTCTGGATGTTCTTCTAGTCTTTTTTTTCTCTGTCCCTTGTGTTAACACTTTTTATTTCTCTGCTGATAGTGTTTTCTGGCTATGAAAAGCACTGATTTTGTGGCAACAGAGATCGAGTTTTAGCAGGACTTGTAAACGCTGCTTTTCTTAGTCGCCATCTTCCCGGAAGTCCATTTTTTTTTCTTTTCTTCCTTTTTTCTCCTCCTCCTCCTCCTTCTTTGGAAATGAATCTGGGATACTCTATCTCTGAGCTACACTCTCAGCCCTTTTTTTTTTTTTACTTTTATTTTGAAACAGGGTTTCACTAGATTGATAAAAGTTACACTACTTGCTGAGGCTGGCCTCTAACCTGTGACTCTCCTGTCTCAGCCTCTGTTTCATGCATTTACCACTGTAATATTGTCACGTGAAAACCTGGTTCTAGGCAAAATTTACTTGAATATTTGGCTTAACACTTATTCTGCTATAAGGAAATTTTATTTGTTTTTCTTTTTCGATGTCAGGAATTGAACACAGGGGGCATTTTACCTCTGAGAAACACCTTCAACCCTTTTTAAGTTTTTTATTTGGAAACAGGGTCTTGCTACATTGCTAGGGTCTGGCAAGGTTGCTGAAGTTAGCCTTGTACCTGCCATCCTCCTGTCTCAGCCTCCCAAATACTGGATTACAGCCGTGTGCCACCATGGCAGGCTAGAAGGTGGTTTTAAAACATGACTGATTCCAAATGGCAGACAGGCATCGCCAGCCAAAGTTAATGAATCACAGCGTCCCCTTCTCAGTCCCATCCGTCAACTGCAAAACCTTAAATGAGATGCAAGTAATTCTCCATCTTCTTTGATAGTAACTAGTTATTGTTAAATTGATTTAGAAAGCATTGGAATTATATGTCTCTAGTTGTGATAAAATATAACAAATTTACCACCTTACCCACTTCTAACTGTAATGTTTGGTGGGGTTAGGTCTATATACGTTGTTGTACAATCTCCAGAATTTTTTTCTCTTGTAAAAGTGAAACCACGTACCTGCTAAATGAGAATGCAAGCCGGGTATGGTGGTGCTCACTTGTAATCCCCGCACTTGGGAGGCTGAGACAGGAGGATCGCAGGTTCCCAGCCAGCCTCAGCTACTTAGTGAGGCTCTCAGGACTCTTGGTGAGACTCTAAAAATAGGGCTGGGGGTATAAGTCAGAGGTAGAATGAACCTGAGTTCAATCCCCATTAATGCAAAAAATGCAGATTTATATTTTTAATAATTGGGTTCAACACTCAATTATATGTTTCATTTGGAAGATAAAAATTTAGCTTCTAATTTTTTTCTTTTTGGTGGGTCTGGGGATGGAACCCAGAGGCATTTGACCTCTGAGCTACACCCCTGGTCCTATTTTTTATTCTTTATTTTGAAACAAGGTCTCACTGAGTTGTAAAGGGCCTCACTAAGTAGCTGAAGCTGTCTGTGAACCGCAATCCTCTGGTCTCAGCTTCCCGAATGCTGGGATTACAGGCGTGCGCCACCATGCCCACTTTAGCTTCTAATTTTTTAATATACACATAATTTCAAAGAGGATGTAGAGCCGGGATTGGTGGCGCACACCTGTAATCCCAGTACTTGGGAGGCTGAGACAGGAGGATCGCAGCTCCATGGCCAGCCTCAGCTATTTAGTGAGACTCTCTGCAACTTAGTGAGAACCTGTTTCAAAATAAAGAATAAAAAGGCCATGTGTGGTAGCTCACTCTTGTAATCCCAGTGCTTGGGAGGCTGAGACAGGAGGATCTCAGAGGTTTAAAGCCAGCCTCAGCCGCTTAGTGAGGCTCTTGGCAACTTAGTGAAACCCTGTTTCTAAATTAAGTATAATATAGGTTTGGGAGTGTAGCTTGGAGGTAGAAAAGCCCCTGGGTTCCACCCCAGTACCACCTAAATAAATAAATAAATAAAATAAAGAATAAGAAATAGAGCTGGGGATGTAGCTCAGAGGTAGAATCCCCCTGGGTTCACTCTCCAGTACTGCAAATAACAACAACTATAACAACAACAACAACAACAACAACAACAACAACAACAACATAATGAAGTAATGTAGTATGGCCACATTTTTGTAATAAAATCAAAAGCACAACATGTCAGACACATTTAAAAACATCTGTTTCACAATAATCTCTGTAGCACATTTCTTTCCAAAGCAGCTCTTTTCTAATTCAGTTTTCAAAACAGCACCTTTACATGAAGGGACAGATGTAACCTATTTCTTTCTTAAATTTCACCTGTTATGTACCCGTATTGTTGAAAGCCACTTTTCAGCCCTGGGATGACCAGTTCCCAAAGATAACACTTGTCCCCTGCAGTCACTACCTGACCTTGCAACATCACATAAAGATGCACTAGACCTTGAATACCTCATTCTCGTAAAACTCGCCACAGAAATGGCCGCGCGTCTCACTTTGTGCACTTCTGGCTTGCGATTTTCTTATACAGCGCTTTGCTTCTGAATGATGCCATGAACCACCTTCATCCGTAGCATTTGCTCTGAAATCCCTTTTTATTAGAAAATTGCGGTCCCACAGCCATTTGCTGTGGTCACATTTCCATTGTTTTCCCCACAGAACATCATCTTTGCTACAGTCACTGATACTGACATCCTTCTTATAGTAGTTTCCAAACAACCAATTTATTCGTTTTCATCACTGAAACAAAATTTAGCAAATACCACAAACTAATACACATCCGCAGTTGTTGTTTTAACCCACTATACTTCTAACTACACAGCAAATGTCCCATATTAACTGGGTCTTGTGGTGCACACCTGTAATCCCAGGATTTAGGAGGCTGCGACAGAAGGGTCTCAGGTTTGAGGCCAACCTCAGCAATTTAAGGAGATCCTGTTTCAAAACAAAAAATCAAAAGAGGTTGGGAGTATAGCGCCGCCGAAATAGATGCCCTTGAGTTCAACCTCAGCATCCCCTAAAAGGCCCATATTGCATATATTGCATATTTTTCCAATTCTTATATTTTAAAGTTCTTAGTAATAGCTTCTTTCATGAGTGTTTGCTTGCAAATAAATGCATTTCAATTGCCCTTTAATTTTTGTTTTTATTTTGACTATGTAAGAGTCTGCTATTTTTACTTGACAAAAGAACAAATATCTATAAATAATATGTGAATTTTGTCTTTTGTGCCAAGAATCTTAGCAGACATTTCTACACATTTATCATTGCATTTAATGAAATATTTTAAAGTGTGGATTGAATATTTCATTAAAGATTGCTAGAAGCCAAGTACTGGGGAGCTGAGACAGGAGGAACGCAATTCACAGACAGCCTCAGCTACTTGGTGAGGCCCTTTGCAACTTAGTGAGACCCTGTTTCAAAATAAAGAATAAAATATAGGGCTGGGGGGTGTAGCTTGGAGGTAGAATGCCCCTGGGTTCCATCTCTAGTAACACACACACACACACACACACACGATTGCTAGATAAATTTTAGAGGTTAATATCATGGGCTTGATGCAAATTTTTTTCAACATCATTCAAGTACACAAGTCTTGGGTATTCAGCTTAGCTGAGCATGATGACGCATGCCTGTAATCCCAGTACCTGGGAGGCTGAGACAGGAGGATCACAGGTTCAAGACCAGCCTCAGCAACTTAGCAAGATGCTGTTTCAAAATATAAAATAAGTAAAAAGGGCTTGGGTGTAGTTTAGAGGTAGAATGCCCCTGGTTAAGTCCCCCCAAAATGTATTCAGTTCATCAGCTCATTGAATTTTTACCTCTGCATTCACCCATGGAACTAGTACCCAGATCAGGATATGAACATTTTTCTGAACCACAGAAAGCCTCATGATTCTTTTTAGTCTAATATCACCATTCTGACTTCTCACACAATGAATTTATTTTGCTCGTTTTGTTTATTTATATAAACAAAATCATACCTCTTTAGTGCCTACCTTTTCTTGCTCATTTTTTAAAGATAAATTCAGGGTTTCCTGTGTGTCAGTACTTCATTCCTTATCATTGTTGTGTGGTATTATCCAAATCTCAAATATATGAATAGACCACAATTTGTCTATCAATTCTCCTACGAGACATTTGGATTGTTTTCAGTTTGAGTCAATTGTAAAGAATGCTGTCGTCAACAGTCTTTACAGGTCTCAGAGAGTAAGCATATGTTTAATTTTATTAGAAATTGTCGAGCCGGGCATGGTGGCACACACTTGTAATCCTAGCATTTGGGAGGCTGAGACGGGAGGCTCTCAGTTTGAAGACAGCCTCAGCTACCTAGTGAGGCCCTTTGCAACTCAGTGAGACCCTGTTTCAAAATAAAGAATAAGAAATAGGGCTAGGGGTGTAGCTCGGAGGTAAAATGCCCTTGGGTTCTATCCCCAGTATTGCAAAATAATAATAATAATAATAATAATAATAATAATAATAATAATAGCCAAACAAGCAAGGCCTAATGGTACACCTACAATCCCAGGATATGGCTTGGTGACAGAATTCCTCTGGGTTCAAGCCCCAGCCCCACCCCCCAAAAAAATAGAAAGAAAAAGAAATTACGGAACTAGATGAGCATGGTGGCATACATCTGTAATTCAAACACTTGGGAAGCCGAGATGGGAAGATCACAAGTTCAAGGCCAGCCTCAGTAATTTAATGAAAAACCCACATCAAAATAAAAAGGGCTGGAAGTATAGCTTGGAGGTAGAATGCCTTTGGGTTCAACCCCCAGTACAAAAGAGAGGGAGGGAGGGAGGAAGAGAGGGAGAGAGGGAGAGAGAGAAAGAAGAAAAGAGAGAGAGAGATTCATACTTCCACCAGAAGAAATGGTTGCGAGCTCAGTTGCTCTAGTCCCTGCTAACACTTGACCTTGATCTTTTTTATTTTAATGGACCCGTTTGGTATTGCTATCACATGGTGGTTTGAACTTGTATTTCCCCACTGAGAAATGATATAACATATATTCCCCGACCATATGGATATCTGCTTTTGTAAAGTGTTTGTTCATACATTTTGCCCATTTAAAAATGGTTATATTCTTCTTGTTGACTTATAGGAATTCTCAATATATTCTGGAGCTGAATATTTTACTAGATTGACACTCTATGGAATGTTCCCCAGAAAAGCTCATATGTTATTGGTAAGGCAGAAATGTTAAAGGTAAAATCAATGAATCTCAGGGCTCTAACCTCCCCAGTGGGCAAATCCATCAGCGGATTAATAATTGAGTGGACTTACTGGGCGGTCGCTGTAGACATAGGATGTGGTTGGAGGAGGTGGGTCACTGGGGTGTGACCTTGGGGACTGCATCTGTCCCTGGCCCCTCCCAGCCCCTGCTTCCTGCCTGCATTGCTGAGCGGCTCTCCTCTGTCACCCAGATGTTTTTGCCTTGGAGCCCGACATCTATGGACTAAACCACTAAAACCGTGAGCCAAATAAACCTCTCTTCCTCTAAGTTGTGCTTGTCAGAGATTTTGGTCACAGCAGCAGTAGCAACAACAACAACAACAACAACAACAACAACCAACTAACTAGAGTAGTAGATAGGTAGGTAGGTAGGTAGGTAGATGATAGATAGATGATAGATAGGTAAGTAGATAGATGATTGATCATGGGTAGATAAAAAGATGATGGATAATAGATAATAGATGGATAGACAAGTAGATAGACAAGAGATGGATAGATAAGTAGATAGATAGATGGTAGATGGATATATTTATCCATCAATGATAGATATCTATCCATCGATGATAGATAGACTATAAGAAGTGGGTTCATGTGGCCATAGAGGCTGAGAAGCCCACAATCCGCAGCTGGCTAGCTAGATGCCCAGGAGAGCTATTGACATACATTCTAGTCTGAGTCCAAAGACAGCAGAAAACTCATGACCTAGCTCAGAGAGAGCCAAGTATTGAGCCAGAATTCCTTCTTTCTCACCGTTTTATTCTCTTTAGGCCTTAACTGCCCTGGAGGAGGCGCATTCACAGTGGGGAGGGCCACTTGCTTCTCTCAGTCCAGAAACACCTTCATAGACACTACCAGAATAAATGTTTAGCCAAGTCTCTGGGCTTCCCGTGACCCAGTCACGTTGACTTATACAATGAACCATCACCTTGTTTTCAAGTAAAGGTACTAGGACTTCAACATACTTTTCTTGGAAGGGAGACAATTTGACCCATAGCATATTAATTCCAGGATTCTTCAACTGCATTGAGAATTATATAGCTATTTCTATGGTTTCAGTTGTTATTTTAGAAATGGCAATATTTTTGTAAATGTGCAGTATATATATGACAATAAGTTATTTATATATTGGTATATGTTCGTTTCTATTTTGAGTCAGAGACCCACTAGTTTACTGAGAGTCTGGCCAAGTTGCTGAGGCTGATCTCAAGCCTGCAATTCTCCTGTCTCAGCCTCCTAAGTGCCAGGATTGCAGGTATGTCCCACCATGCCTGGCTGACAATAAAGTATACTTAAAGATAATCAGTACCTTTACCCTCTCCCAGGACGACATAGACTTGAGATCCTTCGGCACCACTTGCCCGTCTCTCACCCTTACATCATATTATTCCCAGGTACATCAATCTTTTTTTAAACTACCTTCTTATTGTAAATAAAGGCCAGAGTCAGAGCCATTTGGATCGAATGTATGGCTCAGTGAAAGATTTTAAAACACACTATTCAGGTCAGAAATGAAATTTTGCCAGTCGTCCACAAGCACCTTGGGGCACACCTCCCCAACCGCAGCCCCCTGTTCACCCCTTAAGTGACAACGGCCCTATTTCTATACTTGTTTCTTTAGCTTTCTTTTTAAAGCAGTTCTATCAACCAAACATGCAAACGTAGCTACTATGTGCATAGGACTGCCTCGCTCCATTAGAGAGTTCTGACTTCTACATCTCTTTTTAATCTGTAAGTTACTTTTCTATACATCCCACCCTTAGTTTATCTCTTGATAAACTGGGCTGTGTGATGAATAGCTTAGTTTCCCACAGCTTTTGCTGATTGCGTCCTGAGGTATAATGTATATCTTGGCCCTCTGTATTTCCAGAAAATTGGGAAGCTGGTCAGGAAGCTGGGTCAGATTCTGGTTTGAGCCCTGGATGAGAATATAGTTAAGAGCTTGGCAAGAATATAAGAGGCACATAGTGCCCAGCCATATCTCTCTTCTTTCTCTTCTCCCTTCCCTTCCCTTCTCCTTTTCCTCCTCTTTTCTCCTCCTCTTCCTCTTCCTCTTCCTCCTCTTCCTCTCCTTCTCCTCCTCCTTCCTCTTCCTCCTCCTCCTCTTTCTCTCCTCCTCCTTCCCCTCCTCCTCCTTCTCCTCCTCCTCCTCCTCCTCCTCCTCCTCCTCTTCCTCCTCCTTCTCCTCCTCCCCCTTCTCCTTCTCCTTCCTCCTCCTCCTCTCTTCTTCTTCTCCTCCTCCTCTTCTTCCTCCTCCATCTCCTTCTTTTCCTTCTCCTCCCTCCTCTTCTTCTCCTTCTCCTTCTTATTTCTCTCCCTCTCTATTTCTTTTTTGAGATGGAGTCTCTACCTTATTATTATAAAATAAAGCCCAGATTCAGAGAACCATATGAACCATCAGGAACTCAAACCGAAATCTGGCCCAGGCTGACCTAAAACTCATGATCCTCCTGCCTCAGCCTCTTGAGTAGTTGAAATTACAAGTGTCACCACTGTACCCAGTCCCAGTTGTTACTTTTACTTATGTTAGCAGTTGTAGGTGCTTAATGCTTGTATTCGTTGGTTTTCTGATATTGTAACAAAGTACCTAAGACAATCATGTTTAAAGGAGGGGATTATTTCAGCTCTAAGCTTGGAAGTTTCAGTCCATGGTGGGTTGGCTCCATTCTTTTGGGCCTGTAATAAGGTAGCACGTCATGGTGGGAGTGTGTGGAAAAGTAAAACACTTATCTCATGGCAGAGAAAGAGAGGAGGAGGGAGGGAGGGAAGGAGGGAGGCAGAGAGAGGGAGAGAGAGAGAGGGAGGGAGAAGGAGAAGAAGGAGGAAGAGGAGGAGGAGGAGGAGGAGGAGGAAGAGGAGGGAGGAAAAGGAAGAAGCAGCCACTATCCTATCCCACAACCCCCTTCAAGGGCATGTCCCCAATTACGTACAATCTCTCACTAAGTTCCACCTCTTACACTTTTCTTCCACTTATCAATAGCACCAAGCTGAGGTCCAAGCCCGTAACACGTGGGCCTTTGAGAGATGCTCCAGGCACAAACTATTGCAGTGCCTGAATCTGTCCATTCACTGGGGGTGTTTTTTTGTTGCTATATAACAGTTGTGATGTTACTGTAAGGAGACACCACTCTATCTCTTCTTAGGGTGCCCGCAGTACATGTAGGAGACACAAGACAAGTGTCGGGCTCTTCCTTTTGTCATCAGTGTTCAAGACAATGAATTTGTTCCCTGCCATCCTAAGGGAGTAGCTAGTCCTTTTTTCTAATTTTTAAAATATTATCATGAACTTGTGAGATCAGACATTTTCAGATCGTCCCACTGTTAGCTCCTCTTGATTGGTCCCTGGGCCCTCCTGACTCCAAGAGGAGTCTTGAGTAGCTTCTTTGCTTTCTGATAGGAAAAGACGTTTGGGGGGTCGCTATCTGATAGGACAAGATGTTCTGGAGCAAGATGTTTCTTGCTTCAGACCTGCAGTCATCATTTCAGCAAGAAGTGGTCTGTGAACATACTGTGTGTTTGTGTATGTGTGTGTGTGTGTGTGTGTGTGTGTGTGTGTGTGTGTGTGTGTTCAGTACTGGAGATAGAACCCAGGAACACTCTGTCACTTAGCTATGTCCCCAGCCGTTGTTATTTGGAGACAAGACCTCACTATGTTGCCCTGTCTGGTCTTGAACTTCTGACCCTCCTGCCTCAGCCTCCTGAGTACTTGGGATGACAAAGTGTGACACCATACCAGGCTAAAAAAAATCTTTGAATGAATCTGCCATTGGTGAATTCACAGTTTTTTTTTCTGAAAGTCTATTGATTTTGCTCTACTCTTAAAGCCTCCAGTGAGGACGGTGAATCTTCTCCATCACTGTGGTCCGCACCTTCATCTGGAAGCTGAGCCTGGACCCTCTTGTTCTCTGTGGTCAGCCCTTTCCTGTAACCAACCTGCTCCTTGAAGTGGACAGGAAGACCTGATCAGCAGGTTACACGTACAACACATGCTTCCACTTGTTCTCGGAAGCTCTGGAGAAAAACAGGTCCCTATTTTGCTGCTATTTTTTGAAGAACACTGTCCCTGAACATAGAATCCTTGCTCAACCCCCATTTTTGTTCATTCTCTTGGAGACATCAATCCATTATCTTGTGACTCCCATTGTTACAGGTGGTCAGTCAGCTGTGAGTCTATCATGAGGAATGTTTACTCTGGTTCCTTGATCACTTCCTGCTTGTTTTTGGTGTGTTGCTGTTTCACTGTGTTATCTCTAGGCTTGCATTTCTTTGACTTTATCCCTAGGATTCATTGTTAAATACATCATGGAATGATGCACTATGGAATTCGCTGTCATCCTCTCTCCAAATACTGCCTCTCCATCATTCCATTTATTCTGCAGAGTCTCCACTTAAATATAGGCTAGACCTTCTCATGTTACCATTCATATCTTGTGACCTCTGCTCTGTACCTTCTTGTCCTTCTGTGCTAAATTCTGGAAAATATCTTTTATCTCAGTAAATTCCTTGGTTATATCAAGTATCTTCATATGCATTTGCTGAGTTCTTCAAGTCAATTCTTGGGCTTTCATTTCTAAAGGTTGAATTTGGTTCTTTATCTAATCTCTCCATGCTACTCTTGTGAGTTTCTCTGTATGTACTTTGTTTTGTTTTTGTTTTGTTTGTTTATGTGGGGTTTTATTTTATTTTATTTTATTTTGGTGGTACTGGGGTTCCTGGAAGCCCTTCTCCCTCCGGGCTACACTCCCAGACCTATTTTATACTTTTTTATTTTTGGAAACAGGGTCTCTTAAGCCAGCACGGCTGGCTTCGAACCTGCGCATTCCTCCTGTCTCCGCCTCCCAAGCACGGGGATTACAAGCGTGCGCCACCACACCCGGCTTTTTTTTTTTAAGGTTGCCTTTAATTTTTAAACATCGTAAGCATACTTATATTGTGATTCATGTTTGACACTATTAGTATATGAAGTCTTTGAATGTTTCTATGTTAAATTTTCCCCCTGATTTTCTCATTCCCCATGCGTATTTTTCCCTGCGCTTGGCTATTTTTAGTTGTGCATTTCCTTTGTCATTCAAAATTATTTGTAGGAATAATTTGAGGTTTACAAGGAATGGGTATTCTCACAATCAGATGTGCATTTACTTCTGCCAAGTGCCTAGAGGCACGACAGTCCGAGGTCAGTATGAATTTACAGCGAGCAGGCTGTAGGGATGTCCCAAAGGTCTCAAAGCCATCCAAGTGTCAGTCCACTTCTGGATCTTCCAAGATGAGAGAATGTGTACCTTTGGGGTCTCAACTTATGTGGGAAAGAGCTTCTTAGGGCATTAACCTCTGTTTCTCTTGCCCTAAGAGGCTGTAATATCTAACACATCTATGTGTCTAGATCAGTAAGCATCCTTAAAACAAAGACTTTCAGGTTTTGCCATTTTTTCATGCATTTCCGGTTACCTAATTGTCCTTAGTTATGTTGCCTTGATTTTTAAAATATATATTTTATTTAGCCTGTGTTTACAATGGGATGGTTGGTCTAAATACCCCTGACCATCTTCAACACATCTAGAAAGTTGAGCATGGTGGTTCATGACTCTAATCCCAATATTTGGGAGGCTGAGACAGGAGGATCATAGCTTCAAGGCCAACCCCAGCAACTTAGCAAGACCCTATTTCAAAATTAAAAGTTTTTAAAAAGGGCTGGAGTATAGCTTGTAGGTAGAATGCCCCTAGGTTCAATCCCAATACCAAAAAAAGAAAGAAAGAAAAACTCATATCCAGAGTATCCATTTTGTTAAACTAATTTTTTTTTTTTTTTTTTTGTGGTACTGGGGTTCCTGGAAGCCCTTGTATCTTGGGCTACATTCCCAGACCTATTTTATACTTTTTTATTTTTGGAAACAGGGTCTCTTAAGTCAGTGCGGCTGGCTTCGAACCTGCGTGATCCTCCTGTCACTGCCTCCCAAGCACGGGGATTACAAGCGTGCGCCACCACGCCCAGCCTAAGTTTTTTTTTTTTTTAAACTAGGTACTCTAATGCATGAAACCATTTAATCTCACATACTTAGACAATAACGCATTATGATGAGAACACCCTCCTTTCCCTCAGGATTCTTGGTAACATACGTACGGGAGATGTTTGACCAAAAGCAATCAGTGGTCTTATGCACATGTTAGATAATGTCAGCCCTCCATACCTGTGGGGATTCCATGCCTATTCCACGCCTATAGATTCTGCCAGACTTGAATGGAAACCATTTTTTTCAGTTGCATCCATAAGAAAAAATGTACTGCAGGCATGGTAGTTCACGCTTGTAATCCCAGCATTTGGGAGTCTGAGACAGGAGGACCACGTTTGGTGGACAGACAGCCTCAGCTACGACTTAGTGAGGCCCTTTGCAACTCAGTGAGACCCTGTTTCAAAATAAATAATATGCCAGGCGTGGTGGCGCACGCTTGTAATCCCCGCGCTTGGGAGGCAGAGACAGGAGAATCGCGCAGGTTCGAAGCCAGCCGCGCGCACTGGCTTAGGAGACCCTGTTTCCAAATAAAAATGTAAAAATAGGTCTGGGAGTGTAGCCCAGAGGTAGAAGGGCTTCCAGGAACCCCAGTACCACAAAATAAATAAATAAATAAATAAATAAATAAATAAATAAATAAATAATATAAAATTGGGCTGGGGGTGTAGCTCAGAGGTAGAATGCCCCTGGATTCTGTCCCCAGGACCACAAAGGGCATGGTGGCGCACGCTTGTAATCCCAGCATTTGGGAGGCTGCGACCGGAGGACCTCGGACAACCTCAGCTAGACAGATGATAGATTAGATAGATAGATAGATAGATAGATAGATAGATACCAAGCCCAGGGGCATTCTCCTTCTGAGCTGCATTCCAAACCTTTTTCTTTTCTTTTATATTATTTTATTTTTTAGGACTCAGCATTTTCTACCTCGGAGCTACACCCCCAACCCTTTTTATTTTTTGTTTGTGAAGCAGGGTCTCCCTAGGTTGCTGCGAGTCTGGCTCCATTGCTGAGGCTGTTCTCAAACTGAAAACCTCCTCTCAGCCTCCCAAGTGGCTGCGATAATTCTTGACTTGGCAAATTTTGAACTCATTGTTTTTCTCTCCTCCTAACAGTACCAAGTAAATGTCTGACTCCTTGTGTGTGTGTGTGTGTGTGTGTGTGTGTGTGTGTGTGTGTGTGTGTGTTACTAGGGGTAGAACCCAGGGGCTTTCTACCTCCGGGCTACACTCCCAGACCTATTTTTATATTTTATTAGAAACAGGGTCTCACTAAATTGCTGAGAGCCTCACTAAGTAGCTGAGGCTGGCTTTGAACCTGTGCGACCCTCCTGTCTCAGCCTCCCAAGCGCTGGGATTACAAGTCTGCACCACAACACCCAGCTTAAATGTCTGACTTTAAAGTTTTTAAAATGCCAGCCAATGGCCCTACCCTCCCGCTTAGAAGGTTTCAGGGAAACAGTGGGCTGTTTTCTCGTTCTCTGTTGGGTGGAATGAGCAGGTCGGCGGGAGGCGGGGCACCTGAGTTCTGTCTCCTGTTCCTTGCCGCTGGAGTTTGGATCTCGAGTATCCCCAGAGGCCATGTGTTAAAGGCTCAGTCCCCAGGTGGCAATGTGAGAAGGTGGTGGAAGTTTCCAGAAGTCCTTGGGTCTTTGGGAGCATGCCCTGGACCGGGACTGGGACTGTGGGACTATCCTGATCAACGTTCTCACGGACAGAATCTAAAGACCTGACCACATAACTTAGAGGAAAAAGATATATTTTCTTATGGTTTCGGGTTCAGTCCATGTGAGGCCGCCGGGACCGCAGGTCTCAGGGCCTGGAGGCAGGAGGCAGAAAGAGAACACATGGGCTGTGCTCACATCACAGAGGCCAGAATAAAAGGGAGTGGCGAGAAGGACCATTTATAGAATCCCCAAGGCTGCACCCCAGGGGCCCGCCTCCAGCCACCCCTATGGGCCTCCCAGGTAAACCCATCACAATGGATTTAGCCACTTCTGGGTTTAAAATCTTCATGACTTAATCACATCAGATCGAAACATTAAGAAGTGAGCTCTGAAGCCAGGTGTGGTGGTGCACGCTTGTAATCCCAGCATTTGGAAGGCTGAGACAGGAGAATTGCAGTTCAACACCAGCCTCAGCTACTTAGTGAGGCCCTCTACAACTTAGTGATAGCCTGTTTCAAAATAAAGAATACTCCAGGTGTGGTGGCGCACACTTGTCATCCTCCCGCATGGGAGGCTGAAACAGGAGGATCAAGCTGGTTCAAAGCCAGCCTGAGCTACTTAGGCTCCCAGCAACTTAGTGAGACCCTGTTTCCAAATAAAATATAAAATAGGTCTGGGAGTGTAGCCCAGAGGTAGAAGGCCCCTGGGTTCCATCCCCAGAACCACTAAAAAGAAAGAAAGAAAGAAAAAATTAAAAAGTCAGGCTGGGGTATAGCTTGGAGGTAGAATGCCTCTGGGTTCCATCCCCAGACCTAAAAAAAAAAAAAAAAAAAAGTGAGTTCTGTAGGCATTTTATATCTGACTATAATAGGGACCTGAGTCTCTTCTTTCTTTTTTTAGTTTCCTAGTTTCACTCTACACACACTCCCACCATGAGGCTCTCCCTCCCGATAAGCCCAAGTGCAATGGCGCCAGGCAGTCATAGACTGTAACCCCCAAACCTTTCTTCTTTATAAGCTGGTCATCTCAGACACCAGCCACAGTGACAGAGAGCTGACTCACACGCTGAGTAAATTGCTCAACTTCTCTGGATGTGGTTTTCCCTTCTGCAAAGTGAAGAGATTGCTTTGGCTGGATGCTCTCTTTAAGACCACATCTGGCTGGACATAGGGTTGCACGCTTGTAATCTCAGTACTTGGGAGGCTGAGACAAGAGGAGCATGGGTTGGCAGCCAGCCTCAGCAACTTAGCCAGACCCTGTTTCACATTAAAAAAAAAAAAAAAAAAAGGCTGGAGGCATAGCTCAGAGGTAGATGTCCCCGAGTTTAATCCCCAGTACCTAAAGGAAAAAAAGAAGGGAGGAGGAGAAGGAGGAGGAGGAGGAGGAGGAGGAGGAGGAGGAGGAGAAGGAGGAGGAGGAGGAGGAGGGAGGCGATTCCATCTGACCCTGAAACAGCACTATGTTCTGTATTTTAGCATTCATTCCTTTTTCTGTAAGGGCTTTTCTTCCTCTTTTCTTTTCTCCTAATGCCTTCCATTTGTACAAACTAAAAAATCAGGGCAACTTTGCTCCAGTAAGTTAATTTCTAGTAATTTTTAAGCAGCCAGCTATTAAATTGCCACCGGGGCTAAAAGATGAGTTTACTACCAGGAAAAAATGTAATATAGATACTGCCTCTCAAGTTTAATAAAAAGGCAAAAAAGTGGCATAATGCCCTGGATTATATGGTACAATTCTCGTTCCATTTATTTTTACGATAATCTGAAATCCCTTGGCATAAAAACAGATCTATATACCTTACTAAGATATCCCTTCATAATTAAAGCTGAATGCTTCCTTTCTGCCTTAAAGACATTCTTTGCTTAGTTTTCTTTTTCTTGCACTATCAAGAAAACAGCAGGAAAAAAATTATTTTTCCTTGCTTGATCTTTAGTGGTAAAGTCTGAATATAGGTTTGTAGTGAGTTTTGCTCTCTCAAGGAAAAAGTAGGCGTACCATCCTGCATTCATCTTCCTTTTCTTTTCACTTGTCTTTATGATCCAGTTTTCACAACTTAAGCTTCCATTTAGAACCTGGAAGAAATTGTTATTTTAAGGCAAGCATAAAAATTTTGGAATGCTTTGTGCTAACTCGGCTTGAGAATTGTCGGGGGAGTTTGCGCAGTGAGGGTGTGGTCGGGCTGCTCTGTGGTCCCAGCATCCTGGCTACGGCAGCATCCCTCCCCGGGATACGGCAGGTGTCAGGGCCCTTCTCTCCTTTGACAGTGCACAGAGCTCTGCGCTACCACAGCAAGCAGAACCTTCTCTCTTGGGCTCATCCCCTATCAGCCATTTATTCTCTCTACACCACAATTCCAGACCACTTCCCCTCTCCACTTTTTTTTTTTGTGTGTGTGTGTGTGTGTGTGTGTGTGTGCCTCAGTGGGTAGACTGGTGGGTTTCCAGGATTCCTGAGAAAGGTGTCAGCCGCCATCTGTTCAACTACTTTTCAGCTTGGGAACATGAGAAGTTAGCTTGACACTGGTGTGAGATTGCGGTGGGACTCAGGCCGGGAGGGAGGGAGGGAGGGAGGGAGGGAGGGAGGGAGGGGGAGAGAGAGGGAGGGAGGGAGGGAGGGAGGGAGGGAGGGAGGGAGGGGGAGAGGAGATGAACTCACATGTCTGTAGGATCTGATTTCAACAGTAACAAAATAGCAAGGCAGGCCTCGTTACTTTGTGTCTGGGCTACAGTACTTGGAGACATTGAAATGGCAGGAGCGCTACTGAAAAGAAGAAAAACTATAGCTTTGTTTCCGCCGTGATGGATTATCAAGGTTAACCTTTTGCTTCAAATCTATCTCACCTTTCTCGTCTCTTCCCACCTCCTCCAGGACTCCTTATCCCAGAGAAATGAAACGGTGAGGTGTGTTGCTTTTTCTGTTCATATAGATTTGCCAACCGGCACCAAGACACCTCAGTGGACAGGGACAGAGGGAAGAGAGCTGGATGCCCCGAGACCCGATGAACACAGACATCAGGATGTCTGTGCCCTTCTGAAGGGACGCCGCACAGAAGCTGTTATTAAAATGTCACTGGATGGGGAGGAGATTGGGGAAAATGATTTTAAAATGCTCCTTCAGAGCCAGGCACAGTGGTGCACACCTGTAATCCCTGCACTTGGGAGGCTTGGACAGGAGGATCGCAGGTTCGCAGCCAGCCTCAGCTATTTAGTGAGGCCCTCCGCAACTTAGTGAGACCCTGTTTCAAAGTAAAAAATAAAAACTAGGGCTGGGGGTGTATCTTGGAGGTAAAATGCCCTGGGTTTAATCCTCAGTGGCATCAAAGAAAGACGAAGGGAAGGAAGGAAGGAAGCCAGCCGCCAGCCAGCCCACCAGCCAGCCAGCCAGCCACCCAGGCAGCGCAAGTGCTTCGAGTACCAGTGAGCCAGAGAAAGTCAGAACTTTCCTTTCCTGGCTGAGCCTCCAAAGAGATGTTTTGCTCAACTGTAACTCTGACTCTGCCATGATTTACTTGTGAGTCAGAGAGCCCAGGAGTTGATCAAATGTTTACTGCCTCCATAAAAACCTACACGGTAATTTCCCTTTGTACATACCATTCCCATTTAGACTTATTCTGTACATTGACGGCTTATTAAAGAACGGCGTCACAAGGCGCAGCACTCCCTCCTCACCTGCTCACGTTGGAGGCCGCGTCCTAACCGGGGGCCGTGTTCTCTGCCTCTGCTCTGCTTGCTTCTTCCCGTGATCGTGGCACATGACTTCTGTCCCAGCTCCTTCTGGCTGTCACCTCACCAATAGTGCAGGAACCTTTTCTGAAGTAACTATTTCCACTCAAACAAAGCTGGGTGAGTTTTTTCTAAATATTTTAGGCCTCGAGGATCACGTGATATACCTGTCAAAACGACTGGACTTTGCCCTTTTAACATGAAGCAACCACAGACAATGAATATGCCTTTTTTCAATAAAACTTTATTTATAAAAAGCAAGTAGGGGGCCACATTGGCCCACTGGCCGTACTTTGTCAATCCCTACAGTAGCACAAAGGAGACAAATAGGACTGAGCATCCTGCAGCTCCACGCAATATTAACAAATCGTCTTGCTTTCCAAAAATGAGTTTCCATGTAATACCGTGTACACCAGAATTTCTATATTTACTTCTAAGGCTGCCTTGAGACACAGCCAGCGTTGTATTCCCACATTCTCTCTCTATCCCTCAGACTTTGCCCATGGAAAGCAATAATTAGGGTCTGTGTACTTGGGCTTTCATTTCAGAAAAACCACACGCTGGCCGCCGAGGTCACACCCGTTGGGACATCCATCAGTGTTTCTTATTTCGCTTTTCTTTTTGTGGTGGATGGTATAATTTTGTTTACCACAGTCGGCACGGTCACTAGGTCCTTCTCTACCCTGGACGCACAATCAAAAGAAAAGTCGAATACTAACTGTACTGACTTTACCCCAGAGACCACCGTGCGGAAACTTCTGGACAAAAACGCAATTTCTCCATCTCTTTCCTCCGCTCTCTCCAGTCCAACTTTGCACAAATGACTTGTCATTATGGGGACATAAATAAGACTTCATTAACGGGGCCATTCTGATCAGGGTAAACAAGTTTATTTACACTTGGGCTGAAGAATGAAGTCACAGGGAAAAGTTCCTGGTAGGTGGCCCTGTGCTTTTTATTAAGGCAAGCTTTGACAAAATCCACGGCGGCACCTCGGTTAGACAAGCTGCTATTCAGCTCCCTGGGGTTAATGAAAGTTCGGGTGTGGGCCTGCTAAGAGGACAACATCACTTGTAATCAAGGCCGGTTCACATTTTTATTTAATGATATGTGTCCGTGCTGTTTGTAGCGGGATTTTTTTTTTTTCTCTCCCTAATTCCTTGTTCCTTTGCTGGATATAAAAAGGATAAATTGAATCTCTGTGCCGGCATGTGAGGGCTGGTGAGCTATTAGCTAATCCTTTTTATTTATTTATTTATTCTTTTCCCCTTTGGCTGATAGTTAGATATTAGGTAGTAGTCTTCAAAGATGGCAAAAACCTGGAAATATATCGTTCAAGTGCTTATCTGAGAGCGTGGGGAAGAAAGAATTCAGTTGCCAGGCTGTAAAACAAAATCGTATGAGGATGCGGCTGTTTGCTTCTCTGGATGCAGAGCACACATGCCGCACAGTACAGGGAAGGCTCCTCCAGCATCCAGGCTCCTTCCTGAGGCAGGACGGGTTGGCGGGTCCCCACGAAAGACAAAGCAGAGGGGAATTCAAGCTCCTGAGCCGGCGGCCACCCGGAACGGACTGGACCATGTGGTGGATGCAAATGTGAACGCAGATTCCCGTGACAGTCACTGCACAGAGGGGACCCCACGGGGGGGGGACCCCAAGCAGGACAGAGTGAGCTCATCTCCCCACCGGAGCCTCCTGGTCCAGCCCAGGCCTTTCCTCTGGATTGGCCAAGCTTGGGCCTGCTCACACGCTGCTTGGGATGGCCAGTGGTCTGTACCCCGCTATTCTGGGGACCAAGAAAAACCTCTCTTGCAGAGTGGATCTGGATTCTAGCTGCATGAGCAATTGTAAAAGAGTAGGTGTGTGTGTGAGAGACAGACAGACGGACAGGCAGACAGACTAGAAATTGAACTACTCAGGGGCATTCTACATCTAAGTTATGCCACCAGCTCTTATTTATTTATTTATTTATTTATTTATTTATTTATTTTATTTTATTTTTACTTTGACACAGGTTCTCACTAAGGTGCATCTAAGAGGTAGAGGCCCATCAGTTCCAACCCCAATACCACACACACACACACACACACACACACACACACACACACCCCACTGTATCCTTGCACCCCTACGATTACTATCCCCATTTTAAAGGCTAGGAAACAACAAGAGGAGGTTAAATGATTTGGACAAATACTATACCTCATCTGGAGGCAGAGCTGGGATTCTGGCTGGGACCAGCGGCCCCAGAGAGGGACTGAGAATAAAGATGGAGCCATGTGAAGACAGAAGCACCAGTTAAGACAAGAGGCTTTCAGTCTCTTCCCAAAATAACTGTGTTCAGTACGCCGGGTCCCCAGAGAGTGGGAGTATTTCCCATTTTGCAAGTGGGAGACTGGATCATCAGGGGACGGATACAGTGTGGAGAACCCCATGTAACCAGTACGTCGGCAGAGTCGGGGTTCTAGGTGGGGTCTGCCTGGAGTGACGCGCTCTCCACTGGCTGGTTCTGTGGGCTCCTCCAGGGTCCCATGGTGTCTGGTTCCTAGAACATTTTTAGAGCCGTGAGCATTTATCTCCACTTATGGGCAAGGCCAGATCTCTGAAGCATTACAATCTACGTGTGAACATCTAAAAGAAAGGAGAGATTTTTCAGACTGGGGGGGGGGGAGCGACACCCTGGTCCTTAACCAAGTACTAAAGTCCCCTCACCCTGAGCATGGCCAGTTTTTGAGTTTATGGGATATTTAAGACTTGGTAAGAGCACCATTTTGATGTTAGTTTTGTTTTTGTTTTATTTATTTATTTATTTATTTATTTATTTATTTATTTATTTATTTTTGTGGGTCTGGGGATGGGACCCAGGGTCATTCGACCTCCGAGCTATACCCCTGCCCTGTTTTTTTATTCTTTATTTTGAAACAGGGTCTCACTAAGTTGCGGAGGGCCTCACTAAGTAGCTGAAGCTGGCTGTGAACCGCGACCCTCTGGTCTCGGCCTCCCAAGTGCTGGGATCACAAGCGTGCACCACCACGCCTGGCTCTTGTTTTCGGTTTTCAATCTAGATGTGCCAAATGGAGTTTTAAGATGTTCAAGCCAAGCCTGGTGGCAAATACCTGGAATCCCAGTACTCGAGAGGCTGGGAGACAGGAGGATCTCAGGTTTGCAGCCAGCCTCAGCAACTTGGCGAGGTGAGCGAGATGAGTGAGACCCTGCTCCCAAAGAAAAATAAGCCGGGCGTGGTGGGCACGCTTGTCATCCCCACACTAGGGAGGCAGAGACAGGAGGATCGCGCAGGTTCAAAGCCAGCCACGCTGGCTTAAGAGACCCTGTTTCCAAATTAAAAAGTATAAAAAATAGGTCTGGGAGTGTAACCCGGAGGTAGAAGGGTTTCCAGGAACCCCAGTACCACCACCACTAATAATAATAATAATAATAATAATAATAATAATAATAATAATAAATTAATTAAATTAAATAGGGCTGGGCGCTTGGAGGTTGAGTGCCCTGGGGTTCAGTCCCCAGTACCACACACCCACAAAACATTATCGAGTCTAAATTTTTGAATTGCCAGCTGGGAAGATCACAGTTGGGAAGTCTGGGGTGATACGTGCGGAATGTAAGTCGCGACCCACTCACGGAGTCGTTTCTCGGGGTCTTGTGGGCTTCTGGGTGCTCAGCCCTTTGAAGCAGGGGTATCCAGGCCTGGGGCCTCAGGCGGCATTTCTGGAGGAAGTGGAATGTTGGAGGCTCTGAGGGTTTCCTCTGGCAAGATTAAACGTGTTGGAAACCCAAAGGTCCAGGTCAGATCCACACTGAAACCAACAGGGTCCTAAAGTCAAGTCAGGGGATCGCCGACAGGGACGAGGGGCCTGCCGCTTTCTCTTAGAGGGTTAGACTCATCTGCTCAGAGAAGGAAGCACCAAGTAACAAAGAGGAATTGTAGAAGTTCTAGAAATAACAGATATACTGCAAGAAGCCTGATTCACATCTTTCTCATCTAGAAACCCCAGTGTGGGCTCCTCCATAAAAGTCCAGGACATTGTAGGCTCTATTTGTTAAATAGACCATGTAATAAATCTAGTCACGCTGGGCATGGTGGCCCATGCCTGTAATCCAGTACTTGGGAGGCTACGACAGGAGGATCCCAGGTTCAAGGCCAGCCTCAGCCATTTAGTGAGCCCCTCAGCAACTTAGCAAAACCCTGTTCGAAATAAAAATAAAATAGGGCTGGAGGGGGGCTGTAGCTCAGAGGTAGAATGCCTCTGGAGTCAATTTATTTTATTAGTTTATATTAAAAATGGGAAGTTTTTTAAAATTTTTGCTCTCATGTTTTACATTCATTTTTCCATCATCTTCGCCATCTTTCCTGACTTGCTTTTTGTTACCCAGCGTGTTCTTCTGCAGCCTCCACCCCCCTCCCCCAGAACACAAATGAAGGGACACAGCAGCCGAGGTTCTTGTGAGACACATTCTCAGAGGCATTAAATGAGTCCAATCACTCATGAATACAGAGGGAGTTTTCGAAGAAATATAAGAGCAAAAGCCTCTAAGGTGTAATTTAATCTTTCTGATGACTCAGAAGGCACCGTAAGACCACGTCATGAGGCTTTCCTTAGGCTGTGTGCTCCGGTTAGCAGAAGTTTTGGGGGGGGATTCTTACACATAATTCACAGAGTGTGAAATAACTACTGATATAAGACAAGAAGTTTGATGTGTAGATCTACACTCAGTAGGGCCACAATTTATAATAGGCCATGAATTAAAAAAAATTAAAGTCCCAAGATGAGTATTTTCAACACCTTTGGTAATGGCTACTTATTTCATTAAAAGAAGAAAGAAAAGTTGTATGCATGGATTCAAAATGACACTGAGGTCTTTTTCAAACATATATAAATGTTTGAAAACATATATATATGTATGTTTGAAAAAGACACACACACACATATATATGTATATATATATGACATTGAGGTATATATTTCAAACCCACATATGCATATATACATGGTTTGAAATATATGTGTATATATGTGTGTGTGTGTATATATATCTATATATATATATATACACATATATGTTTTGCAGAGGCTTTCAGCCTACCTTAATGTAAATCAATTTAAAACTTGAAGTCTACTCCATGTGTTTGCCTAGAGAGGCGACATTGGTGATGACCATATGTCTGCTTAACAAGTTTTCAGTGCTCATCACTGAGCCAGAAATTGACCCAAGGCGTCAGGGACACAGATTCCTCCCATCCTGAAGTCTTAGAATCCTCTGCACGTGGCCGGGAGTGTGGATTCCGCGGGTCCCTGCGGGTCCGCATCCGCAGGCGGCACTCGTCCCTTCTACACCGATTCCAATCAGTGCCATCTGCTAGCGATTATCAGAAGCACCAAGGGAGGCTGGAGAAAGTAGTCCAGCTTTGTGCCCAAAAAGAAGGGTGAGAGAGTGGCTGTGGAGAACGGTCACCTCCAGAGACCCGGGACCTGCGCGGGCTCCTTCAGCACCATGATGTGTCACCCTTAGGGCCTGGCCTTTGATCACAGGTGGCAGCCAGCAAAGCTGCCTCCTAGCTGGCAGTGTCGGAGCCACTGAGCTCAGTCCTGGGCATGTTATCACTCCGCCAATAATTAATGTCTTGGGTCAGTTTGGATTTCTGCATCTACCCAGTAGAGGAACAAACAGACAGAAATAAAGGCAAGTGCCAGTGGGAAGCTTCCTCATCTCTGAAACAGAGATTATAAAAATATTTTCTTCATAGGTCAAGGGAAACAAAGTCAATAAATACAGAAAGGATTTAGAAGGTTTCCTGGATTATACTAATGGCTCGGTTATAGAGCAACGGGAATAAGACAGAGGAGAGAGGAGAGAAGGAAAAGAAGAGGTAAGAAGTTTCCCTTGGAGCAGAAAGTTTTTCCAAGTAGGAATTTCCCAGAAGCTTCTGTGTATTTCTCATTGGTCGTAACTTGGTTACATGTCACATAGAGCTGCAAGGGACGCTGGGATATGTAGTTTAAATTTATTTTAAGCCAGGTAAGGTATGTGTAATCCACTGAGACGTGAATGGCAGCTTTGAACTTAGCTTCAGCAATTTATCAAGACCCTTAACAACTTTGTAAGACTCTGTTTCAAATTCAAAAATAGAAAACTGTAGGGCTAGGGGGTGGTATAGCTTGAAAGAAGAACACCGGGGTTCAGTTCCCAGTAGAATATATATATATTTACGTATTTTATCATATTCAATAATTACTATAAGAATTTATCATTCGTCTTTTATAATTTATATTTTATTCAGTAAAATATTTATTGCACATATATACATTATATTTCAGGACCCATATGCCTGGCTAAAAATCAGGGGTTTTATAGCTGTAGAAGAAAGGAAGACTGGATATCGGGAGACAATGAAGAGTTTCTGCCATCAGCCTGGAGAAGGCTCATTTTCCATGGCTGTTAAGTTCCCGGGAAGTTGGCAAGCCTGAGACAGGAGGGTGGCAGGTTCGAAGCCAGCCTCAGCAACTTAGCGAGGCTCTCAGCAACTAACTTAGCAAGACTGTTTCCAAATAGAAAATAACAAAGGGCTAGGGGTGTGGTCTGCAGACAGAAGATACCTGGGTTCCTCCCTAATGCCACAGAAAAATAAAATTAAAAAAAAGAGAGAGACTTGAGGTGAAGTCCTCAGCTAGACTATAGGTGGTGGCACTCATCCTCTCTGTTCCTTGAAGCACCCTGGCCTTACTATCCCCCCCAGCAGGTGCCCCAGGAACCCCTTAGTGCAGCGCTGAGCCTGCAAGTCTGACTCCCCGCTCAGGGCTCCGTGGTCCACTTTATAAACGCAGGTCAGCGTGTCAGGAAGCACCAGGAACCCATGAACGTGCCCAGGATGGGCCCTGTTCCCCCCACTCCCCGCCACCCTTCCTCTGTGCCTCCGCCCCTCCGTCTTCTCCGGGCTCCCAGTCCTGGGCCCCCAGCCCCGCGAGGCCCTCCTGCTGGCTGGCTGCCCACACCCTGCACACCTGTGCTTTGGGTTGGATCCGGCCCCTCTCCCAGCTCACATGTGGAAGCCAGAGCCCACCGCCTGGGAGTGTGGCAGCCTGGGAGTGTGCGGGTCCTTGCACGAGCCATTAGTTAAGAGAGGGGGCGCGTTGGGTAGGGCCCGACTGCAGTGTGACTAGGTCCTTATACTGGGCGCACGTGCACACACACACAGACGCACACACATGCACACACACATACATGCACACGCACATACACACATGCATGCATATACATACACATACACGCATACACACACACACACAAATACACACACACACACACGGACCGGGAACATCCAGCCTGCATTTTATTCGAGGTTTAGTTTGCGTTTTGTTTTTAATTTTTCAGATGAATAATTCAGTGGCTATGCCAAGGTTGAAATATTTTTCTGTTTTCTGTAAGATGTGAGAAAAGGAAATGAATTTTAATGAAATGTTTTGCTTTACTTTATCTGAGGCTCCCAGTGTAGTGGGATTCCCACGCCCGGCACAGACGTCAGCGGCTGGGTCCGTGTGCCTGGGGGAGGGGGCACCGTGCTCTGCCCTCCCTCGCCCCTCAGGTTGCAGCCAAGACACCTGCTGCCTGGGAGCAGGGGGCGGGCAGAATGCTAAAGCTACTAGAAGGTTCCAGCCATTCAGAAAGCTAAACCACAAATAATGATTTTATTTATTTATTTATTTATTTATTTATTTATTTATTTATTTATTTATTTATTTTGGTGGTACTGGGGTTCCTGGAAGCCCTTCTACCTCCGGGCTACACTCCCAGACCTATTTTATATTTTTGAAACAGGGTCTCTTACGCCAGCGCGGCTGGCTTCGAACCTGCGCGATCTTCCTGTCTCTGCCTCCCAAGCGCGGGGATTACAAGCGTGCGCCACCACGCCCGGCACAAATAATGATTTCTAATCCCAGCATTTGGCAGGCTGAGACAGGAGGATCGCAGGTTCGAGGCCAGTCTCAGCAACTTAGCGAGACCTTGTAACAAATAAAAAGTGCTGGCAGTAGAATGGGCTCAATCCCCAGTACCAAATAATAATAATAACAATAATAATAATAACAATAATAATAATTATTATTATTATAATCATTTCACACTGGTGCAGACCAACAGGTCTCTGTAGGTGAAAGCCAGGCTCCTGCCCAGCGTCCAGCCCTGTAGCCTGTGCACCCCTGCCTCTCCCTGCAGCTGACCTTGGCAGACAGCCCACACTCCCCAAGCCAACCAGGAAGGACTAGAGGGTTCTGTAAACAGGATAGAAGAGGAGCTGGGAAGCCCGCTGTGATCTCTAAGGAGAAGACAGAGCTGTCAGGTGGGGTGATGTCACAGCGCCGAGGCCATGCCAGGACATGAGCTAATTGATAGCTGTGGGCTCAGGACATGTTTCTGAGCAAAAGTTTCTGAACAGCGCTGGCAGCTAACAGACCACGTGGACTGTCTTCAGTGGGGCTGCTGATGGGAGTCCTCTCGATTCCAGGAATCACCTGCCCGAAACCAGCCATCATCAGTTGACCGATTAAAGGGGTGATGTGTGGGCCCCTTCCCAAGTGTTGGTGCTGAGCTAGTTTGGGGTCGTGGCCAGTGGGGGGAGAGAGGCAAAGTGAACCCCGCGCTGCCAGCAAGGGCTTAGGAACATAAGCTTGCCCCGGCAACGCCTGCGAGCCCAAGGACAGCCTGTAACCCAGCGCCTGTGGCCCGGATCCCAGCCGCCGCCACCCGGGATCACCGAGTCCCGAGACCCAAGTGAGTATCCACAGACACGCAGAAGAGCAGTTCTCGGAAGAACTCAGCCGTAGAAGATGTGTGTCGCCGCGGGGGGATGAGAACTTCTCCCACGTTTACCACTGAAGGTTCGCAAGCTCCTTCCCCATCCTGTGCGTTATTGTTGCCCTGGAGGACACGCTACTGATCGTGCTGGGGACTGGGGCTCCCTGCCCCCGCTTCCCGAGAGCTGCTTCTCCCCCTCACTGGAGGAAGGGGGTGGTCCAGCAGGAGAAAAGTAGGAGAGAGAGACAGAGAATATGAGAGAGAGAGAGAGAGAGAGAGAGAGAGTGTGTGTGTGTGTGTGTGTGTGTGTGTGTTACTAGGAATTCAACCCAGGGGTATTCTACCTCTGAGCTATACCCCTTGCCCTATTTATTTATTTATTTTATTATTTTATTAATTAATTAATTTATTTATTTAGTGGTACTGGGGGTTGAACCCAGAGGCAATCTATCTCCAAGTTACACCCTCCAGCCCTTATATTTTCATTCTTTATTTGGAAACAGGGTCTCACTAAGTTGGGAACAGCCTCACTG
The DNA here is from genome assembly GCF_963383645.1 of Muscardinus avellanarius. Classification (NCBI taxonomy): domain Eukaryota; kingdom Metazoa; phylum Chordata; class Mammalia; order Rodentia; family Gliridae; genus Muscardinus; species Muscardinus avellanarius. The sequence goes on along the minus strand of NC_137788.1, from coordinate 158,575,770 downwards.
AGCAGCGGAGACTGCCCACAAACCCGTGATCCTCCTCCATCTCTCAAGTCCTGGGATGACAAGCGTGCACCATCACTCCCCGGCTTATGTTTTTAATGTTGAAACAGGGTCTCGCTAGGTTGACAGAGTCTCAACAACTTGCTGAGGCTGGCCTTGAAACTGCAATCCTCCTGTCTCAGCCTCCCAATACTAGGATTACAGGTATGCGCCACCATGCCCGGCTAGTGGGTGGCTGCTGATGGAAACCGAACCAGAGCCCTCCCCCTTCTATTTCTTTTCCCCAAGTCTGGCTCCCTAGCAGGGAAAAAGGTCCAGGGCTTTCTTAATGGAGCAGTACTGCATTACCTACTCCCCCAAAAGGGGCCTGTGGAGGGACAGATGCTTGTAATTCCTCCCTGCCCTGGGTCTTGACTCCAAAAGCTCATCCACACGGGGTTAGTCCCTGGTCACCACGGTGCATGCAGGTGGCTGACGGGCTCAACTTGATGAGCCCAGACTTAGAGCAGTGAAGCAGGGGCCCTCGTCCTCTCTCAGGGCCGAGGCGGCGCGGGGGACACCGGGGGCCCAGCAGGAGCAGTGTCGATGCTTGAAGGGTTTGCAAAGCAAGTGTCCTGGACTGTGCTAATATACAGGGGGAGGGGAAGAGGAGACCCGGGATAGAGCTCCTGGAAGGAATGAACCTGTGGAGACAAGAGGGACCCAAAGAGCACACGAAGAGCCCACTGTGTGGGTCTCTGCAACTGAGCGGTAGGCGGATCACAAACGCAGGCGTGGTGGCGCATGCCCGTAATCCCAGCACTCGGGAGGCTCGGGCAGGAGGACTACAAGTTTGAGGACAGTCTCTGCGACCTAGGGAGGCCCTATGTCAAAACAAAAACATAAAAAGGGGCAGGGGTATAAATCAAAGGCAGAAGGCCCCTGGTTTCATTTCCTGTTACCACAAATACACACGCACACACACACACACACACGCACACACACACACACACACACACACACACACACCTGCAGAAATGTATCATAATCCTGAAAACAATATCTACCTCCTTTTCCTGCCATTAGGCAAGCCAACAAGAACGTTTATACAAAAAAACAAGCAAAACTGTGGATAAAATATAGCAGCGAGAGGGGAACTAGCCCTCCAGGAAAAACGCAGCACACAGCCCTGGTCCTTCATATACTAAGGAAATGTCCAAGCGTCTTAGTCTGTCTTCTGACACAATAGCAGAATCCTAGGAATACACTCCCAGACCTATATTTTTATATTTTTATTTGGAAACAGGGTCGGTCTCTCTCTCTCTCTCTCTCTCTCTCTCTCTCTCTCTCTCTCTCTCTCTCTTTCTCTCTCTTTTTGGTGGTACTGGGGTTCCTGGAAGCCCTTCTACCTCCAGGCTACACTCCCAGACCTATTTTACATTTTTATTTGGAAACAGGGCCTCCTAAGCCAGCGCGCGCGGCCGGCTTCGAACCTTGGCGATCCTCCTGCCCCCTCTCCCCAGCGCGGGGATGACGAGCGTGCCCACCACGCCGGGTGAAGCTGGCTAATTTATAAACAAAGACGGCGGGGGCTGGTAGATCTGGAGGCCGCGAAGTTGAGGGAAGAGCCGGTGGGGGCTCCTGCTGACTCAGCTCATCGTGAGGGGCAGCGGCTTTTTACAGCAAACTGCCCCGCTGGCCACCAGCCCGGGGAAGCCAGAGCTCAGCAGGTGAGAAAGTGAGACCCGCTCAGTGCCGCCATCACCTCCTAAAGACCCGTCTCCCACCACGGCACCGTGGCTACCGGGTCCCGACGTGAGTTTATAGGGCACAAGCCATGTTAAACCATAGCACACTGCTGCAGACCCAAAACAGACTCGGAGGTGTGCGAGAATGAGGGCGCATCTCGTCTGAGTGCACGGAAATGTTAACTTTCTTTTTATTTTATTGGAGGCTGAAACCAGGGGCAGTCTACCTTAGAGCAACACCTCCATCCTACTTTATTTTTTATTTTGAAGCAGGGCCTTGCTAAGTTGCTGAGGCTGGCCTCAAACTGCAATCCTCCAATCTCGGCGTCACAAGTACTGGAATAACTGGCATGCGTCGCTATGCCTGGCTTTAACATTTTAAATAAGTGGTGCTGGGATAAATGAATACTGAAATGATACTGAAATATTTAAAGTAAAGCTAGCCTTTATGAGATTTTATTTACCTCCCCCTCCCCCTCCCCCTCCTCCTCCTCCTTCTTCTTTTTCTTCTTTCTAGTACTGGGATTGAGCCCAGTCCAGTCTACTCTGAGCTACACACCCAGTCCTATTTTTGCATCTATTTTTTTAAATTCTTTTTTAAATTTTTTATTGGTGCACTGTATTCATACATCATAGTGGGATACAAAAAAAACTTTTGTAGACATACATGCACACATCACCCAGTCAGCCCCCACCCGATCCCCACCCCATTGCCTCCCCATCCCTCCTTCCCATGCTTGGCTTAGTGGTTGACATCTAGTATTATAGCAATTTATCCAATATTAACGATGATAATCTCACATAACAGTTTCATTTGTCTGATACCAAGCTTTTGATGGCTTAAAGATAACATTTCAATATTTCTATTTGCTTTCTTTCTTACCAGAGAATATTTTTTTCTTTTTTTTTAGGTGAAACTATCATATATTTATATATTTATTTTTCAGAAAAAAATCTATCCTAATATGGAATATGGACTCTAGATACCCAAAACGATCTCGAAAAATAACAAAGCTAGAAGATATATATTTTCTGATTTCAAACCATATAAAGCTACAATAATTGAAACAGTGTAGTATTGTTATAAAGGCAGATATATAAACCATTTGAGGTAAATAAAAGCCTAAAGATAAATTCTTCCATATATTGTCAAGTTATTTTTGACAAGGTTTCCACGAACATTTGGTGGAGGAAATACTAATCTTTTAACTAAATATTGTTGAAAAATAATAATTACATGAAAAAGAATAAAATTGGACCCTTACCTAACACCATATACAAATATTAACTCAAAATAGATAAAAGACCTAAATATAAATCTTAAGACTATAAACTTTTAGAAGAAAATCTGGGTCATAAAACCTCACAACATTGAATTGGCAGTGATTTCTTGGATATGTTTTCAATGGAACAGGCAACAGAAGAGTATACAAACTCCCTAAAAAATAAAATATTGTATATCCAAAGGCAATGTAAACAGAGTTAAAAGTTACTGATAGAATGGGATAAAATATTTCCAAATGCTATATCTGAAGGTATATTAATATTTCAACTAGAAATCCTAAAAATTAACAATAAAAGTAAACAATACAATTTAGAGATAGGTATAAGACTAACATAAATAATGAATCTCCAAAGATAACCAATCTTAGTTGTCTGTTGGATGGAAAATCTTGTTTCTCTGGTTCTGGTGTGTGTTACCTATTTCTTCTTTGTAGTTAATCTCTTTGAGTATTTTCTCTAGCGCTGGTTTTGAAGACATAAATTCCTTCAGTTTCTGTTTGTCATGGAAGCTTCTTATTTCTCCATCTAATTTGATAGAAAGTTTTGCTGGGTAGGAAATTTTTGGCTGGAAGTTGTTTTCTTTCAGAGTTTGGAATATGTTCCTCCAAGCCCTTCTGACTCTCATGACTTGGTTTGGGAAGTCTGGAGTGATTCTATTTGGTTTGCCTCTGAATGTCACTTGGCCCTTTGTTTTTGTTGCCTTTAAGATTCTCTGCTTGGCTTCCACATTGGTCATTTTGACAATTATGTGGCGTGGGGATCCTCTTCTCCGATCCTGTCTAAAGGGAGTTCTATAAGTTTCCTGGACCTGTGTATCGACCTCTTGCTCTATGTTTGGAAAATTTTCTGCTTTTACTTCCTTGAAGAGATTGTTGATCCCTTTGGTTTCACCTTCTTTTCCCTCCTCTATTTCAATTATTCTTAGGTTAGCTCTCTTAAAATGGGCCCATATTTCTTCAATGTCAGATTCCTGCTGTTGGATTTTTTTTTTTAGATTAGAAACTATGCGTTCATTTTTGGATTGATCATCTTCTAAGAGTGAGATTCTATTCTACATGTGGTCTAATCGGTTGTTTGTACTTTGAATTGAGGCTTTACTTCATTAATTGCATCCTTTATCTCTTTTTGGCTCTCTTTGAATTCTTTTCGAAACACCTCTATTATTTCTACAGTTATTTTCCTTATTAGATCTTCTAGAAATCTCTGAATTTCTGTTTTATCAGGTTCTGATGTTGTGGGGTTGTGGACATTCATTGCTCCATTGTTATTCCTCTTTCCCATGAGTTCGGAAGTTTGTGCCTTCTCTGGGTTCTTCCCTTGGGTCACTATGACTTCACTTAAGGTGCTCTGGATCTCGAGTCTGTGGTATCTCAGTCACCACTACTCCTTTACTGGGTTGTATGGCAGAGTCTCAGACCCAGGGAGTCGATAGAGGCTGGTTTAGACTATGGGGGGTGCCAGTTTGCACGTTCTCCTATGGTGTGATATCTCTGCCACTGCCACTCCCCCCCTGGGTCAAGTCCCTGGGAGTCAGTACTGGTATTTCCCCTCTGGGGCCCGCAATTTGACTCACTGTTGTTGAGTGCGCAGATGGAACTGTAGTGGACTCGGTGAATTCGCTGCTGCTGCCGCTGGTGGCAATATGGCGCTGCTGCTACGCCCTCGGCCATGAGGCTGGCATATTTCTTCTCTGTTTTTTAGCTCCGCTCTGAGTCCCTGCAGCATGTGCTGAGCCCAGCCACTGGGAGCTTTAGATGCTCCCTGCGCCAAAAAATCTGCTGAATCCCACTCGGCTCTTCCGCAGCAGCTCACCTCGGCTCGCTGTCCGCCACTCCTCTCTGGAGCCTGGTGGGCTGCTGAGTGCGTTGATCTGATGCCATCAGGTGAGCTCGCCGCTGCCGCCGGCAGTATGGCGCTGTTGCCGTGTCTTCGGCCGTGAGGCCGGTGTATATCCTCTGTAGCTCTGAGCTCCGTTCTGAGTCCCCCTCCTCTCTAGGGCTGGTGATTTTTTTGTTTCTCTGGTGATGGTGTTTTCTGGCTATGAAAGGTGCTGATTTTGTGGTAATAGAGATTGGTTGTTAGCGGGGCTCTTAAGCCCCGCTTTTCTCGGTCGCCATCTTCCCGGAAGTCTCTATTTTTGAAACAGGGTCTCACTAGACTCTTAGGGGCCTCACTAAGTTGCTGAAGCTGGTGGCAAACCTGGGACTCTTCTGTCTCGGCCTCTCCAGGACTGGAATTGCAAATGTGAGCCACCACATCTGGCTCTCTAGGAGGTTTTGAAAGGATGTGGTGAACTGGGTGTCCTGGCACACGCTTGTGATCCCAGTCCTGGGGAGGCTGAGAGAGGAATTGCAGGTTCACGGCCAGCCTCAGCAGCTTAGCGAGTCCCTCCAGAGCTTAGTGAGAGCCTGTTTCAAAACTAAAGAATAAAAAATAGGCCTGGTGGTGTAGCTCAGAGGTAGAATGCCTGGATTCAGTCCCTCATACCACAATAAATAAATAAATGTTCCCTGTTCACAGAGAATTCAACAGCAAACACCAACTAAAAGTCTCTCTCTTTCTCTCTCTGTCTGTCTGTCTGTCTTATAATGGGGAACTCAGGGACATTCTACTTCCAAGCTACACACCCCCAGCCCTATTGGCTTTTTATTTGGAAATAAGATCTCACTGAATTGCTGAGGCTGGCCTCAAACCTGTGTTCCTCCTGTCTCAGCCTCTCAAGTACACAATAGAGGCAACACCACCACACCTGGCAGAGTTGATCTCTAATGGCCACCCTGGAACCTCTAAATAATACACATGAAGAAATACACTTCCTCTCTCCCATTCTTTTTCTTTTTTATGTTTAAGCTCTGAAGCGCTGAGGGGGTGCCGTGAAGTTCACGGGTCCCTTTTCAATTTTGCAGTGGTGCACATTCAGTAGAAACCATGCTTAGATTTGAGTTTTGGCTTTCTCTGGGTCAGGGACAGGCAGGACCGGACTCTTTCGGATGTCGGGCAGCAGGAGCCGCCGCTCCCACGGAGCCCTGCGGTCATGAGGGAGAATAACTGGTACCAACTGTGTGCTGCGAGCTACGTGAGGATGTTCGCAGGTGAAGTGTAGTCAGTGCATTTTGGTCTTATCTAGTCAATGTAAGATGGGTTTTGCTGGAAGTAACCCCCTTGTAAGTCAAAGAGGATCTGCATATATAAGCTTTAAATTAAACCTTGCAGCCGGGCATGGTGGCGCACGCTTGTAATCCCCGCGCTTGGGAGGCAGAGACAGGAGGATTGCGCAGGTTCAAAGCCAGCCTCTCTGGCTTAAGAGACCCTGTTTCCAAATTTAAAAAAATATATAAAAATAGGTCTGGGAGTGTAGCCCGGAGGTAGAAGGGCTTCCAGGAACCCCAGTACCACAAAAAATTTAATTAATTAATTAATTAAACCTTGCAGAAGCTGGGCACACGCCTTGCAGAAGTGACACACACCTGTAATCCCAGTACTTGGAGGCTTAGACAGGAGGCTCACAGGTTCGAGGCCAGCCTCAACAACTTAGTGAGACCCTGAGTGACTTAGGAAGACCCTGTTTCAGAATTAAAACATAAAATAAGAAGGACCGGGGATATAGCTTGGAGGTAGAATGCTCCTGGGCTTAATCCTCAATACTAAAATAAAAAATTAATGAAACCATTCTCTTTATTTGTTCTTTAATAAACAATGTTACCGAGCCGGGCGTAGTGGCACACTTTCATAATCCCAGCATTGGGGAGGCTGGGACGGGAGGATCCCAGGTCGCGGACAGCCTCAGCTACTGAGTGAGGCCCTTTGCTACTCAGTGAGACCCTGTTTCAAAATAAAGACTATAAAATAGGGCTGGGGGTATAGATCAAAGGTAGAATGCCCCTGGGTTCCATCCCCAGTGCCATGAAAAAAAAAAAATAAATAAACAATGCTATTTTACATGGAAGTTCACTCAGAAGTGTCCAATTCCAGCCGGCCCCGCACACCCCCTCTGCTCCGGGGCTCTGTGGGCGCGGTCTGCCCCTAGAACAGTCGAGAGGGGTCCTGGGGCTGCTGCAAGGTGGATTCACGGTGCTCACCAATCCCAGCCTGGTCGCAGAGGAGGAAGCCGGCCAGAGGGCGCCGGCTTCAGTCCCGCCTCCCGAGCCGCCGAGTCCTCGTCTGTGCTTTAAAATTTAAGACAACAAGACAGAGGGAGAAGCATGGCATTTTCTTTCCGTGAGCGCACATTTTATTTCACTGAATACTTTACCGAAATTGTCATTGAAACGTAGCCTTCTAATTGTTGTTTTAAACTAAAGGGCAAGTTAAGAGAATAAATGGCTAATAACAATGCTGGCTGACTAAATTGGACCTTTTATAGATCATACCAGGGTTGTTTTTTCGTTGTAAAATTTCACTCAGATCATGAATAATTACAGAAAATGGCATGTTATGAGACTATCACCAAAAGATCAGTGTTTAATTTTAACTAGACATAAAAATGATGGAGTCATCAGATTTTTTTTCCCCCTTTTCACAATCATGTCCATTTTCTCTTGATTCTTTTTTACTGGCAAGATTATATAAGCTAACGTTCAATTTTAGGAGATTTTCAGTGTTTGTATTTCTTGTTGTTTGTTTGGTTTTTGGTCCCGGGGATTGAACTCAGGGCCATTCTACCTCCAAGCTATACCCAAGCCCTTTATGTTTATTTATTTAGTTAGTTTTGAAACAGGGTCTCCTTACTTTGTTGAGGCTGGCCTCGAACCTGCTATCCTCCTGTCTTAGCCTCCCAAGTCCTGGGAAGTGTTAGTATTTCTTTTCTGGACATTAGTCATTTCATTTTATGATTATTTCTGAAAATGTTTTAATCATGTAAAGACAGGGATTATTTCCTAATATTCCCTCCTCTATTTGAATAGTGATATTCATAATGAATATACTGATGGCCTGCATATGTTTTTTCAATATGCTTCTAAATATATTGCATGTAATTGACTTTATATGCAAATGTATTGTTTGTTTGGTGCAGGGGTTTGAAACCAGGGACATTCTACCTCTGAGCCACACCCCCTATTTTATGTTTTATCTTAAATCAGGGTCTCGAGTTGCTGAGACTGTCCTCAAAACTGCGATCCTCCTGTCTCAGCCTCCAAGTGCTGGAATTATGTGCACCACCACACCCAGCCCAGCACATATATGTTTATGGAGAATATTTACATTCACCTAAGACAGTCAAGAAAAAACTTCTTTGATGTCATCTTCTGGCAAATTGCTACCTTTGCTGAACGGATGGGTGATGTAACCATTCCGTGAGGCGTTTTCGCCCCTGTGAATGGATACTTTTACCTTCTTGGGTAAACTGAGGCCCAGAGTATGTGAGATAATTTGTCCATGGTCAGAAAGTCATCGGGAAGAGCACGATGTAAACGAGGTTCTTCTCATTCCCTTGGCCGCTGGACTAGAATGCTTCCTCCCACACCGTCCACCCAAACACAAGCTGCCCGTGAACTGCCATCAACTATTTCCTCACCGGGATCGCTGCCCGGGTGAGGTGAGGCTCTGGCCCCATCTACACACCCAGGAGTCCAGCTCTCCCTTCAGTCTGACCCCCAGGAATTAGATCCCACACAGAGACCGCCCCATCAATGCCAAGGACCCGCCTGCAGGTGGTCCCTGGGTTCGTCTCCTGAGTCAAACTCTCCACCATGCCTAAGTAGCCTCTGCCCCAGGACCTTGGTGCTTGCCAGCCTGCCCCTCTGACTCCTGAGATAACTCTTCTTCATGGTACCTTTTCAGAGAGGCTCAACCTGACCACCAAACCTAAAACCATCTGTCCCAGCAGCTGACCACTACCGATTTCGTTTATGTTATGGCCTACGCCACGGCTTCCCCAGGCCGCCCAGCCAGCTGTCTTCCTCTATGTCACATCACTGCTGGGCATCTGGTGGGTCCTTGATAAGCCAGCCTGCCTGCCTGCCTGCCTTCCCTTTTTATTTCTTCAGTACTGGGATGGAACCCAGAGCATTTTACCTCCAAGCTTCCCCCCTAGCCTTATTTTTTATTTATTTTGAAACAGGGTCTCACTGAGTTGCAAAGGGCCTCACTAAGTAGCTGAGGCTGTCCCTGAACCCGAGATTCTCTTGTCTCAACCTCCCAAATACTAGGATTGCAAGTGTGGGCCACCATGCCCTAGTTTTTTTTTTTTAATATTTTTATTGGTGCATTGTAATCACACATCACATTGGAATACAAGACTTGAGAGGATATACAAGCACACATCATCCAATTAGCCCTCATCCAGTCCCCATCCCATTCCCTCCCCCTCCCTCGATCCCATGCTTGATTGGTGATTATCTTTGATACATTTCTTTACACACCTCATGAGTTTTAAAGAGGTCCCATCCTCCCCCATCCCATCCCCTCTGATTGGTCACCTTAATTGCCTCTCTATAGGGCCCTTTCTACAACTCGACCTCCTCCTGTTACCCCTTTCCACCTAGTTTTTGCTAATTAGGCGAAGCATCTGGTTTTTATTTTCTGTGATATTTCTCTGTGGATGCCGCATTGCAAGTTCCGATCCCACTCTTGACGGCCCCAGTAGTGGCCTGGCCACCCGGAGGACTCTGATCCCCACCTCGCTGGCTCCAGCACCAGCCTTGCCTCATGGTAGGCCCTGATCCTGGCCTTGCTGGTCCCCGCACCGGCCTAACCCCTCGGCTGGCTCTGGTTCCGGCCTTGGAGGCCCCAGCACCGGCCTTGCCTCAGGGCAGGCTCCGATCCCAGCCTCGCTGGCCACAGCACTGGCCTAACCCATCGGCAGGCTCCAATCCCGGCCTCGGAGGCCCTAGCACCGGCCTTGCCTCATGGCAGGCTCTGATCCTGGCCTTGCTGCACTATGCCGTAGTTTAAGCTTTTCTTTTCTTTTTCTCTTCTTTTCCTTTTTTTCTTTTCTTTTCTTTTCTTTTCTTTTTTTTTTTTTTTTCTGGTACTGAGGATGGAACTCAGAGGCTTTCTACCTCCAGGCTACATTCCCAGATCTATTTTATATTTTTTTGGAAACAGGGTCTCACTAAGTTGCTGAGAGCCTCACTAAGTAGCTGAGGCTGGCTTTGAACCTGTGCTATCCTCCTGTCTCAGCCTCCCAAGTGCAGGGATTATAAGCGTGTGGCACCACACCTGGCTTAAGCCTTTCTTAAGCTATTGAAAGACTAGAAGCCCAAATAATGTAGAGGAAACTTCAGTGGAGCCAGGAAGCAGCCTGGGCTGGGGGTGAGAAGAACGGGGACGGTAGAAGAATGATTACACGGGCTTCGGCACCCACGTGAGGATGCCACTGCCAATGTCAGCACCGTATGGCGAGGGGCCAGGGCGCAGCCCACCAAGGGCAGTGTGGAGCTATGTCACTGTGAACCCGATTTACATTATGGCGTGTGTGAGACTATAATGCAACACTGAAAGTAGATTAAGAAGTAAAAAATAAAATAATTTTCCATTAAAAAGAAAACTATTTGAAGAAGAAAGAAAGAATGGAGCTACAGAGGGGTTAGTAATACAATGCCCAGGAGGCTTCTGGATCAGGTCCTGGCTCAATGGGACCAAACACCAAGAAAATGAGCCCCTCTGCCATGTGCAGATGTGGAGAGGGTAGCGCACCTGTATGCATGAGCCCCAAACTGCAATATCACCCAGGTAGGGGACAGGGGCACCCAGCAGACAGCAGCACAGGTCCATTCTCCGGTGGAGTTCCTCTGCCTCCTCTCTGGGTCTCCAGCAGGCTAGTCCTTGAACGAGGTAAGTGGGAGCCACAGAGTGTTCAGGACAGAAACCTGGCGTCTAAGTAGTCAAGAGGGTGAGGCCTCTGTGCGCATGCTCTACTGCAGTCCTGTGGCCTGCACAGGTCTCAAGGTCCCCAGTGCACACCAAGGGTTACTTAGCACGTTCAAAGTTCACAGCCAAGATGCTGCCCCCCCCCCCAGCCCGGGCTCAGAGACAGGAGGAGGCAAAGAAAGATGGCCCCAGCCCTAGGGGAATCTCTCCTTCCCCTTCCAAATCATTAACAAAGACTGACACTGTAGTATTTATCAAAAAATCGTGTTCCCCAACTGATGATACAGAATAATTATCTCAGCAGGCAATCAGCGCCTGGATCAGCTTCAAAGCAATTTGCGTCAAGGATATGCATTTTCAAACTGGATTACACGTTCAAGAGCTCGCCTCTGAAACCTGGGCAGGATGTATTTACAACTCACCTGGCGAGGCGATGCCTATCTCCCAGCCCGCTTTCTCTTTCATTAGGTCTTACTTAATTGAATCAGGCAAAGCCATTTTGGGACTGTCCCCAAAGAAAACCTTTTATCTCAAGGCAAATGTGTCTTAACAAGGCCCTAAAGTATGTAAGCCTGGGTTTCCACTCGCCAGAGACCTCTGCTCCTCCTTTTAAAAACCTCCCCTAAACCCCATTTATCTGTGTGTGTGTGTGTTTTCTGTGCTACTGGGGATTCAGCTAAGGAGTGTTCTACTTCCAAAGTATATCACTGCATCCCCAGCTCCAGCCCTCTTTATTTTGAAACAGGGTCTCACTAAGTGGCCGAGGGTCTTGTTAAATTGCTGAGGCTGACCCCCATCCTATCATCCTACGGCCACAGCCTCCCAGGTACTGGGATGATTGGTATGGGCCACGATCCCCGGCTTTGTTTGCATTTTAAGCAAGAAGATTGCTTGTGGGGTTAACAGTGGTCAGTAAAGCAGGAAATGGACATTTTGTTTGTTGGCTTTATTTAATTCAACTCTTTTAAAATTTTTTTTTTCTTGCAGTGCTGGGGATAGAACCCAGGGGCATTATACCTTCGAGCTACACCCCCAGCCCTATTTTTTTATTTTTTGAAACAGGGTCTCACTAAGTTGCAGAGGGCCTCACTAATTAGCTGAGGTTGCCACGAACCTGTGATCCTCCTGTTTCAGTCTCCCAAATGCTGGGATGACAAGTGTGCGCCACCACGCCCGGCTTAGGCTTAATTCAACTCGTAAAAGACACTTTATTTCTCATTTACTTTTTTCTTCCCTCCTTTCTTTCTTGTTTGTTCATTTGTTTTTTGTTTTTTATCTGTTTTTCTGCCTTCTTTATTGTAATTCTGGGGATGAAAACCAGGGCCTCCTGCATTTTAGGCAAGCGCTCTACCACTGAGCTACACCCTGAACCCCCCTTTCCTTCTTAACAACTGAGCTGTGCAGAGCTGGGAGGGCGCAGTTCTGGCGCAGCCACCTCAGCCCTCTTTCGTGGCCTCTGGGTGGGCTCCACGGTGTAAGCAGCTCATGTTTACAGAAGTAGGGAGAGACCCAAGGACGGCTGCCTTCCTTCCCCAAGCCCCAGGGGCAGGAGGGGACCAGGGAGCTCTGGGTGGGCCTCCTGCCCCAACCAGGACACCTGTTTCCTCTGTCTTGTGTCCCTGGGGCCTGGCCCTGGTCTTGTATCCCAGGGTGACTCATTCTGAGGCCTGAAACCTGCATTTCTAACAAATCCCCTGGTGGCCAGAGGGAGGGGCCGCCTCTGGGCCACACTCTCGCCTGGAGAAGTTCTGAGTGGTGACTGGTCATCAAACCAGCCTGTGGCATCTCCCAGGGGCTGTCGCTCCTGTCAAATGTAGATGTAGATTAGCAGCCCGCTTAGGGTATGGGAGCCCCGTGCAATCAGGATGCTGGCCTCCTATGGTCACCCTTTCCCTCCTCGCCTCCTCCTCTTCCTCCTCCTCCCCTCCTCCTCCTCCTCTCTTCTTCCTTTCCCTCCAACTCTCCCACCTCCCTCTCCTCCTCTCCCACCTCCCTCTCCTCCTCTCCCACCTCCCTCTGCTCCTCTCCCACCTGCCTTTCCTCCTCTCCCTCCTCTTTCTTCCTTCTCTACTTTTTCCTCCTCCTCCTCCCCTTCTTCCTCCTCCTCTTCTCCCTCCTCCTCTTCCCTTCCTTCTCCTCTCTACTCTCTCCTCCTCCTCCCCTCTGCCTCCTTTCTCTTCTCCCTCTCCCTCCTCCTTCTCCTCCTCTCCCTCCTCCCTCTCCTCCTCCCTTCATCTCTATTCTCCCTCCTCCTCCCTCTCCTCCTCCCCCTCCTCTGTTCTCCCTCCTCCTCCCCTTCTTCCTCATCCTCTTCTCCCTCCTCTTCCCCTCCTCCTCTTCCCTTCCTTCTCCTCTCTACTCTCTCCTCCTCCCCTCTGCCTCCTTTCTCTTCTCTCTCCTTCCTCCTCCCGCTCCTCCTCTCCTTCCTCCCTCCCCTCCTCCCCTCCTCTCTATTCTCCTTCCTCCTCCTCTCTCCTCCTTCTCTCTTTTCCCTCTCCTCCTCCCCTCTCCTCCTCCTCTCCCTCCTCCCCCTCCTCTCCCCCTCCTCCTCCTCCTCCTCCTCCTCCTGTTCTCCCTCCTCCTCCCCTTCTTCCTCATCCTCCTCTCCCTCCTCTTCCCCTCCTTCTCTTCCCTTCCTTCTCTCTACTCTGTCTCCTCCTCTCCTCCTCCCCCTCCTCTCCCTCCTCCCTCTCCACCCCCCTCTTCTCCCTCCACCCTCTCCTCCTCTCCCTCCCCTTCTTCCTCTTCCTCCTCCTCCCCTCCTCCTCCCTCCTCTTCCTTCTCTCCCTCCTCCCCCTCCTCCTCCTACGGATCCGCGGGTGATTCAGTGTGTCACAAGGGAAGGGCCGCGGTTACATAAACGTTCGCGAGTTCACACCGTGCCACGGGGACACCGCGTGAACGCCCCGCCCCAGACACCTCCTCTTTTAGCTAGGCCTGGAGGTGCCCCCCCCCCCCAGGTCTTCAAGGCGCCAGAGGTGTCGAGAACACCCAGGCAGCCTAGAACACTCAGGCAGGACCAAAGAAGTTTCTTGCACTGGGAGTGACCCCAAGCTGACCCCCTCTTTCCCCCAAAAAAGGCACCTCCATCCTGCATTCAGGACCTCAGCCCCCCCCCTCCCCAACGGCCGCAGGCCGCAGCGCATGCGGGCGAGGCCGAGATTCTTTGGTCTATTATGTAAACCTGGAGGGACTCCCCACCCACAGGGGTGGGAGGAGCCCGCTTTAGCCTCTCCCCCCTGCATACCAGCACCCAAGCCTCGCCCCTGCCCTCCGGGTCCACCAGATGCCCCTTTCTCCCCAGTCTTCCCCAGCACCTCGAGATGACGCCCTGAAATCCATTGCAATTTAAAAATGGCATTCTATTATTAAACGAATGGGTTTCCAGTCACTGGAGCTCCCAGCCAATATGTAGGAACACCTGGCTGGCCTGCGCCATCCTGACGGCATCCCTAATCTTTTTTGGGGGTGCTTTAGAAGGCTCCGGGGGAGGGGTGTGCTCGCGCTGAGACTGAGGAGCCCCCTAATTCTGCTTCAGTGGGTCCAGAGTGAGGCGGGGGAGGGTCTACAAGTCGCCCAGGGATGCTGGTGTTACCAGCCTCTCAAGGACAGACAGATGCCACGGCATACTTTTTTTATTTTCATTCAAAAAGGGTTGTCAAACAAATTACTGGTGTGAACAAGAAGTCAGGAACACCAGTCTCCTCTCAAGGACTCTCTGACACTTCGGAAGCAAACACTTAGAAGCACAAACCTGTGCGTTATACATTGTAACAGCCATCCTCCTGAATGGGAATCCACTTTTTTATTTTTTTGTACTGGGGATTGAGCTCAGGGGCCCTTCCACCTCTGAGTTACGACCCATCTCCTTTATGTTTCCATTTGAAATAGGGTCTCACTAAGTTGCTAAGGACCTCCCCAAGTTGCTGAGGCCGGCCTCAAACTCACAATTCTCCTGGGATTTCAGACATGTGCCACGGTGCCCGGCATGTTCAAGGGCCTGCAGTAGTATAAAAGGAATTTAAGAGAAGAGATGAATTAGAATTTTAATGATGCAAAGAAAAATATAAAAAATACCAAATAATACTAAATACTAAAGCTAAGCTTGGAAATTACAAGATATGTTACGCTTTTTTGAGTTTTGCTTTAAGTTGGTACATAAAAATTGTACATATTTATGGGGCACCGTGTAATGTTTTGATACGTGTACGCACTGTGCAGTGTTGAAGTAAGGGTGAGCCTGTCAGTCTCCTCAAACATTGATTTATTTATTCATTTATTTTTGTACTGGGGACTGAACTGAGAGGCATTCTATCTCCAAGCGGTACACCCAGCATTTATGTATTTGTTTGTTTGTTTGTTTGTTAAACGGGGTCTCGCAGAGTGGCTGAGAGCATAACTAAGTCCCTGAGGCTGGCTTTGCACCCGCCATCCTGCTACCTCAGCTTCCCCCAAACTGGGGCTACAGGTGCCGCCGCAGCTGGCTCACAGTGATCACTTCTTTATGGTGAAACCATTCAACATCCTTTCCTCTAGCTTTCTAAAAATGCATAGCGCCTTATCATTATCTGTAGTCGCCCGGCCGCGCAATTAGGAGTCTTTGGTTGCCCTCCTAGGTAGGAATGTTTCTTTAAAAATATACACCTGGCCGGGCGTGGTGGCACATGCTTGTAATCCCCACGCTTGGAAGGCTGAGACAGCACAGGTTCGAAGCCAGCCTCAGCTACTGAGTGAGGCTCTCAGCAACTTAGCGAGAGCCTGTTTCCAAATAAAATATGAAATAGGTCTGAAAGAGGCCGGGCGTAGTGGCGCACGCTTGTAATCCCAGCATTCGAGAGGCTGAGACCGGAGGATTGCAGTTTGCAGACAGCCTCAGCTACGTAAGGCCCTTCACAACTCAGTGAGACCCTGTTTCAAAATAAAGAATAAAAAAAATTGGGCAGGGGGTGTAGCTCAGAGCTCAAATGCCTCTGGGTTCCAGCCCCAGACCCGCAAAAAAAAAAAAAAAAAAAAAAAAAATAGGTCTGGGAGAATAGCCCGGAGGTAGAAAGCCTCTGGGTTCAACCCCCAGTACCACCAAAACACACACACACACACACACACACACACACACACACACACACACACACAGGATGCTGGGTATGGTGGCACACTTGTAATTCCAGTACTGCAGAGGCTGAGACAGGAGGATCGCAGGCTCGAGGACAGCCTGAACAATGTAGCAAGACTGGGGAACCTAGCAAGACCTGTTTCAAAAACAAACAAAAATAGAATAAAAAATAGAAAGGGCTGGAGGTGTAGCTCAGAGGTAGAATGCCCCTGGGTTCAATCCCCAGTTGCAAAATAAATAAATAAATAAGACTGGATTGTCACTTGGAGGTAGAATACCCTGGGTTCAATCCCCAGTGCCATTAAATAAACTAATATATACCTATGGTGCTTACACCTTCCGGCTCTTCCTGGGTTCCGAGCCGTGTTCACATAGGCGAGGTGAAGTGGCTTAGTGTTGTCTGTGAGCTGGCTGGTGTACAGGTCACAGCCCCGGATGCTACCGCAGAGCTTTGTGACAGGTGTCTGAACCGGCTCCCTCAGTCCCTCTCGGGGGATTTTAGTTATTGAAGACCTGGAATCAATGTCAGGTAAGCGATGATTGCTGCCTACACCCCCACCCCCCCAACCGGGGCAGACACCCTGGCAACCACAGCATCTTTTTCATTTTGGGGTAGTGGGAATGGAACCCAGGGGCCTTCTACCTCTGAGTCACACCTCCAGCCTGATTTAATTTTTTTATTTTAAAACAAGATCTCACTAAGCTGCTGAGACTGGCCTTGAACGTGTGATCCTCCCGTCTGGACCTCCCTAGTAATGGGATTACAAGTGTGTACCACCCGGCTGGCTTAGAACTAGGGAACCTTTGCTCCAGCCGCTTTGTGACTTCAGCCTGGAGTCACACCTTCCCCTCTCTGATCGCTGAACTGCTTCCCTCGCACACCTTGGCAGCCTCTCTCCTTCCCAAGCCCTCTGTGGCTGGGATAACCCCAAGGGGGAGAGAGGAGGAGGAGGGCGCTCCAAGTCAAGTCATCCAGGTGGGTGAATGGAGAGCACAGAGCCCAGGCTTTGCAGCCACCCGCATCAGTACCATCAGTACCGAGGATGCGAGCCCCCTACCTAGGTGCGAGGCGCTTCTCTTCCCACGTGAAATGAGATGCTAAATCGCTAATAGCCTCCCAGGGGTGCAGCTGTTCCTGCTGCTGCTGTTGCTGCGCGCCTGTCTGTGATTTCATCGGAGTCCAGGCCCCGTGGACCGCGTTCACTCCCAGGTCTCCCTGCGGCGGGAGCAGCGTATCTTGAGAGGAGCTCTCTGCTCCCGCGCCCTTCCCGACGGCTCTGCTCGCAAGAGGTGCTGGCGATGCACAGAAGTTAGGAGTTGCTTTGTTTTTCCTCAGAAAATTCTTTTCCCCCTTTCCAACCTGACTCTGACTCAGCATTCAGTTTCTAAATTTCACACTTGTTCCGATTTCTAAGCCCTCTTCCCCCACTCTGGGATCTCTTTGGGCTTTAAGATTTTTTTCTTTTGAGGTACAAGGGATTGAACCCAGGGGCATTCTACCTCCGACCCACACCCCCAGCCCTATTTTTTAGTCTTTATTTATTTTGAAATAGGGTCTCACTAAGTTGCAGAGGGCCTCAGAAAGGAGCTGAGGCTGGCCACGAAGCTGGGATCCTCCTGTCTCAGCCTCTCAAGTACTGGGATTACATGGCTTGCTGGATCCTGAAACCAAAAACATGGTTTTAAAATCCAGCCTGAGCTGACCGTGGTGGCGCAAGCCTGTACTCTCAGGACTTGGGAGATGAAACAGGAGGATGGCAGGTTTAAGGACAGCCTCACCAAGTAGTGAGACTCTCATCAATCTAGTGAAACCCTGTTTTAAAAAAAATAGCCCTGGGAATATAGCTCAGAGGTAGAATACTCCTGGGTTTAATCCTCAGTACAAAAACAAATAGATAGATAGATAGATAGATAGATAGATAGATAGATATAGATAGATATCAATAAATGAAAAATAAAAATAATAGAATAGGATTGGGAATGTAGCTCAGAGGTAGAATGGTTCTCAATTCAATCCCCAGTACCACAATAAATAAATAAATTAATTAATAAAGTCAACCTGGCCCAAGGATGCACCTTCAGGCTGGTGGTATCTGTGACTAGATCAGAACGTATTTCAAATGAACACACTATAGCCTGCATGTTTGTGTTATGCTGGGTTTTATTTTTCAGGCCATGCTCCTGCAGCAGGCCATTCTTTCCTCTTTTCATTGTTCTCAGTATTTTTTTCTCCTGGGTCAGCAACTTTTGGGCATGTCCCGAGGTACTCTGACGGGCAGATTTTGAGTTACCTAACTAACCTTTTACTTATTCATGCAGCTTGCTATTGCGTGGGAAGTTTTTATGGCTTTGGTGACAATTCCTGATTTCTGCGGGAGAGCCAGACCTGTCCTTTACAGGTGCGTCCAGGGAGGTGGAGGACATAAAACCGATGATGCTGTGATTGCTCACGTGACTCCTCCAAAGCCGGCAGGGTGGTTCAGCCTGGGTTAATCGCTTGGGTGTTAAACACGGTTTCTTATCCAGCAAGCACACGGAGAACCTGTTACACCAGGCGCAACGCCAGGTGCCAAGCACGCCAAAGAGGTTAAGGGGACATCGTTTCCTGTGTGTGTGTGTGGGGGGGGATCTAGCAATGGGGCGGAGAGAGACAGATTTGACCCATAGCAGTGCATGATGGGAAGAAGGGCTAGGGGCTACAGAGGCCAAGTGGGGGACATCAGACCTGCCTTTGGAACACCGAAATGGCTTCCTAGGGTGGGTGGCACTGCAAAGTGTTAGAGGGAAACCAAGAGGCGGATGGATAGAGGCATCAATCAGTTTAGATGGTGCCTAAAAGCACTTTTTTTTTTTTAACACATTAAGCTCTAGCTTGTGTACAAACAGCAAAGATCCAAAAATTATAACTGAAATAGGGTGATATCCTTTTTTTTTTTTTGTACATTATCAAAGTTCAGTAGTGACACTGGGGGCCCACGGTGCCAACAACCCCAGGCCTGCCGTCTTGTCTCACTGTTACCTCCTGATCCGAAGTGGCTGCGGGGTGCCAGGCATGACAGCCATCACTTCAGGAAGCATAAAGGGGGCAGGAAAGAAAGCTTTTGCCTCTCAAGGTGAATCTCCAATATGTCATACTTTTCTCAGGAACAAACCTTACCATGTTTTCCACATAGCTGTGAGGGAGGCGGGGAAATGAAGCCTTCACATGGTAATGGGGCAGGTAACAGCCAGTGTAGGGACTCTGGGAAGCCGCCAGCTGTCTCTGGTGGTGACTGGTGGGTGGACAGAATGCTGTGTGAGCGGAGAGGACGCTTATCTTGTTTCAGGGGATAGATAGAGCTAAGTAGGTCAACTTGGCCCAGCGTTTGGTTGGCCAAGAGATAGGGCTGGGCAGAGACAGATGCTGGGCGGTGAGATGTCTTGAGTCCTGCACTTTGTGGAGGGAAAACTGCGTCGGGAGGTAAGGTCAGGGCCATCCTGGGGGCACGGAGCAGTCACCACAGCCTTTCGGAGGAACTGAGAGCCAGGGCCAGTAGGGGGTGGCATCGGGGACAGGGAGATGTGGGCAGATTCCCGAGAGATCCTGGAGGCAGAAGTGGAGTTGGCAAGGACATGGCAGACCGGCAGCTTTGGTGAGCCTGATTTCCCCGCCATAAACTTCCCCGTGTTCCATGTAGAGTTGGGTGAGTCTCAGTATCATCTCATTGTGCAACCATCAATACAGTTCAGTTTGGGAAGCCTTCCACTGTTCCAGCATATTTCCGTCTGTGCCTGGTCCTTGCCTTCCCTGGCTACAGGATAGCCCTCATTTGATTTCCTTCAGGCTGACATTTGGTTGTGCATTTGTTTGTTTTATTACTGGGAATTAAATCCAGAGACATTCTAACTTCAACCTACATACCCAATCCTTTTTGTTCTGTTGTTGTTGTTGTTGTTGTTGTTGTTGTTGTTGTTGTTGTTATTATTATTTGAAACAGGGTCTCTCTAAGTCACTGAGGCTGACCTCAAACTCACAATCCTCCTGTCTCAGCCAACCAAGGACCGGGAGTTCAGGCCGGTGGCACCATGCCCAGCTCAGATTTTCATTTTAAAACATAAATTGTAAAATTCCTTGAGTACAGGGATTTTTCAGGGGGTGGGGAGGGGGAGATCCTGATCCCCAGGAGAGTTCAGAAGGGTCCCCGAGAGACCAGAGCGTCTTCAGATTGCACATCTGTCCCCACCCGCCGAGGGCGAAGGTCCCCACCTGTTGCTTCTCCCCCAGAGCGAGAGCCACTGTTAGAATCAGGAAGCCGGGTATACCCTTCCAGTGTGTTAGAGCAGAAAACAGGAGAGAAATCTAGAGGCCATTGGTTTTTAGTAATTAGCTGGATCTTCTCTGCTTGGATTTCAAAGCGTGAGAATGTATTAATTTTCCATCAACATATTAAAGGCAGGCAGCCGGGCGTAGTGGTGCACACTTGTAATCCCAGCATTCAGGAGGCGGAGACCAGAGGATCATGGTTCACAGACAGCCTCGGCTACTTAGCAAGGCCCTTCGCAACTCAGCGAGACCCTGTTTCGCTTGATTGTTTTCAACCAGACGTTGGCAATGATCTAGCCAGAGCTCGGACTTTGGTGAGGTCCCCAAGGCCAGATGAGCTCATGCAGAAAGCACACTGTGTAACGCTCCACTCTTGGGGAAGTGACCCTCGTCTTCCCACAGAGAGTGTCGCACTATCACCCAGGGACTGACTTCATCACCTGAAATTCAAGAAGGCTCCTTTGTTTGTTTGGGTGCTGGGGATTAAATCTAGGGACTTTCCACCTCAGAGCTACACCCCCAGCCCTTTTTATTTTGAAATAAAGTCTTTAAGTGCAGCATAGCCATTTGCAAACCCAAAGGATGGCCCAGTCTCCCTTGATACAATAATCAGTAGTTTGGGTTTTTTTCTTTATGAACTCCACACATAGACACCAATGATGATTTCTTTTTAGTGGCTGCTGTGACTCCACTGAACGGTCCGTGGACCAGTTGAATGGTTTGAGAACAAATAGGGTTGTCTGTCCCCAGTTTTCTCTGGGAAGACTGTTAGATCAGGGAGCCCTTCTCTTAGTACTTGACTTTCAAAGCTTATTACAGATATCTACAGTCACTCAAATTCCATTTCAATTATGTCTATCTTGAGTAATGTCAAGATGTCTTAATTAGTTGCCAACACTATCAATACTATGGGGCCTCAGACGCCATCACCTAAGAGAGGAGAAAGACGTAGGCACCTGCCCTCTGCTCTCTTGTCTCAATGCATTAAAAATTTAGAGTGGCTTTGGGGAAGGGGACTGTGGTCCTACCACACTTCCATCCCTCAGAGATGGAAACATAGGGAAGTCTAAGAACTTGCTCAAGGGCACCCATCCCGGTGGCATCCTGGAGGTTTCTAAAGCCTGGTCTTGCCCCACCCCAGAGGGGCCACCGTGGGAAGATGTCACCATTTCAGTTGGGGCATTTCGGGGCAGGGTTCAGCGTGGTCACCAGCCCACGGATGCTCAGGTCGGGTGGGCGGGCCACCGAACCACGGGTGTAGATTCACACATGTATTCTGTGCATAGGATTTTGCTAGGAAGATTTAAACAAAAACCTTAAGGTTACCTTTAGGGAATTGGAACGAAGCTAGAGTGAAAAAGTTTTCTTTCTTTCTTCCCTCCTCTTTCTCCTCCTCCTCTTTTTATTCTCTTTCTCTTCCCCTCTCCCCTTCTCCCTCTCCCCCCTCTCTCCCCCTCTCTGTACTGGGGATCGGACCCAGGGGTGTTCTACCTCCAAAACACATCCCCAGCCCTTTCTCTTTAGAAACAGGTTCTCTAGCCGGGCGTGGTGGCGCACGCTTGTCATCCCCGCGCTGGGAAGGCGGAGACAGGAGGATCGCGCAGGTTTGAAGCCAGCTGCGCACGCTGGCTTAGGAGACCCTGTTTCCAAATAAAAATGTAAAACTAGGTCTGGGAGTGTAGCCCGGAGGTAGAAGGGCTTCCAGGAACCCCAGTACCACCAAAAAAAAAAAAAAAAAAAAAAAAAAAAGAAAGAAAGAAAGAAAGGAAAAAAAAGAAACAGGTTCTGGCCGAGTTGATGAGGGTTTCTACATATGATCCTCCTGTCTCAACCTCCCAAGTACTGAGATTATAGGTGTGTGTATACCACACCCAGCTAGAAAGGACACTTCATGTCGTATCTTTCTGCTTGGATTTCAAAGCGTGAGAATGTATTAATTTTCCATCAACATATTAAAGGCAGGCAGCTGGGCGTAGTGGTGCACACTTGTAATCCCAGCATTCAGGAGGCGGAGACCAGAGGATCATGGTTCACAGACAGCCTCAGCTACTTAGCAAGGCCCTTCGCAACTCAGCGAGACCCTGTTTCATAAATAAAAAGACTAAAAAATAGGGCTGGGGGTGTAGCTCGGAGGTAGAATGCCCCTGGGTTCCATCCCCAGTGCCAAATAAATAAATAAATAGATAGATAGAGGCAACTTCTTGGACTACCCAGCCCATCAAGAACGTTTTAGGGTGCTAGGTGGGTTTCCTCTCTCTGCCCCTGGGCTACACTGCCATTGCCCCGGGGCACACCTGTGCACACCTGTGTATCAAGGACAGTCACTTTCGGAAGTTCCTCTTTGGAAATTCTAGCTCCCCAACCTGCCTGCCTACACCTGAGGCTAATCTCTGTCCACCTCTTCTTGGAGGCCAGAATCTAAAGAGAAGTCATCAAATTCTTACACTATTGCCCCAGGAGGAATCTTCTCCATGTTTTCCCCTGAGGGATTACAATACAGGCCAAAGATGTTTTAGGGATGGGAATTCTAGCCACTAGATGATTTAGGACAACTAGACAGACATTTAACCCCAATGGGTCAACTCCAAGCAACATTCAGGAGAAACAGGAGCAGCCGGAGTCCAAATATGTCTTTTCTACATCAGTTATCTGATACCATTTCAGTGTGGTAAAGACCTTAACCACAGATGTGACAAATACATGGTACCAAATCTATTCAATTGCTGTTGCCTGCCAGGAAGACTAAATCAAGAAAAATTCTGTAGGGCAAAAAGGAGATTAGGAGTCGATTAATGATGTCTGCCACGGGCAAGGTGTAGAGGGTATGTATGCTGGACCTTTCTCATCCCTACTTGATAGGGTTCTGCCTCTGGATCTGTCCTCACATGAGATCAGCAATTCGGATTCTCGTTCTTCCCACTACACTCAGGCACTGGATTGGTACTTCTGGAACCACGCGTGCCAGGGTCTGCCCTGTGCCCACCTTAGTCGTATGCGTGCCTGTCTGTCTCTACAGCCTGCGGTGCCCAGTGCTTCTGGGTTGGAGCTATGAGGAACTGCCTGCATGGTTGTGGGTCCCCGGAGACGTGATAGAGAGTCCCAGGGAAATACAGGGAGGGAAGAGATCTGGGAGGGAACCAGATGTATAAAAAAATACCAACACCAGTTGGGTGTGATGGTGCCCATCTGTAATTCTAGTCCTTGGGAGACTGAGACAGGAGGATCACAGGGTTGAGGCCAGCCTCAGCAACTTAGGAAGACCCTTGGCAACTTAATGAGACCCTGTTTCAAAACAAAAAAAGTAAAATAGGGCTGGGGTGTAGCTCAGGGGTAGAACGCCCCTGGGTTCAATCTCCAGTAATGTACACACATGTACACACACACACACACACACACACACACACACACACACACACACCTCGATTTCACTTCCTGGTCTTCATTTTCATTTTCCATGACTGCTGTAACAAGTCATTACAAATGAGTGGCTTAAAACACAGGTTTATTATCTTACAGTTCTGTGAATTGGAAGTCCAGTGTAGCAAAGCTGAGTTCCTTCTGGAGGGTTCAGAAAATATCCTCCTATTTTTGCCTTCCCCCCTTCTACAGGAACCCTCCCTTCCATCTTCCCATCTGTAGGAGTCTCTCCTTCCCACTGCCGTGTGTGTGCGTGTGTGTGTGTGTGTGTGCGTGTGTGTGTATGTTACTGGGGATTGAATCCAGGGGCATCCTACCTCTGAGCTACTCCCCCAACCCTATTTTATTGATTTATATTTTGTTTTGAAACAAGATCCCACTAAGTTGCTGAGGGCCTTGCTAAGTTGCCGAGGCTGGCCTCAAACCTGTGATCCTCTTGTCTCAACCTCCCAAGTACTGGAATTCCAGGCAGCAGCACTGTGCCGGGCTGCATCTTCCATTTTTGAGGTCCCTGTGTGTGCAGCGAGCACACCAGAGATCAGCCTGGACAGTCACCCTGTATCAGGATCCGCGAAACAGCCACCTAATTCCACTTGCAACTTTGATTTCCCGTTGCTACGCAGGGTGGCATATCTGTAGGTTTGGGAGGTTAGCACAGGGACCTCTTGGTCGGCCTGCCACGTCTCCAAGTATACTTAGAGAGGCTGAGCCTTCCGTCAGGTGGAGCTGAGGACACTTCTCCTGACTCTGTATCACAGCTCCTTCCTGCTGTTTCACTAAGGCCAGAGCCACCCCAGGGCCCGGGGCCGTGGTGGGGTCACTATCTTTCTGTTCATCATGATGGCTCACCATGGCATCAAACTGTGAGGTGCCAGCCCCTGAAGCACTGTTCAGTCTGGGAGCCTCGCCCGACATCCAGTTGTTCTGAGGACCTGCAGGAGGTCCCTTAGCCCTCGGGACAGTCTTCTCTGCTGGAGGATCTCCAGCAAAACCTGTCCAGTAAGCCAGAGGGCTTTTCCTCCCTCACAACTCCTACCTGTGAGTGGGACCAAAACCCCCAAGGTAAAGAATTGCACAAGGCCCAGCTGCTTGCTCACCAATTGGGCAGAGAAGGGCAAAACACCGAGAAAAGAAAATATACATTAATAGCTCAGAAATGTCTCGGGCCACACCTCTGCCCAGCTTGGCCCCAGGCCCGTCTCCGCTCCATCAACGCCTTTTGTGGACTCTGCCTGGGGGCTGCTCTCCACGTGGGCCACAGGGATCTGATTCTTTCTAAGCCCTGGGCAGGAGGCAGCGCTCCTGTCTGCCGGCTACGGTGCCATAAATGCCCAGGCCAGGCTGGGCACGTCGGGGCATCCTTGGGAACTGGCGGGTGTTCACAGGGCTGGCAAGGAGGCCTGTTTTGGGTAGAATGCCCAGAGGATTTATGGAGAGCCGGCCTCTGAAGTAGAGCCGCCATGAAGGGAGAGGTGGACGGCTGTGGGGAGCGGGGATTTAGTAATAACACAGGCACGAACATCAGGGAGGGGTTTTCTGGAGCAGCAGTGTTCTCTTTGCTTTGGGGAGAAGGACAGCTGGCTGTTTTGGGGATTTGGGATGTGAGTTCAGAGCTTGTGAGAGGTGGAGAAGGGTCCTGAAAGCAAATGCCCTGAACTCAGCCCTAGAAGCACAGGTGGCCCCTGGCTGTGACACCTGGGCTTATCCGGGAAGACCTCACCTGCACTTCTAGTGTCTCCAGCCAGTCTAGACTGTTTTATTAGCAAAGACCAGCAAGATAAGCTTTTGTTCTTTCCCGTTTAGGGTTCATTTGAAAAGTCCCAACATTCATCAGGATTCTTACCTTAGAATCTAAGGCTTAAACATACAAATTTCAAGCCAGCCGCGGTGGCGTTTGCCTGTCATCCCAGTATTTAAGAGGCTGAGACAGAAGGACCGCAGGTTCGAGGCCAGCCTCAGTCACTTAGTGAGATCCTGTTTCAAAATTAAAATGAGCTGGTGGTGTAGCTTGGAGGTAGAATGCCCCTGAATTCAATTCAATCCTTAGTACCTGAAACAACAATAACAGCAATAAAAACAAAAACATTTTATTATTATTATTATTATTATTATTATTATTATTATTATTTTGTGGTACTGGGGTTCCTGGAAACCCTTCTACCTCTGGGCTACACTCTCAGACCTATTTTATACTTTTTTTTAATGTGGAAACAGGGTCTCTTAAACCAGCGCGCCTGGCTTCAAACCTGCGTGATCCTCCTGTCTCCGCCTCCCAAGCGCGACATTTAATTTTTCTATGTGCTGCTTGAGAGTATTTACAAACTCTTCCTGGAATCTTTGTTGTTCTCTGTTTGTTATTGTTCTGACTTTCTCCACACAGGTGTACCTACATCAGAAATAATTTCCCCAATAAATTCCTGAAATTGGCAGAGCCGCCCAAGTGCGGTCATGATGTTTGGATCTTTCTTTGGGAAACATTCCCTCCCTCATCCCCGTGGTCCTATTGGTCTGTCAATTACGGGCCTCTCGTCTGCCTCCAGATAGATTGGTACATAACCCAGGGTGGACATTGTGATTGGTCAGAGATAGGCCAGACAGGTGACCCAGGCTGGGCCAGTCATAAAGCATTTTCTCTGGATACATTGATTGGGCCAAAATGACCATGTGACTCAGGGCAAACACAGTGATTGGCCAGTGACAGAAATAGGACCCAGGCCTGCCTAGTCCCATGACTGAGAACCATTCTTTTTAAGGATGTGAGGTATGGGTTGTTGAGAGAAGCAGGGTGTTTCTGGATGATCTTCGTCAAGATGCTGGGGAGAGAACTCAGCCCCGTGAAGGGCCGAAGAGAGAACTCAGGTGCCGAGGAAGGCGGGCTCCTCGAAGGCCACCGGAGCGGGCCCTGGCTCCTCCGGGAAGAGCCGAGCCATTTGCAAATCCGCCCCAGACCTGCCCTCAGACCCGACAGACCAGCGCACCTGAGTGAGTGAGGAAAGTTCTGTTCACGTGGCTGTTTTCATCCCAGAATCAAGGCCACTCGGCACCCAGGTCGAGGAGCCTCGGTGTGACCGCAGCCCGGCAGCCACCTCCCAGACAAAACACAAACCCAGGTTCTTGCCAGAATCTTCTACCAAAGAACCATGCAGCTGCAGCGCACGTCTCCAAGTGGCCCTGCGCCCGGCTCTCGTGTTTCCTCGTCGGTGCCAAGTGTGTTGGCCCTTTGGCGTTCAGCGTGGCATTTTGTCTCATCTGCCCAGTGTTTTGTCTGTTTCCTGCTTCTATTTCCTTCCCTGGCCTGGCTAGAAGGCAGGACGGGGCAGAATAATCAGCCCCAGGTTTTAGGACCAAACAGACCTGGCCTCAGTCTCAATGGAGTGGCCTAATGTTCGAGAAGAATTGGGCACAATCTTACTATCTGTGCCTTTGAAGTTTCAATGTCCATACCCCTACTGGGCGTCGCCTTCTTCATCTGTACAATATGAATAATGCCGACCCCTGAGGCTTATGGTAAGAATTAAATGGGGTAACCAAGAGGAGGCCCCAGCCCAGAGATCACTGTAATAACTTCATAACACAGTGGTCTCTCTTCAGCTTCTGGGATGTTCCATGACCCCCCCCCCCAAGTAGCAGAAAATGTCTGAACTCCGTAATTTGATAACTTTTCTATCTTTTTTCTCTTTCAAGTGGTACAAGTAGGCATCTAATTGTTTTTGTTTTGAATAGAATCAGAAGTACTTTTTTTTGGTACTGGAAATGAAACCCAGGGGCATTCTACCTCTGAGCAACACCCCCAGCCCTATTTTTTATTCTTTATTTTGAAATGGTCTCACTGAATTGCAAAGGGCTTTCCAAGGCTGTCCACGAACTGCAATCCTCCTGTCTCAGCCTCCCAAACGCTGGGATTGCAAGTGTGCGCCACCACACCCGGTTCCCGGTAGTACTTTAAAAATCAGGTTTCTATACATATGTGGCTGTCTTCTGCGGTTCCAGAGGCGATTTCCCTACTGCAGATGGCACACTGTCTGAATTCTGTAACTATGGCTCCAGCATTTGTGTTCAGGGTGGTATACAGCAGGTGTCTTCACCTTCTAGAGACTCTTGGTTATTATTATTTCTTTATTCATCCATATATATATTTCAGAATTAGTTTCCAGTTGTTTAAATGATGACTCTTCTGCCTTAGCTAAACACTCAAAACATACTGTGGCCAAAGCTTTGTCAGTCAGAGGTAAGACAGCAAAGCTGGCGTGAACCTCTTTTTCCTTCGTCACAATTTCACAGATTGGAGATTCGTATCAGAAGGTCAGTATACTTCTGTGCTTTCCTTAATGATCTCAAGAACTTTCACCTAAAAAGAAGCCTTTTATGGCTTCTCTTTGGCATACCAAATTGCCAGCATCATACTTTTATATCTTGGGGCTACAGTTGACTAAAGGTTACTTGAACCCAAGCACTGTGATATTGCAAGTTGATCTGATAACAAAATGGCTGCTAAGACCTTAACAGGCAGGCAGTGTATATCGTGTGGGCACGCTGGACAAAGGGATGATTTGTCCCGGGGCCAAAGAGAGTAGGGCAGCACAAGATGTCATCTTCCTACTCAGAATGGCATGTGATTTAAAAGTTATACATTATTGATTTCTGGAACTTTCTAATGTATATACATATATATCTATATATGTATATATTTTTAGTACTGGGAATAGAACCTATGGATCTTCTACCTCAAGGCTATACCCCTAGACCTATTTTATTTTTTATTTGGAAATAGGGTCTCTCTAAGTTGCTGAGAGCCTCACTAAGTTTTTGAGGCTGGCTTTGAACCTGTGATCTTCCTGTTTGAGGCTCCCAAGTACTGGGATTACAAGCCTGTGCCACCATGCCCGGCCTCACTTAATATTTTTAGACTACAGCTGACCACAAGTAGCTGAAATTGTGGAAAGCAAAACTGCAAATAAGAGGAGCCTACTATAACTATTAGCTATTATTTGTATTTTTATTATCATCACTGGAATAAAGCTGTAGCCTTCCAAGGCTTTAAATGTTCTACTTTAAAGAATAGCCACTGTTTAGTGGCTAGCTTCTTACATGATGTTAAAAAATAAACCTCTGCAACTTAGTGAGACCCTGTTTCAAACAAAATAAAGAATAAAAGCAGGGCAGGGGGTATAGCTCGGATGTCGAATGCCCCTGGGTTCCATCTTCAAACCTGTATAAATAAATAAATAAATAAATAAATAAATAAATAAACCTCATGAGCCAGGTGCAGTGGTACACGCTTATTATCCCAGTACTTAAGAGGCCAAGATAGGATTGCAAGTTTGAGGCCAGCCTCAGCAACCTAGAAAGACCGTGTCTCAAAATTAAAAAAATAAAAGGAGAGCAGCTCCGTGGTGGAATACCTCTGGGTTCTCAGACTCTAACACCACAAATAATTACCCAATTAACTAACTAAATAAATAATAACTTCCACATCATTACAATCCCACATAACTTTAGGAGATGACACCTTTTTAAAATTTGAACCCAGCATGGCCTGGAATCCCAGTACTTGGGAAGCTGAGACAGAAGGATCCCAGGTTCAAGGACAGCTGCAGCAAGTAGTGAGGCTTCCCCTGTTTCAAAAGAAAAAAATGAAATAAAATGGAGCTGGGAGTGTAGCTTGGAGGAAGAATGCCCCTGGGTTCAGTTCCCAATAGACACACACACACACACACACACACACACACACACTCAACCCAAAGGGGGGTAAGGCAATTTAAATATGCATAAATAAAATATCAACTCATTACTCCTCTCTAGCAACAGGAAAGAGTTGTGTGAGAAGTTCTGTTTAAAATAACCCTGCAGTGAGCCGGGTGTGGTGGTGCACGCTTGTAATCCCCGTGCTTGGGAGGCTGAGACAGGAGGATCGTGCGGGTTCGAAGCCAGCCGCGCTGGCTTAAGAGACCCTGTTTCCAAATAAAATATAAAATAGGTCTGGGAGTGTAGCCTGGAAGTAGAAGGGTTCCATCCCCAGTACCACCAAAACAAAAAACAACAACAAATAAAACCCCTGCAGATCAGATCCTGTGCTCCATCCCGGCCGGCACATGAGCGGCGGTTCGCTTTCAGGCTCCCTCCTGAAGGGATGCCGATTTCTTTGTTGCTCACCGTGATTCCCTCACTGGTGGGCAGGTGTTGGACGGCTTCTTGATTTCTTCTCAAGAAGCCTTCGTTCTTCAGATGCCCAGGGGCTGGCCTGGGACTCTTGGGCAATAGAAAAGCCTGTGGTCACTTGCAGGTCACAGAGTACAGGGCACCCAGGAGCAGGTGCCGTGGCCCAGAAGTCTGCAACCCCAGGGCTTGGGAGGCTGAGACAGGAGGTCCTGGGTTCAAACCCTAGTATCACAAAAAGGGGCAGGGGTCCAGGTCAGGACATCAGTATTTTGTGTGTGTGTGTGTGTGTGTGTGTGTGTGTGTGGCACTGGGGATGGAACCCAGGGACATTCTACCTCCAAGCTGTACCCCCAGTCCTGAGTTGCAAAGGGCCTCACTAAGTAAATGAGGCTGTTCCTGACCCCAGATCCTCCTGTCTCAGCCTCCCAAATGCTGAGATTACAAGCGCGCACCACCACGCCTGGCTAGGACATCATTATTTGTCTAGATCTGAATTGTTACTCAAAGCATGGACTCCTCCTCCCCATGAGCTGCTAAGGCCAGGGTGACCACACACAGGAGAGTTTACCTGCAACAGGTAAGTTACATTGAGTCTCCAGCCCCAGCAATGCTGGCCTTTGTCTTGTCGGGCTGTCTTCTTTTTTTTGGGGGGGGGGGGTCTGAGGATGGATTTGACCTCCAAGCTACACCCCCTGCCCTATTTTTTATTCTTTTTGGTGGTACTGGGAGTGGAACCCAGAGGCTTTCTACCTCTGGGCTATACTCCCAGACCTTTTTTATATTTTATTTGGAAACAGAGTCTCACTAAGTTGCTGAGAGCCTCACTAAGCAGCTGAAGCTGGCTTCGAACCCATGCGATCCTCCTGTCTCAGCCTCCCAAGCGCGGGGATTCCAAGCATGCGCCACTAGCTGAGGCTGTCCACGAACCGCAATCCTCTGGTCTCAGCCTCCAGAATACTGGGGTTACAAGCGTGGGCCACTGCCTGGCTGCTGTCCTGCTGTCTTTGGGCCACGCTTCACCTCTGGGGAAAGCTTGCTAAGCTCTGCGGTGGTGAAGTGCAAAGGGAGCTGCCCGGAGCAGCCAGGGCGCCGGGTGGCGCCGGAACTGAAGGGCCAGGTCCAAGATGAATGGGACACTTTCCCCCCAGCCTTTTCCAAACTCAACGTAACTCACACCTTCCTTTCGGCGGCTCCTAGAACAGTGCGCTCACTCACGCTGCGGGCACGCTGGCTCCTTCCAGTCTCAGACAGCCGCGGGGGTTGAGGGCTGCTGCTGCTGGGCCTTGGGGAGCCAGCCAGCCACACCGCGGCCGCCCCTGCCCAGTCGCGGTGCTGCCAGGCTTCGCCCCGATCCTAGGTTAGGTGTGAACAAAAGGTGGGCAGAAGGGAGCAACCGTGAGTCGGCATCTATGGGGGGGTCTCACAGTTTTCCTCTGGTTATTTTGGGACTTATGGTACAAATCCACAACCATGATTAATCCGTAATTCTTTTGATTTTATAATGGACTTTCTCAGCAGCAGCGATCCCCAAACACTGCAACGGCATGCTTAATAAAATGTGAATACTGCATTTCCATTTGTTAAGAAATTCGTTCATACAGGTACCGCCTGTAATCCTAGTGTTTGGGAGGCTGAGACAGGAGGATCACAGGTTCGAGGCAAGCCTCGGCGATTTAGTAAGACCTCTGGCAACTTAGCGAGACTTTGTTTCTAAATAGTAATAGTAATGATGTTAAGGAGGAGGAGGAGAAAGGGAAGGAGGAGGAGGAGGAGGAGGAGGAGGAATAAACTCATGGAGGAATTTGTAACTTGCACAAGATGCTGTCAAAACCTGTCCCATCTGGGGAACTGTGGCGATTTTACTGACCACTTGAAAACCAAATCCTGAACCTGCTGAAGAAGCACCAGCATCTGTGGCATCTGAAGCAGCAGCAGCAACGGATGCGTTGCGCTGTGACAGTGGCCTTTCTTCCAGAGCGAGTGTCTTTCTTCTAAATTACCTTGCTCACTCGTAATTCTACCGTTCCTTGTGCCCATAGAAAAGGCCCACGCCCAGTAGCCGTGAATGCATTGACCTCCCTGGTTCGTGTGTGTGACATCAGGGGCTTCAAGTAGAACCAGCAGGCGCCCATCATAAAGTTCGTTCCGTTCGGGGCGCAAAGCCCGGTCTTTGGAGGGCCACTCTCACAGCGCTGAGACCTCTGCCGTTCCAGGGACATTTTGTAAATCAAAGGAAGACATCCGCCAGTCACAACAAGAATTGCAAATTGGGGTGGAACGCAGTATTGCAGCTCACGTGGCTATTTCCAAATTAATAGCTTTAGGGAGCATATATTTGATTTAGAATTAATGGTGGTACACAGGTGGTTTGAAATTGCGCTTGAAACATTTTATTTCCAAAATTGTCCACTGATGGCTCGTTTATAACCTTTCAATCTACTTGTCATTGAGCTGCAAAAGTTTTGCAACTGAGATGCTGGTATGTAGCAATACATACTTTAGCATGGCAGTATTGCTCAGTCTGTTCTTCCTTTTTTTTTTAAAAAAATGTAGTTAGTCATGACTATGGTTTTAGGCATGTTAGAGCCTTTAAAGAAATATTTTATAAATCAACCAAAATATCCCGTAATGGAGTCATAAAATGAGTCATCTAAGTGTTAGGTGCATTTTGGTTATGTTCGTTCCAAACAAATCATCCAAATGAATCAGTTAGAAATACTCAAATACTCAAGGAAGAGAGGAACAAAAAGAAGTCGCTTTTGAAGCTTTTGAGTGAATCGCAATCCTGGAAAACATGGTTTGAAGCAGGAAGATATTTCCACCACCAGGGCAAGGGAGCACGATGGAACAGCCCGGCATCCCAGAGGCTGGCTATGATGGTGATAGGTAAACGAACCAACCATAAGTAGAAAGTGCTGGTGAGGACGTGGAGGAACAGAAATCTTCATGCCTTTTATATGGGAGTAGAAAACCATCTATCCGCTGAGTCCTGCAGTTCCTCAGAGAGCCCAACACAGGGCTGGGGGTGAAGCTCAGAGCTAGAGTGCTTGTTTGGCGTGCACAAGGCCCTGGATTTGATCCCCAGCACCACACACACACACACACACACACACACACAAGTCCAACATACAAGTACCATGTGACTCAGCAATTCCGCGTCTCCAACACGTGTTTAGGAATGCTCGGAGAAGCACTATTCACAGTGGCCAAAAGATCTAAAAACCTCGGGTGTTCATTAGTGGATGAGTAAGCCAAATGTGGTATAGCTAGACAATGAAATATTATTCAGTCATAGAAAGGATGGGATGTGAATACAGGCTCCAGCATGACTGAACTAAAGGCACGTTAAGTGAAGGGACCCAGAAACAAAACGACAGGTTGTATGACTCGAGTTATATGAAGTGGCCAGGACCACAAATCCACAGACAGAACGCAGATGAGTCATTGTCAGGGGCTGGGCGGGGAGTGAGGGGTGATTACTAGTGGGTAGAGATGTCAGGGTTCTGTGTGTGTGTGTGTGTGTGTGTGGAGAGAGAGAGAGGGGGGGGATTGGGTCACTGGGTATTGAATCTAGGGGCATTCTACCTTGGAGCTACATTCCCAACCCTTCTAATATATATATTTTAAACGGATCTTTCTAAATTGCTGAGGGTCTTGGTAGATTGTTCAAACCTGCAATCCTCTTGTCTAAGCCTCCCTAGTGCTGGGATTGCAGCTAAAAACAAATCAGGACTTTTTTGCTTATTTGTTGCTTTTTCAGTACTGGGGATTGAACCCAGGGCGTCATGCATGCTAGGCAACTGCTCTGCCACTCAGCTACACCCCAGTCCTAAAGATTTCTTTCAGAGGCGATGAAAATGTTTTAGAACTAGATAGAGTTGGTGGCCACACAGCATTGTGAATGTAAAACCTGCCGCTCAATGGGATGGTACACTCCTAAGTGAGAACGTTTAAGGAAAGAAAAAAGCAAGAGATGAATTGGACATAGTAAGCTAAATGATTCATAAGCTTTCATCTAAAATTCTGTAATCGTGCCTGGGGATATTTTATAGATGGACTCCTATTCAGGGGGCTCCTATTTTTTATTAAATGTTTAGTGTTATGTTTGGTAACAGGAAAAAAAAAAAGCCTAAACCTTTTCTCTAGTTGAATTGGGTGAAGTGTTTAAAAGAATCATAAATAGAGATGAATTTATTTAATAAGTTTTGTCGTGTACTAATGTTTGCTAAGGGAAGATTTTCTGAATGAATGCAAAATGTCAATACCTGTTAAAGTATTTTGGCTAAATATTTGCACATTTCAAATACTGAAAAAAAGATAGAATACTGCATTTAACAGAATCTGTGGGAAGTTAGGATTACCATGTGACCCAGAGCCTGTAGAAGTTATTTTATTACTAAAATTATTATCGTCTACGGAGAAAACTCAACTGGAGATATCATTGACTTAAAATTTATTATTTATAATAAATACATAATAAAACTCACGAGTGACTGCTAACAATTTTATGAAAAAATGGCAATAGGACATATTTAATATAATGTTATTAAAATAATCAAGGCTAACAAATTGACAAAAATATGCAAATATGCACCAAAATTGATGATTCTGCTTATTTTTTAATGTCCGTGTAATCAACAGATAGGAGTTTTTATGCTTTTCTTTAATGTACATAGGTACTGTTTTTATTCTTAATATATTCAAAAATAAATTTGGGGGCTGTTGGAGTCACGGCCTTCTCCAGGAAGTGCTGTTGGATTTGAGCAGGACCTAACATTACCCTGGAAACCTCAGATCAGAAAGCCAGGAAATGCAAAGACAAACTCACATGTCAAAGGACCCAAGGAAACCTTGAATTAAAAAAAAAAAGTTAGGACAGTCTCTGCATCAGAATAATAATGACTATGATCGCTTATAATGTCAAACGAATAAATATTCATTAAGGAATAAATAGAAAGCCATGGGGATGTGGATGGGGTGGGAGAGACACTTCGTTACAGAACATAGTAGGTGACAATACAAAATCAGAGAAATCAGTACGAAAAAGAAAAAGAGAAACATTAGAAAAACC
The DNA here is from genome assembly GCF_963383645.1 of Muscardinus avellanarius. Taxonomy (NCBI): domain Eukaryota; kingdom Metazoa; phylum Chordata; class Mammalia; order Rodentia; family Gliridae; genus Muscardinus; species Muscardinus avellanarius. The sequence goes on along the minus strand of NC_137788.1, from coordinate 158,540,890 downwards.
ACCATTTTCTCAACTTCACTGTAACAACTGATTCAGACAAGTGTCTCCAATGGCTGGCAAAAACCATCATATGAGCCAAGAGTGGCGGTACACACTTGTAATCCCAGTCCTTGGGAGGCTGAGACAAGAGGCTCACGGGTTTGAGGCCAGCCTTAGCAATTTACCAAGACTCTTAAGCAATTACTGAGACCCTGTTTCAAAATAAAAAATAGAATAGGGCTGAGGGTATAGCTGGGAAGTAGAACACCCCTGGGTTCAATCCCTCACACACATACACACAAAAACACAGTAGATGAAAAATTGTCAACAAACTGGATATTTGCACCACTCTTAAAAAAAAAAAAACATATTCTTTATTTTGAAACAGGGACTCACTAAGTAGCTGAGGCTGGCCACGAACCTGAGCTCCTCCTGTCTCAGCCTCCCAAATGCTGGGATTACAAGCGTGCGCCACCACACCCAGCTATTTTGCAAAATTTAACCTGTTTGACCACAATGGTTAAGATCCCTGTCTCTCTCCCCTCTGGCATCTCCGCATCATAGCACTCTTACCCTTATTGAAGTTGTCTTGGGGATGCTAACTAGGGGATGCATTTGGTTTGAGTTTAGGGATATATATATATACACATATACATGTATATATGCATGTATGTATATGTATATATGTAAATATATGTAATACAAAGATATATATGAATACATATGAATACAAAGGGATTGGCTTCAGGACCCCCATGGTCACCCAAATCCACAGATGTGCAAGTTTTTAATATAAAATTGCAAAGAATTTCCATACAACCAATGCACATCCTGCTGTGTACTTAAAATTATCTTTAGATTACATTTAATACCAACGACAGTGTCAGTGCTGTTTTAAATGGTTGTTACATGGTATTCTTAAGGAGAAAATGACAAGAAAGGGGGCTGTACTTGCTCGGTACAGATGTGATTTTATTTCAACCATTTTCAGTCCACAGTTGGTTGAATCTATACATTGCATGCCTCGCAGATAGGGAGGGGGACTGTGTTCGTTTTGAGCTCTTTTCACACACAGTGGAGCCACTGCTAGGAATTCTGCTGGAGGAAGGCTCCCGGGGCTGCGTCTGCGCCCCCTCTGCTGTTTACCTGACAGAAGTCGTACAGGATAAAGGTGTCCTACTCTGCCTGGCACCAAAAGTCCACGGGTCCTGGAGAAGACACAAGAACTTCACAGGCTCCAAGCCAGTCTGGGGAATCCTGCCAAATCTTTCTAATCACACATAAAAAAAAAACAAACTTAATGTAGCTGTCTTCAAATCTCACCACAGTACCAACTGCGCATACAAGTTGCCTACGATGGGTCGTGATGCTGAAAGAAACATTTTACAACCATCAGGAATAAAAAGAGCAAGTGCGGCTGGGCATGGTGATGGACACTTGTGAGCCTCGTTCTTGAGAGGCTGAGACAGGAGGATCACAGGTTCGAAGCCAGCCTGCAATCCCACTACGTGGGGGCTGAGACAGGAGGATCTCAAGTTCGTGATCAGCCTTAGCAACTTAGTGAGACTCTGCAACCTGGTAAGACAGTTAAAAAAACAACAACTAGAGGGCTAGCTCAGAGGTAGTATGTCCTTGGGTTCAATCTCTAATACTAAAAAAAGGAAAAGACCTCTTTATGCAGCTTCAGGCCCTGTAAAATCTAATTTCTTTCAGGAATGTCTTACCAAGCCCCAAGATTATTGAGATTATCCTACTAGTACTTGAAGAAAGTGCCTCCTGTTTTTGATTGGCATCTCTGACTACAGTTTGGAGTGAAACATTCATCATGGAAAAATATTTTGGGGGAGGCTTACTAAATATAGTAAGCCCTGAGCTCCAGGGTTCAAGCAATCCTGCCTCAGCCTCTCCGTATGTGGGACTGCAGCTGCGCACCAAGTGACCAAGGTGGAAAGCTGATTGACATCTGCCTCCCCCTACAAGTCAGGCTTCGGCGGTGAGGACAGGGACAATCTCTAGTTATATTCTTAGTTGTACTGCCAGCATTCAACACAGTAACTGGAACATGAAAATGAATGAATGAATGAATGAATGAATGAGACTTCTCTTCTTGACAACCTGAGCAGCCTGTCACTTTCTCAGCCTGATTCTCTGATTATTTCTCTTCCAATTGCTCTATTTCAACAGGTGAACAAAAAGAGCAAAATTGCAAAAGTATTGTCATGTTTTCTGGGTGTTAGCTGTTTTTATGCATTTATTTTTAAGGAAGTTTATCATAAATCCTTATTTTATACCTGTAAAGTGTTACACTACAAGAAGGTTTTCCTCCTTTATTACTTAAGAAGAATCAGAACTCTTTTTGTTCTTTCAAAAAATTCACTTTTCCTCTTTCATGTGCTAAGCTCTCTATAATTACATTAAGTATAGCCGGCTCAAAAGTTTTCATGTACAAAAATGAGATACAACAGAAGAATTCACTCAAAAACCTGAAGGGCTGTCATGGGTGTGGTATGTCGGTGGCCAGAGGCAGTCCTGTAGAGAGTTACATTAACCACAGAACCACTCACTAAAATGGGAGGAGATACTTCCCCCAGGGCAGCTCTGACGATAGCAGGAGAGATGCTTTCAAAGCCTAACATTTGGTGCAGGTATAATGCATTCACCACCATCATCATCACCAGCAGTATCACAACCATCACTGCCAACACCACCATCCACACTATCACTACCATCGTCACCACTGCCACGGTTACCATCCTCACCACCATCAGCATCACCACCATCATCACCATCACCATTATTACCACCACCACCATCACCATCAGCATCACCATCATTACCGCCACCACTATCACCATTATCACCACCATCACCATCATAATCATCACTTTTACCATCATCACCACCACCAGGACCATCATCACCACCACCACCATGATTACTACCATTACCATCATCACTATCACCATCACCACCACCACTATCACCATCACTACCATCTCCACGACCATCAGCACCATCACCATCACCACTATCACCATCATCATTACCACACTATCATCTCCACGACCATCACCACCATCACCACCATCACCACCATATCAACTAGCATCATCAGCATCACCGTCACCATCACCATCAGCACCACCACCACTATCACCATCACTACCATCTCCTCAACCATCATCACCATCACCATCACCACTATCACCACCATCATTACCACACCACCATCTCCACGACCATCACCACTATCACCATCACTACCATCTCCACTACCATCAGCACCATCACCATCACCACTATCACCATCATCATTACCACACTATCATCTCCACGACCATCACCACCATCACCACCATATCGACTAGCATCATCAGCATCACCGTCAGCACCACCACCACTATCACCATCACTACCATCTCCACAACCATCATCACTATCGCCATCACCACTATCACCACCATCATTAAACCACATTACCATCTCCACGACCATCACCACTATCACCATCATCACCACCATCTCCACTACCTTCAGCACCATCACCATCACCACTATCACCACCATCATTACCACACCACCATCTCCACGACCATCATCACCATCACCACCATATCAACTAGCATCATCAGCATCAGCATCACCATCACCATCAGCACCACCACTACCAACATAATCACCATCACCACCATCTCCACGACCATTATCACCATCATCACTATCACCCCATCATTACCATCACCACCATCTCCACTAGCATCATCACAATGACCATCATCACCATCATAACCATCACCATCACCACTATCACCACCATCATTACCACACTACCATCTCCATGACCATCACCACTATCACCATCATCACCACCACCACTGTTATTATCTCTATCATCAGCACCATCACTACCATTACCATTACTACTAGTGTTTTACCAAGGTTTGAATACTAATATATAATCTCCACCAACTCAAGGTATATTCTTAGAAAAAGACATAATTCTGTGTATTTATTTCTTCTAATATAATATCTTAAGAAAATCATACTTTTGTTTAAATATTTTATTCTCTACAACAAAGATGGTAATTTGTATGTAGTGCAACTCAGGTTTTAGAAAACTTAAATGGAATGTTCTTAGGAATAATTTAACATGAACAATAATTTCTTCTTTTGATTCATAAAATCTACTGCCAGTTTAGTCTTTAGCTGATATTACGTGAATGAAGGAGCTTGATTTTTTCCAATACCACCTCTTTTGATGTCTATTGCCATCTTGTGAGTTAGAAATAAAATTATCTTTCTCAATGAAAAATCATCCTTTTCATTGACATTGCTAACAATTAAATATAAATTTTGTCTTTTCTCAGTGCAATTAAGAAAAGTGATACAATGTATATATATGAATGCATGAAAACAAGAAATCCCAGTACTTGGGATGCTGACACAGGAGAATCACAGGTTCCCAGCCAGCCTCAGCTACTTAGTGAGGCCCTCCGCAACATAGTGAGACCGTTTCCAAATAAAGAAAACAAACCAGGGGATGTAGCTCAGAGGTAGAAGGCTCCTGGAGTCAATCACCATTATATATTTTAAAAAGCCCCTTATTAGCCCTCTTAGCCCGATGCCAATCAAAAAGAGTTTAAAGTGTTCCTTTTAAAAACTAAAAATAAATACAGTAACCAGAATTTGACCCAAGACACTTCAGCTCAGCTCTGATTAACCATAAAACCCACCCAGGAAGGACAGTAGCGATGACATACCAACCCAGACCCAAGTTCTCTTACTGAGCACTATCACAGAAGTCTGAATACTTCACTGTTATCGTGTCTGCATTGGCATGAGAATAGCAGGGCTGAGCCGGGGGTGCTCCTGTGCCAGTGCTCAGCCACCTGACCTGCACACCTGTCACAGTCAGCTAAGCCAGGTTTGCTATTAGACGGTTCACAACCACAAGGACACATTGTGTTCATTGAACAAAATTCAGAAAAAAGCAGGAGGGCAAAGATCATTTTAAAACATCACAGTTGAGCGTGGTGGCACACACCTGTAATCCTAGTTCTTGGGAGGCCAAGACAGGAGTATCTCGGTTTGAGGCCAGCCTCAGCTACTTGTGAGGCCTCTGCAACTTAGTGAGACCCTGTTTCAAATAAAGAATAATATTAGGCCAGGGGTGTAGCTCAGTGGTAGGATGCTGCTGGGTTCGATCCCCAGTACTGCAAAAAATAAAGTAAAATAAAATAAAATCACAAAGCCAGAAATAGCTTCCATGAACATTTACTTGTATGGTGATATGGTGATCCTTAGTCTGATTTCCAAGTGACTATTTTTTTTTTACAACTGTCATCAATACGATTTATATCTCACTTTTATCCTGTAGTACATCATGAATGATATTCACATCACTAACTATATATGTATATATTTTTTGATGGTACTGAGGTTCCTGGAAACTCTTCTACCTCCAGCTACACTCCCAGACCTATATTTATATTTTTTATTTGGAAACAGGGTCTCTTAAGCCAGCGCGGCTGGCTTCAAACCTGCGCGATCCTCCTGTCTCCGCCTCCCAGGCGCGGGATTACAAGCGTGCGCCACCACGCCTGGCTCTAAATATGATTTTTTTTTTTTTTTTTTGGTGGTACTGGGGTTCCTGGAAGCCCTTCTTCCTCCAGGCTACACTCCCAGACCTATTTTATATTTTTGAAACAGGGTCTCTTACGCCAGCGCGGCTGGCTTCGAACCTGCGCGATCCTCCTGTCTCCACCTCCCAAGCGTGGGGATTACAAGCGTGCCCACCACGCCCGCCTTATTCTTTATTTTGAAACAGGGTCTCACTGAATTGCAAAGGGCCTCACTAAGTAGCAGAGGCTGGCTCCAGCGAACCACGATCCTCCTGTCTCAGCCTCCCAAATGCTGGGATTACAAGCGTGCACCACCACGCCCGGCTAAAAACATATATTTGAGAAATAGCAACCAAACGTAAACTTCTGAGACAACTTAATTAGGTAACAGGTTGCTCATGACTCCGATCGTGGGCTCAAATACAAATAACCCCATCCTCTTTTCTCAGATAAAACACTGAGCACCAAAAGTACTATCATTTCTATTATATTTTTTTTTTCCAAACTGGTAGGTGGAGAAGAAGATTTGTGGAGAGCCGCACACCACCTGGGCACAGTTAGGATTGAGGACACCCTACCTCCCACCCACACATTCCTATCTGCCGCCTGCCTGCCTGCCTTTCCTCTTTCTTTCCTTCCTTCCTTCCTTCCTTCCTTCCTTTCTTAGTGGTACTAAGGATTGAATCCAGGGGGTTTCTACCTCCAAGCTCCACCCCCAGACATTCTTATTTTTGTGTTTTGAAATAGGGTCTCACTAGGTTGCTGAGAGGCTTGTTAAGTTGCAGAGGCTGGTCTCGAACCTGCGACCCTCCTGTCTCAGCCTCCCAAACATTGGGGTTATAGGTATGAGCCACCACACTCTGCTGCCTGCCGCCTCTCTGGACAGTCTGCCCAGGCCTGGCCACCAAGCATACACTTCACTCTTAAAGCAATGCAGATTCCTCCCTGAGCTCCCAGTCCTGCATGGTATGGAGTCTGCCCACTGCGCCGGGATGAGGCCACATAGAGAGGCGGCAGGGAGGCGCTTGGCCAACAGGCTCCGCAGCCCAGGAGGCGCCGTCCCCGAGGATTCCCGCTCTGCCTCTCCAGCAGATGACTTCCACTTGTTCTCTAGTTACGGGCTCCGGCGATTAGGTGAAGTGGTGTATCCCTTCCCCGGCACAATTGACAACACTAATAAAAATAGATAACGTATTTTTAAAACCTACAGCAGATTGTCATGGCAATAAATAATTGTATCATGTTGCTGTCATAGCAACGAAGTCTGGGTAACAGAGACAAATCAGCCTATATGTGATTCTTCTAAATTTAGGTGTTTGAGAAGAGTTAAAATAGTCTGTAATCATGGGGAGGTGCCTAGGAAAATCCTTAATATTCACTGGAAAACATATTTTGGTTGTTTTTTTTTTTAAAAAAAAAAGCTGAATTGCTTATGGTTGTATTTATCCATTCTCTTCGAATCATAAAACTGAAGTTCCCTTTTTATCCTATATGTATGTGTATATATATATATAATATGTAATAATGTGGACAAACCCATAACATATATGTATTCTTAAGATCTTTTTTGGATAGTAGAAGACTAGGCAGCATCCTCTCCTCCCTCCCTCCCTCTCTCTCTCTCTCTCTCTCTCTCTCACACACACACACACACACACACACACACACACACACCACATATACACACACTTTTCCCTTCTCTCTCTTCTTTCCCGTCTCCTCTTCACAAGTAATTTCCGAGGCAGCGTATCAACCCTCACACCTCCCCTTGCCAGACAAGGACACAGTATTAATGGTATAACAAGTCACATGGGCTACGCCGCGCCGTACCAAATTAATAGCTAGTTTCCATACGTTTTGCCCCCTCTGTTCCTTAAGAAAGTATTTATTATGGCATGCTACCAGGGTGTCATTAAAAACTACAGACTTACAGACCCGGAGTAAACTATGATTATTATTATTTTTTTGTGTGTGTGTGGTACTGGGGGAGGAACCCAGAGCCTTTCTACCTCCGGGATATATTCTCAGACCTATTTTTGGAAACAGGGTCTCACTAAGTTGCTGAGAGCCTCACTAAGTAGCTAAGGCTGGCTTCGAACCTGTGCGATCCTCCTGTCTCAGCCTCCCAAGTGCGGGGATTACAAACTATGATTATTTTTTGACACAGTCAACCTTCCTCCTGACTTCAACCCAATGCTACCGAAATGACAACGTGACAGCTTTGCCCAAAAAGGAGAGAATAAATTTTTTCATAGATATGTAACTATTGTGCCGTTAAGAGAAATCTCCAAGTCCAAAATTTTTACAGGTAAAAATGCTGCTGTTTCTCACAAGACAAAACACAAGCTCCGTCACTGGATTCTTTTTCTTTCATTTGATTTTGACGAAATAAAAATCTCTCTTTTTTTTTTGTAGAGATTTCTTTTATCAGGTTCCCATGACGGGCTATTATGCCATTAGAAACAGGACTTAATCCCAGTTTAGTGAATGGAACTTGTAGAACCGATGGTGTCACTATTTACCTCTGGAAACTGTGATTAGAGCCGGGCAGCGGGCACGCTCGTCATCCCAGCACTCGGGAGGCTGAGACCGGAGGACCGCGGTTCGAGGCCGGCCTCCGCTACTTAGTGAGGCCCTCTGCAACTCAGTGAGACCCGGTTTCAACATAGAGAATACAAAATAGGGCAGGGGGTGTAGCTCGGAGGTCGAATGCCCCTGGGTTCCATCCCCAGACCCGCAAAAAAAAAAAAAAAAAAAAAAAAAGAAGCAGTGTTATTAGTATTATTTAGGAAAAAATTTAGATTATAAATCATGGTGTGTGTGCGTGTGTGCATGTGTGTGTGTGTGTGTGTGTGCGCGTGTGTGTGTGTGTGTGTGTGTATGATACTGGGATTGAACTCAGGGGAATTCTACCTGCGAGCTATACCCCTTACTATAGTTTATTTTGAAACAGGGTCTCGGCTGGGCATGGTGGTACATACTTGTAATCCCAGCTGAGACCGGAAGATCAAGGTTTGTGGACAGCCTCAGCTACTTAGCGAGACCCTTCGCAACTCAGTGAGACCCTGTTTCAAAATATAAAAAAAGACTACAAAATAGGGCTGAGAGTGTAGCCCGAAGGTACAATGCCCCTAGGTTCCATCCCCAGTACCAAAAAAGAAAGAGAAAAAAGAAAAAAGAAACAGGGTCTCTTCTAAATTACTGTACGCTGGCCTCAAACCTGTAATCCTCCTGCCTCAGTCTTCCAAGTACTGGGATTACAAGCATACACCACCATGGCCATCTAAATCATACTTTTTTTTTTTTTGCAATACTGAAAATGGAACCCAGGGGCATTGTACCTTCAAGCTACACCCCCAGCCCTATTTTTCAGACTTTTGTTTTTGAAACAGATCTCACTGAGTTGCAAAGGGCCTCGCTAAATAGCTGAGGCTGTCTGCTAACCATGATCTTCTAGTCTCCACCTCCCAAATGCTGGGATTACAAGAGTGCGCCAGCATACCCAGCTAGATCATAATTTTATTGGTGCACTGTATTCATATATCATAATGAGATAAAAAAAAAAACTTTTGTAGACATACATGCACACATCACCCAGTCAGCCCCTACCCGATCCCCACCCCGTTCCCTCCCCTTCCCTCCTTCCCATGCTTGGCTTAGTGGTTGACATCTAGTATTATAGCAGTTTATCCAAAATTAAAAATGATAATCTCACATAACAGTTTCATTTGTCTGATACCAAGCTTTTGATGACTTAAAGATAACATTTCAATATTTCTTTTTGCTTCCTTTCTTACCAGAGAATTTTTTTCTTCTTTTTTTTGTAGGTGAAACTATCATACATTTATTTATTTATTTTTCAGAAAAAAGTCTATCCTAATATGGAATATGGACTCTAGATACCCAAAACGATCTTGAGAAAGAACAAAGCTAGAAGATGTATATTTTCTGATTTCAAACCTTATAAAGCTACAATAATTGAAACAGTGTAGTACTGTTCTAAAGGCAGATATATAAACCATTGGAGGTAGATAAAAGCCTAGAGATAAATTCTTCCATATATTGTCAAGTTATTTTTGACAACGTTTCCACGAACATTTGGTAGAGGAAATAATAATCTTTTAACTAAATATTGTTGAAAAATAATAATTACATGAAAAAGAATAAACTTGGACCCTTACCTAACACCATATACAAATATTAACTCAAAATAGATAAAAGACCTAAATATAAATCTTAAGACTTTATAAACTTTTAGAAGAAAATCTGGGTCGTAAAACCTCACAATATTGAAATTGGCAGTGATTTCTTGGATATGGTTTCAATTGAACAGGCAACAGAATGGTATACAAACTCCCTAAAAAATAAAATATTGTATATCCAAAGCCAATGTAAACAGAGTTAAAAGTTACTGATAGAATGGGATAAAATATTTCCAAATGCTATATCTGAAGGTATATTAATATTCTAACTAGAAATCCTAAAAATTAGCAACAATAAAAGCAAACAATACAATTTAGAGATAGGTAAAAGACTAACATAAATAATGAATCTCCAAAGATAACCAATCTTAGTTGTCTGTTGGATGGAAAATCTTGTTTCTCTGCTTCTAGTGTGTGTTACCTATTTCTTCTTTGTAGTTAATCTCTTTGAGTATTTTCTCTAGCGCTGGTTTTGAAGACATAAATTCCTTCAGTTTCTGTTTGTCATGGAAGCTTCTTATTTCCCCATCTAATTTGATAGAAAGTTTTGCTGGGTAGGACATTTTTGGCTGGAAGTTGTTTTCTTTCAGTTTGGAATATGTTACTCCAAGCCCTTCTGGCTCTCATGACTTGGTTTGGGAAGTCTGGAGTGATACTAATTGGTTTGCCTCTGAATGTCACTTGGCCCTTTGTTTTTGTTGCCTTTAAGATTCTCTGCTTGGCTTCCACATTGGTCATTTTGACATTTATGTGGCGTGGGGATCCTCTTCTCTGAACCTGTCTAAAGGGAGTTCTATAAGTTTCCTGGACCTGTGTATCGACCTCTTGCTCTATGTTTGGAAAATTTTCTGCTATTACTTCCTTGAAGAGATTGTTGATCCCTTTGGTTTCACCTTCTTTTCCCTCCTCTATTCCAGTTATTCTTAGGTTAGCTCTCTTAAAATGGGCCCATATTTCTTCAATGTCAGATTCCTGCTGTCAGATATTTTTTTCTAGATTAGAAACTATGCGTTCATTTTTGGAATGATCATCTTCTAAGAGCGAGATTCTATTCTCCATGTGGTCTAATCGGTTGTTTGTACTTTGAATTGAGGCCTTTACTTCATTAATTGCATCCTTTATCTCTTTTTGGCTCTCTCTGAATTCTTTTCGAAACACCTCTATTATTTCGACAGTTATTTTCCTGATTTGATCTTCTAGAAATCTCTGAATTTCTGTTTTATCAGGTTCTGGTGTTGTGGGGTTATGGGCATTCATTGCTCCATTGTTATTCCTCTTTCCCATGATTTCGGAAGTTTGTGCCTTCTCTGGGTTCTTCCCTTGGGTCACTATGACTTCACTTAAGGTGCTCTGGATCTCGAGTCTGTGGTATCTCAGTCACCACTACTCCTTTACTGGGTTGTATGGCAGAGTCTCAGACCCTGGGAGTCAATAGAGGCTGCTTTAGACCATGGGGGGTGCCAGGTTGGGCATTCTCCTATGGTGTGATATCTCTGCCACCGCCCCTCCCCCACTGGGTCAAGTCCCTGGGAGTGCTGTACTGGGATTTCTCCTCTAGGGGCCGCAATTTGACTCACTGTTGTTGAGTGCGCAGATGGAGCTGTAGTGGATTCGGTGGATTCGCTGCTGCTGCCGCCGGTGGCAATATGGCGCCGCTGCCACACCCTCGGCCATGAGGCTGGCGTATTTCTTCTCTGGTTTTGAGCTCCGCTCTGAGTCCCTGCAGGGTGTGCTGAACCCAGCCCCTGGGAGCTTTAGATGCTCCCTGTGCCAAGAAATCTGCCGAATTCCGCCCGGCTGATCCGCAGCGGCTCACCTCGGCTCGCTGTCCGCTGCTCCTCTGGAGCCTGGTGGGCTGTTGAGTGCCTTGGTCTGGAGTTGTATGGTGAATTCACCGCTGCCGCCGGCAGTAAGGCGCTGCTGCCGCGTCCTCCGGCGTGTCTCCTCTGTGGCTCTGAGCTCCGTTCTGAGTCCCCCTTCTCTCTGGGGCCTGGTGCTGCGAGGAAAGATGGTGCCCGCTGCTCTGCGCCACGGCTCCGGCCGCAGCACTGCGGTCTTGTTTCTTTCTGGTGTCTCATTTTTCCAGCCCTCTATTTCTCTGTCCCTTGTATTTACATTTTTTGTTTCTCTGTTGATGGTGTTTTCTGGCTATGAAAGGCGCTGATTTTGTGGTAACAGAGATTGGTTTTTAGCAGGGCTCGTAAGCCCCGCTTTTCTCCATCGCCATCTTCCCGGAAGTCCCCATAAAATTTTTTAAAGATAATAAAATATATGGTGTTGCACATGTGTAATCCTAATGCCTGAGAGGACTAGACAGGAGGACTCAGGTTCAAGGACAGGCTCAGCAAGTAGTGAGATTCTCAGCAACCTAGCGAGACCCGTTTCAAAAGCAAAAAAAACCACAAAAAACAAATAACAAAAAATCACCCCCTGAGTTCAACCCTCAGTACACAAAAAATTAAACTAAAAAGATAATTAAATGAGAATTAAAAGAATTAGAGTTAGCTCCTATTTTTAACTGAACCCCAAATTTGAGTGATGCATTGAACTTTTTAATGTTTTATTTCAAGTTAAACAAAATCTTTTGATGTAGGAAAAACCAATATAAGCATTGCAAATACTCTGCCTTACAAATCAAGACCTCATATAGCATTATTTTTCCTTAATATCTCCTTATCATTTTTTAATTTATTTTGCGCAGGTGAACTGTAATCCAGGGAGAGTCGAGAAATGACAGACGGGCACTAGCAGAGGAGAAAGGAGGGACCGTGAGCGTTGATTCCATGGCCCCCAGTTCGCTGCCTGCTCTCTGGAGCAGGACGGGTGGTGTGGAAGAGGAGAGGAGCCTCAGGCTTCTGGGGTTCGCTGGCTGACGACACACGTGTCGGGAAGAAACTTGGTAAGGAACTGAGCGATGCTGGCATGCCCCAACCCCAAATGCATGGCTGTGTTTGGACCCAGGGGTGTTCTACCTCTGGGCTACACCCCAGCCCTGTTTATTTATTTATTTATTTATTTAGTTAGTTAGTTAGTTAGTTAATTAGTTAGTTCGATACAGAGTCTCACTAAGTCACTGAGTAGCTAGCTGAGGCTGACCTCAAACTTGTGAACCTCCAGTCTCAGCCTCCAAAGTACTGGGATTACAGGTACGCACTGTCGTGCTGGGTTTGGACACCTTCCTGGGAAGGAAGAATGTCGCCTATGGAGGAGCACTGGCCTCCTTGTGGATTCTGCCCCAAGAGCTCCTCCTGCCCAGGCTGTGGACGGGATCTTCCCTCTTGTGAGCTGTGGTCGGGTCAATACAGAACCCGGTGTATTCACAGAAAGAAAAAACTTACTTTTACTCTTTGAGGTTTTGTTTGGCTTATTTATTTTTAAGAGGACTTAAAATGTCACCAAAGAATAGCCCAACATTTGGGTAACATTTTACAAACAAATCGTGTCCTTTTATATTGTATGGTCATAGGAAGTCATCACAAGTACAAAGAAAAAGTCTTTCATCAGACATACAAAAAGCAGCTTTGGTATTTCCTCACTGGAAAAAAAAATCTGATTTCCTAGAATTATCACCCTATGTTTATGGGACGTGAATTTTTTGTTTTCTTCTGGTATAGGGGATTGAAGCCAGGAATATTCTACCTCTGAGCTATACCCCCAGCCCTATTTTATTTTTATTTTTGCATCTGGGTCTCTCTAGGTTGATGAGAGTCTCACTACTTGCTGAGGCTGTCCTTAAACCTTTGATCCTCCTGTCTCAGCCTCCCAAGTAGTAAAATTACAGGCATGTATCACCACCCCCAACTGTAGGACATGAATTTTAATACCTATTTCTAAAGAAGGAGGAAAGCAATGAATTAATTGATAGTATTTCTAAGTGGCAGTGTTATGGGTAATTTCTTTTTATCTTTGTTATATTTTACCCCATTCCTACATCTAATATATATATATATATTGCAGAACTCTGTAAGAAACACAGAGGCATTCTACCTGTGAGCTACACCCCCAGCCCTATTTTTTATTCTTTAGCTTGAAACAGGGTCTCACTGAGCTATGTCAGCCTCACATGAGGCTGAGCCTCATGTCTCGGCCTCCCAAGTACCAGGATTACAAGCCTGCACCACCAGGGCTGGCTCTAATTTTTTTAAATCTAAAACAATATTCTGTAGGGAGATCAAATTTATCTACATGTGTAGGTGGTGACCATCACGCACACCTCTGCCATCTGCTTTCTTTCTTTTTTTTGGTGGTACTGGGGTTCCTGAAAACCCTTCTACCTCTGGGCTACACTCCCAGACCTATTTTATATTTTTGAAACAGGGTCTCTTACGCCAGTGCGGCTGGCTTCGAACCTGCGCGATCCTCCTGTCTCCGCCTCCCAAGCACGGGGATTACAAGCGTGCGCCACCACGCCCGGCTGCTATCTGCTTTCAATTGTCCTAGTTGTAATTAGAAATTAAAGCAAGCCAGGCGTAGTGGTGCATGCTTATAATCTCAGTACCTGGGAGGCTAAGACCGAAGGATCGCAGGATCGCGGCCAGCCTCAGCTATTTAGTGAGGTCTTCTGCACCTTAGTAAGACCTTGTTTCAAAATAAGGAGTAATAAATAGAGTTGGGGGTGTAGCTTAGAGGTAGAATACCCCTGGGTTCAATCCTCAGTATGGCAAAGAAAGACAGACGGAGGAAGAAAGAGAAAAAAAGGAAGGAAGGAAGGAAGGAAGGAGGGAGGGAGGAAGGAAGGAAGGAAGGAAGGAAGGAAGGAAGGAAGGAAGGAAGGAAGGAAGAAGCAAAATGGTGGGCTTTGGTCCGATGGATTTGCATCCGCTTTTAGAAGCCACGGGTCCAACATCCACAATTATCCAGGCCAACTGGGAAGCGGGTCAGAGATGTCAGCTGCTACGTTTATTGCCTTGATGCTCTGGTTGATGTTACCCTCATACTGCAGGAGGCATCAGGAAACATCTTCAAGCTTTTCCCTGGTTTTTCCCTGGTATCTTCTCTCGAGTCTTGGAATAGAATTTCACCCATTTTATAGGAAAGAAAACGGAGCTGCCCACAGAGAACGCTTCAGCTACTCTGCCTCTCTGAGAAATGTGAAGCCTCTTTGGAATTGACATTGACTCCTACGTGGCATGCAGAGTGTGTGTGTGTGTGTGTGTGTGTGTGTGTGTGTGTGTGCGCGCGCACACATGTGAGAGGTGGCGGTAAATTTGTCTCCCTCATTATGTTTTGCTTAGGATAACATAAAAGCCGCCCCATGTTCTCGGAGCGTTCACCAGCTGGGAAGTAGAGAATGTTTTGTGGGGCGGGGAGTGGGGGAGGCCGCCTGGAGAGTCAAACTTGGCCGTGTTTAAAAGCAAACAAACAGGGGGAAATATCTGTAGCGTGTGACCGAGCACAGGCATATAGTGTGTGTAGCAAGTTCACATCTCAATTAAATAAGGAGCTGGCAGATCACTGCACCGCTGAAACCCGGTGGACGGAATGGACGGTCCCGGGTGTTTCCGGCATTCTCTATGACTAAGGCAAGAAATGTTTCAATTTGAAAATGGAGAAAGTTTTGCTCAAACGCTGAGCTTTTGTTCCTTGCTTTAAGAACCCAAGAAACAGATGTGAAACCAAATTGGGCGGTGGCACGCTCGGACATAAGCAGTCGGAAATGTGAAATTGGTGTGCTTCACCTCGGAAATCGGCCTTTTCCAACACCAGCCTGTCAGCGCATCCCGGGAGCCTTCAAAACGTCCAGTAACTCTATAGGTGTAAGATAACAACGAGATCTGTCTGGAAGACACGCAAGGAGACATCTGTGAAAGGTGAAGGGACCGTGCAAGCAGTGTGGGAAAATACTCCTCTAAAATGTATAGTGGGGGAGGCGAGATGAAGGTTCATGTATTTGATGCTTATCATGAAAGAGAATAGAAAACAGACCCAGGTGAGAGCGGCTGGGGGGGCTTTATTCTTGTTACTGTCTTTCTTTTTTCCAAATAGCGATGCTTTTTCCTCTCTTTTACTTTCTATTATCTTCTATCCTTCTCTTCTCTATGTATTCATGAAAAAAAAATGTAGCCTTGACCCATCCAGACCTGGAGGCCCAAGTGTGGACCAGCCACCCAAGAAGGCGGCAGAAAACAGCGTCTCCCTCTAGGTTTAAGAACCAATAAACGCCTTCCTCCGCGAAGCCATGGGAACGTGGAGTGTTTTTACTAGGAATGGCGTCTTTCTGCAGGTGTTTTTTTTTTTTTTTTGGTGGTACTGGGGTTCCTGGAAGCCCTTCTACCTCCGGGCTACACTCCCAGACCTATTTTTACATTTTCATTTTGGAAACAGGGTCTCCTAAACCAGCGCGCGCGGCTGGCTTCGAACCTGCGTGATCCTCCTGTCTCTGCCTCCCAAGCGCAGGGATGACAAGCGTGCGCCACCACGCCCGACTCTGCAGGTGTTTTTTAACATCAGCCTCTCAGAGACACCTTACTCAATTCTAATTTCGGGAATTCTATAGAGGAATATTCTAGAACCATCTATGGGAACGGAACCTTCCTCTTCTAAGATGTCACCATGTTCTCTGGGTCATTCCTCCTTTTAACAAACAACCTATGTTATAAATTTCAGCTTGAGTTTAGATCTGGGAAAGAAAATGTTTTTGTAGGAATGGATTAATTTATAAGTTCTCTTCCTTAAAATCAAAACAAAAATACCCTGTAGCCATACAGACTCTTTTTCCTGTTCTCCTGGGTTCGCCGGGGAGTTTGGAGCAAAGATTTGGCTGACCTGCCTGGAATCACCTCCTCACATCTCCGCCCCAGCCTTCTTCAAGTTTTGATGTCCTGTGGCTTTAACACTTTGATGTTTTATCTTGATGTTCTCTCAGAAGTAGGCAGGTACAAAAATTGAAAATAAACAAAAGAAGAACAGGATTTTGTTATTTAAAAAATTAAAAAAACAAAACAAAACAGAGAGCCGGGCGTGGTGGCACACACTTGTCAGCCCAGCATTCGGGAGGCTGAGACAGGAAGACCACAGTTCGTTGACAGCCTCAGCTACTTAGTGAGGCCCTCTGCAACTCAGTGAGACCCTGTTTCAAAATAAAGAATAAAAAACAGGGCTGGGGTGTAGCTCAGAGGTAGAATGCCCCTGGGTTCCATTTCCAGTACTGGAAAAAAAAAATAGAGCATAGCAATCACTTTCTTTTAAGATGAAAACAATCTACAGAAACCTCAAATAAGAAAGTCCAAGGTGTTCCCTACCAAGCTACTTCAGAGGACATCCTTTCAAACCTGAAAACAGACAGACTTATTTTATTCTAGAAAAAACATGTGGAAATATTAGTGTTTAACCCTGAGTTCGAATTTAAGCTCTTTTATGTTTTGGTACTGGAACATTCTGCCTTCAAGCTATACAACCCCGCCCCTTATTTTATTTTATTATTATTATTTTTTTTTGTTTTGAAACAGGGTCCCCCTAGATTGCCAATAGTCTCACTGAGTTTCTGAGGCTGTCCTCAAACCTGTGATCCTCTTGTCTCAGCCTCTCAAGTACAGATCCGCGCCACCACACCTGGCTTAAGCTTTTTCAAGTTGGTGCTTTTATGAAACATGGCATGTGACCCTCTGGGTTGTATGATTACTTCCAACCCCTGCAGACATGACAGGCTGGGGCTCAGTTGTATCTCCCAAGAATAGAGCAGTTATGGTTCATGTAGCATGGGAACTGCAATTCTACATAGAGATGAAGAAATTGCCCATAAATCCAAATATTGAATGGATCTCCTTTCTGAAGACTCTGAGCTGGTTAACTGGGCAAACTGAGATCTCAGATGGAAACCATGAAAGAGAGGAATTGTGGGTTTTTTGTTTGTGTGTGTGTGTGTCTTGGATGGAGCCTGGAGGCATTCAACCTTCGAGCTATACCCCCTGCCCTATTTTTTTAAAATTCTTTATTTTTTATTTTTTATTTTTTTATTTTTTTATTTTTTTATTTTATTTTATTTTATTTTTTTGGTGGTACTGGGGTTCCTGGAAGCCCTTCTACCTCCGGGCTCCACTTTCAGACCTATTTTATATTTTTGAAACAGGGTCTCTTATGCCAGCGTGGCTGGCTTCGAACCTGCGCGATCCTCCTGTCTCCGCCTCCCAAGCGCGGGGATTACAAGCGTGCACCACCACGCCCGGCCTAAATTCTTTATTTTGAAATAGGGTCTCACTAAGTTACAGAGGGCCTCACTAAGTAGCTGAGGCTGTCCGTGAACCCCCATCCTCTGGTCTCCCTCTCAAATGTTGGGATCACAAGCCTATGCCACCACGCCCGGCGAGTCGTGGTTTTTTGATTTGGCCGTGGTGTGTTTGCATTCTGTCCCATTTTCTCCGCTGGTACACGGAGCTTCTGTTCCTGATAGTTGAGACACGTGATAAGCTTTGCCCTTGATCTTGTTTTCTGAACCGAAAAATGACAGCAGACCCCTGGAGAAGAGAGGATACAGGATCCCAAGACTCCCCCTGAGAACTTTCGGGTAAAGGAGAGGCGTCAGGCCTTTCTTACTAATTAAGCGGTGATAGAATGCCAGGGATGGAAGTTGGAGAAGATGAAAGAGAACAGAGATGTACATCATGTTGTACATTATAAAAATTGAAGTTTGCAAGCCTAAAGAAAAACTTCAAAAATTAATATATAGGCATAATAAAGAACTACCAAAGATATGCATAAATAGGAGTCTACAAACCGGGCATAGTTGCGCGCTCGTCATCCCAGTGCTTGGGAGGCTGAGACGGGAGGCTCGCAGGTGCACCACCGGCCTCAGATACTTTGGGAGGCCCTCTACTACTTAGTGAGACCCTGTTTGAAAACAAAGAATAAAATAGGCCTGAGGGTGTAGCTTGGAGGTAGAATGTTCCTGGGTTCAATCTCCAGTACCACAAAAAAATTAAATAAAGAAAGAAAGAAAGAAAGAATAAATAAATAAATGTTAGTCTATAAAATCATCTTGACTTTCTTTCCACACTAAGGATAGAAGCAGAGTCTTGCATATATGAGCAAGCATTCTACCATTTAAAAATGCCTATGCATATTTTAAAATTCCTAGAGTTACTAACAAGGAGTTTAGATCAGAATTATGTTATTCACACAGCCTTCTTTTAGATCTCATACTTACTGGCCTAGGATGCATTTGAAAATTTTCTGTGTCATTACAAATTAATGAGGTGGGTTATTTATTTATTTATTTATTTATTTATTTTGGTGATACTAGGGTTCCTAGAAACCCTTGTACCTCCGGGCTACACTCCCAGACACCCATTTTTTTATATTTTTATTTGGAAACAGAGTCTCTTAAGCCAGCACGGCTGGCTTCAAACCTGCGAGATCCTTCTGTCTCCGCCTCCCAAGTGCAGGGATTACAAGCGTCCGCCACCATACCCGGGAAGGGTTATACTATTTAAATGATATCAATGCTTTAAACTTTTCTTTTCTTTTCTTTTCCTTTCCTTTTCTTTTCTTTCTTTTTCTTTCTTTCTTTCTTTCTTTCTTTCTTTCTTTCTTTCTTTCTTTCGTTTTTATTTTTTTGGCAGTACTGGGGATGGAACCCAGGGGTATTCTACTTCCAAGCTACAACCCCAGCTCTATTTTTTTTATTTTTTATTTCGAAACAGGGTCTCATTGAGTTGCAAAGGGCCTCACTAAGTAGCTGAGGCTGTCCGCAAACCGCGTTCTTCCTGTCTCAGCCTTCCTAATGCTGGGATTACAAGTGTGCCCCACCACACCCAGCTTCCAGTCCTATTTTTTATTTTTTATTTGGAAATAGGGTCTCACTAAATTGCAGAGGGCTTCACTAAGTAGCCGAGGCTGTCCTTATACCTGCAATCCTCCTGTCTCAGACTCCCAAGTACTGGGATTGCAAGCATGCACCACCATGCCTAGCTTAAATTTACTTTTTTTTTTTTATAAAAAAGAGAAGGTGTTATCCCTGTTAAAATAAGAAATTAATTAATAGTTGATTTCTTCCATCTGCAAGAAAGCCAAAAAAGGGCTACATCACTAACATAAGAGGTGTTTCATTTACTTAAAAGGCCACATTCTTTTAGGATGCTTATTAAACATAATAACTTAAAATTTTGTTGAAAGTTTGGCTGGACATACTACACAAGATGTCTAAAGAATGAGGTTGGGATATCTTAGTAGCCAACAGGAAATAAACATTAAGATCAAAATCATTTGTGTGAGACAATGAAAAGCAAAAAATGCTGATTTGAGATATTCATGGAAACACTGCACAGTTCTCATCTGACGTACAGACAGTCCCTTCTGCATGTCACTGCCTGTATTCATGTTGGGCCATGACCCGGAGCAGCACTACCAGCCATGATTCAGAAAACGCTCCTCCACCCGGAAAGTCTGCCACACACACAAACACACCTTACTATGAAGTTGTCTTTTACACTCAACTTTTAAAAACTTATATGAAGATAATTTCGAAAGTATATTGGACTTGTAAAATTCTGTTTTCTGGCTCAGCGTGGTGGTGCATGCCTGTCATCCTAGCGCCTGGGAGGCTGAGACAGGAGGATCGAGGCCAGTGGAGACCTTGAGCAACTTAGCGAGACCCTTTTTAATAAGTAAAAAATTTCTATTTTTCTTTTTACAAATGGTATTGCTTTGTGTGTATGTGTGTGTATATGGTGTGTGTGTGTGTGTGTGTGTGTGTGTGTGTGTGTTATACTGGGGATTGAACCTCCAGGGGTATTCAACCTCCAAGCTACACCCTCAAGTCCTTATTTTTTGTTTTGAAACAAGAAATCACTAGGTTACTGAGAGTTTAGCTATATTTATTTTCTTTTTGTTTTCTTTCTTTTTTTTTTTTGTGGTATAGTGGATGGAACCCAAGGGCTTTCTATCTCCAAGCTATACCCCCAGCCCTATTTTTTTATAATTTATTTGGAAACAGGGTCTCACTAAGTTGCTGAGAGCCTCATTAAGTAGCCGAGGCTGGCTTCAAACCTGTGTGATCCTCCTGTCTCAGCCTTCCAAACGCTGGGATTATAAGCATGTGCTACCATGTCCGGCAAGTTTAGCTACATTTCTGACACTGGCCTTTAAACTGTGATTCTCCTGTTTCAGTTTCCCAAGTACTGGGATTGCTGGTGTGGGCCATCACACCCAGCTATAACTTTCTTTCTCCTTCCTTCCTTCCTTCCTTCCTTCCTTCCTTCCTTCCTCCTCCAAGCTATACCACCAGCCGTATTTTATTTTTAATTTTGAAACAAGGTCTTGCTAAATTGCTGAAAACCTCACTAAGTTTCTGAAACTGGTATTGAACCTGTAAGCCGTCCCCAGGTACTGGGATTACACACGTGTACCACCATGCCCAGCTTATAACATTCTTTTTAAAAAATATTTTAAATATTATTTATTTATTTATTTATTTATTTATTTATTTATTTTGCCGTACTGGGAATTGAACCCAGGGGCATTCTATATCTGAGGTACACCCCCAGAACTATTTCTTATTCTTTATTTTGAAACAGGGTCTCACAGAGGGCATCACTTAGTAGCTGAGGCAGGCCACAAACCTGCAATCCTCTTGTCTCAGCCTCCCAAGTACCAGGATTACAAGCATGCGCCACCATGCCTGGCTCCTATAACATTCTTGAAATGGCAAAATTATGGAAATGGAGAACAGTTTGGTGGCTGCCAGGGGTTCAGGAGGAAGAAGAGAGGACTTCTGGGAAGATGGGGACTGAGGGAGGCAGCACGTACCAGTCTCACTGACTCTCGATCTCCATGACCTTAAAAACATCATTTTTACAAAAGCCAGAAAACACCACAACTTTAAAAAGAACAAAAATAGCCGGGTGTGGTGGTGCACGCTTGTAATCCCCACGCTTGGGAGGCTGAGACAGGAGGATCAAAGCCAGCCTCAGATACTTAGTGAGGCTCCCAGCAACGAATTGAGACCCTGTTTCCAAATAAAATACAAAATAGGTCTGGGAGTATAGCCCGGAGGTAGAAAGCCTCTGGGTTCAATCCCAAGTACCACCAAATAATAATAATAATAACAATAGCAATAATAATAATAATAATAATAATAATAATAATAAATAAATAAAAATGATGGGGAAAAAGCCTAGAAGACCAATGAAAGAGCAGAAAAGAAACCTGCCTGCCTCACGGATGCGGGCCCTCAAAGGCGCCATCTTCCTTCACTGTACCTGACTCCAGAGATGAAAAAGAAAACAACGAAGGGCCTGAACTGGGTAACTGCAGATCATTGGAATTGGAAGTCATCAGTTCCTCCTGCGCAAACACCAGCTACAACTTCCAGCAGCGGCGGCTGAGCTCACCACGCCCTCCAGAGATCCAGAGCAGTGCTCAACACCAGAAAAGAAATTTGCCCACATTATATCCATGGGCGCCATGGTGGTGCCATCTTGCCTCGCTGCATCCGACTCCAGAGACAATCAGAAAAACAACTAAGGACCTGAAGTGAGCAGCTGCAGATTATTGTAAGTCATTAGTTCCTCCTGTGCAAACACAAGCTACATTTGCAGCAGTGACAGCTGAGATCACCGCGCCCTCCAGAGATCAAGACCAGTGCTCAGCGATGCCTTAAGTGAAGCGGCCATCCCCACGGGAGAACGCCCAGTGCAGTGCCCCCAGGGACTATCGCAGCCATAATAAATTCCTCGGGTCTGACACTTTGAGGTTCAACTCAGCAAAGCTGCAGATGGAGTCTACAACTTGCAGCAGCGGCGGCCAAGCTTACCGCACCCTCCAGAGATACAGATCAGCACTCAGCAATACTGTAAGTGAAGCTGCCGCCCCTCCCTGTGGGAGAACTCCCAGCACAGGACCCCCAGAGACTTGTGTAGCCACGATAAACTCCCTGGGTCTAAGACTTTGCAGTGCAACCCAGTGAAGGTGGGGATGGAGTCGGCTGTTGGATATAGCAGAGGCTCAGACAGACTCAGGATCTGCATCAGTAGAAAGTGTCGGGGGAGGCCTATGCTTAACACTAGATCCAGCTAGTAGGATTTCTTGGATCACCACAGACCGCCCAATCATGTTGAACTGGGAGAATTTAGACCAGACCAGCCCTAGCTGTGCAAAAAAGAGATTCTTAGGTTGAGTTTGATCTCAGAGGCATCTGCCACCTATGGGGGTAGGGAGAGACTGAGACTCCACATCTGTAGAAAGAATGGAGGGTGATCTACACCTAACAATAAATCAGCCCCATGAATGCCTATCTGCATAGACTGAGAAAGAATCAGAGAACCAAGCTTGCAGCAGGAAAGGTGCCAGTGACACTCAGTGTCTACACAGAGAGAGACTGCAGAGGCCCAGTCTACTGAATATTCATATATTTGTAGGGTAGCATTATTTTGTTTTTGTTTTGTGTGTGTGTGTGTGTGTGTGTGTGTGTGTGTGTGTGTATGCTTATTTGATTGCTCTACTCCCAACTTCTCTCCTAAACTTCTTCCCTTGTACATACCTACTCTCTTCGTTCCATCCCTTTTTTTTTCTTTTTTCTCTCTTCTTTTCTCTTCTTTGTCTTATATTAAATCCACT
Organism: Muscardinus avellanarius; assembly: GCF_963383645.1. Lineage (NCBI taxonomy): Eukaryota > Metazoa > Chordata > Mammalia > Rodentia > Gliridae > Muscardinus > Muscardinus avellanarius. The sequence continues at coordinate 158,517,537 of NC_137788.1, read as the reverse complement.
TCATACCACTATACTAAAATCTGTACATTGGTTACTAGAATACTACTAAATATTCACTATCTCTAATCTCTACTATATACTACCTTACCAAACTCATACTCTCATTCTATTTGATTCTATCTGTGGCTTTACCCTATTCCTGCATTTATGACTTTACTTCTCTCTTCACTCAACCTTCACTGTTGAATCCAATACAACTTACCCTTGGATATACCAACTGACACCTGGAGATTAAGAGAAATCTACCCAAAGCAACAGATAAAAACTTCTGAAATCATGAGAAGGAGGAATAAGAAGGAAGCAATGAGATCCCACAACCCCAAATGTAACTGTAGAAATAATACAGGACTTCCAAAAAGAATGTAGAGAGTCTGAAAGAAATAAAAGATGCAATCATTGAAGTGAAGACATCAATTCAAACTATAAAAAATTGATTAGACCACATGAAGAATAGAATCTTGCTCCTAAAAGATGACCACTCCAAAAATAAATGCATAGCATATAACTTAGAAAAAACAATTTGACAGCATGAATTGGATATTGAAGAAATACGAGCCCTTTTTAAAAGAGCTACACTAAGAATAATTGGAATAGAAGAGAGAATATAAGGTGAAACCAAAGGGATCAACAATCTTTTCAAAAAACTAATATCAGAAAATTGTCCAAACATAGACCAAGAGGTCGATACACAGGTACAGGAAATGTATAGAATCCCCTTTAGACAAGATCCGAGAAAAGGTTCACCATGCCATATAATAGTCAACCCGACCAATGTGAAGCCAAGGAGAGAATCTTAAAAGCAACAAAAACAAAAGACCAAGTGACATTCAGAGGCAAACCAATTAGAATCACTCCAGACTTCCCAAACCAAGTCATGAAAGCCAAAAGGGCCTGGAATAAAATATTTCAAACTCTGAAAGATAACAACTTGAAGCCCCAAATTTTCTACTTAGCAAAACTATCTCTCAAATTAGATGGGGAAATAAAAATCTTCCACAACAAACAGAAGCTGAAGGAATTTATGTCTTCCAAACCAGCACTAGAGAAAATACTCAAAGAGATTAACTACAAAGAAGAAATAAATAACACATGCCAGAACCAGAGAAACAAAAATTTCCACCCAGCAAACAACTAAGCAAAGAAGATCAAACACTACCTCAAACAGAAGCTAAATCCCAAATGTTAGGAATTAAACCATCTCTCAATAATCACACTGAACATAAATGACCTCAACTCCCCAATAAAATGACCTAAGGTGGTAAAATGTATTAAAAACCAGAATCCACCTATCCACTGCCTGTGAGAAATACACCTTACAAGTAAAGATAATCACAAATGAAAGGTAAAGGGCTAGAGCAAGGTAATGCATGTCAACAGAACTCAAAGACAAGATGGAGTAGCAAGTATGTTATCAGACAAGTTAGACTTCAAGCCCAAGCTTATTAGAAGAGACAAGTCAGGTCATTTTTTATTGGTAAAAGGAACAATACAGTGAGAGAAAATAACAATAGTCAACATTTATCCCCAAACACAAGTATAGCTACTTTCATAAAACAAACTCTGTGACATTAAGTCACACATAAGTCCCAATACAATAATACTTCAACACCCCTCTCACATTGTTAGACCAATATTCTAAACAAAAGGTAAGTAAAGATGTCTCAGACCTACAAAATACCATCAACCAAATGGACCTATTAGACACATATAGAATATTCCACCCAATTACAGCAGAGTTCACATTTTTCTCAGCTGCTCATGAAACCTTCTCCAAAATAGATCACATCCTGGGCCACAAAGTGAGCACTAGCAAATTCAAAAAATGTGCCATACTTCCCTGTGTCTTTTCAGACCATAATGGAATGAAACTAGAAATCAACTATAAGAAGACACAGAGAAACCACATGAACATGCGGAGACTGAACACCACACTGCTGAATGAAGAATGGGTCTTACAGGAAATAAGGGGTGAAATCAAGAAATTTCTAGAAACAAACGAAAATAGAGATACAACATATCAAAACCTCTGAGACACTCTGAAGGCAGTATTAAGAGAAAAATTCATAGCACTGAGTGCCCACATAGAAGAACAGAAAATCACCAAATAAATAACCTAATGAGACACCTCAAAGCCCTTGAAAAACAGGAACAGTCTAACCCCAAAGCCAGTAGAAGGCAGGAAATTATTAAAATCAGAGCAGAAATCAACAAAGTAGAGAATAAAAAGGCACAGAAAACCAACAAAACTAAAAGCTGATTTCTCAAAAAAAAAAATGAACAAGATAGATAAACCACTAGCCAACTTAACAAAGAGAGAATCAACCCAAATTATGAAGATAAGAGATGAAAAATGAGATATTACCAGTGACAGTGTAGACATCCAGAGGATTATTAGAAACTACTTTGAAAAACTATACTCCAACAAAATGGAAAATCTGGAAGAAATTGATAACTTTCTAGATAAATACAGCCTTCCTAAACTGAGTCCAGAAGATATAGAAAATTTAAACCAACCAATAGCAATCAAAGAAATTGAGACAGCAATAAAGAGCCTACCATCAAAGCAAAGCCCAGGACCAGGTGGTTTCCCAAGTAAATTTTATAAAACCTATATAGAAGAGCTAATTCCAATACTCCTCAATCTATTTCATGAAATAGAAACAGGACTCTTCCAAATACATACTATAAAGCCAACATCACATTAATAATACCAAAACCAAATAAAGACAGCTCAAGGAAAGAAAACTATGGGCCTCTATCATTGATGAAATTGGATGCAAAACTGCTAAACAAAATGCTAGCAACACACATTCAAAACCACATCAAGAAAATCATACACCATGACCAGGTAGGGTTCATCCCAGGGATGCAAGGCTGGTTCAATATACGAAAATCAATTCATGTAATTCATCACGTGCACAGAACCAAAGACAAAAATTACATAATCATTTTAATAGATGCTCAAAAAGCATTTGACAAAATTCAACATCCATTTATGCTAAAAAATCACTGCAGAGAATTGGAATAGAAGGAACATGCCTCAACATCATAAAAGCAATCTACAATAAGCCCATAGCTAACATCATATTAAATGGGGAAAAACTGTGAGAATTCCCCCTAAAACAGGAACAAGACAAGGATGTCCATTATCACCACTTCTTTTCAATATAGTACTTGAGACTCTAGCCAGAGCAATAAGGCAAGAAAAGGAAATCAAAGGAGTACAAATAGGAAAAGAAGAACTCAGACTTTCACTATTTGCAGATGACATGATACTATACTTACAAGATCGAAAAAACTCAACCAAAAGGCATATAGAACTGATCAACAAATTCAGCATGGTGTCTGGATACAAAATCAATCTTAAAAAATCAGAAGCTTTTCTGTATAACAACCATAAATCCACTTAGAAAAAAAAACAGAAAACACTACCACTCAGGATATCCCACAAAAAATAAAATGCTTAGGAATAAACTAAGGAGGTAAAAGACCTCTACAAAGAAAATTTTAAAACACTGAAAAGAGAAATCGAAGAGGGCCTTAGAAGATGGAAAGATCTTCCATATTCATTGGGTAGGCAGAAAAAATATCATTAAAATGACCATACTTCCAAAAGTGATCTACAGATTCATGCAATACCCATTAAATTACCAAGGTCATTTTACCTGACTTAAAAGTATGCTACAGAGCTATAGAAATAAAAACAGCATGGTACTGGCACAAAAACAGATACCTAGACCAATGGAGCAGAATAGAAGACTCAAACAAATCTGCACACTTACAGCCAATTGATTTTTGACAAAGGGGCAAAAGCATACACTAGAAAAAAAGATAATCTTTTCAACAAATGATGTTGGCAAATGTGGTTAACCATGTGCAGAAAATGGAAATAAACCCCAGTTTCTTACCTTGGACAAGAGTCGATTGAAGATGGATCAAAGACTTGGAAGTTAGACCAGAGACCTTGAGGCTCCTTGAAGAGGGCATAGGTCCAACACTGCAACACAGAGGCACAGACAAACACTTTCTCAACAAGACCCCAATGGCACAGGAAACTAAAAGGCGAATCAGTACATGGATTGCATTAAACTGAAGAGCTTCTGTACCACAAAGGAAACTATCAGGAACCGTAACCAAGAGCCAACAGAATGGGAGAAGATTTTTTCCACCTACCCCTCCAGGAGAGGACTAATATTTAGAATATACAGAGAACTCAAGAAACTCAGTACTAAGAAAACAAATAACCCAATCAAAAAGTGGGCAAGGGAACTAAATAGACACTTCATGAAAGAAGAAATTCAAATGGCTAATGAATGCATGAAAAAGTGTTCCACATCATTAGCAATCAGAGAGATGCAAATCAACACTACCCTGAGATTTCACCTATCTCCAACTAGAATGGCCGTCACTCAAAACACAAACAACAACAGATGCTGGCGAGGATGTGGAGAAGTGGGAACTCTGCTACACTGTTGGTGGGATTACAAATTAGTGCAACCACTTTGGAAAACTGTATGGAGGATCCTCAGAAGAATGGAAACAAGCTTACCATATGATCCAGCAATACCACTTCTGGGTATCTACCCAAAAGAATGGAAAACAAACTACCAAACTAATGCATGTGTATCTATGTTCATAGCTGCACAATTCACAATTGCCAAACTATGGAACCAGCCAAGATGTCCATCAACAGATGAATGGATGACAAAACAATGGAATTTTACTCAGCCATAAAGAAAAACACAATTACATCATATACAGGAAAATGGATGGAACTGGAGGACATTATGCTAAGTGAGATTAGTCAGTCACAAAAAATAAGAAATCAGATGCTCTCCCTAATATGTGAAAGCTAGGGAGAAAATGGGTCATAGGAGGAACTCCAGACAAAGAAGGAGATACTAGAGATGAGCAAATAAGGCGACCTGAGGGATGGGAGGGGGAAGAGGGAAACTCTAATGTTTATGATGTACATTAACAAACATATCAGTCAGTCACTAAGCCAAACATGAGAAGGAGGGAGGGGAGGGAATAGGGTGGGAATTGGGGAAGGGCTAATTGGGCGATGTATGTATGTATGTCTCCACCATCCTGTACTCCATTAAGATGTAGGACTACACTGCACCAATAAAAAGTTAAAAAAAAAAAAAAGGAGGAAGGAGGAAGGAGGGGGGGTAGGTGATGTCACTGTTAAAGGCAACCGAGTGATCCTCCCAGTGATGGAGCTGGTCTTATATTGATGAGGCGGTTGGATATTCATGCCTACATGTGTGTGGTACAGAACGAAACACACACATACAAAGGGGTCCAAGCAAAGCTGCAGACATCGGAACAAGCCTGTGGACTGTGCCAATGCTGATGTCCTCCCGCTGGTACTGTTTTTGGGAAGATGTCATCACTGAAAGAAATGGAGTAAAAGATGTATAGGGTAGCTCTATTATTTTTTACAACTGCATATGCATCCACAATCATTTCAAAAAAAGCTTAATTTTAAAAAGTTACATTATGCTGGGCACACACTTGTAATCCCAGTACTTGGGAGGCTGAGACAAGAGGATCATGGTTCACGGCCAGCCTCAGCTACTTAGTGAGGCTCTCTGCAACTTAGTGAGACTCTGTTTCAAAATAAAGAATAAAAAATAGGACTAGGCATGCAGCTAAGAGTTAAAATGCCCCTCTGTTCAATCTCCAGTAAAGCAAAAAAAAAAAAAAATAGTTGTATTATCTTATGACCCCTAACCTGCATCAAAACAATGCATTGCTTCTCAGAATAAAAAGATTTGTACTGGAAGGTATACCCCCCGCACACACACCTGTCCAGCATTTCCCCCAATTTCCAAGTCACACTGGATGAACGTGAATAAAACTCTTGCCTTTGGAACAAAACCAGCCCCACAAAACCCAACTCCAGAAATTTTCCAAATGCTCAGAAACTCCAGGAAGAGCCCAATTCCTTCTACCTCCTCCAGCTGTTCCGAGAGAGGCTGTCAAATGCTCTAGAGCAAATTCCCCAGTCTCTGCTTACCACACATCAAAACATCAGGCTTCCAAAATTATGTGCCATCTGAAACACTTTCTCCCTCTGTGTGGACGTTCTTTGCCCAGCTGGTGGTGCTGTGTTTAGATAAGACCAGAAGAAATATGCCCCTTGCAAGTATGCATCCCTCCCTCCTTCGTGTGTGTGTGTGTGTGTGTGTGTGTGTGTGTGTGTGTGTGTGTGTGTAACTGGAGATTGAACCCAGGGGCATTCTATCTCTGAGCTACACCCTCACCTTGCCTGCCTTTCTTTCTATCTTTCTTTCTTTCTCTTTTCTTTTTCTTTCCTTCTTTCTTTTCTTTCTTTCTTAACAGAGTCTTGCTAAATTGCTGAGGGTCTCAGCAAGTGGCCAAGGCCGTCCTCAAACCCACGATCCTCCTATCTCAGCCTCCCAAGGGCTGGCTTTGACAGGCGTGCAAGCGGCACCTCCTAGCTCCGCATCCGCGTCCGCTGTGGTCCTCGGAGGCTGTGCACCTGCACATCCACCTTGGGCCGCACGTGCTCCTCCTCCTTCCCATGCTATGGAATAGGTCCAAGAAAACAATTGCTTGGAAGAACTCCGGGCTGCTCCCCGTGGCGAAGCCCTCAGCTCCTCCTTGCTAAACTTCACAAGAAGCTTGTGATTCTCCCAAGCAGCTGCCTTACCAGGGAAGCTGTTAACAACTGCTCTAGAAAGAAATAACTCTGGCTGTTTCTAAAGTCAAATGCCTTGGCCATTAACACCTCGCAGAGCTCTGCTAATCCGTCTCTTTCTGCGCCAGGACCTGTCCAACTCTTGGCGCTGGTTTGGTTCACTGTCTTTCGCTCCTGTTCTTCCCGACTTTCATCTCCCAGAAGCCTCCTGCATCTGTATCTTTCCCTTTTAAGTTGGTTTAAGCCGTCATCTTTCCAGAGCCACTACTTAATGAAGCCTGCAAAGCTGTTTTCCTTCTGTTGCTGCAGCAGGGGATGGTCTACCAAAGTAGAAAGTTGCAAATAAATCATGTGCTTAGGCGGGGGAGGTGGTGCATGCCTGTATCCCATACTGGGGAGGCTGAGACTGGAGGATTGCAGGTTTGAGTCCAGTCTCAGCAACTTAGGAGACTGTGGTTCAAAATAAAAGGGGCTGGATGGGTATAACTCAGAGGTAGAATGCTCCTGGGTTCATTTCTCAGTACCTTCTGCCCTCAACCCCCCACCAAATAAAGCAAAGTTGAATCCTTTTGCAACTTAATAATTCCAGGGGGACTTTGGTGTACACTATGTCAATAGTTCTGAAGCTGGTGTGCCTGCCATGGTTGTTCTGAAACATTAAAACAAATGAGGAAGCCAGGCATGGTGGTGCAGGCTTGTAATCCCAGCATTCAGGAGGCTGACTGGAGGATCGCTAATGGACTGCTTCAGCTACTTAGTGAGGCCCTGCACAGCTTAGTGAGACCCTGTTTCAAAATAAAGAATAAAAAAATAGGGCAGGGGGTATAGCTCGGAGGTTCCATCCCCAGACCCCACACACAAAAAAGAGGGAAAATAGAAAGCCTTCTTGATAGTGTGGAGATGAGGCAGGGAGGCCCTTGCGCAGCCTGCAGGTCAGGGGGAAGGTATCCTGCATGCTCTGCCGCTCCCCTGCACATCTGTGGGTCCCATGGCTCTATCAGAAATTTTGCAGTCAAGTCAGACCTGTTGGTGCACACCTTTAATCCCTGAACTTGGGAGGCTGAGACAGGAGGGTCACAGGTTCGAGGCCAGCCTCAGCAACTTGAGCAAGGTCCCTCAGCAATTTATGAGACCTGTTTCAAAATAAAATAAGTCTGGGAGTGTAGCTGAAATTAGATTTAATACTAAGATATTTAGATACTTTTAGATATCTGAAACCTTATATCTAAAAGTTAATCGAAGCTGGGCATAGTGGTACAAGCTCATAATTCCAGTACTTGGGAGGCTGAGACAGGAGGATAGCAGGTTCCAGATTAGCCTCAACAACTGAGTGAGCCCTCAACAACATAGTGAGACCCTGTTTCAAAATAAAGAATAAAAGCCAGGCATGGTGGCACACGCATAATCCCTGTGCTAAGGAGGCTGAGACTGGAGGATCGCACAGGTTCAAAGCCAGACTCAGTTACTTAGCGAGGCTCTCAGAAACTTAGTGAGACCCTGTTTCCAAATAAAATATAAAATAGGTCTGGGAGTATAGCCCAGAGGTAGAGAGCCCCTGGGTTCCACCCTCAGTACCACCAAAAAAAAAAAAGTATAAAATATAATTGGGAGTGTATAAAATATAATCGGGAGTGTAGCACAGGGGTGGTAGAATGTCCTTGGGTTTCATCCCCAGAGCCACAAAATAAATAAAAACAAATAAATAAATAAATAAATAAATAAATAAATAAATGTAACAGATATAATTATTCTGTATAAAGGAGCAAAAGCCATAATAGTACGGGAGACTGGCTGGTGAGGAGGTGGCTGGTCATAGTTGTCCTCAGTCACATACCTTTCCAGGTGGCAAGGCGGCACCCAGCTCATCAGTATTGTTTTAGCCTCGTCTCTGTGGTGACAATGCTGTAAATATCTAGCAATGCAAGAGAAACAAAAACTACACTGATCACAAAAAGGAAAAATGAATTCGACTTTTTAAAATGCCCTAAAGTCTGTCCTAATGCGAAAAAGAAGCACATTCTCTTTCTTATCCCTCTGGACCCCCTCGTGACAAATCCTTACCGCCGAGATGACAGCAGAGCCGCCCTTTGTTCTGAAACTCCTGTGCCTGTCATTACTGCTTAGAGAGTTAATTTTGGATTCATTTTAGTATATGTTTGGGGAATTAAGTTCCAATGAAACTGTTTCCTCCCTTAGTGGAGAGGCTGAGACAGGAGGATCACAAGTTTAAGACCAGCCGCCATTATTTAGTGCAACCCAGCCTCAAAAAAAAAAAAATAAAAAAATTAAAAGGGCCGGGGTATAGTTCAGTGGTAGGGCACCCCTGGGTTTGAAATCCAGTACCACACATACGCACAAATTTTAAAAAATTGAAGTTCCTTTTTTTGGTTTAGTTTCGTTTTGGGTAATGGGGATTGTTGAACCCAAGGGCATTCTACCTCCCAGCTTTGTCCCCGATTCTGTTTTATTATTTTGTTTTGAATCAGGGTGTCACTAAGTTGCTGAGTCTTGCTAAGTTGCTGAGGGTGTCCTTGAACCTAGGATCCTCCTGTCTCAGCCTCCCAAGTTCTGGGATGGCAGGCGTGCGCCCCCATGCCCAGTGAGTTCCTTTGCTAAGTGGGTTTCAGAGGTGCTCCCAGCATTGGTGATCAGGTAGTAAGAGCTCACAATCTCACTGGAGAAGAGCAAGAGAGGGAGCCGGCTAGGAAACGGTGGTCAGTGTGTTCAAAGAAATTTCCGTATATGGATCGCCCAGTTTGCTAGGTGGCCTCGATACAAAAGGGACTTGGGGCAGCCGTCTCAAGGGAAGAGGGCACCAGGACCCGGCCGCAAATCCCGTGTCAGTAACAATAGGTACTGTTTATGGAGGGGTTACAGTGCCTCACAGTCTGAATACACCATCTCTCTGAGTTATCACAAGAATCTTGTGAGCCAGCTTACTCGTAGGACCCCCATTTTACAAACCAAGAAGCCAGCACAGAGCAGTCCAGACTCATGCATGTACTAAGAGTCTAAAGAAGAGACAAACTAGCTGGGTACAGAGGTGCTCACCTGTCATCCCAGTACTTGAGAGGCTGAGAGAGGAGGGTTGCAGGTTCAAGGCCAGCCCCAGCAACTTAGCAAGACCCTGTTTCAAAATAAAAAAATAAAAAGGGCTGGCGGTGTGTGTGTGTGTGTGTGTGTGTGTGTGTGTGTGTGTGTGCGCGCGCGCGTGTGTGCGCACTATCTCAGAGGTAGGATGTCCCTGGGGTTCAATCTCCAGTAACACACACACACACACACACACACACACACACACACGCGCGCGCGCGCGCGCCAAGCAGTCTGGCCCCATAAATATCAATGGTTCTTAAATTACGCTGGAGCCACCAGTCAGTCCAGGAGTCTGGGTCTTTTGGGATGCCTCCCAGCATCTCACACTGTGCAGACAGCGGAGATCACTCACGGATCCTGCAATCCTCCCGTCTCCACCTCCCGTGTACCGGAATTACAGACATGTGCACCACGCCCGGCTAGCCTCTTTAGTCTTGAGCTGTGGAAATGCCAGCTTGTTTTAGGTGGAAACAGAAAGAAAAATGGCCAGAGACACTTGCACCGTCCCTTTTCCTTGCTGCTGCGGCCTCATCCCCAGGCTGAGCAGCGGTCCACCAGTGGCCAGGGCCGGAAATGGGGTCCAGGCTGGCCCTAAGGGGCCACTGCTGCTTTGCACGGGGACGCTAAGCTCACTCGGTGTCTCCTGGGGCACCAGGACCTGTAGCACCCAGAGGGGGCCTATGTGCTCCAAACCGGTGTGCAGAAGAAGCCAAAGCCGAGCCAGGCATGGTGGCACACGCTTGTAATCCCCGCGCTTGGGAGGCTGAGACAGGAGGATCGCACGGTTCGAAGCCAGCCTCAGATGGCTTAAGAGACCCTGTTTCCAAATAAAAAAATATAAAATAGGTCTTGGAGTGTTGCCTGGAGATAGAAGTGTCCTGAGTTCCATCCCCAGTACCACAAAAAGAAGAAGAAGAAGGAGAAGGAGAAGGAGAAGAGGCCATCTTGCAAGGTGGGAAGGGGGACTCTTCCCTCCAGCATCCTGGCCCTCCAATCGCCCATCTCCCTGAGGCGCTCACATCACTGTTATTATATAACTATTGCTGTTTAACAATAATTGAATGCATGTGTGCATAAAGATACAGCCCTTACCAGATGGGTCTAAAATCTGAATAATACAAACCGGCACCAAACAGACAGATAGGACTGGTGCCAGGGACTTGCACAAGGCTGGGACGGATGAGGTGTCACATGACTGTGGGGTGTTTGTCGGCATGCGCTGTCTGCGTAGAGAAGGAGCCATGCAGTTTAACTTTGCAGCGGCTGTAAAGAGCCGTGTCTGCATCAGGCAGCCGGGAGGCAATGCTCAAAGGCCAGGACGCGAGCCGGGCGTGGCGGCGCCAGTCTGCAATCTCAGTACTTGGGAGGCTGAGACAGGAAGATCACAGGTTTGAGGACAGCCTCAGCAGCTTAGCACGACACTCAGCAGCTCAGAGAGATTCTGTTTCAAAACAAAAAATAAAATAAAATAGGGCTGGGAGTGTAGCTCAAAGGTAGGGCCCCTGGGTTTAATTCATAGTTAAAAAAAAAAAATACTGGGACACTTGAAGTGTTTGGCTTGTGCTTGTCTCAGAGGGATGTGTGTGCACATATGACTGTGTTTGCATATTTAAAAGGTTTGATGCAGAGAGGGTGATTTTAAAAAGTGATTAGGGGCTGGATATGGTGGCGCACGCTTGTAATCCCAATACTTGGGATGCTAAGACAGGAGGACCGCAGGCTCACGGCCAGCCTCAGCAACTTGTGAGGCCTTTTGCAACGTAGTGAGATCCTATTTCAAAATAAAGAACAGAGCCAGGCCTGGTGACGCACACTTGTAATCCCAGCATTCAGGAGGCCGAAACCAGAGGATCGCAGTTTGTGGACAGCCTCAGCTACTTAGTGCGGCCCTTTGCAACTTAGTATGTCCCTGTTTCAAAAAAAATAATAATAATAAGGTAAGGGGTATAGCTTGGAGGTCGAATGCCCCTGGGTTCCATCCCACATATAGCAAAAAAATAAAAAAGAAAGAAAAGATAAAGAAAAGAATAAAATAGGTCTGGGGGTGTAGCTTGGAGGTAGAAAAAAAAAAGCCCCTGGTTTGCTTTACTTCTTGCCTGTTCTGTTTCCTGTGAGTTGGAGGCTTCTGAAGCCACGACGCTGGCAGGACGGGACAGATGAGGTGTAGTGTGCAGTCGGTCAGCTCTGTCGTTGCTGATGGCCAGCCTGGGTCTCCTGCCCCTGTCTGCCAACTCGCCAAATCATCCGGGTCTCTTCTGCAGGGTCCCTCCTTTTCAGGAAGCATCGGCCAGTGCCAAAGCCAACTTACTTTGTGGAAGCCCCTCAGCCACGTGCAGCTTTGTCAGATTCATTTTCTCCAAACTCCCTCGCCCCCAAAGAGTGGCCTGGGGTGGAATCCATGACTCACGTGGACCTGGAGCCCCTGCCTGCATCCCTGCCCTGGTAGGAGGGCATCAGAACAGCAGAGCCTCAGGAGGTCTTCTAGGACCCCAATGGCCCTCCAGACCCTCTCAGAGTTCTGGAGAACTCCTGAATACATTAAAAAAAATATCCTAACATCTGCTGGGCATGGTGGTACACACCTGTAATCCCAGTACTTGGGAGGCTCAGATAGAAGGATCACATGTTTGAGGCCAGCCTCAGCAACATAGCAAGACCCTGTTTCAAACATTAAAAAAAGAGTAATAAATAAGTAAATAGGGCTGGGGTATGGCTCTGAAATGGAATGTCCCTGGGTTCAACCCCAGGACCACACACACACAAATCTTACCAATTTCCATCCACTGCTGCATCCTCAATTCCCATTAAGGTGACTCTGTGCTCTAAAAAGATTCCAGTTGGCACTTAAAATATTTCTTTTAAAAAGCTACTTAAATATCTGATGTGTGAAAAACATTGAATCCCATTTACCACTGGTAATTGGAGCTAATGTTAAGCAGGGTTTGTCAACCAAGCTTACGTAGCAATGTGTGTCAATACATAGACTCGAGTGCACGCCCACTGCACACGCTGGCTGAAGAGACGTACGAAAATGTACAACACTGAATGCCAGAAGGCAACGATTTTTAAACTGGTAAGAACAGATACTACACTTGATCTTAGCCAAGAGGCTGAGAAGTGATGGCAACAAATTTTTAGGCAAGAGAAAAAAAAATACACATTTCAGGATAATTCTAGATTAAAAATATTTTTTTTCAATGAGAGCTAGATAAGAGAAAGTATTCATTTCTCTTAGCTCTGACTGGGTGTGGTGTCTTTCTGAGCACGGTCTGCTCCACATTCTGGGGAAATAGGAGGATGTGTCTGTTTGATTCACTGCTACATCTGTGGCTGGTTCCCAACATGGCTCTTATACCTACCTTCCTTCCTTCCTTCCTTCCTTCCTTCCTTCCTTCCTTCCTTCCTTCCTTCCTCTCTCTGTCTCTCTGTCTCTGTCTCTCTGTGTCTGTCTGTCTGTCTGTCTGTCTCTCTCTCTCTCTCTCTCTGAATGTGTGTGGTACTAGGGATTAAACCCAGGGGGTTTCTACCCGCAAGATACACCCCTAGCCCTGTTTTTTATTCTTTATTTTGCAACAGGGTCTCACTAAGTTGCAGAAAGCCTCACTGAGTAGGCTGTCTGTAAACCGTGATCCTCCTATCTCAGCCTCCCAAATACTGGGATTGCAAGGGTTCCCCGCCATGCCTGGATTTTATTTTTTTTATTTTGAAACAGGATCACACAAGGTTGTGGAGGGCCTCACTAAGTTGATGAGGCTGGCCATAAGCCTGCTGGCTCCGCCTCCCACACCTGCCACACAGTAGGGTTCTTTGAGACCTTAGTGAGTGAAGAAACTCATACCTGACTGACAGCAAAGCCCAGTGTTGCATTCAAAGGGGAGGAAAAAGAGGAGTCTCAGTGCTTGCAAATGAATTTCTTTCTTTCTTTCTTTCTTTCTTTCTTTCTTTCTTTTCCCTCCTTCCTTCTCCCCCCCCCCCTTTGGTGGTGGTACTGGGTATTGAACCCAGGAACCCAGGGGCATTCCACCTTCAAGCTATATCCCATCCCCTTTATATTTTTTATTTATTTTTGTTTCATTTTTGAAACAGGGTCTTACCACGTAGCTGAGGCTCTCCTGAGCCTGTGGTCCCCCTGTCTCAGCCCCCCAAATACTGGGATTATAGGTTCACTTCACCATGCCCTACATCAAACGATTTTTTTTTTTTTTTTTTTTTTTTTTGGTGGTACTGGGGTGGAACCCAGAGACTTTCTATCTCTGGGGAATACTCCCAGACCTATTTTCTATTTTATTTGGAAACAGGGTCTCACTAAGTTGCTGAGAGCCTCACTAAGTAGCTGAGGCTGGCTTTGAACCTGCACAATCCTCCTGTCTCAGCCTCCCAAGCGTGGGGATTACAAGCGTGCGCCACCACACCCAGCTCAAATGAATGTTTTTAATTCTACCTCCAGAATGCAATTCTGGACATCCCAGCTTTGATTTGCTATGCAAATTTTAGTCACAGTGGCCAATATGGAGAACTTGCCATTCCTCGCGTTATCTAATTGGCCCCTGAGAACCCCTGCACGGGCAGAAAGAATGATCACCATGGCCCTCACTGTGCCCATTTTGCAGGCAAGGACAGGGCTGTGGGATTGTTGATCGTGAGGACAGGCCCAGCCGGAGGGAGGCAGAAGCTGAGCCCCATCCCAGGATTAGCAGTTTCACCTGCAGTTCTGCATACTCATTCCTGAGAAAGAATACTTTGGCTTCAGAAGAGAAAAAACAAAACAAAACAAGCCAGCTCCCAAATCACATGTTTTTTATTTAAAACCCAGGGGCTACCAGACTCCAGAATCAGGACTTCCGAGGCTCAAATCTGAACTCAGGACATTTGGCTCTAGGCATATTCCTTAACCTCTAAGAATGCTGGGAAGACACCTGTCTCTCAGAGGTGACACGTGGCAACTTTCCGACCCATGGTGGACTTATAACTAGCCATGGCCGAGCAAGTGTATGTCGTTATAGTGGCAAAGCTCGTGTGGGCTCTAGTAGGTGCCGTGTCTGGTTTTATCCTTCTTCCTTCGTTCATACACCCCAAGAGTGTGTGTGTGTGTGTGTGTGTGTGTGTGTGTGTGTGTGTGTGTGATTGAGATGAAAGATATTTATCGACAAACACTTTCAGTTACAGCAGGATAAAAGGAAAGAAGACAGATGGGTGGGTTCATGACCCGCATAAACGCTGATAGCAGGGACAAGCGAGATAGCCCACGTGCTGGCAAAGAGTGCCGGAGAGCTATTTATAGTGGAGGATAGACAGGCTCTGCAGCCTTCTCCTCCCCGCTCCCCGTGAATGGGGGTTTCAGCGGAGTCCCAAGTTTTCATGACAATCCACACCAAGTTTTAGATTCAACATTCCCAGGGCCTCTATGTCATGAACTAAATATGTGAAGTTTAAAAAAAAAAAAGAACTGGAATGGAATTTAATTTCCAGAGGGACCAGGACCTTTTGAGAGTAACTGAGTACCTAGAGCTTAGATCCTCCGGCATTCAGGAAAGCGGGGGGGGGGGGGGGGGCACTGAGTCTGAGGGCTCGGGCAGCAGAGGTCCTCCTCTTTAAAAAAAAATAGTAACTGTAACCCCGAGAACAAGCAAAGCACTATATTCTTTGGGCCGGAGAGAATGGGGCCTCCAGGTATGTTTACAAAGACTGGGCTCTCGGAAATGGTTTGAAAAGACTGAAAAATCTCAATGGGAAATGATACCCACTTCCTCCTCCTCTCTGTGAGCACACGCGCGTGTGCACGCGCACACATACACACACACACACACACACACACACACACACACAGGATTCCTTTCTCAAGCCGCTGGCTCCTGTGGGCAGTCACTCATTAAGAATGGGCTCCTGGGGTTCCCCTGCTAGGAGACCCCCAGCCCTCTCCTCTGGTCCCGCCTGCTTTCTGTTGGCTGTTTTCTTACTCTCTCTCCCTGGAAGCCCTTGCTTAATTTCCACGACAGCTGAACACCCCACAACGTGAATTCAAAGACGCTGCTCCGTGTTTAGAGTAAATATAGGGTGCATTATTTCATTTCTTTTCAAACCACAGAAATACTTCCTCGCCAACAATTGGAACCGAAATTAGCCATAGTTTCAAAAAGAGAAATAATTGTCCAGACGTGGCGGCACATGCCTGTAATCCTAGTACTTGGAAGGATGAGGCAGGAGCGCAGGTTCGCGGCCAGCCTCAGCAACTCAGCGAGGCTCTCTGCGACTTAGTGAGACCCTGCTTCAGAAGAAGAAAATAAAATAGGGCTAAGGGTGTAGTTCTGAGGTAGAACGCTCCAATCCCTCGTAACACACACACACACACACACACACACACACGCACGCACGCACGCACGCACACACGCACACAATCACACATAGGGTTGGTGGTATAGATCAGTGGTGGAGTGTGCCAAACTCTATTATAAACAACAGTAACAATAAAAGTCAATCTCTCTGTCTCTCTCACACACACGCACACGCACACGCACACGCACACGCACACATACTGTCATGTCACTGAAAGGTTAGCAGGAGCTCCGTCTTGGGCAGTTAGCTTCAGAGCACTTCTGACTTTTTCCTTTGTATTTTTCTGCGTTGTTTGAATATTTTGCTGTGAGCAGGTTATCATTTTACAATCTAAAGAACTTGTTTAAAAAGCGAATCAAAGGAGTCGAAAGGGCGCAGGGAGAGGAGGAGGAGAGACATTTAATCATTCTCCAGGATCCCGCCTTTGGCATCTCATATTTACAACAAAGCACATAGTCAGGTTTTGGCTGCTTCTTGGTGCAGACAGGTTCCCGAGCAAGTGCTACAGCCCGTCCCCGACAACATCTCCCCTCTCCTCTCTCCCCGCACATCCCACCTGTAGCTCCCAATCTCTTGGGAAGAGCGGCTACCTAGACCTTCTCTGAACCTGGGGAGGCCTTTGTTCTACTTCAGCGAGAGCACAGGCATGCTCGCTTGCCCGGGACATCTTCCCTTGCGATCAGGAAGGCGCCGAGGAAATCCAGATACCAGCTTCAGCGGGAGACGTGGATTATGTGCAGATTGGCAGAAGGCCAGCAGGTGTACGCTTGAGTGTCCCGATACTCATCTGGCCAGACACAGACATTGCACGTTACATTTCCCTCTTGTACTTGGTACCTTCCTCAGAACTTCCCTGTTAAGCAGAGAGGGGGGAGAAGCAGGTGGTGTCAACCTACCAGTGGGTGAGATAGCACAAGAGACTTAGCAACAATCACCGCTTGTAGGAAAAGTGTCCTGAATCATTTTAGTTCATTCTTATGGTGACTCTTCTGTTATTGTTTGACGGAAGAGGAAGAAAGTGTCATTCTCTGTCAATTTATCTTGTAAATTAAAAAAAAAAAAAAAGATTTTAAGCCCGGCTCGGTCGTGGATGCCTGAAATCCTCGCACTTGGGAGGCTGAGACAGGACGATCACAGGTTTGAGGACAGTCTCAGCAACTTGGCAAAACCTTCAGCAACTTAACAAGACTCTGTTTCAAAGTAAAAAATAAAATAGGGTGGGAGTGTAGCTCAGAGATAAAACATCCCTGAGTTCAATCCCCAGTACCAAAAAGAAGGGGGAGCTGGGGATACATGGAACTCAGTGGTAGAGTGACCCTGGGTGCAGACCAAAGTCTAGGCGAAGAGAGAGGGGTGGGAGAGAGAACCCTCTCCGGTGGGAAATGGCCAGAGCTTCCTTCGCACCAAGCATCCACTCTGAAGGCGTTTGAGGTAGACAGAGAATGAGTCCTGCAGGATACGAATTCTCAACCCCCCCAACATGTGATCCAAGAAAGAGAATCATGTGCAGGAGCGGCCTTCTTGGCAGCGGGCCCTTGGTTCTAGGGGCTGGAGTAGTAATCTCACTAGCATCGTATTGTCCCTTTCCTTCTGGGGAGGGAAGTGGGGACACCACCAGAAGAAGAGAGGACCTGAGTTCAAGTGCAGCCCTTTGTAACCTTGAGCAAGCTGAGCTTTGAAAGAAAGAGGACAGTCAGGCTTCGTGGCGCACACCTGCAATCACAGTGCTTGGGAGGCTGAGACAGGAGGATCACAGGTTCAAGGCCAGCCTCAGGAACTTAACAAGACTTTCAGTAACCTAGCCAGGCTGTTCCAAAACAATGAATGAATGAATGAATGAATGAATGAATAAATAAATAAATAAATAAATAAAAACAGGGCTGGGGGTGTAGCTCAGAGGTAGAATGCCCCTGGGTTCAATTGCCAGTACCACCAAAAAATAAAAAGAGAGAGAGAGAAAGAGAAAGAAGGGAGAGAGAGAATAAGTTAAGAAGAGAGGGAATACCAAGGAGGAAATGATGTTCTGTCTTCCAGTTGTGCAGCTGGGAGGGGCCTGTGACCTGGGACACGTGACAGTGCCCTGCGGCCAGTAAGCCACCGCGCAGGCGCCGGCGGTGCTGTGACTGGGTTCTCTTTTCTGGTTGTCACCCCACATTCTGTTCTGCTCCTCGTCCTGTCCGCCGTTTGCCCTGCAGATTGAGGGGCGGCCCAGGGTGCGGGTCCCCTTTACTGAACTTGGAGGGCAAAGGAGAAGGTACCAAAACTCCATGCCCACGGATCTCGGCGCGCCTGCCCCCCAGCCACTAGAATGCATTAGTTCTGCAAGGAAGTGTGTTGCCTGTGCTTTGCTTCCCGGGAGCAGAGGGCTGGGATGGCACCTGACGGTCTCTTTATCAGTGCTGGCCATCACTGATCTATATTAGCATTATCATCAATTCTTTTTTTTAATACTGGGGATTGAACCTAGAGGCATTCTAACTCCAAGCGACACCCCCGGCGATCTATCTATTTATCTATTTAATTGTGGCACTGGGGATAGAGCCCAGGCACATTCTGAGCTACATCCATTTTTTTTTCCGGGTCTGGGGATGGAACCCAGGGGCATTTGACCTCTGAGCTACACCCCCTGCCCTATTTTTTATTTTTTACTTTGAAACCGGGTCTCACTGAGTTGCAGAGGGCCTCACTAAGTAGCTGAGGCCGTCCGCGAACCGTGATCCTCCAGGTCTCAGCCTCCCGAATGCTGGGATTACAAGTGTGCGCCACCACGGCCGGCTGAGCTACATCCATTTTTATTTTTTATTTTGAAACAGCATCTCGCTAAGTTACTGAGGGCCTCACTAAGTTGCTGAGGCTGTTCTTGAATCTGCAATCCTCCTGTCTCAGCCTCCCAAGTAAAGGGATTACAGCATGCGCCACCACGCCCTGTTTATTTTTGTGCTGTTGTTGTCGTTGTTTTGATCTCAGCCAGGCGTGGTGGCGCATGCTTGTAATCCAGCATTTGGGAGGCCGAGACAGGAGGATCACGGTTCGCGGACGGCCTCAGCTACTTTAGTGAGGCCCTCCGTAACTCAGTGAGACCCGGTTTCAAAATAAAGAATAGAAAATAAGGCTGGGGGTGTCGGAGGCATTCTCCTTGGAGGCAGAATGCCCCTGGGTTCCATCCTCATTATTGCAAAAGAAGAAAAAAGAAAAAAAGAAATATGATCTCACTATGTCGCTGAAGTCTTGTTCTGTTGCTGAGGCTGGCGATGAACATGTGATGCTCTTGTCCCGGCCTCCCAGATACTGGGATTACTGGGGTGCGTCACCATGCCCTGTTTTTATTCACTCTTATTTTTTTAATCTTTTTCTTTTTTAGCACTAGGAGTTAAACCCAGGAACTTGTGCATGTTAGACAGGTACAGAGCTACACCCCCAGTCCATTTAACTTTATTTCAGAACAGAGTCTAAGTTGCCCAGACTGGCCTCAAACTTGCAATCCTCCTGCCTTAACCTCCCCAGTAGTTGGGAGTGAAGTCACAAGCCATTGTACCAGACTACCCTTAATTATGAGCTCCAGAGAACCTTTCTATTCTGCTTGAAATGTCCAAACTGTACTCTTTAAAAAAAAAATTCTACTGCTCTCATACCATTTTGTAGAGTGGGCTGGAGTTCTCTGCAGGGAAAGGACTGATCCCACTAAACAGAGAACACCGGGTCTGTTCTTTCTAGAATGGGGAACTCCATTGGAGAGTTCTAGAGAGAACCAGAAACTTGAACTAGGAAAGATAGAGTCCTGGTTTGGACTTGAGCAGGAGTAGCCAGGAGGCTAATTGCTGATCAGAAGACAATAGACCAGACTCTGGGCAGAAAACACTGCCAGCGCGCACTGTCTCGTTTCCAGTGTCTCTGTGTCTTTTATTTTTTCTTAATCTTGTTTTCTTTTTTGGAGCGGATGATGCTGAGGATCTAACCCAGGGCCTCACGCGTGCTAGGCACTTGCTCTACCACTGGGCCACATCAGTAGTCTCTTTTCTCTTAAGTTTTTATTAAAGTTTCTTGTGAAAATTACCCCCGTTGTGTTCTGGCTTTTCTGAGAGCAGACAGGAAAAGGTCCAGGAGCTGTCTGGAGCTGGAGGCCAGGGAGGGAAGGGACTCTAGTGTGGGAAAGGCGGGCATCTGCTCACAGTTGTACAGATGTCCCACATTCAAGGAACCCTTTCCTCCCTCTGCCCTGGTTTTGTTTTTAGTTTTAGTTTTTGTTTGTTTGTTTGTTTGTTTTTACTGGAGGTGGAAGCCAGGCACATTCTACCTCCAAGCTACAAGCTATACCCCAAGACTTTTATTTTGTTGTTTTCTTTTGTTTTTGACTATATATATATATAATTTATTTTTGTGCTACTGGGTATTGAACTCAGGGGCATTCTACCTCCAAGCCACACCCCCAACCCTATCTTATTTTTTTATTTTGAGACAAGGTCTCACTAAGTTGCAAATGGCCTTTCCAAGTTGCTGAGGCTAGCCACGAAGACCCTCCTGTCTCAGCCTCCCAAGTGCTGGGATTATAGGCCTATGCACCGCACTTGGCTCCCCCCCACCACTTTTTTGGTACTGGGGATTGAACCTCTGATGGGAGGCTATCTTCTCAGCCTCCCAAATACTGAGATTGAAAGCATGTACTGCCTTGCCTGGATCTTTCTCCTTCTCCTCCTCCTCCTCCTCGTCCTCCTCCTCCTCCTCCTCCTCCTCTTCCTCCTCCTCCTCCTCCTTCTCCTCTCCTCCTCCTCCTCTTCCTCCTCCTCCTCCTCCTCTTCCTCCTCCTTCTCCTTCTCCTCCTCCTCTTCCTTCTTCTCCTCCTCCTCCCCTCCTCCTCCTCCTCTCCTCTTCCTCCTCCCCTCCTCCTCCTCCTCCTCCTCTCCTCCTCCTCCTCTTCCTCCTTCCTCCTCCCCTTCCTCCCTCCTCCTCCTCCTCCTCCTCCTCCAGTGCTTTATACTGATGGTCAGCTGGAAAGAATTTAGAGACACCAGTGAGAAGAAAATAGCCTCAGAGGGCCACCAGGACAGCCCTCCCCTCTTATACATGCGGACAGTCCCTGAGTCATCAAGATTCAAAGTGGGTGCTGGGGGCTGGCATTATCTGGGTTCACTAGGTATTTCTCAAACAGAGAATTCCAAAGTCAAAATTAGAAAAGCAATTACTATCTCAGGACGTCCCAGAACCACTGCTACATAGAGTAGGCTGAATAATGGCCACCAGGGATCTCGGGCTGCCAGTTCGAATCCCTGGTACTGCACATGGTCAACAGGTCTGTGTGGATGTGACTGAATTCGGGATGTTGAGGTGCAAATATCCCCGATTCCCCAAGGAGGCCCCAAGTGTGACTGCAAGCGTCCTTCAGTGACACAGAAGCAAGAGAAGACAACATGGACACAGAGGTTAGTTAGTGACATCGGTGCAGCCAGCCGCAGGTCCAGAATGCCAGCTGCTACCAGCCCTGGGAGGAGTTCCGTGATGGATGGGAGGAGTTCCGTGATGGATGGGAGGAGTTCCGTGATGGATGGGAGGACTTCCGTGATGGATGGGAGGACTTCCGGGATCGATGGGAGGACTTCCGGGATCGATGGGAGGACTTCCGGGATGGATGGGAGGACTTCCGGGATGGATGGGTGGACTTCCGGGATGGATAGTCCCTGCAGCCTCCAGCAGGAGCACGGCTCTGCGGACACCTTGATTTTGACCTGGACTTACTAGCTGGCTACAGGCTCTTGGCCTCTAGAACTCTCAGAAGACAAATTCCTGTCATTTGGAGCCATCAAATGTGTGGGCATCTGTTCCTGCCTCCCCAGGAAACCAGAGAATATGTTGATTTAAAACTACACATGTTCTGAAGACTCGGGACATCGTCTAATTTGTTTCTAGTTTGATTTCCAGCTTCTGCGGGAGACGAGGCTTCAGCAGCTGCCGGGCGCATATTTGTGGAATGAGCGTTGGATGTCCACGAATATCCAAGAAGAGGGCAATAATTTGCGGTGCTCCCCAAACGTACTTACTAACAAAGCCCTTTTTCAAAAGCCATCTTCTGGTACAAGGGTTGCCCACTTTGGGAAATACTGACATCTTTCTTGGCGGACTCTTTGGAAAGATGAAGAAGGGGGTCGCTTAAACGCTGTCCTCTACGGTCCCGGTTCCTCAACGAGGTAACCTGGTTTCCACCCTGGGATTGCCCAGCTCTTTAAAAAATGCCCCATTTTTCGGGGGGTGATGGGAAAGGCTTGTGGTTGTCGGAGAGGCTCAGATTGTGAGGGAAAATATTTATGGGAATGAATGGCTTGGATCACACATTTGTATTAACAACAACCAAAAAAAAAACCAAAAAAAAAAAAAAAAACATGGCGCTTTGAAATGTTTAAGTGCTACCCAGGCGCTATTTATAGATTCTCCATTTAAAAGGAGAGGCAGTCAGAAATGTCACGCTCGCCCGGCTTTACAGTAATAACACTATTTATTGCAAGGATACAAATAGTAATGCAAGCAATATTTAGCAATGGCATCCCGCTTCCTGTTTCCAGCGCGGGCGAACGCAGGGTTTTGTATGTCAGCCGCAAATTATCAATTACAGTTCTCCTGAAGGGGGATTGGCTCTCTTTTTTCTTCAAGGTGATTAGCGGTGTCTACAAGAAAGAGAGAGAGAAAGAGAAAGCATGCTCTTGCCTTTCTCACGTGTTTATTTTAGGCTTTTAGAAGAGAAATGCACAAAGCTATTGCTCAGATGTGTAGAGTCCCTGAGTCCAGGGGGGCTGGTGGAAGCCGTTCCTTTACACGTCGCAGTAACACGGGTGGCGGACCCGCTGGGCCCCGTGTGTGTGCTGTTTTGAATTTACTCACAAGAAGAGCTCCGGGGAAGGAGGCCGAGAAGCTCAGAAACACACTCGGGGGACACACAGCGGTGAGAAGCAGGTGCCGGATTGAAACCATTTCCAGTCTCTCTCTAGGAAAAACTGGGTGTTGTTGTACAAAGAAAGTGGTTACTTCCCTCTCCCCACCCCAAGGGGGGGAAAATCACCATATCAACAAATTCCAAGAAGCTCTGAAGAGGAAGGAATGATCCAGATGGAAGGAGGTTGCTGAGAGCAGATAACTATATATCTATATATAGGTGTGTGCGTGTGTCTGTCTGTGTGTGTGCTGGTGTCTTGTGCACGCTAATCACACACTCTACTACTGAGCTACCCACCAGTCCAACTCACATTTAAATGATATGTTAATGAAAGGTCAAATTTCAGAAATCAAAAAGATGTCGGAAGAGCCAGGCGTGGTGGTGCACGCTTGTAATCCCTGCGCTTGGGAGACGGAGACAGGAGGATTGAGCAGGTTCGAAGCCAGTTCCACTGGCTTAAGAGGCCCTGTTTCTAAAAAAAAAAGTATAAAATAGGTCCGGGAGTGTAGCCCGGAGGTAGAAGGGCTTTCAGGAACCCAGTACCACCAAAAAAAAAAAAAAAGTGTTGGAAGAAAGAAAAGAGCATTTGAATTATAAGATCACAGGGTTCTCAGAATGAATTCATCTCTATGGCATGTCTCCCTTTTCTGTGGTCAAGAACATTCAGTTGTGATTTGCTATCAAGGTCGATTGAAGTGATAGGCTACATTTATTGTCTCCCAAGGGAACTGGCATTTCCCCAGTTCTTCTGGTAAAGTTAGGTGCAGGAGAATGCCTCTTCTCTGTTAAGATCAAAAGAAACCAATGAAAATGCCCCAAATTAGCCAGGTGTAGGGGCACACGCCTGTAATCCCGGTACTTGGGAGGCTGAGACAGGAGGATCACAGATTCGAGGACAGCTTCAGCAATTTAGCACTGTACTCAGCAACCTATCAAGACCCTGTTTCAAAATAGAAAGTAAGGCCGGGTGTGGTGGCGCACGCTGGTAATCCCCGCGCTTGGGAGGCGGAGACAGGAGGATCACGCAGGTTCGAAGCCAGCCGCTCTGGCTTAAGAGGCCCTGTTTCCAAATAAAAAAATATAAAATAGGTCTGGAAGTGTAGCCTAGAGGTAGAAGGGTTCCAGTGCCAGTACCACCAAAAATAAATAAATAAATAAATAAACAATAAAAAGTAAAAAAAAAAAAAAGGGCTAGGAGTGTAGCTCAGAGGTAGAATATCCCTCATTCAATCTTGAGTACCACAAAGAAAACAAACAAACAAAAAGAAAAATCACCATGTTCTGAAATCTAGAGATTCTTTAATGGATTTGTTAGTGGTGGTAGTGGGGATTGAACCTAGGGGCATTCTTACGTCTGAGTTACACCCCCAGCCCTATTTTATTTTTATTTTAAAAGTGTCTCGAGCCAGGCGTGGTGGCGCATGCTGTAATCCCAGTACTTGGGATCCTGGGATTACATATGTGTGCCACTACACCTGGCAGGAAACAGTTTTTAAAAGACAACACTTGAGCCAGGCATGGTGGACATGCTTGCAATCTTAGTATTTGGAAGGCTGAGACAGGAGGATGGCAGGTTCAAGGCCAGCTTCAGCAATTTTGTGAGGCTCTTAGCAACTTAGCAAGACCTTGTTTCAAAATAAAAAATAAAATAGGGTTGGCAAAAGTAAAATGCCCCTGAGGTTCCATCCCAGTATACCAGTATCTATCTCTCTCTCTCTCTCTCTCTCTCTCTCTCTCTCTCTCTCTCTCTCTCTCTCACACACACACACACACACACACACACACACAACAAGCCTCAGCCGGTGTGGCGGTGCACATTTGTAATCCCAGTTCTTGGGAGACTGAGACAGGAGGATCACAGGTGCACAGCCAGCCTCAGCTACCTGTGAGACCCTCTGAAACTTAGTGAGACCCTGCTTCAAATAAAAGAATTAAAAAAAAAAAAAAACAGGGTTTGGGATGTAGCTCAGAGGCAGAATGCCCCTGAATTCAATCCCCAGTATTACAAAAAAAAAAAAAAGAAAGAAAGAAAGAAAGAAAGAAAGAAAGAAAGAAAGAAAGAAAAAAAGACAAGTCTCTGGAATATTGGATCAAAATAATAGACGAAGAAAAAAGAAAAGGAATAAGGACCGGAGCTTGCAGTGTGGCTTCCAAGTGTGGCCCTGAGGCTGGAAACAGGAGGCTAACTTTTTTAGCCATCACCTTATTTGTAAAGAAACAATTAGTGCCCCAGACGGTAACTTTATGAGCAAGTCGAATTTCCAGAACTGATTCAAGGGCTTAGACTGGAAGCAGAATCAGACAGTGGTGAATATACACTTGATCTCAGAGGTATTTAAAAGATCCCACGTTTTGTTCCAGAAAAGTTCCTCAGCTGTGTGGGGCAGTTACATAATCGACACACTATAAATAAAGAATTAGATCAATCGACATATAAATAAAAGAACTCTGGGACCGCGGAGCCTTGAGGAGAGGCTGGCCCTGGGCTCCTCCCGGCCACTGCGGGAGG
The DNA here is from genome assembly GCF_963383645.1 of Muscardinus avellanarius. Taxonomy (NCBI): domain Eukaryota; kingdom Metazoa; phylum Chordata; class Mammalia; order Rodentia; family Gliridae; genus Muscardinus; species Muscardinus avellanarius. The sequence continues at coordinate 158,492,013 of NC_137788.1, read as the reverse complement.
ATCTCAGTTCTTGGGGGATGAGGGGAGGCTGGAGGCAAAGCCACAGTGGGCTTCCTGGACTCTGCTCCTCCCAGCAAGGGCCACGGAGGCTGACAGCCACGCAAGGCAGCCAGCTAGCTAGGAACTGAAGCTTCCCAGGGGAGAACGAGGATGTGAACCATGTTTGCTCAGAGTTAGTGTGAAGTGAGCACAAGCCGCCAGAATTATTTTACCTGTGCTCTTCGATTTCGTGTTTAAAATGTAATCAACCCCGGTGATGTTTCTGTTTTGAAAAGTGCTCCTGATCAGGGTGAGTTCCAAGGGACCAGTGGGGACCGTCACTTTCATAAAGACAACGGAAGACGCCTTGGTTTTCCTAAGGAGGGGGAGATGCTTACCGATTAGCTACCAGATTTGATAGCCGGCTACCCTGCGGAATCTCCCTGGCCACCCACCTCCAAATAGCCTTTCCAGGCTTAGGGCAAACTGCCACCAGCATCGACGTAACAGAGTTTAGATGTTTTCAACTGTTCTTTTCAAGTTTGCAAAAAATAAAGAAGGGGAGAAAGGAGAGGACAAGTGTAAGGTTAAGCACACACAATTCTAAATGTCAGGCTTTTCTCAACAGTTATCATTTTATTTTTATGAAATAACAATATTTGCTTTACATTTCCTTTTAGAACTAAATGAAGTAAAAGATGTTCCCTGCTGGGCATGGTGGCGCATGCCGTAATCTCAGTACTTGGGAGGCTGAAATGGGAGGATCGCAGGTTCAAGACCAGCCTTGGCTACTTAGTGAGATTTTTTTTTTTTTTTCAGCAACCTAGGGAGACTCTGTGTCAAAATGAAAAAAAAAAAAAAAAAAAAAAAAAGGACCGGAGGTGTGGTTCAGAGGTAGAATGCCCCTGGGTTCAATACCCAGCAATACACACACACACGTTCCCAAGTAAAGAAAGAACAAATAAAAATATAGCTTAAATAGAAGATGTCAATGAATTAAATTTTCCTTTTTTATTCAGTTTCTGGTTGGACTCAAAAAAAAAAAGAAAATCAAAGCATATTTTACTTAAAAAGAAAAGAGGAATAGATATTAAAAAAGTAAAAATGGTTGGGAGCAAAATGTCAATCAGATACATTACACTATCAAAGCAGACTCTGAGACGAAAAGGGTGGAGCAGAACTGAGTATAAGTTACATCACAATGAGAAGAAAGTAATCATTAAACCAAAAAGTGTCCAGTTGATAGGAACTCCAACATGTTGCAACAAAGTTCCTGAAAAATGTCCATGTATGTAGAATTGCAAGAGGAAATCAGGAGAGGCAAAACTGTAGCAGAATCCCAGCCTAAAAATCAGATAAAATAGGGGAAATAGGGGAAACAATACAAATTTGTAAAACTAAAAACTATAATTAAGAAGGGTGAATGAGCAGTTTTATGGTGAGAATTTAAAGAAAAAAACATAAAAATGGAAACATTTCACAGAAAAAATGGACATCAAAGAAAAATACCAAAAAATATATATTACTACTACTACTACTACTACTACTACTACTAATAATAATAATAATAATAATAATACTTTAAACAACTAAAGCAGAACTAAATGCCAATGAAATAATGATTCTAACTACCTCCTGGTCAAAGAAATTTAAAATATAATAACAAATCATTCTAAAATACAGAAGATCAAGATACTACCCAGCAAATCTTTGAATTTAAAGGGAAAATATATTTAGAGAAAACATAACGCCTTAAATATTTTTTATTAAGAAGGAAAGTAAAAAATTTAAACTCAGAGATATACTTCTAGATAAAGATCCACCCACAAAGTTCAAGTGGAAAAGAAACACTTGCAGCAGTTAATTTTGTGAAATTTTCACAGAAGGAGTGCTAAAGCAAAGCTTTGCCACTTTGAAAGATTTTTTTTTTTTTTTTTTTTGTACTGGGGGTGGAACCCAGAGGCTTTCTACCTCCGGGCTATACTCCCAGGCCTATTTTATATTTTATTTAGAAACAGGGTCTCACTGAGTTGCTGAGAGCCTCACTAAGTAGCTGAGGCTGGCTTCGAACCTGTGTGATCCTCCTGTCTCAGCCTCCCAAGTGCAGGGATTATAAGCGTGCACCTCCATGCCTGGCATAAAATAATTTTTTTTTTTTTTTTTTTTGGTGGTGCTGGGGTTCCTGGAAGCTCTTCTACCTCTGGGCTACACTCCCAGACCTATTTTATATTTTTATTTGGAAACAGGGTCTCTTAAGCCAGCGAGGCTGGCTCCAAACCAGCGCCATCCTCCTGTCTCTGCCTCCCAAGTGCGGGGATTACAAGCGTGCGCCACCACGCCTGGCTTGGTATGAAAGAATTTTTAAAAAATAATTTTACTAGCAAATTTAGTGAGGAAAAATCTTTAAGAAACATAAGATTCTGAAAGTGAATTTTAAAAGGCTAAAAACAATTAGGCAGCATTTGGGAGGCTGAGACAGGAGGGCGCACAGGTTTGAAGCCAGCCTCAGCTACTTAGTGAGGTCCTCTGCAACTCAGTGAGACTCTGTTTCAAAATAAAGAATAAAAAATAGGGTTAGGGGTATTGCTTGGAGGTAGAATGCCCCTGGGTTCCATTCCCAGTACTGAAAAAATAAAAAACAAAAAACAAAAAAAAGAAAAAGAAAAAGAAAAAGATTAGGGCTTTTGTTGCTTATTTACAGTGGTTATGTGATGAATATTGAAATAAAGTGGGGGATGTTACAAAAGTTACAATTTACAATGATACAGTGAACAACTGATGATGTGCCTGGGCCAGTGGATAAGGAAGAAACCAAGGCTGGCCAAGAAACTGCTATTCCCACCGCAGTGAATTCATTGAAAAGGTTCTCAAGATTTCAAATCAAAACTAATGACAACCCGAGAAATCTGTGTAAGTTACATATTTCTGAGTTTATTCTATCGGGCAAAAATCTAGAAACTGTTAACTAAAAAGAAAGCTCTCTTTAGGCAGATCTTTTTTAAATACAAAAATTTCTATAAATAGAGCAACACAATTTTTATTGAATTTCTGCTGTAAACAGGTAGGGATTATCATCATAATGTGGTCTGCTTAATAAAAATTAAGTTATTAATGACGTACTTGATTTAAATAAACTCTCAAAATAAAATATATATGACCTTCTTAGCAGAAGATAAAAATATTTGATAAAATTTAATTGCCTTTCCTGGTAAAACACTTAGAAATAGAAACAGGAAACTACTTCTTTACCATGATAAAATCTACCAGTCTATAAAAGAGAAATTTTTGAAGCATTCTATTAAAAACCAAGCAAAACCAAAGTTTTTGTTGAAATTGTTTAGCCTGCGTTTGGAGGTTATCATCCTACTGACACCTCAAAATTGCACTGCAGAAGCAATAGTATAAAATGAAAACCAGAATCATTAGTTTCAGTTGAACTTGAAGAAACTAAGAATTCAGAGAGAGAGTTTGGGAATGTGTAGGAAATAAAGGTGAAAACCACAAAAGTCCAAACCATTTCTAGTAAAACAAACAAACAACAACAACAACAAAATAAAAAACCCAGCAAAAAACCGGTAACTATTTTGAGTCAATTTCATCCACAGTAATGACCAGGGAAAAAAAATAGTTATTCCACAATCTCCCTTGATCAAAATGTCAAAGCAAAACTAGAAAATACCAAACTTTAAAAAGACAGGGAAAGGAAGATTAAAAATCGTTCTAGCAATCGATCGAATATCAAAAAAGAATGTTTTTCCACAAGTTAATTTTTAAACCTGACTGATTTTTTTCAATTAAACCTACAAAATACTTACAAAAACCTGACAAAACTGTTCCAAATTATATCTAAAAAATAAAAAGGTATGGATAACAGAAAAAAAAATTTTTAAGATTTTTTTTCCTTGTGAAATCCCAAACCGAAATCAAATGAAATGCACACACAAACACGGGAGAAAGGAGAGGAGACGATTAAAATCACCGTGGTTTTTTGTTTAAATGCAGAAAGAAATTTAAAAATATAGAGACTACAGAAGTGGATTTATTCTCGGTAGGGAATTAGTTAATGATAATGTTAACAAAGCAAACGGAAAAGAAATAATGATTTGACAAATGCTTTGGGGATGTTTAAAAATCAGAATGAAGAAAAAAAAATTTAAATTAATTAGACCTGGACTTCAAATCCATTATTGTCTGAAACAGTGCGTGGACTAGATGGGAAGCCAATAGCACGATGCAGGAAGACCGGCTGAGAGCAGTATCGTTCTGTGTGAAATGATTTTGATTATTCAACAGTGGAAACAGTAAGTGATAGGATTAGATTCCTAAAAATCACATGAGATTAAAAAATTACATTTGAAGTGACTGATAGGTAAATTCCTGCTCTTTAAAGTCAATGAAGGATTTCTGTGAGTTTACTAGAACAGAACCGAATGCCAGTGCTCAACACAGAGAGGTTCAAAGCAAAGGGATAAAAATAAATAAAAATAAAAAATAAAAGCAAAGGAATGAAATAAAACATCAGAAGCCAACAGCCGTTGAACCAAACACCTTTTCTAAAGTTTAAAGAAATTAAGAGGGAATCAATCTGTGATCATTCATGCCCATTAAAATTAAATAAGTTAAAGGAAATGAGAAAAACCTCTTGCTGGCTGGCCAGGCTTTAGGGAAACAGGATTCCTGTTCTGTTGATGGCAATACATTTTTATTTTTTGTTTAAATTTTTATATTTTATTTAAATTTTGGTTCACTCTGGAAGGAGACTTAGCAATGCCTATCACCCACACAGATACGCACACACTCAGAAAAACAAACGCCGTACAGAATTCATCCTGATGACTTAAAATTTATTATAATTTATATCATCTTTCAAAACCATATGCAGTGCCGCTTATAATGGCATTGTTTAAAATTTCAAATGCCAGAAACAATTCAACCTCATAGGAAAGGAGAGTGGTTAAGTGTTAAAAACAACTAGTGTGGTCACTCCAGGACAGACCGGCTGTCCTACACATCGAGGGGGATTTTGTTTGTTTAAAAGAATTATTCTAGCTGGGCATGGTGGTATAAGCCTGTAATCTTAGTACTCAGGAGGCTGAGACAGGAGGATCGCAGGTTCGAGGACAGTCTCAGCAAGTAGTAAGACTCTCAGCAACCTAGTGAGACCCTGTTTCAAAATAAAAATATATCAGCTGCAGAGGTAGACTGCCCTTGGGTTCCATCCCCAGTGGCACAAAACAAAAACAAACAAAAACAAACAAAAAATTATTCTGCTAAGGAAGGTTTGATGCCTTGCTCCTTTCCAGGGGGAAAATATCAAGTAGTTGCAGATATATTTTTTTAAATGCGTAAAAAAACAAAAAGCAAAAAAGCAAAACATAAAAAAGTCTAGGAAACCCGGGCGTGGTGGCGCACGCTTGTAATCCCCGCGCTTGGGAGGCGGAGACAGGAGGATCGCGCAGGTTCGAAGCCAGCCGCGCTGGCGTAAGAGACCCTGTTTCAAAAATATAAAATAGGTCTGGGAGTGTAGCCCGGAGGAAGAAGGGCTTCCAGGAATCCCAGTACCACCAAAAAAAAAAAAAAAAAAAAAAGTCTAGGCAAGTGTGTAAGGCGATGCCTACAAATAATGTAAAAATCCCTAACTCACATAGAAAAAAATCTGGAAAAGACATAAAGTAACAGAAACAACAAATGATTTGCTTAATGGAGGTGTCTGCTGTTTTTAAATTGGTTTGCTAACAAATGAAATTAACTAGCAAGACCTTGTTTCAAAATGAAAACTAAAAAGGGCTGGGGGTGTAGCTCAGAGGACGAAAGCCCCCGGTGATCCCCAGTAAGGAGCTGGAAGGAAAGGGCGACACTTGAGCTCCAGTGAGTGTGGGAGCCACACCTTCCTAAGATCACCTACTCAGTACGAATCGGTGCCCCATCCATGGGGGTTGGGAGGGCAACCAAGGCGAAAATTAAAAAACAAAAATTGGATCTGGCATCTCGGCCAGTTCTCTCTTTTATTTCCCGGGAACCTTTTTCCTGCAGCAAAAATGCTCCCAAGGGGGGTTCAAGGTCCCCACGGCCAACCTTTTGCCGTGTACACTATCAAAACTGCTGTTTCTGACATCAGTTAATGTGATGTGGGGTCAATAAACTTAATGATATTTTGTTTAAAAAGTAAAACAAAGAAACATATTTCCATGAACCCCATTCTCCTCTCCCCTTCCTTTTGGGGTGTGTGTGTGTGTGTGTGTGTGTGTGTGTGTGAGTGACTGGGCATTAAACCCAGGGGCATTCTACCGCCAAACAATGCCTGTTTTTAATATTTTGTTTTCAAACAGGATCTGGCTAAGTTGCCGGGAGTCTTGCCACATGGCTGCGCCCGTCCTCAAATCTGCAGTCTTCCTGCCGCAGCCTCCCAAGCCCCGGGATTGCACACACGTGCCACCACGTGGGCAGGGACTGGTTCTTCCTTGTCAGTCAAAGGAGTTTTTGAGGCCAAGGACCGCGTGAGTTCCTCTCTGTGTGCCGGGACAGGACTCAGGGCTGCTCCTGTATAAACCATCCCTGATTAATGTGACCAATCGAAAGTGCTGGTAATTAGAGGGGGACATAGCCAATCAGGAGAGGCTGGGGCAGTACAGAGACAAGGGAAGTCTATTTGCTTTTAAAGAGAACTTCTCCTTGGCCGTTTGTTACTAAAGCGTCCCCTAAGCCTCCCGTTATTGGGATGTCAGTCACATCTCGGGTGTGTACTCCTTTAAGTGCAGGCGCCTCTGGGCATTTTTAACCCCTTACTTCCAGAAAAGACACCGGAAGTCCTTAGGTTGTTTTCAAAAGCATCATTGGATGTTTGCCCATCAGGAGTCCCTTCTTTCTGAGCCCTGCGCCCTCACGTGGCATTTGCACATGGCTTTGTTTGGGGTCACTGAGGACTGCACCCAGGCATCCTCTACCATCCAGCCACATCTCCAGCCCTTTCTTTTTTGCATTTTGAGACAGGATCGCACTAAGCTGCTCAGACTGGCCGCAAACCTGCCTGCTTCCTCCTGGGTTCCTGGGATGACAGGCGGGTGCCCCATGCCCAGCAACATCACATTTCGTCGTCGTCTTCTTCTCCTTCTCCTTCTCCTTCTCCTTCTCCTTCTCCTTCTCCTTCGCCTCCTTCTCCTTATTTTTGGTACTGAGGATTGATCCCAGAAGCATTCTCCTAGCCCCTATTTTATCCTTTTATTTTATTATTTATTTATTTTTTGGTGGTACTGGGGCTGGAACCCAGGGCCTTTTCTGCCTTTGGGCTATACTCCCAGACCTATTTTCTATTTTATTTGGAAACAGGGTTTCACTAAGTTGCTGAGAGCCTCACTAAGTAGCTGAGGCTGGCTTTGAACCCGTGCGATCCTCCTGTCTCCACCTCCCAAGCGCTGGGATTACAAGTGTGCGCCACCACACCTGGTTTATCCTTTTATTTTGAAACAGTCTCACTAAGTTGCTGAGGCTGTCTCTGAGAGGGAATTCTTCTGTCTAGGCCTCCCAAGTATTGGGCCGACCGGCGTGCGCCACCGGGCCTGGCCTCAAAATCCACTTTAAAAGGATTTCACCAAGCAGTGCGTGGTGACGCACGCTAGTAATCCCAGCATTTGGCTAAGACAGGAGGATAGTGGTTCGTGGCCAGCCTCAGCTACTTAGGCCATTTGCAAGCCAGTGAGACCCTGTTTCAAAATAAGAAATAAAAAATAGGGCTGGGGTGGAGCTAGAATGCCCTGGCTTCCATCCCCAGCACCGCAAAAAAAAAAAAAAAAAAAAAAAAAAAAAAAAAAAAGGACTTCAGCATTTCTTCCCTTTCATGGGTTGAATTCGCAGCCACAATTTCCCTTCCTCCTCACAGCACAGACGCGCCTGGGGTCCATGGAGGTTCTCAAGAGAGGGATTTTGATCTGCACTTGAGGAAGCGAGGGGAGAGTATTTCATGGCAAAAACATGGCCAAAGGAAAAACCAAGAGTCTGAAAGTGTCCTGTGCTCCTCGGTGCGGCTAGCTAAGGAAGGCCATCAAGGAGGCGCCCCAGTACCTCCCCGGGCAGAGATCCCGAGGGCACACTCCAGGTAATGGTGTCAGAATGGCTCATAATTCTTTTTTTTTTTTTTTCCTTCAGTACTGGGGAATGTACCGGGGCACCTACCTCCAAACTGCACCCCCAGCCCTATTTTTTAGTCGTTTGTTTGTTTGTTTGTTTGTTTGTTTGTTTGTTTGTTTGGAACAGGGTCTCACTGAGTTGCAAAGGGCCTCACTAAGTAGCTGAGGCTGTCCATGAACCGTGATCCTCCCGTCTCAGCCTCCCGAATGCTGGGATTACAAGTGTGCGCCACCACGCCCGGCCTCGTTCTCATCAATTTTTGAAGAGACTTTTATTGTCCATAATACTTAGCGTTGGTAGAGATGTCATGGAAGCTTCTTGTACTTGGCTCCTGAAAAACATTAATTGCATAATTTCCTGCAAGGCAAATTAATAGTATATAGGTATTAAAAGATTGTTTTAGTCATATTCTTAGACCACTAATTTTGCTTTGAGGAATTTCTCCTAAGGAAATAATCAAATGCTCACAACAGGTATATGTAAGAATGTTCACTACAAAGTTATTCAAAATTGAGAAAATGTTGAAAGTGGTTTTTTTTTTTTTTACATATCTGACCAGAGTTGGTGGGTAAAAAAAAAAAAATTAGGGCTGGTGAAGAAAATTGGATTTTAATCACTTTTATACATACAGTAAGAAAAGCAGACGATTGTACTGTATATTCTTGTGTGTGTGTGTGTGTGTGTGTGTGTGTGTGTGTGTGCACGCGTGTATACATATAACCAGAAAAGATATATAAAAAACAAAGCTTCAGCCAGGTGTGGCAGTGCACACTTGTAACCCCAGCTTTTGGGAGGCTGAGGCAGGAGGATCACTGTTCGAGGACAGCCTCAGCTACTTAGTGAGGCCCTCTGCAACTCAGTGAGACCCTGTTTCAAAATAAAGAATAAAAAATAGGTCAGAAGGTGTAGCACAGAGGTCAAATGCCCCTGGTTCCATCCCTAGATCAGCAAAGAAAACAAAACAAAACTTCAAACCACATGAACCCATGTTATCGCTGCATGGGGAAGTAACAGGTGGTTTTAATTTTATTTTACTTCAAAGCTTTTCCAAGCTTCTCTCTCTCTCTCTCTCTCTCTCTCTCTCTCTCTCTCTCTCTCTCTCTCTCTCTCTCTCTCTCTCTCTCTCCCTCCCTCCTCCCTCCCCGCCCCCCGGACACCCTGCATGTTAGGCAATTGCCATATCCACAAACTTTCATTAGCAATTATTTATTCCTTTATTGAGGGAGGTGCTTGAAGAAATGTCTTCAAATTTTTTTATTGCAGTAAAATACGCTTTCACACATTGTGCAACTGTAACCATTATTAAGCCTACAATTTTGCGGTATTAATCACATTCACTACCTAGTGGAACCATCACCACGAATTATCTCCATATCTTTTCATCTTCCCCAGAGAGAAACTCTGTACCCATTAAACAGTAGCCCCCACCCCTCTCCCCATCCTTGGTAACTTCTAATCTACCTTCTGTTTCTACAAAAGCACTTATTCTAGAGATTTCGCGTGAGTGGCCTCACCCTGGTATTTGTCTCTGTGTGTGTGTGATCAGCCTGCTTCACTTACCACGATGCCCTCAGGGTCCATCCCTCTTGGGGTGTGTTTCAAAGTTCCATCTCCATTTAAGGGTGAATAATATTCCATTGTGTGCGTGCCAGACTTTTGTAGACCCCCCCCTCCGTGGATGGACACCCAGGTGTCTCTGCCTTGCCTCTGCGGGGAGCGGCGCTGCAACGAGCACTGGGGGAATGATCTGTGTGAGGATCTGTGCGAGTCCTTGATTTTCATTCTTTGAGGTGTATGCTTAGAAACGGAGGTGCTGGGTCATATGATAACTCAATGATCCACTTTTTGAAAAAAACTGCTGCTTTTTATCAGAAAAAAAAGATACATTTACTTTATTTTTAATTTTAGTTTAGTTCTTGAGATCCTGGGGATTGAACTCGCGGGGCATTTTACTTCCAAGCTGCACCCCCAGCCCTATTTTTTATTCTTTATTTTGAAACAGGGCCTAAGTTGCGGAGGGCCCCATTGAGCGGTTGAGGCTGGCCATGAAGCTGAGATCATCCTGTCTCAGCCTCCCAAGAATTAGAATAGCAAGCGTGTGCCAGCACGCCTGGCTAATACATTTTAAATTTCAGTAAGATTCAACTTTTGAGAATATCGTGTAGAAAGCAGACAACTGATGTCAATATCTATCAGTTGTAAAACTGAATGCCTCAAAACATTCTGTGTTTCACATGTCCACACCAACCAGAAACCTAGTCCAACTTTTAGAAATTGTCAATAAAAATGTAATTTACCTATATATCTGTAAGAGCTTTATGTGTGCCAAGCCTTTCAGAGCTGAAAGGAACTTTGTGACTGGTCACTCTTTTCTTAGAACGTTTCAAGTTGTAAAATCACCCAGGGAAAACCACATCGTTTACTTCATTGCAAATCTTTTGCCAACAGTTAGATCTTTTCCTCACGTTTTGCACACTGAATGTTCAGTTCCAGGCAAATTCCACAGAGTTTCCTTTAGGGCTCCTCAAGTCAGAATGTTACTTTGGAAATGGAGTCTGAAATTCAATATTGTTTACCTTAAAGAACATTTCTTAGGTAAGTTGTTGGGAAACCATGATTGATGGCTTATGACTGGAATATTTTAAAAAATGAGAATCATGGAATTTAATAAAGTATATTGTTTTCTCTTGGGCTTAAGACAGCTATGCAGGATCCATTCAAATATGATATTTAACCTCTCTGAATTTTTTTTCCACGCACACACAAAAACATCTTTTTTGAGCCCGGTCCAGTGGCACGCGATTGTGATCCCAGCATTTGGAGGCTGAGACTGGAGGATCGTGGTTCACAGCCAGCCTCAGCTACTTAGTGAGGCCCTCTGCAACTCAGTGAGACTCTGTTTCAAAATAAAGAATAACAAATAGGGCTGGAAGTGTAGCTCGGAGGTAGAATGGCCCTGGGTTCCATCCCCAGTACTGCAGGGAAAGAAAAAAACAAAACAAAACAACTTTTTCTTATTAATCCGGCAAAAGAAATAAATCTGCCCAATAATTGTCAGGATAAGAGGATAACCCTTTTATCTGCATTGGAAACTCTTGTACAGATGGAGAAGTTTCTATAAGTAGGAGAAAGGGTCTAAATGTGTATGAAAAGAAGACTCTTTAAACACATCTCAGTTTTAAACTTTTCTAGTTGTAATACCTACCTGTATAATCTAAAAATCACAGGTGCCTAAGATGGAGCTCAGGAAAAAAATGAAAATAAAAAAGTAACCTAGTCTCTTTCACAGTGGAGCATACTTCTTGAAAAATGGGCTTCTTTGGGTGTAGAAGCCCACACCGGTCATTCCAGTACTTGGGAGGCTGAGACAGGAGGACCGTGAGTTTAAAGCCAGCCTCAACAATTTAGCAAGAGCCTCAGCAACTTAGTGAGAACCTGTTTTGAAAATAAATAAATGAATAAATAAATAAATAAATAAATAAATAGGAGTGAGGGTGTAGCTCAGAGGTAGAAAGCTCCTGGGTTCAATCCCCATGATGGAAGGAAGGAAGGAAGGATGGAAGGAGTGAGTTAGTGGAAACTCAGGAAGAGAATTTAAAGTAGATATTTAATAGACAAAAGATTCATACAGAGGATGTATTAAAAAAAAAAACTCCTAAAAATCAGTGAGTAAAAAACAAAAAAAAAAAAATTAGCTTGAAAATTGACCAAGAGTTGGACTGGTAATAGAAGAGGAAACTGAAATGTCCCGTAGCATATAAAGGTAGGGTCGGCCTCAGTAGCGATTGGGAAATGCAAATTAAAACAACTACGGAAGGCATTTTATAGCCATAATATTGGTCAGAATAAAAAAGGCAACAGCGTTAGAAGCAGACAAATGAGGCTGTCCTCTCTAATGGGAGTGTAAGTTGGTGAAAGCACGTTAAAGAGCAAATTGGGAAAATGCAGAATAGTTGAAAATGTGCATCCTGGTGACCTTGCCATCCCATCGCAGGGCACGCACCCCAGAGAAACTCACATGTATGCTTGAGGGGAAAAGTGCAAAACCTTGCATAAAATATAGCAAGATTTCTGGGAAGAAACGCAATTGGATAACAGCAACCAAAACCTAGAGAATTTTGTCATCTGAGCACACACACACAAAAAACACCATTTTTAACCCCCCCAAAAAATAGAATTCATGTAGCACTGGCATCAGTCCCCAGCATCCCACAAATCCATGTTTTGCAGCCTAACCCTTGGGGCTTCTTCCATCCCGGACAGGTGGGTATACATCAGCAGTTGCCTCTAGTAATTTTAATTTTTACTAAAAATTTTAAAAAGTGGCCTAAGAAAGCCTTCTTCCATGATCTCTTGTTTTAAGAAATTTATGGCTGGGCATGTTGATGCATGCTTGTAATCCCAGTATTTGGGTGGCCGAGACAGGAGGATCACAGTTTGAGGCCCTCCACAACTCAGTGAGACCCTGTTTCAAAATAAAGAATAAAAAATAAGGCTGGGGGTGTAGCGTGGAGGTAGAATGCCCCTGGGTTTCACCCCTAGTAGTGCAAAAAAAAATTATGGAAAATGCACCCAGTTTAACTTGTTTTTATTGGCATTTGCAGCACCAAGAATTTTCTTCTCCCTATTCCTCTTCCTCTTCTTCTATTTTTTATTTTGACACAGCATCTCACTAAGTCTCCGAGGGTTTCACTACATTGAAGCTGGTCTCAAAACTGCAGTTCCCCTGTCTCAGCCTCCCAAGCACTGGAATTTCAGGTGTGCACCACCATGCCCAGCTCAACAGAGAGTTTAGCAGTGAGAAGTTTAGTGGTCCTCGAAGCCCCTAAGCCTGTGACTGATTGCTCTGAAGAGAGACATCGCTGTTGATTTTCAGCGCCAGGTTTTTATTCTTTGCTAAGATTTTCTCTTTTAATCACTTTAAAATAGTAACAAGGTCAGGCATAGTGGTACATGGCTATAATTCCAGCAATGGGAGATAGACAGAAGGATTGCAGGTTCAAGGCTACCTCAGCAATGTAGGGAGATTCTTAGCAATCTAGCGCGAGGCGATCCTGTTTCAAAACAAAACAAAAATAAAAATAAAAAAGGGCTGGGGTGTAGCTCAGAGGAAGAATGCTTCTGGATTCAACCCCTAGTACCAAAACAAAACAAAAAATCCAAACAAAACCCAGTAATATGTTGGAAAAAAAAATCATATGTGAGTCAACATAAGCTCTATGTTCCAACATCCTTCCCGTTTACCAATCGTGTATTAAGTAATTTGTATGAAAAGTTCCTGAACTGTACAAGATCGAGCATTACAGTATTGTTGTTCTACAGCGCGGAGCTGGGCGAGGGGACTCCTAAAGTTCTCTTCTTTGGGAAAGAGTAGGTACAAGTGATATATCCACACCCTCGAATCTTGTCCAAAAACTAAGTCCAACAAACTAGATCTTTACCTATCAGCACAAGTGGATCTCAAAACCAGAATATTAATCTGAAAAAGCAAGGTTCAGAATACATACATTAAAAAAATCATAAAACAAACTGAGGATTATATACAGTGCAAGTATAAAAGCAAAGGTCAGAAAGATACTTACCAAAGTATAATCGTTTTCTTGGTGCTGGCCCGGAACAGAGTAAAATCAGGGAAAGGAATTTCTATTTTTACTTCTAATCAATCTTTCTTTTTTCTTTCTTTCTTTCTTTCTTTCTTTCTTTCTTTCTTTCTTTCTTTCTTTCTTTCTCTCTTTCTTGTACTGGGGTAATATTACTCCTAATCAATCAATCTTTCTTTCTTGCTTTCTTGCTTTCTTTCTTTCTTGTGGTACTGGGGGTAGAACTCAAGAGCGTTTCTACCTCCGGGCTATACTCCCAGACCTTTTTAATACTTTATTTGGAAACAGGGTTTCACTAAGTAGCTGAGGCTGACTTTGAATCTGTGCGATCCTCCTGTCTCAGCCTACCAAGCACTGGGATTACAAGCGTGCGCCACCATACCTGGCTCTCTTTTTTTCTTTTTAAAAGAAGAGCGAAAGCAATAATAAGGGGGGAAAAAGGTTATCATCTGCTATATCTGGCTTGTGGCTAATATGTCTCTTCAATATTTTCTCCTTAGTTTTCTGCATCAAAATATTTCCCAGCTGGGCATGCTGGGACACTCCCATAATCTCAGTACTTGGGAAACTGAGACAGGAGGATTACAGGTCCCAGGACAGCCTCAACAAATACTGAGACTCTCATCACCCCAGTGAGACTCTGTTTCAAAAATAAAAAATAAAATAGGGCTAGGCCTGTAACTTGGAGGTAGAATGCCCCTGAGTTCAATCCCAAGTATCAAAAGAAGAAGAAATATAAAGTTAAAAAAAAAAAACAATTTCTTAAGCAATTGAGATGAGGAAGTCCTGCAGGGTCATCATAAATGGTACAGGGCACCCTCATTCCTCTGACTTCAAATGTTATTTAAACAAGATGAAATTTCAAATTCACTTTGCTCCATCAATTCCTTTGACAACTAGTCTTTTTAAGCCCGCACACGCTTGTAATCCCAGCATTTGGGAGGCTGAGACAGGAGGATCAGCGGTTCGCAGCCAGCCTTAGCTACTGAGTAAGACCTCCGCAACTCAGTGAATCCCTGTTTCAAAATAAAGAATAAAAAATAGGGCTGGAAGTGTAGCTCAGAGATAGAATGCCCCTTGGTTCCATCCCCAGTAACACACACACACACACACACACACACACACACACACACACACACACACAATTTCTCTCTTCCAGCCAGGTGTGGTGAGATGCTTATAATCCCAGCACTTGGGAGGCCGAGACAAGAGGACTGCAGGTTCACGGCCAGCCTCAGCAACTTAGGGAGGCCCTCTGCAAGTTAGTGAGACCTGTTTCAAAATAAAAAAATAAAAATAAAATAGGGCTGGGGTGTAGTTCAGAGGAATAATGCTCCTGGGTTCAATCCCCAACACACACACACACCCCAGAAACAAACACTCCCCATGTATTTATGGCCCATTGGGGAGTAAGAAGTAAGCCTCAGCTCAGAGGCAGCTGCTGGCTGAGAAGAGGGTGAACGGAGCGCTATTTATAATCGGGGCCTTCCGTGGCTGACTGGTAAATCAGCTGATTCCATGGCTGATTTTTCAGCTTTACGGTGGTGCGAAAGCTCTAGGCCTCCAGCAAAACTCATACTTCCAATTCTGAATTTGGGGTCTTCCCAGGCTGGTGCACTGCACTTGGTCCTGTCTTTGATGCTCAGACACCCCCAAGATCACCAGGGAAGATGTCCACGCCCTCCATGTGCCCAACTGCTCAGCCAAGATGCCAGGAGGCGTTGGGTGTATCACATGCCCTTGGGGCTTCAGCTGTTCTTCACCTGTGGCAGGTTTACTCTGGACCACCTCACCCTAAGTTGGAGAGCACCTGCGTGCTCATGTTGTCTATTGGGTACATTTTCTGGTGGTCCGATGTACTATTTATTTAGTACCTACCCTACAGTCGGGCATGGTGGCACATGCCTGTTATCCCAGTACTTGAAAAGCTGAGACAGAAGGGTCTTGGATTCCTGGCCAGCCTCAGCAATGTAGTAAGACTCTCAGGAACTCAGTGAAACTGCTTCAAAAATAAAATGTAAACGGGCATGGTGATGCGTGCTTGTAATACCAGTACTTGGGAGGCTGGGACAGGAGGACCACATGTTCAAGGACAGCCTCTGCAATCCAGCAAGACTCTCAGAAACCCAGGAAGACCTTGTTTCGAAATAAAAATGAAACCAGGCGTGGTGGTGCACTCTTGTAATCCCAGCATTACAGGCTGAGACGGGAGGATCATGGGTTGCAGCCAGCCTCGGCTATTTAGTGGGGCCCTTTGCAACTCAGTGAGACCCTGTTTCAAAATAAAGAATTAAAAAAAAAAATAGGGCTGAGGGTGTAGCTCAGAGGTAGAATGTCGCTGGGTTCTATCCCTATTACCACAAAAAAAAAAAAAAAGAAAAAAGAAAAGAAAAGAAAAAGAAAAAGAAGTAGAATGCCCCTGAGTTCACACTGTTAAATAGATGATAGATTGATAGAGATTGTCATGCTGGGGGTCTAGAGAAGGAGCAGAAAGCCATTGGTTTAACCCCCAGCTCCATCTACATGTACACAAAGAAAATGTGGGTTGCTTGGTACTTGCTAGAGCGAGTTTCCCTTCTGGGTGTGACTTTATTCTTCATCCCTCTACCTGGGCTTCCAGGGCCTGGTCTGAAAGGACCTGCGTTTCCATGAGCAACTCTTGGAAGGGGAAGGGGCAAGCAGGTGTGTCCTGGCCCCGAGGGGCGGTGGACGTCTCTGCAGTGGATGGGGTGTGACATGAAATGTCCTCTCTTCCCAAATCTGCGCTCCATCTCCTCCAGAAGTCTGCGTCCTTGGTCTAATTGCTGCAGTAATTTGAAGCCTTCGATCAAACCCTTCAGGTTGTATTTTCTTCTTAAATATCTATATTTGTATATTTATAATATATATGGAACAATAGACGGGGTTAGTGAGAGCCCCGCTTCTCAGGGTTGGATGGCTTCTCAAGCAGGAGGCGGGAATAATCTGTGCTAATGGCTGAGAGTTGGAGACGGCAGTAGAACTGGTGTTTAACTTGATGGAGGTGCAGCTGGCAGCACGTGGAAATATTTTCGGACATGTGTAAATACGTAGTTAGCACACACACATACGTTTTCTTATTTGTCAGCAGACAGGCCCCGGAAGCAGTGATACCCCACTAGCCACAAGCACACCCCGCAAATAGAGTTTGGTAGGTAACTTTATTCTCCAATAGAAGGAATCAGGACTCCTTGGGGGAAATACTTGATTGTAGGGCTGGGGCAGGGAATCTGTGAGATGAGCCAGGAGTGTCCTGTAGTGCCAGAGCGTGAAAGAGTCCAAATAGAAACAAACCCCAGGGGTAGAGGTGGGTCAGAGGGACCCCAGGGGCAGCTAAAATTCTTCCCAGTAGCCAAAGTTCAAACAACTTAAGAAATATCATGTATAAAGTAGTATTGAATTAGAACCTAAAATATAAAATAATTATCCATGAGTCCAGGCTAATAGAAACAAGTGATTAAATGAATGAGTGGGGAGGGGAGAGAAGCCTCTGGTAGGGAAGAATTCCAGGTAAGTTATGTAATCCCTCTACCCTGCAGGAGGTGGAGTCCAACCCCCACCCCTTCAACGCGGGCTATGCATGCTGACTCCCTTTTTGTGTGTGTGGCACTGGGCATTGAACCCAGAGGCTTTCTACTTCTGAGCTAGACCCCCAGCCCTATTTTACTTTTATTTGGAAACAGGGTCTCACTAAATTGATGAAAGTTTTACTACTTGCTGAGATTGTCCCCAAACCTGCGATCCTCCTGTGTCGGCCTCACAAGTACTGGGATTAAAAGTGTGTGCCATCATGCCCGGCCTGACTTTCAAAGTGTACAGTTTAGAGCCAAGTACGGTGGTGCCTGCCTGTAACCCCAGGTGTTGGGAGGCTGAAACAGGAAGATTGCAGGTTCAAGGCCAGCTTTGGTAATTTAGTGAGGCTCTCAGCAACTTAGCAAGACTTTGTTTCAAAATAATAAAAAATAAATAAAAAGGGCTGGAGGTGTAGCTTGGAGGTAAAATAACCCTAGGTTCTATCCCCAGCACCCTTTCCCCAATTTAAAAAAAAAAAAGAGCATGGGAGAGAGGGAGAGAGAGAGGGAGAAAGAGAGAGAGAGAGGGAGAGAGAGAGAGAGAGAGAGAGATAGAGAGAGAGAGAGAGAGAGGAGAGAGGCTTTCTAGTGGAGAGTACCAATAACCACTAGCTGTCCCAGGCGATCCCTGTTAGCATCCTAGAGGTAAGTCTCCTGACAGCTTGTCCCTTTGGTATATTACAAGAATATCCTCTCTGTTATTCCTTCCCCACACACATTACCCTAGTCCAATCATAAGAAAAGAATAGACAAATTATAGTTGAGGGACATTCTAAAAAAAATATTTCAGCAAAACCCCTCAAGTTTCCAGCCATCAAGAACAAGGAAAAGCTCAGACTTTCAGAGGAGTCCAAGGAGATGAGGTGACCAAACGTGTCCTGGAGGGATCTCGGGACAGAGAAAGAGCACCGGAGAAATGCCAAGGGTGTCTGTCTGAATAAAGTAAGGGTTTAGATAACAGTAACTATCAGTATTAGTTCATTAACTGACAGAGGCAGCCTAGCAATTTATACCAGATGATAATAATACAGGAAGCTGGGCATCAGTGTACAAGACTATCCTCTACAACAATTCTGTAGATCCTAAACTCTTCCGGAGAAAAAAAAAGTTTATTTTAAAAGGAGCAAAGGAGCCAGGCGTGGTGGCTCACGCTTGTAATCCCCGCACTTGGGAGGCTGAGACAGGAGGATTGCGCAGGTTTGAAGCCAGCCTCAGCTACTTAGTGAGGCTCTCAGCAACTTAGTGAGACCCTGTTTCTAAATAAAATATAAAATAGGTCTGGGAGTATAGCCCAGAGGTAGAAAGCCTCTGGGTTCCACCCCTCTAATACAAAAAAAAAAAAAAAAAAAAAAAAAAAAAGAAGAAGCAAAGGAAAAGACTTATACTTAAAGAATGTAAAATGTTACAGACGCATATGTGATCTTGGTTGAGGTTCAGAGAGTAACATTCTGACTCATTCACTTCCCCCTCTTTTCTTTTAAAGAAATAAAATGTTGCCAACATAGCTAAAAACACTGTGTATCTCTCTACACACACCGGTGCTCTCAGATCAATTCTGAAGCTGTTGTTAATCACCTCTTGGCCTGTTTTATGTTTTTGCTACATATGTATATATGTCCTGGTAATAGATACCATTGTCTTTGTGCTAATAATTTCCTAAGTGGAATCACATGGTTATTTAACCTTTGCAAATGCCTTTCCTACATTGTTGATTGTTAAGTCTACCTCTGTGGATCCACTTAGACCTAGTTCGTTCATTTTGACCTCTGTGTCGTATTCTATTGTATAAATAAAGCACCATTATCCTTCTCTCCAAAGAGTCAATTAGATTGTTTCTCTTTTTTTTAACTATTTAAAACAATGTTTCAATCAACATCCTTATATGTGTCTCTTGGTGCAGGACTCAAGTGCTTTTAGGGTATATCTGTTCTAGGAGTGGAATTACAGGGGCGTTGAGTGCTTTAACCTTATAAATATTGCCAAATTGCTCTCCAAAGTGGGATGTACTAATTTATCTTCCCAGTAGCAGTGAATTAAGTTCTCCCTGTTCACCCTTGTGAACAGTGGGAACTGTCCAATTCTTAATTCTGACAACCAAGTTGCCGAGTCTATTTTCTTGCTCATTGGATGTTCTAGTTTTTATTCTTCTGTGAATTGCCTGTTTACGGCTATCGCTATTTTTGGACCCAGGGTTGGTCACAATTTTCTTACTGAATGCCTGTTTCATTTGTTACAAAGGCAACCCAAGGCTCTCAGATATCTTAAGCCAGGGATGCCTCAGAGCAGGCGCACTCTGTCTCTCAAGAGCTGATGTACACATCTCTTTTAGAACTCTGCTTCCAATGTCCTTGCTTTGATTGGTTAGACGGGACTTAGTGGGAATATTTATAAAAGTGAAATTGACAAACTCAACAAATCAGGGCACCACATCTCAGAGCCTGTGCCACAACTTACCAGGATACCCCTGTCATAACCTCCATCTTTACCTCTACCTGTTTTCTTAATAGAAGAGATTTGAAGATTACCCGATTGCCTAACTTGGCTTCTCAGCCTGTCGGAAACTGGCCTTGCACCCTTTCGGGGAGAGATTACAGTAGGTTTTCTGTAATGTAAGATAAATGTAATATCCCTTTGAGCTCATACATCTTCAACTTGGAAGCTGATCACTCCCTCCTCCCCCGTGGTGCTGGGGATTGAACTCAGGGGCATTCTGCCTCTGAGCTACACACCCAGGTCTATTTTACTTTTTATTTTGAAACAGGGTCTCAGTACGTTGCAGATGCTAGACTCAAGCCTGCAACCCTCCTGTCTCAGCCTCCCAAGTACTAGGATTACAGGTGTGTGCCACCACACCAGGCTGATCACTATTTAAAGCAAAGCCCACCCTCCAGCAGCTCGTCAGACTGAGTGGTCCAAGCATGGAATTGGAATCCAACTACTCCTTAATCCTAGAATTGGGGAGGACTTTGAGTATCACTGTAAGTTCTTTTCGGTCAGTCCAGTACTTCCTTGGATCAGATTCTTCTAGCAGGTGTGGGTTTGGTCACTACGTGAACATTCTAGTGAGGGTCAGCTCTTTCCCACTCAACGCAGTGTTTCCATCGGAGAGTGTAACAAAATGCTAATTATTTGTTTCAGTAAGAAAATAATTATCTTTCTTTCTTCCTTTCTTCTTTTGGTGGTACTGGGGATTAAACCCAGAGGCATTCTATCTTCAAGCTACATCTCCATCCTGATTTTATTTTTTATGTGGAAACAAGATCTTGCTAGGTTAACGAGTCTCACTACTTGCGGAGGTTGTCCCCAAACCTGTGATCCTCCTGTCTCAGCCTCCCAGGCAGGTAATGGAATTACAAGCGCATACCACCAGCCTGGCTAAGGAGAATTCTTTAAAAGCAAAAACAAAAACAGAACTATGTTTTCTTCTCATTGATCTAGCTCTGTCTTTAACTGGAATCAAGCCTAAGAGTCACTGTCCAGGCATCTGAAACCAGAAGTCACATAAGATGCCTCTGGTCTATTAATATCTTAATTGCTTTTACGGGATGTAGATATAAGCTTTTTTCTTTTCTTTTTTCTTTTTCTTTCTTTCTTTTTATTTATTATTATTATTATTATTATTATTATTATTATTATTAATTATTATTATTTGCAGTACCGGGGATGGAACACAGGGGCATTGTACCTCCAAGCTACACCCCCAGCCCTATTTTTTATTCTTTATTTTTTGAAACAGGGTCTCACTGAATTGCGAAGAGCCTCGCTAAGTAGCTGAGGCTGTCTGCAAATTGCAACCCTCCCGTTTCAGCGTCCTAAATGCTGGGATTACAAATGTGCGCCACCACGCCCGGCCAGAAATAAGCTTTTTTTTTTCTTTTCTCTCTACAGTTCCTGGGTCAGTGTTCAGGTCCCTTTCAATCCATGGTCCTCCAAGAACAAATGGAAATAATGTGATTCTGTGGATGTATTCTTTACACCCCAGGGCAGCACAGATATCGGCCAAAGTCCAAGCACAATCACTTAATTTTGTAGCCTGTCCATCAGGCCCTGGTCAGAGCTGCATGTAGGGAATCTGATATATTGACATTGCTGTAAAAAAAATTAATGAACAAATATAAAAATCTGTTTTACAAAATAAAGTTCTACTGGAATTCTTTTCTCCTGTAGTACTGGAGAGTGAACCTGGGTGCATCCAACCACTGAGCTATTCTCTGCGGTCCTTTTCATTTTATGCTTTGAGACAGGATCTTGCTAATTTGCTCCGCCTGTTATGATCCTCCTGCCTCAAGCTCCTAAGTTGCTGGAATTACAGGCACGCACCACTACATGCCCAGCTCCATGCGAAGTCAGTATTCCAAAGGAAACATTTATGGAAACACTAACAGTGATTAACTGGGGATTTTCTTTTGTGCATTATCTGTGGCTACTTCCTCTTCTTTTGGCAACCTTCCTTCCTTCCTTTCTTTCTTTCTTTCTTTCTTTCTTCTTCCTTTCTTTTTTTCTGGTACTGGGGATGGCACCCAGGGGCATTCTACCTCCAAGCTACACCCCCAGCCCTATTTTTTATTGTTTGTTTGTTTATTTATTTATTTATTTTGTGGTACTGGGGGTGGAACCCAGAGGCTTTCTACCTCCAGGCTACACTCCCAGACCTGTTTTATACTTTATTTGGAAACAGGGTCTCACTAAGTTGCTGAGAACCTCACTAAGTAGCTGAGGCTGGCTTCAAACCTGTGCAATCCTCCTGTTTCAGCCTCCCATGTGCAGGGATTACAAGCGTGTGCCACCATGCCCGGCTTATTGTTTATTTTGAAACAGGGTCTCACTGAGTTGCAGAGGGCCTCACTAAGTAGCTGAGGCTGTCCTCGAACTGCGATCCTCCTGTCTCAGCCTCCCAAATGCTGGGATTACAAGCATGCATCACTATGCCCAACTTTTGGGCGACATTTCGACTTCTTTTTCCATATCCAAATTCTTAGGCAATACATATATGGGAATTCAGAATTGATTAAAAAAAAAGTTTTTGGAGCTGGTTGTGGTGGTGCATGCTTGCAATCCTAGTAATTGGGAAACTGAGACAGGAGGATTGCAGGTTCAAAGCCAGCCTCTGCAACTTAAGGAGGTGCTCAGCAACCTAGTGAGACCATGCTTTCAAATAAAAAATAAAAATCGGGCCAAGTGTGGTGGCTCATGCTTGTAATCCCACATTTGGGAGGCTGAGACCGGAGGATAGTGGTTTGTGGACAGCCTCAGCTCCTTAGTGAGGCCCTCTGTGACTTAGTGAGAACCTATTTCAAAATAAAAAATAAGCCAAGTGTGGTGGCGCATAATTGTAATCCCAGGACTTGGGAGGCTGAGACAGGAGGATCACACGGGTTCGAAGCCAGCCTCAGCTACTTAGTGAGGCGCTCAGCAACTTAGTGAGACACTGTTTCTAAATAAAAACATAAAATAGGTCTGGAAGTGTAGGCCAGAGGTATAAAGCCCCTGGGTTCCATCTCTAGTACCACAAAATAAATAAATAAATAAATAAATAAATAAATAAATAATAAAACATAAGGTAGGGGGTATAGCTCGGAGTTCAAATGCCCCTGGGTTCTATCCTCAGACCTGAAAAAAAAAAAATGGCCTGGGTATGTAACTGGAGGTAGAAATGCTTCTGAGTTCAATCCCCAGTACCAAATATGATGATGATGATGGTGACGGTGATGATGATGATGATAATAATAATAATAATAATGTGTGAAAATTCTGCCTTAATAAAGCATATCGGGAAGCGATTATTCTCTGAGCCTGCTGCTTTAGCCAGGATTCTGATTTCGATTACTTGGCAGAGAAGGCAGAGGTAGATGTGCAGCTGTAGTATAAAATTTCAAGTTTATTTTATTTATTTATTTATTTTTGGTGGTACTGGGGTTCCTGGAAGCCCTTCTACCTCCGGGTTACACTCCCAGACCTATTTTATACTTTTTATTTGGAAACAGGGTCTTTTAAGCCAGCGCGGCTGTCTCTGAACCTGCGCGATCCTCCTGTCTCTGCCTCCCAAGCGCGGGGATGACAAGCGTGCGCCACCACGCCCGGCTAAAATTTCAAGTTTAAAACTGGAGGCATCACGGCATTTTGGAGCAGAAAGGTCTCTTCCATCACTCTGCAGAGAAGAAAAGAGAAGAGTGGAGCAATTTGGAAGAGGTCGGTCACACAGCGCTGCAGCAGGTGGGGCTGGCAGTGATACTTTGTCTCTTCCTGGCTGCTGCTAAAACATCCCAGAGCCAGTGGCTTCATCAGAGGGAATTGACATTCTGATTTCACCCGAATTTTCCTGTAATCTCAGATGTCTTTCATCAACAAAGAAGCATCTTTTTGTACTGTGCCAGACAGGGATCCTTGGCATTAATATGTTTGAAAGTTAATTACATGGGAAAACAGAGATGGCACACCCATCTCAGAGGCTCACCGTGGCCAACGCCACAGAGTGACCCGAGCTCTCGTGGCTGGTGTGTGCAGGCATGTGTCCTCAGAAATTGTTGTGGGGACGGATCATGCCCACCCTCAAGTCAGGAACATGTGCGTACTGGCCTGAGCTGGGCAGGAGAGAGGCCAAGCTTATTGATACAGCCCCAGAAGTCCCCCAGTCTCCATTTTTGATCTATACTGATCCCAAGGGTGCCTGCCACTCCTGGCCCAGGCCTGGACTTTCCCTTAATTTGAGTTTCACTGAACCTGGTGGTGGCATCGACCCCAGCAAATGAATTCTCCAACCTCCACACGGCTTTCAAAGTATCCTGCGGGGGGGGGGGGCTGTACCAGTTATGTCTTGTCTTGTGAGCTGGCCATCCATACAAAACTAAAATAGGAAATCTTCTCCGGTTGAGCATAGACAACTGTGGGTGTGTGGTGACTGGAACCGACAGGGCATCTTTCCTGTCTCCCCTGGACCACCTCTGTGGAGACAACTCGGTGCCTTCCATAGCTGACATCCCTTGTGGACGATCTCCAGGAGATGCACCTCTGGATGCGTAGTCATCTGTAGAGATAGCTGTGGGCAGAAGGTTGGAACTGAACACCTCTGCTAACTCACATAATAGCAAAAAAAAAAAAAAAAAAAAAAAGGAAAAGCAATGTGCCCACCTTTTTTAGAAGAGCTGCAAAACTTCTAAATTACATAAAACACTCTTAAATTTTTTTAATTCAGCTATCATTCCCCACAACGAAGTATACCTCTCTTAAGTGTACAATCTGATGATTTTCCTAACTGCAGATATGAACGGCCAGCACTCCTTTTGAGCTGGAGAGCATGGCCGCCAGTCACCCACGAGAGTTCTTCTAATCATCTGAAACCCCCGCAACCCTGCCTGTGGAGGCCAACGGCGATCTGATTTCTATTTCATAGGTCAGTCTTGCCTGTTCTTGAACTTCACATGAATGGACTAATCCGGGACGTACCTTTAGTGTGTCGCTTATAGTCTGCTTCTGAGCCCCACGCGTGCTTTTATTTTGCGTGGATTAGTAAGTAGTTTATTCCTTATTTCTAGGTAGTATTCACTGAATGGACGCTGGTGATTTTGTTTACCCATCTTTTGATGTACCTTGGGGTAGCTTCCAGTTTTTCGATTTTATGAATGAGAGGGCTATCAACATCCCACGACAGATGTTTTTGTAAACATATTTTGATTTCTTTTGGGTAAATAGCTCGGAGTAGAACTGTGAGATCTGAACTTAGGTGTGTGTTTAAGCTTACCAGAAACGACCAGTTGACTTAACGCAATCTCAATAAGTGCAATGCATCTTAATGAATGAATGGCCCCGATTACCCTAGGAAATGAATTCTTTGATATTTTCTATGTCATGATCTGCTTTAGTTTTATATTGTATCGATACAATATGGGCACACATTCTTTTAAAATGTATCCTTGAGGATAACATAAACTTTTTTTCCCTTAATGTTGCTGAGTTGTCTGTACAGCTCGGGATCTGATCGACTCCTGTGGAAACACCTGAGAGATGGCTTTCATGGATCTTTTGCATACTTTTCTTTCCTTTCTCAGTATTCAATACATACAAAACCATGGCTAACGTGTCTGAGTTATAAAGCATCATTATAAAATGGGAGTTGGTAAATCTGGGAGTCAATTCAAGACTGGACATATTTTTAAGGACTTTACATGTGCCTCTGGGCTTCTTTACTTTCTCCAAGGGAATGAATGCCCCTCATTAATCCTCTTGCTAAAGCAAAGTCAAAACAGCAACTAAAACAATTATTATTATTATTTTTTGTGGTACTAGGGGTGGAACCCAGGGGCTTTCTACCTCCAGGCTACACTCCCAGACCTATTTTTATATTTTTATTTGGAAACAGGGTCTAAGTTGCCGAGAGTCTAAGTAGCTGAGGCTGGCTTCGAACCTGTGCGATCCTCCTGTCTCAGCCTCCCAAGCGACGGGATTACAAGTGTGCACCACCACGCCCGGCTACAATTATTGTTTCTTAAGAGCTTTATCAAAATGGTGTCATGTTCTGCATAGCTTTGTTTTTAAACTTGTATATATTTTTTAGCATTGTGTTTCAAAGATTTACCCATGTTGTGTGTGGTTTTGGCTTATTCAGTTCTGCTGCTGAATTACATATTTGGGGGGAATATATCATAATATACTGTATTGGAATTATTTGTGTTGTTTTTTCGTCTTTTTATCTGATATTTGTTGTATCTTGGGGAAATCTGGTATTTTCAGTAGAATAATTTGAGCTAAAGTTATTATCAGGTAAACAGAAAAAAAAATAGAAAGGAAAGAAGGAAAGAAACAAGCAATTGGCTTGTGCTTTAAAAACAGAAGAATCTTAGGAAACGTGGGGAATAGTGAAAAACGGAAACCAGGTTACTCTGTAGTTAAGGTTTGTCTGTGTAATTTTATTCCAATGTTAAAAAAAGTTTGATTGCAGAACATTATCATCGAAGAAAATAAAAATCACCTTCTTTGCCTGCGTGATCAAATTAGAGTCTGAAGGCAAACCAAATTTTGCCTTTTCTAAATATTAAGCTATAAAAAAGGCATCTAACTTTAGTGTTTAAAACTATTAATTTTGTTGACTTCTACTGTAGGCAAACACATTTAAAAATTCACAAATGAAAAATCATTCTAGTAAAAAAAAAGAAAAGAAAAGAAAAAAGAAACTCTACAACCCCTACAAAAAACGGTATGCATTGGTCTCTATTTTATACATCTTTTATTCTCAAGCAAACAAATGGGCATTTTCATCATTAATACTAAAAGTATATTGTATAGTATTTAAGGATTGTATGTGACATTAACCTTCTGAAAAGCTCTGTTAAACTTTTGTCTTAATTTAAAAGTGTATATTTAAAAACTCTGAACATCAAGTATAATGAAAATAAAATATTGATGGCCCTTTGCACTTCAATTATTCTGCTGAAAACATCAGAGTAGATCTGTAGGCATTAAGATCAGCCTCATGCAGGGAACGTTCTGAAGAAATATTTAAAAATTAGTAGGTTGAATTTTAATTATTAACATGTATTTTTTTATTTTTAAATGATGCATGCTAAATTTAAACTCTCGTAGATTTCTGCCTTTGTTAATGTCCGGGCATATCTAAAACTGGAACATTTCATTTAAAAATTAAGCTGAATTTGAGTTAAGCAAAACAACTCCTTATGCATAATTCTCTTAAAAAATGGGCTTATTTCTTTGCACACAACCGACTCACTGGATTGAACTTAAAATCTCAAAGAGAAAACAGATTAGAAAACAAATACAGGGAAGAAAAGGCGCTTTCCTTTACGACAGCTCTAGATCTCTATTTATTTCCTAAAGAATCATTTCCGAGCGATGGGCTGCAGAAATGTTTTGCAGCTCTACTGTAACAAAGAAACCTTTCCTAGAGAACAGGTCTCCACCAGTCGGGCTGAGGTTCGGTTCAGAAGACACAAGCTTCAGTTGGACCTGGACAGAACTCCGTGATTAGCCATTTCCTTTTTTTTTTTTTTTTCCAAAAAATTTTATTGACATCCACGAGCCTGAGTCACGAAGAAACCCAACCACCTCGAGGGGGACACGTGGTCCAATCACTATTTTTTAAAAGTCCACGTATTTCAAACTCCTCTCTGGACCGCGGCTGAGCAGCGTCCTGCCCGGGGACCTGGTCGGCGGCGCCGCATCCCTGCACCGAGGGCTCCCGCACGTCCGCGGGGGGGACACCCCGGCATCCCTGCACCGAGGGCTCCCGCAAGTCCGCGGGGGGGACACCCCGGCATCCCTGCACCGAGGGCTCCCGCACGTCCGCGGGGGGGACACCCCGGCATCCCTGCACCGAGGGCTCCCGCACGTCCGCGGGGGGGACACCCCGGCATCCCTGCACCGAGGGCTCCCGCACGTCCGCGGGGGGACACCCCGGCATCCCTGCACCGAGGGCTCCCGCACGTCCGCGGGGGGACACCCCGGCATCCCTGCACCGAGGGCTCCCGCACGTCCGCGGGGGGGACACCCCGGCACACCCCGTGCACTGCGGAGGAGACTTGGGGATGGATCCAGTTTCTAGTCACTTACGCATCAAACGGAGCCAGGGGGCCGCGCCCGGGGCCCGGGGCAGGTGCGGGGGGGCGCGCAGGGGCCGCTCAGCCGGGAGCGTGCCGCCGGGTGCGGGCCGGGGCCGCAGCCCGGAGCATCAGCCCTGGGGTCCCGCCCCCCCAGCGCGGCCTCCGGCCCGGACACGCCCCCAGCCGCCCACGTGGTGGAGCCCGGCGGCGGCGGGGAGCCCAGCCGCCCCACCCGCCGAGCCGCCCCCAGCCCGGGCCCCCACGCTTCCTCCCGGAGGGAGGAGGGAGGCGAAGGGAGGGAGGGGGCGCGCTCGCGCGGGCCGCGCTCCCGGCGCCGCAGCGCCCCCTGGCGGCCACCGCGCCCCGCTCGCCGTGGGGCCCCTCCGGGGCTCGGGGCGCGGCGGGCTCCCGGGTCCGCCCCGATCGCGCCCCCGCGGCGCCCGCCCGGCCCGCCAAGTGCCGGGCGCCGTGGCCTGGGGGAGGGGGTCCCCGTTCTTTCGCCCAGGTGCGCCCCTCCCGCTACGTCCGGGTTTCCCCTACCCGCTGCAAAAAAAAAATAAAAAAAAAAATAAAAATGAATCCAAGACCGAGGTGCGGCACGCACGCGCTTATTTATTTTGCAACAGCTGCAAGAACAAGGAAGCTGTCGGGGCGCCCGTGGTCCGGGGACCTCGCGGCCCCGCCCCGCCCGCCCCGGCTCGGCGGGCCCGGCCGGCGAGCATTGTTTTTGGAGTCCGCGGCGGGCGGGGCGGGGGCGCGCGCGCGTGCGGCCGGCGCAGTGCGGGCGGGGGCGCGCGTGCGGGCGCGCGCGGGGGCGGGGCGCCCCCCCCCCGCCTCGCCGGCGGCCCCGGCGCGCTCCGCTCCGCACGCCCCGCTCCGGCTCCGGCTCTTGGCTGGCGCCGCCCGGCCCGGCCCCCGGCGCCCGGGCTGCGGCGGGGCGGCCGCTCGCGGGGGCGCGCGCGCGTGCACGGCGCCGGGCGCGCGCGGGCCCCCAGTGTGTGGCCGGCGCGGCGAGGCCGGGCTCTTGTTTACAGCGTTAACTCCGCGGAGCGGAAAAGAGGGAGCGCGGGCGGGAGCGAGCGGCGCGGGCGGGAGCCGGAGCACCGCCGCAGCGGCCATCCGCGGCCCCACGCGCCGCCGCCCCGGCCCGGACCCCGGCCCGGCCCCGGCCCGGACCCCGGCCCGCCGCCGCACGCGTGACCTTCAGCCCCGGCCCGCCGCCGCCCGGCCGCCGCTTTGTCCTGGATTTGGGAAGGAGAGCGCGGCGGTGAGGGAGGAGGAGGAGGAGGAGGAGGAGGAGGAGGAGGAGGAGGACCGCGGGGAGGACCGCGGGGAGGACCGCCGGGAGGAGGGAGCCGCTCATTCATCGCTGCGCCCTCCGCAGCCCGCCCGCCCGGCCTCCCCGCCCGCGCTCGGGGTCCCGCAGCCGGCGCCCCCCTCCTCGCCCCCCGCCCGCCTCCCGGGGTTGGAACATGGAGGCCGACGAGGCCGACAGCCCGCCCCGGCGCGCCCCGGGCGCCCGACCCCGCCGAGCCCCGGGCCGCTGCGGCCGGCGCTGAGCCCCCGGCCCGAGCCCCCGGCCCGAGCCCCCGGCCCGAGCCGCGCCGCCCGCGCCCTGGTTTTTGGAGACGGAGCCGACACTTGAGTTGGAGACTTTTCCTTCTTTTTTCCTTTTGTTTTCTTTCCTTTTTTTTTTTTTTTTTTGAGCGAGGGGAATTTCGTCCCAAATAAAAGGAATGAAGTCTGGCTCCGGAGGAGGGCCCCCGACCTCGCCGTGGGGGCTCCTGCTGGTCTCCGCCGCGCTCTCGCTCTGGCCCAGCAGTGGAGAAAGTGAGTGCCCCGCCGCCGCCGCCGCGGGAACTTTCCCTCCGGGGGGCTGCGAAACCCGAGTTGCCACGGCCGCAGCTGTCGGGCCGGGCGGGGGCCTGGGCGGGCTCCGGGGTCGCGGCCCCCCCGGGCACGATCCTGGGGCGGCCGGGCTGGCCGGGTCGCGAGGGGACGTGGGGAGAAGTTGGCAGCCCCCCGCCCAGCGCCCCGACTCGCCCCCCGGATGCTCGGGCCCCCCAGCACCCCGCGATGGCCCCGGAGTGGACGGGGTGGCCCCGGGGTGCGCGCTGTCCTGCCGGGGAGGCGCCGCGGCCCCAGGACACGTTTTCCAGCCTCCGGCGCGGCCTCGCGGAGCCCGTGGGGTTCCTGGTCTTTTCGGTCCCTTTGGCGTTTCCTCCTGGGGTTCACCCCCCAAGAAAGACACGCGCACGCACGCACTCTCGGGTCCCGAGGCCGCTCTTAGGGAAAGGTGAAGTCGGGACCCTCGCCAGCCAGGTTTACCCGGGGCGTCGACTGAGCCCCCAGTTGGGAGGGCCCTGCCCCCCCCCCCGTTCTGCGGGCCCGTGGACGCCGCTCCTGCGGAAGGGTGCGGGCAGGGCGGGGGCCGAGCGCGTGAGCGAGTGTGCCCGGCGTTTGCACACACGTGCGGGCGCGGAGGCCGGGATGCTGGGCCGGCGGGCGGCGCCGGCGCCGGGAGGCGGTTGTGTTTCGCGGGCGCAGAGCCCCGGCCCGGGTGGCGCTGCACGGCCAAGCCCCCCCCCCTTCCTTTGTACATAGTTGATAAGCAGTATCGGCCCACACTCGCGATCGCTCGCAATCCGATAGCTTGTGTTTTGGTGGTGTCGGGTAGGGGGTAGGTAGGGAGGCGCGGGCCCCCGGAGGGAGGGGGAACGCCCCACGGGCCAGGGGCAGAGAGGAGGGGGTTTTGTTCCTAAATAAATAAAAAAAAAAGTGCGGCGTCCCGGCACTTTGGAGATGGCGGGGTAATCTGAACACGATGACAAGTTGCAGTGCAGTCAGAAGGGCCGCGAGGGCGTGTTGGTGAGTAATGTTTTGTCGGAGGTATGCAGGTGGCGCCTACTAACTTGGAGAAATCACGACTGAACCTCGAAGGGCGGTGGGGAGAAGCCGGAGGCAGCGGGGGCAATTCCGAGAGGTGGTTCCTATAAACAACTCCAGCGCCTTCCACGTCGCGGGGGGGGGGGGGGTCCACCACCGAGGAGCGCAGATCGGCCGTCGCCCACAGAGCCCGGCTCTCCTGATCGGGCCGAGGGCTGCCGGCCCCCTTCTGCTCGGGTCCAGGAGGTGTTTGGGGGACAGAGGAGGAGGGTGTCTAAGTCTTTAAAAGCTAAATATAGTTTCGAAGACATCGGAGAACTCTCTTATTAGGGCGTGCTATTGAGCTGTGCCGTCCTCGCGTCTGTCTTATTATTTAATGTAAATTCCGAAATTTAAGGCAGCCAGCGATGGCCTTACTCCTATGGGGCACGACTCTGACAAGCACAGACAGGAGGGAAAAGGGTTTTTAATGTATGTCTGAAAAATCCCAAGATGCCCAAGCTCTTCCCAAGGGTCCCAGGGCAGTTGTCCTTAAAGCCTGATAGAGGGCGAGAAGGCACCCCAGATCTTGTAGGCGGTTCGCCTGACTCAGAATACCTTCCCCTCTCTCCATCCCTGCGGCTTTGGGGATTCCTTGGTAGGCATACACGACACCCCATGGGGTTTTTAGTCTGAAAGATGCTAGACCACTCGATTCCAAAGGCGCCCAGGCCTGTGGGACCGGGCTGGTCCGTGGCTGTTGGTCCCAGGTATTGTGCTGGTGTATTTAGGGGTTAGTGATTCTTCCTTAAGGAGTGGCAGCACCAGGTGTTTCATCTTTAACTTAGGAGATTTAGAAGTTTGAGAAGCAATTGTGGTCACACAGATGCTTTGCTTTCTGTTTACTATACTGTGAGCAGTGTTTCTGAAAAAAAAAAAGAGTCGGAAGTTATGAGCAATCACAGATAATCTAATGGCTGTTGACTTTATTTTTTAAGTCAATGAGCCTTTTAAACTCACTGTGGCCATGTCCCTGTTTTGCCCCAGACACAGGAACGTCCTGTTATCAGAGACTTATAGGATGTGGAATGTTGGCGTTTCAAGGAGT
Organism: Muscardinus avellanarius; assembly: GCF_963383645.1. Lineage (NCBI taxonomy): Eukaryota > Metazoa > Chordata > Mammalia > Rodentia > Gliridae > Muscardinus > Muscardinus avellanarius. The sequence continues at coordinate 158,460,197 of NC_137788.1, read as the reverse complement.
TGGTGTTTTATTACCTACCAGAAGGAGAGCCCAGAATAAGAACGATTGTAAGAACCTAAATAGCAAGTTAGAGTTTCGGCTTTCTAGAGGAAAATGGCAAGCAAACAGTATTTTGTAGAGGGGTGGTGTGGAGGTGGGGGTGGGAAGTTGAAATCAGATGTTTGAAGTTGGGCGTGGCAGCACACGCTTATCAATCCCAGCATCTGGGAGGCTGAGACGGGATGATCCCAGTTCGAGGCCAGCCTCAGCTACTTTGTGAGGCCCTTTGCAACTCATTGACAGCCTGTTTCAAAATAAAGAATGAAAAATAATAGGGCTGGGGGTGTAGCTCAGAGGTAGAATGCCCCTGGGTTCCATCCCCAGTACTGCAAAAAAAAAAAAAAAAAAAAAATCAGATGTTTGATTTGTCAAAGGATTGGGAAAATCCAGCTCTGAGGAACACGCTGAGACTGGACCTGAAAAACTCGAAAACAGTGAAAGGGATGAGTACAGGGAGCACTTCTTGCATGACTCCACGGATGGGAAGGAGATGTCCAGGGCCAGCAAACCCGTAGAGACCCGAGACTAGTGGTTGCCAGGGCGGGGGGGAGGACGGGAGGAGGCGTGGCTGCTCACGGGTACAGGGCTTCTTTTTGGGGTGATGAAAAAACATTCTAAACTTAGTGGTGATGATTTCACAACTCTTAACCTACTAATCACTGTTAGAAGACCCGTCTTTAAGTCAGTGGCCCTGATGGTATGTGAATTCTATCTCAAGGAACCTCTTATTTTGAAAGAAATATGCTAAGGTTGGAAAGAATATATTGGGCGACCTCAGACATACAAATTAGACTAGTGAAATTAGTAAGTAAATTTGCCCTCCGCCGGCGCCGGAGTCTCTCCTCTGTTTTTTTAAGCTATGAGGTTTTATTTGTTGTTTTTTTGCTGGATCTGTGAATTACAGCAATACAACAGAATGATCATTGAAGTTGTCAACAGCAGGGACTTAATACCACGGGAGAGACACAGACAGACAGACAGACAGGGGAAAGTAAACCTTGATCATTTTGAGTTAAAGATTGAGGGGTCGAATTAAAAAAAAAAAAAAAAAACACCACCATTGGTGAAAGTCGCTTTTCTTTGGCAGTAAAATCTTCATCTGAAACTGAAGATATGTTGGTCTTCTCAAGACAGATTAGGAGCCGGGGCTGGATGGTTGCTTGTGTTTTCGGTTTCACTGTATATGTTTTCCAACAACAGTAACAACAAAACCCTGTGCTGTTTCAGGATGGTAAAGATGCCTGTCTTTAGTAATGCCGTATTTACCACACGTGGTAGTGAAGCCCAGGGTGACCTGTTCGTTTTAATGCGGTGTTTTTGTTTTTCTCCCCTTTTTTCCCCTTATTAAATTTCTTAAAAAGCTCTAAAATCTGAGCTAGAGGAAGGATCTTTGTAGGATTGTTTCAGGTATTAAAGTGATTCTTATTTTTAAAAAAAGAAGTTAAAATGTAATGCAAAACAAAAAGTTTTAAAATATGGTCGGAGCATTGAAAAAAAAAAACAAACAAACTGTGTGCCTTTATTCAGAATTACCAAGACCTTTCCAGAGGAAAGGAAAAGATGAGAGAAAGTCGCTGTTTACATTGTTTCTTGGTCTTTCTCAAAGGCCGAGTTTACTAATAAGAATGTTTCTTCTTGTTTCAAGACCAGGGAAATAAGGCCAAGCGACTGTATCATTTGGACGCGTTGCCTTTTTTTGGCCAGGGGAAGCCCTCGAGGGCTAGTGGGCTTCTTTTAAATCTGGGTGTTTGTTTTGTTAGGAATGTGCTCTAAGAAGCTACCACGTCTACTCAGCACTTAGTGGGCACCTGCTGTATGCAAGCTGTCCTGTCCTGTTCATGGTGGGCAGTGCATGAACCTAAAAGACAGAGGACTTTGCTCTTGTTCCTGGGACATTTTATCTACTTTTTTTTTTTGGTGTGTGGGACTGGGGTGGAACCCAGCGGCATTCTGCCTCCGAGCTGCACCCCCAGCCCTTTTTTAAAATTCATTATTTTGAAACAGGGTCTCACCGAGTCGCAAAGGGCCTCACTTAAGTAGGAGCTGAGGCTGGCCTTGAACTGCGATCCTTTTTTTCTCAGCCTCCCAAGTGCTGGGATCCCAAGCATGCGCCACCACGCCCGGCTATATACTCTCGTATGAAAGGAGGTTACTTAAAAATTCAGATGCACAGTCTTCAAATAGATGGCAGGCAGTATTTATTTTTGTGTTTTGGTACTGGGAATTGAACCGGGGGCTACTCTACCTCTGAACTACACCCTCAGCCCTTTTTATTTTGAAACAGGACCTCACCAAGTCGCTGAGGGTCGGTCTCCCTGAGTTGCTGAGGCTGGCCTCGAGTTTGTGATCCTCCTGCATTAGCCTCCCAGGTACTGGGATTACAGGCGTGTGCCAACGCGCCCTCCTGGCTGCAGTGTTTCTGCCTGAATAATTCCTCCCTTGTGTCAGCGCGGGCCGAGGCGTGCAGGTGTCTGCCCATCTTAACCAATAGCTCTGCTTTCTTCAAAACGCCGCTTAGGGTAGCTTTGATGAAGACTGTGCAGTGTTGCTGGTTTTTGCCAGAACATCTGTACGTGAATGCTACCAGATATATTTTGAGTTGTAAGGAAGAGGAGACATCTTTCAGACTTTTTTCCCCCCTTGATTTACACGTTGTACAGTTAGTTTCTGATAATCCATAATTTCAGGGTTTTTAAAATAGTTTCAAGATAATTGCCTGTTTTTTTTTTTTTTTTTAAAGAATGCTGGCCTGCATTGGGAATGAGATTGAGAAGTCAATTAAATCCTGGAAACTTAAAAAGAAAAAAGAAAAATTAATCCTAAAGTGTACAAGAGGTGTTTCTCTCTGGATCGTGCTTTTCTTCGATTTGTTTTGAAAACTCACTTAAAACTCAAGCCTCGCTCAGAGGAGAGGTATTTGTGCCCTCCGGGCAGCTTGCTTTGAACTGCTTTTCTTAGCCAATTTATGACAGGTGCTATCTGAGCCCACAGAAATGAAGTCTTCTCAATTGGACTAAATATATAACGACGTTGCAGACGTGGCCTGGGATAGGTTTCCTGGTTTCTCTGTCAGAGATGTTCTGAAGGATCGTTCTGAATATTTAAAAAACAACATAGTGCATAATGAATGATACATCCCGAGTCCCCCTGAGACAGGTGTGTCTGGCCGCAGCGTAGTGAGCGGAAGTATCGCACTGCCGCCTAAAGATGCTTAGACCAGGGGAGGCAGTTTCAGCCTTTGGTCACACTGAGGCCTGCCGGTATTTGGAGGGCATACCTGATTTCCAGTGTTTGCAAAGATTAAAACTTTGAAACATGCCCCCCCCCAAAAAAAAGAATGGATTTGCCCTCAGGAAAGGACATACACTTGGTATAGAAAATAGTTAGTAAACAAAGGACCTTTCAAAATAAGGCTCAGTCCCTCTGCAGGAGGAAGTGTGTTTCTTTTGTTAAATTGCTTCGGTTTTGATGGGCTGAAAGTCGTAACTGTATCTTTGATTGTGAGACTTTGGAGACTAAATAGTTGTCTCTTTACAAATGGTCACGTGTGCTCAGGTTTTAAGGTTCCAGATATAATTTTCAAAGATTTTCCTCCTTTTTTTCACTTATATTTTATTAAATCTGCCTCCCCCTTTCCCCCTTCCTCCTCCTCTACCCTCCTCCTCCTCCTCTTCTTCCTCCCCTCTCCCTCTTCCTCTCCCTCGCTCTACTGGGGATTGAGCCGGGGCATTCTACCTCCGAGCTAAACTCCAGCCCTTTTTTAGTTTTTATTTTGCAACTGATCTCACTAAGTTGCTGAGACTGGCCTCAATCCTGTGATCCTCCTGTCTCGGCCTCCCAAGTGCTGGGATTACAGGCATGGGCTACGTGCCTGGCTTAACTGCAAAATCCTGTGGAAAAATGAGTATTTCTTTACCTGAACTGAGGAAGAGGTTTTTCTTTCTTCTTTTTTCCTTACATACATGTTGAGCTCTCACTGGGCTTTGTTCTTTAAGAATTCTTTCCAGTACTATATCTTACCATAAGATTGAAAAGGTATCTATCAAACCATGGAAATTACTGCTATGTTTATTGAAGAACTAAACAAAAAACGAATAAGCAAGGCTCCGAGGTTTCTTTCTTTTACCTTCTCTGAACTGCAAGAATGTTTGAACGTGTACAAATAGCTATTTATATTTTACTGAAATAGAACAGAAAGTAGTTTGTGATGCACAAAGCTCTATGGTTGCAGTAATTTTTTTCCTTCTTACTTATTTCTGTGTTTATCCTCGCCGCGGTTAGCGCTCGGTTTAGAAGCCGTTGATGTGCCCTGGGGCTCCTGTGCCATCCCCCTGTTGACCAGTGGTCCTGAGGTTCCTACTGTCTTACTTAGAAGGAAAATGCACACACATTTAATCACACACTGCAGAGACAGCTGTGCCACCTTCAACTACTCGCCAGAGGACTTGAAAAAAATGTTGTCAAGGCTTCAGGTCATAGTCTATTACTATCCCAGAAAATTCTTAGTGTGTGTGAGTTGGAGGGTGATTTTTTTTTTTTTTATTTGTACCAGGGTATTTTCTCTCCAAGCTACACCCTCAGGTGTTTTTTTTTTTTTTTTTTAATTTTGAAACAAGATCTCATTAAGTTGCTGAGGCTGGCCTCTAACCTGAAGTCCTCCTGTCTCAGCCTCCCAAGTACAGGCTTTTGGGCTCACCTGTATTCTTCTCTCTGAGCCCCCTTTTTATTGGGAACCACACTGGTGGGAGCTCTAGGTTAAGGATGCCGCTTGTCCAGGTTGGCGTATGTGTCTTTACTCACCCATCTCAATCTTGTCGTTTAGAAATACATTGTTGGGGTTTTGTGAACTTTTCTTTGGCCAGTTTCTTCTTAACATGGCACGAGTTGCTTTAAACTGGCTTTAGCATCTTTTATCAGTTTTATTTTTATTTATTTATTTATTTACTTACTTACGGTACTGGGGATGGAACCCCAGGTACATTCTACCTCTGAGCTACACCCCCAGCCCAATTTTTTATTCTTTATTTTTGTTTTTTTTGTTTGGTTTTTTTTTTTTTTTTTTTTGGTGGTACTGGGGTTCCTGGAAGCCCTTCTACCTCCGGGCTACACTCCTAGACCTATTTTTACATTTTTATTTGGAAACAGGGTCTCCTAAGCCAGCACGCGCGGCTGGCTTCGAACCTGCGCGATCCTCCTGTCTCTGCCTCCCAAGCGCGGGGATTACAAGCGTGCGCCACCACGCCCGGCTATTCTTTATTTTTGAAACAGGGTCTCACTGCGTTGTTGAGGGCCTCACTAAGTAGCTGAGGCTGGCCTCGAACCTCGATCATCCTGTTTCAGCCTCCCAAATGTTGGGATTACAAGTGTGCGCTACCACACCTGGCTTTTTATCAGTTTGTGTGTGTGTGTGGGGGGGGTCTGGGAGGGAACCCAGAGGCATTTGACCTCCGAGCTACAACCCCTGCCCAATTTTTTATTCTTTATTTTGAAATAGGGTCTCACTGATTTGCAGAGGGCCTCATTAAGTAGCTGAGGCCATCTGCGAACTGCGATCCTCCTGTCTCAGCCTCCCGAATGCTGGGATTACAAGCGTGTGCCACCATGCCTGGCTTTTTTAAAAAATCAGTTTTAAAAGCACACTGCTTTTTAAATTACTCTTGACATAGGAGAATAAATATATTTTGACAGTCCTAAAGTGTACTTTTTAAAATTTTCTTTAGTTTGAAACAAGGTCTCACTGAGTTGCAAAGGACCTCACGAAGTAGCTGAGGCTGTCCGCGAACCGCGATCCTCCTGTCTCAGCCTCCCGAATGCTGGGATGACAAGCGTGCGCCACCACGCCCAGCTTAAAGCATATATATTTTATAGAGCAGAATTTCAAAAATTTTCCGAGTTATTGCGCATACTTACTTTCAGCTTATCATCATCTGGAAAAGAGTCAGTAGTTTCAATAAAATTGATTATTGGGTGTACTGTTTGAGCAGATGAGACGTTACCAGCTTGAGTCGAGTGAATTTTGACTAATAGCACTTTCAGGCCCAGAAATCTGATAATTAGGGAGCAGTGCGTTGACGTGTAGAGTTTCCCCCCAATTTGAAGCATCTTAATGACCTCTGATAACTTCTACAAGACTAGGAGGCACCCAGAGAAATCCCAGGAGACAGCCCACCGGCCGGTTGACTGCGTAAGTCATTAGCTAGTCATTATATTTAGATTGTAAAATGTATATTGTAGTCTGTATCGTAAAATCTTCCTCACCCGCACCCGTTTCCATCTGCAGCATCACGTGTGTGATCTCCCAACCTGCTTTGCCTTGGCTCGTCTAAGAGGCAAGCTCGGAGACTCGCACACAGGAGGGCAGCTTAGACGGCCCTGGAGGAGGCCGACCTCTGTAGAGCCCAGGACGCCCACGGTTCTGTTGCCGCCTGGATAACGGCACAGGCCAGGCTACCACCTGACAGTTTATTATTTTGTTTTTGTTTGTTTATTTATTTTTGCGGGTCTGGGGACAGAACCCAGGCGCACCCCCTGCCCTATTTTTTATTCTTTTAAATTTGACACAGGGTCTCACTGAGTTGCGGAGGGCCTCACTAAGTAGCCGAGGCCGTTGGTGAAGCGTGACCCTCCCGTCTCAGCCTCCCGCATGCTGGGATGACAAGTGTGCGCCTCCACGGCCGGCTCGCGTGACAGGACATTCTTCTGTCGGAGCGGCCTTTCTCGGTAGCAGTGGTCCCTGTTTTTTTCTACCCTGCACCTCTCCAAGGTTTTCAACACCGGAGTTTGGCTTGGGTTGGAATTTCTAGTCACGGTTCAGCGCTGCAGCCTGCTCTTTGGGGGAGACCAGTTAATTGGATGTTTCCACCGGAGTCACTAGAAACCGCTTAGATTTGCCCAGGTTCTGGCTCCACCCTGGTCCAGTCCAGACCTGCAGCTCCGCCTCAGAGCGGAGAGGGCGCCTTTGGTTTCTGAGCCCGCCCTGGCTCCTGGGCACCCCGGCGGCTTGATGGAGGGGCCAGGCGCTGCCTGGTGGTCCAGGCCTCAAGCCAGAGGCGCCTTGTCTTGATCTGCACTCTGTCCAGATGTTGCTGTTGCTGTAGGGAGCCGGTATAAATTTGGAGTGCTCCCTGATTGTAAATTTTAGGTTTCCAATCGAAATCCAACACTTGAGCTTCAGCCCGGGGTTAAGGAAGCCATATTCTTCCTGTCTCCAGGATGTAGGTGTCCCTCGTTTCGTTGCCTGAAGGGCCCTCTCCAGGGCTCTCCTCCTCTCAGCTGCCTTCCCTCGAGCAAGAGCAGAAAGTGCTAGGTAAGCAGAGGAAGGTTACCTCTTTTTTTATTTCTGAACAAGTTATTTAACTTAGTTCTAAGTCTCTTAAAGGCAAAGACCTAAGATCACCATGGGAGGAACTTCTCCTTTTCTTAACAAACAATCATATAAAATAGGTATTTTATAATGTTATATTTAAGAAAACTAAAGTCAGAAAAATTGAGGCAAGGAAATGGGATTTTATTTTATTTTATATTTTTGGAGTACTGAGGATGGAACCCAGGGGCATTCTACCTCCGAGTTATACCTCCAGCCCTATTTTTTAATTCTTTATTTTGACACAGGGTCTCACTAAGTAGCAGAGGGCCTCACTAAGTAGCTGAGGCTGGTCTCAGACCTGCAGTCCTCTTGTCTCAGCCTCCCAAGCACTGGGATTACGAGTGTGTGCCACCACGTCCGGCATCCTCAGCCATTTTTCTCTATTTATTTTGTTTTGAAACGGTCTCCTTTTATAGGTCTCAGATGCCCTCCTTTAACTTCTAACTGGGATTCCTTCTGTTGCCTGAAAGTACTCAGTCTCCCTGCTTTTTCAGATCTGACCACGCGCCCCCCGCTTTGAGTCCTGACCACTCATGGGGATAACGACGGTTTGTTTTGTCTTGCTTTCGTCATAAAATGAGGACCCACGGAGCCAAGTGGCTGCTTTTGAATCTCAGTCCCTCAATGACTAAGACCCCAGGCAACTTATTTAATCTCCCTGGGTTTTGACATCCTCTTCTGGGAAAGGCTGATTTTCTTAGAAATGGCAGTTTTTGCTTATTCATAAGAGTCAGATGAATTATTTCAAGTCAAGCGCTTAGCATCCGGGCTGGCATCTGTTGAGCCCTAAAACCTTAGCTGCTACCGTCTGGGGAGCGTCCTTCAGTAGCCATGTTCTCTGGGTAGTTAGTGCTAGACACCGGGAGCACCCTGGGCGTTGGTGCCGCTGATACGGAGCCTGGTGCCTAGGAAGGGCTCAGTGGAGCGCGTTCCACGACAAAACTTTGTTTTGCTGAGATGTTCAACAAGGTGGGATTTTGCTTGTAAAACAGTTGTGTGATTGCTCTTCTTAACTTCTTTCCAGTAAACAGTGGCCTGCGCTGCAGTCCAGTGTGTGTCAGGGATGGGCCTGTCGCGCTTTCCCCCTCATACCTTCATTCCTTTCTGCCAAGGCCCCAGAGGGTCCAGCCAGCACTTCGCCCACCTCGCCAATGCGTAGGCGCCATCTAGTGGCCGGACTGAACACTCGGCTTCCTCCATGATGGATCTGACCCTGCCTAGAGGATGTACAGCTTCCCGGGGTTTTACTTTCTGGCACGGTTCCTGGGAGATGATCACAAGAAAATGTGGATGCTGCAGGCTCCTGTAGAAGTCGCTCCGGCGAGCGGGCCAGTCAGCGGGAGAATTAGGGTCTTCCGAAACGACGCAGTCCTTTAGACCCGGCATGTCTCTGACAGTTAGGACCCGAAGATATTTTTCTAGGACTTTCATAAGTGAAATGTGGAAAATAATGATGTGGAGAGTAGAGGTTAAGGAGACAAACAGGGCCAGGGGTGTAGCCGAGCGTCCGCGCTTGGCTAGCAAGCACGAGGTTCTGGGTTCGAGCCCCAGCACTGTGAGGGGAAAACCCCACAAACCACCAAAGGAAACTCCCAGAACCCCCCAACCTGCGGATTTGTACTGAAGAAGCCAGCCAGGTCCACTTTGCATGGCTGCACGCGTGTGTAGCGACACTTTAATGACTGTTCTTCCGCGTCTCTTTGGGCTGTGTTGTGTAGCTAAGATGTTCATCGGCCAGAAATCCTAATAGTAAATACTGCTTTTGTCACCGGTTAGGCCCTGCCTTGGCTGGACTTTGTTGTTTTTTTTTTTTTTTTTGCGTTTGTTTTCACATGTTAATGATGATTTCAGGATCTACCTTTTTTACTCCCTCTATGAAATTACAGATGGGGCTTAGTAGCTTTAGATCAGTTTCTGAGTTTTAATTTGGAAATCTTTTTTTTTTTTTTTTCGGCTTTCTGAGAGAGGATGTCAGCCAGTTTGCCTTCCTCTCAGACATTCTGAACAACTTATGCTGTTTTTTTTTTCCTTTTTTCTTTTGAAGCAGGGTCTTGCTAAGTTGCTGAGCTTGGCCTTAAACCTGCGATCCCTATATCTCAGTCTCCCAAGTACCGCGATTCCAGGCATGTGCCACCACGCCTGCTCTCCCACGGATTCTGAAACTGGCCTTGAATAGTGCCAGAAATATAGACACACTTGCTATTTCACTGCCCTAAATTGATAGAGAACCCGGCACACGTCAATAAACACGTGTTCTGTAATAAAAGCTAATTTTGTGAAGGTATTTAATAATGCGCTCACAGGTTCACCCGGTGGGTAGCGCCTCCGCGCAGAGGGGCCATGTTGTAACTTTTGCTCTCTGGCAAATGGCTTCACGCTGTCCGGCGGCCTTGATTCTGCATGCGGGATAGCTGCTCTGGCTTCTGCTCTGGGGCCCACCTACCTCTCTTAGCTCCTCTCCGGGAGGAAAATGGTACCTTGGTCATCTCTGAATCCCCACCATATGTTCCGGCGTCTGACACATAGCAGGAGCCCGAGGAAATAGAGGACTTCTCCAAGGGGACCCCATTCACTTGAACATTCTCACTGAATAACAAACGTGGCTTCATCTAGTCCTCGTAGTCTGCCCGCCGAAGCATCATACCACGCCATTAACCGCTACGTGGAGCTTGGAAGCTGTGGATACAGGTCAAAGCATCACTGAAGGTGCTGTCTGTGGGCCGGACGCTGCTGTGCGCTGGTCTCCGCAGGGGCCTCACACCCAGGGCCAGGGGAACCTCGGGGGCTGTTTGCCATTTCGACTTTAGATCCCGAGACACAGGCAGAGAGTCTGGGGCTTAGGGTGGCTTCGTTGAAGCCAGTGGACTCGACCTGCAGAAGGCTGCTTCTTTTTCTCACTTCGTTCTCTTTGTAAGGCCAGTAAAATTTGGCTCGAGTCCTGGCGGCCACAGTAGCCGGTCTCAAGGGTCCCTTGTTACTTACGTGGCCCCTCATCTGCTCCCTCCCGGGGCGGGCAGAGGTGTGGGCGGGAGTCAGGGCCTTTGTGTCCCGTTGGCGCCATTGGAGGAGCTGAGGTCTGCTTCTCCCTCTGGCAGAAGAAACTCCACTTGCCTGTGATGCTGCAAAGAGGACTCCCGAACTTAATTAACACCTCAGAAATGATCTTTTAAAGGCTTGAGACTCCTGAGGAGACTTGTAAGGTAGGCAGCTTCTTGTAGAAAATGTAAACATGATCATTTGAACCTGGTATGTAGCTTGTAAAAAAACGTCTCGTAAAACCACCTGTGAATGTGCAGAAGCCAGCGGTGTGAACCCTCTTGGGGAGCCAGGGCTGCCTCCCTGCCCCTCCTGAAGCCAGGCCCCCCACATGGGATGCCGGGCCCCTTTGCCCGGACCCAGAGAGGCGTGATGGAGAGGGAACAGTAGGTCTCAGATCTCAGGCCCCCCGAGTGTGACTGGGGTAACAGCGCTCCGGCAGGCAGGCCGAGGGAGTCAGCCAGTGACTCCAGCAGGTGCACGGCTGTGCCTCGATCTCCTGCTCCCTGCCTTGGTGGTCCTGGGGCTCCTGGGGCTCCATCCTCGGCCTCCCCCATGGGTGGGGGATGGCACTTCCTTTCCGCATCTGCCATGAGCGTTTGGACCCAGGAAGGCCCAGTCTCTTGGCTGCCTCTGCCTTGGCAGAAAAGTAGTCTGTAAGTTAAGCGGGTTCAAGGTCAGGCCCCACCCAGGGGAGGGGTAGGAGTCCAGCAGTGGAAAAAGCCCTTTTTTCCATGTCTAAACGTGATGGCTTCCAGCGGCCTCTGGTCCATGGAGAACATTTGAAAAAAAAAAAGAAAAGCCTTATTAATTTATTTACTTTTCACCCCAAGGAGTTTACTGTCTACTTGGAAAGACTCAAATACAGGCCAACCAGCCTTAATCTGAAACCCAAAATACTCTCAATCAGATGCCTTTTGAGATCATTTCAGTTCTTAAAAAGTTTCAGGGCTTTTTTGTTTGTTTTTGGCAGTACTTGGGTTAGAACCCAGGGGCATTCTACCTCCAACATATATCCCCAGCCCGGTTTTTTATTATTTATTTTGAAACAGGGTCTCACTGAGTTGCGAAGGGCATCACTGAGTAGGCGAGGCTGTCTGTGAATTGCGATCTTCCTGCCTTAGCCTCCCGAGTGCTGGGAGTGCTGGGATTGCAAGCGTGCACCACCACGCCTGGCTAAGTTCCAGATTTTTGAGGTTTGTGTGTATGTGTATTACTAGGGCTCCAACCCAGGGGTGTTTTTCTTCCGAGATATCACCCCAAGCCCTTTTTATATTTTTGTTTTGAAACAGGGTCTCCCTTGGTTAGAGAAAGTCCCGCTACGTTGCTGAGGCTGTCCCAGAACCTGGGATCCTCCTGTCTCAGCCTCCCAAGGACTGGCCTGACAGGCGTACCCCACCATGCCCGGCCTCTGAGCATTTTTGATTTTCAGATTAGAGTTGTTCGACCTGTAACATCTAATGCAAATATTCCAACATCTAAAAAGCTCTGAAATCTGAAACACTTCTGCTCCCAAGCATTTCAGACGATGGTGAGCTGTAACAGGCAGTGTGTGTGCAGTGCTAAATTATGGGATGCTGAGTAAGAGTTTGGAGAACCGCGTGGGCTCCGGGGTGGGGCTGCGGAGCTGATGAATAGCTCTGGAAGCTTTAGGCAGGATGTCTGACTTCAGTGTCTCTTGTGTCAGACTCTCAAGGACCCAGGAAGCACCCAGGGGTGGGGGAACTGGGGGGGGGCGGGGGGGCGGGAGCCTGCCTGGATAGAGTGGGGCTGCTTTTCAGAGCTGCCTATGTTAGCTCAACTGCTGGGTGGAGAATAGTGGGCTTTGAAGCCCTGGCAGCACTGCGGTGCCCAGTGTAGATCAGAGGTGGTATAGGTGAAGGAGGGGCTGAGGATGGGGTCTCTAGAGCTGACACCAGGGACACAGTAACTCACTGGACACCTTGACCCTGTCCTGGGGCTTAAGAGGGTGAGCTGTGAGCCCCTCTCCAGCAAGAGCGGGCGGTCCTGCTGGCTGGGGAAGCTGGCCGGCATCCCGGGTGGGCTAGAGGTCTGCAGGGGGCAGCACACAGTAGGTGGGCCCTTGAGGATGTGCCTGGGGAGCCCCCAGGGGAACAGAAGTCTAGTGAAGCTAGACGCAGACAGCAAAGCAGGATTCACATTCCTGAGTGAGAGCTGGGCTCCGGGACACAGAAGGACTCTTTCTTTTGTTAGGGGCATCATAGGCACTTGGGGGTTAAGGGCCAGGGTAAAACCTGGGGGGTGGCCTCCATCCTCCAAACTGATCCTCATTCTCAAAAAATAGACACGACAGTACTTGGGAGACCGACAGGAGGATCGCAGATTCCGCAGTGAGGCTGTGGTTAAGCGGGGCCCTCGGCAATGTCGGGAGACCTCGTTTCATAATAAAATGAGACTGGGGTCCTAGTATAAATAAATAATTTCAAGGGAAGTTTTTGGGGGGCTCTTTTGCTTTGGGTGTTCCCTTGCTGGTGCATTGCTTTCTAAGTTTCAAAGGGGAGCCAGGTGAGAAATGGTCCCCGCTTCCTTTCCAGCCCTGGCCGCCGGGGGCTCCTGGTGCCTGGGACCAGCGGGTGGCTCCTGCTTCCTTCCCGCACTGGCCACCCCTGTGGTAGAAGCCGAGAGGAGGGATTTGCTTCAAAGGAGATGCCAGCTTTGCCTCCTGGTCTGGGCTTTGCTGCCAGGGCTTTTTCCTGATCCATCCATCCATCCATCCATCCTTCCTCCCTTCCTTCCTTCCTTCCGTTTATTCTCTTTCTTTCTTTCTTTCTTTCTTTCTTTCTTTCTTTCTTTCATTTTTTGGCAGTACTGGGATTAAACCCAGGGTCTGAGCTACACTCCCGGCTCTATTGTGTGTGTGTGTGTGTGTGTGTGTGTGTGTGTGTGTGGTACTAGGGATGGAACCCAGGGTATTTTACCTCCAGGCTACACCCCTAGTCCTATTTCTTATCCTATTTTTTATTTTTTATTTTGAAACAGGGTGTCACTGAGTTGCAAATGGCCTAAGTAGTAGCTGAGGCTGTCCGCGAACCGTGATCCTCCTGCCTCAACCTCCCAAATGCTGGGATTATAAGTGTGCGCCATCATGCCCAGCTCCAGCCCTATTTTTTTATTCTTTATTTTGAAACAGGGTCTCACTAAGTAGCTGAGACTGGTGTTGAACCTGCTGTGATCCTCCTGTCTCAGCCTCCCAATTACTAACATTACAAGCGTGTGCCAGCACCCCTGGCTCTGATTGAGGCTTTCAAATGGATGGGGCACCTTGTAATTCTCCAGGACAAGCCATGGGGTCCTCAGCCCAGGATCATTCCTTTTCACTTACAAGCGACATTTCAAAGCCTGGTGATGTCGGGACTTCCAAGGGAGGAGAGGTCCTTGGTTTGGCAGGCTTTTGCAAGGCTTTCTGGCTCTCAGGAACTTTAGTGCATTCTGTATCTTATTTTGTGTGTGTGTGGGGGGGTACGGGGGATGAAACCTAGGGGCATTCTACCTCCGAGCTACAAACCCAGCCCTATTTTTTATTCTTTATTTTGAAACAGGGTCTCACTGAGTTGCAAAGGACCTAAGTACCCAAGGCTGTGCATGAACCCAATCCTCCTGTCTCAGCCTCCGGAATGCTGGGATTACAAGCGTGAGCCACCACTCCCGGCTTTATTTTTGTTTTTTAGCAGCACTGGGGATGGAACCCAGGGGCATTCTATCTCTGAGCTACACCTCCACCCCTATCTTTTGTTCTTTATTTTGAAACAGGGTCTCACTCAGTTGTGGAGAGCCTCACTAAGTAGCTGAATGTGGCTGAGAACCTGTGATCCTCCAGTCTCACCCTCCCAAATGCTGGGATTACAAGCGTGCGCCACCACGCCCGGCATGGTCTGAAGTTTGAATTGCTTTTGCCTGTTGCAGCTGGCATTGCCCTGTTTTCCCTAGGGGGAAATGGGTTTCTGCCTCTTCCTGTTCCATTTGGAGCTCAGAGTCAGAGCCTGTGACGAGCCCCGTGAGATCCTCACTGTGCGCCCTCATCTGAGAAGAAAGCTACAGTGCTTTTCGCTAGAGGAGCCTTAACCAGCTCTTCCTAGCGAGGGCAAGTACATCCCTCGAACTCAGCGCCTGTCGCAGACACTAAGACTTAGTTGATATTTTTAAGGATGCAGGAAATACACATTAGAAGTTATTTACTTTCTTAAGAGAGCGAGAGAGAAAAAAATAAAAAAAACAAAGAAATATTTTCTTAGGTTTGTGGCTCTGATCTAAGCGCCCCTCACAGTTCTAGAATAGAATTACGCTTTCTTGGTCTTAACGTAGAGTTCCAGGAGCTCTGTCAGGACAGAGACACACCTCCCTCCCTCCCTTGCTCCGTTCCTCTCTTCCGCCCCCCTCCTCTGGGAGATGGGTTATTTGGATTCCAAGTGCTCTCTTAAGAAAGCCAGTGTGTCCCGTCTGAGGGCCACATGGCGGAAATGAATCATCCTCTTGTCGTGAGCTGTGTGGTCCTGCGTCCCTTTGCTCTCTCCTCCTTCAGGGATGGGGCAATGGCAGGACATGGGGACAGGTGCTGTGGGGAAGAGCTGGATCCAGGGCATGAGGACCAGGGTGGGGCTTATGTTCCCAGCTAGCATGTAGGACACAGGATTTGAAAGCAGGACTCTGGGTCCAGTTAATTAGAATGGCTCAAACAGCCGGCTGAGCCCAGAGGAGGACAGCCTCAGCTACTTAGTGAGGCCCTCCGCAACTTAGTGAGACCCTGTTTCAAAATAATAAAAAACAGGGCAGAGGGCGTAGCTTGGAGGTCAAATACCCCTGGGTTCCATCCCCAGTCCTGCCAAAAAATAAAATAAAAAGAATGGTTCAAACAGAGGGTGAGGGGAACTGAGCCCCCCTGGCCCTTGTGAGATGAGTATGGCTGGGCAGAGGAGAGTCCCCAGAGAATGGGCGCCGTGGTGGCTGGAGGTGGGGCTTGGGTGGGGTTGGGAAGTGGCCCCAGACCCTGGCCTGCGGAGAGCCCTCTCCAGTATGGCCGGCTGAGCCCCCCTGTTCTACATGCCGGCTCACACAGGGCCCTTCCTCTAGGGCCTGCACCCCAGCCTCGCCCACTCTGCAAGGCACCTTGCAGGTGGCCCCTGGTGGTCTTGCTTGGGGCCATCATCACCTCTGGGAGTGTTTCTGGAGGAAATGTGTTTCCAGCCTGCACCACTTAACTTATTTATTTATTTATTTATTTATTTATTGTGGGTTTGGGGATGGAACCCAGGGCCATTTGACCTCCGAGCTACACCCCCAGCCCTATTTTTTATTCTTTATTGTGAAGCCAGGTCTCACTGAGTTGCAGAGGGCCTCGCTAAGTAGCTGAGGCTGTCCACGAACCGCGATCCTCCGGTCTCAGCCTTCCAAATGCTGGGATGACGAGGCTGCGCCACCACTCCCGGCTCACTTAACCAATTTAACATTCCTGGTCAGTAGTGGTGATACTGTTTATTTATTTATTTTGTGATCAAAGCCCTCTTAGGAGACAGAGTTAATTCCTTTGGCTTCAGACTTATTTTTTGAGGTCAGTAAGCACCTGAAATCATGTGGAATATCACCAGCCATCGGGGAAATGCAAGTCAGACCCATGACTGATAACGCTTTGCGGCCATCAGCAGGACTGTTGCCCCAGACAGTGAGTGCGGGCCGGGGCGCGGAGCAGTTTGAACCCCGCGCGGTCCTAGTGGGGCAGCCCCTGTGCAGCATGCCGGGGAGGCTTCTCAGACCTTGGTAGACTTGCCTCTTGGTCCAGCAGCCCCACCGCTGCCGCATGCCCCAAAGAAGTGCAAGCAGTTGCCAGGCGTGGTGGCGCCTGCCTGCCACCCCAGGGCTCGGAGGCTGAGACGAGGATCATGGGATGGAAGCCAGCCCCAGCCACTTGACGAGACCCAGAGCAACTTAGCAAGAGCTTGTTTTATTTTTATTTTCTATGATAACTATAACTACAGCTTTATGTAGGTGATAGCAGCATTGGCAAAAATCAGTTATCTCTAGACTCTTTATAGGTCTAGAGTTATGCGATCAGAAACAGGCTTATTACCTGATGGACAGCGGCAGCTCTCCTATACAATCAATAATAGAGCATTCAGTCAAAGCAAACAGGTGCAAACCAGGTCTTGAAGGACAGGGACCCTTGAATGGCATTAAACATCAGATACAAGACACAAAGAGATCACTCTTGGTTACCTTGCATTTATACACAAGACTCATGTCTAACTTTTTTTTTTTTTTTTGTGGTACTGGAGGTGGAACCCAGGGGCTTTTCTACCTCCGGGCTATACTCCCAGACCTATTTTATACTTTATTTGGAAACAGGGTCTTGCTAAGTTGCTGAGACCCTCACTAAGTAGCTGAGGCTGGCTTCGAACCTATACGATCCTTCTGTCTCAGCCTCCCAAGTGCTGGAATTACAAGTGTGCGCCACCATGCCTGGCAACCATACTTTTCAAAAAGAAAATCCTTTTTGATTGATTATTCAGCTGTGAGCCTCTGTCATGTAGGCTGGTGCAGAGACATCCTAGAGGAGCAGTCGCTGCCCCTGAAGGCCCCCCACCCGCAGAGAGAGGGGCAGGAGCTATTTTGGGGTGTGGAAGGTGTGGCATTATAACACAGAACATGTGGTTGGGCACCAAGGAGTTTTTTTTTGTGTGTGGTATTGGGGATGGAACCCAGGGATTCTACCGCCGAGCTACACCCCCAGCCCTATTTTTTGGTATTTTTATTTTTGAGACAGGGTCTCACTGAGTTGCGAAGGGCCTCTCTAAGTAGCTGAGGCTGTCCATGAACCGCGATCCTCTGGTCTCCGCCTCCCAAATGTTGGGATTGCTAGCATGGGCCGCCGTGCCCAGCAGCAGGTAGATTTGAGCTGCGCGTCACCAGGGATGGCTCTCCTTCCCAAATGAGAGACAATATCGTAGCTACCGTTCTCCTTTCAAAGAAAGCCAGCCCGGAGCCAAACCCTAGTGCGCTGTCGTCATAGGTGAATTTATCACTCGTCAGCCATGTGATGTGTGATTGCTTTTTCATTTTCTCATTTTTTCCAAAAGAGAGATTTGTTTAGATATTTGGTTCCCTCCCTGATGATACAGGAAGTTTTTCATTTGTTTTGACAGCTTATTTTTTTTTTAATGGCAAACCGACCCCCACCCCCACCCCCGAAAGGAAGGGCTTGACCACTGTGTGCCAGAACGCAAGGACCTGAGCGCAGACACGGGCCGGGGCTTTGCTTTTCAGGTGCGGGACCCCGGTGACCCTCGAGGAGGGTGATGCTTGAGGTCACGTGACCGAGGCACATGTGGAAGGCTGGGATTGCCCCCACACCTTCCCACACTGGAGCTGCAGCCAACCCTTTGTAGGAGAGTCCCATCCTCTCCTTTAACAAGACACCGGGCTCAAGCCTGGACCTGCCAGATTCCAAAGGAGACCTCCCCGCAGCCGAGCCTGACTGGCTGTGAGAGGTGTTTGCTCCGTGCCGCCTCCCAGCAGCAGTTCTTGGTTTGGGGCAGATGGGAGGAAGCCAGCTGATCGTGTCTGGAAGTTAGGCTGTAACTTTCTCTGCACCCTGGGAGCAGACCAGAGAGACTGCTCTTGTCTCCCCCGGCCCTCCCGTGACTCTTGGCTTGCTTGTGTGTGCCCCCGCTTCGCCTCAACATCCTGCAGGAGGTGCCGACGCACGTTGGGAGAGAGGAGCGCTTCTCCCTGGCTTTGGCAGGGCTTTGTGGGCGCCTGAGCCGGCAGCTGTAAAGAATTCTCATAGGCCCCGTGGCTTAGATGACTGATGCGTCTCACGGTGCAGGAGGAGGCTTCATGTCTGACATCGAGGTGCCAGCTGTTGGCAAATATCTTTCCACTGTGTTTTCACTTGAGAGGGAGCAGGGGTCTTTTTCTCTTCATAAAAGGGTACAGATCCCACCATGACCCCCTGTAAGCTTGGTCATGCCCTCAGGTACCACCTTCTAATGCTTAAGTGTATGGAGTTTTGGGAGCCAGTCTTGCAGTCCCTAGTGGAGTGATGTGATGTGCTGTGGGTAAGGATTCTCCAGGTGTGTGTAAGTTTCTGTCTAAGTGCTTGGCCAAGCCTGAGAGTTCGTTACAGATTTTTAAAACTTTAGTGGAACCCGGCATCTAAAAGTATAGTTGAAGCCGGGCGTGGTGGCGCACGCTTGTAATCCCCGTGCTTGGGAGGTAGAGACAGGAGGATCGCGCAGGTTCGAAGCCAGCCGCGCTGGCTTTAAGAGACCCTGTTTCCAAATAAAAATATAAAATAGGTCTGGGAGTGTATCCCTAAGGTAGAAGGGCTTCCAGGAACCCCAGTACCACCAAATAAATAAATAAATAAAATAAATAAATAAAAAATAAAAGTATAGTTGAAGCCGGGTGTGGTGGCTCACGCTTGTAATCCCAACATTCAGGAGGCTGAGACCGGAGGATCACGGTTCACAGACAGCTTCAGCTACTTAGTGAGGCCCTCCGCAACTTAGTGAGACTCTTGTTTCAAAATAAAAAATAAAAAAATAGGGCAGGGAGCGGGTGTAGCTCAGAGGTCGAATGTTCCTGGGTTCCATCCCCAGACCTGCAAAAAAATAAAAATAAAAATAAAAATAAATCAAAGTATAGTTGACTTTCTGTGCCTGTGGCTTTTCTGTAGTCAGTAGTTTAAACAGTCACAGATCAAAAAATATTTGGGGGAGCTCGGTGTGGTAGCATACACCTGTAATCCTAGTACTTGGGAGGCTGAGACAAAAGGATCATAGTTTTGAGCCCAGCCTTAGTAACTTAAGGAGATCCTTTTTTCAAAAATTAAAAAAAGGATTGGGGATGTGTCTCAGAAGTAGAATGATCTTGAGTCCAATGCTCAGTACCAAACAAACAAAATTATTTGGAAGAACTGGGTATGCATATGCTTATAATCTCAGTACTTGGGAGGCTGAGGCTGGAGGATTATAGTTTGAGGCCAGCCTTAGCAATGTAGCAAGACCCTGTTTCAAAATAATAATAACAAAAAAGAAGATGTAGGTTGGGCATTGTGGCGCATGCTTGTAATCCCAGCATTTGGGAGGCTGAGACAGGAGGGTCGCGGTTTGCAGGTAGCCTCAGCTACTTAGTGAGGCTCTTCGCAATCAGTGAGACCCTGTTTCCAAATAAGGAATAAAAAATAGGGCCGGGGATGTAGCTCAGAATGCCTCTGGGTTCCATCCTCAATGCTGGGGGAAAAAAAAAAAAAAAGAAAGGATGTAACTAAGAGGTAAAATGCCCCTGTGTATGTGCCAGCATTCTTGCAGCTATAATCTAAAAGACTGACCAACCATGTATTTTGGAGGAAAGAAAGTATATTTTGCTATGCTTTTGGACTCAGTCCACTTGAGGGCGGGGACTGTGGATCACCGCATATGGAGACAGGAGGTACAGAGAGGCTGTGCTCCTCATATCAAGAGAGAAGCTAGAGAGAGTGAGTAGGGAGAGGAGGAGCCCTGAATCCCCAAGGCCACACCCCAGGGACCTACCTCCAGCCCACCCACTGGCCTACCAGGTACACCCAGGTAAATCCATTTACAGTGTATTTAGCCACTACTGGGACACAACCATCACGACTCCATTATATCAACCCTGAATATTAATAAATGAGCTCTTTAGGGGACTTCGTGTATCTAACTGTAACACTCTGCGTCCCATCACCTAGTAACAGTAATACTAATTTTGGGGAAAAGTTTCATCCATGTTGAACATGTACTGACTCTTTTTTGGGGCCACTATTCCATAAACAATATAGTGAAATAACTATTTACACAGTACCAACATGGCATTATTGGTTATGATAAGGCTTTGAGGGTTGATTTCAGGTATCAAAGAGGAGGACAAGAGAGGATGTGCAGAGTTCTCTGAAAGTGCTACATCCTGGTCTGTAAGGGCCGAGCATCCTTGGACTTCGTTGTTTTGGTGGAGGCTTGGAGCCAGGCCTCCTGATTCGAGGGATGGCTGCCGGTGTTCAAATTTGGCACAGAGAGCTGGGCGTGGTGGCGCACGCTTGTCATCCCCGCGCCTGGGAGGCTGAGACAGGAGGATCACACGGGTTCGAAGCCAGCCTCAGCTACTTAGTGAGGCTCTCAGCAACTTAGTGAGACTCTGTTTCCAAATAAAATATAAAAAAGGTCTGGGAGTATAGCCCGGAGGTAGAAAGCCTCTGGGTTCCACCCCCAGTACCACCAAAAAATAAATAAATAAATAAATAAATAAATACATAAATGTGGCACAGAGCACGTTTGCCTTCTCAGCTAGATGCCTCAAGTGCTCAGCTCATCACCGGTGTGGCCCTCTTGCTTGCCTTGAAGCGGATGCAGCTTGAAAGGCAGTTATCGAGGATTCCACACGCCCTCATTCCCCTATTTTGGGACAAATAGGTGGCTTATTCTAAGCTCTGCAGGAGCTACCTCGAGGGAAATTATGCTCTAGGGGAGTTTAATTTTCATTTGTTTGGAAAACTGAGTTCCTTGTATGTACAGTCCTCTGTCTCCTCCTTGGTGAGCACTCTTGTCTGACCTGTGGGATTCACTCAGAAGTCTGGACCCTTCCCCACGCTCTGTTTTGTGAGGCGGACCCGACAGCAGCATCAGCAGATTGGAAGGGGTTGCTGCAGAAGACAGACCTCCTCTGCGTTCCCTTCTGAGCCCGAGAAGGTTCTTCCTTCTTGCCAGCGAATCCAGAAGGCTGGGAAGGTGATTGCTAATTGTTTATAAGCATTAACTGTTTACCAGTCATACTTGCTATTTAAAATCTGACCCTGCTATTATGTTGTTTTGTTTCTGTTCACAGCTGAGCTTTAAGCTGGGTAGAATTTCGGGATGAGTCATGCCCGTGCCGGTGAAATCGGTATTGATCAAGCCATCCCCTTAATCCTGTCAGCAGTTTAGGGACAGATGAGCCAGCCCCAAGGTCTGTCTCTGCCAGCTCTGATCCCTGCGTGTGTGGGTCGGGCTGGGCTTCCTGCAGACCCACCCTGGTTAACCCCTTTTATCTCCCTGTCTGAAACCAGCGAGACGCCCACAGGTGTTGAAGGAGCTTCTTGGAGTTTCTTTCTGCTGAAATGAAGCTTGGGCTGAACTCCGTTCTACCATGACGACCTTTTGGGATTTTCAGGAAATTCATACAGTTATTTGTGGGAATTCTTCATCCCCTTTTCTGGAATTCTTATCAAAAGCTGGGTGGGAAGTTGGCTGGAGGGCTAGGTGGACAGGGAAGGGTTGGAGGGG
Source organism: Muscardinus avellanarius (assembly GCF_963383645.1). Classification (NCBI taxonomy): domain Eukaryota; kingdom Metazoa; phylum Chordata; class Mammalia; order Rodentia; family Gliridae; genus Muscardinus; species Muscardinus avellanarius. The sequence continues at coordinate 158,438,468 of NC_137788.1, read as the reverse complement.
CAGGTATCTGGGCAGAGGCTGATGGGCAGCAGTGGACAGACACAGCGAGCCCTCTGCTTCTGGGCTCTGGGGATTCAGTTCTCGGACTCCACCTTCCATCTGGGCCACACGCCTGCTCAGCTTCCTTCTTCCTGTGGGAAACCCTGCCAGGTAGACTTGGGGTCCGAGGGCGTCTGCCTCTTTGCATCCTGAGCCTGTCCCCACAGTGGGCATCTGGGCAGGAAGCCACTTTGTGCTCAGGGGATGCTCTGGCTCCTGGCTGACGTGCCCACCAGAGAATGGACCGCGAACGCCCACTGGCTTCAGTGGCAGCAGAGTGGGGGCGGTCGGTGTTGCGTTTTCTGCTGGGCAGAGGAGACTGCCCAGGGGCTCCGGGGATGCTGGGCTAAGGTGGGCAGAGAGAATCTGGCTTTGTAGGAGTCGAGAGAGAGGAATCCCAGTGTCTGGGTGTTTCTGGCTCTGTGGGAGGGATGCAAGGTGTGTAAGAGGTAGCCCCTGGCTTAGGAAGAGATCACATTGTCTTTAAGAAGATGAAGTGTGCATAGCTGTTGGGAATAGGTCCAGATACCTTCATGAAAGGAAGGAACGGAGTATAAACTGAAGAAGAAGCCATTGTGTGCAGAGGGATCCTGAGGGCCTCATGGAGGAACAGAAGGACTTAAATAGGATCGGCTTTAGGGCTTACACTGTGGGATGGAGCGGGGCGTGGTGGTGCACGCCTGCAATCCCAGGATTTGGGATTGGAGACAGGAGGATCGCAGATGCGTGGCCAGCCGCAGCAACTTAGTGAGACCCTGTTTCAAAAATAAAATTAAAGTAGGGCTAGGAGTGTAGCTCAGACATAAGAACGCCCCTGGGCTCAACACCCAATTTTTAAAAAAATGTGGGATAGGGTCTCAGAAAGCCTGGAGAGGAGGGTTTGTTTAGGTAGAAGTGGGGATGGTTTCAGGGTTCCTTGGAGGCCAGGCCACAGGTGTGGTTGGTTTTTAGGACCAAAAAGAGTCCACCAAAAGCTAGTTCTTAGCTGGGTGTAATGGCACACACCTGTAATCCCAGTACTTGGAAGCTGAGACAGGAGAATCACTGATTTGAAGCCAGCCTCAGCAACTTAGTGAGACCCTGTTTCAAAACAAAAAAAGGGCTGGGGGTGTCTAGCTTGAAGATAGAACACCGTATGTTCACTCACCCATGTCCTCCCCCATAAAACAACAACAACAACAGAAAAACTTTTTGTGTATGTGTGCTGAATTAAAACAAAAATACCAGAGGTCCCTGGTCTTTGAGAAAGAACCTTGAGCCTTTGGGGGAGGTGGTAGTGTCTGTGCAGGCGCTGGGAATTACTTTATTTCTTCGCTTTCTTCCCGGAATCAAGGGTACGTTTTTACACCTAGCCTGACCTCGTAGGGTCCCATGTTCTGTTTCTATAGACAATGACTAGGGATATTTTACAAGCGACAGTGCCTACCTTGCCTTCCCAGCAGGCATCGGGAAGTTTCTGATTGAGTTGTGGTTACCCTTTGGAAGGAGGAAGACCTTGCCCTGATTTTTCTTCATGGTGGACTTCTCCTGGTTCTCAATGCAGATGTAGTGGGCCCCCACCTCCTGACCTGCAGGTGTGAAAGCATTCCTGCCACTTTGTTTCACGGGCCTTCATGTTTTACCTAGCCTTAGACAAAATCTAACAAGTGTAGTCTTAATGGATAAGTCACAGTAGGGTGTTTGGAGATGTGGAGTATTGGGGGACCCCAGAGAATCCACTGCAGGTTCGACGTCAGGGAAGAACAAGGAAGCCACAGCAGGGTCCAGCTGGCATCCTGGAGCTCGCAACTCTCCTCCTCAGCAGCACGGTAAACAAAACCCCATTTGTAGCGGGCGTTTTCCATCTGAGCTTTTAATCATGGGGGTGAGGTTGGTAGTTGGTGGGCGCTTGAGGCTGGAAGCTGGAGGCTTGCTTGCTGGTTGATGTCCTCTGGCCCTTCTCTCAATTCTCAGCTCTTTTAAGATTTAGAAAATAATGCAAAATGCCTAAGATTTTTGAAATTCCTGGTTTTGACTACATGAAAGAGCCTGCGTTTCCAGGCTGGCCATTTCAGGATCAGCCCTCTCCCACTTCCTGATTCAGAGCTTCCAGGATTTGTAATGCCTGTAGCCCCCCCCCCCCCTTTAAAAGCAACCATTGAAAGAAAAAAATAAATAGCCAAATCTCTACCCCAGAAATTCGACTTCCTGTTGTTGTACTCTTGCACTCTGAAAAATGTCTTTGTACATTTTGGCTCTTGTTTGGGCTTCTTCAGGGGAATTCTTGAGATCTTTTTGTTTGGACAGGCTGTCTGAAGGCGATAAGTTAAAAGCAGAGAAGTACGGAGGCTACATTTGAAGGTCTTGTGGAGAGGAGTGTAATCCCAGCCACGCCGGCGAGCTGCCCAGGCAGGGCACGCAGACCTGACTCCACAATGCCAGTTGTTTCCCCTGTAATGTTTAGTGCTTATTGTTGAAAGACGGATCCCGAGGCACAGATTGCATTTTGCGTCTGTGAAAGAACTAGGGATTTTTATGATTCCTACAGCCAGGGAAAACGATCGATCCCAAGTCATCAAAAAATTCACATTTCCCCACTTTCCCGTTTCATGAAATAAAAGTGCAGATCAGCAGAAGCGCGGGCGGTTCAGTTGCCTCCTTGCTGCAAATTTTATTTATCCAATTTGAAGATTCTAACCCCCTTTGCAATAAAAATCATAAATACGGAAATACAAAACCTTCCTGGCGTTAAGGGGCCATGGCCCCTCACGTGGTCCCAACCGGGTGTGTTCACTAAGTTGATGGTGATGTTTAACCAAAGACTCGATGAAGATTAATACGCAGAGTTCGAGGTGGGCTTCTGAGGTCCAGCTTCCTGGCGTAGCCCGGGAACTTTTCCTTGGAGTCGCTGAGCTTTCGGTGTTCCTGGGAGCGGCTCAATGTTCTGTCGCCTTCCTCTCTGGGGTTGGCATTAGATTCCCGGGGAGCACGCCAGGTTAACAGGGCATGGTTGGTTGATGTAGGGGTGTATCAGTCTCACTGGCTGTGTGGTTAATTGATGGACTGAGTGGTAAACAGCCTCTCCTGGAGGACTCTTGTTTGCACGCTCCTCTCTGTGGCAGAAAAGTGGTTGTACAATAAACAGATAATCTTTCTTTTTTTCTTTTTCTTTCTTTCGGCCCTGGGGATGGAACCCAGGGGCATTCTACCTACAAGCCATACTCCCCGCCCTGCCCTATTATTTTTTTTATTCTTTATTTTGAAACAAGGTCTCACTAAGTTGCAGAGGGCCTCACTAAGTAGCTGAGGCTGGCCGCGAACCTGCGGTCCTCCTGTCTCAGCCTCCCAAGTACTGGGATTACAAGCGTGCGCCACCACGCCCAACTTAAAAGATGATCTTTCTTGTTCTGTTTTGTCCCTTGCTGGCCTTCTTGTGAGAAAGTGACAGCTCTCTTGGCTGTGGTCTTTGGGGGCTCACTTGACAATAGAAATTTACTTTATTGAAGCAGAAGGACCTTTAACTCTCGGCGGCCTTATGGTTCATCTTTGAAAACATCTCTGTTGGTAGCGACTGGGGCGCTGCCCGCTGGACTCGCCCATGCTGGTACGTGCTCTGTAATTACAGTTAGACATTCACAGAGTGACCTTTGCAGCTGGGCAGGTAACTTTGTAAGGCGAGGTTCATTCTGCAAATAGTTGATGGGAACGTATTTGGTTAGCATCCCCTCTGTACCTGTCTCGGTTCCTGGTTTGATGCCGGCACCCTTTTCTTTCTGGGAATCTAGCAAAGTCCCTGTTTTCCTCGTCCAATAAACTTTCCACTGTGGTTGCAATTTCTCTGGGAAATACTTGGAAAAAATGTACAGCCGTGTTTCTCTGGACCAGTGAAGGCTTTCTTCAGGGCTTAGAGATGTCTGACCGGCAGAGTGAATTCCAGGTGGTCTCTGAATTGGCATCGTTAATGCCGTCTATCAGTTCTAGAAAAGCTGTATGTTTAGAACTGTATGTCAAGTCTCAGTTCTTCAGAGAGTGAGCTTTAGACGTTTTAGTAATTTTAAAATAATTACTGGAGGGCAAATCTGATGGTCACATTAAAAACAGAATTTGTTATTAGAACGTAGCAAGATATGCCAAAACGGGCAAAATTTCAGTGGTCAGGATCGCTTGCGCTTAAAATTTGGGAAAGAGGAAACTGTAGGCTTCATGAACCCTGGGCTCACGGTTGGATCCGTGGCGTCTGGTGCCTGGTGCATGCTCCGTAAACACAAGATGTGGAGGTGCTGGGAGCCCTAAGAATGCAGACAAGATGCTAACACAAAGCTTCTCCCTCCTCCCAGGAATGGTGCTCCCAGAGGAGCCCACTGTCTCCTGCGTGTGACGTCTGGCAGGGGAGAGAACGCCGAGCAGAGTCTACAGAAGGCACATTGATGAGCCCGCAGCTTTGACCTGTTTAGAGATAATATGCAGTTTTGATGAATAATGAACCTTTAATTAGGGATGAATTCCTCTGCCACCTTACACTACAATTATTTTATTATGTTTAATGCTTTGTTTCCCCCAAATTATAGTAACAAGTGGTTATTAAGAGAAAATCGGAAAGTATAGTTAAGGAAAAAAGGGAAAATAAAAAATTATCCTTAATCAGCCCATTGTCAATATTTTGTCGAATTTTTCGACATCTTTTTTCCTTCTAGGTGTGTGTGTGTGTGTGTGTGTGTGTGTGTGTGTATTACAAATAAAATTAGCATTACAAACATATAGATTATTAGCCTTATTTCTCCATTTGGCATTAAATTGTGTGTGGTTTTTTGTTTTTTTTTTTTCTTTGCAGCACTGGGGATGGAACCCAGGGGCATTCTACCTCTGAGCTACACCCCCTGCCCTATTTTTTATTCTTTATTTGGAAACAGGGTCTCACTGAGTTGCAAAGGGCCTCACTAAGTAGCTGAGGCTGTCCGCTTACCATGATTCTCTGGTCTCAGCCTCCCAAGTGCTGGGATTACAAGCGGGTGCTACCACACTGGGTTTTTACAGTGTGTGTGTGTGTGTGTGTGTGTGTGTGTGTGTGTGTGTGTGTGTTTCGCTAAAGTGTTTTGTTTCTTTGCAGTGCTGGGGATCTGGAATCCATGCTCTACCATGGAGCTTCATCCTCAGCCACATTGTGGATTTTCGTTTGTTACATTTTATCTTTATCACCTGGAATTTGGTCTTTAGTGAAATTATAAAAATCGCCATTCTTTTGCAACTGCTACATTTAGGCAGTTTGTACTTTCTGCCATTAAAAATGATATGATGAAACGCTTGTGTACGCTTGTTGCCGGGCCACACCCATGAATTCTTTGGGTCGGGTTTGTGGACATTGCAGGTGCAGAATACCAGGAATTGTATACCAGGCAAGCTTACCGGCTTGCGTAAATATTGTCTAAATGTTTTTCAGAAAACTACTGAGCTCAGAAAACTCAGAATATTGCTTCTGGAAGTAGTGCCTACCACCAGACTCTTTACCAGCACCGAACATTAACCTGAGCCTTGCACTTTTGGCATTTACAAAATTATATCTTAGCTGGCCATGGTGGTGCATGCCTGGAAGCCCAATAGTTGGGAGGCCTCTAGATAGATAGAAGGATCAGCAGGTTCAAGGCCGGCCTCAGCAAGACCCTGTTTTCAAATAAAATAGGGCCTGTGGTGTGGCTCGGAGGTAGAATGCCTCAGCACTATATTTACACACACATATACATATATATACACACACATATACACACATGTACATATACACACACACATACGTACATATACACACATGTGTATATGTATGTGTGCAGATGCACTTTTGTGTATATATGTATGTATCACTTAATTTCCTGCTTCTGTTACTAGTAGAAGCTTAATATTTCTTTTTTTCCCATTTGTACTTGGGTGATACGCATTCCTATAGATGTGTATAGACTCCATCATAAAGGTGATACTGTGTGTCCACTGTGTAGCCTTTGTTTTGTAGCTATTTCTGCTGTTTTGCTATTATGTTTTTTTTTAATTTAAGAAACATTTTAATTTACTAATATAGGCAGTTCATTTGTTCTGTCTCTTTCCTTATGGGAATGGAATCCAGGGCTCTGTAGCATCTAGGCAGTGCTCTACCACTGAACTACATCCTGAGTGGATGTTGTTATTGTGCTGTTTTGCATTCTTGCTTTCCCTCCCTCCCTCCCTCCCTCCCTCCCTTCCTTTCTCTCTCTCTCTCTCTCTCTCTCTCTCTTTTTTTTTGCAGTGTTAAGGACTGAACCTAAGGGTGTTCTACCAATGAACTCTACCCCCAGCCCTTTGTTTTACAATTCTCTTTTGAGACAGGGTCTTTTTTTTTTTTTTTTTTTTTTTGCGGGTCTGGAGATGGAACCCAGGGGTATTTGACCTCCAAGCTACACCCCCTGCCCAATTTTTTATTCTTTATTTTGAAGCAGGGTCTCACTGAGTTGCAGAGGGCCTCACTAAGTAGCTGAGGCTGTCCGCGAACCGCGATCCTCCTGTCTCAGCCTCCCGAATGCTGGGATGACAGGCGTGCGCCACCGCGCCCGGCTGAGACCGGGTCTTGCTGAGTTGCTGAGCGGGCCTCTAACTTGCTGTCCTGTGTTAGCCTTCTGAGTAGCTGGGATTCCAGTTGTGCGGCCGTCCCAGCTAGATAGCGCTTCATTGTAATGCAGAATAACCGCATTGCGGTCTTTATTCTTGTGCTTAGGAAGTGTGCACTCATGTCAAAATCAGTTCAGTCGAATTGCGCATGTTGATTTCTAGATTGTTTCTTCTTTTTCCTTTAACTTTTAATAATTGTAGAATTTATGTTTAAACGGAGTGAGATGACACCTCCTGTTGATAATTCAGGCTCCCCTTCCTGTATTTGCTACTTTTTTCCACTTGATTATCCAGTATCTTTGATAGAAGAGGCTGTATGTAAAAGCTGTCTTTCCCCCGGTTCTGCCTGCTGTTCGTGGTAAAACCCCCACTGTCTTAAACATAGCTTTGCTAATACATGTTAGCATCTTCTAAGAAGAATCTCCACTTAGATAAAGAATTTTATTTAATCTACAGTACTGTGGATGGAAGCCACGGGCATTTTACCTCCGAGCTACACTCCCAGCCCCATTTTAAATTCTTTATTTTGAGACAGGGTCTCGCTGAGTTGCGAGGGGCCTCACTCAGTAGCTGAGGCTGTCCTCGAACCATAATCCTCCTGTCTCAGCTTCTCAGATCCTGGGATTACAAGCGTGCGCTACCATGCTTGGCTTAGATAAAGAATATTCAAATAACATTTATTTTTTCAGATGAACTTGTGTGTGTGTGTGTGTGTATGTGTGTGTGTGCGCACTTCTGTGTTTTGTTTTCGCAAGTCTTTGACCCCCCTCAAGAGGGGACAGACCATTGTGTGTGTGTGTGTGTGTGTGTGTGTGTGTGTGTGTGTGTGTTTACTGGGGATTGAACCCAGAGACATTCTATCTCTGAGCTACACCTCCACCTTTGTTTTATTTTGAAACAGGGTCTCATTAGGTTGATGAGAGTCTCACTACTTGCCGAGGTTGTTCTCGAACCCGTAATCTTTGTATCTCAACCTCCTAAGTAATGGGATTAAAGGCATGTGCCACCAAGCCCGGCTGACCATTGAATTTTTATTGTGATTGTTAATAAACCACTTTGGGAGAAAATAACACTTCCAAATACTTGAACTTTTCAAGCCCTGCCATTTATTCAGCTGTTAGGTATCTACCAAATCACAGAGGGCCACAGGGACCTAATACTTTTTATGATTATTCCTAGGTAATGAACATTTTTTGTTGCTAATAAGAAGGGATCTTGATTCTCTGATAGATCTTTTAAGTGATTATTGCTTATGTGGGAGGAAAGCTATGGTATTTTATTTATCCTGTATCTAATCAATTCATTAATTATTCACTGCTCTTTTATTTTATTATTTTTCTTTTTGTACTGAGGATTGATCCTGGGGGCATCCTACCTCCGAGCTACACCCCCCAGCCTTATTTTTATTTTGAAACAGGGTCTTGCTAGGTTGATGAGAGTCTCACTGCTTACTGAGGCTGGCCTCGAACTCATGATCCTCTTCTCTCAGCCTCCTAAGTGCTGGGATTACAGGTGTGCTCTTACTCTTTTTCCAGCATCGTTTCAGTTGAGTCCCTGATTTTTCCGTGCACACAGTCATTGATGCCCGACCAACAAGGATCATTTCGTCTCCATTTTCCTGGCGCATAGCCCCTCTTCACTCTGCTGAAGGTTGCGTGTCATTTGGGAATTTAACCAGAAACCTGTAAGAAAGGCCTAATCAAGGGCTGGTTCCCTCCAAGTTCAAGAAGTCTTGAGCTGGGCACAGTGGCGCGGACCTGTCATCCCAGCAGCGGGGGCGGCTGAAGGAGAAAGCTCTGAAGTCTGAAGCCAGCCTGGGCAGCAAAACAAACCCCCTAAGGTCAAATCCAGAGGCATCTGGAGGAAGCTGTCCGCAGCCCCCCGCCACGGGCTCAGAGAGGGCACAGCCAGCAAGACCTCTGGTCACAAGATGGGCCCTGGACCTACAGACATCACATCTTCATTTCTGGCGGCAAAAAGGCCAGGAGGTGGAAGACGGGGCTTCAGGCCCCCTCAGCCCAGGCCCCGCGCCTCGGTCCCATCCCCTGTGGACCCCTGTGGCCGCCGCCAGTGGGCGTGGCTAGTGGGCCTGTCTTGAGCTGTGCAGCCAGGCTTGGGGTTGTGGCTTGGGCCTGTACATTCAAAATAATCTTAAATGCTGAGTATGGGCATAGTTATCTTTTTTTTTTTTTTGCTTATATTAAGTGGTAAGGCATCTGATATTTCTCAGTATGTGTGCTATTCTAAGGGAGAAGTTTCCATCTTGTTGAAGGATGACCTGTCTAGTTTTCCAGGGTGATTCCTGGGCTGGGTGTGGAGCATCATCTCAGGCCGTTTGAGCACCGAGTTAGAGTCACAAGTTGCCGTATCTGTTAATGTGATGTGAGACGAGATTACTTGGTAGAAGTCCCTCCTCAAATCCCTGGGATACACTATTTTCGGTCGTGGTGGGTGACTGTTTAACATCCTAATTAAATTTGGTTTGTTAAATAACATATTTAGATCCCCCCCCCCCCCCCCCCGTCATCTCTCATTTGAAGTGGGATGGCTTCATGGCTCTCTTTATGGGAAGGCTTTCCCAGAATTTGCTATCAGGTTTAGACTAGCTTTGTGAAACGAATTAATGGCTTTCCTTTTTAGCTTCTTCTCGGTAGCAGTTTATAGAGGGTGCCAATAAACTGTCCTTTGAAGGTTTGAAAGGACTCGCTTGTTAAAGGGTTGGAGGCTGACACTTTAAAAAATGCATAGTTCTATGTCAACTTTAAGAAATTCTTACCTAGGTGTGCTGGACTGCTGTTTGTCGTTTTAACTTGTTCTGGGGAGTTAAAGTTTCAACAAGTCAAATTAAAAATTATAACGCCGGGCGTGGTGGACACGCTTGTCATCCCGCGCTTGGGAGGCGGAGACAGGAGGATCGCGCAGGTTCGAAGTCAGCTGTGTGGCTTAAGAGACCCTGTTTCAAAAATATAAAATAGGTCTGGGAGTGTAGCCCGGAGCTAGAAGGGCTTCCGGGAACCCCAGTACCACCAAAAAAAAAAAAAAAAAAAAAAAAAAAAAAAAAAAAAAAAAAAAAAAAAAAAATTATAGGGTTTTTTAAAAATTTTCAGGTCTTTAGTTAAGCTTCTCCTTTTATTGACTTACTTTGTTTTGAACCCAGAGGCATTCTACCTCTGAGGTAACCCCCTCTTTATTTTTTTATTTTTTTTGTTTTGAAATGGGGCCTCGCTCGGTTGATGAGACTCTCACACCACTTGCTGAGGCTGTCCTTGAACCTGCGATCCTCCTGTCTGAGGCTCCCACGTCCCAGGATTACAGGCCTGTGCCACTACACCAGACGGACGCCTTTCATTCTTGATCAGACCGGCCAGACCTCTTGTTCAGCGTTTCCCCTGCACGATTCCTTCCCGCTCCCCTCTGCAGCGCGTGACTTATTTTGGGGTTCTGCCCGCTCTCTTGTGCTCTGTACCTCTCTTGTTCCTGGGAGCTACGAGGCCCAAGACCGGCCACCTGGTCCTTTCACTTCTCTGCACTTGCCACCCGCTGTCTCTCTTGTTACCAGGAGGTTTTCATTGATTACAGTCTTGTGCAGTGGCTGTGGGTGGGGCCTGATGGCACTGACCTTGGGGACGTCTGTGGAGCAGAAGATGTCTATCTGTGTTCATCACAAGAGCGAGTCTGTGGACAAACCTCCAAACAGGGCTTGTGCTCTCATTTGCTGGATTTGAGCTGCAGAAAGCAGCGTGGGTGGTGTCCATGGCTTCCTGGTGGCAAGGGGGTGGGGGCCCCGCCCTGTGGTGGTTATTTGTGGGGGGATGGCTCAGGCCTGGTGGTACCGAGGCCTGTCCTTTACCCCAGGAGAGTCTCAGCTCCTGTATTGGTAAAGATCAGCGGGCTCGTTTCATGGGTTTGATCTGGCGGTTCACTTCGCATCTCTACTTTAGACCTGTATTGGGCCAGCGCTTGAGTTTAGGAGTCTTCCTCTGTGTCGTCTAAATTATTGCTGGGTGTGCCCGGCCGCCAGGACCTCTTCATTCAGCATCAGGCGGGCGGGTGGGGAGAAATGCTGTGATTTCTGTCCTGTCCTGTGAAATCCGTCCGGCGTTTCCATGGGCCCTCATAGTTTTCTGTTTTGCTCAGGGGTTTTCTGTGCAGTGCGGAGAGGAATTAGGTGCGAGGCCCAGGGTCTCTAGGGGCGGGGTTGGGAATGGACGGCAGGGTGGACGGGGCGGGGGCCGCTCATTCGTGGTCTGCACCCTGGAAGCCCTCAGAGACCCTCTGTTGTCATTGGGTCCTAGGAAATATTTTAGTAGCCAGGCTGATGGAATGGTTTCGAATAACTTCCATCTTCTGAATCATACGGATGCTCTTTGAGCCCTTGAAGTTATCTGAGTTGTTTCCCAGGAGGGGCTGGGAATGGTCGAGGGGAAGGAAGCCTGCCTCCCCTAGGTTTGCTTGGGGTATCCCATTGGGTGGGCTGATGTTTCCTTTTGGGCCTCCGGGGACACGTTTTTTACCTTGAACCTCCCCTCCGCCCCACCCAGTGCTCTTGGAATATGTTTTCATGGGCAAAATTATTAATGTAATTATAAGGGAAACCTTTGTCTTTAAAGAGTTGATTGGAAATGCCAGGGATTTAATTGAAGAGCTTGTCTACATTTTTACATTTTCCTTAGGGACACAAAAAGTATCTTTCTGTGGGTTGCTTTTAAATAAAGTTTATGTTTAGTATCTTAATTTGGGGCAAGTCTATGATAGTGGTTCTACTTAAACTTTTCTTTTCTTTTTTTTTTTCTGCGGGTCTGGGGATGGATCCCAGGGGCATTCAACCTCCGAGCTACACCACCCCCCTGCCCTATTTTTTTTTTTTATTCTTTATTTTGAAACCGGGTCTCACGGAGTTGCAGAGGGCCTCACTAAGTAGCTGAGGCTGTCCGCGAACCGCGATCCTCCAGTCTCAGCCTCCCGAATGCTGGGATGACAAGCGTGCCCACCGCGCCCGGCCTACTTAAACTTTTCTTGCTACCTGCTTAACTTGGAGTAGTTGCTGGGCAGTGCGCCTCTGGCCAGAGCTGAGCTGGTTAGCCTCTAGGATGCTAGTCCACAGTGCTGCATCTGCTGACCCACGGAACGGGGTGACTGCTTTCTCTCGCGTCCTCTGTTGTTATAAAGATTCTTTGAAAGTAGGGAACATATTCTTTGATTTCCTTAGCACATAGTAGACATTCTTTAACACAGATAGACTTGGGTTGATATCTTAGGGATTTTAGAAGAGGTCTGACTAGTTCGGGTGTGTGTCTTAGAAAAGAGATACAGAGCTCTTTTAAAAATTTTATTTTTTGCAGGCATGGTGGAGCACGCTTGTAATCCCAGCATTTGGGGGAGGCTGAGACGGGAGGATCGCAGTACGCGGACAGCTTCAGCTACTTAATGAGGCCATTTGCAATGCAGTGTGACCCTGTTTCAAAAGATAAAGAGTAAAAAATAGGGCTGGGGGTGTAGCTCAGAGGTCGAATGGCCCTGGGTTCCATCCTTAGTATCGCAGGAAAAAAAAAAAATGAAGTGTTCTGGTTAGCAGCCCAGGCCTTCATCAGTCTGAGATCCCAGTTCTGCTCTCTCTCTTCCGTAGTCCAGAGTTCAGGGGCTGTGCATGCTTAGAAAGCGGGGACTTTGCTGGGAAGTCCCCTGGGTTTTGCAGAGGGCCTTGTGCTTGTGTGTGTGTTGGGGGGTGGGGGTTGCCTGGTTAGTTCCAGCTTGTTTACTGCCATTGGTTTTTAACGGATGAAGTAATCTTAGCCCAGCTTCCTGCAATACACAATAGTTTTGTTTGTTGAGGAAACCGTTGTCTATTGAAGCTTTCGGAGATGCTCCGGACGTTAGGAATTGCAGTCAAGTAGAAGCCTTCTCTTACAGAAGTGCATCCGACAAGCCAATTTCCCAAGCACATCTCCCGAGTCACAGCCGGGTGGCAAGGTTTATTGTTCAAAGTTTGTTTTTCTTTCTTTCTTAAGTTGGGAAAGGAAGACTCTATACAGAAAGCAAATTGTTTCAGAGGCCAAGAAAGCCCCGGGTATTGGAAAATGTGGGCATCATGTACCATTGTTTTTAATTTCTTAACTGTGATCACTGAGACAGTAAGAGCTGATAATGTTACTACAATTAAAGATGCCATGACATAGCCGGGCGTGGCGGCCTGTGCTTATAATCCCAGCCTTTGGGAGGCTGAGACGGGAGGATCGTGGTTCTTAGACAGCCTCAGCTACTTAGGCCCTTTGCAACTCTTTCAAAATAAAGAATAAAAAAATAGGGCTGCCTAGGATCAATCCCTGATACTGCCCAAAAAAAAAAAAAAAAAAAAAAAATGTCGTGAACTGTGAGTGTCTTGGTGAGCTGGTGGGTGCAGGTCTCCGGATCCTCCCGGAGACCCCTAGGGCTCTGCCAGCCTCGCCTCTGAGCCGGACGCGGCCTCCTGGTCCTTGTGCAATGTGCTTGTCCCTCAGCCAGTCGTTAAGTCATTTCGGATGTGTTGACAGCCTCGGCAAGTCACAGCTTAAAAAAAAGCCAAAACACCAGCACAAACTCCGATTTTAAGAAGGAAAGAAAATGATCTCTGACCGAGACGGCGTCTGCTTCAAAAAAATAAAAGCTCCTAAGACATAAATTCCGTGTTACAAACAACTTGTAATTTTCATAGTTTTCAGTTTGAGCTCCAGCAGCCTCTGTGATAGATCTTAAGTATGTTTATCACAGCTGGAAAAATGTCGTATTGTCATCCCTGTGTATCTTAATAAGCCACCTCCTCTGGCTGTCTCACAGCTGTGGCACGCGCGCTCTGTCTCTCTCTCTGTCTGTCTCTGTCTCTGTCTCTGTCTCTCTCTCTCTCTCTGGTTTTATGCCTTTTAATGGGAAGTTTGGGGGAAGGTGGGAGCTGATGAATATAAATGATACCTAGAAATTGAGACAGGGAAGAAAAACTGTATTCAGCCAGGACTTTCCCAGGTTGTCGAGAGCCGTCAACGTCATGCTGCGCTTTATTGAATAATACTTGATACTTCGCGCAGCCTTGGGTGAAGGTCTTTTTATGGCGTTTTCGGAATGCTTTATGAACACAGCGAAAGCGTATCCAGACGGGGACAGGGACTTTTAGACCCTCCTCTTGAAAGCGAGCAGAGTTTGGCCACTGGAGTGCCATGGTGTGGGGAGGAGGAGGAGAGGGGTATTGGAGAGTCCCTCCGTGAGCCGAGGGACTCCTGTGGGGTTTGGCGTGGGCAGCCCTGGTTTGCTTCTGTCCAGCGCTAATATTTAGTGCTATAATTTGGAGCAAATTATTGACTCTCCCTGAACTTGAAACTTTTTTGAAGAGGTTGGGCCAACCTGTGTAATCCACAGATTTTACACTCACCTTAGATTGAAAACAAAACATAACATACATATATAAATTATTTTTTTCTGTGTGGTACTGGGAGTTGAACCCTGGGGTACTCTAGCTATACCCACATACCTTTTTACTTTTATTTTGAGACAAGGTCCTGCAAAGTTGTCCAGTCTAGCTGTGAATTTTTGATTCTCTTGTCTCAGCCTCCCGAGGTGCTGGGATTACAGGCGTGCTCCATCACGCCTGGCTAGATTGAAATATTTTTAAAAAGTGCATCTGTACTGAACATGTGTAGACTTTTTTTTCCTTGCCATTCCTAAACATTACAGAACATCAACTATTTATATAGAGCTTCTGTTGTATTAGGCACATGAGGTTTAAGCTGCAGGAAGGTTACTTGCAAACGACACCATTTCATAGAATAAACTTCAGCGTCTATTTTGAGACCCAAGGGCTGGTGTCTGAGAGACCGAGGGATGAGGGACGACCGTCTGTAACCATTCCTTCTTCCCCGTCTACAAACGGGGTGTGTGTGTGTTTGTGTGTGTGTGTGTGTGTGTGTGTGTGTGTGTGTGTGTTTTGGTAGCTTCAGTTATATCTCGCCACTCTGCACACAACCGAGTACCATTTGTTAATGCAATTTGAGAGTTGCAAGCCATTTTAATAATATCTCAGGCCAAGGATAATGTGGAAAATGAGCTTGATGGGCTCACATCCTTACAAAGCTGAATAGGAAGTGGCGTTAGATTGTTTTATCAGTTTCTTGGCCGTTCCATCCCTGGGTGTACTGGAGGATCGAATTTCAGTAGATTGAATAGCTGAAGAGTGGTTCCTAGCACTTCAAATCCCATTCAACTTTTCAGTTGGAACTATTGACGTGTGTGTGTGTATGTGGGGGGGGGTGTGGTACTGGGGATGGAACCCAGGGGCTTTCTACCTCCGGGCTATCCTCCCAGACCTATTTTATATTTTATTTGGAAACAGGGTCTCACTAAGTAGCTGAGGTTGGCTTCGAACCTGTGCGATCCTCCTGTCTCCGCCTCCCGAGTGCAGGGATTACAAGCGTGGCCACCGCGCCCGGCGGAACTATTGGCTTTTAAGAATAGCGAGGCCGTGTTTGAGTTTGGTGGGAAGCCGCCGCGATTGCCGGGAAGCCTTTGGAAATTCTGGGTGGTGGGCGTCGAGCCCCGCCGTGGACTGCCGGGTGGCCGCCCGTGGGTCCACACTGGCCCGGAACTTTCTAGAGAGCCAGCCACTCCACTCCCGTCACGTAGCACAGAAAGTTAGCAGAGACCTGTTAGGGCGCAGGCCCCCTGGCTGGTTGGCTTTCTCCACGCTTTTCTTTCTGTGGCCCGGCCAGACACCTTGCCCTCTGACCCCTTCTCACGGCTCGCCCGCAAGCCTCTGTGTCTGATTGGCTCACACCCTGTCTGCCCTGTTCCCTCGTCTGCCCAGGGGCCTCCAAAGATGGCTCTGTGGGCCAGGACCCCGGGGCGCCTCCCCCAGGTGACTGTTGAGGACGGGGCAGGAGGGAGCAGGGCTGGCCTGCCTGGAGCTGCAGGGCTCCCTCGGGGCTGGCAGGGCAGCCTTCCTCCCCGTCAGCTGCTCACCCGGCCAGCGCTGCCGCCCTCTTTGATGGTGGCCACGGCCAGTGCCCAAGACCGCCCAGGAGTGACCCAGCGCACTGTCGGAAGTTTTAATTTTTTTAATGATGGGGAACTCCATGGAACACAAAGTTTGCTGCTGTCTTGACCATTCTGGAGTGTGCAGTTCAGGTGCGTTAAGAACATCCCGGGCTGTCCAGCCTTAACGCCATCTCTCCATAACGTTTTCACTTTTCTCAATGAAAACTTCATGTCCATCGAGCAATGGCTCCTGTTCCCTCCTTCCTCTCTCCCCACTATTTTTTTCCCTGTCTCTATGAATTCGACTACTTTCGATACGTCGTGAGAGTGGAATTCTATAATATTTGTCCTTCTTACGTCTAGGTTATTCCACATCATTTCAAGAGTCATCCCTGTCAGAGTTCCCCTCCCTCTCTCCTCCCTCCCTCCCTCCCTCCCTCCCTCTCTCCCTCCCTCTCTCCCTCCCTCCCTCCCTTCCTCCCTCCCTCCCTCCCTTCTTTTCATATTGGAAATTGAACCCAGCAGTATTTTACCTCCAAGTCCCCCCCAAGCCCTTTTTATTTTTATTTTGAAACAGGCTCTCACAAGGTTGATATGACTCTCACTACTTGCTGAGGCTGTCCTCCAACCTGTGATCCTCCTGCCTCCGGCTCCCAAGCCCTGGGATCGCAGGCATGTGCCACCACACCTGGCTCCTTTCTTTTTTAAGGCCAAGTAATATTCCAAAAAGATGTATATGGCACATTTGAATTCCATAATCTGTAATGCTTGCCCATTCGTTGGTCAGGAGGCACTTGGGCGCTTCCACTTTCTGGCTGTTGTGGTGAGTGCCGCGACAAACTTGGCTGTGGCAACAGCCCCTCACGTCTCTGCTTTCAGTTGTTTGGGGTCTATCTCCAGATGTGGACTTGCTGATCATATGGTAGCTCTATTTTTAACTTTTTGAGGAACCCTGTAATGGTTTCCAAAACAGGGCTCCAATTTCTCCAAGTTTTTTTCTTTCTTGGGGGGGCAGACATTTCGCCATCCTAACAAGTTGAGGCAATAGATCCCATTGTTTAAAGGCACGCCGGAGTTTGGCCGAGCATAGGAGAAGTAGTGCAGCTTCTTACGATTACAAACTGACTTCAGACCTGAAGGCTTGGGGAGGAGAGGGAGAGGAAGGAGCCCGTGCAGATGCTCTTAGCAGCTGGTTTTTCCTTGACTTTCCTTTGCTGGGTATTTACTCAGCGCCCCCAGTTCCAGAGGCCTCCTCCAGTTGGGTGAGTGGTAGAAAATAAAGATGATGTGGCCCTGGCTTCCCAGGCACCGAGGTCCAGTCGGCAAGTGGGCTTGACTCCTGGGGGCCCTGTGTCGTTGAAGGGAGGGGTCTGCACCCGGGTGGGATTTACCGGGCTGCGGGGGGAGCGTGGGTGTCCGCAGAGGGGCTGCCGGGAGCACGCGCATCTGGTGCCCTGCAGCTCAGCAGTCGAGGTGACTCCGCGGCCCTTTTATTGGGGACCGACTCCCACCTTTGCCGAGTGGACAGCGTGTTTTCTGGAAACATCTCTACTTGACAGAGGGAAGCCAAGGTTCTTATTCCTGCCCTCTCCTTAGCTCACAGGAGAGTTTTGAGAATGTCACCTAAGCTATCTAGACCTTGGTTTACTCACCTGTCAAATGGTGTCACACAGATGCCGACTGTTCAGGATTGGTTGATGAGGGACCCGTGGCTCTGCAGGTGAGGCGAGGTACCCAGGGCCTTTTGCAACCACATGTAAGTGTGTGTGTGTGTGTGTGTGTGTGTGTGTGTGTGTGTGTGTGTGTGAGAGAGAGAGAGAGAGAGAGAGAGACAGACAGACAGACAGACAAGGAATTGAACTCAGAGGAATTCTACCTCTGAGCTACATCCCCAGACCAATTTTATTCCTTTTTTGGAAACAGGGTCTAATTAGGTTGCTGAGAGCCTCACTAAATTGCTGAGGCCGCCCTCAAACCTGAGGTCCTCCTGTCTCAGCCTCCCAAGTACTAGGATTACAAACTTGTGTCACCATGCCTGTCTTTAAATATTTTCTTTTTTTTTTTTTTTGTGGTACTGGAGATTGAACCCAGGGGCATTCTATCTCCAAGCTACACCCCTATTCCTATTTTTTATTCTTTACTTTGAAACAAGGTCTCACTGAGTTATGAAGGGCCCCACTAAGTAGCCAAGGCTTCTACAAACTGTGATTCTCCTGTCTCAGCCTCCCAAATGCTGGGATTACAAGTGTGCACCACCACACCCAGTTTCTTTAAATATTTTCTAAGTATGATTTGGTTGGGAGACAGGGCCCAGGTTTTATCACACTTTCAGAGAGATTTAGGACTTAGAAAATAAACTGTGATTAATCCCAGGGGCTCAGTTTCAACCCACTGTGCTTGTATCCATCAGTGTCTGGGCACCGCTGGCCCCGGGCTGGCCGCCCTTCCTGCACCGCCTTGCTCTGTGCCCTGGGCAACAGCATTGGCCGCCCAGATGTTCACATCAAGTAAGCAGAAGGTCAGTCGGTGGTAGGAAAATTAAATCACCGCGCACAAATCAATGTTGGTGAAATTAAATCACTTGATCTTAAAAGCAACATGGAATAAACTTGATTTTTTTTTTTAAATCTTTATGTTGCCATTTTTCCTCTCTGGACGACATAGAGCGTTTTTGTGTGTTTCTGCTTTTCTGAGGAGAAGCAGCTTGGGACAGTTGTACTAGAATTTTAGACACTGTGTTGAGGCTTCTGGGTTTTATCATCAGTGGATTCACCAGGGATTATTAATCTGCAGTATTAGAATATGTTCACTGCAGGCAGAGTCCTGGTGTAGTTTAAAGATGGCTGAGAAGGCTCGCGAGGATCTGGCCACACTTTCTTCCATCACACATATGGATGGGTACCAGGACACAGAGCATCTTTGGGGATGCTGCCATGAGGAACAGCATTGGTACTCACCAGACCTGTTCAGTGGGTAGATGGCATTCTCCCCCAGCAGTGTGACTGAGGGCAGGTGCCTTAGACAGCGGCTGCTGCTTGTGTTGTCTGTCCTCCCCGAGGACAGCAAGCTGTGTGCAGAGGGAGGATCACCAGACAGCATGGCCCGAGAGGCAAAATCCCAAAGTTCCTTAGAGATCAAGGAGATGGAGCAGACAAAAAATGAATTTTTAAGGATTTGTGATCATTTTGCTGATTGTGACTACAGAAAAAGATGCATGCCGGTAGTATAACATTTAAACAGAAGGTAGAGAGTAAAAATGCCAAGCCACTGCCACCTCCTCCTCTTCCTCCTCCATCCTTCTCCATCCTCCTCCATCCTCCTCCATCTTCCTCTATCTTCCTCCTCCTCCCTCCTCCTCCTCCTTCTTCCTCCTCCTCCACCTCCATCCTCCTCCTCCTCCATCCTCTTCCACCTCCATCCTCCTCCTCCTCCTCCATCCTCTTCCTCCCTCCTCCTCCTCCTCCTCCTTCTGTCTCTCCAACTCTCCCTCTGTCCATCCTGCTTCCAGAAGGTGAGCTTTGCAGATGCCCCTGCGCAGACCAACCATACCATGTCCTGGTTGGTTTTTAAGCACACATTCATAATTTGTAGCTCCTCATTTTAATATATCTTGGCTATCTTCTAGAGCAGAGTGAACTTTGTTCTTAAAGTATATTTGAGTATACAGGGAAACGTGGTGTTATTAAAACGGTTATTAAAATGGATTGGAATCACAGAGCGGAAAGCAAATGCGTTCAGCCTTTCCCCTCCCAGCAGGTGAGCACTTCTCCCCCCCGGGTGGCTTCCAAGCATCCCTGTGTACCCATGTAGACCAGGGAGGTGGGGGTGAGGGAGACAAGCCATGGAGCAGGTATCCATCGCTCTCGGCTCTGAGGCTCACTCCCCCACCTGCTCTCTTTCTCTTTCTCTCCTTTGAAATACACTTTTTCCTTTACAGTAGTTTTGGATTTACAGAGCAGTTTCCACGGCCCCTGAACAGTTCCCCTGTTAACACCCTACGTCACCAATGCACGCTTCCATAAGGAGGAAGCAGTGTTGCGTCGTGACTGAGTGCACCACGCTTTCTTTGGGGTTTCACTGGTGTGCCCCTGAGGTTCCCTCCCTGGTCCAGCATCCTGTGCAGGGTGCCACTGCGCCACCAGTCAACATGTCTTCTCAGCCTCCGCTGGTGCGCACCCGCCCCTCAGGCTTCCCCTTAGCTTTGGTGACCGTGGCAGTTTTGAGGAGCACTGGTCAGATGTGCACCGCTGTCCCTTAACTTGGGTTTGTCCAGTGGTTTTATAACGTTAGATCAGCAGCACGGGCTTGGGAAGAGCACGAAGAAGCTTCAGCGTCCTCCTGTCCCTGTATGTCAGTGTGACCTAGCAACAGACTCCCTGACCTGGACCACCGGGATGAGTCCTGTGTGTTGGTGGGCTTCTCTACTCCAGAAGCCTTACAAATATCAGTTACATGTGGATATTTTGTGTTCATTGTAATTGCTATGTGTCGGCCACAGAAAGGAAACTTTACAGTTTCTTTAAAAGATAAACATAGTAGCTTCCTTGTTTTTTATTTTATAAATAGGATTCTAGGGGATATTTCGCATGTATCTCTTTTGTGGTGCTGGGGATTGGCCCGGGGGAATACTACCTTTGAGCAAGCTCCTCTTATTCTGTATTTTGATATAGGGTCTCACTAAGTTGCCGAGGGCTTCGCTAAGGGGCGGAGGCTGGCTGAGACCCTGAAATCCCCCCCGTCCCCGCCTCCCAAGTACTGGGATTACAAGCGTGGGCTTTCACATGTATCTCCTTGCTCTGCTATGAAAGAACAAGACTCAGAAGAGAAGTTTTTGGATCAGAGGTCAGAGACATAAGAATTGCCAGTCCGTGCTGCCCGGGAGAATGCCTGTGTGCCCAAACAGGAAGATTCCGTCCCCCACACGCATATCATGATTACGTTTATCATTTTTCTGTGAGGCCAATAGGTTGAAACTATTTTAGCGCAGGGTGGGTGGGCTTGGCTGGGTCCAGGCTGAGCAGAGGCAGCAGGCGCAGAGGTGGCGTCCATGTGCAGGTGGAGCGGTCTCACCTCCGTGTGAGGGACACATGTGCCTCCCAGTGGTGGGAGTTTGAGGCTTTTGCTTAGGTTTTATTTATTTTCTTTCTTTGCAGAACAACTTCATAATCCTGCAGAGGAGGTTTACTCCATGCAGGTTCCTGGAAAGGCTGGTCCGGGCTCCAGAGCAGGGCAGCTGGCCGGCAGGCCCCGCCTCCCACTGCAGGATGCAGAGGGCCTGCGGCCACTGGCCTAGGCTCCCTCCCTCGGGCACTGAGCTCGCGGGTGCCTGCCTCTGGCTGTCTCCACGCCCAGGGAGTTGCTCTTTCCTGATCTAGTCATCTGCAATCCTCCTGCCTTGGCCTCCTAAGGAAGGACTGGGATTACAAGCATGCACCACCACACCCGGGTTGTCATTGACTTTGTGTGTGTGTGTGTGTGGTATTGGGATGGAACATGCAGGCATCCCTCACTTCCGAGTTACTTCCCCAGCCCTATTTTATTTTATTTTTTTTATCTTGGAGCAGGGTCCCACCAAGTTGCTAAGGGTCTTGCTAACTTGCTGAGGCTGGCTGTGAACCTGCACTCCTCTTATCTCAGCCTCTCAAGTACTGGGGTACAGGTGTGCACTGCTACACCTGGTCTGCCAATGACTGTGTGTGTGTGTGTGTGTGTGTGTGTGTGTGTGTGTGTGTGTTACTAGGGGTTGAACCCTGCACATTCTACCTCTGAGCTACACCTTCAGCCCTATTTTTAACTCTTTATTTTGAAAGTCTCACTAAGTTGTGGAGGGCCTTATTAAGTGGCTGAGGCTCATCATGAACCAGAGATCCTCCTGTCTCAGCCTCCCAGGACTGGGATTACCAGTGTCCACCACCATGCCCGGCTTGCCATTGACTGTTCAGCACTCTGCGCACCCAGTGTGAGCTGGGTGTCAGGGTGCAGGGAGCTGAGGTTGGAGGGCTGTCCCAGGGTGAGGCAGCTCCTCTGGGTCTGTGCACTGTATCCCAATACTTATGTTCTACCTGAGCCCCCCCTTTTTTCTTTTTGTTGTGCTGGGGATGGAACCCAGGCACATTCTGCCTCCGAGCTATACCCCCAGCTGGTTTTTATTCTTCATTTTGAAACAGGGTCTGACTGAGTTGCAGAGGGCCTCACTAAGTAGCTGAGGCTGTCCGCGAACCGTGATCCTCTTGTCTCAGCCTCCTGAATGCTGGGATTACAAGCGTGAGCTACCATGCCCGGCTCTACTAGGCTCTTTAATCCTGCACAAGAGCCCTTCAAGTGGGCATGTCTGTTGCTCCTCCCCCATGAGAACCAGCCTCGCAGAGACCCCGGTGATGGTGCCGCATGGCTTTGGGAATGTCCGCCATCTCCCAGCAGCGATAGGGCTGTGGTAGTGTGGCTTTGTGCCTTCCCGAGGGACCTCAGGTCTCGCACCCCGAGCTGTCTGATCTTGAAGGCCCGGGTGGGCCCCAGGGTGCTGGCGTCACCCCTCAATGAGTGGTCTCAGTTGTCTGTTTGAAAGGCGAGGCTGCTGGGCATGGTGGCTCATGCTTGTAATCCCAGCATTTGGGAGGCTGAGACAGGAGGATCACAGTTTGTGGCCAGCCTCAGCTACTTAGTGAGGCCCTCTGCAACTCAGACATGTTTTAAAAAAATATGACTGGGGTGTAGTTCAGAGGAAAAATGCTTCTGGGTTTCATCCCCAGTACCACAAAAGAGAGAGGAAGAAAGAAAAGAAAGGAAGGAAGGAAGGAAGGATGGATGAATGGCAGGCAAGGGTTGCTTACACTTGCCAGAGCTCTTTATAGACTTGAGGATTATATTGGCCTCAATAGGGTGTAAAGACAAAAAAAACAAAACCCCAAACAACCCCCCCCCCATGCTTCTCAGTTGCCACAGAGGCATGTGGGTTTCTTGGTGGCTGGTGCCTCTGGTCATGAGGGGTCTTGAATGAGGGGTACCGCACGGAGGAGGTTGATACTCCTGACCCGCAGGGGGGAGTCGGAACTCACCTGCAGGCCCCGGGGAAGTGGTGCTGTCCTCTTGGGAGTCGAGATAAAGCAGGACTGTGATTTGATCCAGACAGGGAGGGAAGCGTGGCAGTTTCCTGACCAGGCTAGAACCCTGCGTTCTCAATTTGTGAGGTGCAGCGCCTCTGTCCTCCCAAGAACGCAGTGGGACGGCTCCTCGCCTCACGATTGGGCTAGATTGTGTCTTTTGTCTTTATTTCTATCTCCGGGATCATGAACAGAAACCAGTTTGTCATTGTGTAGTCTGATTAAGCTGTGGGAATGGTCTCGCTCTGCAGGGGAATATCAGGTTTAGCACAATAGCAGTTTCCCCAATAAGGCAGTGCCTTGTGCCCAAGACCCGGGCCTGCGGCATAGACGGAGCTCTGCAAAGCCCCTGGGGGCTCCCTTGATGTCTTTCTTTAGGGGTCTTGGAGTCAGGGCTGGCAGAGGTGTCTGCCTCAGATCCTTCACAGAAGCGCCCACACCAACCAGCTGACCCCGGGGTGCAGGACCCGAGGTGGTCCCGCTTCGAGTCCTGTACACTGCCCGCAGACTTCTTGTCAGCTTTTTTTTTTCCTTTCCTATTTTTGGAACTGGGGATGGAACCCAGGGGCCTTCTACCTCCAAGCTACACTCCCAGCCCTATTTTTTTATTCTTTATTTTGAAACAGAGTCTCACTGAGTTGCAAAGGGCCTCACTAAGTAGCTGAGGCTGGCCGCGATCCGCGATCCTCCCCAAATGCAGGGATTACAAGCGTGCCCCACCACGCCCAGCTCCTTGTCAGCTTTGAGAGACTTCCGAAGGGAAATTTCCTTCCCAGGATTGTGTGTTCTGATCGAGATTTCAGCCCCACTCTGTCCCTCAGTATCCGAGCAATCCCAGAAAGGTCATCCACCCTGATTTACCTTCAGCTTCCTTTGATGGAAACCAGGGTTAATAACACCCCAGAAAAGTTACCAGTAGTAAGTTAACCAGGCTTAGAACATGTCTCAGAAATGTGTTGCTGTGCAGAAACCTTGGTTACCTTTTCTAAGGTGATCCATTTGGGTTTCAGATAAATTCTTCTGTGGATTCACGGAGCCCAAATCCTTCCCCTTGCGTGGGTCCAAATCCTGAGGACCTTCGCACGCTGGGGGTCTGCAGCCATTCCCCATGAGACGGGCTTTCTGCTCCCTGCCTTTCTGACTGTCACTTGGGTATTCTCCCAGTACCTCGCCAGTAATGGGGGCCCCAGAATGGGGGGGGGCCTCTCTTCTGGCCCCTTACTCTCCTACATCTCTCCTAGGTATAGCCTAAGACTGCCTGGCTTTTTTTTCTTTCTCTTTTGGCAGGCGCTGAACACCCCACCATCACATACAGAAATTATATCCAATTAAATCTCCTAAGTCTTTTCACACTTCCTACATTTGTGCATTTCTTTTTTTGCACCCAAGTGTCCAAATAACATTATTTCCTCTCTGTTGCAATTCCAATCTGTTGATCTTTTTAGCTCCTGACTCTGTCATCCAGTGTATTTGCCATGTCTCCTGGAAACTTCTTATCCTTGAATTAGATAAACATTTTATCTGTGTCATCGATCAAGTAATTGATACAAATTACAGAGGCCCCATGATTCAGCAAGAGCCCGTGGCCCTCCACCGCAGACCTTGCCAACTATCAGTCAGTCAGCGCGTGGTGAGGTGAGCTGTGTGTTTATCAAGGCGAAAGGTCAGACTTCTCTACCTGGTCCACAAGGGCCCGGTGAGATGTTAGCAGGGCACTGTAGACACGGTCTGTGTTCTCCTACTCTACCAAAAACAAAAACAGATCTCAAACAAACAAACAAACAGAAATCTTACCCAGGCCTGGTGGCTCACACTTGTAATTCCAGCATTCGAGAGGCTGAGACGGGAGGATCGCAGTTTGTGGCCAGCCTCAGCTACTTAGCAAGGCCCTCTGCAACACAGTGAGACCCGGTTTCAAAATAAAGAATAAAAAATAGGGCTGGGGGTGTAGCTTTGAGGTAGAATGCACTGGGTTCCATCCCCAGTACCACAAATAAATAAATGAAAGAATAAAAAATAGGGCTGGGGGTGTCGCTTGAAGGGAGAATGTGCCTGGGTTCTATCCCCAGTACTACAAAAACAAAAATAAAAACAAAAAAAAACAACAACAACAACAAAAACTTTTGCTGAGAAAAAAACACAAAGGCGCATTCTCCCGACCAGTGGCTCCATGGAGCATCCGCGTGCGGCCTGTCTCTGGAGGCGCAGCTGATGCAACATCACTGCCTTCGCTCGGGACTTGGGCTGGGATTGGCTGAGGTGCTCAGATCCTTCCGGGGAAACAAGGCCTGGAAGTGCACTGGGTTCAGACATCAATGGTGCCCTGGCGGGGTGCCCTGAGCACCTTCCACGAGGCTGTGGTCCAGCGGGTGGTGTGGGCTCCCCCGGCTGGGCTGGGGAAATCCTTAGTGCCGAGGTGCCTGGTGTTGGTGGAAATTGCCGCAGGTCTCAGGGAAAAAATCTGGAATGTGGACTGGCCTCCAGATGCTTGGATGAGAGAATGGAGAGCATTCTCCTCCTGTGCAGGGAGAAGAAGTGGGGCTGAAGATGCTGAAGCAGACTAGTAAATGCAGAGGTTGTTGTGGTTTTGGGATGTGAAGGCCTGCGCGTCGGGCCGGTGCACCGGCTGGGGCTGTCCTGCATCCTCGTGTTCACTCCACCACCTTTTAGAAGGTGAGCTGTGTTGAAGCACACGTGTGCTGGGCTTTAGCAAACGGCCCCTGGGTGGTGGGTTCCGTCCTGCCTGCCAGTCCTGTGCGATGGCGCCGTTTGGCTGTGGTTTGCTTTGCAAGGACGGTTGGTTGGTTGCGTGTGGCGGTGCAGCTCCTGCCCACCTTCTAGAGAGGTGCGTGTCAGGCTGGGTGATCAGAGCTCACTGCCCTGGCGGCCAGGGCAGGGCTCTTGCCAGGGCCCCTCTTTGCACTCCAGCATTTCTGGCTGTGTTGGGTGGTGACCAGGTTGGCTTTTTTTTTTTTTTTAATGGGATTGGAAATTGAGCCCAGGGGCATTTTACCTCCAACCTACACCCACAGACCCTTTTAAAGTTTTGTTTGGAAATAGGGCCTCTGTAGGCTGCTAAGAGTCTTGCTAAATTGCTGAGGTTGATTACAAGCCAGAGATCCTCCTGTCTCTGCCTCCCAAGAACCGGGATTACGGGGCACAGCCACAAATCCCGCAGCCGTTGCTTTATTTTTTCTTCTTCTGTTGTTGTCCTGAGGATTGAACCCAGAAGTGTTTTCCCTCTGAGCTACACCCCCAGCCCTATTTTATTTTGTTTTTTGGTTTTGAAACAAGGTGTCTCTAAGTTGCTGAGGCTGGTCTTGACCCCACATCAGCCTCCCGGGTACTGGGATTACAGGGGTGCGCCACCAGGCCCTGCTCAGGGTGGCATCTTTGAGTGCCTGGCTGTGTGTGTTCCAGCTGTGGCACGACTCTAGCCAACCCCGCCTGCCTCCTGCTGGGCTCTGCTCGGGCCGGGGTGGCAGAGGGGCACGTGGTCCGCCTTTAGCTGTCCTGTTGGATCATGGGACCCACGTGAAGGGCCTGATCACGTGCAGTAGAAGCCATCAGTCCTTAAAATGTGGTCAAATACGCATCCAAGGTGCTGTCTTAACCGTTTTTAAGCGCACGGTTCGTGTTAAGCACATTCCCATTGTTGAACGACCGACCTCTGGAGCTTTTCATCCTGCAAAACTGTGACACAGCCCATCACCCGCCGTCTCCTTCTCTTGCCTTATATGCCCTTCACCTCTCAGTCCCTGGAAACCGCAGGCTGGTGTCCCTGTGATTTTTGGCTACTCTAATGCACACATAGTGGAGTCATCCAGGTCTGTGTGACCGGCTTATTTCACTTAGCAGGCGGTCCTCAGGGTTCCTCCCTGCTGAGGCATGCCTCAGAATTTTGTTCCTTTTTGAAGGCTGAGTAATATTCAATGATAGGGAGATACCAGGCTTTCTTTATCCACAGATGGACACCTGGATTGTTACCCTCTTTCTGCTGTTGTGAATAACACTGCCACATGTGGGCGTGCTATCCCTGGACTTTTCTTTGGCTATTGACCACTGCCAGAGTGACCGTTCCTACATTCCGTATTTATATGGAGTCCACGTCCCAGAGGCCTCGGTGGCCACTCCATTCCATCGCTTCCTGGTGCCCAGGCTGCGCCCAGCAGAGGGGTCAGCCTCAGCTCTGCGCGCTTGCTCAGTGCCAGGCCTGCCTTTGTTGGCCCGACCTGTGGTCGGTCGGCCTCTCTCTCTCTCTCTCTCTCTCTCTCTCTCTCTCTCTCTCTCTCTCTCTCTCTCTCTCTCAGTGGTACTGGGGTTCCTGGAAGCCCTTCTACCTCTGGACTACACTCTCAGACCTATTTTACATTTTATTTGGAGACAGGGTCTCTTAAGCCAGCATGGCTGGCTTCGAACCTGCGCGATCCTCCTGTCTCTGCCTCCTAAGCTTGGGGATCACAAGCGTGCCCACCACGCCCGGCTCACCTTCTCTTTTAGGCTCCTTCCTCCCCTCCCCTCCCCTGTCAGTGTCAGTCCCGCGCGGCAGTGCACTTGCAGGGAATCCTGCTCGGAGCTCCCGTTCTCTGCTGCTTTGTCTGCTGGACCATCGGTCCAGTTCCCTCTCTGGGCACCTGGGAGCCGCTTCCTCCCGTAGCGCTTCACGCCACGTCCTCCGGGCCCAGTGGTCTCGGCCGTGTGTCCGTCACTGGGCTGGGGATGTAGCTGGGTGGTAGAGCGCTTGCCCTCCGAGTGGGTTAGATCCTCAGCACTGCAAAAAAAAAAAAAAAAAAAAAGACAAGAAGGAAAAAGACAGACGTGTGAGCGGGTATGCAGAACTGCCGTGGCCTGTGTGTTGGAAAGCCTGCCTGCAAGCGCCCGCGGGCCGCCGGGTCACCTGGTGAGGTCCGAGTGCTGGGCTCCCGGCTCCGGCAGGGCTGGCTGCTCCTTGCAGGCAGGGTCCACCGGTAATGCTTGTTGCTGACTCTCCAGCTCCTGGAAAGTGCTTTTCTGGTGGTACACACTGTATAAATATTTGTGGGAAGGATGTGTACGCTCAAGTCTCAAACCTGCATCTGAGTCACGAGGAAACGGGCAGGGAATGATGTCACGACTGACCTCAGCCACGCGGGTGGTTAGTGATGGAACAGGGGTGACTTGGTTTTGAACTCCTGTCCAGTGCTCTCTTCACTAGTAAAGTCCCAGTAATCACGAGGCGCGTTCGGGGTTCGGGGTGCATGCACACGCGGCTGCTCGCTTGCTTGTTTGTTTGCATTGCTGGGGATTGAACCCGGGGCCTTCCAGGCAAGCTTTCTGGCAGGTGTGCTACGACCTCTTCCCAAGGCTCTGGGATTGTAACCCCACAGCCAGGAGGAGTCACGCCCCAGGGGGGGTGGTGGTGGGGACCCTGAGTGGGATTTCCATACCACTCAGCACCAGTTAGATCCAGGTGACCGGCTACTTAAAAAGGAGCACAGGTCAGCTAAGGAAACTGGATCGTGGCAGGGCAGAGCAAAAACCACTTCTGAAATGAGCCTGCGAGCTATAACTGGAGTGCCAGAACGTGTTCTGCAAAACGACACAGGGCCTGCTGTATTGAGAGCGTTTGCCGGGTTCTGAGCAGAAAATCAGCGCTCTTGGCTTGGGGGAGGAGGGCAGGCGGAAGGAGCGCACTCTTCCCTGCAGAGCACTGCTCGGGGTGGTCTTACATTTGCTCACCGCTCCCCCCGCCCCGTGCCTTCCCCAGGGCCCCGCACGAGCCTCTCGCCGTGACGAGGAAGCGGGTACGTGCCCCCCGTGAGGCAGAGCTTGGATTCCCAGAAGGACCGGGTGGTGCGTAGGAATATACCCCAGGAACCCTAGTGCCTCTGTGTCCAGTGCTCAGCCATCCCTCTGAAAGCATGAATCACCGGGATTAGAGCCCCTTAAAAACACAGAGACCCAGAACATTGGACTTTTAGATATTTAAAGGAGTCACTGTCAGAGCGGGTAGCGTTGTTTTCATGAAGATCCAGGCAAGCAGTTGCCGCTTCTCTGTGAGAGAAAATACGGCTTTGTCCTGCACCCATCTGTTTGCTCACAGATGCCTTACATGGAGGGACGCTGGGCCTGCCTTCCCTTCAGTCTTTGAATTATTTCCCTGTAGTTTCCATTTCTGAATGGGCATGGTGGGCGCTAAGCATCGCACCCATATTTGTAAATTCTTTGCTACGCATATCGTAGGCTTCAAGTGTAACGCCCTGGGCCTTCAGGAGTGCAGTTTTAGGTGTGCATGGGAATTCTGGGCTCATGTTCATCCTAGGGAGGGCCAATTACACTTTGCTTTTAATTTCTGTTTGCAGAATCACCCTGCAGATCCTGCAGGCGCTGGGCGAGTCAGGTGGGCAGGACAGCTGCCCCCGAAACAGAACCGTGCGGCACAGATACAGCGCAAACACATTCACATTGACACATGAAGATAAAAGGCTTAACATGAATTGTGTGTTTACACTTAACACAGAAAATTCTCTGAGCAATGCTGCAGTATCAGTAGTGTTTGGTATCATAACATCCTCTTCTTTTTTTTATTTTTTTTTTCCTTCCTGATCTCTCATATTTTTGGTTAGTTTCAGTTGACTGGAGGATGGGGCCCTGGGGGACTCGGCCCTGTGGGCTGGGAGGATTGTGTGGGACTGGAGACATCGCTTCTAGCCCTCCCTTTTTTTTGGTGTGGCTCACTGTTTCCTGCTTAGTTCTTTTTTTTGTATAGAGGATGGAACCCAGGGGGCCTTCTACCTCCGAGCTACACTCTCAGCCCTATTTTTTTATTCCTTATTTTGAAACAGGGTCTCACTGATTTGCAAAGGGCCTCACTAAGTAATAGCTGAGGCTGTCTGCAAACTGCGACCCTCCTGTCTCAGCCTCCCAAATGCTGGGATTACAAACATGTGCCACCATGCCCGGCTCATGTTTGGTTTATGGGGGCAGCCTGGGGGTTTTCTTTGAGTGCAGGTGAGCAGAAGAAACCCAGGAGTGTGGGTGCCTAGGTTTGCCCTGGACCATCCTGTAGACGTAGGTGGGAGAGGTGCGGATCTAGAGAGGCGGGGAAGTAGGGTCCAGATAGTCATTTTGACTTTCACACGATCTACAGCGGCCAAAGAGGGTTTTTGTTGGGCTGCTTTATTAGTTCCAATGAATTCATTTTAAGAGAAGCCAAAAAACTATTATTCTGAGCCATGGGCTGACACGAAGTAGGCACCGTACGTGAACGCAGAGGTTTGGCTTTATTGGATTCTAGTGTCAGAACTAGAGATCATAGCTGGTTGGCTAGTCTATTTTTTTTTCTTTTCATTATTTGCCTGTAGACCTATAGGAAAAGAAACTTTTTGTGTGTGTGCTAGGGATTGAACCTAGGGGTGTTCTGCCTCTGAGTTACATCTGTAGTCTTTTTTTTTTTTTTTTTTGCGGTACTGGGGATGGAACTGACGGGCATCTACCTCTGAGCTCCATCCCCAGCCCTCTTTTTATATTCTTTCTTTTGAAGCAGGGTCTCAGTGAGCCGCAAAGGTCCTCACTAAGAGGCTGAGGTTGGCCGTGAATCACGATCCTCATGTTTCAGCCTCCCAAATACCACCATACCTGGATTTTTTTTTTTTTTTTTTTTTTTGAAACCATTGGGCCGAGTTGCTGAGGCTGGCTTGGTCCTCCTGTCTCAGCCTCCCATGTACTGGGATTATAGGCATGCGTCGCCACGCCTGGCCTGCCGGATCCTGTGTCTTTCCTCTCTACCCCCCTGAGCATCCTCGCGGGCCTGCAGCCTCTTCTGTGTGGCTCTGATGTCCTTGGTCCCTGGCTTGGAGGACTGCAGGTGAGGTCCGCGATCTTACTTCTAGCTGTACCCTCTCTCCCCGCCTGCCCTCATTTCTAGCAGCGTTTGCTATTCTCTGTAGACCATCCTATTCTGAAAGCACTTGGGTCTTTTTGGATCACCCTGGTATCTGTTGCTTTGGAAGGGGCAAGATGGCATCTTGTGATTTCCTTTTAGTCAATGAGCGGCAGCCCAGGGCGTGCCGTGGACAGCCCCTGCTCTGTCAAAGCACCATTCTTCTCCAGCACAAACGAGGCGCGCTGTATTCTCTTTCCTGTTTGCGGCTTGCGCCTTTTGAACACTGTGCTGTCATTCATGGTCCAGCCTGGTTTCCCTTTTTTTTTTCTGTTTCTATCACAAAACACCCCATAGACCAACAGTATCAGTCAGAATCCAAAACAGCTGGTTCTTGCGTCCTGCCTTGTACGTTGTGGCTTGGGCTTGTCTTCTCTTCCGGAGTAAGTGGGTGGCTTTTTTTTTTTTTCCCTTTTGTTCTATAAATGGGGGGAAAAGTGTTAAGTACGGAGATTGGTCTTTTATTTGCAGGCACTGCCAGTTCCAGCTCCGCAGCGCAGCTTCTGTTCGCTGAGTGGTGTCCGCTGGCCATGGAGGGACGCAGATGGCAGACCGGACCCCATCCTCACCACTGCTCATGTTCCTTTTTTTTTTTCCTTTGCATAACCAGAATTGAACCCAGGGCCATTCGACCTCCGAGCTACACCCCCAGCCCGATATTTTATTCTTTATTTTGAAACAGGGTCTCACTAAGTTGTGGAGGGCCTCACTAAGTAGCCAAGGCTGGCCGTGGACCTGCGATCCTCCTGTCTCAGCCTCCCGAATGCTGGGATGACAAGCGTGCGCCGCCACGCCAGGTTCTGCCGCTTGCATACTAATGGCAGGAGAAAAACTGGCACACCTCAGTTACGTGTCTTCACGCCCTTTCCCTGGGTCCTGAAGTTTTGTGATCTCTTGGGAATGACGGCAGGTAAATCGCTGCCTAACACTATACTGCGATCAAGTGCGAGTTGAATACAAGAGTAAATTGAGATCTAACGCTCCTCTCTAAGAACCTGTGTATTACTCAGGAGCACACCTGTATGCTTGACTTCAGTGGCATCAGAGGACTGAGAGTTTTTAGGGTGGGCACAGGGAAAAAGAAATAGTGCTCCTTCTCTTCGAAGACTGAGTGCCCTTAGTCCTCAAGCACATTGAGTTATTGACCTCAAGTTGGGTATAAACGAAATGAGAGAGTTGGGGAAAGGCGGGCGAAGGCGTTAAGGAGATACTTGGGCATCTGTTGAATCTAAGGGGCTTGGGCAGGGCTGTGAGAGTGAAGGGCGGGAGCGCTTGCGGTGTGAGGAGGGAGAAAGGTGGCAAGAAGAACCCGCTGGAGGCCGGGGTGCGGGAGGCAGGCACGAGCGCCTGCAGCCTCGTTGGCCAGGTGTCGGGTCAGGCATGGCTGTGGGGGGCTGACTCTCGGGACATTGTTGGTGTAGCCCAGCCTGGAGACACAGCGGTTACATCGAGTCCTGGGCACGGGCGCACAGAGACAGGGCCAAGTTCACCGGTTCTGCGCACACCTTTTGCACCTACTATGTGCCAGGTATGGTGCGAGAGACAGAGTTCTGAACTAGATAGAACCTAATTCTTCACTGTCCTCCCGGGCTGCCATGGGGATGGGTGCTCAGGGTGAAAGAGCGTGAGAGAAGCCGCCAGAGCTGGGTTCTGGAGAGGATAGCCGCACCCTGGGAGGAAAGCGAACAGATGCAGACGGGAACAGCGAGCTGCACGGGGAGAAATTGTGGGCAGAGCACCCCGCAGCTCTCCTTTCTGTTCAGTGAGCACTTGTGTCTACACTGGGGGCCTTTGGGGAGAACACAAGGCTGCGTGGCCCAAGTCCCAAGGTTAGCGGGACAGAGGGGAGCGTGTTTCCCGGGTCGCCACAGTGCAGCTCCTGGTGGCTGCTCTCCTGGGTAGACGTTACTGGTGGCTGCTCTCCTGGGTAGACGTTACTGGTGGCTGCTCTCCTGGGTAGACTTACTGGTGGCTGCTCTCCTGGGTAGATTACTGCTCAGCGCCCCGGGGCTGGGTGTGATGGGAGGCTGCTGCTATTTGGACCCTGAGCTTGTGTTGGGGCCATGGGAACTTTTGAGGAGCTTGGAACCTGGCTGGCTGTGTTGTAGCCTTGACTTTTGCACGTGACCTCGTGTGACCTCAGGCTGTAGCTTCAGTGTGTACGTTTAATGCAGACGGCCTCTCGCACACTCAGGGCGCATGTGGAATAGTATCTGCCCAGGGGCGGCCTTTCATGAAGCATTGACAGCTGGCCGGGTAGCTGCCCAGGCAGTTGCCTGGAGCCCACACCTCAAGTTGGCCGTGTCTTCTTAATGGTAATGGTATAGGTTTCCTGAAAACTGATGGTATTGTGGCTTTGGTAAGAGTGTTAAGAATGGTTTCCAAGCCGGGTGTCACCACGCTTGTAATCCCGGCATTTGAGAGGCTGAGACAGGAGAATCACGGTTCGCCGGCAGTCTCAGCTACTTAGTTGAGGCCCTTTGCAACTCAGTGAGACCCTGTTTAAAAATAAATAATAAAAAATAGGGTTTGGGGTCTAGCTCAAAGGTAGAAGGCCCCTGGGTTCCATTTCCAGTACCACAAAAAAAAAAAAAAAAAAAGAAAAGAAAAGAAAAGAAAAAGAATGGTTTCCAAGCTGAGCATGGGGGCGCACGCTTATAATCCCAGCATTTGGGAGGCTGAGACAGGAGGATTGTGGTTCGCGGGCAGCCTCAGCTACTCAGTGAGACCCTGTTTCAAAAGAAATAATAAAAAAAAAAAAATAGGGCTGGGAGTGTAGCTTGGAGGGAGCAGGCCCCTGGGTTCCATCCTCAGTACCACCAAAAAAAAAAAAAAAAAAAAAAAGTGGTATTCTTTGAACTGAGACGTGTCTGCCTTGCTCTCCCGTCTCCTTTCAGTCTGCGGGCCGGGCATCGACATCCGTAACGATTACCAGCAGCTGAAGCGGCTGGAGAACTGCACGGTGATCGAGGGCTACCTCCACATCCTGCTCATCTCCAAGGCCGAGGACTACCGCAGCTACCGCTTCCCCAAGCTCACCGTCATCACCGAGTACCTGCTGCTGTTCCGCGTGGCCGGCCTCGAGAGCCTGGGCGACCTCTTCCCCAACCTCACGGTCATCCGCGGCTGGAAGCTCTTCTACAACTATGCCCTGGTCATCTTCGAGATGACCAACCTCAAGGACATCGGGCTGTACAACCTAAGGAACATTACTCGGGGGGCCATCCGGATCGAGAAGAACGCCGATCTGTGTTACCTCTCCACGGTCGACTGGTCCTTGATCCTGGACGCGGTGTCCAATAACTACATTGTAGGGAACAAGTCCCCAAAGGAGTGTGGGGACCTGTGTCCGGGGACCATGGAGGAGAAGCCGCAGTGCGAGAAGACCACCATCAACAACGAATACAACTACCGATGCTGGACCACCAATCACTGCCAAAAGAGTAAGCGCGCCCCGGCCGCTGCCTCCCGCGCCTCTCCCTCCGCCCTCCTTCCAGGATGCTCATGATCCGTGGGTGGGTGGGCTACGTCTGGTCCCATCCAGGCTGCCTGGTGGAAGTGGTTGGTGGCAGGGCCCTTGGTTGGTTCTCTTTCGCATCCGAGAGCTCTCGGAGTGCGTAATTCGAGGCCGTCGTGGCCGTCGTCAAATCCGGTCAAATCACTTATTAGAAATCACCGACTGCACTTCTGGGCTAGAAGCTTTCTGACCCTCAGCTTTGAATTCTGCCCGAGAAAGGTGACCTGGTCTGCTTTGGAAGTCCCTAGCCCTGCGCTAACAACTCTTTCATTCTTTGCCTGAAGGGACTTTTTCTTTTCGTGGGGAGGATAATGGCAGGACTAACTTAGCATGCATGTACTTGGAGCATGGTTAAGGAAAGGAAAGACAAAGGGCTCATGCGTCCTGGGAGAGTGGTCCTTGGCTTCGTGATGATGCTCTGATGCGTGGGCGTTCCGGCTTAGGATGGGGCACCCGGCAGAGGCTGGAGAGCTCTGCACTGGTTTCTAGGAGTCTGTGATTCAGTCTACTTTCAGGCACATTTTTAAACCTTTGGGCTTCTGCTTATTTTCTTTTATACCGGTTTATTGCACGGCGGTGGAAATCTTGTGAAATTGCTTAGTGAAAGAACTTGGAAAAGTATTTAGCGGTCGCAGTCGGGTGGTGATATTTTGAATGTTCTTGTGTATCTATAGCGTGTTTATTTTCTCCTTTGAGGATAATTAACTCTTGCCCTAACGTGATTAATAAATAACCTGAGAGTCATGCCCCCCACCTCTGAAATGTGCCTCTGGGTGCTTACGTTATGTCAGTACTTAGGTGTACTGGCCATGAAGCTCCCCTTGCTGGGTGGAAAGTCAGTTTGTTAGCTGTAAATAGCCATTTTAGGTTTTAATGGCTAAGAAATCCCAAATGGGTAGTCTTGTTTAAACCCTGAAGTGGCCGGGCGTGGTGGCGCATGCCTGTAATCCCCGCGCTTGGGAGGCTGAGACCAGAGGATCGCATAGGTTCGAAGCCAGCCTCAGCTACTTAGTGAGGCTCTCAGCAACTCAGTGAGACCCTGTTTCCAAATAAAAATATAAAATAGGTCTGGGAGTATAGCCCGGAGGTAGAAAGCCCTTGGGTTCCACCCCCAGTACCACCAATAAATAAATAAATAAACCCTGAAGTGTGTAATATAAACATGGGCCAGACCCCACGGGTACCCTTTTTTCCACTTACCTTTTTCCAGCCAGAGCTAAAGCAGCAAAGAATGGGCCTTTGCTGGCTCGCCACTCCTCATGTTGTTTGAGCAGCGTGTATGTGACTGGGTAGTAAGGGGGGGCGGGGGTCCCCATAGCTGCAGCCAGGACCTCGGAGAGTTAAGGATGGCACCAGGCCATTTCAAGGATCTGTTGGTTTGGGCTGGAGCAGGCTACTATTGGTTGATTAAAACTGTACTGGACTCTTATCTTAACTAACAGCCAGTTTGAGAAAACAACAAAGCATGTTTTTAAAAGTAGCCTTGACATTCTACATTTTTATCTCAAAAATAAGAGCTGTCATCAAGGGAGATGGCATGGCCTGGTTGAGAGGTGCCGGGTGCGGAGATGAGTGTCCCAGGTGACCTTGGGGGAGCCAGCTCCTAGGGCTACAGCGGGTAAAGTCCTCAGGCAGCTATGTTATTGCTTCATGGCGATCAAATACATGACAAAGCTCTGCACAGAAGGGAAGTGTCAGCAGGCGTGGTGGTGCACGCTTGTAATCCCAGTGCTTGGGAGGCTGAGACAGGAGGATTGCAGGTTCTAAGCCAGCTTCAGCTACTTAGTGAGGCTCTAATCAAGTGAGCAACTAATCAAGACCTTGTTTTCAAATAAAAAATAAAATAGGTCTGGGGGTGCAGCTCGGAGGTAGAAGGCCCCTGTGTTCTGTCCCCAGTACCACAAAAAAGAAAAAAGGGAAATGCTATTTAAAAAGTCAGCCGGGCGTGGTGACGCACGCTTGTAATCCCAGCATTCCGGAGGCTGAGGCAGGAGGATCGCGGTCCGAGGACAGCCTCAGCTACTACTTAGTGGGGCCCTTTGCAACTCAGTGAGACCCTGTTTCAAAATAAAGAATAAAAAAATAGGGCTGGGGGTGTAACTCAAAGGTAGAATGCCCCTAGATTTCATTCCTAGTACCACCAAAAAAAAGAAAAAAAAGTCACTAGTCCGGCACCTGTTCAGCGATTCAGGGAAGACTCTCTGGTCTCGCTGTGAGTTTTCTGCCTCTTGCTGAAGAAGTCTGGGCAGGGCTGAGGCCTGAATTCTGGGTCCAAGTCTAAGAGAAATGGGCAAGCGGCTCAAGTCGCCCAGGCCCGTGTTTCTTCATCTGTGAAATGGGGTAGATCCGTCTTTTCTTGTGGGGTTGTTGGAAGATTAAAAGGAGAAAGAGGAAGAGCGCCAGCGAGCAGTTAGGAAGGCGAGGAATTGGGCCGGATGCTGGTAGCTGGGTGTCTAGGTCCCCAGGGCCACGCCTCGCAGCCCCTTCCAGCAGCCCCCCCCAGGTGGTGGTGATGTGTGTGTGTGTGTGTGTGTGTGTGTGTGTGTGTGAGGGGGGGGGAGGGAGGGAGGGGGAGAGGGAGAGGGAGAGGGAGAGGGAGAGGGAAAGAGAGGGGGGTACCTACTGAAAACTGATAAGTGCATGCAGGGACATTATCCTCCCTCCACCTTGCTCTGAAAACTTAAGCAGCGGCACGGTTTCTTGGAAGTTTTCTAGTCAGAGGTCTTTCCTTGTGTAGATTCCCGAGACTCTGCCCTGTCTGAGGTGGGCGCCACTAGCCATCAACTGAGCACTTGATCTGCAGCCCGGGTGGACTGAGACCTGTCATAAATGTGAAACAGACTCTGGATTTCCAGAGACATCAGCTGGAGAACGGCCTGTAGAGGAGCTCCTTCGTGACTTTCATGTTGACGACCTGTTGAGATACAATGTTGGGCGTCTTTATTTTTATTTATTTATTTGTTTTCATTTTGCGGGTCTGGGGATGGAACCCAGGGGCATTTGACCTCCGAGCTACACCCCCCTGCCCTATTTTTTATTCTTTATTTTGGTTGGGTATCTTTAGATGAAGTAAAACGTGGGACGGAGATCAACCCACCTGCTTCTCTACTTTCAAAGATTCGAGGTTTCAGATGGTTGACATTCTGTTTCCACTGGAGAGAGCGGCTTCAGAGCCATCTTTAAGGCTGGGAGTCCTTCCTTATCTCTGTGGCTGACTGACCACTCCACTACTGTCCTACCCTCCACCTATTTTTTTGACCAGAACTCTTGGCGACCATTCAAGGGGCCAGTCGAAGGGCATTGAGTCTGGGCAGAAGATCTACGTTGAGTTCCCGGAAGCATTAGAGAGCTGTTGAATACGAGCAAGTGTGGAGGAATGCCATCAGTTGTTCTCCCCTGGAGAGAATCCCCGTGTCCGGGGCCTGTGTGCAGTGGTCACGCAGGAACGCCGGCTTGTGCAGGGCCGATGGACAGCTTTGACTTGACACTCTGAAGTCCTTTGAGGTCAAGACTACAGCGTAGAGACAGCGCCAGCACCCTGAGAGGAGGTGACCGCTCTGTGGCTCATCTGTGCACAGCTCTAATTCTCTGCCGTCTTGTGATTTGAGGGGAGGTTTTATGCAGGCCTGAGTTGTTCCTAGAAACAAACACCCAAGAGCGAGGGCTGTTAGTTAGAGAGCTGCCTGTGGCCTTTTCACACAGCAAGGACGCGCTGTTTGCTGTTTGGTTTCTCTTCCCTGTGCTGACTGCCCTCTTCGGGTTCCCCTCTTACCCCCGGTGCCCACTGCTCTGCCCTCCCCTTTCCTCGGTGCCCTTTAACGGTGGGGAGTCTCCTGTTGGAGCCAGTCCAGGCTGCCGTAGTAACACAGCCTGCCCCGGGGAGCGTAGACACAACACAGTTGCTTTTTGTAGGTCTAGAGACCACAAGTCCAAGATGCAGGTGCCAGCAGACCCGGGGTGCGGTGTGGGCCCGCCTTCTGGTTCACGGCGCCCTGTGCTGTGGCTCCACATGCTGAAAGAAAGGGGCCAGGGAGCACTCTGGAGTCTCTTTTTCTTTTTATAAGGGCACTAATCCAGCTGGGTGTGGTGGCCCAAGCCAGTACTTGAGAGGCTGAGACAGGAACATTGCAGGTCTGAGGCCAGCCTCAGCAACTTAGTGAGACCCTCCACAACTTAGCAAGATCCTGCTTCAAAATAAAAAAATTAAACAAAGGCCTGGGCGTGGAGCTCGGAGGTAGTATGCTCCCCGTCATGCCTGCTTTCCCCCAGAAAAGTCACTAATCCCGTTTATGATGTCTCTACCTTCCCAGCCCAACCCTCAAAGCCCCACCTCCTAGTCCATTCCTTTGGATACTCTATTTCAACATATGGCTTTGGGGAGGACATCAAAGTTCAGACCACAGCAGCACCCGAGTTCCCTTTTGCTTGGTCCCGTCTCGTCCGCTGCCACTTGGGCATCCTTTTGTCTCTTTTTGATGGCTTTTGAATACCATCTCCAGCCCCAACCTCTCTGTGGGTGTTGCTGTGCGGTCACCACAGGCAGGTGTGCGGCCGCCGGTCCTCCCTCCACACCCCTCACTGTGGCCTGCGGTTTTCCCTGCGTCCCCTATGGCTGGGCAGACCCTTGGCTCCTTAGTGCTTTCAGAATCATGGCTGTTCTGTGGACACTTCCTTTCCTAGTTGGACACCAAGCCCCGACCATTCCGAATGCTGTGTCGGTGTGCCTACTCCACCCCTCCCTGCCTGTCAGCGACACAGCCTCTCTCCAGCCTCCCTGCCTGGCCTTTGCCTGGCCCCAGTGCATGTCCCAGGCTGCACGTGGGGCTGATACCCTCCAACCTGCGCTCCTGTGG
Source organism: Muscardinus avellanarius (assembly GCF_963383645.1). NCBI lineage: Eukaryota > Metazoa > Chordata > Mammalia > Rodentia > Gliridae > Muscardinus > Muscardinus avellanarius. Next base: position 158,399,435 of record NC_137788.1, on the reverse strand, counting down.
AAGGTCCCTGTAGGATGCGCTTACACGCCGAGCTGTGCCTTGGTCCCCTGCCTCCACCATGACGCTGCACCAGGTACCTGGTGCTGTCCCCTCCCCTGCACTCAGCATCCTTGGCCCCTAGTTGACCTCTTCCTTGCTGACCAGCCTTCCCTCATCTGGCCTCTGGCCCGGCTCCAGTCTTACTTCTGCCAGAGAACATTAGGGCTCCGTAACCTCTAGGAACCCCGTCTTCCAGCACCGGGTGGGGTCCATTTTGTAGTGCAGTGCAAATTCTGGGTCTCACTGAGTTGCAGAGGGCCTCACTAAGTAGCTGAGGCTGTCCACGAACCGCAATGCTCCGGTCTCAGCTTCCCGAATGCTGGGATTACAAGCGTGCGCCGCCACCCCCGGCTTTATTTTTTATTCTTTATTTTGAAACAGGGTCTCAGTAATTTGCAGAGGGCCTCACTAAGTAGCCGAGGCTGTCCGCGAACCCCGATCCGCCTGTCTCAGCCTCCTAAGTACTGAGATTACAAGTGTGCACTGCCATGCCCGGCTCTCTTGAGTCCTTCTAGCCCACCGGGGTGAGCGGCTTGAGGTCTGCTTGCCCTGTTCCGAGGGCCTAGGTGAAGGCCTGGCCCCCACCAGGAAGCCCAGGAGGACAAGCGCCCGGTCGCGCTGGAAGCTGGTGCCGGTGCTGGGCAGCCTTAATTCAGTGAAGAGATTGACTGGGAACAGCGGTCCCGGAGTGTGTTAACCTGCCTACAGCCTTCCAAATAAGAAACCAGGGAAGTGGCAGACTGGAGCCCTCGGCTGAGGGAGTCACTAAGTGGCCCCCTTTATTGACAAAAACATTCCACTGCCGTCTCACCGATGGGATCGTGGGCTTAAAATGAAGGCTGGTGGTGTAAAAAAGACAATTTTACAATTTTTTCCCCTCCCGCTATGGGTTCTTGAGTTCTTGTCCCCACCCCCACCCCCGGGTGGTACCTTTGGGCAAGGTGGAGGGACTTGTTTAAGCTTTCGTAAATCACCTGCTGCTGTGGTGTGGGAAGGCCGGCGTTTCCTCTGACTTGAGAGTCCACTCATATGGTGTGCAGTATTTCATCTTACCTTCTCCTCCTCCTCCTCCTCCTCCTCCTCCTCCTCCTCCTCCTCCTCCTCCTCCTCCTCCTTCTCCTCCTCCTCTTTTTTTGGAAGTAGGGATTGAACTCAGGGCCATACCTCTGAGCTTTACCCCAAGAGCCATTTTTATTTTTTATTTGAAAACAGGGTCTCACTAAATTGCTGAAGCTCTGCTCAAACCTGCAATCCTCCCGTTTCAGCCTCCCAAATACTGGGATTACAGGTGTGTACCACCATGCCCGGTTTCATCTTAACTGTGTGTGTGTGTGTGTGTGTGTGTGTGTGTGAGAGAGAGAGAGAGAGAGAGAGAGAGAGAGAGAGAGAGAGAGACAGACAGACAGACAGACAGACCGAGACCGGGTACTGAACCCAGGAGCATTTTACCTCCAAGCTATATCCCCAGCCCTGTTTTGCTATTTTATCTTTATTTGGAAACAGGGTCTCACTAAAGTTATGGAGAGCCTCACTGAGTAGCTGAGGCTGCTGCGAACCCGTGATCCTTCAGTCTCAGCCTCCCAAGTCCTGGGGTTACAAGCATGCACCACCACGCCCAATGTTCATCTTAACTTTTTTTGTGTGTGGTGCTGAGGATTAAACTCAGGGGCATTCTACCTCTGAGCTCCACCCCCACCTCGATTTTTTATTCTTTATTTGGAATCAAGGTCTCACTGAGTTGCAGAGAGCCTCACTAAGTAGCTGAGGCTGGCCGTGAACTGCGATCCTCCTGTCTCAGCCTCCCAAATCTTGGGATTACAAGCGTGCGCCACCACACCCAGCGTTCATCTTCATGATTTTTAAAAGAAAAGCTTAGCTCCTGTGAAGACTAGAGTGGGTCTGTCCTGTGCTGAGTGTTCAGCTGCCTGGCCTCCTGCAGGCTTAGGGCCCTCCCGCTTGCTAAGGCGGATCATGATTTGGATATAATTTTCAAGTGGAGTGTAGAGAGAGACCTGTTGACCCAAAGCGGGGCAGGAGAGCCCTTGAGCAAGTGGATTCCAGCTTCGCGTTGTCTTACGAGTTTGTCTCTATTCCCCTGGAACGCCCCTGCCCTGATCAGCTGCTCCCAGGGTGGGGGCGATCTTTACTTAGAAGGGGTCACATGCCCCGGGGCCTCATCACCACGCCTTTTATAGTCAGGCCTGGAGATCACATTCTGTTCTCCCCGACGCTGGCCCTCGTTACAGCGATGGCATGGTGAAGCGGTTTGCGTCCATGCTTCCGTGGACCACCTGTCAGCCTGCATGTCTTGTTCCTGTGAGGCCTTGCCCTGGGCTGATTTTCATCTAATTGAGGTGTCATTGTCCTGGGCCTGCTGGAGATGTTGGCTTTTAAATAGGGATCCCCTCTTAGAGATGAAAAAGCTTTCGGAATGGAGTAGTTTTCTCTTTCCTTTTTCTGTAGTTTGAGGTCAGGTCCCCTCAGACCTCACCGGTTATGGCTACTTGTAGGCTGGTTCTGGCTTCTTCCCACTGCTAGAAGCCTTTCTTTTGTTGCGTTATTTGTCTTGCTTACGGACGTCACTGTGACCTTCTCAGCTAGAGTGGGTGACGGAGTGAGCTGGCCTGTGGCTAATCTCGGCCTGGTGGTATTGCTCAACTCCAGTGTATAGGGTGGTTCAGACGTTAAGTTTGGCTAAGAGTAGAGCTGGAAGCCGTCACTTGGAAACCGTGCCTGTGAATCAGGGACTCAGGCGGGCTGTACCCGATGGGGTTTCTGAACACGGCCTTAGGGCCTTAGGATAGAATATTCCCCCCTGCGATGGCTGAAACAAGAACGATCAGGATGGTTCCCGGAAGGCACCTACCAGGCTGCCCAGCGCTTAGTAGGTTCTTGGCAAATGGTAGCAGTTACTGCTTTTGTTTGTTTGTTTTTAATTAAATGAGGGCTGGGGATTTAGCTTAGTAGGACAGCACTTACCAAGCATCTCCAAGGCCCTAGGTCTGATCCCCAGCACTGGCTAAAAATACAGAATGAAGCTAAGAGTTACATCCTGAGCCATCTAAACTGCTGAATGTGAAGCTGGGCTGGCTGCTGGGTTGACTGCCATATCTCCAATGTTTTTTTTTTCTTCCTCTGTTACTTTTTCTAAATCGCAAAAATTCAATTATCATAAGTTGCAAGGCACAGTGTAGGCGTGGTAGAAGTGGTTCTTGCTAATTTAATTCGAATTGTTCAAATTCTGTGTCTGTCCAGATAAGCCGTATCTTTAACGAACACTCAGCCACGTACGTACATCTGTCTGGGATGCCAGCCGGGCCTCTATCGTTACGTGTAAGCTGCTTGATTATCAAACCCTGTGAGTTTATTCTTCCTGCAAGCTTGGTATTGGGGAGAATTTAAGAAATATTAACAGATTCTTATTTGAGACTGACATTAAATATTCTTTAAATGTGTGATTTTTTGTTTTTTTGTTTTGTTTTTGAGAGCGTTAGAGTGGTTACGGAGTGGGCACGGGTTTTTGAAGATAGCAAGGAGGTCCATGTTTGTTTGTGACAACCGCAGATCTCACTTAGTGAAGGTAGCCAGCCATCTGCTCCAGGCAGGAGCCTCTGCCTACTTGTTCTCTTCTTTGGGTAGTACCGACAGCCCATGCACGGTTGTGTGTGTGTGTGTGTGTGTGTGTGTGTGTGTGTGTGTGTGCGCGCGCGTGAATATACACGTGTGATCCCCCCCCCCCATTCCCTTCTCCTGTTTCGTTTCTTTTTCTTCCTCGCACCCCCACTGCAGGACGCACACACTGGCTCTCTCTGTCCTCCCTCGGAGCTTCCTTCCGTCGCAGGGGATCAGGTGGGTGGAAAGTGCTGTTGCGGAATGCCAGGCCCCTTGCCGGAAGCCCGGCTTCTGTTTCATCTCATTAGGGAACAGAAGTCACCTTTTGTTTCTTTGCCTGGGACACAAACAAGTCCCCAGGCCTCTCTTCTTTCTTCCTGCCATTTTTCACGGAATCCACGTGGGATGGGAACAGAGGCAGAGTGTTCGGGGCCTCTCGGTGTCCTGATGCTCGTGGCTCTGGTTACAGGAGCTGTGTAGACTGACCTCACGTGGCGGGGCCTCTGATGTGTTTTTGTAGTTGGACTGAGCGTTAAGCCCGACTGACTGTTAGGATAAAGTGGGTGAGGTTGTGCGGTGGTCCCCTTATCTAAGGGCCTACACCCCGAGACAGCCAGTATCTGCTTGAAACTGCAGATAGTTCCAAACTCAGCTTGTACCATCTTTTTTTCCTAGCCATACGTACCTATGATAAAGTTTAACTTATAAATTAGGTATTGTTAGAGATTCGCAAAAACAATAACAAAGTACAACAGTCAAACGGTATCCTGTACTAAAATTACCAACATCACTCCTCTTGCACTCGGGGACCACTTTGAGGAAAATAAGGGTCACTTGAACAAAAGCACTGGGACACAGGACAAAGGGGTGACGTACCTCCCAGATGGGACAGAGGCACAGCTTGAGATTGCAAAACAGCACTCAGAACGAGGTGCAACTTAAAGCTTTGGAATTGTTTACTTGTGGAATTTTCCATGTAACATGCTTAGACCTCAGTGGACCATGGGTAACTGAACCACAGAAAGCGAAGCCACAGATAAAGGGGACTGCTTGCGGTTGCTGGAGCCTGTGCGGGCTGACCCATGGCCGTGCATCTTGGGCAGCCAGTGAGCCTCTGCCCCCCAGCCTGGGCGCTCAGCATCCTGTGCCCGCCGGCCTCTGGCAGGGGCGTCCAGTGGCAGTGCACGGCTGCCTATGGGGTGGGATGTGTCCTGGGTTTTCTGATAGATGCAAAGCGCTTGGGTAGTTGTGTGTGTGTGTTTTTTTTTTTTTTTTTTTTTTTTTTTTTTTTTTTTACAGCTGCCGAGACCAAGGAATTGAGCTTAGTAAAAAGAGGAGGGGGAAAATTAATTAAATGAATAAAAGGGATTTGAAACAAAGAGCCTTCCATACCAAAAAATGAATGATTGATATTATTAAATATTACTAGAAATACTTTCTAAGTAGCCCTAGTGTTTAAATTTGGGTTGTTCATTGCACCAAAAGGTATTAGTTGTGCTATGGAGACATTCGGAAACTATTCAGATCCTGGGGTCCAGAGAACATTAGTTTTGTTCTTGAGGTGGTAACTTAATAGGATGTTTCTATCTGATTTCTTAACCTCCAAATGGCCCCTTGTGCTTTGCTAAGTAAATGATATTATTAGGTTCTTAGGCTACTCGTCAGATAGGACGGAGGGATATATTTTTGTCCTGGTGCTGAGTGGATTTGAAATGATTGGATTATTTTGTAATATGTCGATATGCCTTTTTAGAAGCTTTGGGATAACTGTGTCAGGGAAGCTTTAGGAAGGATTTAAGCAGAGCTGCAGAAATGCCCACCGAGTGCTTTTTCCTTCCCCAGAGAAGAAAGAGCAGCTTAGGTCCAGAAGGGCCCATCGGGTACCACTTCCTCACGGCCTGTGCACCCAGGCGGCACCATGGTGCCGGGTCACCTCCCAAGACCCCTGGATCTCCTGCTCTCTCCTCCCAAGCCCTACCTCTTCCTGGGCTATTCTTTGGGGACCACTGTGAGGTGGGGGGCCCGGGCACGAAGTATCTGGATGCCATACATCTTATAAATGGAATTCCAAGAATGTGTGATTTTCTCAGAAGAATGCTTCTTTAGCTTAGCAACATTTCTTGTTTGCCAAGGGGGGGGGGAATCCTTCTTAGAAGAACCACCGGATGCCAGTGATGGGTGGCTAGGAGGAGGGGTGAGCTTTTGGGTGTGTGTCGGTGGGGCAGTTTGTATTGACAGAGCATGGACAAACATCCCATGCCGACCTGACCGACTGCCATCGTATGAGGAACGTTGCTCAGGGGATGGAGTTTTGTCTCGCTGATGGCTTACAGCCCTGCTGCCTGTCACAAGGCTGGACAGGTGCTTAGGCCTCCGTTGTAGCCCTGAGCCTCATGCTGAAGGCAGCAGAGGAGGGGGCTGCAGACTCGGCTTGATGCGGTCCCGCTGGGAAGTTCGTCTCGCTTCTCGGGATAACCGCAACACGCCGTTGGGCACAGCTGTTACCCCAACAGTTGGACAGCCCCGGCGTCAGATACAGCCAGGCTGCTGAAGACGTGCGAGAAGGGTTTTAGAGGAGATGCTAATGGGGGTCAGTGCGCAGACCCCGCTTCGGCTCACACGCACGAGGCGAACGTTCTGGAAGTGGTTTAGCAGGAGCCGGCTCAGGCTCTGTTCGCAAGCATCGCATACACAGCGCACCTCTCAGAGTGTCAAGCGGGGGCTTTCCCATGTCAGCTCTCCAGTCTCCTGTAACTCCGGTCTCACTGATATATTCAAAATAATGGCAGGCCTCCCACAAGTGCTGGCCTCCCCGTTACCTTTGCAGAGCCAGCTGGGGAGGCAGGCAGCCTGGGTAACCAAGCACGCCTCAGGACCAGGTGGACTCTGCTTGAACACTGTGTACGCTTAAGCATCGCTGTGCATCTCAGAGGCACAGATCAGACACCTCCGTGTTTTTTTTTTTGTTTTGTTTTTTTTTTACTGAGTACTGAATTTCCTCCCAGCTCTTGAGAGACAGTGTTGAAGAGGAGATCAGGGGGCACCTGGGATGGATCTGTCGGTCCTGCCCGTAGGTAAATCCCGTGAAGATGAAGGCAGATGCTCTGGGCTTGAAGGGGCAAGAAGCGGCCGGCCTCTTCTGGATGACCCTCCTCCTAGGACTGTCCTCAGATTGGCTCCAGAAGTGTTGGACGGGGGACTCCCCCAAGGGTCTACAACTCGGGAGCTCTGCGGGGCTTCCCAAGAGGTGGCAGGTGTAGGCCTAGAGCAGACACAGTGAGGCATCTCGGCGGCGGGGCAGAAAGAAATAAAAATCACTAAAAAGGGAGCTTGAGAGCAAGAGATTCAGGTAGGATTTGTGTTAAGTCTTGTATCTTTGAAGGGACTCTTTCTGGTCTCTCTTTTGCTCTTTACCAAAGTGAATTATTCATAAGCACTCATGGGAAAACACCGGTGTAACTCTATTATGTGAAATGAATTTAAATTAAAAAAAAAATCCTTCTTTTCAATAAACGCCAGCTCTTTGCCTTCAGAATCAGAGCAGCTAGAGAACCCGGCAAGAGCTTCCACCAGCCACCACCCAAGACAGACAACCTTCCTTGGTAGGACAGAGGCACTGTGGCCTCCATGATGTCTTTGGAAGGATCAAAGTGAAATTAAAATACTCCCCCAGTGGTCTGTGGGTCGGGTGGGCTTCGCTCTCAGCCATAGGCTTCTGGGTTTGGGGCGCATGCGTGGCGAGTTTCAGCCGGAGAGATTACTATTGCTGAGACTGTGGTCCTCAGGTCTCTCCCTGTCACCCACTCTTATCAGGAAGCCTTCCAGGGTCCCCCGACCCATCTCTCTCATCTCCAGTCACTCTGCAGCAGATCCATGGGGTGTTATGAGGTCATCGATGGTCATTTCTGTGCTACTTGATACTTGGGCCTGGTGTCCTGGCATATATATATATATATATATATATATATATATATATATTTATTTGTGGTACTGGGGATGGAACCCAGGGGCATTCTTCCTCTGAGCTACACCCCTGGCCCTATTTTTTATTCCTTATTTTGAAATCTTCGAACTACACCCCCAGCCCCATTTCTTAGTCTTTTTATTTTTGAAACAGGGTCTCACTGAGTTGCCAAGGGCCTAAGTAGCTGAGGCTGTTCACAAACTGCGATCCTCTGGTCTCCACCTCCCAAGTGCTGGGATTACAAGTGTGCACCACCACGCCGGCTCGTTCACACCTTTGCCTGGGAGTGCCGTGTGCTGCCGGCCCTGTACTAGAGGCCTTTCTTAGGAACATTTGGCTTGCTTCCTCACACTGTCTGCCAGCACTGGATACACGGCTGGCCTTCAGCCTGACTGGCCTTCAGCTTATGAGTGGGTTGTACTCTAAAACTCTGCAAGGCATTTGGAATGCGGAGTCTCTTCTCTTGTAACAACAGACCTTCTGAAGGATGGTTTAGGTCCCAGGTCAGTGCCCTCCCCAGAATGGATGGCCGCAAGTCTATTGGTTTAAACGCCATTTATAGCCGACTTCCGGCCACAGCTTTGACTCTGTAGCAGAAGGCTTGGTTAGCTCAATCCCGGAAGGTGGTACTTTTTCTCCCTGGTAGGTGAGGCTGTGTGTGTGTGTGTGTGTGTGTGTGTGTGTGTGTGTGTGTGTGTATGCGCGCGTGCGTGAGAAGCTAGTTGTTTTCGGATGTTTGGATGGAGGGCTGCCGGGAAGGTTGGCCTTTTGGCCTTTGCAGGAGTCTGCAGGTGCACAGGCGATGGGAATTGGTGGTACTGGGTGCTCCGCGCTGGTCTGGGAGGGAAGATTCTAGGTGGTACCAGGAACCTCTTCAGCACGGGCCTCCAGAGCAAGAAGCAGAAGGCTCAAGAAGCAGAAGGCTTGGGACTGAATTCGTTTCTTTGTGGCTGACATTTGGGTCCTTTTAGACACAGTATGGCTTTTATCCACGTCTGAATTAACCCTGCGGTACCCTCATGGCTACTGGACAGGTTGGACGATAGGAAGTCAGCCAAGTATCTGACAGCGTTTGCATCTGAGATGGTGAGGCTACTTTTTACATTTTTTCTTAGTGAGAATGGTTCTCTGGAGTTGTCTGCAAGAACAAAGGAATTCCAGACGTCCCCCTCCTTGTTTCTTCTGACCTCCAGTCAAAGAAAAACCCAGCATATGATCTTTGGCCCAGAGAAATATTGAATCTATGTTAAGTATGTAGACATGAAGGGGCAAAGGAAGGATTTGTGGCTGAGGATCTGCTGAAACAAATAAGTAATGTAAATGGGCAGAGAGAGAGATATTAAATTGATTGTATCTTTCAGCTCCTGGTACTTAGAGCAGAGATAAAGTAGTGGGAAAAGGTTGTCATTTGAGGTAATGAAAAGACGAAGGCGTTTTGAAGGCAGCTGAGATTTTTCTGCCCGTTAATAGAGCGCCTTGGGTTACAGACTAGAAAAGCAAAGAGGAGAGCCATTCCTTTGTGTACGGATCACGGTACGGGCTGCTTCCGGAGCTACCTCTGTGCTGTGGGAGGAGAGGCTAATGTCCCCAGGTCTGGCGTTTATTGGACACCAGCTCATTACACTCTTGCTAGTGGTCTCCGTTTAGCATCACGGGAAGATTTGCAGTATCTACATTATGAAGCCATTTAGATTCCTTCTGCATGCCCTTAACATTATTTGTTTAGTAAGTGGTGCCGCGGATCAGGACTCGAGGCGTTTGATTCTCCCCTCCCGCATGGCGTGCCTAGCAGCCCAAGGTTTCTCAGCATTTTTATTAGAGCAGCGGCAAGAGATTTAATTAGCAGGTTGAAAGAGCATCGGGACAGTTTAGGGGAATCCTCAGTTAATCGTGGCGGTGATTGATGTTTTGAGAGAATAGAAAGAACTCCACATTTACCTTCCTTTTAGGATTTTATCTTTTAAGGTGATAGTAGATGAGCAAATGTTTGCAGTAGCAGATTAAAGGAGACTTACAGAGGGGAACTATAAACTTTTCCTATCTGCTGTCACTTCAGCAAGAGTATCCCATTAGTACCACCCGCAAACCCCAATCCCTTACAAGAGGGATTTTTTTTTTTTTTTAGTTCTAAGATTGACCCCAAGCCCTTGGCCCCCAAATCACAAGATTTATTTATTTATTTATTTTAATGGTGCTGGGATTGAATCAAAGGTCATTTTACCTCTGAGCTATACCTCTAGCCCGATTTTTTATTCTTTATTTTGAAACAAGGTCTCACTAAGTTATGGAGAGCCTCCCTAATTAGCTGAGGCTGGCTGCAAACCCTGATTTTTCTGTCTCAGCCTCCCAAGTACTGGGATCACAAGTGCGCGCCACCACACCTGGCTTATACAAGATTGATTTTTTAAGGAGACACATGTGAAGGAATTTGGGTTGTGGACCTCGGATATGTGTCCCTTCCAGGCGAGAAACTGTCTCTGTGGGTGGATAATGGAGGGGCCAGAGTAGACTCCACCTGGTTTCCAGGCACTGACGGTTTTTAAGCCAGGGTCACTAGTGCCGGGGGAGCCCTCTGGGTTTCTGCTGATCTTGGATTGAGAAGAAAAGTTAGCAATCGCTTAGACTGATAGTGTGTGTGTGTGTGTGTGTGTGTGTGTGTGTGTGTGTGTGTAGTGGGGATAGAACCCATGGCCATTCCACCTCTGAGCTACATCCCCAGCCCTATTTTTTAGTCTGTATTTTTGAAACAGGGTCTCACTGAGTCACAAAGGACCTCACTAAGTAGTAGCTGAGGCTGGCCTCAAATCGTAATCCTCCTTACTTTGCCTCCCAAATGCTGGGATTACAAGCGTATGCCACTACACCCGGTTTAGACTGACATTGATTTTCTTTAGACTCCCTTCCCCAGTGGTCTTAGCAAGTGCTGTTTTATCGGCGCTTTAAGAGTAATCCCAGTACTCAGGAAGGTGAGGCAGGAGGATTGCAGGTTTGAGGCCAGATTCAGCAATTTAGCAAGACCCTGCTTCAACACACACACACACACACACACACACACACACACACACACACACACACACACACACGTCTAAGGGTATAGCTCAGAGGCAGAATGCCCCTGAGTTCAACCCCTAGTATTAAAACAAAACAAAGCAACCCTCCAAAAAGAGCGAACACAGCTGGCCTTCTCCTGACCCGTAGCTCTGTTGCCGACAGAGCCGAGAAGGCTGTAATAGATGAGCTGTTGTTTATCCTTGTATCTGCAGGTACACTGGGTGAGGTGGGTCTTCCAGCTCAGAGGGGGCCTGCTTAGAGACAGGAGGTGGTGCTTCCAGAATAGAAAGTGAGAAGAGGGTGGGCCTTTCCACCAGTGTAGACAACATCTGTGTAGACAGAACAGGAAGACAACAGGAGGCTGCCCCCTCTCCTCCTCCTCCTCCTCCTCCTCCTCCTCCTCCTCCTCCTCCTCCTCCTCCTCCCACCAAGCAGGCTCCTTTAGACCCGTACAGTATTTAAGGATTTGGTTATTCAAGGACATGTTACCATTAAAACAAATGAAAAGGCTTGCCAGGGAATAGAGAAGTGGAGAGAGAACTTCTGTGTTTTACAGAGCTTTCTAGGAAATAACTAAACCCACCCTGCTTAATTCCCAGAAAACTCGTGGTGAGCTGGGGCGGGGTGGGGTTCTGGGACTTGGAGAAGGTGTGGAGGGTTTGTCAGGGCCACGGCCTGGACTCTGCAGGTCAGACCCAGCCGGGACCTGGGCGCTCCGCAGCCCGCTGCCCCCGTTGTCCTCTTTCTGGTCCCCAGGGCTCCTGTTCTGAAGAGGGCCGGGCCCGTGTGGTACAGTAAGCTGTACTGAGGCCTTGCGAGCACCCATGGTAAAGGTACTCGTGAAATGGTCGCGAAGCTGCAGCCTCTCCTTAGACCAGAACCTTCGACCCCTTTGCCAAGAATGTTTGTGACTCAATATGTTCTGAATACAAAAGAGCTCTTGTCTCTGAATCGTAGGCCTTTAGTTCTGTCACCAAGAGGGCTTTGGGGGGACTCGGGGGCTAACTCCTATTTAGTGCTCTTCGGAACCTTTTGGAAGACCCCCTTACATTCTGGGCTTTTGCAGGTTAGGAGCCCAGTTCCTTCCACGAAGCGTTCGCAACTCCTGGAAAGAGCTGTGCTTGCGGGCCCTAAGCCTGTTGGTCGGACCCTCGAGTGCGGGTCTAGTCCAGCCGCCTTCGCACAGCGGGTGTGGACGGTGGGGTGCGGGGAGATCCTGAGAAATGAGCAGTGTGTTCAGCAGCATTTTCACGATGATGATCCAGACTTGGCCATGAAACGGAGAGGAAGGAGGGTTTACCTGCTGGTAGCTTTGGGGTCAGTCCACGTGAGGCCCGGGACTGCGTGTCACGGGGGATGGTGTGTGTGAAGGAGCACAGGCTGCGCTCCTCATGGGGGATCCGGAAGAGAGAGGGAGGGAGGAAAGGGGAGAGGGGGAGGGAGGGAGAGAGAGAGAGGGAGAGGGAGAGAGAGAGAGAGAGAGAGAGAGGGAGAGAGGGAGACGCCATCCATGAACCCCAAGGCTGCAGCCCCAGAACACACCTTCTCCAGCAGTGCCCCCCTGTTAAATCCACTGGAATAGATTTACCCACTGCTGGGATTATAACTCTCACGACTCAAAGACACAACTCCCAACACCAACTTCTGAGCTCTTCAAGGCCACAACAAGTGGTCCCTGGGTGGATGCCCTGGTCCTCTGCTCCCTCAGTGTAAGAGCTCTCAGACTGGCCCTCCCTGCAATGGAATGGTTCGATGTGTTGGGCGGGTCGCTGGGAGTGTCACCCCCCAGGCAAGGTTCCTTTTCTCATTGGTGATTTATTGCCATGAGGGAGGCCGAACCTTGCCAGCTAGTGATCAAGCGCCTTTGTTTATAAAACCATTCTTTAATCTTATAAAAATTATCTTGCAATGGGTGGGTGCTTTAGCGCTGATGAAGGACGGGTTGTGGTAACGGAAGAAAGGATGTGGTTTGCAGTTAACTTTTTATTCTTTTATTGAAAATGGAATCATACAGAGGATAAGATATATGAAGTGTCAGGAAATGATTTATCAAAATTATATCTAGGAGGACTTGATTTTGATCATGAATGAGATGCCCTGGAAAGTGGTTAAGACCGAGTGTCCGTCCGTCCTTCCTTCCTTCCTTCCTTCCTTAATTCCATCCATCCATTATGCAAGCCAAGCGCGTAGTGGGTTGCCTGCCTTGCGCGTCTCTCCAGGAGCTGAGTTGCACTGCACGGCTTGCTTTCTGCCCCCGTGGCTCAGACAGGCCTGAGTGTGAGGCCCCTTGGACTGCAGGCCCCAACAGTGCAGCTCACACTTGAGCACAGGGCGTGTTGCTCCAGCCACCATGGCGGTCCCCACCCACCATTGCACTCTGGGGATGGAGGGCAGAGAGGGGGCTTTTTTCTTGAGGGAGGGTCTGAGGCCTAGACCTTCAGGACCTTCCTTTTAGCCCGCCTGTCATCCGGGTGGATTCCTGTGGGCTTAGTCACTGTGCAGCAGTGGGGCGGGAGGACAGGGAAACCGCTGGGTGCTCTCTCAACCCGAAGGAATGCCGCTGGGTGCTCTCTCAACCCGAAGGAATGCGGGCCGGGCCGGGACTGCTGGGCCCAGAAAGTTCTAGAGGCGCTAAGGCAGATCCAGCCTGGTTGACTCAAAGTAAATACACCTTAGCCACATATTCCTTGAAGATGACCGATTTTACCCACTTCGTTTTGTTGTGAGTCTTTCCGGATCTGTAAACACAGCTATTCAAGTGAAAAGGGACTTCTGAGGAGAAATCCCGCCTGTTGTCCCCTTGTCCCCACTCTGTCACAGATCCGTTTGTCTGTCTGCACGAGGCTGGCTGGGCTGGGTGGGGGAGAAGGGCCAGGCTGTCCTGAGCTCTTGAGCCTGCATCCTGGGGACAGCAGAGCAGCGGGAGGGTGGCCGCCCTCCTAACCTGGTGGTCTGCCATCTAGCCCCTTCCCTGGGTCCTGCCTGGCTCCCAGGGCCCCCTCACCCCTGCGGACAGAGCAGAGGTCAGTACACTCTCGCAGGAGGCTGGCCCCAGGCCAGGCTCCGGGGATGAGGCTGTGTTTTGTGTTTCATTGTTCACTGAGCCATTTTTTATTTTATTTTATTTTATTTTATTTTATTTTATTTTATTAATTTATTTTTCTTGCAGGAATGAGGATTGAACCCAGGGAACTTCTACCTCCGAGCTATACCTCCTGCTCTTTATTTCTTTGCTCTTTATTTGGAAACAGGGTCTCACTCAGTTGCAGAGGGCCCAAGTAGCTGAGGCTGGCCAAGAACTTGTGATCCTCCTGTCTCCCCCTCCTAAGTACCGGGATTACAAGCGTGCACCACCATGCCCGGCCTGCAGGACCGCTTTCTAAGTGGGTTATTCTCTGTGGGGGAGGTAGCACTTTTATCCTTTGACAAGAGCCGCCCTCTGGTTTGTCACCTTGGCTCTGCGAGCTAGGGCAAGAGAGTTTGCCTCTGGGAGGCCCAGCCAGCAACTCCAGACACTGGCTCACCTCAAGTGAGGCTTCAAGGATAGGGCTTGCGCAGGGCACTTTCTCCACAGATAGTAGCTGTGCTACCATCACGGTTTTAGAAGTATTCCCAGAGGTGTAATTGTTAAAAGGACAAAAGGATTACAGAGTAGGCCCCACGATGCCACGTTGCATATTTGCTTTGGATATATCCATTTCCAAAGGTACAATTCTTCCTACTCACTGGTCTTTACCAAGTTCCACCTCCATATGCTGCTACAAATCCAGTGAGAAGAAGATGCGGAATGTGTCCGGCAGTTCCTTTGGTCTGACTTACAAAGAGTATCTGTGCTGGTGTAGTCATTAAAAAATTTCCAGAAGGAATTCCAGGGATCGCTTACCTTCCATAGAAAGGAAGTAGAAACGTCAGGTGCCCTTGACTGCCCGCCTCATGTTTTTTTTGCATGGTTTGGATTTTGTAAACTTGTGTTTTTCTTCTGGAGGGCCACCGGCTGCTATTTGGACGGTTGGGTCAGGGCCTCCTTTTCTGTTTCTTCATGATACTAGACGTATGATGCTAGAACACACTTCCCCCTCCTCCGGGAGCGCAGGCTGTGTGTGGGCTCCGTGAGCTCCTTGGGCCTCTTTTCTCTTCTCTGCTAGACCTGGGCTTTCTCAGGCTTGGGAGCCTTGGGCTTCTCGTGAACTTGATCTTCTACAGGAACCCAAACAGTAGGTCCTGGCAGGGGCCCTGGCCTCAAGGCCCTTGGGGACAGCGTGAGTGAGAGTGTGTCTTTCCTTGGTAAATGCCTTTGCAAACGCTGTGAGCTTTTGGCAGGCAGGGTGAGGCTTTTCCTGCATAGCCCTTGGGAAGCTCAGACCTCATTTGTAACACCCTGTCTGCAGGTCCATGATATTGTAATTAAAAATTTATGAGATCACAGGGGCCCATTTATGGGGCATCTGGTGTAGAAGCAGAATTTTTGTCAATCAGTTCTCTTAATTCCTAAAAAAAAAAAAAAAAAACCCACAGTTATTTGTGAAATTTTCCCGCTATATCCTTGTGTTGAATGTTTTGTTGATGAAAGGGCAGAATGTTTAAGCACCCGGAAGCGCCGCGTTCTCTCGTCTCACTGCAGCCCAGCTTAACACTTATCAATTGCTAGAGCCCATGGTCACCCACTTGGAAATCTCTAAGGTGTCTAACACTTCCGTGGTTTTCAAGTCTTCTTTTTTGACCAGACCCACAGGAAGACATAGATCTACATCATGATCCCGGGACAAAATCAATTTAAAACTAAAGTAAGTGTTTCCCACAGACTTACTAGTGCATCAACATTCGCCCTCCCTGCCCAGGCGGTACGATATCTCCTCATTCTCTCAACGCTGGTAAGAGATGCTTTAAGCTCATTTTCAGAACTACCAAGGGTTGACAAGCATGATTGGAAAAGCTCGTTACTAAGGTCGTTTCCAGCCCCGACTCTGAGGACTGAGTGTCGCAGTGAGCACTGCGGGCCCAGTGGCTGCTCAAGGTGTTGACCTTGAGGGCAGCCTTCTGTTTTCTTATGAAAGTGAGGTTCCCAGGGAATTAATTGTTACTGCAGGGCTTACCCTCTGAGGACCGGGAGGGACTTAAGAACTGAAGTTTACGTTCCTGTTCCCGGTGGTAGGATGCATTTCACTGTTCACCCACAGACATTTCTTCTATCTCTGAGATTTGCTGGGTCATGGGTAATTTATATCCTAATTTGTGAGATAATTTAGACACTGAGGTTCCAAGAGTCATGTTCGACTTTCTGCCTTCCTGTTGTCTTCCTGCCTGTTTTCTTTAAGACATGCCAGAAATGTTAAAGATTGTTAACGCAGGGCGGTCATCAACAGATTATTTGCTGATGGCTTTTTATTCAAAGATCTCGATTTAGAGTGGCCACAGGTAAGGTTGGTGTGCTTTCTTACGTAATCGGTGTTTTCTATTAACTTACACTTGTAAAAATAGCCCCGGTTAGAGCCAGGCTTTGATAGGAATGCAGGATCATCAGATGCATTTTGAAAATAACTTGGTCTAGGTCCTAAAAGGCCCACCTAGATCCAAACTGTTGTGGACTGGTGCCTGGTAACCTCGATGGCCATTTTGAAATGTTTCCATAGTGACAATTCTTGTGGAATCTCAAGCCATTAAAAGTGATACGGCCAACTTTGGGCTGTGTGCTATAAAAATAGATGTCATGGGATGTGTGACTCCCTTTTTCAACATAATAGTTTATACTCACAGAAAGAACATTTTAGTCGGGCCCTGAATACTTATTAGAGGCCGGTTGCCGGGCTGCGTGAGTCGTCTGTCCACGTAATCATTAACCCCTAGGAATGAACGGCATTTAAGAAATGGTCCAATTTTCCCCTCATTTGACTTCAGTTACTTTTCCTCCTCGTTTCCCCCTCCTCCCAGTGAATTTTCCCAAAGCCGGGCTATGACAGGAGGTTAATCATCATGGCCGTTGCTTATTGAAGCTATCTGGGGGCCCCGGGCTAGCGGCTGGGTTTACTGCACCTCCCTGCCAGCTGTGCCGCCTCTTCTGGGGAGGAGTGGGTTGGCACAGTTTGTGCCTCATTTTCCCGAATGTTCTGTGGACACAGGAGGGAACAGTGGACCCTTTCAGCTCGGCACTGCTCCCCGCGCTTCTCAACCCCAGGGTAATAATTAAAAGTGTCTGCCTTGTGTTTTCTCTGGTTAGAGGCATCCAGGTTGGAGACTTGTCAATAGGGATGGACCAGTCGGACCAGGGCGTGAAGTAGACCATTGGAAAATGTCGCTGGCGGCGACGGGGCCGCGTGTTTGCTCACGGCGGTGGCGTTTGGTTCTGCTTGTTGACTGGAGTTCCTTGCGCCCGGGAAAACCCAGCTTCGAGTGGCCCAGCGGGCACTGTGCAGGCAGCTGCCTTCCTTTCAAAGGCACTGTGTTCAGCAAATATCTGCTGCTATAACCAGAAGAAACACCCCTGTGGTTCCTGTTTTATTGGGGCTGTGTGCTCAGTGCCATGGGAGGTCTGGAGGAGGCACGGGTTGGTTGGTGTGTGGGTCAGGGCTTCACAGGATGCAGAGGAGTTGGCCAGTTCCGGAGGCTGGCATTGCTGGTATCAGGGGCAGATGAGAAAGGCAGTGGGTAAGGATGTGCCGGCGTGGGCAGGTGGCAGGCCGGCCCTCAGAGGGAGGAGCAGGCGCGCTCATCAAATCCCAGGACTTGTGCAGCTGAGACAGGAGGCTTGCCCATTGGAGGCAACTTAGCGAGACCCTTAACAACTTAGCAGGACTTTAAGATAAACAGTAAAATAGGGCTGGAGGGGTAGCTCAGAGGTAGAGTGCCCCTGGGTTCCATCCCTAGCAACACACACACACACACACACACACAACTCTCTCTCTCTCTCTCTCTCTCTCTCTCTCTCTCTCTCTCTCTCCCCCTCTCCCTTTCCCTCTCCCTCTCCCTCTCTCTCTTCCTCTTTCCTTCCCTCCCTCTCTCCCTCCCTCTCTGTGTCTGTCTGTCTGTCTGTCTGTCTGTCTGTCTCTTCCCCCCATCCACCTGCACGAGGAGATTGGACCCAACTTGGTTGTCATTATGATGAAGGTCGGAGTTTAGAAAAGAATGCCAGAGAGAACCAGGCGTGGTGGCGCACGCTTGTAACCCCAGTTCCTGGGAGGCCGAGACAGGAGAGTCGCTGGTTCACAGCCAGCCTCAGCTACTTAGTGAGGTCTTCTGCAACTTAGTGAGACCTTGTTTCAAAGTAAAGAATAAAACAGTAGGGCTGGGGGTGTAGCACAGAGGTAGAGTGCCCCTGGGTTCCATCCCCAGCACCCCCCACAACACAGCGCATTCCGGATATATTTGGAGATGGGCTTTGCAGGACTTGGGCCTGGTAAAGGATGGCGATGGGGGGTGGGCGGAGAAGCCGCAGAGAGCTAGTGGAGGGCTGCGGATCGATCGCAAGAAGCCAGTCGATCTCCGGTGCCATTAACAAGGGCACCGCAAACACAGGGCAGAGCTTTACAGGAGGCCAACATTCAGGAAGCTGCACATGGACCTTGAGCTGCCTGCGGCCTCAGACGCACCACCCTATCTCGGGAGTTCTTCGCAGTGACACCCACAGAGGGAGCTGTGCCCGTCAGCTTTGCGCTCCTGTGATGGACGCCCGAGACCATGAACTAATAGAGAGGAGAGGGGTATTCTGGCTCAGTGCTGGAGGTTTCCATCCATGGGCAGTTGACTCCAGTGCTTTTGGACCTGCGACAGCACCTCGTGGAGGGAGCCTGGGGTAGAGCCGAGCCACTGACCTCACCAGGAATGAGAGGGGAAGAGGGAGGGATGCGGTCTCACTACAGCCTGCAAGGAGACCCCTGTGACCTGACGAGTTCCTGCTAGGCCCTGCCTCTTGAAGGTCCCGGTGTGTGTGTGTGTGTGTGTGTGTGTGTGTGTGTGTGTGTGTTACTAGGGGTTGAATCCCAGGAGTGTTCTACCTCAGAGCTGTACCCACTAGCCCTATTTTATTTTATTTATTTTAAATTTTGGAACAGGCTCTCTAAGTTTCTGAGGGCCTCTCTATGTTGCTGAGGCTGACCTCAAACCTGCCATTTTTCTGTCTCGGCCTCCCAAGTATTGGAATTATAGGCATGCACCATGGCACGGGGCTCCTCCATCTTTTAAAAGCACCAAACCTTCAGCACAGGGACCTTTGGAGGACATTTGATGCCCAGACTTATACAGGAGGGTTGTACAGAGTGGAAAGAGGAGAGTTCTCTTCGGCCAGTTCTTTTTAGGATATTTGTCTTTTAAACTACATAAGAAGAGGTGGCGATACCCAAGAAGGTGTGTGTGTGGTGTTTGAGCACACCTGGTGTTCTGTAAAAAGGAGCGTCTGGGACCTCTGTGGCCAGGAACCCCCCGTTGATCCAAGAATGATGTCCATAGGCAACTCCGAGGCCCAAGGGGGGAAGTCCTTTAGAAGGACCAGGTTGTTCTTGTCAAGTGTCAAAGAAACAAAGGGAAGAAGGAAGGAATCTCAGAGAAGGGCTTTCATTTTCTCTCTATATATTTTAAGCCCTACGCAGTCCGGCGGAGGCGGAGGATAGCAGGTAGGAAGCTCTTTTTTCCCTCTGAGGAGGCCGAACTGCTCTTCCTTTTCCCTTCCCACCACCATTTGAGAGAAGAATCCTCCAAAACCCTTCAGCTTATTCTCAGGAGAAGCAATTTGCAGCCGATCTGCCCGACGATCAGATGAGACTCGCTGGATCCCCCGGAAGGTCTGAACAAATCCCCAGCAGCTCGCAGGCTCCTTCCCTTTCTGAAATCCCTGGGATAGGGACTTGAGACCACCGTCCACAAGGTATCTTTGGGAGGCAGAAGCCTAGGGACTTGGCTTGTTTACCCCTAATCTTCTCTTCGTTTTCCTTTCTCCCCAGTCTTATATCCAGATAGCTTAGTACATTTGATCTCCTGACATGCAGGACCCTGACAGGGGTGGGTATTTCCTACCCTGAAAGCCCTTTACAGACATGCTCCAGTGGTGACAGAGGACTGTTCCAACAGTAGGTAACACGAGCCTCGCGGGACCCCCGGAGGCCGGCTGTACCTGCGCGGTGTACCGTTCCCAAACGTAAAGGCGCATGCATCAGATTCATATAAATCGCACTGCTATTTCCATTAGAATTATTTTTTTTGATGTGTTGTAATTTCTTTGGGCTTTGTATTTTCCATTATGGTATCACTTGCCGGGAAGATCACTCTCGGGCTCAGTAATGGGGCACAGTACTACCGCGTCCAAGACTATTTGGTCCTTGTGTTCAGCGTTAACTGAAGGTCATAGGGCATACTAAATTTTAATTCTACCTTTTTTTTTTTTTTTTTTTTTTTTTTGCGGTGCTGAGGATGGAACCCAGAGACATTCTACCTTTGAGCTACACCCGCAGCCTGATCTATCTTTCTTGCTTGCTTGCTTTCTCTCTCCCTTCCTTTTTTCTTTTCTTCTCTTCTCTTTTCTTTTCTTTTCTTTTCTTTTCTTTTCTTTTCTTTTCTTTTCTTTTCTTTTGTGGTACTGGGGTTCCTGGAAGCCCTTCTACCTCCGGGCTACACTCCCAGACCTATTTTTTTTTTTAAATACTTTTGGTTTGGAAACAGGGTCTCTTAAGTCAGCGCGGCTGGCTTCAAATCTATGCCATCCTCCTGTCTCCGCCTCCCAAGCACGGGGATTACAAGTGTGCGCCACCACGCCCAGCCTTATTCTTTATTTTGAAACGGGGTCTCACTGAGTTGCGAAGGGCCTAAGTAGCTGAGGCTGTCCTCGAACCGCCACGATCCTCCTGTCTCAGCCTCCCAAATGCTGGGGTTACAAGCACACGCCACCACGCCCTGCTTTATTATATATATATATATTTTAAATTTAAAATTATTGGCCACAAATGCATCTTTTTTAGACTTCAAAGGAGGTCTCAGCATTTCTCATGCTTTCTTTTTCTTCAAATGGAAACATCAGGAGAGAAAGTAGCTTGTGTTTGCTCTTCCATGACACCCAGGACTGCCCAGGAAACAGAGAGGCTTCCGGAGTTTGCGTCCAGGGCAGCTTCGGAGAGGAGATAGAAACTTTGCAGTCAATTCAGTCGCTCCAGGCCTGTGTCATTTCAGGCTCAGTCAGATGCTAACAAGTGACTTTAAACCTTGAACAGAGGTAGGAACTGGGTAAATCGGTGCGTGCTTTGAATTAATTGGTGACTACCATTCTGAACATTAACTGCCCTTTGTACTTGAAGGATACCAGGGCACCGGTTGGGAACCTTGGGAGGCCTTGTTGATTCTGGAGAAATAAACCGCTGCTGGAGCCTTCTGATTCATGGAGACTTTGTGGGAAGTCATGAAATCACTTTCCTCTTGGTGTAATTTTTGTTCTTATTAAGTTTTTATGTTGCTGTTCTGAGTTAGGCATTTCCCTTCTATGCCAAGACAAATCAGTAGGGTAGAGGTTTTTTTTATTTTTTATTTTTATTTTATAGCCTGTATGTAAAAACCGACCTCAGGGAACAGATTCTGTCACACTCCTTCTGACTTCGCATATGCCTAGCAACATCCTCTTGTTTCCTGAGAGACCCTGAGATCTCCCAGTCCGGGTGGGGCATTGCGGCCCTATTAGAAACTAGTCCTATGGAGTATTTTTTGTTTCATTTTCCAGAGAAAGAAAAAAAAATTCAACTGGTTTATGGGGGGGGGGAGAAGAAAAGCAGGAACATTTTGGTCCCCTGAGACACCGCCCAGGAGCAGAGGTGGCGTCAGGAGCGACATCGCGTGCTCCTGGTGACGCTGCCTGCGTGCTGGCTCCAGCAGGAGCTCGGTTCTAATGGCGTGGCAGGCTTCTCACCACCTCTACCTGCCTGTCTCTGAGATGGGTCAGCCTGGGCCATGAGGTCCCAGCCTCAGTGAGGAAGAGGACAAGGTGGGCCCTGCCTGAGAGGAAGATGCGCCTGTTCTGATCAGAAAAAAAGTTGGGGAGCCCCCAAAACACCTAGTGTAGACGACCCGTGAAACGCCGTGACTGTTGAGGTTAGCTCACAGGCAAGCGCGTGACCTTGGGTGCCTTCTCCGAGTGGCGCTGCCATGCGTTCAGGGAGGGAGGCAGCAGCCCATGACCCACGTGCAGCCCCTGGCCTCTCCCTCCGTCCTCCACCCAAAGGCCTTTGCCCTGGAAAAGCCACGTGCCACGGGTCTGCTGTCAAGTCCTGAACAAGCACATCAAATGGAGAACTTTTGGGATCACTCCCCAAGATGGTTTCCTGTACAGCATCCCCCGAGGGGGCGAGGACAAGTAGTCACGCATCCATGCCATTGATCTATCATCTTTATTAAAAGGAGGAAAGAAATCCAGCCATGAGGGGCAATGCAGCCAGCTGCCTCGGAGCGGACGTGACGGGAGCTGATATTTTGATTACGTTAATCCAGATCCTGTTACTTTACTTTGCTTCTGGTGGGGAAGTTACTAATGGGAACTAATTACATTTGCTCTGAAAAGCCTGATTTTCCTTTTGAAATGCATCTCAGCAAGAAAGGTTAATATTGTCAGTTTAACAGCGTGAAGGAAACGTTGTGCGTGTTGAACTTGAACTGTCCTGAAAGCGTGGATAATAAAACCCACTGGCTTCTTTGATAACGCACTGGATAAACGGGCATGGGTGAGACACGGGCAGCACTTTCTTTCTTCGTAGGTTTTACAGAGATGGCGGGCAGTGACCCTTGAAGGCAATCTGCCACATGGTGATTGTGTGAAGTCGGCGACCACCTTCAACGAGGGTGCCTCTTCCTATTAAGGACTTTGCAAGGGAGCTGCATACATTTTATTTATTATTATTTTTTATTTTTGTAGTACTGGGTATTGAACCCAGGAGCAGTCTACCTCTGAGCTGTATACCCCCAGCCCGATTTTCTAGTCTTTATTTTGAAACAGGGTCTCACTAAGTTGCGGAGGGCCTCCCTAAGCAGCTGAGGCTGGCTGAGAACCTGGCATCCTCCTGTCCCAGCCTCCCAAGTACTGGGATTACAAGTGTGTGCCACCACACCTGGCAGAGGCATACATTTTCCTAATTAAAGGAGGCGTCTCCAAAGGGCAAAAACAAATCACCCCACTCCAACATGGTAACTCCCGAGACCTATCGCAGAAGACACTTTACAAGTTAATCATTTCCCTGGCACCGCCCCAGCCCCCGGGAGCCAGTGTTTTGGAAACTGGAGTGTTCGGGGAGGAGCCCGGCGTCTGCAGGGACTCGAGTGGCCTGTCCCCTTGCCCTCGCACGTGGTTCTTCGGTTATCCCCGATGTTTAATTATTTCCTGCCTCCCCGTGACTTAGGCAGAGGTCCGCGGGAACGGGCCCTGTCTTGGGCCCCAGCGTGGCATTCTTGGTGGGGCAGGTGGTAGGAGCGTTTGGCTGGTGACATTTTGGTTGCCAGTTGGTTCCTCCGTGTCTTTCAGTGTAGAGATTAGGGGCTGACGGAGGATTTGGAGTCTTTCTGGATGTTCTGCCAAGGACACGGCTCCCCTTGCCTGAGTGTCACACAGTAAGTTGATAGGAGCTGGGATCCTCTCGGGTGGGGTGCAACCCGGAGGGTAGGCTGAGTCACAGTGCCCCCAGATTGAAAGCAAATACATAAAGCAAAAAGGGTCCGGATGCAGATTTCTCAGTTGAAACAACAACAACAATAATGATGATGATGGTGAAAAATAATTTGAAAAAGAAGAATAAAAGCTATCACTTATTTCCTCTCTGGCCACCCTGATACCCTAGGATGAAGAAAAACAGGATTTAGAATAGCTGTTCGCCAGTGTGTACCATTCCATAGCCCAGCCCTGTTGAGACCCAAGAGAGCTCCAGGCTCGAGTGGGCAGAGAGAGGAGGCCCCAGAGCCTGTGAGGAGGTGCAGGTGGGGAAGGCGTGGGAGGTTCTGGAACCTTCTGGAGCCTTCTCTTGTGCGCAGCGTCTCAAGGGCCTTCAGGTTTGTGCTGTTGGTACCTTGGTGACCAGGAAAGATCGAATCTAACCTTTGATGTCTGTCATAGATGCACAAGGTTTCGGTCCTGTTTGGAGTCCTAGCATCCCTGTTCTTTTTTTTATTTTTTATTTTGAAGCAGTCCTGACGGTTGCTGATGGTCTCATTGCATCGCTGCCTGGCTCTGCAGGTTTTCCATGGTGCTGGTGTCTGGCAACAAAATCAGGCGCCCTCTTTCATGTCTAAATGTGTTCAGGGAGCCTTATGATGGAAAACATTGTAGAGGCAACAGGATACTTTTTACTTGGGAAAACATGTTTATCCCACAGCCTGGTCCTTCCGGAAGGCCAGGGAAGAAGCCGGCCAACAAAGATGCTCTTTGGGAGCTGATATGCCCAAGAGATGTGGTACCCCATTCGGACGCAGGCTCTTCTACTGCAAATGGCCTCACTAGATGGAGGATGGGAGCCCACCTTTGCTGCCGGATACAGGGTTGGTCCTCCATGTCCTGCCCATCACTGAGGCCTGAAAAATGTCAGACAGGCTCTGTGTAGGAATGGGTGTGAGAGAGGATTGTCCCAAGGAATTTGCATCCTGAGTTGTCTATTATTAGGCAACTGTGTCTATCTGAGGCTAATTCACAGATACTGTGACTTCTCCCCCTTCAGAATTTGGGTAAATGAACCCCAGTTTTTATTCAGGTAAATTTATACATTAGAGTATAATGGTACCCAACATTCCTTCATTTGCTCATATTTTCTCTCTCTCTCTCTCTCTCTCTCTCTCTCTCTCTCTTTCTCTCTCTCTCTCTCTCTGTACTAGGAATTGACTCCATGAGTCTTTTAGACCCTGAGCTACACCCCCAGCCCTTTTAATTTTTATTTAGAAACAGGGTCTCGCTAAGTTGCCGAGTATCTCTCTAAGTTTCCGAGGTTGACTTGGAACCCGTGACCCTCCCGTCTCAGCCTCCCAGGTACTAGGGTCACAAGCACGCACCACAGCGCCTGGCTCCTAGCATTCCTGTGAAATCCTATGTTGTAGTTAGCAGTCCCGTTTCCCAGCGTATTCACACGATCCTCCTAACGGTCACGTGCGGGAGGTATAATTAACCTAGTTTGCACCGAGGACAAGAGAACGTCATGTTAAATTCCTTTGCAGACATTGCTCAGCCTCTTCGGTGGCTACACCTGCACCTCACACATTCCCAAGTCTAGGCAGTGTACACATTCTTATATACAGAATCACAAAGACACAAAACGAAATGAGAACCACAACTCAGAGGTCTAGACCATGTTTTTTTTTTCCTACTTGAGAACTCATAGTTTACATCGCTCCCACAAAGCTAGGTGTGACTTCCAAGTTTGGGAGCAGCGTGCTGCTTTTATACGCCATAGCTGTACTGTCTGGACGCTGGACTCTCCATGCCTCTTAGCTTTTACCTCGGTCGATGGGCTAATGCTTGACTCAGGAACTGTGCAGAGCACCCAGGAAAATGGTGGTGGCTGATCTCGACTGTTCAGTTTTGTGAAATGATAGCTTCAGTGCCTGAAGCCTGTATGGTGCCCAGTCAAGGTTAGGTCAAGTCTGATCTAATCTGCTGCTTTTCTGGGTAATGCAGCCTTCTTAGCAACTCTTAGGCACGCATATTGTTATTTTTTTAATCATCATTTCCCTCAAAGTGATGCTTCAGAA
Organism: Muscardinus avellanarius; assembly: GCF_963383645.1. Classification (NCBI taxonomy): domain Eukaryota; kingdom Metazoa; phylum Chordata; class Mammalia; order Rodentia; family Gliridae; genus Muscardinus; species Muscardinus avellanarius. The sequence goes on along the minus strand of NC_137788.1, from coordinate 158,374,084 downwards.
TTTTTTTTCATAGTTGAAGTATAACTGTGGATCTTTACCCTAAACAAAATTGCAAATTGATTAGACATTATGTCTTTGAATATCAAATGGTAGGTCTTGGGAATGGATTGGACTGTCTGATAGTATTTTTTTTTTAACCTGCATGATTTACATGAATTTTTTTCTATGAAAGTAGACAATTATCTGTGAAAAATGGCACTTTGGCCAAAAGAAAATAATAACTTTAGCCAAAGAAGTGTAATCTGAATGGAGCCTGGTGACTGCACCCAGCATTTGCCTCGGTCTGATCTGATCTGTACCTACAAGGAGGGGCATGACTTCCCCGTGATAGGAAGAGCCCTGGGTGTCCACGACTGCTCAAGCCAAGACAGCACATTTGAGAACAGGCCCGATGTCGCTTCCTACTGAAAATATTTTGACTCTTATTTATTCCAGGAAGTAAAAGCATTAAAGCGAAGACTTCAGGGTCGGTGATCTTGGTGTCTGGAAATGTCTGCTTGTTCCTGCTTTTGTTGTGCTTGCCATGTGGTTTTGCCCTAATTTACACACCTGTGTGTGTGATTAATTCGCCGTGGGACGCCCTTGGCTTTATTAACTCCTCTTTCCAATCTTTCCCCCAGAGAATGTCATGGTTGTGGTTAATGAGATGATCTCTGAGACCGAGAGTAAATGCAATCTAAAATAAATAAATAAATAAAAATAAAAAAGGATTTCACATTAAGGCCAATGATCCAACGCTCTTAAGAAGCAAGAGCAATACAGAAGAAAGCCAAACAAAACTCCAGCCCCGCTGTGAAGGATGCCCATCGAAACCTGAGGCTCAGAATTTGTTGCAGCCTTGCTGCCAATCATACCAAAAGCCGAAAAGGATTTTTGTGAGTCCTTATGTGTGACATAAGAAATGCTGTGTCTGAGGGAAGTGGGGTCTTTTTTTTTTTAACGCGGGGGGTGGGGTGGGCAAAAGGCAGTGTTTGACACTTATTTACAATAAATGTGTGGCTTGCCATTTCTGTACGATGAAGAGTAGGTTAGTCTGTGTGTGTGTATCTGTGTGTGTGTGTGTGTGTGTGTGTGTGTGTGTGTGTGTGTGTTACTGAGCCCTGGGGCATTCTAGCCCCCAAGCTACATCCTCAGCCCTGTTTTATTTTTATTTTGAAATAGAGCTCGCTAGGGTGATGAGCGTGTACTCCAACCTGTGATCCTCTGTCTCAGCCTCCCAAGTACTGGGATTATAGGCGTGTGCCATCATACCCAGCTGGTTAGTGTTATTTTGAAGGCAGGAGGAGGGAGGATAGTAAAATGTCTATTATAAGTTGTTTGCTGTGGGGGGCACATGTACAAGTGTTCTAGAATTCACACAGTTTAAATAAAGTGGTTGGTTTAGGAAATATTTTCATTCCTTGACATTCCCCACTTGCTTCCCCTTCCACCCCATTAAGAATGGGGATTGGCTCTTTAAAGAGCCCGAGTGAAATTCAGTAATCTAGGAACACCCCACGTTGCCAGCAGTGTAGTACTCCTTGCTGGGAAATCTCAGTTCAGTAGATTTGTAGTCTAAAAAAATCCTTCCTGAATAGAAATATCAAAGACTAACATTTAATAATGCTTAAAAGCTTTTGAGTTTTTTTTAAAAAAATTATGCTCTGTAAACATCATTCTAACTTCTAAGGATGATTACTGTGTACCAAGTTATGGCTAGGATAAAAATTTCCTGGTATTTTATAGGGTGGTAGGATGCATTCGGGTATTGATAATGTACTGTGTACATGCGTGTGTGCGTGCGTGTGTGCGTGTGTGTGTGTGTGTGTGTGTGTGTGTGTTAAAAAGCTAGAAGGAAAGGATTCTGAATGTTGTTATCAATAAAGAAAAAGAAAATGATTGAGGAGATAAGGAAATTTTCTCTAGTTTGAACATTATACAATATACATATATCAAAACACCAATCGCATGGCACCCCATAAACTAGTATAATTTTTGTTATCAATTAAATTATCTTTAAAAAGCAGGGCATGGTGACGCATGCCTGTAATCCCAGCACTCGGGAGGCCAACACAGGAGGATCACAGGTTCCAGGACAGCCTCAGCAACTCAGTGAGGATAAAAGAAAAAGGCCTGGTGTGGGGATGGAGCTTGGAGGTAGAAGCTGCTGGGTTTTATCCCCAATGGTTTTTTTTAAGTGTGCTTTTTTGTGCTTTTATTGGTGCATTACAGTGTTTTTTGGGTTTGCTTGTTTTTTCCCTAGTGCTCTGTAAATTTCAGTCTGGCTCGATACTTCTAAGCTTCGTATTTCAGAATCTCTGTCTGGGGCAAGTTATTAGCAGGTCCTCATGTGCCGACATGTCCATTTTCCTTTCCAGTTAAGCTTTCTCCCTTGTCAGCCTCCTGATACTGCTCAGTAAGAGTTTCCCGAGCATTCTGCTTAACAGGACATTGGCGCCCCAGCCCCACTCCCGCCTCTTCCCTGCAGAGCATCTCCAGAGGCACTTGGGGGCTGCTTAGCGATGCTGCCTATAGAAGTGGCTCTTCCAGCCGTAGGCAAGAGTCTTCCATCTCAGCCCTGCTGCCTGCTTTGCAGTGGGGGTGCTGGCTCACCTTCTCCAGCATCCAGAGGGTCATGTCGTAAAACAGTGACTCTTCACAGAAACATTTCCTTCCTGAAGGAGGAGCGGCCAAGAGCTTCTCAGGCAGTGGAGAGGGGCTTGGGGGGGCCATTTCCACACGCAGGGGAGCAGAGGTGGGCCCTCCTGCTGGCCCAGCACTGCACCCTGGCCTGGGATTTCTTCTTCTGCAGGGTTCTTCTTCACAGACTAGAGGATAACTTAAAGCTGTTGCATTTCCCCCAGAGAATACTCTAAGACGCGTCATCAACATAGAAAATCAGAGGCTCCGGGTATAGTTCAGTGGTAAAGTGTGTCCTTAGCATGTATAAGGCCCTGGCTTTGATCTCCAGGATTGGATTGCAAATAAGTAAGTAAATAAATAAATAAATGAAACAAAATCAGGTCTTGGCCTAAAACCTTGTTTCACTAAAGAGACTTAAAGCCATATCTCAGCCGGGCATGGTGGCGCAGACTTGCAATCCCAGTATTTGGGAGGCTGAGACAGGAGGATTGGAGGTTGGTGGCCAGCCTCAGCATCTTTGTGAGGGCCTCTACAACTTAGTGAGAACCTGTGAGTTTCCAAATTTAAAAAAAAAAAAAAAATAGGGCTGGAGGTGTAGCTCAGAGGTAGAATGCCTCTGAGTTCAATTACCAGTACCACACGCACACCAAAAAAAAGAAAGAAAAAAGAAAGAAAGAAAGAAAGAAAGAAAGAAAGAAAGAAAGAAGGCCTTTTCTCTGCTGTTCTATTCCTCTGTATGAATTTTCTACCCCCGTGGTTAGTAATACAGTTGCATGCTTTTACATGTTTACATTTCAGTGTTACTCATGTTTGCAATTATATATGTAGATGTGTGTGTATTCAAAAGAAACTTCCGGCATCTTTGAAAGGACTGAGATGGTCAGTGGATGGCATTGGTCCTCTCTGGGAAGTTTGAAGGGCGTGGGAAGCAGAAGGCAGGCCTGTGTTCGGATGGGAAATTGGACTTGGCCCCTTAAGAACTGGTCTGTCCCTGGTTGGCCAAGACGGTAATAAGCTCTTTCTCCTGGAGCTGCTCCTGAAATGGTGTGCTTTGACCTCTTTAAAAACCAGACCTAACCCAGGCGTGGTGGCACACTCTTGTAATCCCAGCATTCGGGAGGCTGAGACAGGAGGATCGTGGTTCAAGGACAGCCACAGCTACTACTTAGTGAGGCCCTTTGCAACTCAGTGAGACCCTGTTTTGCAATAAATAATCAAAAATAGGGCTGGGAGTGTAGCTCAGAGGTAGAATGCCCCTGGGTTCCATCCCCAGTACCACAAAAAATAGGTAAATAAAGATCAGTCCGTCTTCCCGAGGAATGAGTCCAGCCCTCCCCTCCCATGCGCGTATCTGGGTAAATACCTATGTATTCAGGGTTAGCCCAGGCCGGGACGAGGGACAGCAGGAAGCTAGGTCTGACACACCTGGGTGGTGGGTACGTGAGCAGTGTCATCAAATTTGAGAGCACCCAATAGAGCTCGTGCTGCTGCTCCTTAGGGGGACGGCCAGCGGCGCGGGGAGGAGCTGGGTTTAAGTGAGGAGTGGATGCAGGCCAGCTCCCGCAGGATCTTTGCCCGGCGGAGGAGCCTCTGACCCCGTTGAGGTGTTCATAAGACTTTCTGAAGGCATTAAAATAATTCCGTAGCCTTTACTCCAGACTAACATGTCTTGGTCCCAGCCCATCCCAGCCAGAAGAGAACTCCTGTGTTATGATTTGCCAGAGTTCATGTTTTAAATATCATATTATTTGAAAAACAAACAAAAAAAGAAGTCCTGATTATTTTGGATCGTTTCTAAGCAATATTATTTTCACTTGTTACAAAGTTGGCTTACCTGTATATAATTGCACTCATAATGAATCCCCTAAGGAAACATGTGTTGTGTAAATCACGATTTCATAATAAATAGGTTATTTTTAGATTTTTTTTCCCCCTTTTGCTTCCTTTCTGCCAGCAGCTAACACTGCTATGTTTTAACTTGTGAAATGAAGCCCAAGTCAGCTGTGGCGGTGCACGCCTGTGATCTCAGTACTTGGGAAGCTGAGGCAGGAGGATTACAGGCTTGAGGACAGTCACAGCAATTCAGTGAGACCCTACTTCAAACACAAAAGCAACAGTAAGTAAACAAATAAGAGAGGGAGTGTAGCTTGAAGGTAAAATTCACCTGAATTCAATCCCCAGTACCACCTACTACTACGACGACGACGATATCTGCTACTACTACTACTAATAAAGCACAAATTAGACGGATTTCACCATAAGAGAAGTAAGGTAGAATTGTATTACCTTAAAAATATAATTTTGGGCATGGTGGCACATGTTTGTAATCCCAGCTTTTGGGAGGCTGAGACAGGAGGATCGCAGTTCATGGACAGCCTCAGATACTTAGGGCCTTTGCAACTCAGTGAGCCCCTGTTTAAAAATAAAGACTAGCCAGGCATGGTTGAGCACGCTTGTAATCCCCGTGCTTGGGAGGCGGAGACAGGATCGCACAGGTTTGAAGCCAGTCTTGCTGGCTTAAGAGACCCTGTATCCAAATTTTAAAAATATAAAAATAGGTCTGGGAGTGTTGATCGGAGGTAGAAGGGTTCCATTCCCAGTACACACACACACACACACACACACACACACACACACACACACAGAATAAAAATAAAGAATAAAAAATAGGGCTGGGGTTGTAGCTTGGAGGTAGAATGCCCCTGGGTTCTATCCCCGGTACCCTCCCCACATACACTGTATATATATATATAATTTTGATGAGCTTGAGAGATGTAAATACAGTACACTAGGTTTCCAAGTCACTGCTATTTCACTCAAGTTGTTACATTACAGTGTACCTCCTTGAGCTGCAGGGCTTGAATCTAACAGATTTTTAAGTAAAGCAGCAATAATCTGTGTGTTGATTGACTCAACAGAGCTTTCCACTAAAGAGCAGGAGTTTATACCTGGTTACGCTCCTGGTATTCCCAAATGACGGCCACGCATTTATTATCAAGGGGCCCTGGTTACTATTTGCTGGAGTCCGTGTTTCCGGGCCCTCTTGCATGAGCCGTGCTCACGTGGCCCCATTCGGTCCCCAGTGGCCCCACGTGGTCTGTGTGTCATCGCTGGGACAACCTGTCGCAGGTACGGAGTCTGGGTGTCCTAGAGGCTGGGTCAGGGCCTCCCATGTGTCCGAGCCACCTCTAGGTCCCTTCTCCCAGCTTTCCTTTCTTTTACATAAAATGGGAGGGGACGTGGGGACTGGCCTGGACGGGAGACTGCGGCACCCGTGCGCCACTTTGGTTTTGTTAACGTGTCCTGAGGATAAACGGCCCCTCTCTCATCTTTGAGGAATTACAGACGCCCTGCGAAAGATGGCAGGCGGAAGCCCCTGGCAGCTATTCAAATCCAGCTCTGCAGACCCTTTTTTCTCTTCCTTTTCTATTTCGAGGCATAAAACTGGTAGAAAACCACAGGTTTGTTAATGGCCTCTATTGTCAAGACTTTGAAGAAGCAAGAACTCATACACCACCGCGGAGATTGTAAAGCAGCCTACCCTTCGTGGAAGGCACAGGGTGGGTATCTGTCAGTTAGAGATGCATATCACCTTTGACCAAGACTTCCCACATCCAAGAATTTGTCTTACAAATACACCTGCACACGCTTAGCAATGGCAGCATTGTTTGTGATGGTAATAGGTTGGAAACAACCCACTTGTCCTTCAGTGGGGGACTGGTTAATACTCATAAGATATGTGCACAAAGTGTGATATTCTGCAGCCGCACAAAACCCGAGGACGCCTCCTACCCCGAGTGAATAGATCTCGAGGAAATTAAGTAGAAAGGCAAGATATGCTTCCTTTGTAAAGCCGAGGAGTGGAAAATAAGACTCTTTGCATGTGCTTGTACTTGGCTAGACTGACAGGAGAAAACCGAGAAACAGAAGCGTGGCGACACGTGGGACGAGGTGGGGACCGGGGACACTGAACAGCCTCCTGTCATTAATTGAAGCCTGTGTTTACATAATCTATCAAAATACTTATTTTTTTAAAGTGGCTGCTGTCACCAGACACTGTGGTGCATGCCTGCAATCCCAGTTCTTGGGAGGTGGAGGCGGGAGGATCACAGGTTCGAAGCCAGGCTCAGCAACTTAGCAAGACCCTGTTTCAAAATTGAAATTGAAAAAAAAAAGAAAAAAAAGAAAAAAAGATTGGGAGGCTGAGACAAGAGGATCGTGGTCCGAGGATAGCCTCAGCTATTTAGTGAGGACCTTCGTAATTCAGTGAGACCCTGTCTCAAAATAAAGGATAAAAAGTAGGGCTGGGGGCTCAGAGGTAGAATGGGTTTTGGTACCAAAAAAAAAAAAAAGAACTAGTAGTATAGGTTGGAGGCGTAATGCCCCTGGAGGTACCAAAAAATACATGAATGAATGAACAGGTTCATCAAATAAATAAATGATCATTGCTGTGATCATTGCTGTGCTATCTCCTGCTCAGGTGTAGAGGGACCCGGAGTCCGCTGGGGTTGTCTGGGAGGGAAAGTGTGAGGTTTTCCTGTTTGCGTTGTGTAACAGGTCTTTGGGCTAGCCAATTCTCACCGGTCAGGCCTCGGGCCACTGCATGGTTCCCCCAGGCTCCTCTCTAGTCTCCTTCTAAAATCGGCCTCACCGCTGGAGGGGACCAGAGGCAGTTTCTCAGCTTGCCAAAGGGAGTGTTTCCAGACAGCATGTCGGTCCTCCGTTTTCTGTCTCCTCCCTCTGTCCTCATCCAGCTCACAAGGTCTGCCGATCTAAAATACCCCTGAGGTTTTAAAAGAACCAGCTTCTTGGGTTGTTGGGTGTTGCTTTTGATTCCAGAGCTGCGGCCCCCTGGGTGCCTGCGGGAAGGAATTCAAAGGGCCCAATGGGTGTGCCTTGCTAGTTATTTCTTTGAACCTCTGTTGGCTCTGGGACGGTGTCGGCTCTTTCACTAATTAGGGTTGGCAAAGAAGCTCTTTGAAGGTTGGCTTGGAGCTGTGTGGCGCACACACTCTAGCTTCGGAGTTGAACCTGTGCTCTCTTGATGAATGAATTTGTGATTCGCCAGGTACGTGGATCGTTATGATTAATTCTTCTGTGCATTATCAGTTATTTAACTCTTTAATGCCAGGTGTTCAGGAGACAGTATAAATTCATGGTAATGAAAATTCAAGCTGGTGACTTCAACAATTTTCTCTTCCAAGTATCACTGTACCAGTTGCTATTTATCTATACTCTGCTATGGTTGGGATGTTAGGGTCCTCCAGAAGTCCATGCAGTAAAGACTTGGTCCTCAGGATGTTACTTTTGGCAAGTGGGAGAACCTTCAGAAGTGGAGTCTCTTAGGAGGTGTTCAGGTCATCGGGCGATGTACTCTTGAAGGAGACTGGGACTCTGGCCTCTTCCTCTCTTGCATCCTGGCTCATGAAGTGGGCATGTTGTTAATGCCACGTCCCCTGTTTCTGAAAGCAATGAGTCTGCCCTATCCTGGAATGGAACCTCCAGATCTGTGAGCCAAGTGAACCTTTTGTCTTCTAATTGTCTCAGGTGTTTTGCTGTAGTCACGGCAAGCTGACAAGCACACACCTTTATCCCACTCAACTTGTAATCAGATAGGAGAAGTCATTCTTGGTCCTAAGTTGATTAATTGTGTGCTCGCTATTTTGCCGTTTAGATGCCTTCTGATGACTGAATCTTCTAAGAAGTGTGTAAGTGTAATAAGCATTGTGTTGGTGGTCCCCAAGGTCACTTCTGGTAAAGGATTAGAGAGAGATTTGGAGGTTTTTCTTATAAGTTATGTCAAACCACAGCCTCAGGGCAGTGAATTCACTAGTGGGTTGTCCTTCTGTGGTTGGAACTTTTTAGGGAGCCTGTAATGTTCTGCGGTGCCTCTCAGTCGCTAGAGACCGATGAGCAGAGAGTCAAATTTGAGTCACTCTTGTGGTCCAGGGTTCTCGCTGATGGTTGGAAAATGGCTCCTCATGCCTTGCTGGCTCTGGGCAATAGCACCGAGCCTTGAGCTTTCCACAGCCAGTGGCTCCATGGCCCCGCATGGGTGTTGGGTTGGTGTGGCTTAATTAGGCCAAAGAATTTTCAAATGCGTGTGGAGGAGATAAATGTTTACCTGTTGAATAATCCTAAAATAAAAACTCTCTCCTTAATCTTTATTTCCTCTCTCCCTTCCTTCTTTGGTATTGGGAATTGAACCCAGAGGCATTCTGCCTCGGAGCTACACCCCCAACCCTTCTTAGTTTTATTTATTTGTTTGTTTGTTTGTTTGTTTTCTGGTGCTGGGGATGGAACCCAAGGGCATTCTTCCTCCGAGTTACACCCTCAGCCTTATTTTTTATTCTTTATTTTGAAACAGGGTCTCACTGAGTTGCAAAGGGCCTCACTAAGTAGTAGCTGAGGCTGTCCTCGAACCGAGATCCTCCTGTCTCAGCCTCCCAAGTGCTGGGATTACAACTCTGCGCCACCACGCCTGGCTTCTTCTTAGCTTTTATTTTGAAACTAAGCTGCCGAGGGTCCCACTAAGTTCTGAGTCTGGCCTCAAACCGTGATACTCCTGTCCCAGCTTCCTGAGTATTGGGATTACGAGCGTGCATCACCACTCCCGGCTCCTTAATCTTTATTTCTAATTTTCTTATTGCTACCAGGGAATGATCCTTAGGACGGAGCTTTGATTTCATGTGTATACTTCTGCACGTACCGCTTTTATCTTTACTCATTAGAACCATTGTTCAGCAGTCGTATATAAAATGAAAATGTGCGTGGCAGATCATCTTCGTGCATTGATTCTCATTAAAAAATCTGAAAACAGTAGGGTCTAAAGCAATTGCCCTCCGTGGCTGGTAATATGAACTTGTAGGACCCCTTGCCTTTTCCAGCACTCATTCGGGTGTTTTACGGCCTCTGCGATGTGAGTGGCTCATCGACAGCTAATCTACGCATTGGCGTTAGTGCAGGCAGCAGTGGGCAGTTGCTTTTATTCTTTAGCTGTTCTGGCTCTACTCTTAGGACTTGCTTTGCAGAAGCCGCAGGGTTTTTCCAGGAGTTATTAGAATGCGGGGCTGAAGAGAGGCGTTCTTTGAGTGACGTGCAGGCTTGGCCAAACACCCGTGGATTTCAGAGTGCCTGCGGGGGCTTTGTGCAGTGGGTCAGGGCAGGAATGCAGGTCCTTCTTCCAGACAGACCCCACGTGTGCATGAGGCAAGTGCTCCCCTTGGCTCCCTTACTCAACAGGTTTTTGCTGTTCCTGGAAGATACTCTTGCCTGTTTCTCTCTGTGCTTAATAATTGCTTTTAAATAGGCTAAGTGTTGTAGGAAGAACGTTTCACAGGCGTCGACCACCTCCCCGGAACTCTCCCTCATCTGTAAGAAGGGCCTGGTGCCACCTACCTACCTGACTGCTGGCGCAGCTCCACCCTTTGCAGGACCAGGTACGGACGCACAGCTTGGCCTGGAAGCTGCTTTCAGAGACGGCTTGCTTTCATTTGCAGGCTGATTCAAGACTGGCAGGCGGCACCGATACTTGAGCACAGTTTTCTCTCTTCCCTTCTGACACTCTGTTTCTCAAATGATTGCTTTATACACTTCATAGCCGCCCACTAGGAGCCACAGAATAAAGCCCCTTATTATATACATATCCTTTAATTTGCCTGTTTTTTGTTTGTTTGTTTGTTTCTGTGGTTCCTCGTAGACACCCAAGGGAGGATGCTGTCTTTTTTAGTACAGCCACAACAGTTAAAGCTGTATCTTAAATATTTGTATTGCTATCTGTTCTTGGTGACACAATGTGATCTGGGTCACCCTGACATTTAATCAAGTTAAACAACGTGGCTCTTGGAAAATATGCGTAGCAGCTAATCCGAGAACTGGGTATCTAGAAATGTCATCAGGATTAATTGTTTAATTTCTTAAGCACCTCTTGTCCATTTTTACCTTTAATTTTCATTTTTTACAAGTTTCTGTTTAGTCACTGTGGCCTGGCTCACAATTTGGTAATGGATGTTTATAAATTGTTTGTTTGTTTGTTTTTGTAATTAGAATGTGATAGCAATCACCTACCGGAGGAGCTGACATTGTCGTGACACGAAGTCATTAACAATTTTGTCCAACAGGAAAATTAGTTATGTCATCCTGTCATCCCAAATTTGCCCAGGAGATTAGATTTGGCTGTTACGAGGCTGCCTGGGCAGGTAACAGGCTGGTTGGTGTATCTTACCACTTTCCTGGTTGGAGTTACTAACCAAAATAACCCAAGTATAACCCACATGTCATATGGAAACATCATGTGATCAACTTGGATTTAAAAAAAAATATGTGTTAGCTTTTGGATTTTTCTTTTTCTTTTCTTTTCTTTCTTTCTTTTTCTTTTTTTTGTGGTACTGGGGATGGAACCCAGGAGCATTCTACATCCCAGCTACACCCCCAGCCCTGTTTTTTTAAAAAAAATTATTTTGAAACAGGGTCTCACTGAGTTGCAAAGAGCCTCACTAAGTAGCTGCGGCTGTCCACGAACCAAGATCTTCCTGTCTCCGCCTCCTAAATGCTGGGATTACAAGCGTGCGCCACCACGCCCGGCTAAGGATTTTTCTACTTTAAAGAGAGTGAGCCCAACATGGGGGCGCACATCTGTAATCCTAGTACTTGGGAGGCTGAGATAAGGAGACTAGCAGGCTTGAGGCTAGCCTCAGCAACTAGTGAGACTCTCATCAACGTAGCAATATCCTGTTTCAAAATAAAAATACAAAATAGGACTGCGAGTGTAGCTCCGAGATAGAATACTTATGTTCAGTCCCCAGTACCACAACCACCACCACCACAGCAGCAACAACGACAGTAAAAAGTAAGCAAAAAAGATAGAGTGGGAAGGAGAAACTATTCTCTGTGGATCTTTTATTCCCTGAATTTCTTAGGGAGTGAAAATGTTCACCTGATTTCAACCCTCGAGCGTTGTCCTTTCTCCTCCCCTTCTCTTCTAAGGGACATGGAGCTATGAGTGAGTTGTGATCACACAGCAATATCATTTTGACTGGCACCTGTCCTGCTCAGCCTTGGGCCCAAGGCACATGTTCCTCCAGGATGCAGAGCAGATGCTGACACACAGGCAGGGCCTGGAGGGGCCCAGGGTCAGGTGCATGGGCGCACCTGGCCGCGCCTCGCCGGGGCTCCTGGGCCTGGGCTGGCTTGCTCTGTTGGACCCTCCTGCCTCCGACTTTGGGGGTCACAGGCACAGGCGCTGGCTTCGCCAACCAGCTACATTTGCCTGAGAAAAACCTGCAATTCTTTAACCCAGCTTCTCACCTTTTGGGTGGAGAAACTGATGCTCTGAGATGTTTTAAGGCTTGCCCAAGGCAGAGCAGGAACTACCCAAGGCTTCTGAGCCTACATGCTATTGGGTCTATCGTATTTTGTTTTCTAACAACAGCAGCAACCAATCAAACCCGTAAATCCATTCAGCATATAAAGACAAATGATTTGCTGACCTAAATAATTTGGGGGAGGGGAGGCTGGGAAAGTTAAGGCTTCTATAACTCCAGCATTGACCTCGCTAGAGTTTATTTTCTTCTAGATTGTTTCGGAGGGTACCAGGGTTTTAGAAACACACAAAATGTATTTCAAGAAGGCATCTAGTTGCACATCTGTCTCCTGGCATCTTAAAGCCCTCAGAGCCTCCTCTCCACGGGAACCCTATTTTCACTGGCTTCATAGTTACCTGGGCTGAAGCCGGTACTGTTCTCCACTGTCCCCAAGGCGGGGCATTTCCGTCAGTTCCAGTTTTTTATAATTATGAGCAAAGGAGGCTGCAGTATTGTTGCGCCTTAACCTTTGTCTTTTATTTCAAATGATTTCTGAGAATACAGCCCCTGACTTGGAATTTCTCAGGAAAGGTCTCAACTCAAGGCTTTCGGCCCACGTGGCCATATGGGTTTAGAGACAACTTACCAGGATCGGGGCGCCGATTGATGCCTCTAAAACCTGGGTGTGAGATGTTCAGTCAGAGAAAGTCCCCACCAACAAGGACAACAGGAAGGAAAAGGAATTGTTGGGTTGGTATGGGCCTCTCCCCTCTGCTTTCCTACCCAAAACGGTGTTATCGTGGGTGAGTGACTCGTGGAAGCTACTGTTTCTATTTCACATGTGATTTGGGAATTAGAGCCTTGGGAATTGGCCTCTTAGGGGTTGTCCCTGTCTCTGGGGAATTATGTAGAGGCTTGAGTTCTTAAGTTCTAAGTTGAGGCGGCCCCAAAGGTATATAGACCACAGCTCTAACCCCACCGCTGCGTTTGCCTTCACAGGGCCCCCTTTCCTTCCCCATGTGTTAGTGACGGGCAAATGCCGTCAGCAAAACATTGCTTATAGTCTGTTCACATTTATGACTATTTCTGAAACCCCAAACTAAGTCCTTTTGGTATGAAATCAGGATGTAGAACATGATTGTACAGCTAAGAGGCCTGCTGTCTTGAGTTGTTTTGATTGAAATCTGTTTTTTAGGAATAGAGTATCATTATTATTATTATTATTATTATTATTATTATTATTTCATTGTGTGTATAGAGGAATTCTAGGGATTGATCTCAAGGGCATTCTACTTCTGAGCTACACCCCAGCCTTATTTTATTTTGTTTGTTTATTTATTTATTTATTTATTTTTGGTGGTACTGGGTGTATGGTTTGCAAGAGTTCCACAGACACGCGAGATCGGCCATGCAGGCGGTATAAGTCTTTATTAGATCGGCCCATTAGTCCCGGGCAGCTCCCTCCCCCACCCCCGTGTCGCGAGTGCGGGGTGGGGGTGGGAGGGGCGTGGAAGAGAGCCTTCCACGGATGTAGAAATCTCTCCGTCCCACAGGCTTCTGTGTCCCGAGATCGCCGTGTTCCCCTTTTTATCAAAGGGGAGTGGCTTTCCGTGGGAACATCCTGGGTCTCGCAGGATAGGCGGGTCAGCCCCGCCCCTGTCCAATATGGGGAGGGTCCAGAACCTAACACTGGGGTTCCTGGAAGCCCTTCTATCTCCGGGCTACACTCCCAGACCTATTTTGTATTTTTTTATTTATTTGGAAACACGATCTCTTAAGCCAGCGAGGCTGGCTTCGAACCTGCGGGATCCTCCTGTCTCCGCCTCCCAAGCGCGGGGATTACAAGCGTGCCCACCACGCCCGGCAGCCTTATTTATTTTGAAACAGGTTCCCTTCTAAGTTGCTGAAGGCCTGGCATATATTGCTAAGGCTGGCCGCCAACCGGCAATCCTTCTGTCTCAGCCTCCCAAGTACTCGTATGACAGGTGTGTGGTGCCTCACCCGCCAATAGAGTGTTTATTAATGGAAACATATTAATTTTTATTTCCTAAATATATCTTACATATATAGCAGGGACTGAGGAATATAATATTAAATTTACTCTGGGTTTTTAGAAACGATACATGCTTCAGTGTTTGTTACAATCTATTTATTTCACTCTATATCAAATGTTCCAGAAGAAAAATCTAATATAGAATGGTAAAGCTGTTATTCCTAAGAGATAAGGAGTGGTTATGAGGCCAAACAATCAGGTTAATTCTGACATAAATTTCTGCTCTTAAAGGAAATGTGGGCTTTTTAAAAACGTTTTTACCCTGAGTATATTTATAAAATGAAGTTTTATACCAACAAAGCCTTTGCCTCATCTCATTTGGCGTGAACTTATCTGACAGGAGGTCATGAAGAATTCCCCCTCGGCCACACCACGGTGAATTGAATGTTTTGCACAGGTGGTTTTATTTCTCTGGCGTGATTATTAGGATCGGGAAGCAAGGATCTTGAAAACTTGCAGGTGCAGAGATGCGAGTCAGGCAGGCGGTCAGGCTAGCAAGTTCTTTCTGTGGCAGAGAAGGGATATTTCACAGTCTTTCCGTAGCAGAGAAGGGATACTTCAAGGATGTGCCGAGACGTGCTGTCTGGCCACTCTGTGTTACAAGGTGTTTCCTTGCAAGATGTCCCTGTGCCCTCTCTGCTTGGGGACTCTCTCTGCTTCTGGACACTGCACTGGCTCCTGCGGTCCTCAGCCCTTTCGTTTCTCAGGGAAACCTTTCTTTCCTTCTTTGGAAATGTAAATAGATTCGCTGTATATAATTTAACTCCTTTGTCTGTTGCTCCGTCTTGCTCTCTCTCTCATTTTTTTTTCCTCCTTAACTAACAGTGTCTTCGGGACTTTGATCAGGACTAGGAGGGGACGAGGGTTCAGCATTTTCCTTTTTCTTTTCTGCCTTTTGATTTTATTTTTTTTATTTTTTTATTTTTTTATTTTATACTTTATTTGGAAACAGGGTCTCACTAAGTTGCTGAGAGCCTCACTAAGTAGCTGAGGCTGGCTTCGAACCTGTGCCATCCTCCTGTCTCAGCCTCCCAGGCGCAGGGAATGACCCTGAATTAATCCAGGCACCCTGGAAGCCGGAGCCCTGGGGGTCTGCTCAGCTGATGCTTCCATCAGGGCTGGGGACCTGAGGGTTTGGAGGAAGAGGGCTGGGTCACTGCTTCCTTTGTTCTTTTCTCATTGTTGAGAGTCCTGAGTAGCCTCCTGGAACTCTGTGGCTGCTTCCAGTGCTGTTGTTCCTGGCAGTGTTGGATAGCCACAGAGCATGGCTGCTGCTGCCGCTGCTTTTTTTTTTTTTTTTTTTTTTTTTTTTTTTTGCGGTACTGGGGATGGAACCCAGGGGCATTCTACCTCCGAGCTACACCCCCAGCCCTCTTTTTTATTCTTTATTTTGAAACAGGGTCTCATTGAGTTGCAAAGGGCCTCACTAAGTAGTTAAGGCTGGCCGTGAACCGTGATCCTCCTGTCTCAGCCTCCCAAATGCTGGGATTACAAGCGTGCATCACCACGCCGCTTCCATGGCTGATTCTTAAATGAAAGTTGGTGCACGGGAGTGATGCAGGCCACAGCAGGGGATTCTGGTGTTTTCAGCTCACCCATGACTCTGCCTTCAAAAGGGATTCGCACCAAACACACACAAGCCTCGGGTTTAGGTGCCACCCAACAACCCATGGGAACCAGAAGGGGAATTCAGGTCCCTCTCTCTGCCTTCCTTTTTTCATTTGTTTTTGGTGGTACTGGGGGTGGAACCCAGGGGCTTTCTACCTCTGGTCTATACTCCCAGACTATTTTATACTTTATTTGGAAACAGGGTCTCACTAAGTTGCCGAGAACTCACTAAGTAGCTGAGGCTGGCTTCGAACCCGTGTGATCCTCCTGTCTCAGCTTCCCAAGCGCGGGGATTATAAGTGTGCGCCACCACGCCCAGCTTTCTCTGCCTTCCTCTTTGAGAGGAAGCAACTAGTAATACGAGGATGCTGGTAAGGACTGGACTCCATGGGTAGGTGTAAACATGGAGTCCTCCTAGCAGGCCAGCGGGGAGTGGTGTTATCATCTGCGCCTCACAGGGGGACAGAGGCTCCTAGATTCTGGGTAACTTGCTACCAAGTGAAGTTGGGCTTCAAATCTCAGTTGATCTGAGGCTGGTTGCTGCAAGGTGATCCCTCCTCATCATCCCAAGAAATAAAGACACAGAAGGAATTTCTTTTCTAAAGTTTTTATGTCTGGAAGATACTTTGTATCATCAAAAAGATAGATATGTCATCTAGTCTCTGACTTTTTTCCCCCCAACAAAATAAAAACAATTAGCCGGGCGTGGTGGTGCACGCCTGTAATCCCCGCGCTTGGGAGGCTGAAACAGGAGGATCGCATGGGTTCGAAGCCAGCCTCAGCTACTTAGGCTCTTGGCAACCTAGTGAGACCCTGTTTCCAAATAAAGTATAAAATAGGTCTGGGAGTGTAGTCCGGAGGTAGAAAAGCCCCTGGGTTCCACCCTCAGTACCACAGGGGGGAAAAATTATAAAAAATAATTAAAACATGATTAGATGGGAAATTTAATCTCTACCTAGACTCAATTCATTCTCCAGGAATATAAAAATACATACATACATCCAATATGGTTTTTTAAGATTTTTTTAAAAAAAATAGGACTTCTATGTTATATTATTTTATAGCCTTTTCATTTGTTTTTTCTTAAGTATGGCAGTTGCAGATGTTACAGTTAGTGAAAGAGTTAGCAGTTCAGTTATGGGTGATCCATAATTTAGTCAGCCATCTTGTGTCGATGGGCAGCATCTTGTGTTCTTCTTTTCCCTTTATGGGTTTTCTTTTTCACTAAAACAAGATTATCGTAAATTCACTTGCTAGGTGTACATACGAAGCTTTGTTTGCCAGTGCTTTGATTTCTGTAGAAAAAGGTACTACTGTGTTGTTTCTCATTTCAGTGAAAATGTTTCAGTGTTTGAGCAGTGAACGTTGTTAAGTCTTGGTAAATATAATTGATCGCGTTTTCGTTGTATATATCCATTTACGTTTTAACTCTTACAGTGAGAGGCTGATTACTTCCATCAACTGTCTTTCTGGCATGATAGAATTCTGAGCTTTCGCCTTCATTTTGTGGTGTAATAAATTGCGCTGATTAGATTTCCCAACACATGTCTGTGTTTCTGGAATAAATCCTAATTTGTTGTGATGCGGTATCCTTTTGATTTGTTACTCAGTTTGACTTGCTAACATTTAATTATCTATCACTGCAGTCTTGAGATGGGGTCTGTCATTTTCTTATTTGTATTCTACCAGGTATGGATAAAAGGGTAAGAATATTTTTATCCTTTGCTAGAGTCTGGGCACTCTTACATAATGTAGGAAATATCTGGTTTTTATATATTAAAAGTGAAACAAACTGGAAAGCAACCTGAAATTGGAAATCCCTACCCCAATATCTTTTAAAGAAAATGTTCTTCACTATTTCAAAGGCTCCTGTATCTTTTTTTTCTGACTTTTGATATTTTCTATTTGCTGGGAATTATTTAATCTAAAATGTTGCATTATTACACAGTTTTATATAATATTGTTATACTATCCTTGGTATAGACGGCAGCAGTGTCATCCTCATCACTAACAAACATTTGCTTTTAGAAACCAAACTTATTAGAGGCTTGTACATCTTATTATCTTCAGAGGACTGGGAATATTAACTTTATATTCATGGCTTTAATTTAATGTCAGTATTTACTCTTTACTAATCCACTTTTTTTTATTCCATTCAATGCAAATTTACTAAGTTAAACACGTCACTTGTATTTTGGTCTCCTTAAAATAATGCCATTTAAGACAGACATTTTCTTTAAGGACACTTTTAGCTGTGTAACCTTTGCTTCTGGGCCATTGATCTTTTTGTTAATTAATTAATACTGGAGGTTGAACCCAGAGCCATTCTACCTCAGAATTACACCTCTAGCCCTATTTTTAATTCTTTAATTTGAAATACAGGCTCATTTAGTTGAGGAGGGCCCTGCCAACTAGCTGAGACTGGCTACCAACCTGCGGTCCTCCAATCTCAGCCTCCCAAGTACTGGGATTACAAGTTTGCGCCACCATCCCTGGCTTTTGTTATTTTACAGTTGTTTTGCGATTACTTACTTGACTTTTGATTCTGAGGTTACTCAGAAATACGTTGTTACATTTTCTTGAGTTTACTGTCTTCTGATGTTTTGTTCTGCTCCTTGAATATAGTTCTGAAATCTCTATCTCAGGGGATGATTTCAGATTTACTTGTATCTGAATAAATGGTTAATTTTTAAATGTTCTGTGAACATTTAAAAAATGATGTCTTTGTAAAATGTAGAGCTTTTTTCATTTTCTAAAATTAGTAAATCAAATTTGATTGTATTATATTCACATCTGCCAAATTTGTTTATGGCTGTCAAATTGAGAGGTATGATAAAGTTTTTTTTTTTTTTTTTTTTTGGTGGTAACTGGGGTTCCTGGAAGCCCTTCTACCTCCAGGCTACACTCCCAGACCTCTTTTATACTTTTATTTATTTATTTTTTTGGAGACAGGGTCTCTTAAGCCAGCGTGGCTGGCTTCGAACCTGCGCCATCCTCCTGTCTCCGCCTCCCAAGCGCGGGGATTACAAGCGTGCCCACCACGCCCGGCTCCAGTTGGTCTTTGTAACTCATGACCTTCCCACTCCTACTCCTTGACCTTGGGTGATCACAGTGGGTCCCCTTAAATCTCCTAGGACACAGAGAGATGCTCTATAGCAGTGAATCTGTTCTGTTCAATGCCAGATAAAAACACAACTTTTCTAAAGCCGGGAAGCTTTTATGCTTGGCTCACATCTCCACACACGCCCTGGGCACTCGGATTCCCTTTCTCTTTAGGTTGCTTCTCTGCAGTGTGCACCCCTTGCGGTTCAGCCCCTGCACCGTCCCGAGCTCCCGTGCCCTGCCGCCTCCTCCCCGAGCCAGGATTTCTTGGTCTGTGAACGGCCCCACACATGCGTGGTCATGGTTGGCGATACTCAAGCAGAGACACCTTTCAGGTGGTACATGACCAGTCAGGGAACAGATACCCTACTGCCGAGCAGTTGCTGTTCCCAGGCGCTCCTGATGGTGAGGCGTGGGGACCAGGTCACCGTCCTCCCAAGCGCCTTCCCTTTTTGGGTTGGCTGGGTGAGCAGGATGCCCAGGGTCCAACTACTTGCCCTTCTGCTGGACTCTCAGCCCCTTCGTCCATGGAGAACTGCCCCCTTTCTTGTGAAGATACTGGGAACACTTTGGCATGGAAAGCCCCCATCCCAGCACTACCTGTTATGAACCTTAGGGTGTCTTGGGAAGCTGAGGCAGGAGGATCACAGGTTTGAGGCAAGCCTCAGAAACTTAGCAAGACCCTCCTCAACTTAGACTCTCTTTGAGAACAAAAGTAGAAAAGGTGTGTGATTCTGAGATGAATGCCCCTGGGTTGAGTCCCTAAGAAAAAAACCCATGGCCGGGCGTGGTGGCACGCACTTATAATCCCAGCATTTGGGAGGCTGAGACAGGAGGATCACGCTTTGTGGCCAGCCTTAACTACTTAGTGAGGCCCTTTGCAACTCAGCGAGACCCTGTTTCCAAATAAAGAATAAAACATAGGGCTGGGGGTGTAGTTTGGAGGTAGAATGCCCCTGGGTTTCATGCCCAGAAACAAAAGAAAACAAAACCATAGATTGTTCATCTTCTTCCTCCAGAGGCATCCTCTCCCTCACGAAAGCTTATATGGAATAGGTTTTTATTTATTGTGGGATGGAGGTAGAAAAAATATGTCCATGCCTGCCTTTGAAAATAGCACGAAAAAAAGACATACATGGATGAGGCAGAGTTGCCCTTAATTTAACTCCAGGAAATTAGAATACTTATATAAAGTACATTTGTGTTATAGAAACGACTCTATTGCTGAGTCGGATCCCCAGCACCCTTCCTCCTGCCCCAGCGTCGCTCGCTGTAGAGAATAATACGCTCCATCAATGCAGTAATCATTGTAAATAACTCCATTATATGCCGTGAGCGAGCGCACACACACACACACACACACACACACACACACACACACACACGTCCTTACTTCCGAGCAGGCACACGTGGGCAAGGTGCTTGACCAGCCTGACCCAGACTGGAGGCTGTGATGGTCAGCACTGCGAGGCGCTCCTGTCTGTTTATATCAAGTGGTACCCGGGTGCCCCAGAAGGGGTTTCGGCATTAGGCTATGCCCAGGGATGCTAACTCCTGACTCTAAAGACAGCCTTGTCCTGGGAGTTATTTAGTGTGTTTCCCCATCTTTCAGGATATGAGAATCAAGGCACCTGGTACTTTGATCTGCTATGGGGCCCACCTTCTCCTGCATCACAGGAGAAGCCCCCCCACCTCATGGTCTGTGTGATGAACACGTGGGTTATTGCAGCAAGGTGCTATGGAAATAGCTTCATGTCCTTGCAAAATTGCCAGCAGGAGGAAGGACCTGGAAATTGTTGCTATGCATGGATGTTGGAAAGATTTCTTAACCACTTCAGTGCTGAATGAAACAAGATCTTTTTTCCCCCGTAGAAAGGATTGAACCCAGAGATATTCTACCTCGGAGGTACATTCCCAGCCCTTTTTATTTATTATTTTGAGACAGGGTCTTGCTAAGTTGCTGAGGCTGGCCTTGAACCCTCGCTCCTCCTGTCTCAGCCTCCCAGATACCGGGATTACAGGTGTGCACCATCATGCCTGGCAAAAGACAACTTTTATGTTTTTGGGTTTTTTTTGTTTTTTTTTTTTTTTGGTGGTACTGGAGGTGGAACCCAGAGGCTTTCTATCTCTGGGCTACACTCCCAGACCCATTTTATATTTTATTTGGAAAAAGGGTCTCTCTAAGTTGCCGAGAGCCTCACTAAGTAGCTGAGGCTTTCTTCGACCCTGTGCGATCCTCCTGTCTCAGCCTCCCAAGCGCGGGGATTACAAGCGTGCGCCACCACGCTCGGCAAAAGAAAACTTTTATTTTCAGGTTTGATAGGCTCTGGGGCAATGGGTTGGGGACAGCTGAATACTTCCAAGGCCTGTTTAGCTCCCTGGGTATATAATTCGAGATCAGTGTGCACCTCGAGTCTAAACGTCAGGGCCTGAGAACTGCTAGCGGATGAGGTGTCTGCAGTGGCCATTCGAGGGTCAGGCACAGTTGGTCTTGCAAAGTTACTTAGCCTTGATACCTTAAAACCCTTCCAGGAGGCCAGCTGCCCACCCAGGGCCCTGTGAGCCTCACCCTTTTCCTGGGACGGTCAGCACCTGTGCCCTGTACCTAAGGCCCTTGCGTCTGCCGCCCGGCCTTGCTGGGCTCTTGCACGGGAGCACCACCATTTTTCTCTTTTTTAATGAAGCATTAGGGTCAGTTTACATAGTGATAAATAAAGTAATTACTAGAGTGGTGGCATTCTGCCTAAGTCATCTCAGAAAACTGAATGCAAAATCTCTTTAATAGTCCCATAATGGTCTCTCCAAGTGTTACAGATCTGTATAACGATAGCTGTAATACAAGAGCCATTATTTACTGTGAGACTTGGGCGTTTTGACCATTTACCCGGGCACTTGTGCGTCTCCAGCTGAGCCGAGCGGGCTGCGGCGTGCGTGCTTGCGTCCGCAGCGGGGAGAGGCCGCCCCAGCGCCGCCCGAGACGAGGACTGGAGTGTGTCTCGTCCAGTGTTGAATTTCCCTGGAGGAGGTTTGAAGGAAATAACATTTTTTTTTTTTTTTTGGCAGAATAAAGATTCTGTTTTGGGAACTCCAAGTTGCTGCCCAGTTTGAGACTGTTATGTAAGAAGCCATATTTCTTGTACTTTTTGATTACCCATTCTTTTTATTTTTATTTTTATCTTTAGTGCTACTGGAGCTTGTACCCAGGGCATTCTGCCTCTGAGCTCCACCCCCAGCCCTATATTATTTTTGAAGCAGGGTCTCACTGAGTTGTGGGTGGAGGGGAACTTACTAAGTTGCTGAGGCTGGCCTTGAACCTGCGATCTTCTTGTCTTAGCCTCTTAAATTCCAGGATTACAGGCACGCACCACCATGCCTGGCTTGATTAATCATTCTCTGAAACAATCTAAGCAAAGGACACTGTTGGTAGGGGAAGAGAACTATTATCTCTTAATTCTCTCTGGCCCTGGTATTTATTAAAGCGTTTCAAAGTGACAGATATTCAGAACAGCCTCTTCTTGCCAAGTGTACAAGAACCAGGGATGAGTTTAGCGCCGAGCTGCCTGGATCCTCCCCCCTTGCTAGTAGTATCTGGGGCCGAACGCTGGCTGGCCTCAGTGCCGATGGGTGGGTGGGGAACGCTTCGTACAGGGACCCTGTGGCGTTGTGTCTCAGGCGAGCCCGGCCCTGCGCTCCAGAGTATTCTGGATGGCAGAGTCCACCAGGGCATGGTGGGTCCTCGGTGTGTGCACGTCATTACAGGCTCGTCTCGGCTCCGACAGCTGCTTCTGAGACGCCTCGCCTGCACTCACAATGGTCAGTGCTTCTGTTGTTCCTTAGACCCTGACAGGTGAGTTTCAGGCATCAAGGCAGAGAGAGGAACGGAGGGGGGAATGATGCACCCCACGCTGAAAATAAGGGAAAAGTCACAGGAGTCACACCAAGGGAGAGTGGATACAGGCGCGGTGGCCTCTGGGGAAGCGGGGCGTTAAATGGCTTCATGTGTCAAAGCACAGAGGACAGTGACAGGGGTCAAACCTCCGCCGTTTGTCCCAGGCTGGCTGCTGGCTGCGTCTCCCAGAGCCCTGGGTGTAGACACTAGGGCCCCTCTGCCCCTCCCCGGCTAGGAACCGCCATGCCCACCTGGGCCATTGGCTCTTTTCTGCCCACATCTGAAGTAGACTTTTCCATCCAGTTGCCCAGTGGCCTTATTCCTAGGCTTCAACCTTTGCCTCTACCAAGAAGATCCTTTCTGGTCTTCTGTGAGTGCCTCCGAATCCCCCTTCCCGGGTTACCCTCATCTCGCCCCAGGATGTAACATGGGGCGCTACAACTCATTCAGTAAACATTGATAGGCCACTTCTGTTCTTGGCTTTAGGGAACTTACCGTCTAGTGGAGAAACAGACCCAGTGGAGGCCTTGTGTCTTCACCACACACTAGCCCTCTGTGCTCTGACCTGCTCTACGCAGCCCTCCTGTCGCCTGGCGGCATCCTTTCCTATCTGGGGGCATGTGTGATGGATGTAGGCTTTCCCCAGAACACCCTGTGTAGAGCCTTTGTGTACAGAGGTGGCAGTGTCTTGCAGTGATGCTGCTATGGCCGCTCTGGTAGCAGTAATTCGTGCTGTGCAGCGGGACGCGAGAACTCGAATGTCCCCCAAGAGTTCCTGTGTGGGAAGCTGGATCAACAAGTTCATTTGTGGGTGGGAGTTAGAGGCAGAACTCTGGGCAGGTAATTAGGATTAGAGGAGACCGCGAAGGTGGGGTTTCCACGAGGGAGTCGGGGGAGAGACCCAAGGCAGTATAATGCTCTACGTGGCCACGTGACGTCTCCCACCACGTACAGATGCAACGAGCAAGCCCTCGCTAGATGCTCTGCTCTCTGACAGCCCAGCCTTCAGAACCACTGGCCAAATGAACTTCTCTGCTTTATAAAGTAGCTAGTCTGTGATATTTAGTTATAGCACCAGAAAACGCACTAAGACACTATCATACTGGCATAAAGAAACCTGGAGGACTATAAAAGAAACTACCTTTTCTCTGTTTTTCTACTTTTTGGTGGTGTTTTTTAGGATGTTGGGTGGGGGTGTCAGTGACCCCAGGGCCCTGAGTTGGCTTATTTGTTTTTAGCAACAGTAGACATTGTACAATTGACACGGCCAGAGACTCTTGGTTTTGTTTTCTTTTGTTCTGAAGAATTGTACCCATTTGTTTGTTTTGTTCAGAATTGTATCCATTGACCTGGACACTGTAGAACTAGTAACCTTCCCAGCCCCCCACGGCTTTTCCTTGTCTGGGAAGCACCTTGTAAACACTGTTAATATTCAGCATGCTCAGGACCCCAGAAAGGTTGTGAGGCCCCTGCAGACATTTTTGGATATGCAGGGCACAGTGGTGGATGCCTGTAATCTCAGTACTTGGGAGACAGGAGTATCACAGGTTCATGGCCAGCCTCAGCAACTTAGCAAGACCCTATCTCAAATAAAAAGGGCTGGGGATGTAGCTTGGAGGTAGAGTCCCCCTGGGCTCAGTTCCTGGTATCAACAACAACAACAAAAAAGGTATTTATTGTGAATTAGCACAACGAGGAGAGCTCTTAGGAGCGGTTAGTCTTTAACAGCGCCAGACAGTCCGGCCCATGGAGCAGGCGTGAGTTGGTGGCAGACCTGTCCCAGTCGCGGTACCTTGAACAAGTTGCTTAATGTCTCTGAGCTTCAGTTGTTTAGTTAAAATGAGAGAATGATACGGTTTAAATTAAATGATGTAACGAGCGAGAACGCGTAGGACTCGCCACTGTTCATAATCTGCACGATTTGAGTCGAGTTGCGGACTGGGCATGCATTGCTAAATTATTCAACTCTTTGTGGGTGACCCCATCTCGTACCCCCCTGGTCCCCTCGAGTCGTCTTTTGAAAATCTCACAAGGTTAGCCTGCACCAGAGTGCGTGAGGCTGCAGGTAAGAGGAAGCAAACACCTTGATGTGTTCTTGAAGGTGTTTGAAACGACACCGCCGAGACCACTGTGTCACGATTACCTTGTACTTATGATTCTGTACTAAGTCAGGTACTTTGTCAATCCAAGTTACCGGGAAAAACCTCAGCAGGGGTTGCTTACCTAAGGGACAAGTGTATTATTCTTTTTTTAAACCTATTTTTATTGGTGCATCGTAATCATGCATCACATTGGAATACAAGACTTGAGAGGATATACAAGCACACATCATCCAATCAGCCCTCATCCAGCCCCCATCCTATTCCCTCCCCCTCCCTCAATCCCATGCTTGTTTTGTGATTAACTTTGATACATATGTTTATGTACCTCCTGCTTTTTAAAGAGGCTCCATCCTCCCCTATTCCATACCCTCTGATTGGTCACCTTAATTGCTTCACTATAGGGCCCTTTCTATAGCTCGACCACTTCCTGTTGCCCCTTTCCTCCTAGTTATTGCTGATTAGGGGAAGCCTCTGGTTTTAATTTTCTGCGATATTTCTCTGTGCATGCCGCATTGCAAATACCGATCCCACTCTTGATGGCCCCAGTTGTGGCCTGGCTACCCGGTGGACTGATCCAGACCTCGCTGGCTCAAGCAGCGGCCTTGCCTAATGGGAGGCCCTGGTTCTGGTCTCGCTGGCCCCGACACTGGCCTAACCCCTCAGCTGGCTCCAATCCCGGCCTCGGAGGCCCCAGCACCAGCCCTCCTCACGGCAGGCTCCAATGTTAGCCGATGGCCCCGGCATCGGCCTAACCCCCCAGCAGGCTCCGATCCAGGCCTCGGAGGCCTCAGTAGCGGCCTTGCCTCAAGGAAGGCTCCGATGCCGGCCAGTGGCATTATTCTATATGTAGGAGGACTCCGGCATATCGGGCCCATTGTCCCAGTACTGCGTGATCTCGGAGTGCGGCGGCCCCGGGCACGGCCTCTAACCGTCTACCCTACTAAGCTACTCTGTCCCTGCGATGCCTTCTGAGCTATTAGAAAGCCAGGTAGGAGTTTTTTGCCTGGTTCACTGGGATCTGTTTATTTTCCCATGCATATTAGTTTCCTTCGTGCTCTGCGGATCATTAAACAGTTGCTTTTTCCCAAGCATCTCTTAGGTTTTTCGTGTAATCTCTTAATAAGTGCACTCCAGGGCGAACGACCTCGGAGCTCTTGCTTTGCATTGGTTAGATGAAAGAGTTTTTCTGAGCGTGGACTTTTCTGTTCCAGTCTTCTTTCCCAGGCAGACCCTAATTCTGTGCTGTGGTTCTGCTTGGCGGTCTTGGGCGGAAGGGTGTATTGGGGCAGGAGGTATAACTGTTTCAGCTTGGTTTTTCAATGTTTTCTACCCCTTCATCAAAATTTGAATAACGGAGGCCAGAAACAAAGTTTATTTCCTTCCTTTACAAGCTTTTCTTTTTAAAATAAAAATACAGCAAGTCAGTCATGGTGGTGCCTGCCTGCAGTCCCAGTACTTGGGGGGCTGAGACAGAATGGCGGGTTCGAGGACAGCCTCAGCCAGGCAGCGAGACTCAGCAACCTCGGGAGACCTTGTTACAAAACAAAAAAGTAAAAAGGGCTGGGGTGTAGCTCAGAGGTCGAGTGCCCCTGGCACCGCAAATAAATAAATGACAGTAAGAGAAACAAAAGTGGAAGCAGTGAGTTTCACTCATTTTGAAAAGTCTAGGCATATTTTTATTCCCAGTTTATTTGCAGATGCAGTGCTCTTGTCCGTAGGTTTTTACCTTGATAGTTGTTTTTTTTTTAAGCGATGGAAGTTAGTAAACTGAAGTTTCTGGTTCTTGGTTGAAGCAGGACCTCATGGGGATAGAGACGAGCGGAGGCTCTCTGCTCAGCCCCGCCGTCCCTGTGACGGCCAGCACCCCGTCCCGGGCAGGTGCCGCCCGCCCCGCCCCGCTGGTGCCCAGGACCCGGGGGAGGCGGAAGCCACCCGCTCCCCTTCCTAAATCCCATCCTTCGCGTTGCTGGAGTACTCGCACGCCCGCGGGGGCTCTCCTGGGAATGCTGCTCACGATAGACATTCCTGGCGTGTCTTGGTCCGCAGCCTGCGGTGGAGTCGGGGTGCCCCGGCCAGCCGTGAGGTCAGGGCCCTGTGGGTGAGACGGCGGAGAGGCCTCCCTGGCTGGTGAACACAGTACCGGAGGGAGATGCGGCTCCTCCTCTGCCGGTTGCCCAGGCAAGGTCCTGCCGCCACGCCACGGCCCTCCGCTGGCCTGGGGGCTGAAGCCCGCAGGAAATTGGGCGGATGTCTCCCATCCCTTCTGCTACACTCTTACGGCGTGGCCCGGGCTGGCCTGCGACCCCTGAGCACAGACCAGCCTTCTGCCTCTGTCCCCCACTAGCTAGACCGCAGACGCTTATATATTCCCGCCGTATCCGTCTTTGAGATGTTTTATGCAGCCTTAATTACTGTTGTTCCTGAGTCTCTCGGTAGAAAACAGCCATGGCTGCTCTTCCTACACTGTGACATTGTGCAAGAGGGCTGACACTTGAAAGTTAAAAAATGCACAACCCTGGCCCCTCAGAGCTTATACATGAATACATAAGAACACCGTGACATGTGAACCCATTTAACAGTTGCTAAAAAGAGCTTATTTAACCTATGTTGTTATTTTCTTTCTTGGCACTGGGAGTTCAACCCAGGGGCATTCTACTCTGAGCTCCATTCCTTTTCAGAAGCCTTTTATTTTGAAACAGATTCTCACTAAGTTGCTGAGGGCCTTGCTAAATTGCTGAGGCTGGCCTCAAACCTGCAATCCTCCTGACTCAGCCTCCCCAGTGCTGGAATTACAGGTGCGCACCACCTATTCTGTAACTTCAACTCTCTTGCCACAGCAGTTCCATATCAAAAGAAACAATTTTGAGTGTGTAAATACACGTTTTTCTGTTTTATTTTTTGTTTTTAATTCATCAACAGGAAGACTGCGTATTTCCTTCGTCAGCAAAGGGCCTCAGAGCAGCCTTTCCTGGTGTCCTCGAACGCCTCTCGAGCCTGACTACGAGGCGGGCCTCATCCTTCCAGCTTATTACTTAAATCGCTCAAGCCTTTTAAGACATTTCCGAACTTAACTATTTTGGCTCTGACAGCAAAATTTTTTAATATGTTAAATAACGAACCACTCTTAATTCATATTCTGGCCTTGTCTGCGGGCCCCCTTCGTTGTTCTGTGTGCGCAGGGCCAGGGACAGCACACGGCACCGTTCCTCTCTTTGAGACTTGGTCAGAAACACATTCACACAGATCAGATGCGCTTTGAATCACAGCAGGGCGCACTCCCAGGAATTAAAACTGAAGCCCAAATTGAATAAGAAATAATTTTTTTATTGATTGCTTGGCATTTGTGGCAAAGGTTTAATTAGAGCAGGGTAAGGAGGGGACTTACTGCTGACATGCTGACATGGTTATTTTATCGCGTCTCATTTTGTTTGGGAATTTATGATTCTCTTCTACCAACTCTCAAGTATGCAGGAGCAAGCCTTGGGTTACGTTCCTGAGCCACTGCTGTTTCGTCCTTTAAAAAAAAACTTGTATTACACGCCGGGCATGATGGCGCACACTTGTAATCCTTGAGAGGCTGAGGCAAGAGGATCACAGGTTCGAGGCCAGCCTCAGGAAGTAACGAGACTCTCGCCAGCCTTGTGAGACTCTGTTTCAAAATAAAAATAAAAGTTAGGGCTGGAGATGTAGCTCAGAGGTAGAATGCCCCCGGATGCAATCCCGTGTGTGTGTGTGTGTGTGTGTGTGTGTGTGCGCGCGCGCGCGCCTTTCACACGCACACAGCCAAACAAAAACTTGTACGTGGCACATGCTGAAATATTTTTGCAGTCACACTTTTATTAAAGTGGTATTTGAGATGTTTCATCTTTTATCTGGTGGATCGGTCCTATGAATGGTGATCTTTTTTGGGAGAGGGGATGCTGAGAATTGAACCCAATAGTGTGCTACCACTGAACGACACCCCTAGCCCAAAATCATAGTAGTAGTAGTAGTCGTAGTAGTAGTAGCAATATTTAGTTTGAAACAGCATCTTACTAAGTTGCTGGGGCTGGCTTTGAACCTGTGATTCTCCTGTCTCATCCCCCTAAGTGCTGGGATCACAGGAGTCATCTCCTGCCTTTGTCTCCCCCTCTGTGGTCTGTGGGTTGCCTCCCTGTTCTCAGTAGATGTCTGGGTGCAAATCGGCTGTTAGCTGCCACCCGCCTTGGGCTCTGGGCCCTTTTCCCGTCAGCCCGCCCTGGCTCCGCACAGCGGCTCCCAGGAACCCAAGGTAGCCTTCCCCCAGATGTGGAACCCTGGGTTTCCACCACGGAAGTGAGGGCGGCTGGGGCCGCAGGGTGACTGAATGTGTCTGTGCTGGGATTAAAGTTAGGGAAGAGATGGGCATGGGCCTAGATTCTTACCCAAGGACCTTTGAATGGCGGAGCCCAGGGGTAATTTCTGGGTATGTGGAGTCCCCGAGTGTCATAATTGTCTTTACACATTTGAGGGTGGTTTACCAACAGCCCTTAGGTTCTCAAAGAGACTTTGGACCCCCGAGCCCTTAGAAGCAGCCAGTCTGGAGGTCCCCATGTGCCTGGCGCCCCTTGGCGGTTTATATGAACATGCAAAGCTGGGGGTGCTGCTTAGGACTCAGCTCTGTGGGCGTGCCTCCAGGGGGCACGGTCCTCACAGCGGGTCATCCCCGAGCCAGTCAGTGGGACTTGCAGTTTAATGGCCCCCAGAGCGGGGCGTCCACGGTGGCACTGTGGTGTGTCTGCTCGCCGTCCGTCCATTTGTTCAATCTTCCATCCACAAACCACGCATCAACACCCTCACGCCCAGGTTGTCTGTAGAATTAGGTCCTCCCAAGAATGGGCCTGTGGAAGCGTTTTCTGCACACCACCTTCCTTTCCTCCTCCTTTCTGCCTGTCCATCTAGTCCTCACAGGCTGTTATTTCACGGGGTCCCCAGACCCCCCGGGACAGGGCAAAGCCCTCTGTAGGCGTGGTGTTGGCAGGCACAGGTGTATTTGAGGGAGTCCAAGCACCCAGCACGAGGCTCCAGGGCCTAGGCCGATGTTTTCTAAGTGGTGAAGCCCAGTGATGTCCTGCGCAGGTTGATCTGAGCCGCGCGGACCTTGGCAAGAGTGGATTTGGGCTTGGGTTTCCCCCTTTGCTGTAGTTCATCTGTGAATAATAATTAAAAATAAGGCAACAACTTATGTAAAAAATTTGAACATTTTTGATGATAAAGGAGAAGAAACAACTGGGCAGGTCCAGGTCCAGCTTGGGCTGGGGCTTATTTGTTTCATTACCGGCAGCTGTTACGAAGCCGGTGCTGCCTGTTTACCAGGCTGAGCCTCTCAAGTTACTGATGTCAGGCCGATCTGCTCTCCTGCCCGCCCTCCCTCCTCTGACTCCACGGACATTTTTTTTTTTTTTTAAATAGGAAGGCCTTTAATTTTTTAACAGTATGAGAATAGCTTACCCCCCAACACACACACCCAGAGGTAGTAGTTCAAGTGAAGAAGACCAGATCGCACAGCTGAGCTCAAAAGAGAACAAGTACATCTGATTTTTGTTGTTGTTGCTGATGTTTTGGGAGTTGAACTCAGAGTATTTTACCCCCGAGCTACACACTTAGCCCTATTTTTAATTTGTATGCGTATGTGTGTATAGGGGGGTGTTGAGAATTGAGTCCAGGGGCATTCTATCTCTGAGCGCTGCCCCTAGCCCTTTTTCTATTTTGTTTTGAAACAGAGTCTGCCAGATTGCCGAGAGTCTTGTTACTTACTGAGGCCGGCCTTGAATCTGCAACCCTGTCCCTGCGAGCATTGGGCGTGCCACGCCTGGCCTACACACAAGGCCGTCCAGTTAGATACCCCCACACACATAGCGAACAAACAGAATTTGACTTAAACCACACACATTTTTCTTCCAAATCCGACCCTCATGGCCATCTATGCAGTTAACTCATCATTTTCTGAAACCACGAAGCAGATATTTGTTTATACGGCATTTTCTGACTTTAGAGTTTTGCGAAATAGGTCTCGGGCCAGCTTCTTGAGGAAATACTAATTTAGATTTGTAAATATTTCTTATGGTTGATTTATTAATCATTTATAGGCTCTCCCTAGAAAAGAGGAACTCGTTAACATTTTTGCTATACTTGTTTTTACAAATTGAGTCATAGCATGGAGGTCTCTGTTCGACGGAATTAATGGTGAACACAGGCTCTCTGGTGCAAAAGAAGGCTTGTGGGGAGGGAGGGAGGGAGAGAGAGAGAGGGAGGGGCTTCTGAAGGTTGCTTTTTTGTTGGCAGAGGGGCCTGGGGAGCAGGAGCAGCCATCAGGATTTGGTGGGTGTTTTGCTTTTTGTTTTATTTTTGTCTTCCCCTTAGCTGGACAAGTGAAGATCATATTGTAACCCCTGTTGATTGTGGGGTGTTTGCTTTGCATGGGGCACTACTACAGGGTGAGTGCTTAGAACCTAACAGCTTCTGAACCTCAAGGTAGAGCCGGTTATACTCCTAATTCAAATTGCCTATTTTCAGTAAAGGTATAAGTCCAGGAATTTTGTTCTCACCTCAGACTTACAAAATCCTTTGTTTGTTTGTTTGTTTGTTTGTTTTGGGTGGTTCTGGGGATGAAACCCAGGGGCTTTTTTCCCTCCGGGCTATACTCTCAGACCTATTTTATACTTTAATTTCGAAACAGGGTCTAAGTTGCTGAGAGCCTCACTAAGTAGCTGAGGCTGGCTTCGAACCTGTGCGATCCTCCTGTCTCAGCCTCCCAAGCACTGGGATTACAAGCACGCCCAGATTTTTTTTTTTTTTTTTTTTTAATGGTACCAGGAATGGAACCCAGGAGCATTGTACCTCTGAGCTACACCCCCGCCTTATTCTTTTAGTCTTTTTATTTTTGAAACAGGGTCTCATTGAGTTGCGAAGGGCCTCCCTAAGCAGCCAAGGCTGTCCGTGAACCGCGATCCTCCTGTCTCAGCCTCCCGAATGCTGGGATGGCAAGTGTGCGCCGCCACGCCCGGCCTAGACTTTCAGAATGTTGCCTGATATTTCTGTGCTGCTCTCTTGCAGTTCAGGCTCGGGCATGAGCCTTACATCAGTTCATCTGTGGGTAAGTGGAGAAGAGAGAAGTAGGAAATTGTTTCCAGTGTGGAGAACTCAGATCAGTTTCCTCCCCGGCTATGCACCCAGTACTTTCAGAGCATGTGCTCTGAATCCTCCAAGTATATTCCCATCCCAAGAATGTCAGATCCTGTTGAAACCATGAAGCCCAGTAACGGTTATCTCCCTAAGAGACAGACTCAGCTGCTGTTAACTTGCAAGTTCAACTTTATTAAGAGCTGCAGGGTTCACTTGGAGTATTACTTAGGCCGGGAAGTCCTCTGGGGGATGTGGGTCAGCAAGCTCCTGCTCACAGCTCCCCAGTTTTCCTCCAGGGACTCCCAACCTCTCCAAGCAGCCCGACTCTTAACCCCACGCTTGGTTTAAGCTAGCCCGAGCCTCCTCTTCCACACAGGATAGGGTCTACCCCACACTATAGCCAGGGGGAGGTGCTTTCCAGCCACATTTACCAGACTGATTCAGGTCGGCCCGTTAGAGCACTGCCCAGAACTTTGGTCAGTGGCTCCGGGATGCAGTGCTCTTCCTAAGTGTGAATCAGGAAGCACGTTGGCCCTGTTGGTGTCTGGAGCCATTTTGCCATGGGGCCAGTGTGAGGAGAGGTCAGGCCCAGGAGCGACGCGGGAAGCCTGGGTAAATTTTTTTTTTTTTTCCGGTACTGGGGATGGAACCCAGAAGCGTTCTATCTCCCGCCCTATTTTTTATTCTTTATTTTGAAATAGAGTCTCACTGAGTTTCAACGGGCCTTACTAAATAGCTGAGACTGTCCACTAAATAGCTGAGGCTGTGCAGTCCTCCTGTCTCAGCCTCCCAAAAGCTGGGATTACAAGCGTGCGCCGCCATGCCTGGCTCCCGGGTAGTTTTGAGCAAAAAAAAAACCCTTAATTGTATAATCAGTTTCGGTCAATTATTCCTTTGGGGTTGAGTTTTGGTCCATCCGAGTAGCTCAGAAATAGCTGAAGAATGAGGCTGTGAGCCCAGCACGAGAAAGGAGAGGGGCTTTGTGCGTGTGTGTGGGCACCCGTGGAACTGTGTTCCACGAGGGG
Source organism: Muscardinus avellanarius (assembly GCF_963383645.1). NCBI lineage: Eukaryota > Metazoa > Chordata > Mammalia > Rodentia > Gliridae > Muscardinus > Muscardinus avellanarius. Next base: position 158,341,238 of record NC_137788.1, on the reverse strand, counting down.
AGCGCTTCCAGAATCCCTCACATCCGAGCCTGTGTGCTGAGACACTGTCGCCCGTTTGGTCTGATTGGGCCACCGTAGCTCGGTCCGGGTTCTGAGCCGAGATCCCGCTGGTCTGAATTTGGGGCTAAAATCAGGCAGAGATTGAACATTGAGAACACGGTGCCCGTTTCCCCAGCAAAGACAGGAGGACGCGATCAGCACCCTTCTCAGGAGACCCGCGCCGTCTGCAGTTTCAGCAGTCACGGGAATGGCAGAACTTCTCTGTAGAGTTTCTGTTTTAAAACTGAGATTTTTTTTTTTTTTTGAAAGAAGAAGGAATGTAGAACATTACTCAGCCTTTAAAAAGAAGGAAATCCTGTCACGTGAGACAGTGCAAATTACCTTGAAGGCGCTGCCAACTGCAATAGAAGAATCACAAAAGAACAAGTACCGATGTCACTCACAAGGAGCAGCTAGGGTCCTCAGCCACACAGAGACAGAAAGAACAGTGGGGCCGGGCGTGGTGGCGCTCGCGTGTAGCCCCAGCGTTCTGGAGGATCACGGTTCGCGGACAGCCTCCGCTACCTAGGAAGACACCTCGCAACTCAGTGAGTGAGACCTTGTTTCAAAAATAAGAAAAGACTAAGAAATAGGGCTGGAGGTGAAGGTCGTGTGGGTTGGAGGTACAAAGCCTCTGGGTTCCAGCCCCAATACTGAAAAAAAAAAGTTAGGGGCGGGGGAGGGGTAAAGCAGAGTTCTCATTTTTGTTAGATGCAGAAACTCTGCAGGTAGATGGCTGCGGCCTTGCTCGGTGGCAGGCAAGCGCCCCATGCTGCTGCACCTGTCCCTAAGAATGGTTACGGTGGGGAGCCTGTGATGTGTTGTTTTACCACATTTAAAATAAGTAAATTTTAGAACCAGGCGTGGTGGCACATGCTTGTAATCCCAGCATTCAGCTACTTAGTGCGGCCTTTTGCAACTCAATGAGACCCTGTTTAAAATAAAGAATAAAAAATAGGGTTGGGGTATAGCTTGGAGGTACAGTGCCCCCGGGTTCCATCCCCAGTACCACAAATAAAGAAAGAAAGAAAGAAAGAGAGAGAGAAAGGAAGAAAGAAAATAAAAATAATATAAAATAAGTATATTTTACAAGACCACTGCTCTGACCCCTGAGCTATGGAGCCACATAAGTACATTTTAAAAGAAGAAGAAGAGGCCACGTATGGTGACGCATCCCTGCAATCCCAGTGCTTGAGAGGCTGAGAAAGGAGGACCACGTGTTAGAGGCTAGCCTCAGCAACTTAGCAAGATACGTGGCAACTTAATGAGGCTGGAGGTGTAGCTTGGAGGTAGAATGCCTCTGGGTTCAGTCCCTAGTAGCAAACTAAAAATAAATACGTATAATAAGAGTATGGCGTTTAGCTGGCTGTTGGCTGTTAGATCAGGAAATGGGAGACGGAGCCTCACTTGCCATTTTAGAGGCTATTTTAGAGTCCACATCGTAGCCGAGCAGGCCTGGGTTAGAGTCCTGGCTCCACCTGGCCCGTGTAATACTGACCTGCCTTAGCCCCAGCATAAGGAAGACAGGTGATACTACCTGGCTATTTACATGAAGCCCTCTCTAGATGGAGCCCTTCCCCCCCACACACACACACACGCACACACACACACGCACACTCACACACACACACGCACGCACACACACACACACACACACACACACCCCTGCCTCAGGCCAGACCTCTGCAGGGAAGCCCATTGTCCTCCTCGGGTCTGGCCTTCTCCCCAGTCCTCTCTCACCACTGTCCAGACCCATCTCTGTAAACTCATAGTCACCTGAGGAGCTTTTTCTGAGCCGAAGCCAGGCGGCCTTCCCAACCTTGGACCCACTGAGTCACCCTTTCTGCTGATGGGACTGCACATCCATGTCCCTAAAACTCCCTGGTGCAAACAGCATCAAGGGCTCAGGCCTAGACATTGCACCTCTCCTCCTGTATCCACCACCTCCACAGATACACACCTGTGGGTGTCCCAAGCCTTACAGGTAGTGGACACAGTTGAGAAGGGGTCTTGGCTGAGGGTGTGGCTGCCAGGAGGACAGCGAGCTTGGCTTAGGGAGGAGAGCCAGGCGGGCTGTTGGGCCCAGGCAAGTGTAGAGTTGGGGCTCTTTAGATGCTGTTCTGGGGTCCTGTTTCGTCTCCCAGGTCTGGGCCTGGCCCCAGGGTTTTTGATTCCCAAGGTCTGGGACCTGTGGGTGCTGGGATGTGCATTTTTACCAAGCTTCTAGGTGATCCCGCCTGCTGCTTGAAACAGCACTTTGAGAACCACTGTCCTGCTGAACAAATGCAGATTCGGGAGGCTGGCCCTGGAAGAGGCCTGTTAGCGCAAAGGCTATTTGCTTGAACGCGTTGCTGAGTTCTCGCCAAGGACACGGCCTTCCGGCTGGCTTTAGTCACAGAGACTTTCTGAAGCACGCGGAATCGCACAGCCTTTAGGCAGCTGTCCCTGGACTCTGTTTTCCTCTGTATGCTGATTTCCCTCAAACTCCTGAAGGGGGAGGGCGGGTGAGGCAGGGCAGACTTTATTTCTTGAGCAAGAGAGAAGGCGGGAGCTACTGTTTATTAGTAGAGCTGGGTTATTTGTTAGTGCTGAGTTCCTTGAGTTCTCCGTATATTCTAGATATTAGTCCTCTATTGGAGGGGTAGGTGGCAAAACTCTTCTCCCGTTCCGTTGGCTCTCGATTGAGGTTCCTGATAGTTTCCTTCGCTGTACAGAAGCTCCTCAGTTTAATGCAATCCCATGTATTGATCTGCCTTTTAGTTTCTTGTGCCTTTGGGGTCTGCATTCCCAGTACTGGATTCCCAAGTGCCACCTCCCAGTAAGACCAGGTTCTGAACAGCACTGGACATGGGTGAGGGTCCCCCACACCCTGCCCTCTGCCGCCCGAGGCAGCCCCACTATGCGGTGTCTTGCGAGAAGCAAGTTTTCAATATGGCGGTTTAGTGTGTGCCTTGGAAGTTCTTGCACAGATAGGCCTGGCAGGGGCCCAGGCCGCCTTCAACGGCCGTCACCGGGCTGGTCTCCAGAGGGGACTGGATTTGTGCTCTTGGGTCTCAGGTATGTGTCAGGCCTGCCGGGTTCAGCACTGGACACAGGTGCTTAGGAAAATTCCTCGCCAGCAGTCCGCGGGGATTTACAAGTTCTTGCTGTTTTCGTGACCTTGTGCGGTTTTTGGTTTCACAGAAGGCTTTGATTCTCGGGCTTGTCTCTGCTTTCTGACTTGCTCTGTAATCATGGGGCGCCAGGGAGGGCTGCGGTCTGTTTCCCCGGGCACCTCCTTAGCCCACCAGTGGCAGCACAGTGGCAGGATCTGGGGAGGGGTCCCGAGAGAGGCTGGATTCTGAAGCCTGGGGTATGGCTGCTCTGGTCCTCTCCTTGAGTTTTTTCCCCCAGAACTGAGGATGGAAACCAGAGGCATTGTACCTTCGAGCTACACCCCAGCCCTATTTTTTTATTCTTTATTTTGAAACTGGGTCTCAACTGAGTTGCAGAGGGCCTCACTAAGTAGCTGAGGCTGTATGTGAACTGCGATCCTCCTGTCTCAGCCTCCTGAATGCTAGGATTACAAGCCTGCGCCACCATGCCCGGCTTCTTCCCCTTGAAGTTTGCACTTGTTCCCGGAGTGAGACATTTCTTGGTGCACTCCACGTGATTAATTTTATTTATTTTATTTTGTTTTATTTTATTGTGATACGGGGGGTGGAACCCAGGGTTATTCTACCTCCGAGCTACACCCCCAGCCCTATTTTTTTAATTCTTTTTTTTTTTTTTTTTTTGGTGGTACTGGGGTTCCTGGAAACCCTTCTATCTCTGGGCTACAATCCCAGACCTATTTTTATACATTTTTTTAAAATTTGGAAACAGGGTCTCCTAAGCCAGCGCGGCTGGCTTCAAACCTGCGCGATCCTTCTGTCTCTGCCTCCCAAGCGTGGGGATTACAAGTGTGCGCCACCACGCCCGGCCTTATTTTTTTTTTATTCTTTACTTTAGAAACAGGGTCTCACTGAGTTGCAAAGGGCCTCACTGAGTAGCTGAGACTGTCCGCGAACCACAATCCTCCTGTCTCAGCCTCTCAAATGCTAGGATTACAAGCCTGTGCCGTCACACCGGCTCCATGTGGTTCATCTTAAAGGGGCCCTCCCCTAAGGCGTGTGGCCCTGGAGCTCGGGAGACTTGGAACTGTGCTTTCCAAGGTCAAAGCTTAGGAGCTCTATGACCTTTAAAAAGTCCTTGAGCCCAGCTTCAGGGTTGGGAGTCCTGGGAGAGCCGAGGAGGGGCTCAAATCTTAAGAAATAAAGTGCCCGTCAAATACACAGCCTGAGGTCCACACTGCAAGTCTTAATGTCTGACCCACTGAGGGATGATGACCAAGGGAAGATCAAGAGGGCAGGTGGCTCTGGGGTCTCAGGCTTAGCATCTCAGTGCTGGGAAACACTGCTGTGTAATGGTACCATTCAGGGGGCCTGGCTGCAGTCTCTGCAGACACAAATGTAGGTACACAGGCCTGGCACCCTGGAGTCAGGAGGGCGGGCCAAGTGCATCTGGAAGGCTCATTGACACAGTCCCATCTTGGCCAAAGGAAAAGGAAAGGCCGTATCCGTGTAAGACAGGGACTGCGGACTGTCTCCCCAGACACAGAGAAGTAGCTTGGGGCAGCTGCATGACATGAGTTTTCTGAGAAGTAGTAGGTATTCTCTGTAAGGCCCCAAATGCGTACCACCGCGGTCCAGTTCAGATGGAAGGCCCCGTGGTGGGAGCTAAGGGACCAGGGAGTAGAAGCTTGAAGGCTCCCGGAGGCTCTTCTGTTGGTGGGGGGGGGCACCACGCCCATATTTATTGAGCACCTACTTCCCGACAGGCGGAGTGTTTGGCAGCGGTGATGGCAGAGCTTAGCCAGACCAGGTTCTGAACCAGCCTGGGGAGAAGTGGAGAGGAGATGGCCATTACACCATGTTCCGGGGGGAGAGGCTGCCAGACGGCGCGGCCTCTCAGACCCAGGGGGAACTGAAGGAAACAGGCGCTGTCCGCAAAGTGTGTCTCCTCCGTGGTGTAGACTTGGTTTTCATTACTTGGAAAGTGCACAGCAGCCCCCAACCCCGGCTTCTTCAGCATCCTGGACACTCAGCCACACACGGGGTTTAGAGTCATAAATAAAGTTTAGAGTCGCTTTCTTATTTCTTCTGCGTGTCCGGGGGACCTCTGTGTGTAGCGGATGGCTTTCCACTTCAGGGGTGAGAAAACAGGCCCCGAAGGGGCTGTGGGGTCCAGAATGAGTGTGATGGGTGTTGAAGCTCAGCACCTGCCTGACTGTGGTCCAGCGGGGCAGAGCGGGCCGGGGGAGAGGTCCTGGGCTGGCTGGCCACATGCTGGGCTTTGGGCAGCGGGCTCTTTTGCTGACAGAGTTTGACCCTTTGTTGGCATGAGAAGGTAAGCCTGCCCACTACAGTGTTCCCTCTCATGTCCGCCCTGCTCCAGCCCCCCTCCCAGGGGCCCAGCAGCAGCCTGGCACTGGCCTTCAAGGGCTGGTGGGGTGCACATGGCACGTCTCCCGCCTCCCGGGACCCTTTCTGTGTGGCTCCCACTGACTGGTCCTGGAGCGTCTCTGGAAGTTACCATATTCATACTTCTCATCTTTTGAAAACAATGGAAAAACCCATCCCCAGCCCCCAAAGCAGCTGTCTTTCCTCTGATGAGTAGACAGCAATCCCTGAAGAGCGGCAGAGGAGTTGCTGGTAAGTATCCGGGAGTGCATAATACGTTTTAAAGAAGATTACAAATTATGTATTATTCTTAGGAGCAGCGCTGTCAGATAATTGAGCACGCGAGAGCGTTCAGTGCTGGGTGCTCGGTGCGCCGTCCTGACATCTCTTCCGAGTGTAGTACGCTCACTTTGTTCAAGAACAATGTATTCAAGGTCAGTGTATTTTGGCTACAAAGTTCTGGAAATTCCCAAGAGAACAAGTCCCCCCCCACCCCCCGCCCCGTTATATAATCTAACACAAGTGACTGTAACAGCAACCTCATGTTTAGTAATGACTTGAAAAACAATGCAATTGATTCTGAAATTTTATTTTACAAAATATGACTGATTTTTTTGGAAACTTCTTTCTGTGCTTAAAGCAGCCTTTTTCCTTTATGTAATTTACTCAGAAACACGGAGTGCTGCCCCGTGCTAGGTGCCATTCTGAGTTCCTCCCTCATTAGACTTCAGACTGCTCAGACAAGTGCTGCTTTCCCCGCTCTTCAGAGGGAAACTGAGCCACGGGAAGGTTCAAGTACACTGTTCGAGTTACACCCGGAGTTGATGGTTTTGATTTTTCCCCCTCCCTTTTTCATGAACAGAGGATCGAACCCAGGGGCATTCTGCCGCTGAGCTCTCACCCTCTCTCAGCCCATTTTCTTTTCCTTTTTCTTTTTTGGGTTCTGGGGATGGAATCCAGAAGCATTCTACCTTTGAAGCAGGGTCTCCCTGAGTCGCAGAGGGCCTCACTAAGTGGCTGAGGCTGGCCGTGAACCCTGATCCTCCTGTCTCAGCCTCCCAAATGCTGGGATTACAAGCGTGCACCACCACGCCCGGCTCCTTTTTCTTTTACTTTGAAACAGGGTTTTACTAAGTTACCCACCACTGGCCTTCAACTTTTGATCCTCCTGTCTAAGCCTCCCACATTCGGCGATCACAAGCATGTCCTCAGGTTTTGACTATTGGGTAAGTATACAAATAACCACTGTGAAATTTAAAAAACTTTTATCGGTGCATTCTTAATGAAGTAAAAGATAGTAGAGGCACACAGGCACATATCCCTCATTAGCACCACTGTGAAATTTTACCGTCTTGAATTCCATGTTTCAAAATCTTTTCTGATAGCCGGGCGTGATGGCGCACACTTATAATCCCAGTACTTGGGAGGCTGTGACAGGAAGATTCGGGTTCGCGGCCAGCCTCGGCTACTTAGTGAGGCCCTTCCGCAACTTAGCGAGACCCTGTTTCAAAATAAAGGATAAAAAAAAAAAATAGGGCCGGGGGTATAGCTCAAAGGTAGAATGCCTCTGGGTTCAATCCCCAGTACTGCAAAAGAAAAAAAAAAATCATTTTTGATGCGGATCTACCATGAAACAAGACAAACTTTCAGAACCCGTGAGTGCTGTCCTTGAGCTCTGTCCCTGGAGGAGGTCGTGCGGTTGTTGGGCCTGGGGCGAGCGGTCGGTGTAAGTCTGGGACCACAAGTGTCCAGTAGAGGGAAGAGGAGAGTGAGCTCACTGTCCAGATGTCCCCATGGACAGGGGGAAGTGGACCGAAGAACCAGAGAGAGGCTGGAAAGCAGCTGTTAGCAGCGGAGGCTTCTTGGGGATCCAGAGTCCCTGCCCTGTGGCGCCCATTGACGGGGCTGCCGCTCTGGCGCAGGGCTGTGACATCAGCCAGCCCTCATGGGCTTTAACCCTACTCTCGAGTAGTGGCCAAGCCGGACTGTTTTTAATAAATAACAACAATCCCTCGTATCTGTTGAATGCTTACATGCTACTTTCTTCTAAGTGCATTGTGGTGTATTATCTCATTTAATTTTTTTTTGGGGGGTGGTACTGGGGGTGGAACCCAGGGGCTTTTCTACCTCCAGGCTACACTCCCAGACCTATTTTTTATTTTATTTGGAAACGGTCTCACTGAGTTGCTGAGAGCCTCACTAAGTAGCTGAGGCTGGCTTCGAACCTGCGCAATCCTCCTGTCTCAGCCTCCCAAGCGCGGGGATTACAAGCGTGCGCCACCACGCCCGGCCTATATGCACATGTTCTAATATGTAGTTTTAAAGACTTAAGCAGGATCATTTTTTTTTGCATTGTTCTGTACCTTTTATCAGGTTAATAATTTACTTTGGTTATTATTCAGTGTTGATTTATGTGTATTTACTTTGTTATTTTTAACCATTGCATAATGCTAGGTTACTAGACACAATTTCTTTAATCACTCCCAATTAGGTTGTTTCCAGTTTTTTGGTTTCTTTTTTTTTTTTTTTTTTTTTAGTATTACAAATAATTCTGCAAGAAACATGTCCTCGGTATGCATTCTTATAGCTTTAAATCTTGCCTCTTCAGAGTTGTCCAATAATCAACATAGACACTTTTTTGAGCCAATCAGTGTGATTGCTTCTTTTGAGTTCTTAAATTTATTGGTTTCATAGTATAGAATCTTTGAACTGTTATAACCCAAGCAGTGCTTTGGCTACGAATGCAACATAAAGATGGTGTTTTTTAAACAGAAACTTAAACATTACCCTGTGTGGAGCCGGGGCTTGCTGGGGAAGTGGCTGGGCAGGGGCAGGGGCAGGGGATGTTCCGCGTCTGGTCAGCCGACCTCAGTGTGATGTGCTTTGTAAGAAGCCGTCTGCCCCGCTGCCGGAGGACTACACAGAGAGGAAACTTACTTATCATTGGGAGAGTCTCTCTCCCCCAAGCTTGAAAGCAAAGATTCATATGCAGTCATAAGAAACAATAGGTTTCCATACACTGGGTCCCCCATGGAAAGACTTTGTAAAACCCTAGAATAATACCACAATCAAGATATTGACTTGACAGTTAAGATACATTTTATCAATACAGAGATAACTTATGTTACCCTTTATAGCCCTCCCTTCCTACCTGTTTTTCTCCCTTCTTGGCTCCCTCTTTGACCTATGGTTACAATGAATCTGTTCTCTAAAGTGTTATCAATTTAAGACTGCTCTGTAAGTGACATGATAGTATGTAACTTTTGAGATGTCCTTTCTCCTTTAGCCCAATTCTCCTTTAGCCCTGTATATTTATCTAGGTTGAACATATCAACAGGTGTCCCTTTTTACGGCTGAATCTATGATATGGCCGTATCACAGTTTACTCACGCCTTGGTGGTTAGTTTTTGTTTTTGTTTAAATGTGTGGAATAAATAATCAGGAAATAAATGTGCAGTACGGCATTTGCTGTGCAGCATAGCTAGCTGAATGTTTGATGGAGGGCGCTGGGGATCGAATTTAGAGGCGTTCTGCCTCTGAGCCACACCCCAGCCCTTTTCATTTTTCTTCTGAGACAGGGTCTTGCTAAGTTGCTCGAGTCTCCTGTGTTGCTGAGGCCGGTCTTGAGCCCGTGGCGCTCCTTTCTAAGCCTCCCAAGTCCTGGGTTACAGGTGTGGGCCGGCGCTCCAGGCCACGGGTTTATTTTTAAATAAACTGCGAAACAGTTTTCCAGAGTGGTTGTACCCTTTTACCACTCCTGCCTAGCCGTGTGTGAGTGACCTAGTTTCTCTTTGTCCTTGTCAGTATTTGGAGAGAGAGAGAGAGAGACAGACAGACAGACAGACAGACAGACAGACCATTCTGATGGATGTGGAGGGATACCTCATCATGATTTAATTTGGATTTCTCCGATGGCTGACGATGTCAATCCCTATTCGTGAATTTGCTTGCTATTTAAGTATGTTCCCTGGGTTATTTCTTTCATTAGCATTTTGTAGTTCTCAAGATACAAATCCCATGCATGTTTGGCTAGAGTAACACCTAACTATTTAATTTCTTTGTTAAATTGCCAGCAGAGATACAATTTGCTGGGCTCCACTATTCGTCTTAGGACTTTTGTGGAAAGAATTTCTTGGGATTTTCTACCTAGAGGAACATACTCTTGACAGATAGGAGGAAGGCTTATTGCTGCCTCTATGCCTTTTAGTTCTTTTATGCACATACAATTTTTGATGGGCTTGTTACATACAGTATAGCATTTAATTTCGATTTCTAAGTATAAAAAGTCTTTCCTCAATGTGGGATTAGTTTATGTATAGTCTGGCCTTCTGTGTCTGCAAACAGAGGAGGTGGATTGGGGAAGGGGAAATCCTCTTTGAGAAATCCAGAGTACCTGAGAATTTCTCTTTTTTACTCCCTTTCATTGCTAGAAAGAATAGTATCAAGGCACCAAGCTGTGTGGTCGAAAGGAAACGCTTCCTGCTGAGCGTTTTAGGCTGGGTTAAGCGCTACTTGACCAGATGCCATAGTTTAGGCTTTGGTTTGTAAACCTGCCCGAATGGTTGTAAATGGTTGTAATTCTGGTCTCTTGTGTAAAACTGCATATATATATATATATATATATATATATATATATATATATATATATATATATGTATATTAACATTCCTAGTTTTTTGACACCTAGTGTTAAACCAGGAATATGAATGTGTGTGTGTGTGTGTGTGTGTGTGTGTGTGTGTGTGTGTGTGTGTTGGAAGGTAGCATGCTGTGTTACATGTGAGAAATAGTTCCTACTTTCTGGTCTTTTGCAATTTTTATGATTACAGTTTCAAATTTCAGTTTTGCAACTGAAATTTCACTTAATTGGCTGGTCTTCTATAATAATTAACCTGTAACTCATGAGAACGACATCTTGTTACAGGGAATCAAATCTAATTTTCTCGTATACAGAGTGTTTTTTAGAGATAACGAGCTGGATATCTAGATCGTACCAGGAACCGATTGTACCGCAGGTGCCTGTGGCTTTGTTTTTCTCCCTTTCCTTTGCTTTGGACTTGGGTCTCTTTGTCCTTCTTTCCGTCCTCTGTCACGGTTGCCTGTTCCTCACAGAGCAGGTGGAAGTAGTCTTGTATGCACTGAATTTAGGAATATCAATGAATGGAGTCACTAGGAAATATCCACAAATTTTAGTGCCAAATAATCCAGAGCTGACACTAATGTTTGTATAGAACCCCCGGGCGCAACACTTACTTCTTCGGACTGATTTTAGGAGCCAGTGCTAATCGGTCCCAGGGCTTTGGAATCCAGCAGACGTGGCCCTGAGAAGTTCTCCAGAACTTGTCCTGGGCCTCTCATCAGTACACTGCGGGGTATTTTGAAGACTGACTTAGATACCATGTGTAAAGCACTCTCGCCTGCTGCGGCACATTCCACGCTGATATTCAGCATCCTGTATTGTTTCTTCCTGGAACTCCTCCTGGGTCTCCTCCCAGCTCAGCAGCCAGCAACGCCAGGCAGGGAGTCTGGCCATGCCAGGTGCCCCAGGAAAGGGCCTGCCGTGCTGTCCGTTGTCCTTACTTTGTGACTTAGTTGTTAACCATGGAGTTATTTTTTTTATGAAGAAGATAAAAGACTCTAGATCATTCTCAGCAGTTCTCCCGGTTGGGGAGCCTTGGGCTCCTTTGAGCTCATGGAGATGTTCGCTAAGTGGGAACAGTAGTGTTTTGAGAACCTGCATGCCAGCATGCCAGTGACCTTTTCCTTTTTTTTATTTTTGGTATTGGGGATGGAACCCAGGGGCATTCTACCTCCAAGCTACACCCCCAGCCCCATTTTTTATTCTTTATTTTGAAACAGGGTCTCACTGAGTTGCAAAGGGCCTCACTAAGTAGCCGAGGCTGTCTGCCTGCACACCGCGATCCTCCCGTCTCAGCCTCCCAAATGCTGAGATTACAAGTGTGCGCCACCACGCCTGGCTTTCAGTGACCATTTTGAAGACTCTTCTAGTCTTTGCGGTGTTCTAAGAAACCTGGGCATATAGACAGCCTCCGTATTGACTCTTTAATACAGTGGGATGGGGGAACAACCCACACTGTATCTCTTATCTGCGATGGAAAAAAGCCCAGGTCTGCATGCATTCTTTAATTGGCAGGATTTGTTTGCCATTGTTTGGTAAGACATTGTACCGGGCTGGTGGCCAGGCCACGTCTGTCTCCGGTCACGAGGTGATAAAGCAGGTGCCGATGCCGTTGGAGAACGTCTTTTTGAATCTGAAGACTCCGTTTTGACCTTTCCCTGTGTCATGGGGCGGTGGTCATGGCTTAGGCACGCCTTTCCTCTCACGCCCACTTGAAGTTTGCTCAGAGACGGGGCCTGGGGTTGAAACGGTCCTATTTGTGGTTGGTGATGGCATTCCCTAAGCCTGCAGTGCAGTTGAAATATCCACAAGCGCGCCGCCGACCCGTCAGCACCTGTTAGTAGTGGCCATGGGGCTCAGGCGTCCCTCAGGGCGGGCGGGGCGTCCAGGGAGTTGCGGAGACCTGCCCTCCTGACTCCTGGGCAGCGTCACAGAGAGCTGCAGGCTCCAGCACGCCCAGCTGCCCAGTCTCTCTGTTTTCATCCTTTGCTGAACAGAAGAGTCACTCTGTGCCTCCTTGACTTTTGTCCACATCTTTATTTGGAGCTTGGGTAGAAAGTCTCTCCGTCACCCTCTCAAATAAAACAGCTTCAAACAAACCGGAAAGTCCAGGCCCACAGAGGCACCCACCTCAACACGGTTGGCTCTCAGGTTGGCTGAACGTGTGGGAGGGTGTTGGAATGCGAGCCAGGGTAAAATGGTTAAAGGAGGTTTGCTTTCCCTAATTCAAATTCTGAGTCATAAGGCCCCTCCTCTCCACACCTGTCCTGAACCCTGGCTGCTGTGGCAAGGACATGGGGTATATTTTTTGTTGGTTTATTTTTGTGGGTCTGGGGATGGAACCCAGGGACATTCGACCACCGAGCTACACCCCCTACCCTATTTTTTATTATTTATTTATTTATTTATTTATTTATTTATTTGCAGGTCTGGGGATGGAACCCAGGGACATTTGACTTCCAAGCCACACCCCCTGCCCCATTTTTTATTCTTTTATTGTGAAACAGGGTCTCACTAAGTTGCAGAGGGCCTCACTAAGTAGCTGAGGTTGTTCGTGAATCGTGATCCTCCAGTCTCAGTCTCCCGAATGTTGGGATTACAAGCGTGTGCCACCAGGCTCGGCTTTATTCTTTATTTTGAAACCAGGTCTCGCTGAATTGCAGAGGGCCTCACTAAGCATCTGAGGCTGTCTGCGAATCGCAATCCTCCAATCTCAGCCTCCCCAATGCTGGGATTACAAACGTGCGCCACCATGCCTAGCAGGTAAATTGTTTTTATTGATTCCCTACTCCAGGTAGGTTTTTTTTTTTTTTTTTTTTTTTTTTGTACTAGGGATCAAACTCAGGGGTATTCTACCTCTGAGCCACACCACAGCCTTATTTATTTATTTATTTATTTATTTATTTATTTATATTTTGTGGTACTGGGGATGGAACCCAGGGGCATTCTATCTCCAAGCTAAACCCCCAGCTTTATTTATTTTATTCTTTATTTTGAAACAGGGCCTCACTGAGTTGCAAAGGGCCTCACTAAGTAGCTGGGGCTGTCTGCGAACCAGCATCCTCCTGTCTCAGCCTCCCATATGCTGGGATTACAAGCACGCATCACCACGCCCAGCTCCTATTTTTTATTTCGAGCCAGGGCCTCACTCCATTGCAGAGGGCCTCACTAAGTAGCTGAAGCTGGACATGAACCTACGATCCTCCTGTCTCAGCCTCCCGAGTGCTGGGATTACAAGGTGCACCACCACGCCAGGTTCCCTTTTTATTTTTATTTTATTTTGAAGCAAGGTCTCGACGAGTGGCCTCGTGTCTCGCCAAGATGCCGAGGCGGGCCTCCAGCCTGCAGTCCTCCTGGCTCTCCACGTAGATTCTGACTACTGTGGATTCCACATCGGTTGGAGTGCGTATGGAACTCTTCGAGATGTTAAGTATCTTCTGCTCAGACAGGGGGCACACATCTGGACGGATCTAGTAGCGAAAAAGCCCTGCCTCTTGAATGCTTTGAACATCCTTTTGTGCCTGAACCCGGAGGCCATTTGTGGTGTGAGGGTGTTTAGTTCGAAGAGGAGACGCAGAGGCAGAGGGGCCGTGGGCTCCATTCTCAAGACCGCTCCTTCCAAGCAAGAGCGGAGCTCTTAGTTTGCGCACCGGGCTTGCGGAGAGACGGCCTCCGGGTCCTCGGCCCGCGGTCCAGTGGTGGGGAGGCACTCTTCTCCTTTGGTGGTGTTTTTCTTTTTGGTGACTGTAAAGACACTTGTCACGAGCTAAGTAAGAGCTCACTTGGCCGTGAAGAAACGCGCACACTTGACCCCTCCAGAGGGATGGGTTGCAGTGTGAAGGCGGCTCTGTGCCCCTCTGGGTAGAAAGAAATCAGCTCTCCACCGTGGGTACCGCGGTTCCCTCGTGCCTGTGTAGGGGAGCATCTCAGGCCGGAAGGATAACGGCAGAGGCGGAGGTGCAGGGGCTGGATGGGAGAGAACCCGGGAGGAAGGGTGGTCTCGTGTGCCAAGTCACTACCTCTCTCCCCGGCCTCGGAGGCTGGTCGCTCGCCCTGGGCGCGTCCACCAGTGGCTGTTTATGTATTTGAACCAGGCATTTTTTTTTTCAAGTCAAATACAAGTCTCCCTGTCTCTGGGCCCTGCTCGCAGTCAGTGGTAGCCAGTGCAGGTGTCTGTCCATTTCTTCAAGCTATCCATGAGCCTGCCCTGCCACGCAGGGCCCCAGCTCCGGGGAGAGGAGGGCAGAAGGGCTATGGCCGTCCTCCTGCGTGCACACCTTCTCTCTTCCTGTCCTCTCCAGCCTGCTCCCTGCATGGTGCTCAGCAAAGCAGTACGCCTTCTGTGCTTTCTGCGTCGCCACAATTACTTTTAGTCTCTGTTTCAATTAATTAGAGCCAACAGTGAATCTTGGCGCCCAGGAGCCAGGTAAACAGTAGTTCACCTGACTTTTAGCTTGGAGAGTACTTGTGCGGTGACTTTTTTTTTCCTTATGGTTTTTAAAGGCAGATGCTGCTCCCCGGTGAGGAGCCCTCCCTGGGGGATCCTGGCCGAGAGCTGACCTGTCCCCGCTCTGTTTCCTGTCCATTTACTTTCTCATAACACGGAAAGACAAACAGACCCTTAAACCTGACTCAGGCTGTCACTGCCGGCTTTGCCCTTTGTGCGTAAGTAGTTATATTATTTCTAGGTTATGGCTTCTTTGTTTATCTTTGAGGGGAAAATCAAGCCCGCGCTATTTACAAGAACTTATTGTTCTAGACTTGTGCACCGAGGGCGCCTTTTTCCAGTTGGAACCTCGTGCGTGGTGATAAGGTCTAGGTCAGCTGATTAGCTTTTTTTTCTTTGTAGTACTGGGGATTGAACCCAGCGGTGTTCTACGTCTGAGCTACGCTCCTAGCCCTAATTTATTTTATTGTTTTGAAATGGGGCCTCCCTAAGTTGCTAAGGGCCTCACTAAGTTTCTGAGGCTGGCCTCAAACCTGACACCCTCTTGTCTCAGCCTCCCAAGTACTGGGATTACGAGTGTGCACCACCGCACTTGGTAACTTTTAACTTCTTAAGTTTATTAAGGAGTGTACGTCTGTATTCCACATTTTACCCAGGAAGGATGAAGCCAGGAAGACGGGGGAACTTTCAGATTGAAATTCTACTGTGACCACGTAGCCTTACAACGTGTAGCTTGTGGACCAAGAGGAGAGTTTTCCAACCAAAGTACCTGTCACTATCACAGACGGCCAAGTCACTTTACCATCTGATAAGAAGCAAAATGCAGCGGCGACGCTTGGGGAAAAAAGGCTGTTCCAAAGACGGCACGCTGTCCCCTTCCTTCCCTCCCTCTCTTTTAAAAATTATTTTTAATAGGCTTTTACTCATTCCTTCTTGTTAAGTTTGTGAACATGCGGTGTAATCGATACAGGCTAAAGGAATTTTAGTTAAGATATGACTGTGCTCTCATGAGCTAGACTGGACGGGTAAACATGCCGTCGTCGAGGCCCGGTCAGGGGTTGCGTGGCAGTTCTGTAGAAACAGGAGGTTTGATTTGGAAGGGAAGAAGTGGAGGAAGGAGAAACTACCGTAATATCCTCCAGTGGGTCGCCGGCACGGCAGTCCCAATGTGTGTGGGCCGGAGAAGACAAGGGTTAGTTAGATAGAGTAAGCCGGTCTGCACCGTTCACCTCTTCACAGCGCCGACCAAGCAATTGACAGAAGAAAAAAGAAAAAAACCCTCTTTTTTTCTTCCTCTATTACTTAAAAAAAACAACCCTGATTTACTTTCTGTAAAATACTGGAGTAGATCATGTTTTCTAACGTCTAGGCTGAAGGTCTGAGTGGCCGACAGCTCTCTGCTCGGGAACCCCCATTACTTGCTAATGCAAATGAGTTTTTAATTGGTCGAGTATTATACGTGTCGGGAAGATGGAGTCTGAGTCCTCCAACGGCAGCTGCTGATATCAGCGCAAGGAAGACGCGGAGCATCCAGACACAGGCCCGGCGTTGCACAACTGAGCCTTTTGTAAGGCCGGTTCACTTATTTTGAGAGACCAGACCCCCCCCCCCCCACATGAGACTTCACGGTAGGATTCATCTTTAGAAATACAGGCAATTTAGCAAAATCTTTCTAACCTTAAAATGTGCCTTTTGATATCTGTTTGTGTTTCGTAAGAGGCTTTTGAAAACAAAATTATCGAATGTGTGGCCATGACTCGAGGACGGTAAGTTCTGGTGGGCAGTCGTTATCCGCCCGGTCACCATTTTAAGATGATTATAGCAGGCCAAATTATAGGATCTTTTTATATCAGGTATGTATTTTTATAGACATCTATGTTTTTGCATATGTATGTGTGTATACATGCATACATTTTAATTTCATTATTTTTTTATCAATATTTTTACGTGAGGTCAAGGAGAAAGACCAAGACCCCACATTAATAATATTATTTCTATCAATTACTGATTGCTTCCTTGAATTTACTGTTTTTGTTTTCTTTTGGAAAAGTTGAGTTGAGTTTTTGGATATTTTGTACTGATAGCCTGTACATACACAACACTTTTTTGTGTGTTTTTTTTTTGTGGGTTTTTTTTGGCTCAGTGAGAGTTGATGGTTTGTTAGAAATAATCTGCTACGTGATTCCAGAGACAGGCTTCCTTACGTTTAACAGGCGTTTGAACCGGATGTTTCTATGTGCTGAAATTCTGTCAACACGTGTAGCTTTGTCTACCATTGTATTTGGCTGTATTGATTTTTCCCCCTCCTGAAAATCCCCCGCCTGTCTGCTCTCGGTTGATACAAAGACTGGTCTGTTCTCCAGGGTCACTACAAGTGAACCTTTAGGGCCTGGGGACTCTTACATATTACTGTCAGCGAATCACTCCAAATCCGCTTGCATCTGATCACAAAATTCTATTATAAGTTCAATTTTATGGTGAACTTTCTTTGTCCAAAAAAATGCATGTTTATGCAGCAGGCCCAGCTGTCCCCAAAGACAAACAGAAGAAGATTACAAATAGCGAGAAGTCTCCTCTGTAGGAAACCAGTATGTATATATTATAAAATCTTGTATTG
This sequence comes from Muscardinus avellanarius, assembly GCF_963383645.1. NCBI lineage: Eukaryota > Metazoa > Chordata > Mammalia > Rodentia > Gliridae > Muscardinus > Muscardinus avellanarius. The sequence goes on along the minus strand of NC_137788.1, from coordinate 158,324,016 downwards.
TCCATAAGCTTGTTCATTTTAAAAACACTTTCAAACATTTGTAATGGGAGTGGAGGCTGACAGCGTCTCAGGGTGTATGGGAAGCCAGCGTATGTATAATCCAACGTTCCTACTGTGTCGTCACTGCAGATTAAGGCTTAGCTCTGCCCTTTAAGTCACAGACTCAAGTTATTCCTGGTTTTAGCGACAGTCAGAATACATATATTTATTTACTGATTTATTTTAAAGAATAGTCTACTCTCCTAATGCGTCTGTACGCTAAAGCAGGAGATGAAGTTGGAAGTTAGCCTGCTGAAGTGATAGTGTCAGATGCTGTTGCTTTGACAGAAATATTAGTAAACGTCATATTACCCCCTGCTAAACATTTATGGCATAGGATATAGCCTATGTTTTGTGGAAGGAGTCCCTTTCACCGCACTGACACCAGCCTGTAATTTACACCCAGCGGTCTGCAGAGAGAAGGTATTAATACTCTTTGATTTCAGCAAAGATAAAACCCTGTCCTACGGGAGAGTACTCTCAATCTTTGGACTTTCCAGGAGGAGGAGTGTTTTGAAATACACTCATTCCTTCTCTGGGGTTGAAATAGCTTCCCTTTGGCACAATGGCACAAAACAAGGCTGGCTTTAGATGTGAAATTTTAGCTTTTGAGGGAAAGGAGGGTGTTCAGGAGTGAGGCAGCTGATCCTGGTGTTTTTGTAAGGGCCAAAGACCGCCCACATTCTTATCCAGAAAGGAGACGCTACTCGGAAATGGCCGTGTCCCTGAGTTCAGCTCTATCTACAGCTGAAGACCTCGCTCACCGGCTGTGTGTTGAGAAGATGGAGCGTACCAAGTCCTTCTCTCTCCCTCCTCTAGAAAAAGTCTAGGCTTTTGGGGTTTGCAGTTTTGGGCTCATGGCTGAGATTTTGAATTTTATGGGGTGACTCTGAGATGTTGTCTGTGTGACACTGCTGGGATGATTTCCCCTCAAAAAGGATGATTGTGTTTCATACATATTGTGCTAGAATCAGAAGTTGCACACAGTAGCGTTCAAGTTGAGCTGGTGTTAAGAAGGAAAAGATCAGAGAGAGAGGACTGCGCTGTCTCCACAGCTCAGTTTACAGCCTCCTGCGGCTCCACAGTGGGCCGCTGGCTACTTTTTATGTACAAAATGGGCTTGAAAGTTACTTTGTAGCCAGACCACCTCCCTTAGACAAGTAGCACCCCACCTGTCTCTGTCGGGTCCCCAGGTGAGGTGATCCCAGCCATTTTTGCGCATAACTAGTGGAGACCGCTCTACAGATATTTACTGTGATTTGGATGCTACAAGATCAGAAATGAATTTCAACATGGAATCATTTCAGAGCCCTTCACTTACGGTAGCTTGGGAAACACTTGAGATACCAAGGGATCTTGATTCCCTGCGAGCTCTCCCAACTGGAAAATGTGCCTGTTATATCCCGGGAGCAAGATTCCTTGACCTCTTAACCCCTCACGGGTTCAGAACCCAGCCTCCGCCCTTGTTGGGTCAACGTGGGCATTCCTGCTGTGGATGCAGTGGCCTCCGCGCCGCCTCCAAGCTGTGGCTCCATCTCTTACCTTCACATCACTCCTGGTTTGGACCAGAAGGTGCAGAGCTTTCCTTCACCTTAACCTCGTTGTGTATTGCTTAAGGGGAAGCTGGATGTGCTGGTGTGTAAGCAGTGAATCATGGTGGAAAGTCACAGTAGTCTTTAACGCTCGACTGCGTATGCAAAGAGATGGGAAAATAAAGATAAAATATTGTGCAGTTAGATTATTTAGAAAATAGAGGAAGGTAAGTTTTTCTTTAAAGAAGTGATGGGGATGCCGGGCATGTCGCGCACGCTTGTAATCCCAGTACTTGGGAGGCTGAGACGGGAGGATCAGATCGCAGTTTCGTGGTCAGCCTCAGCTACTTAATGAGGCCCTTTGCAACTTAGTGAGACCCTGCTTCAAAATAAAGAATTAAAAAAAAAAAAAACAGGGCTGGAGGTGTAGCTTGGAAGTAGAATACCCATGGGTTCCATCCCCAGTACTACAAAAAAAAAAAAGACAGAAAATTTTATAGTGCATTAATCTTCACTCTGTCCTTTAGACTTGGATTAGACAGTCAAGTATTTTGTTTCAAAAGGCATTGACATATATCAATAGCTTAATACACATTTTTTTTTTTTGTGATGCTGGGGAATTGAACTCAGGGGCCCTCTACACTGTACTCCCGGCCATTTTGACTTTAGAGGTGTGTGTGTGTGTGTGTGTGTGTGTGTGTGTGTGTGTGTGTGTGTGTGTGCTTTTGTTTGAGACAGGATCTTAGTTGCCCAGGTGAGACCTGAACTCGAGACCACCCTGCCTCAGCCCCTTGAGTAGCTGGGATTAGAGGCATGTCCCACCAGCACCTGGGACAGTACACAGATTCTTCCATTAACACCGCTGTGAGCTTCTTATAGGAGAATTTAAGTCTAATAAGCATCTTTACAGCCCTATTTTCTGAGAACTGTCGCTTCTCCATGGGCCGTGCCAAATGTTTGTAGAGTTTTATATCTTCTGTGTTTGCTTCCTAGTAATTGGCTGCACCTATGTAAATTACCTTTGTCAAACAAAATATCCAAATCACCATCAAGATTGACATGTGCCTTCAGGATACCTAAAATCATGACAGCGTCGAGTCCCCTGCTCTGGCGCATGGCTTGCCCGTCTCCCCTTGGTGACAGGCTGTGAGCTCCTCTGAGCCGGCGGCCTAGGGCTCAGCCCGGGCAAGGTCCCAAGCACTGGCAGGTGCAGGGTATGACAGCCCTGGGCCATCGCTGTGTACGCTGGCTAGCTAGCCTTGTCTAGCTCAGGGCGTCAGAAGGGAGGCACAGGGAGGTGCCTGCAGGGTACATGGAGGAAGGTTGGTTTGGGGTTTGTTAATATGTGGTCAAAGCCCAGCTTCTTCACCCTTGGAAAGATCACAGCCAAATCTAGAGGGTCAGTAGCAGGTTCAAGTCTTCAGCGTGTGCTGGCGGAGCCTCGACCCGCGCCAGGGGCCGTTCTTTACCTGAGAACCCTACAGGGACGGAGAGACCCCGGTCCTGGGCCCTGCAGGGCTCCCTCTAACCGGGAGACTTGTTGATGGACTCGTGGTTTCTCTGGCATCTTGGCCGGCTGCACAGCCATCGCCACTTGGCCAGTGAGGTCTCAGGCTGTCAGAGCAGCGCCCCCTTTTCCCCGGCTCGGCTTTTTGTAGTTTCAGTAACACCGGGTAAGAGTGGTCTGAACATTTAAGTGGGAAAGTGCAGAAATAGCCAATTTATTTCAGATTATCATTATAAGCTTTAGCTATTGCTATTAATCTCATAGTATATCTAATTTAAAATTTAATTAAAAGTGTGTATATATATGATATATATATCATATATATATATCATATATATATGAAAAGCCATAGTCTAGACTGGGTCCAGTACTCTCTGTGGGTCCAGGAATTTGATTTTTTTTTTTTTTTTTTTTGCGGGTCTGGGGATGGAACCCAGGGGCATTCAACCTCCAAGCTACACCCCCTGCCCTATTTTTTATTCTTTATTTTGAAACCAGGTCTCACTGAGTTGCAGAGGGCCTCACTAAGTAGCTGAGGCTGTCCGCGAACCGTGATCCTCCAGGTCTCAGCCTCCCGAATGCTGGGATTACAAGTGTGCGCCACCACGCCTGGCTGGGTCCAGGAATTTGAGAAACATCTTGAAACTTATTTTCCATGAATAAGGGGTGAGTTATCCCCCTGACTGCTAACTTTAATGGATAGAGTGTGTGTGTGTGTGTGTGTGTGTGTGTGTGTGTGTGTGTTACTAGGGACTGAACCCAGGGGCATTCAACCTCTGAGCTATACCTCCAGCCCTATTTTATGTTTTATTTTGAGACAAGGTGTCACCAAGTTGGGGAGGGCCTCACTAAGTGGCTGAGGCTGACCTCAAACTTCCGATTCTCCTGTCTCAGCCTCCCAAGTACTGGGATTGCAGGCGTGCACCCCCATGCCCAGCTATAATGAGTAATTTTGATCTGGAGTGCTCTATAACATTTATTTTCTAACATTTGATTAATTTACTTAACAATTATGCCTTTCGTATATATTATCTGTCTCTTTCACACACACACACACACACACACACACACACACACACCCAACAACAAAACAAAATAAAACAACCCAGCAAGCTACCTGCCATCTCTGCTGCAGAGGAGACCTGGAGCCTGCTTGGCCCTATTTTAGAACCTGTCTCCCAGGCAGCTGTGGCGACGGCTCCCAAGCTCACCCAGGGGGCAGGTAAACCTCAGGCCCGTGTTTGGACAGTCAGCGCCCATGTGGGGACCGTTGGCCTGACGTAGCGTTGTTCATCTGACGGGACAGATGTTGGCTGTTATTAAGTAATTCGGTTTCCCTTTGAGCAACATCCTTCTCTGGCTTCCGAGCTAGACGGAGGCCTGGTGCGGCTTTTCAGGCACAATGCACTGAAAGGGAATTATGTGTCACCTGGGGTCAGACAGACCCTCAGGCCCTCTCCTACATCTGCGCTTTCAGATCTAAAGAACGTCAATGCATGCAGCACTGTTTACTCAGTAGACATGGACTGAGCCTTCTGTGGTACTGACCCAGGCCCTGGAAACACGCAGATGAGCAAGGCCAGGCCCACAACGTCAGACAGTCACCGCTGTGCTGAAGAAAAAATAACGGGCCAGCATGGCGTGGTGGCGCACGCCTGTGATTCCAGTACTTGGGAGGCTGAGACAGGAGGATCGCAGGTTCAAGGCCAGCCTCAGCAACTTAGTGAGACTCTCAGTGGCCTAGTAAGGTCCTGTTTCAAAGCAAAAAATAAAAAGGACTGGGATGTAGCTTGGAGGTAGAATGCCCTGGGTTCAATCTCTGGTACACACACACACACACACACACACACACACACACACACACACACACGTAATAATGGGCTCCTGGTTGCGCCCAGGTCTTTGCATTGACTTCTCAGAGAAGCCTTTTCCAGGAGAGGATGTTTGCTCTGAGACCATGATTCAGCCGTGAGAAGACGTGGGCAGGAGCGGGAGGCGGCAAGGTCTGTCACAGGGTCATTTATTCACTCCACAAATATTTGTTGAGCACCTGCTCTGTGCCAGCAACCCGCGGAGCACACAAGACCCCTTGTGAAGGAAGGGGAGGCGGCCGCGTGGGCTACGTGACAGGGGCCGGCGCTCGTGGAGGCCGGGTGTCGCCAGCGAGGCTCCGGCGCGGCGACACTTAGGTAGAAACCGAGAGAAAAGGGAGCGGGCAAGGCGGAGGTGGCGGGCCGCACGGGCAGCACGTGGCCGGGAGTGGGGGGAAGCCGAGGCCAGCAGGGCCCTGGACGTAGGAAGGACCTTGGCCCTGACTCGAGTGCCGATGGCCGGGCTTGCAGCCGCCGCGTGCGGTAACAAGACCACCCTGGCCACCGGGTTTCCGGTAGACTTTAGGAGCCAGGGCAGGGTCAGGGCTCCAGTCGCACGAGATTGCAGTCCCAGCGTAAGGCTGAGAAGAAGATGAGTGTGGGGTCAGGGCGGTGCTGCAGGTGTTTGGGAAGGCCGACAGAGTCCCGGGGCCTGCGGATGCAGTGGCCCCGGCAACGGGGCAGGGAGGTGAGCCCAGCTGTTCATAGCAGCAGCTAGTACGTACTGGCCGCTCATGTGTGCCCCGTCTTGGGACATCCTCCCCGTGGCTGGCTCTGGTCGTACACCCACTTTATAGATGAGGCACGCGGAGGTCGGTCGGCTGAGCAGCCCAGATCACACCTGGAGTGAGAGCCACGCTGGATTCAGTGAAGTGTGTCCTGCAGTCATTTTTAATGTTCTTCAGGAAGCTGCCAGTCTTCGGGGCACCTGGCTTAAGAAATTTGCCGATAGGAACTGTTTAGGAGCGGGGCCAGGGACTAGGTATTGAAGTCTCGTTGAATCTGAGCCCATTGTCTAATCCCTGAACACGAACCTAGGCATGTTGTCTTTGCCTGCGGAGGATGTTCATAATTGCAGAAAATCCGCAGAGAAACACTGGCCCGGGGACTCTTAGTAGGAACTCTCCCAGGACTGCCAGCAGGTCCAAGGCAAATTGAAGAAACAAACAAAAACGGCACAGTGGCACACACCAGCAATTCCAGTACTTGGGAGTCTGAGACAGGAGAATTGCAGGTTCAAGGCTGGCCTCCATAACTTAGTGAGACCCTGTTTCAAAATAAACTAAATCAATAAATAAATGGGGATAGGGGTATACCTCAGAGGTAGAATACGGGTATTGCCAGAGGTACTTAGGGTTCAAACCCCAGTGTCCCCCCCAACAAGACCAAAAAATACAAAATAAAAACAACCCAAATGTAAATTCACTGCTGTCAGTTCCAGATTGCACGCTTTATAAAGCTTGGCATAATTGCTTTAAGAGCTGTTTATTTTGATCTTGGCTTGTTATCTTGATATTTTTGCCTTTGAAGAGGTTATAGGATTGTTGTGATTTAATCGCGGACCATGTATTTCCCAAGATTCACCCGGTATCTCCACTCTGTTTTCTTCTTTCTTTGGCTTTCTGTCCCTGGGCAAAGGTGGGAGGGGAGAAAGCCGCAGAGATGGGTGTTTCTTGCCCCAGGAAGGCACCGCGGTCAAGGTCCTGGGCTCTGGGAACTGGTGTGTCTGTAAACACTGTCCAGCAAGGATTGGATGGGCGTGTTAACCACCATCCAGAAAATGAAACTTCTCTGGAAATGTAGCAGGCTTTCTCCCGAGGTTCTGAAGCCCTGTTTGTGTTTTGCTAGAGTTGAGCGGGGGGGGGGGGGGCAGCGAATGGCGGTGGGCAGCTCCTCTCTGGAGAGAGTTGAGGCCTCCTTCACCGGGAGACTGCGCTGGTCGTAGGGCACAGGCCTCGGTTTACCTTCCTTTGTTATTCTCCCATTCACACCATTCCTGCGAAGCCAGAGAATGCTCCATTCACAAACATATCAAACTCAGTCGCCAAGCCAGACATGAGAAGGAGGGAAGGGGGCGGGAAGTGGGGAAAGGCTAGATGAATGACGTGTGCGGGTATGCCTCCACCATCTTGCACGCCATTAAGATGTGTGAGTACACTGCACCAAGAAGAGAAAGAAGGAAGGAAGGAAGGAAGAAAAAGAAAAGGAAAGAAAGAAAGAAAGAAAGAAAGAAAGAAAGAAAGAAAGAAAGAAAGAAGAAGCTTCTTCTGTTCAGGCCCTGTTTGGGTGAAGGGTGCTGAGTTAAAAAGTCTGATGGCCTCCCATTAATTCTGTTGATTTCTGACCTTCTGAAGGACTTCGCACTTTCCACAGTGCATTGCGTGGCAGAAACCAGGCCTCTGTGGGACATGGAGGGGCAGCCAAGGAAAAAGGGGAGGGCTAGGGAGAAATTTTGCCCAGATGTAGGATAGTGGCTGTTGTTTTGTTGTGAAAATGGTGGGGGACAACTTTAAGAATTGAATTTGTTTTTTTTAATCTCCTAAGATTTCTATCAAGGCTGTATAAAAGTGTGGGCGTGGCAATAAACGGGATGCCACCCACCAACCCAGTCGGGCAATTTTAACAAGCTAGCAGCCCCCATTTTGCAAACAAAGAAGAACCTTTCTGATTAAAAAAAAAATGGACAGGGAGGAGAAAGCTATGCCGTGTGACTCAGCGGATAGGAATTCCTTTAATAACAGGCCGGGGGTTTGCATTAGCAGCACTACCTATAAGCAGCTCTGTGAAATGTCCACCGGCTGGGGTAAGACCCGAGACGCCCCCGAGAAGCCCCAGCAAACTCCCCCCGAGGAGCAGACCCGTGTTGGTGTCTGCCTGCTTCCCTTTGTTTGACTTGTTTTCATTCTGTCTTGAAAAATACAGCCACACAGATCCAGTCCTGGTTCCTTGCGGCTGCTGAGGCTTTTATGAATGAGGCCCAGAATGGGGAGGAGAGGGCTTGGGTTACACCAGCCGTTGGGTAATACATTTCATTCACTCCCAGTCATCTAGCACAGGCTTTATTCTAAAGGACATTGTTCATTTTTGGCAACTCAAATCAGGCTTTTTTTTTAATACCCCCCCACAACTGTCAGAAAGTTCAAACACTAAGCACATGTGTGTGTTAATTTTTCCATTTTGGATGTTTGTTTGTGGAATGGGGGAAATAGGAGGAGAGGTGAGCTGGGAGAAGGGAGGCCCCTGTCACCCCTGGGGGCCGGTGTCCCTCTGCCCAGGGAGCTGGTGAGATGGGACACTGCCATGTCCGTGATTTCTACCCGAGGCAGGCCCGCGTCTACATGGCCAGCTTCTCAGTCCAGCAACCTTGTTTCTCCAGGTCCTGCAGGGTGTAGCCCTTTATCTGGGGCCTCCCAGATCTGAATCTGAGTTGGGGTGAGGATGCCTGCCCCTTCTCCTGTGGTGGTTTTCTGCCCGGGGTTTAACAAAGAGAGCAGGCATTGTCTAGGGCATCAGTGAGCCTCTGAGAAAATAAACACCCAGAGAGAGGGGCAGCCGCGTCCAGCTGCCTGTGTGCCGAGAGCGGGCCTTGAAGCCCCATAAAGAGCACTTTGTGGCCCGGAAGAGGCCTCTCCTTGCTGACCATGCTGTGCATGGGGCGATAGCACCCCTTTATTTATCAAAGCCACCCCTAAACCCACAGGCCACCCCTGCTTCCCTTACACAATGATGTTTCCAAATCAGAACTGCTTGTTTTGTGCCCAGAAGCACTTTTTTCTTTTTTTAGGAAGAGTATTCCCCCTGAGGCATTGTTAGCTCCATATATATATAATTCTGTTTTACATTTGTTCTACCAAAGAGTTTAAAAACTTTCTCCTGTAAGACAGACCCAAGGATAAAAAATTGGAGGACGAGGCAGGTGTTCACTGCAATGTTTAAAAAGTATCCCCTCGCTGGGCGAGGTGACGCGCACGCTTGTAATCTCAGCACTTGGGAGGCTGAGACAGGAGGATCACACAGGTTCGAAGCTAGCCTCAGCTACTTAATGAGCCTCTCAGCAACTTAGTGAGACCCTGTTGACAAATAAAGTATAAAAAAGGTCTGGGAGTATAGTCCGGAGGTGGAAAAGCCCCTGGGTTCCACCCCCAGTACCACACACACACACACAAAAATAAAAATAAAATAATAAAAGCACCCCCCAATTGCTAGGAAAAAAAATAAGTGCTTTAAGACACCTAATGCCTGATTGCCATGGACAAATGCTCTCCAGAGAGCAGTGGATTGAGCGAGTTTTGCTGTGAGTACTTGGATGTTGTAGAAACATACCTGAAGTCTCTTGGCCCAGACGACGGTAGGTGATCGCCCCACACGCCAAAGCCGCTGTCTTCCTGCCCCTGCTGCTTCTCCCGTGTAGGGTCACATGTGTCCCATGGCTGCAGTGTGGCCTGTCTCCAACCTTAAATGCCACATCTGGGCTGTTCTCAGGCATGGCAAATACCAGCTGTGTTTTCTTACCATAAAAGGAAAGGAAGAAGTCACGGCAAGTTATTTGCACCGCAGTTGTTACCACAGGCTAGGTGGAGCGGGAGAGGGCCCGGGACTTGATGGCTTGTAAAGCTAGTCGTATGCGAAGCTCAAGCCTCCTCACTCTGTGGAAACGGTCAACACACTGCTCATGTGCCAGGGTCTCCAGAGTATGGACGGAAGGTGTATGGTGTTGATTAACTCGGGTGCGACGGTAGCTGGGGCCTGGGAGTTGGGTTGTGATTCTGGTTAGAAGAAAAACTAATCATAGTGAGTTGGCGAAGAGGGCGGCTCACATTTCTAAGGCAGACCTCTAGTCCTAGTCTTGGTGTTCTCAATGGCAGGCCACCTAACTCCCCCAGTCTAGGCCTTGACGAGACTGTTGGAATACTTCTGAATATGAGGACAGAGAAGGTCAGAGAAGGGTTGTGGTAGGAAACAAAACAAAAGGTCTGACCCAAGAGATCTGTGCCCACGTTCGTGAAGCGTTTCCACTGTTTGCTTCTAGTAGTTTCATAGTTTCAGAACTTCTGTAACAGTGTGATGTAGCCACGGGCCCTTGTTTTGAGCTATTTTAGAAAAAGAATAGCCTGGACTCTTTTTTTTTTTTTTTGTAAGCTTAAGCAATTTTTTTATTATAAGGACAGAAAGACAGGCCAGAGTCAAAGCCCTACACCAGAGGGGGCATAGGGGAGTGACTTGAAAATAAGTTACTGAAGTTTTTGTATACAGAATGATTTTTATAAAGGTTTTTATCCCGTATCTTTGCTTAGCCAATCATCTTTTGACCCGACTAGATCCGCCCCTTCTCCAGGGCAAGCCTTTTGATGTGGGGATGCACTGTCTTACATCTTGTCTGACCAAAAGTCTTCTTCCTAAGGGTGTAAGCTCAAATCTTTAAGACCCCAGAAGGTGTTACTTGATTATCAGAGGCAGGGCTTGTGGCATCCTCTCACATCCTTGGGGGACTTTTGCTTGCCTGCTAGAAGTTCCTTGCCTTTAAAATGCAAAGGCCCTGGGCTCCCTCTGTTCTCTTGCTAAGCGCCCTTGGTGCCGGGAGCTCTGCAGGGTCCCTCCCCTGTCTGAGTGCCTGCCCGCACCCAAGCTGTGGTTTTCTAAGACTAAAGCTATCTTCAGATACGTTTTGAAGCCATCTCCCAGTATTGGCACATTCCACATGAAGTATTTGGTGCTACGGGTTTTGAGAGAAGATGTTCCAGTTTGGGGGAAACTGTCCCCAGGGATCTTTGTTAGACCCCTGGGAATCATTTCCCAATAAAACCACAAAAAAAAAAAAAAACCCAGAAAAACTGTGGGTTCTTATCCTGAGCTAAGGATAAATACTCATTAGCCTGGACTTCTGCTGAAGATTTAAAGAAGTTTATTAAAAAGATAGAAATACAGAAGACAGCTACAGCCCCATGCCATTCAAGAGTGGCAGGGGGGTGGTTCGAACAAAGTCACCGAGATACATACAAAACACGAACAGACTTTTTATACTCTCGACCTCCCCTCTCCTATAGACTTGCTAATTACCTTTAGCGAGGTTATTTTACATTGGAATAGTTGCCTGCCTTTTTTTTTTTTTTTTTTTTTGGCAGAAACCAAGTCCTTTCACCAATTTTTGAAATATAATAATCAGCGCTTTCTCAATCTCCCTAGGCCATTCCCAATACTGGTACATTTAGTCTATTTTGAATTGATTTTTTTTGTACATGGTCAGAAAGGGTCTCATTTCCTTCTCTTGTGTGTGTTTATCAAGTGTGCTGTGCGTATCACCATCTGTTGAAGAGACTGTTCTTTTCCCAATATATTTTCGTGTTGCCTTTGTCAAAAATAAGCTGGCCATCAGCATGTGGATTTCTGTCTGTGTTCTCTCTTCTGTTCTCAGTCTATACGCCGGCTTGTATGTCAGTACCGTGCTGTTTGGGTTGCTATAGCTTTGCCATATATTTTGAGGCCAGGTCACGTGACGTCTTCAGCTGTATTCTTTCCGCTCAGGATATCTTTGGCTAGTCAAGAGGTGGGAAGCGAGTTACCATAAGAGGATAGAGAGAGCAAAGCGTTTATAAATTGGGAATGGAGATGCGAGGAACTTGAGATACACTGCTGAAGGCCAGGGCACTGGGAGACAAAAACCATTTCATAGTAGGAACTCGAGCCTGATTGCCTACGGATTAAGGTTTTGGTTTCGTTTCGGTTGGAGTTGACCTCAAGGGAACCAGAACTGTCAAAACCCAAAAAGAGCTTCAGAGACATTTGACCGGTGGCAACTTCGTGGAGCCCAGTGTTTCCAGGCTTTGCTCGGGGCGCCCTCAAGTCAGGGCGGCTTGCACGCGCGGAGCTGCGACTTCCGTGCACACGCAAACATCTGCGGGTGTTTTTTTGTTTGTCTGGCATCATTGAAGCAGACATTTTTTTTTTTTCCTTTTTGCTCGAGTTGATTTCCCAAGTAATTGAAGCTTATTTCTCCAAGCATAAGATATTCAAATTTCTCCTCTTGCTATCGACTGACAGCACTTCGGGGTCTTTAATAACGGACCCTTTTCCTGCTAACCCAGAGTGCGGTTAGGAAAGCTGGGCCTGAGACTCTGTCGGCACGCGGAATATTGACTTTGCTTAAATTAAACAGCATCCGACACCTGTGCGTGTTTAGACTTAGTGTGCTTTATGTATTCCTGCTGCATCCTGGCGTCATGGATTTTTATCTTAGTTTGTCAGAAAAATAGGTGCCCGTGAAGTGTTGTTTTTTTATTTTGTTTTTGATCGGTGATTTTCTATGAAGCTCAGAGGCCTTATTTATTTATTTATTTATTTGTGAGTCTGGGGATGGAACCCAGGGGCATTCTACCTCCGAGCTACACCCCTGCCCTACTTTTTATTCTTTATTTTGAAACAGGGTCTCACTGCGTTGCAAGGGCCTCAGTAAGTAGCTGAGGCTGTCCGCGAACCACGTGATCCTCCTGTCTCAGCCTCCCGAATGCCGGGATTACAAGCGTGCGCCACCGCGCCCGGCCTCAGAAGCCTCTTTGATTGCTTTTTTTTTTTTTTTTTTTTGGTGGTACTGGGGTTCCTGGAAGCCCTTCTACCTCTGGGCTACATTCCCAGACCTATTTTTACATTTTCATTTTGGAAACAGGGTCTCCTAAGCCAGCGCGCGCGGCTGGCTTCGAACCTGCGCGATCCTCTCGTCTCTGCCTCCCAAGCGCGGGGATGACAAGCGTGCCCACCACGCCCGGCTCTTTGATTGCTTTTAAGTTGGCTTCAGGTTCCAAGTGTCTCACAGTTGAGCCCCTGGAATTCCGTCCATCAGGTACACAGAGCGTTACTATAAACATCCAGAGGCATGAGCAGGGAGAGGGGAATCGCTCTAATTAATAGTCGTAGACACCTCTGTTCAGATAGTTCTCTGCGTTTGCCTATGTCAGTGGTCTTGAGTGAGTCAGACTGCCCTGAGAAGCTTTGGCTCCTCTGTCTTTCGTTTCCTACACAAAACCCATCATGTCTTCCTCAAAAGGAACTACGCTAAGAAAAATGAGAGGAAAGTGTACGAGGTAATGTTCTGCTGGTGACTTTGCCCATCCGTGTGAGCTCGACACTGAGCTAATGGTTTTTAATTGCAGCCGACTTGCAACATAATGGTTTTCTGCTTTTTTTTTTTTTTCCCCTCATTTCTTTTTTAGAAATGCTGTCAGTAACTTGAAGGTCATTAAACATATTCAGTTCCCGGTGATGTATTTATGTCTCACAGCCATAGGCTAAGCAGGCAGGGCTCATGTTTAACCATGGGATCTAGCTACACCAAGGAAATGAACAGCCACGTTCATACGAAGTGTTTCACGTTATGTCTATGCTGAGGAAATTCCAAAGCGTCTCGCTGCTCTAGAATGCTCTAGAGGGCCACGGGATGTCCAGCTGGGGTGTCATTATGCCATCTCGCAAGGCAGGCTTCCCTTCTGAGTAGTGTATGTAGCCAGCACAATGGAGACGGGTTTAGGACCAAGGCAAGGTATGGAGGAGGCATACAGAGAGGAGAAGGAATGAAGGCGTAGCGCCTCTTCTTAAAAGGAGAGTAGACTGCGTGTTGGTTTAGCTTGAGACTTCGGGGGCTGCAGAGGCACTCCAGGGCGAATAGAGTGGAATGGGGAGTGAGGGGAGTGCACACGCGGCCCCTGCATCTGACTGTGATCGTGAAGTAGGAAAGAAAATGCTCTCGTACCATCCTAGACACAGAAAATACCTGCTGAGCCTCGTGTCGGAAGACGCAGTAAACTGCAAAGAACGTTGAACAGAAATGGTTGTGCCGGGTGTGGCGCACACTTGTAATCCTGGTATTTGGGAGGCTGAGACGGGGGATCGCAGCTCGAGGCCAGCCTCAGCGACTCAGGCCCTCCACAACTTAGCGAGACCCTGTTTCAAAATAAAGAAATAAAAAATAGGGTTTGGGTGTAGCTGGGAGGTAGCCCCTGAGTTCAATCCCCAGTACAAACAAACAACAATCCAAACAAATAAATAGTTCATTTTCCCAGATAAGAAATACAGGGTCCAAGTTTAGAGTTTTCCCTGCTCTTTTGAGGGGGGTTCCACATGAATACTTTGAATCTACGTGGCCTAAATCTTAATGTATCCGTGGAGCATTACGAGGAACTGTCAGAGATACTCCATGAAGCCAAATCGAAAGATACTCCTGCTTAAACTGTGCTGCCAGGGTTGGCGGGCGAAAACGCCTCTGGAGAGGCCCCATCCTCCTCCCCGCTCTGAAAGCTGCGCTTCCCTCGGGATGAAAGGTGCCTCCTGTCTCCTGGGAGTGTTTCCCCTGCGCTGTGCACCCATTCACCTCTGCGTTGGGCAGATCCGCAAGACCAGACTTCCAAATGCTGGGCGTTTGCTCTTCATCCGTCGGAGGGGCCGGCGCTTGTGCGGCGTCTTGCCTCGTGTGTGAAGTCCCGGAGAACACTTGGTGCCTGCCCCCCATCCTCCTGCACCCCTGGAGCCCAGCACCACACCCGCTTTGGCGGCCCTTTGGGCAGCAACCTGTGCTCCCTCGTGGAGTCCGGGGAAGTATGTGCTTGTCTTATGAAATATTTCATCTTGGTCTAACCTAAAATCCCAAAGTAGCTCTGATAAATCAGTACCACGACTGACCTCTTTTGTACACTCACGTGATTCTGAACTCTTTCTGCCCGTAACACGCTTGACACCACGTGTGTGGGCCTTTCCACACCAACAGCCAGTTCTCCAGCCCCACAGACGCCAGCCGAGCACCCCGCAGTCTAGTTCTGGCCTGACGTCAGCCCCGCGGGGTCAGAGCCGGGGGTCTATTCCATGAGCCCGCCCTCAGCGGGGGCCCCGCCAGGTACCGAGGATGCCCGCACTTTGGTTTAACTTGCCTGTCAGTCCTGGGTCCGGTCCCTGCATTCAGGTTTGCTGAGTTGCTAGAATGGTGCACCACTTTACCTCCTGTGGCCGCTTTAAAAAGAAGGGGCCGTCTTGCAAACAGCCAAGTGCCAGAGACGTGGAGAGCAGGAGACGGGTGGGGGCTGGCGTGGAGCAGATTCTGAGGAGGTGGGGATTCAGGACCCAAACCGAGTCCACCCGCTACGCTGCTGGGCTGCACTAAGTGCGCTGCGGTGTCCAAGCCGACCGGGGGCCAGCCCATGGCCAGCGCGCCAGACCCCGGGGGGCTTCTTACCTCTGCTAGAGCTCTCAAGTTTCCAATGCCCCCTCCCTTCCCCTTCAGTGATTTCTTCATAGGAACTATTTTTTCTTCGTCTTTTTTTAATGCTCCAGCTGTAGGGCAGGAGTCTCTCCCTATAATTGGTGTTTGTGGGAATAAATATGAAATAAACACCTTCTAATAGGTGTTACCGGGTCTCCTATGGGAAATCTCTTACGGTATTTTCAGCAGGGTGACAGGAAAAGCTGACTCCCAGGGATGTCTCTCTATCCTAGTCCTTGTGGGCTTGTGTTGAGAGGCAGGGTAGCACTTCAGCCAGAAAAGTCCATTTCCTGGGCATTAGTAAAAAGTTAGCTAGGGCTGGACACCATGGCGCATGCCTGTGATTCCAGTACTGGGAGGCTGAGACAGGAGGATCACAGGTTTGAGGCCAGCCTCAGCAGCAATTTAGCAAGGCTCTCAGCAACGTAGTGAGACCCTATTCAACGTCCTCAGCCCTTTTTTGTTTCAAAATAGGGTCTCACTACGTTGGGAGGCTGAGCTGGGAGGATGGCAGATTTGAGGCCAGCTTCAGCACCTCAGCAAGACTCAGCAATTTATAAGACCCCGTTTCAAAATAAAATAATAAAATTGGGCTGAGGATGTAGCTTAGAGGTAGAATACTACTGGGTTCAATCTCCAGCCTGGACAGACAGACAGACAGACAGAAACACACACACACACACACACACACACACACACACACACACACACACACACACCACTGTTTCCATGAGCATAAGTTTTAGAAGATTGTGGTACCATTTCTGTGTAGTAATAAGCAAATATGTATTTTTAAGAAAGATGCTCAGGACCGCATGGCAAGGGAAGTATGTGGGGGTACATGATGTGGGGGTACATGATGTGGGGGTACCCCTGCGGGGAGCCTGGGACTGACAAAGGTACAGTTGCATTTGGTGGTGTAAGCTATGTTATTAAAAATAATAAGATGGAGATAGAAGTCAGACACCAAACGAACTGCCATCACTTATTAGCTTGAAATCCACAGTCTATAAAGATTTCTGTTCTCCTCGTCAGTATTTTTATCTCCTTCAGAAATGTTTCCAGCTTCGGAATAAGTTTTGAATAATTATTTTACATAGGATTTTATTTTTATATTTTTGTGGCACTGGGGATTGAACTTAGGGGCATTCTACTTCGGAGTTACCTCCACCCCCAAGCTCTTTTTTGGTTTGTTTATTTGTTTGTTTTGAATCAGTGTCTTCCTAGATTGTGGAGAGTCTCAGTAAGTTGCTGAGGCTGTCCTCAAACCTGCAATCCTCCGGTCTCAGCCTCCCAAGCACTGGGATCACTGGCGCACACCACCACCTGGCTTAAATGTCCTACCCCCGCTCAGTAGTGCCAGGCTGGGGCCAAGCCTTCGAAACCCAGCCATGGGGGAGGCATTCAAGATTCAAACTTAGGGTACACAGAGAGACTTGAAATGAAGGCACATTTACTGTGTGTTCATCGAGCAGATACCGTGGGCTGTTAGATTTCTTGACAGTGGGTGATGAAGACGAGCACAGCACGGTCCTCACCCTCGCACGCTTATGGCTACCGGGCAGGTGTGTCTTGAGGATTCCCATTACCAGCTAAAACACGAGGTCCCTCGGGACACGGTCCCCTGTGCCACTCCCTGTGGTGTGGAAGGGGAGTCTCAGAAGAGTGTGCATCTTCGAGGGCTCTGTCTGAGGCCCTTTGGCGTTTCTCTGAGGGGCGCCCGTGCCCCCAACTGTCCCATGAGGGGATTGGAGATCCCGGGTGCCGGGCAGCTTGGGGACCTCCTCTGGGAAGCTGGGATTTGCCTTTCTCAGGGCATCCAGGACTGGACTCCACTAGCGCAGCGTCTTGGGAGCCTGGGAGGACGTGCGTCTGTGAGGCTCAGGCCGGAGGAGGACTGAAGGCCAGCGAGCTCTCGGCCTCCCGATGCCGCTGCCCGAAGGCCTGCCTAGTGCCAGGGCTCCGGGCTCTGGGAGTGTTGCCCGAGCCGCCGGGCAAGAAACGTGAACCACCGCGGTGAGCTGGCAGTGAATTAGCAGGCCCTTTAACTGCCATCTTTCTCCTTCCATGTTTTTATAAAGCCGCTGAGTAGACACCAGATTTTAAATCCTCTGCAAATAGTCTTAGAGTTTCTGGATTCAACCACAGCGGCGACTCGTTTGGGTTTTGAGGAATACTTAAAGACAGTGTTCCTTGGTCCTGTTTTCTAACATACAGTGTTACACAGAGCTGTGCATTCGAGATCTGGGAGCATCCAGACAGCCCTCGGTGAGCGTCTACACGGGCCCTGGGCTCAGCGTATTCCCACCCTCTCCCCTAGTTGCTAAATTGTGTGTGTGGGGTGTGTGTGTGTGTGTGTGTGTGTGTGTGTGTGTGTGTGTGTTTTCTGTCGATGTGGCAGAAACCCATGACTCTACCGCTGGGTCTAGGTGGGCCTTCAGGAGCAGCCACTGGGTTTGGATGAGCTCAGCAGGGTGTTGCCGCCGGGGGGGGGACAGCAAGCTGATCCACGCACATCCCCACTCTGGGGAATTTGGCATGGGCTAAGTGAGGTAGAACATGGAAAAAATGTCGCATCACTATAAGGTCTAGGATGAAGGGGGCTGCCCGGCAAGCGGGGCCCAGGATATCTGGCCTCATGTAAGAAGGCAGAGGGGGTAGAGGAAGTCTTCTGCTTGTATCCTCGAAGGAATTCTACAACCCTTTCAGCCCTGTTACCAATATTATCACTACTGCTACTACTACTTTGCTCTGCTCTTGCTCTGGTTTGCTTAGAATCTGCATTAGATCAACTCTGTACTTGAACAATTTGTGCAGTTTCTATACCTAGTGAGGCTAGCGCTCACATATTTGAGACAAGATATCCCACAACATTCTCAGATTAAAATTCTGCTCTTTTAAGGTGTAAAAGTAAAAGCAAAATGTAATCATTTAAAGTAATCTTTAAAAGTAAAAATGTAATCTTTAGATTAATCTTGGGGAAGGCAATACTTTTTGAGCACACGTGTGCACATGGTCGTCCCTGTATGCCGTTTTCTTTCCCTTGCAGATGAATACCTTTTATCAGATTCTGAGTTTCTCAGTCCAAGAGAGATTGTCAATCCAAGAAATGACAAACTACCACCCGTGCTACCGAATGCGGCCCTCTGTATCTGTTTTTGTCAATAAAGTTTTATTGAGACACGGTCACATTCATTTGCCTACATAATGCCCATGGCCGCTTTTACACGACAGTGGTGGGGTTGAGAAGTTAGGACGCAGACAGCGGGGCTTGCAGAGACTATTTGTCGAAGGAGGTTTGTATCGCCGGTGTATTGTACAACGTCCCAACTGGTACGTTGGTGCAACACCTTCTGTAGCGATGGCGGAGTGTGTGGGGAGCAGGCCGTCACATTTGAAGCAAGAAGCCAAGAAGGGGAGGGCCTGGCTGGCCCCTTTCTGAATCTGTCTAGAAAGAACCACCTCCTCCCTTTGAGGGCAGGGTGCCCATGGCCTGGGAGCTGACTGCTTTGAGTCAACCACTGTGGATTGCTCATCTCTTTAGAGAAGCCAGAGCGAATCTTTAAAATACATTTGAGTTTACATTCCTCTTACCAGCACGAATAATAAATCACTCCAGAATAACCTTGTACCAAACAGCCAACTGTGTGCTTTACACCTGTGTCGTAATGCTCTCTGTGGCCTTATATGTCTGTTTACATGGCTTTAAAAATGAAGGGTATGTGCCCGGCGTGGTGGCGCACGCTTGTCATCCCAGCGCTTGGGAGGCTGAGACAGGAGGATCGCACAGGTTTGGAGCCAGCCCTTGCTACTTAGTGAGGCTCTCAGCAACTTAGACTCTGTTTCCAAATCTAATATATATTTAAAAAAATAGGTCTGGGAGTGTAGCCCGGGGGAAAAGTCCCTGGGTTCCATCTCTAGTACCACAAAAATACATACATACATACATACATACATACATACATACATACATAAAATTAAGGGTATGTGCTCACAAGAGGACATTCAGAGGACTTGCTAGTGGCTTGGCTGTGTGAGGCTACCTCTCATTTCTATTGGAAGAGCAAAACAGAAGTGAATGGGAGAAAGGCCATAAAATAGGAAGAAAAGAAATCTCTCTGGAACCAGGCATGGTGGTGGTATTTCTATAATCCCAGTACTTGGGAGGCCAAGACAGGAGGGTCACAGGCTAGAGGCCAGTCTTAGTGATTTCGTGAGAACCTGCTTCAGAATAAAAATATTTTGGTGGTGCATGCTTGAAATCCCAGTACTTGAGAGGCTGAGAAAGAGGATTACAGGCTCAAAGCCAGCCTTGACAATTTAGCAAGGCTCTCAGCACAGCAACCTAGTGAGACCCTGTTTCCAAATAGGAAGTAAAATTGGGCTGGGAGGACTTCCGGGAAGATGGCGACCGAGAAAAGCGGGGCTTAAGAGCCCTGCTAACAACCAATCTCCATTACCACAAAACCAGCGCCTTTCATAGCCAGAAAACACCATCACCAGAAAAACAAAAAAAACCACCAGGCTCCAGAGAGAAAGCGGACTGAGAACAGAGCTCAGGGCCACAGAGGAGACACACGCGCCCGAGGACGCGGCAGCAGCGCCATACTGCCGGCGGCAGCGGCGCCATACTGCCGGCGGCAGCGGCGAACTCATCGGACGGCTACAGCAAGCCAAGGTGAGCCGCTGCGGAACAGCCAGGCAGGATCTTTAGGCGCAGAGAGGATTTAAAGCTCCCAGTGGCTGAGCTCAGCACATGCTGCAGGGATTCAGAGTGGAAATCAAAACCAGAGAAGAAAAAATACGCCAGCCTCATGGCCGAGGGCGTGGCTGCGGCGCCATATTGCCACTGGCGGCGGCAGCAGCAGTGAATTCGCCGAATCCAGTACAGCTACATCTGCGTACTCAAGAACAGTGAGTCAAATTGCGGGCCACAGAGGAGAAATACCAGTACTGTACCTCACTGTACCCAGTGAGGGAGTGGTGGTGGCAGAGATATCACACCATAGGAGAACGTGCAACCTGGCACCCCCCATAGTTTAAAGCAGCCTCTATCGACTCCCTGGGTTGGAGACTCTGTGATAAAACTCAGTAAAGGAGTAGTGGGGTCTGAGATACTACTGACTCGAGATCCAGAACACCTTAAGTGAAGTCATAGTGACCCAAGGGAAGAACCCAGAGAAGGCACAAGCATCCGAAATCATGGGAAAGAGGAATAATACTGGAGCAATGAATACCGCCCACAACCCCACAACATCAGAACCCGATAAAACAGAAAATCAGAGATTTCTAGAAGATCAAATTAGGAAAATAACTGTAGAAATAATAGAGGTGCTTCGAAAAGAACTCAGAGAGAGCCAAAAAGAGATAAAGGATGCAATTAATGAAGTAAAGGCCTCAATTCAAAGCACAAACAACCGATTAGAACACATGGAGAACAGAATCTCGCTCTTAGAAGATGAGCAATCCAAAAATGAACGCATAGTTTCTAATCTAGAAAAAAATATCCAACAGCAGGAATCTGACATTGAAGAAATATGGGCCCATCTTAAGAGAGCTAACCTAAGAATAATTGGAATAGAGGAGGGAAAAGAAAGTGAAACCAAAGGGATCAACAATCTCTTCAAGGAAGTAATAGCAGAAAATTTTCCAAACATAGAGCAAAAGGTTGATACACAGGTCCAGGAAACTTATAGAACTCCCTTTAGACAGGATCGGAGAAGAGGATCCCCACGCCACATAATTGTCAAAATGACCAATGTGGAAGCCAAGCAGAGAATCTTAAAGGCAACAAAAACAAAGGGCCAAGTGACATTCAGAGGCAAACCAATTAGAATCACTCCAGACTTCCCAAACCAAGTCATGAGAGCCAGAAGGGCTTGGAGTAACATATTCCAAACTCTGAAAGAAAACAACTTCCAGCCAAAAATTTCCTATCCAGCAAAACTTTCTATCAAATTAGATGGAGAAATAAGAAGCTTCCATGACAAACAGAAACTGAAGGAATTTATGTCTTCAAAACCAGCACTAGAGAAAATACTCAAAGAGATTAACTACAAAGAAGAAATAGGTAACACTCACCAGAACCATAGAAACAAGATTTTCCATCCAACAGACAACTAAGATTGGTTATCTGTGGAGATTCATTATTTATGTTAGTCTTTTACCTATCTCTAAATTGTATTGTTTGCCTTTATTGTTGTTAATTTTTAGGATTTCTAGTTGGGATATTAATATACCTTCAGATATAGCATTTGGAAATATTTTATCCAATTCTATTAGTAACTTTTAACTCTGTTTACATTGTCTTTGGATATACAATATTTTTTTTTATTTTTTAGGGAGTTTGTATACTCTTCTGTTGCCTGTGCCATTGAAATCATATCCAAGAAATCACTGCCAATTTCAATGTTGTGAGGTTTTATGACCCGGATTTTCTCCTAAAAGTTTATAGTCTTAAGATTTATATTTAGGTCTTTTATCTATTTTGAGTTAATACTTTTATGTGGGATTAGGTAAGGGTCCAATTTTATTCTTTTCCATGTAATTATTATTTTTCAACTATATTTAGTTAAAAGAATATTATCTCCACCACCAAATGTTCGTGGAAACCTTGTCAAAAATAACTTGACAATATAGGGAAGAATTTAGCTCTAGGCTTGTATTTAACTCCAATGGTTTATATATTTGCCTTTAGAACAGTACTACACTGTTTCAATTATTGTAGCTTTATATGGTTTGAAATCAGAAAATATATATCTGCTAGCTTTGTTCTTCTTCAAGATCGTTTTGGGTATCTAGAATTCATATTCCATATTAGGATAGATTTTTTTCTGAAAAATAAATATATAAATATATGATAGTTTCACCAAAAAAAAACAGGAAAAAATATGCTCTGGTAAGAAAGAAAGCAAAAAGAAATATTGAAATGTTATCTTTAAATCATCAAAAGCTTGGCATCAGACAAATGAAACTGTTATGTGAGATTATCATTTTTAATTTTGGATATTGCTATAATACTAGATGTCAACCACTAAGCCAAGCATGGGAGGGAGGGATGGGGAGAGAATGGGGTGGGGATCGGGTGGGGACTGACTGGGCAATGTGTGCATGTATGTCTACAAAAGTTTGTATCCCACTATGATGTATGAATACAGTGCACCAATAAAATAAAATAAAAAAAAAAAAAAAAAATTGGGCTGGGAGGTGTAGCTTGGAGGTAGGATGCCTCTGTGTCCCATCCCTAGTACCAGTAAATAAATAAATAAAAATAAGGCTGGGGTGTAGCTTAGAAGTAGAATGTCCCTGAGTTCAATTCAAGAAGGCAGGCAACCTGTCTCTTTGGGCCTTACATAAGGGTAGCTCTGACTGAGAGAAGGGGCGTTGTGAATTGTTGAGCATATAAACAAAACCTTTTAACTTTCCTAATAGAAATATTGTAACTGTACCTGTGCATGTAGGGTGGAGGAAATGAAACAGATTTCTGGAAGGAAACCTAATGCTTCCTATTTTAAAAACCACAGTATGTGTTTGTCAAGCAGTAGCCATGAGTGATGAGTTTTGTCTGTGAGTTCAGCCCTTCAAAAAAAAAAAAAAAAAAAGCAGGAGTTATAGTAATATACAAAATACGGACACTCACTTTAACCCGGACTCCAAAACTATAACACTGAGATCTAAACGTAAATCCCGGACCATTTTCAAAGCTCCTTATTAACAATTTAAAATCAGAGTGAAGTTGAATCGAGTTCCAGAGAGCTCACCGGCCTAACGTGGACTGGTTTGGATTTGGGACCCCCCAGCTTTCTGGGTGAGGTCAAGAGGCAGCTGGAATGCAGGAACGATGCTGCGCTCTTCCGTTCCTGGGAGCGGCGCCTTCCGGGCTCACACTGCCTTACCACCTCTCCTCTCCTGGTGGAATGGCCGCCGCGAGGTTGTTGAGAAGGAAAGCACACCCACGGCTGCCGTGAGCACAGGCCAGCCGGCCGTGAAAGCTGGCCTTGTGTGCGCTGGGCTGGACCCGCGGCAGGCAGGGCACAATCAGGCTATTGTCTGTTTGAGAAAAGCTATGGCTTCCTATGGCAATTATTTATGGAAGAAAATATTTGATGTTTTTGGAAGAGGTTGGGTGTGAGGGGATGATGGAGGGAGAACAACCAGACTTACCTCTCGTCCCATCTGCTCCCGCACTTCCCGTGGCTAGGATGGGGATTGTGTGGTCCGAAGGAGAGACTTGTGAGTGATCCTCTGTTGGAGTGTTTGGAACACAGAATCCAAAGCATCTCCATTTGGGGTCTTGGGGATGGCAAAGAAGATGGCTCTACTCTCCCTAAAATCGCCGGTTCTACCGTGGCCTTCCAGTCTCTCGTGGTGTTTGATTTTATGGTACCGTTGCCCACACCCTCCCCACACCCTGGTTGAGGTCTAGACCTTTTGCATTGATTCTCAATTATTAGGGGAAAGGGTAAAATATTTGCGGACCCTCCTTTCCCCCTCCCCCCCCCATTGTTCATATCAGGTTCCCATCTCTATCACAAATGACTGACATAATCAGCTAACCCCAGAGAAGAGGTATATTTGGGCTCTCAGGATTTGGAGTTTTGGTGGTGGAATGTCCCCAGTGACCTAAAGACCTCCCGCCAGGCCCCACCTTTTAAAGGCTCCACCACCTCCCAGTAGCCCCATCCTGGGGACCAAGCCTCCAGCAAATGGGCATTTGGGGGACATTCAAGTTCCAGATTAAAGCAGTGTCACAAGTTGAATGCCCTCTGCCATCAGCCTATGTTTTCCTCCGAACGGGAAAAACGATCCTGTTCTACTTTCACACGATGCGTTTTTCTCATGTGCCACGTCTGGGCGCCCCAGCCCTGCTGTCCTAGTCTCACCTCTGCCTGCTTCATCTGTTCCCCGTCAGGAGCTCTGTACTTTTCCAATCGCCAGATCATGGGTCTTGCCCTCGCTTGCCTACCCGTGAGGGACTGCGGCAGCCACCCTTCCTCAGAACTGTGCTTGAAGTCCCCGTCTCCTATCGCCCAGTCAGCCTCAGCAGTGTGTGAATTTCCCGTTCTGCTCTGTGGAGTCATTATTCGTACAGCACCGTGTGTGTCTAAACCTCCCTTTAAAAGAACCTGCTCATACTGGGGAAGCACCTGCCTATATAAAGATGGTAAAAAGAGCAAATGCCCATCTTGGCCGACTCTTCCCCTGACCTTATGGCTCTGACCCCTCAACCACCTTAGTCCACACGCCCCCCCCACCTCGGAGCGGCCTCCTGATAACGAAGCCTAACGTTGTACCCCTCACCCACACATGTTCCCCAGCTGCTTGGCCCTTACTTTTTTTCTGGTCAAGTTCACAGTCGGTCTTTTGAGAAGTTGCCTGTCAGTCTCCTTGAAGTCGCCGACCCCACCCTTGCCCGCGGTGGCCGCAGATAGTAAACTCTGGGGACATCCCTGTGCATCCTGGGGCCCGGCTGAGGCCCCCCTGCCTGGGTCTTGATGTGGACTTGAGCCTCGGTGCTCTCTAGGGTGGAAGGCTATGAATAACTGTTTGCTGTGGATGTTGCAGCTAATTATCCCTCCGGTCCCTCACTGTCTCCGGAGGGATCTGGGATTGGCACAAACATGACGGCTGCCTTTGGGAAGTGGGAGGAGATGAGTTTCTGGCCACCGCACACTTACACCACGGCTCCTGAAAGCTCACCACCTCAGAGGGGGGCTCAGAGAAATAATTAAATACTTATTTAAATCTGAGCTTTGTTTGCAAAGGCAGATTTGGTCACTTGTTTATTATTATTATTTTTCAGAACTGGGAATGGAACCTAGGGGCATTCTACCTTGGAGCTACACCCCCAGCCTTGTTTTATTTTATTTTATTTTATTATCTATTTATTTTTTTTGCGGGTCAGGGGATGGAACCCAGAGGCATTTGACCTCCAAGCTACACCCCCTGCCCAATTTTTTATTCTTTATTTTGAAACTGGGTCTCACTGAGTTGCAGAGGGCCTCACTAAGTAGCTGAGGCTGTCCGCAAACCGTGATCCTCCGGTCTCAGCCTTCCGAATGCTGGGATGACAAGCGTGTGGCACCACGCCCAGCTGAGAGGCATCTTTTTCAAGCAACACAGTTTTAATAATGATTTGTACGCAAGCGCGTGTGTCTGATACTAGATGTTAAATCCAGAGGTGTTCTACCACCGAGCTACACCCCCAGTTCTCTCTATTTTTTATTTGGAGACAGGTTCTCACTCCGTTATTGCACCCTGGCCTCCGACCTGCGATCCACTTGTCTCCGCTTCCCAAGCAGTAGAATTAAAGGCGTACATCACTGTGCCCTGCTTAATGATTTTTTAAAGAAAATAGCTTTAAAAGATATTCCACATTGCGTGCATTAAAGAGAATATAATGGACGTGACCCATTCTTTTCTGAGTGCCTGGGGTCATCACTGTGAAAGTCGCTGTATTGTGCGAGGAGGCAGTCAGGCTCCCTGGTGGACGAGGCAGTGTTTCTCATCTGGGATAATTGAGGTCCCTTTTAAAGGTAAAAGATACACTCCTGACCCTCAGTGTCATTATAAATTACTTTGGCGCAAAAAGACTTAAATATCCCTATACCCGTAAAACTCAGTATCAATTCCTTATGTTTCTAGATCATTTAAAACTATATTTGAAATAAATGAATTTATACATTACATGCTTATAAAATAAAAAAAAAAAAGTGAAGTCAGGCGTGGTGGTATACGCTTGTAATCCCCAGCATTGGGAGGCTGAGACTGGAGGATCGCGGTTCACAGCCAGCCTCAGCTACTTAGGCCTTCTGCAACTCAGTGAGATCCTGTTTCAAAATAAAGAATAATACAAAGCCTGGCGTGGTGGCGCACGCTTGGAATCCTCGCGCTTGGGAGAGAGAGACAGGAGGATTGTGCAGGTTTGAAGCCAGCTGCGCGCGCTGGCTTAGGAGACCCTGTTTCCAAATAAAAAATATAAAAATAGGTCTGGGAGTGTAGCCCGGAGGTAGAAGGACTTCCAGGAACCCCAGTACCACACACACAAAAAAAGAATAATACAAAAAAAAATAGGGCTGAGGATGTAGCTCAGAGGTAGAGTGTGCCTGGGTTCCATCCCCCATACCGCCAAAAAAAAAAAAAAAGAGTGAGACCCAAATATAAATGCACTGTCATGAGTGCTGATTGGCTGAAGGTTGACCACTGTCCCCAAAGTGACAAACCCACCTGGAAGGCACAAGCACCTCGCGTGATAGAGCCTCTCCCAAAGCCTCCGTTAGCACCTGCTGCCCCAGCGCGATTCGCTCTCCACCTGTCCTTCAACGGGTGCTGCTTGTCCACCCTTGGCCATCCAGGTCTAGAGCGCGGCACGTTGCTTTGGGTGTGTTTGCGTGTATGTTTATAAGGTAAATACCAATGCTAACGTCATCGGTAGGCTTGCATCCCATTAAACCTCGTGATGTTAAACCATCGCAGTGCCCTAATGATTTTTTTTAAGTAAAAAGTAAACCTGAATTTTAGATCAGATCTCTTTTAAACTAAGCCACAAATATCCTCAGTAACATATAGTCAGATGCAATCTAGTAGCATATGAAAAGAGAAATACATCGTGGATACTCAGGTAGATGAGCGAAAAGACAGACCAATAGATTGTACTCAAAATAGAGACGGGCAAAATAAAAAGGAGGAAGAGCTCTCTAGCCCACAAGAGTATGAAGCGCTACGCTGTGTGAAATGGCCCGTGAGTTCCTGGGTTTTGAGTTCCTCTGTTGACTCTTTATTTAATTTATTCATTTATTTTGCTGCCTTTATCATCACCGTGTCTAGCCTCGTGCCCTAGAATGACTGCTCTGATGTGCTTTGGCGTGGGAGCTTAAGTACTTAAAGTCTATGAGAGTCAATAAGAAATACACAGGAGTTTTAGGTGCGTGAAACAGAGTTGCCGCTGTGTGGTGAGTGTGGTTCTTCTTTGCTGGATCTCGGGTTTGTAACCGTTTTGGAAGGGTGGCCGGCTAGCTGAGTTGTGGGTGAGAAACTAGATGCACATGATACCCAAGATTTCTCGGAGCCCTCCTGCATCCAGTCTGACTCCCTCTCCCCTAACCGTGAAGCCAAGGCAGAGCGGTGAGATGTCGCTTTCTTAACCTCGGTCAGTGGTGGGAATGAGACTGACCATTCGTGAAATTGCCTCGAACTGCTAGCCTGTTTCCCAGGTGACCCGTTCGCTTTGTTGGCTATCTGAGAGGAGTTTCAGGTGTATTATACAATTCCAAGCTAATTCAGTTACCTTTCACCTCCATAAGTAGTTATGCCACAGAGGGTTGATTTTATTTTTAATTTTGAATAAGTGGCTGAGGCTGGCCTCGAACTCGGAGATCCTCCTCCCTGACCTCCCAGATCCGGCGATGACAGGCATTCACAGCCGCACCCAGCTCCACAGAGGGTTTTGCAGAGTCTGTGGCCAATAGGAGCCGCTCTATAAATGATAAATAATAATTGGCCTGGCAAGTCTAGGCAGAGCATATCAGCAAGATTACAAGAAGCGCTGTCAGGCCTTCAGAAAGGTGGAAAATGTCCTTGTCTCTGCAGGGTCTGTAAGCCTGCGAGCCACCCCCGCCTCGTTCTCCAGTGAGCACGCCTCTCCTGGGCGCGGGAGGCCCCCGGGCACGGCCTCTCTGGGGTTTGCAGTCGTCTTGTGTGGTGCATCCCGGGCGGAGCCCTCATCTACTGGTGGTGTTTTTGGCAGGGAGCGAGTAAGCACAGGATTGGGGTCATGGGTACATTTTTAGGATTGAGGTGGCATCGTGTGTTTACTTAATATCACTACACTTCCTACAGGGTACTAAAGATCCAGCACGCGAGAACTTCTGCCTTTCACCATCCCGATGAGAGGGACCGAGCCTCGGTTAGCATTTAAAACTCGTGTTAGAGCCATCAGTACCGGAAGCTGGTATCATTTCCTGGCAGTGAGCCATGGCGGGGCTTCTCATTGGTTGGGTTTATAGAACCTGTGATTCATTCATTTTGCTAGGAGGACGTGTTTTCTGTTGAGTTTAACAGACTACAGAGCGAGCCATTCTCAAGTGCTACATCTTGTGAAAGATGGAGGGGGAGACCACAGCAAACTTACTGTCCAAGTCCGAGAGTGGTTGCTGCAACTTCTGGTGGTCACATTGCTAAATGTAAAAAGAATAGTTAGGTGAAATCAATGAAGACTAATTAGAGAGAGAGAGGGAGAGAGGGCGGGGGGAGGAAAGGGTAGCATTTGGCTGAATTAGAAACGTTTTCCCCGAGTTTTTGAGGCATGAAGGATTGTAGTAAGGTCGCTGCGTAGGGTTGCTTGTGGTTTCCCTTTTATAGTTTGCCCAATTGCAAACAAACTTTGAGGATTTTTATTGCATTCGGCCAGTTTTAGCTCACGCCGGGCTAAGCAGCCACCTTCCGCGCCTCTTCCCATCCTGCTCCCCATCCCATGAAGAGAGTAACCCGCCATTGTGGTTCTGAGCACAGTTTTGACTTCAGCAGCGCCTGCCCCTTAAGCCCTGCTCAGGGACACAATGGAAGCCCAGTACTTCCTGAATGCACGAGTAGGCTTCTTCCTCTCTTGTTTTCTTCCAAAGTTACTCCTCTGGGTGAGGGCCCTGAAGTCCCTGTGAGGGAAGAAGCTGAGATGCAAACAAAGTTGAGAGCCGGCAGCCCTGCCTGGCCACCACTTCCGATGCCCGGGAGACAGGGGGAAGGCTTAAGCCGCATCCCTCCACCACCCACCGCAGCCCCACTAGAGGACACTTGCCCAACAGCCCTTTCAGGACACAGCTTCACAAGTTGGTAGGTTTCTGCAAAGCATTAAGATGATCTCGAAGCTCATTTTCTGACCAGTACAGACAGCCCCAGCCATTTCTTAATTCTGAGAGGCGGGAGCAGGGTCTGGTTTGAGTCCAGTGGAGGTTGTGAGCCTCGCAGGGAGCCCTCTGGCCCCTTTCCAGGTGCCAGACCGATGATTTTAAGCTAACGTTAACATTTGCGGAGCTGAATGACCGTGACTTCCCGGCTTCATTATTACCAGGGTTTCTGTGCAGCGCCACACATTCTGTGTGTGATCAGCAGTTCTAAGTCCTCCACTACTTCTCACTCTGGACCACCCTGGTTTAGATTAACAACCTCCATACAAAAGCAAACAAACAAACTGGATGAACTACTCCTTTGGAGGATGTTCTAAAAGTGGGGGGAAAGAAAAGAAGACGCGACATCCTTCACGTGAAGCCGCGTTATTTTTGGAACTGCGCTGACTTCTTCTCACCCAGTCATTTGTGACTGATGCGGTTAAAACAAAACTGAATTGGGAATCGATGCTCTCATTAAAGAGACTTGTGTTGTGTGGACGGCGCTGGGAGCCAGGGAAGGTAACCGGAGTAGCGAGTGCTTCTCCAAGGGGCTGGTGGACTGCAGCCGCGGAGGGGTGGAGAGGCGGGGTTAGGGCTGCCCGCTCTGTACGTACGTAGGTGGGAAAGAGCAGCCGCCTTTGTGCACGCACACCTGCAAGCAGCTTCTGTAACTAAGCAGGACTTGGCAGGGGCTTTCCTCCCTCCCTCCATCACTGTCCTGGAAGTGTGCTGAGTATCTCAGCTTATATCTTTTGCACCTTTATAGAAGCCGGGCCACTGGACTGAGGTTCTGCCAAGATGCCCAGCTCTTGTACCCCGCTGTCCTGCTGCTGCTCATATCTTCTTCCACTTGATTCACATGTCTTCCTGGGCTTTTTTCTTGACCCTCACTCCCCACTAAGATGGTGCATTTTCCCAAAGGACTTGGTTGCAATTGTCATGTACGATCTCTCTCCTAAGACTTGCGCATGTATTTTTTGGGGGGGTGGGATGATACTGGATATTAAACCCAGGACCACCTTACCCAGCCCTTTTAAATTTTTTTATTTTGAAACAGAGTCTCACTCAGTTGCTGAGGCTGACCTGTAGCCTGTGATCCTCCTGTCTCAGTCTCCATAGTCCTAATACGGGGATCGCAGGTGTGCGCCACTGCGTCGGGTTCACATTATTCTCAAACAGCCTGGGAGGCATCCTAGTAACGCAGTATACTGGTCAGCTTGATGAGAGTGGAATTCGGTCGGCGGCCCTAGTGTCCCAATTACGGGGATGCTGTGTTCTGCGCGAGTGACAGTCTTTGGGCGGTACCAGCCAGGCATCGAGCGTGCGCAGGGCAGCCGTCTTGGTGGTAGTGGTCGCCACCTTGAAATGCATGCTGATTAACCCACGTCCCAACCTCAGATCTCGACACATGCAATTTACAGTCATTCAGTATTTATTGAATCTGATATCTATGTTCAGACACTGAAGTAACCTAAATATTTTCAAACCAAATTGTAGCACTTTCTTCAGGGTATTTTTTTTTAAACTTGCTAAATAGAGAAGACTGAAAGATAGAATATATAAGCTATATTTTTCTTGGGATGCTATGCACTGCCTATGTTGCAACTTAAAGATTTTTTTTTTTTTGGAAAGCAATGTAAAAATGATTTACTGCTCTGTAATTGGTTTCTTGAAAGCAAAACGATATTTATGTGTGCTGCAGTGAAAGCTGCGATTCCTGTAATTTATCGTGGAAGAACATTTTCAGAGCGTACAGAATGACTAAACCTTAAGTGTATTAAATATTCTAGAAGAAGACATATTGAGGCCATAAATCTGGACTTCCCTTGGAATGCTTTCTCCTTCCTCTCTGCCAGGTGTATGAAGATTTCAAGTTCATAGGCCTCAGTGGGGGGAATATTTAAGATTTCAGGAGTATGTCTGTACATCTTCCGAATTTCTATTGTTTATCAATGACATCTATAAATGTTTTAGGGGCGTGTTTACTGTAACATTACCCACTTTGGCGCTGTGCAGTTCTGGCTACCGGCGTGATGGAGGTAAAAGGAGGCGCTGTGTTTTGATGCTGACCAGTGTATCTCACCAGTCCAGAGCACTATTGAATAGGCAATAAAACATGAATGGCTACCCCGGAGCAGTGGGCGCAGCGTGCCGTGTGGCGGTCAGGCAATGGGGCTTATCATTGGTCTGGCAATAAGGCTGCCTAGGATTAGACTCTGCATAAGGCCTCTCCTCAGAGGCAAGAACATGGAGGTAGTTTATTTTAAAATGTAATTGCCGTGTTACTAAGATTTGGACTCGAGTACCCAGCATAAAGCCCTATTTCTGTTGAGAGTCCAGTTGGCTAAGTTTTCATTCTAATTTCCCACCCTTCCACACACCCTATTGGAATGGGCTGAAAATATGATGGTGGAGCCTCATGTCATCTCCCTGCTCCTCCGTGAGCTTTGAGAGCGAGTAGCTCTTGGGAAGCCTGCGGGAGGCTTTGCCTGGGCCTCGGCGGCCACCTGGAGATGCTGGGGGGATCCCGCTCTGGGTCACGTGGCACTGTTCACAGAAGCTTTGCAGGGAGATGAGATCTCGTTCCTTCCACAGGTGATGTGTGACATTCTTAACCTAGTAAGACCCAGCCTTTAGGTTTTTACAGGTGTTCCACAGCTGGGAGGATGGGACATTAATAAATCAAAATTGAAGTAGTTAATGGTAAAAAAGAACCAAAATCTAACTTCATTCTAATGCATACAAGGGGAGTTCAAGGCAGCCTGCGGGCCCTGGGAGGAAGTGTGCGTTGATTGTAAAGGAGCAGCTCTCAAGAAGGGCGCGGTGGCGCACGCTTGTCATCCCAGCATTTGGGAGGCTGAGACAGGAGGATCGTGGTTCGCGGCTAGCCTCAGCTACTTAGTGAGCCCCTTTGCAACTCGGTGAGACCCTGTTTCCAAATAAAACTATAAAAAAATAGGTCTGGGAATGTAGCCCAGAGGTAGAAGGGCTTCCAGGAACCCCAGTACCACACACTCAAAATTAAATAAATAAAATAAAGAATAATAAATAAAAATATAAATAATAAAGTATAAAAAATAAATATAATAAAAATAATAAATAATAAATAGTTCTAGGAGTGTAGCTGGGAGTTAGAATGCCCCTGGATTCCATTCCTAGTACTGCCAAAAAAAAAAAAAAAAGAAAGAAAAGAAAAAAGAAAAGGAACACCTCTCACTTAGCTTATTTAAGGGGGTCATTGAAGCTGCTTGTAAGAATCAAAAGAATGTCTTAACTGTGCTATTCTGTGATGGAAATTGAGGCTAGAGGAGAAAGGGCTTTGTCTGACCCGTGCCACACCAAAAGCTGTTTGGAGGTGCTTCCTGTTGATGGGAAACCCTGGAAATCTGAACTGGGAGTGGGATGTGTGAGCAAACAAGGCCCCTGGGAGGAAGGAGTACCATGGGACAGGCAGCTCCTGGTCCTGTGCTTACCCCTTAGCCTGCTCCTCTGTGATTATACATCAACAAGACTGCCCAGGTTTGAGGCATTATGTCCGGCTGTATGGTCTCTGCACCTTAACTTCTTTGCAAAGGAATGAATGACCTGTGAATAAGACCTGCTATCTAAAAACGAAGATTTTTCTAACATATTTATTCTAATGTATTGGTGTGTGTGTGTGTGTGTGTGTGTGTGTGTGTGTGTGTGTGTGTGTGTGTTGGAGGTCTTGGGTTTTTTTTAATTTAGGGGACACTGGCTATGTACTATTTAGTGCATTTGCTCATATTCCTTTCCGGGTGCCTTGCAAAATTGACCAATTCAGTTAAATGCTTTAAAATCCTTTCTGTGAACTTGATGGTGTTTGAACGACTACTCGAGAGGAGCTGCTTCTAAGCTCTCAGAAGCGCTTAGTTACAATTGTCGGCTTAATTACACATTATTTTTATTCATTAAAACAAGTCCCCGAGGGCTTCTTAGGATACTACTCCTTTATAAGTCTTTCCAAATAGAAAAATTTCATTAATTTAAAAATAATCTCCAGTTCAGACTTTCATTCAAGCAAGTCATTTTACCAAGTTCAGCTCAAAGGGCTTTAAAAAAACAAACAAACAAACAAACAAACCCACATTTGACATGTTCAGTGACAGCAGAATGGTTTTGCTCCGTTCCTTGTCCATATTACAGCGATTTTGATGCCCCCTTTGGCCTTTACACCTTTATCATTATTCGTGTCTGAGATAACACAAGGTTAAGTAACAGAAATCCTGACTTGATACAATTGCTCTGTGATTTTATTTTTCCCCCTAGCAATTGCTTCTAAAACCTTAAAAAAATAACTTGAGGCCTTTTCTCTTTCTTTCTCCCTTTATTTGGGTGTTATACAAATATGCCATCCGTGTGCTCAGGGTTACAGATGATAAACAAGGAGCCCCTCTTAAGCATGCCTTTGCAAGCCAAAATTGAGTGGTGCAGCGCTTCAGATCTGCGGGGGGCTGATGTCGCCTTTGCCTGGCTCTGTGGAATAATTTTTAACGTTTCTATTTAGCATTTACGATGCTCTAAATAGAAGCCGGAGAACACTGTAGCTCTTGGGTGCTGGCAGAGGCAGGCCACGAGGGCTCTCACTCTTTGGGGAGGGTCTGTGATATGTTTTAAATGCAGCAATTATGACCTTGAAAAACGGGTGGCCCTCAACACTGGCCTTCACATTTCTAATGCGCCCAGGCCAGTGCGCAGGTCAGCACAGATGGGCCGGGACTGACCACTGCTGCATTGTGGTGAAATTTGATCCCCTCAGTTTTCTCTGTGTATTCGTTGCTTTTTTATTAATTGGAAATTACTTAATTATGAAAATAGCAGAGTATAAAAACAAAGTATTATGCCTGTAAAGGATATTCCATATAGTTGTGACTAGTTGCTTAGAACCCAGGGGCATTTTACCTCTCACACCTCCAGCCCTATTTTGTACTCTTTATTTTAAAACAGGGTCTCACTAAGTTGCAGAGGGCCTGGCCAAGTAGCTGAGGCTGTCCGCGAACCCGAACCGTGATCCTCCTGTCTCAGCCTCCCAGACACTGGGGTTACAACCTAGTTTATTTTGAAACAGGGGCTCGCTAAGTTTTTGAGGGTCTCACTAAGTTGCCGAGGCTGGCCTTGAACCTGCGATCCTTCTGTCTAGCCTTGAAATCTGCCGTAGTGACCAAAGTCTGCCAATTCTCTTCTGCTTACGTGCTTTCTTTTTTCCATTGCTTTCGCCTTAGTCATACCCCAGGATTGCTACAGGTCCCCAAAGAAATTTCCTCCGCCCACTTTCTTTCCACTCAGATCCATCTCCCCCGACTTTCCACCTGAGGCTGAGAGCGCCTTGCACTCACTGTGCTTCCACATGGATGCAGCTCAATGACCCATCCTAGCAGCCCGCACCCCCTTTCCCACCCCCATGATATCTTCACCCCATGCCATGGTGTCTGCTGCCTGCCTCTCTCGTGGGAACCTTTTGCTCTCTGCGCAGGAAAGTAAGTCCTTTTTTTCTAAATCTCCAGAACTCACGTTGCTTTTTGCCTCCTTACCCTCTCTTTTTTATTTATTTTCAGCTGCCGTGTTCCCAAAGAGAGTGTGAACTCTGAGAGGATGGAGATTATGGGTCAGAATACTTGGGAGCGCATGTACCTTCACGCAGTCCTGCAGCCCCATCTCTGCTTATGGGAGCAGAAATCACGGTGTCTTATTCCCCTTGGGTTCTCCAGTGAGCTCTTCTAGAAGTGCATTGCATCTTTAAATAAATGACTAAAGGAAGGAGAGGGGCCAGGAAGGAGACTTGATAAAACCGTATATATTATTTTTATTAGGTTACCTCTGAGACGTTTAACCTCTGCGCAAGTCAGATTGTTTTTTAAGCCATAGTCTGGACATTTTATTCCTACTCAAAGGGGACAGAAAAATTAAGGATAATTCTTGCATGGGTACATGTTGACATATGTGGGTGAATGTGAATTAACTATGTAGTTCCTGATTGCATTTCTGGAGTACACAACCGTCTTTAGAAAAGCAAATTGGAGTTAGGTGAGATGCCTGATGAAGGTCACGGCTCCTTTCTGTTCTCAGACACGGTTAATTATGTTACGCTAAACTGGGATACAGGCGCTGGCTTTCTAAAGCTCTGTCTGCTTGCTGTGTCTCCCGAACACCTTGAGGCGATGGTTCATAGAATTTCGGCACATTCACCTGGTCCCTTTTACTCACTCATTTGTGAAACCACTTTCAGATCATGAGGAGTACCATTACCAGTTTAATTGCTTGGGGTTCTAACCATTCTGTATCTGTGTTAATAATCGCTTTGATTCATGGTCTTGTTTGGGTAGCTGAATGCTGAGCCGTCAGCCAGGTGGGTTTATTTATTTTGTTGAGTAGTGCTGGGGGTGGAACCCGGAACACGCTAGGCAAGTGCCGAGCTACACTCCCAAGCCCCTGTTCTTGGCTTAGGTCAGGTTTGATTTGGGCCATTATTGGGAGGAGATGGTGAAGGCGGCATTACGGGCTTTCTGCCCAGATTTAGACCGTCAAAGGGAAGAGTCTGTGGATTGAGATGTCTACCGACACCATCTCCTAAAACTGACAGTCGAATAACGATGATGGAGTGGGCCATAGTAGAAAAACTAACCAGCCAGTTGACCTAGGTTTGTGTTAACGCATTTGATCTCCCTCCAATTCCTCATCTGTCACACACGTTTGTAACCGTCAAGCTCTGTGCTCCCGCCTGGAAGAGTTGAGGACCACTATTTGTGGAGAACTTGCCTGATGGTGTCACAGGCTTTTCTAGACCCTGCCCGCGTTATCTCTAAAAGCATTATCAAGTAATATAGGCCGGGCTTGGTGGCGCAGGCTTGTAATCCCAGCATTCAGGAGGCTGAGACCAGAGGATCGCGGTTCGGGGACAGCCTCAGCTACTTAGTGAGGCCCTCCGCAACTCAGTGAGACCCGGTTTCAAAATAAAGAATAAAAAAAATAAGGCAGGGGGTGTAGCTCGGAGGTCAAATGCCCCTGGGTTCCACCTCCAGACCCACAAAAAAAAAAAAAAAAAAAAAAAAGTAATATAGATGATGTTTTTAGTGTTCTGTCCCATTGGCCGGGTTCAATCCAGTCCCAAGGACTCATCTGGTCACCCGTACAGTGTGTTTATAGATATGACATTTTCTAATGCTTTTGTTTTATATTTTTTATATTTATTTTTTATTTTTTATTTATTTTGCGGTACTGGGGATGGGGACCCAGAGGCATTCTACCTCCGAGCTATACCCCCAGCTTTTTCATTCTTTATTTTGAAACAGGGTCTTCACTGAGTTGCAAAGGGCCTCAGTAAGTAGCTGAGGCTGTCCACGAACTGCGATCCTCCTATCTCAGCCTCCCAAATGCTGGGATTACGAGCATGCGCCACCACGCCCGGCTCCTAATGCTTTTTTCTCCTGAGCACTTAGAGGACAATGTTGCCTTTCTGTATCCACAGGGAATCTTTACTGAACAGGCACAGACTCGTTTATCCTCTTTATTCCCTAATCCGTTCAATGTGGCCATTACTTACAGAGCCTTTACATTGCCTTAGGTGTTGCAAGTCACTTAGCCATGACTTAAAGTGTACAGGTTGTATGCAGATTCTATACCCTTAGTGTAAAGGGCTTTTGAGGATCCTCAAATTTTGGCGTGTGTAGAGGGTTCTGGAACTCCTCCTCCACGGGCTCCGAGGGTTGTCTGTATTTGCATCCGCTGTGTTTTGGGCAGCGAGTCTTCCCTCTCGATGATAATATCTTCATAGTGTTAAATGGCTGGCTTGACAATGGTCTGCTTTCGAATGGCTCATTGACAGTTGTAGTCAGAATCTTCCAAATATTACTCTAAGATGCTTCCTAAAGGGGATAGAGGTGGAGTGGGCATATCAGTTTCAAAAGAATCTTTAAGGGTAATTTCAAGCTGTTAGGAAATATTGTGGAATAGAGACACAGATACCCCAGCTTATATCACATAAGTCATTAATCATGCATACTTTTGACAGGGCGATTATTTTCTAGGTTTTAGAAAAGAAATTTTAAAAGCTTAACCTTTTCCTGTTTGCTTTTTTTTTTATTA
The DNA here is from genome assembly GCF_963383645.1 of Muscardinus avellanarius. Classification (NCBI taxonomy): domain Eukaryota; kingdom Metazoa; phylum Chordata; class Mammalia; order Rodentia; family Gliridae; genus Muscardinus; species Muscardinus avellanarius. The sequence continues at coordinate 158,286,844 of NC_137788.1, read as the reverse complement.
AAAAGTAATTTGGAGCCAGTAACTTGACCTGTTTTTCATAAACGTGCTGGCTAGAGGCAGCCAAAAAAATATTCATGCTTACATAGTTGGGGTCCTCAGATGAACTTACGTGTTGGAGCATGATAACTCTAACAGAGGCTCCCAAACTTGTTTGGCTGGCTGCCCCCTTTGCAGAAAAGAAATTACTCAGCACTACCCCCCAGTATACCTCCTTTAAGCAGTAAACAGAGATGACAGCGATAAGTTTGCATTCTTTTATGTATGTGTATTTCGTTCCCGCATTACCACCCCCGGGGCGTATCACCCACTTTGGGAACCTGTGCTAGTACTGCTAGAATCACCCTTGCTGAGTAATAGTGCGTACCCCAAAAACAAAAGGTTTGCTTTCTGTGGCCAGCCCTGCTCTGCCAGGCTATGAAGACTTACTGATGCCCTCTCCTAATTAAAACCCTCACTGTCTTCTCCACTCTTTCCTCTACCTCCAAGAAACAAACCTGTTCTCTCTACTCCCGTGGCATGTGGTGGTTGCGTTGCAGTTTACACATTTACAGCCCAAACATCCCCGACATCTTGCATTTTGGAGTCGGATTTTGTAAAGCTCATAAACAAGACTCTGGTCCTTCTACCCCCAGCATCACCCTGGTGTCCGACACACACTGGGGTCTTAGGAATGTTTATGATGGAAACATTTAAAGAATCACTTCTACCGCCTTGACAGTTGTTACCCATATTTAGGAGAAAAATGCTCTTGGGAAAATAGAAGCTGCTAAACATTTTGCTTGTAACTCACATCTCTTACATGTTATTCCACGAAAGGATGAGATTCTGCCCCCAAAGACAGAAGACAACTCTTGTTTCAGACTTACTTCTGTGCTCTTTTGCCTTACTTAATCCTTAACTCCCCCAGAATTGATACCCAGGTCAATAAGGCTCCAGTCCTATTGGGACAGATCATCCCCAAAGACGTTGAACTCGGGGACTTTCCGGAAGGATCTGAACACAAAGCCGTTTCTGCGGGGCAGGCATCCCTGAACATCCTTCCGTGTGCGGCTCCGTGCCGCCGTGCTGAGGGAGCCAGGCCAAGCAGTGCTGGGTGGTTCTGTTGGCGCAGGAGCATCCCGAGCCCCTGACCTTGGAAGAAGTGTAGTCGAGGGATGGCATTTGGACATCTTTATAAACGAACAGACCTAAACCTAGCAGGCAGAGTAGGATTCCTACCTCCAGGGTGCATGCTATCATTGTGCCGAAACTGTTGGCACAGTTAGCCACCGTTTTGGCTGGGATTCGCAGCAGGGACAGAGGGCACACCTAAGGATATGGTTGCTTGCCTGGGTTTGAAAGAAACAGATCATTGAGGTATCTTAAGCTTAAATTGAGCCAAAAGTAATGTGATCCTTTATCAAAAGAAACTCAGGATTTGCAGGTGGCCGGGACAAGAGGACTGACAGGACACGGACAGGATTTGAAGGCTGAGAGAGAACAGCTGTCAGAAACCTCTAGGACATGTTTCTCTTGCACGTAGGCAGCTGGTTGGGAGAGACACTTTTGGAACTGCCAACCAATTGCGAGCCCTTGTCCTTTCCCCATCCTTACTCTTCCAAACAGAGTTGTGGGAGATGCAGGCTGGCATGATTTGTAACATGACTTTAGATAGACATTTTTACTAGCAATAATTATTTTCCTCCACAGAGAAGGAGGTTGTTTGAAAAAGCCAAATGTCTACCCCAAGGACGGCCCCTGGGCAAGCACTGCAAAACACTGCCTTTTAGGAAAAGCCAGAAATAAGAGTGCAGCAGGTCAGAGTAGAGAAGAGGCGGGTTGTTGGGAACAAGAGACATGGTCTTAGCCTCTAAAAGAATTACAAAGGAGTCCTAAGACCTGGCAGCTTTCAGTGTGGCCGGGACCTGAGAGGACGACCGTTCCCCAGGCCACCTCCAGCCCCGACTCCTATAGAACAAAGCCTCTGTGTCCTTCGGTGACCCAAAAAAGTGTGTTAGGACTGTCGTGCCTACCGAGTGTGTGTGTTTTAGACTCCGGCCAAATGCCTAAAGTACTGAGGGTAGTTTGCCCGTGGAAGGGGTGAGGGATTGAGGTAGCTGGGTGGGCAGGGTGGCGTGAAGTGTTTAGAATTTTTATATAAACCTCTTCCCACAACATTAGTGTGACTCCTTCCTTCCTGTTCTTTATTTTCCACTCAATTCCAGTCTCAGCTGCATAATTTCACTGATATAAAGGTCCCGAAATCCACACAAGCGCAGAAAATCTGCAGAGCCTGAACCCAAACCAGCAAGTTTATAGCGAGGACTGAAGAGTCAGTCTCCTTCTCCTTTCCCCTCCTTCTTGACTTTTTATTTTGAAATAATAATTTTAGAGTTCCAAAAAAAAAAAAAGTGGAAAAACAGCACAGAGAGTTCCTGAAATGTCACTCAGCTTTCCCTAATGGTAACATCTTACATAACCATAATCCAATTATCACAACCAAGAAATTAACATTGGCACAATCCGCTCAGCTACAGACTTTATTCGAAGTTCTTCAGTTTTCCCACAAATGTCCCTTTTTCACCTCCAGAAGCCATCCTTGCGCCGACTCACCAGACCCGCGTAGTCTCGTCCCACCTGTGCCCGGTCCCTCTGACCATCTTCCTCTTTCATGGTCTTGGTGGGTTTTTAAAATTATTACTATTGATGAGCTATTTTGTTAGAATGTGGAGCTCCTCTGATGCGTCGCATCACGGCTTGCTTTGTGCACTTAAGAGGAGGCCCCTCTGGTGGCTTCCCTGCAGCCATCGTTAGCGCTGGGTCTGTCGGCAGTTTCCTCTCTTTTCCCTCTACATCAACTCTTTGGGGTTTTCCTGGAAGGAAGAAAATCACTTCCAGCCATGAAGGCTCAAGCAGATACTTTTCTCCAGGTAACTCTCAAGCGGACCAAAGGTAACTTATAAAAACAATGAAGATGTTTGCCGGGCATCGTGGTGCACGCTTGTAATCCCAGCGCTTGGGAGGCTGAGACAGGAGGATCGCACAGGTTCGAAACCAGCCTCAGCTACTTAGTGAGGCTCTCAGCAACTTAGTGAGACCCTGTTTCCAGATAAAATATAAAATAGATCTGGGAGTATAGCCAGCCAGGAAGTAGGGGGAAAAAAACCTCTGGGCTCTACCCCTAGTACTATCAAAAAAAAAAAAAAAATAACAGTCTACTAGACCCCAGCAATGCCTTTCATACCTGGAATCGAGGCTCTGCAGGATGCCTGGACTCCAGGTCTGATTCAGATCAGTTGGACAGCCAAGCCTGTTGGGCACTTCCAAAAGAGTGTTAATGGAGCTGGGCGCATCTCAGGACTTGGGAGGCTGAGACAGGAGGTCGGCTACACTCAGCAATAAGTTAAGGCACTCAGGAATTTTAGCAAGACCCTGCTTATAAAAAAAAATTATTTATATAATTATAAATTCTATAAAAATGCTTATAAAAATTATATATATACACACACATACACATACACACATATATATCTGGGTATGTAGCTTGAAGATGCCCCTGGGTTCACTCCCCAGTACAAAAATAAATAAATAAATAAATAAATAAATAAATAAATAATGTCAACAATCTGCAAGTCTTTCCAATGGTGATTTCTTTTATTTTTTCCTTTTTTTTTTTGCTTTGTTTACAGACTTTATTAATAGAGTCTAATTGGACTGCTTTAGGTCCTCCTTTATTAGAAAGAACGTAGAATTTTTTAACTTCAGCCTTTTACTTTCTACCATTAGTAATTTAGTACATCATCCGAACCCTTGACTTGTTTGACTTGGAACTGGCTGCAGCGGACCATCCCGGAGCTCACCGGCTTCTACAGCAGAGGGTTGGGGGACCAGTAAATGAAATGAGACATGTCTCGTAGGAGCTGTATCAGACGTATAAGCTAAAGATGAGAAGAGGAAGTCGACATTCTAGGCTAGAAGAAACTTGGAAGACTTCAGTTAGCCACACTCTGGACTCACCACAGACTTTCCAAAGGCTGCCTGTCCTGCAGGGAGATGACGGAGATAAGTCGCCATCCATCCCACCAAGTGACGATCACGTCACGTTATTGATGCCCCGCTACGAGGGCTGTGGGATCAGATAGAGCCCTCAGCAGGAAGCGTGGCCAAATCACTACATTTAGAAAGATGAAAAGTAAAATACCTTCTGCATCTTGCTTGTAAAGCAATGAAGGTGAATCCAGGGTCCTGGAACCCCCCGCCTTTCAGCCGGGTTTGTAGTTAAAATCGCAACCTCTGGGGTCTTAAGCACTGACACTCCTCTAGGATTTGCTGGATTATGGAAAATTAGAGAACAGCAGGGATGCAACAGTGGCTTTCTGCGATCCTAATCCTCTCTCTCTTTCTCTCTTTTTTTTTTTTTTTTTTTTTTTGCAGTACTGGGGATGGAGTCCAGGGGCATTCAACCTTCAAGCTATATTCCCAGCCTTATTTTTTATTCTTTATTTTGAAACAGGGTCTCACTGAGTTGCAAAGGGCCTCACTACATAGCTGAGGCTGTCCACGAACTGCGTTCCTCCAGTCTCAGCCTCCCAAATGCTGGGATTAAAAGCGTGGGCCGCCACGCCCAGCTCTACAATCCTAATCTTGCTGGGGGCAGTGGCAGCCTGTGCCTGCCTCTGGAGCCCCCTTAAGCTTTTGGCCCTGAGGTCAAAGGACGGCGAGAGCCAGGCTGACCTGATCAGAGTGCTCCCCTTGACTGACTCACCTCTGTTTATCCATGGAGCCCAGAGCCTCAGAAATGGGACGGGGGACAACTTAAACATGCGTCCAGCCAAAAAGCAGCTGGCTACGACTCTGGGGGAGGCGCCAGGCTCCCTTGTCCTTGTTAGAGGCTCTGTCCCCCTGCCCCTGGGCTGTCCTCCCGCACCTTGGAAAATTACAAGACTCTTCCCCAGCGTGTGTGTGGTGGTGGGGCTCCGGCTTCAGTGGGGGGAGTCTCAGTTGTCTTCGTCCCCAGTCAACCCCCAACTCCCGCCAGGGCCACCGAAGCCTGGGGGACCACGGGGCCGGCTGAGGCGCAGAGCGCAGCTTTACAGCCCATTTATAGCTCACTCGTTGTCCACAACACTCTCAGACCTCTGCCTGCTGCTGGTGACCTGCGCCTAGAGGCCGATGATCCCGGACACGTGTTCGGCGCTGACCGTATGCCACGCGCTATTCGAAGCCTGGTGCACAGACTCAGTTCACACGTAGACACAGTTGAGGTTCCCGCCAAGTACACAGAGAGGTTATGTGATTTGACCAAGGATGCCCAGCTAGTAAACAGCAGACCTGGGATTGAAACCAATCAATCTGGCCCCGGAGTGTGTGTTTTGAAGCCTATTCTCCACTGTTTCTTTATAGAAGTTCCCCTACTCCCCAGCTATCACCATCAGCGCACACACGCACGCACGCACGCACGCACACATGCACAGAGACTCCCACTCACATCGAATCTGGCTAGATAGTTCTGGTGGCCAGAAGTGCTCTCAGACATGAAAGACAGAGTTTAAATACTACTCAAGGCCAGGTGCAGTGGCGCACACCTGTAATCCCAGCACCTGGGAGGCCGAGACAGAAGGATCACGGGTTCAAGGCCAGCCTTAACCACTTAGAGAGGCCCTCAGCAATTTAGGGAGACTCTGTTCAAAATAAAAATAAAACAGGGCTAAGGGTGTATCTCAGAGTTAAAATGCCCCTGGGTCCACAAAAACAAACAAACAAACAAAAAAGTGGTACCACTGATAGATCAGAATTGCTGTGAGCTTTGAATAGAGGAAGGAGAAAGAAAAATCGCCTTTCCTCATTACAAGACGACATTCTTCTTTCTGTATTTCTCAGCGCACATAGTGCTGCTGATGGTGGAGGCGGTAGGAGAGATGTCACTCTCTCTGGTGGCTGGTCTGAGAACGTCCCGTCCCCTCCATTCTCTGGGTCCCGGACCTCCTCCTGCCGCCCGCGGGGTGCTGGGTCCTGGGAATGGCGGTCAGCAGGAGTCTTCGCACACCTGCCTCCCAGCAGCCTCTCCTCCAGGGGGCATGGCTCTGTGACACCCTGGACGGGTGTCCTTACAAATGGTCTCTGGGTCTTCATTTCATTCAGGAAAGAACTTGCATACCGTCATTTTGTCTGTTGAAAAAGCAGCCTTCCTGTCGTCCTAATGGGTTTCTACAGACCAGCAAAGCAGCCAGTCCCGGGGGCCCTGGAGGTCGGCAGACCGGAGCCCTGTGCGAGGAAGAACAGTATTGTTAGGCCGGCCGGCTTGGTTGAGATGAGCTTAGGCCTGGTGCAATCCCGGCTTCCCCTGGTTATTTTCCTGGCAGTTACTCTTTTGCCAAGCCCCTTCTGAGGACTCACTCGTCCCACCACATGTTGCCACGGCCCTCGTGACTGCCTTTTGCCTCCCTCGCTTTAATTCCACCTTTCATCTGTCCTTCCTGGATCTTATTGCTGGCACCTTCGAGGTGCGCAGGCCGTCTCCCCGCAGTGCAGACGCTCCGGCGGGGTGTGTTAAGTGAGCCTGAGCACCTGACGCGAAGGCCCTCGTGACGAGAGACTGCGCGGACAGCGCGGTCTGCTAGCGGGCCCGACTGCCCTGGTGTGGTGGCAAAATAAATAGTGTCCCCTTCCTTCTGGAGTCATCTAAGCCGGTGGCAATAGTGAGTGCGTAGTAACCTTTAGAGAAAAAGAGAAAGCCAGGGAGAAAGGGCGCTGGAGGCCTTGCCGTAACACGCGGTTGTTTTTGGAAGTGTGGGTGTGTGTGTTGAACAAACAGCCTGGCTGCCATCGTAATGAGCTACCCAGTGCCTTCCCCGGGCCACCAGCAGCGCTGCTTCCTGTGGCTGATGGCAGTCGGCAACCCGGAGCCCGGAGCTGCTGAGCGCTGGCGAGACCAACTCCACGGACATGAGCCGACTTTTATTTTTTGATTTTATTTGTGTGACATGAGCATCTCCAGGGGCCCCCTTGGCCTCCGTCTTTTGTGAGCTCTGTCCAGGGAGCGGCGTCTGCTCCTTGCCACCTTACCTGGTCCTGTGTTTTTGTTTTCGCCCACATGGAGGAGAATTTGGAAGTTGGTGCACCCTGACATGATCCTGCCAGTGTTTGGCAAATACTTTGTGTATTGAGTGCTTTTAAAGTACACAAACAAGCCGGGCGTGGTGGCGCACGCTTGTCATCCCCGCGCTTGGGAGGCGGAGACAGGAGGATCGCGCAGGTTCGAAGCCAGCCGCGCGTGCTGGCTTAAGAGACCCTGTTTCCAAATAAAAATATTAAAAATATAGGTCTGGGAGTGTAGCCCGGAGGTAGAAGGGCTTCCAGGAACCCCAGTACCACCCAAAATAAAATAAAGTACACAGACAACGCGCCGCAGCATCTGTGAAGCGCGTGGGAGAAGCAAGTTGCCCGCGGTGACGGGAGTTTGCTCACCTCTCCGTCTTCTGGTCCTCTGCGGCATGGGCAAGAGCTGCCGGCTGCTGCTTTAGCTCGGCACATGGGGTTCCCTTTCCCGGTGCTTATACGTTTAATAAAGAAGTCCATCTGCTCCTTGGAATATTCTGGAAAAAGGGCTTCTCCACCATTGGCTTCCAGCTGAGAACTGGTTTTGTCCTGGTGCATAGGGACAGCTCCTGGCATCCTCTTTCTAGATAAACTCCTTGGTATGACTTTTTCCAAAGCTATTGTCTGTGGTTTGGTTGTTTTTGTTTTTTGGGTTTTTTTTTTTTTTTTTTTGGAAGTACTAGGGATGGAACCCAGGGGCATTCTACCTATGAGCTACACCCTCAGCCCTATTTTTTATTCTTTATTTTGAAGCAGGGTCTCACTGAGTTGCAGAGGGTTTCACTAAATAGCTTGAGGCTGGCGGAGAACTTGGATCCTCCCAAGCACTGGGATTACAAGCATGACCACCACACCCGGCTGTTTTGTTCTGACTGAAAAGTTACAATACAATTGCAATACTGTTAGAATACCAAGATGGCCTCCTAGGAAAATTCTGGAAGAAACCCCTTTCTTTCCATCCCTAGAGAGGACCAGAAGCAAGTGATGGCTAAGCCTTCTGGGTAGCCAGATAACTGCCATTGTGGTGCAATCTAAGCTTAGAAATCCGCACTAGGTATGTTCATTCCTCTATGGTTACTCCTTTGATAAGGAAGAGACTTCCTTTTGAAAGCTAATTTTCCTCCTTGGAAGGGGCTAAGAGAAAAACAATCTATCGTCCCACAGAGGCCAAGGCTGCAGTCAACAACAGGCCCATTGTACCGTCCAGCTCAGTTCAGGGGGCGGGGGGGGGGTATTAAAAGAAACTTGTGAACTGGGGACAGTGAAGGGCTTTGTCTACCTGTGCTCCAAACTCAAGGTACTCATTTGCCTAGAAAATAATGAGACGCAGGGTTGCAATTAGAAAAGGTTACTAGGTTGATGGAACTGATGTGCTCCAATCTTTGAGGTTGGGTCCCTTCCCTTCCCTTTCAGGACACTCATACAATTATTATTATTATTATTATTATTATTATTATTATTATTATTATTATTACTATTTTCTGTAGCCCAAATCAGAGAAAGCTAAATCAGGCCTTGGAAAATACTCACTGTCTTTTGGCAAAGAAAGACAAAGGTCCTTGTTCTCTGGGCCCTCGTATGCGTTTGTGTGAGAGGTTTTAAAGAACAGTTTTGACGTGAACTCCGAGAGTAAAACAGAGTCATTTTTATGAAGGTGCACGAGGATATGTGGAAATATTCTCCTGTGAACCCAAGTGGAAATAGCGTCATAAAGCTATGCCTGCGTGTCAGTGGTATCTGTCTTAGTGGGAGGTGAACATGTGTAGAAAATATTTCGAAACTTGGTCGCAATCCTTTGACTTTCCTGATAGCAAGTAGAGATCCATAAAACATGGCCAGTGGAATTTGAAGTTGTGTTTGTGTTAGCAGGTTTCACATTTACCTTTGAAGGTTGGAAGGTCTCCTCTGGGCCCACGAGCCTTCTGTTGACTTGTATCAGCCTGCCTGCCAACGGGGTCCTATGGTTCCTTCTCTCTCTAACCCGTGCTGCCTTCCCGGGTCCCAACCTGCTTCCTGTCTTTGTTCCGAATGTGTTCACCAGATTTTTTCCACCCTCACCCCCTCCAGTGTTAGAATACTAAGATTCCTTGGTTTTAGTAGGCTCTGATATCCACGATGGAGGTAGGCCACCATCACTGCGAACGGGGGAGAGCTGTCTGTCAACTAGCCGTAGGCCCCTTGTGCCGTGCACCGAGGTGCTCGAGAGCTGTTAAAATAAGTAAGCTGTTAAAATAAAATGAATTAGTTGTTGTTGTTGTTCTTTACTTCTTCATTATTTTACCTTTCCCTCATTTAAGTTTTGCCAATTCTGGGTTGCCTTGAAAAGAAAAATTTGAGCCGGGCGTGGTGGCACAGGCTTGTAATCCCAATACTTGGGAGGCCTAGACAGGAGGATCCAGGTTTGAGGACAGCCTTGGCTACTTAGTGAGGCCTTTGCAACTTAGTGAGACCCTGTTTCAAAATAAAGAATAAAAGGTCGGGCTGAGGGTGTAACTTGGAGGTAGAATGCCCCCGAGTTCAATCCCCAGTTCAGTGTATTTTTGAAGAGTCGTCCTCTTTGATTGAGATTGGATACCTAAGTTCTCTTCAACCATTCCTCCCTTTATTCCTCCATTGACCATGGAGGGAGAACTCTGAAAGAAAAGCAACCATTTAAAGTTTCTTTTGCTCTCACTGAGTGGGACCGAGGACGTTCTTTGCTGGGCTTCCTCCAGAAAGGCAATGTTTTTTTTTAATTTCGGCATAAAGGATAGTCTGTGAAATTAACAGTTACTGGAGAAGAAGCGACTTCTAGAAACAGAATTACATTCTTATCAGCAACACCTTTTCATGAGCGCAAGGGAAAAGGATCCGTCCTCAGGAGCCGCGGATACACACCAACACGCCAGGAATTCCTGCGGACTGTGCGGCGGCTTGCTTTTTGTTTGTTTGTTTCCAGAACAGATGGGTTTGTTTGCTTTTTGCTTAAACATTAATCAAAAATCAATTTATGGCTATGTAAGTGGCATTAGATAATTCTCGTTCTGACTACAGTAAATAATATCTATTTGTTCCTGTTAGATAAGTCTGGGTGGAGGAGAAATGTACAATAGAATTACAGGAGATACGGCGTATGGCCATGTATTTTATAAATTAATGCTTTTCTGTGTGTGGGAGGAGAAGTGATTTAGCTCGCTGACAAAAGGAAAAGCTAAGTTAATTCCAGAGAAAGAACAGGATACCAAGTCTCAATAAATTTGGAAGATAAGAGAGAATTGGATAATTTAATTCCATCTTTTAAAGAAATTGTCGCAATCTCTATGATGGAATAAGAAGCGTAAGCAACGAATATCCTAAGTCTGGAACATGTTAATATACTCCAAAGAAATACTGCAAAGTTACTCTCGTAACTTTCCCACTGAATCCTTCCCCCAGGAGTAGCTGAGGATCGGGGTGGGAGGGACGTATCACGTCATAAAACTAGACACATATTTTCCTAATCTGGCCGGGGGCATGTCTCCTTATAAATACATTGATTGAGTTTGTTACATTCCTGCAAATGTCACTGACATTTCCTTGAAATTCGAAAATAGAATATTAAATTTTGTTGAGTTGACTCTATGAGTGTGTGTGTGTGTCTACGTATATATAGGTTTTCTAATTGCTGCAATTTGAAATACTAGGGAAAGTGAGACGTTATTGAAATTATCATAAATGTTCCCTTTGTCATAGACTTAGATCTGCTAATTGCAAGAAATCCGTTTTTAAGTCAATCAGCGGGGAAATTTTTCTCCTATCTTCCCTCAGACTCATTTAGCCTTGAAAAGGACAGAAGTTTAATGAAGCTTCTTAATGCCAGTCTTTCCCTCCTTCTGTTAGAATGTGCTTCAGCTATAATTACATTTGCATTGTTTTAAATATTAGCAATTCTACAACCTAGACCTCTGAGATAGCAGAGGGACACAAACAGAAAAACTCAGAAGACGTCGTCGGGCACAGGCCAAGCTCCGGACTCAGAGATTTTCCGGTCGCCTGTAGTGTGCCGGTGTTCTCCTGCGGTACCAGTACCTTGAGAGGCCGGGCAGGAGGATCACAGGTTCCGGGCCAGCCTCAGCTACTTAGCAAGACCCTGTTTCCAAAAAAAAAAAAAAAAAGTTAAAAAGAGGTGGGGTCTAGCTTGGGACTTGAATGCCCCCCCGCCCCCCCACCCACACACAGACACACACACGTATTCCCACGTGTATTTTTTGCCTTGTTTACCCTATGAGGATCTGAGCAGGGCCCGCACCTTGGCACACTCTTCTCAGACTCCATATACAGTAGGTAGTTCATGGTGCCATGAGTAGGGAGAATTAGTACACCTCTCATACTTGGTGTGCGTCATTAACAGAGTGGACATTCTGACTTTCCCTGGGAATCTGGGCTCTGGAATTTACCTCTGGCTGCCCCATTCAGAATCAGATCTGGTGTGCTAACCTTCCTGGGGCTTTGTGCTGGTGCTATTTGTAAAACGAGTCATCCTGCCCGTCCTCGCCCCCTCGGATGCTCGCGGGTGCTCCCCGCGCCGCCGTCCTCAGCCGAGCCCGCGCAGAGCTCGCGCTGCGGTTGATTGGCAGCTTTTCTTCCCCTTCGACTCCTGCATCTGAATCATGGCTTGCTTCCATCAATACCGAGTGTCTTACCCGGTGATCGTCGTGGGGAAATTACAGTGATTAGTGTTCCAACCCTTGTTTGCCCATAAGTGTGCCAGAGTAGTATTTTTTTATTAAACTCTTCTCAGATCTTCGCTCTCCTCATAGTAGATAGAGTGAATATTAAGTGACTAGAATTTTCATACTATGAAATCGAATTGGCAGCCTTACAAAAGACAGGCTTCGAGGTGTGCGTGTGCTCAGGGCTCCACCTTTGCAGAGGGCTTGCCTGCCTCGCCCCCTGGTATTTTGCTCCCATGACTCCTGCCACGATGTTCCTTTTAACTTCTTTTTCTATGCATTTTTTCCAAATGCGTTCTACCTCTGAATTAAACTCCCATCCTGATTTTATTTCTTATTTGGAAACAGGGTCTCACAAAGTTGTGACGGGCCTCAAAAGTAGCCAAGGCTGGCTTCGAATCTGCGATCCTCCTGTCTCAGCCTTCCAAGTAATTGGGATTACAAGGGTGCACCACCATGCCGGGCGCTAACTTTTGTTTTTCTAAAAGAGATGTTAGAAATTTTTTTTCCAGGGAGTCTCTGGTTCCAGTCTAAGGAAAAAAATCTTTCTTTGACTAGACATACGTTTCTCTCCAACATGTAATTGACATTAATATCAAAATCCCCTCTCAGATGGCTTGTAACAATTTTAGATTGTGCCAGTTGCATGAGTCATGCCAAAAGTAAATAAATAAAGAGCAGCCATCTACATGTAGAGACAGTTGCATTTGCAATTTGGGTGGCTGAGGGGTTTTGACATCTTCCACTAATTCCTTTGAGCTTCTGGCTGGATGCATCCCTTAATGCGGTCGTCAGAGGTATCGTTAGATGTACTGATGCTCCCTGGGCAGTACCCAGGGTGCGGATACACCCGTGTGGCTTTACTCAGTTCAGAAATAATAACTACTTAGGAGAGAACTTCAGGGTAAACATAACAGGATCTTTACTGTTGCGCTTGGAACTTCAAGCACAAGGTATATTCTATTCCCAGCAGCTCAACTAACAAGTTGAGTTGGTCTGTTGATACATTTTCTTTTGGTATTGTTTTTTCAAGGGACTTTAAGAGGAAAGTGAGGGTATAGTTTAAGAGAAGGCCATGCTAAAAGGGTTGTGTTGCAGGGACAGGGTCTAGAATGGTCCATTTCCGGAAGTGGGAAACAGCTTTGGGCCGGTTCTTGAGCATTAACCGCAAGGCTCTACCCTGTCTCTGATTCATGCAGGTGGGGCTTGCTTCTCAGGGGCCCCTCTGCTGAAGAGACTGTTCAGAGGAGGACTCTGAGACGCCAGCGAGCAAGTGCCAGACGGCTTCTTTTCTGCTACCCTAAGAATAGACACAAACACACACACACGTTGTGAAGACAAAGAAGACAAAGGAACCCCGTGGATAGCTCACACATGCACCCGAGATTAATTTTACCAATTAAATAAATCAGCACTATCATGAGAAATTCTGCGTATACCTCGTGGGATGTGGCTTGGCCTAAATGAAGTTTAGCCTTGATCCGGGGATATATGTAGGTATTACATGGTGGCCAATTATTATATCTCTCCACAAGGCAAAGCCAGGACAGTCTACTCTTTGCACAGAGGCATCTGGGTCTAGATAGAGAAGTGCTCAGAGATGGCACGCTAGTCCAAAAACACCTTGACCCCTGTGCTGACAAACTAGGAGTGTTGGATACTTTACGATTGGGAAGGAAGAGGCTTTGGAACCAGGGTGGCCGCTTGCATTTGCATCTATTTTCTGCCACCCTTTCCCATCAGGTCTTCCAAGTCTCTAAAATGGCAATGAGCATGTCTGTACCCCAGGCTGGATGTGTGGGGGCTAAATGACAGGGGACCAACCACGTAAGGGTCGGGAATTTGTTGATAACATGGGAATTTGGAGGGCAGTGGAAATCTGTTGATGCTAAACTTGAAGTGCTTATCAGTTGACTCCTGTGATTTGAGGTCGTTCTACTTTTGCTTCTAGAATTTTCTGGTCCTGCCTCATGTGGGGTTTTTATTTCTTCCTCCAAATCTGCTCAACATCTTCATTGTAGACCGGGTGTTCCAGGATGCTGACTCTGAGATGGGGCTAGGGCTGTGCAGAGTTTACTGAGGCTAAGCCAACCTTTTTTTTCTGCTGAAAGGAAGATGCGGAAGAGGGTGATGGGATGGGAGCCCTACAAACAAGGTTTTGCTTGGGCAGAGGGAGGCAGCCCTCCAGGAGCTCAGAGCAAAGGATGTTCACCTCAAGGGCCCCTTGCTGGATTAGCAGAGCCTTGCTCCACTGCCCTAGCAAGGGGTCACTGCCAAAGCTCAATAGGCCCTAGGAGAGCGAACAGCTGGACCTCTCCATGGAGGGTCTTCCTGAAGGAGATCCCTGCCGGGCATCTTTTTCTTTTTTCTTCCCGTTGGAACCTCTGGGTTGAAAATGTATGTTTCCAGTGTAAGTTTTGTAATTGTTTTTTGGGGGGATTTTGTTTTTGGTGGTACTAGGGTTGGAACCCAGAGGCTTTCTACCTCTGGGCTATACTTCCAGACCTATTTTATGTTTTTATTTGGAAACGGGGTCTCGCTAACTTGCTGAGAGCCTCACTTAGTAGCTGAGGCTGGCTTTGAACCTGTGTGATCCTCCTGTCTCAGCCTCCCAAGCGCAGGGATTACACGCGTGCGCCACCACACCCGGCTAGTTTTGTAATTCTTAAAGGGGTGTATCTTTAAAACATACAGCCACAGAAGAGGACACTTGTTTTTTGACTTGGACTATTTCAGCAGGGCCTTGTGGTGGTAATAGGCTTAGGTATTGCCTGTTACCCCCAGTTGACGCATTCATACTCAAGTGCCTGTCTCTTGATGGGCTTTCGCTGGCTGGACACACTCAACCTAACCAAGACAGGGCCACGTTTCCGAGCATCCACGAAGCCAGCGCCTCCCGCTTGTTAGAGCAGTCCTGACTTGCCCTGCGCGTCTTTCCTGCACTTCGGTTGCAAGCTTGAGGACCGCTATCGCTTCTTAGGCAGAAGCCTCTCTCGGCCACCCCAGACCCATACCGTGTGACTTGCTTGTTTTGAGAATATAACTCAAAATGTCTATTGCTTTGATGCTTGGCTAGAATCGCATCGTGTATTTATCGAGATGATCACCTTCGGACAGTTTCCCGCCATCCCAGTGTGTTCTAAACTTGGCATAGAATCGAAAGTCTGCTGCTAGAAGTAACATAACCATGTTCATCATAATTCAGCCCTATGGCATGCAAACAACTTGTTGGGAGATACCCTAGAAGAAAAGGTTCTGTTTCCAGAGAAAACACCTCAGAGCCAGTGAGAAAATAAGATATAGGTAGGTGGAAAGACAATTTAAGTAAATGGAAAGACAGACCTATTTAATTAGACAGGAATTATGTCAGCATTGAAGACGCTGGTTCTCCCTAAATTAGTATATGCATTTAATATAATTCAAATACCAACAGTTATTTTTTTCCATTTAATTAGACAAACTGATTCTAAAGTCATCATTTTAAAAAAGTTTTAAGCTCTGAACAAGAACAGTGAGGAATCTTAGCGGTACCAGGACATGAAGAGACAGACCTATGGAAACAGAGTAGAAAACGCAAGTACAGATTCGAGCACATGTAGAGACTGTATTACTTGACAAGGGCGGTGCCTCCTGTCGTTGGGATGAAGATGCGTTCTTCCTTCCTAGCATGTGGGCAGGGGTGAGCTCTGCTCTCGAGGGAAGAAGCAGGTTGGCCCATACGTCATACATCAGCAGGTGAAACTCTAAACGGTCCAAGGTGAAAGTGTAAACGACCAAACCACAGAACCACGAGGAACGCACGAGGAATTCCTCCTCATACCTTTGGTGTACGAAGGTCTTTCTAGCTTCAACATGAAATCCAGAAGCCAGAAAACATAAAAACTGAATTGGGGAAGAAAAAAAAAAAAAAGGAAAACACACAAAAAATCTTCCACATAGCCAAAAACTCTAAGTAAAGATAAATGCTAAACTGGATAAAATATTTCTATCACCAAGAGTTAATCTCCCTACTTAAAAAAAAAAAAAAGCAAAACAGAAACAGAGCTCCTAAAATTTGAAGGGGAGACTAAAAACAGTTCGGTAGAATCTAGGATGAAATATTGAACCAATAGTTCACAGAAAAAGAAACACAAGTAGCTATTATATGAAAGAAATGTTAATCTCACTCATATGCAAATTGTAAATTAAAACTATGCCAGGATACTGTTTTTTTTTTTTCCACTTTTTTCCCCCACTTCTTCATGTTTGAAAAAAATCTAGAATGTTCACTACTACTTTGTGGGCAGGCTCATGGAGACATGGCCCCCTGTGGCTGGGAGGACTATGAAATGGTACACCAGTGGAGAAGGATTTGGCAAAATCTCTTAAGTTATCACACACACACACACACACACACCTTTGACTCAGCAGTTTTGCAAGAGCCAATACCTGACAGGGGCAGTAACCCATGCACAAAACCACAGGAGTGCAAGGGCAGTCACTCCAAAACTCCATCATAGAATTGCCTGGGATTGATTTATATTTATAGTTTTTAAATTCAAAGCTCACATCATACCCCAGACCAATTAAATCAATCTCCCAAAGATGAAACACAATTTTTGTTTTAATTTCCTCAGTGATTCCAATGGACCAGCAAGTTCGAAAACCACTAAGTTAGGCTCTATCAACAAATGGAATATTATTTAGCTGTTAAAGTAGAAAAAAAGCTGGGCATGGTGGCGCATGCCTAAAATCCTAGCATTTGGTAGGCTCTGGGACAGGCTAGCCTCAGCAACTTAGTGAAATCCTGTTACAAAATAAAAAGGGCTTGGAGTGTAGCTGAGAGGTACATCCCCTCTGGGTTCAATCCCCAGTACCATACACACAAAATAGGATGTAGACTTTTCTTTTCATTCACTAATATAGATTTATAGGATATATTAGGTAGGAAAACAGTAAAATGTAATGAACACCAGAGGGACAAAGATTCTGTGCTCTAACACACACACACACACACACACACACACACACACACACACCACACCACAATTTGTTTTGTTTTTGGACCATGTGATATTATTAGCTCTACCAAAAAATAATTTTCATTAATAAACAAATATTTCTAAGAGGCTTAAAGCAGGGCTGATTTCATTATTTAAAGTGCTGATTTAATCAGCAACAATTTCCCCTTCCCCACCATTAAACTGTGTCCACTTGGGAGTGTACAAGGAAGGATAGCACATAACAAGTTATATTGGGGTACACGCAGAGACAGTGGGTTACCCTACAGATCCCCGGGATTCTCAGAATACCTGTATTTTGCCTTTTGAGACAGAAGGCAGATGGTGGTGAGTCAATGAATAATCAGGAAGAGCGATAAAGGTCATGACGCACATTCAGCAGGTATGTGTGATGGTCCTCGGCAGGTAGGCAGGGCGGCGTGGGGGGACATCTCAGCTGAACCTCGAAGAGTTAGAAGGAGCGAGTCACCCACACCGCGGAGGGCTTCCTGCAGGAGAGCGGAAGAGGACCCCGGGGCAGAGAAGCCCCAGTCGGCTTCCACTCTCTGCAGCCTGGGATGGACTGGCTCTGCGGACAGGACACCGGGTGGCACCAGCTTGCAGATTCCCTTTCAGCTCTGGTTCCTCCTGAGCGGCTTTAGAGCTAGGAAGCCTCTCCAGCTGCTCTGGGGACACAGGAGAGTCGGGTGGGGCTTGCTGAAGGTGTGCCAAAGAGGAAGCAAATTTTAGGCAAAATAGAAATTTGCCAGAGATGGCAGGAAAAGGGTAGTTGACAAAAAAAAAAAAAAAAAAGACAAAACACCAGTATACCTAAAAGTAACTGCATGCATGTAGGGAAACTAAAAGAATTGCAAACTAGAGCCGAGAGTGCTGGGCTCGGGAAGCAGGGTGAGGACTGTGGCTAACAGTGTCTGCAGTGGAGACAGACATCAGAATAGAACACCGTCCTCCTCCTCTGGAAGTTCAGGGTCTACGGATACAGCCGGACCTGCAGACAGAGTCTGATGTCTGAATACAGTGTTCAAAAGTGCCTTTCTGCAGGAAGTGGGGTGGTCAAGCAAAGGAAGCTGTGGAGAACAGTGCCCTCTCCTGGGCACACAGAAATATGGTCTAGAAAGCAGAAAAAAACAATCAGAGTAAATTGTGTGTGTGGCCTGGGCAGGGACCTGGGACGAAAACAAAGTGGCTGGGAGGGAGGATGCTTGCAGACTAGGACGCTGCTGGTTCCACGGCTGGGCCAGGTGCACAGGGCCAAAGGGAACGAGTCCGTCCCCCAGACTGAAGGATTTTTATACCAACAGACTCAGGTTAAGGGTCGCCCTGGGAGCCGGGCGTGGTGGCGCACACTTGCAATCCCCGCATTCGTGAGGCAGAGACAGGGGGATCGCGGTTCACAGACTGTTCTTAGCTACATAGCAAGGTCCTTCTCAGCCCCGTTTCAAAAATAAAAATACTAAAACATAGGGCTGGGGGTGTGGCTCAGAGGTAGAATGTCCCTGAGTTCCATCTCCAGTACTGAAAAAAAAAAAGAAAAGAAAAGAAAAGAAAAAGAGAAAACTGATTCCCTTGGACCACTCAGGACCAGTTCTATGGGTTCAGTGAGGCCAGAGGGTGCAAAGAGGACCCCCCGGTGGTCTGGGCACACTGTGCTGCTTTCTGTAAAGCAGAAACGCTGCTCCTTTGTCCTCTTTATGTTTTAAATTTGGACAGTCTATCTGCCTGGTTACTTGAGTGAAAATGTGGCGAGGCGTGGGGGCGGGCACATAGATGAACCCAGCCTCCTGCATCCCTGCCCAGCAGCAGGGAGGAAGGCTTCTCCGGAATGTCAGGAGGGGTCGCAGCAGTCCTGCTGGGGTGGGGGTGTTGTGTAGACCTGTAGGGGTGATTATTCCCTGGGAGGGCTTCCTAACTTGGGGGAGCAGCGCCTCCATGCTGGGAGCTGTGAGTTCGCAGGGCTGGGGGTCCTGGGAGGTGTGGGTGGATGGTGATTCCAGGCAGATCGCCGGAGAATTACCATGGAATCTGGTATCCCGGGTGATGGGCACCCTCTAGGGAGAAGGCAAGTTGACTGCTTATTTCATGTCAAGTGACCCCACACCGTCCTCGCTGTTTCTTTTTATATATGCTCCCACGCTCAGGCACCTCGGAGTGAGATCGCAGCTCCAGAAACTTGCTAGGAAAAGGTCTAACGTGGGCATTTGGTGCACTCGTGTGCCATTAATGGCGTATCATGAAAGACAACGAATTCTAGTACAGGGATTTTAAGCAACTTGGGGGGGGGTGGAGAACTAAACATTCACTTAAGGTATTGGTTGGGGGCGCGACCACCAGGAGAGAGGACACACAACATGGCCATCGTTTCTTTGGGGAGAGTTCTTAAGCCCCATGGATGAAGCCGAGTCAACGGCAGAAACAAAACCTTTGCGGCTTTCCACCGAACAAAAATGATGTGAAGCTGCAGGTCAGCAGTTCTGGCGCAGGGGCTCCGGGGACGCCCCCTCGGGGGAGCCCCTCCGCGCTCCCCCTGCCGCAGCAGAGGCCTTTCCTTTTGTCTGGTATGCGCCCCACCCCGCCCTGCGCCAAGCCAGAGGGAGCTGGCACCGCGCGCCCTCCCCGCCGCCCCTGGACCAAGGTTGTTTACTACTTTCTACTCCGAATGACACGCCAATCACCAGGGCCCGCCCTCCCCGCCCGCCAATCGGCTCACTGGGAAATTCCACCTTTCTGAGGGGCCCGGGCGGCGATTGGCTGGAGCGCTTGTCAATCAAGTGGGCATCCCACAAGGATGCAGCGGTATTAGGAACGCGGTCACCAGAGTGGAGGAGGAGTAACCTTCCCCATAAACAAGATGGGGCCCCCCCAAGAAAGCGGCGGGTGGGGGAGCCGAAGCACAACCCAGCCCCGGGGCCCCACCGGAGCGGAGCGGGCTGAGCGGGAGTCGGGGAATCCCTCCCTCCGCCTCCCGCCCTCCGCTGCAGTTGTAAACACGTTTCCCTCCATGTCTGTTTCCCCTTCTCTCTCACCGTGGCCATTACAGGCTGCTGTTTACAAAAATCCTGCAGACAGCGGCATCCCCCCAGGTCCCCATCTTCCACCCCTGCAGCCCCCTCGCCCTTTTTCTGCCTTTCTTTTTTCCCTCCTTCGGGTCAAGGCAGAGACTGGGTTGAACAGGCTTGTTTTTCTTTTATTGCAGTCCAAGCAGGACAGCTCATGTTTTAACCACACGCACCATTTTCTAAGGATAACCTCCTCCGCCTTGCCATTGCTTAGAGCAGCTGAATGGGCGGCCACGGGGCGCCCTGCAGCAGAAACGGGCGCAGCTCTGGGGGGGGGGGGGTTGTTGTTATTGCTGGTTTGGGTTGCATGGAATGCTATTTTGATTCTCCGTTTTCTTCCAGATCCCCACGTAGAGGTTTTGAGATGTACTTCGCCCACCCCTCCCCCCCCTTTTTTTTTGGTGGTTAAAGGCAGCATTGTATTGAGCTAAATGTTTTTCTACCTTCTTCTGTGATCTGAATCAGGTTTCCCATTTCCAGCAGCACAATGTGGTTGTATTCAGTGTGATAGGGGCGTAGTGGACATGAATTATTTGCGACAAGGCTGCCTGGAAGATGCGGAGTGGATTTTACGTAGCCTGGAGCAGCTCCCGCCCTGAGGTTTCTGTTCCCCAGGCTGGAAGCACAGGCAAGATGGCCAAGGGAGCTTGGGGCGTTCAGTTCAAAAATGCTCTCCCAAACGACATCCCAACCTGTGTATTTTTTCTTTCTTTCTTTTTTTTTTTTTTTTCTCTTTTAAGAGGAATAAAGAAATTATCTCCAAAGATTTTTTTTTTTTTCGGGATATTTGGGGGAAGCTTTTGTCAACATGAAAAGGACTGTTTTGAGGGTCTGGCTTGCCAAGTAGAGGATGGGCCTCCTTCCTGGGAATCAGGATAGGTTTTTCTGTTTGTAGGACTCGCAGGGGGCACACATGGAGATGTGGCCCACGGAAAGGAAAGGAAAAAGCCCCATGCCCTTCTCGACCCCAGTAGGTTTTGAACTTTTTCCAATGTTGGGACACACAGGGACATTGGAAATGCTTGGGGGGGGGGGGCACGTTGCAGATGCAAATATATGACCCGATATGGGGTGGCCATAATTTGCGTAAGCAGCTGCCGGGGACCAACGCAAAGTCCCAAGAAGACTCCTATTTCAAGTTATCCACATTCAGATCTTGTTCTCTTTCCTGCTTCTTTTGTCTACACAGACGCTCTCTCCCACAAGGACTATTCCCCGCAGATAACCAAGGGACCTCGTAAGTGCTATTCCGGGTAGGATGCTCTCAGCCCTCATTTGGCGTGTTGAGAGGAGCTGGAGCTGAGGCAGAGACTCGGGCCTACCAAGTCCCTGGCCCCGTTGGGCCCCCTCGTGAAGTTACAAACTGGGCAAGCATTTGAAGGCAGGATGATACTCTAATGAGGTGTGTCGTAACGATGGGCGCTCCGCTTGTCTCTCATTAGCCGGCTCATCTGGGCCAAGCTGGTTCACCTCTCTTGGCCCCCACGGCCCCTGGCTGAGTCGGAGCTGGGATGTGTGTGCAGGCTAGTGAGGGCTGGACAACGGATGTTAAGGAGGGTGCCTGGTACCCGCAGGGCGCACAGTGGGGCCCCAGGCCTGGGCTCTCTCTTCTCTGTTGGAAAAGTCATCTCCCCTCTATTTTTCTCTGGCCCTTGGCTGGAGCCTCCTAATTACCCTGGGGCAGAGTGTTGAAGTCTTCCTCCGCTCAGTTTCTGCGTCACCTGCTCTTCTCTGGCCAGGTCGGCCTGTTCACTTTTCCATGCCAAGAGGCTCTAAGTGCCAGTAAGTCACGTCTGAATAACCAAAGCATGTTCCCTGGCCGGAGAACGCCAGAGCAAGCGCGCCTGGGAACGGAGTGCATCTCACGGCTCCAGTGTCCCGGGAGGTGGAGAGCCCGGCCCACTCTGTACTTTGGTGGCTAGAGACAAGTTCTGAATCGCAACTGAAATCCCAGTTTAATCCTGACCCCGGGCCGAGCAGGAGCCTGGCTTTGAGCTCGTTCTGACCTGACTCTAGATCACCTTTGCTTTTATCCTCCCTCAGACGGTCCTGTGCTCCTGTGGCCCCCAGCTTGAGAAAGGGGGAGAAGCCTTTAGTATGCTGGACAGGCCCATCTTCTAAAACCAACTGCAGGCTACCCCTACACACCCGATGTATTAGCCCTACACCCCTTTTTCCTTATTAATCCTGTCTTCACTGCCAGTGGGACAATGATGTAGTCTTAGGACGTGTTTTGGGGAGTCCCATGGTTGAAAAGAAGAAACATTTGTAGCCTTCAGTCTGGTCAGTCTGTCCCCGGTAAAATCAATCCCATTTCATGGTACCGCAGGCTGGGGCGCCAGGAGGATCTGTGTGTCTGTCTACACTGCCTTCCTCAAGGCAGCACTGGTGCCTGGGATTCGGGGCTGACCTGTGAGCCCTTTTTTCTTAATCTGGAGCAGGGGTGATAATACCACTTCCTCAGGGAGTTGCAAGGATTAACTGTGCCCGGCCTCAAGTTTATACCTAGCAGGAGCTCGGGAAATATGAGTTACTATAAGTGTTTTGCTTTGTTTCTGGCCATCCATAGAAGGAAAGGTTACCTTCCATACAAGATTACCATGCGAGTAATAACTGAGAATTATGTAAAATAATTCACCAGGGACCCAATTTTTGTTTGTTTACCTTTCCCGGTAAGGACAGATGCCCTTTATTCCATTTCTGTACTTCCTGTGTGGCAAGACCTTGACAGATAATCAGTTCAACAAAAAATCAGCTCTTAAACCGGGCGTGGTGGCGCATGCTTGTAATCCCAGTACTTGGGAGGCTGAGACAGGGGGATTGCGGTTCACTGCCAACCTCAGTTACTTAGTGAGGCCCTCCGCAACTTTTAATGAGACCCTGTTTTAAAATAAAGAATAAAAAATAGGGCTGGGGTTGTAGCGCTGAGATAGCATGTCCCTGGGTTCAGTCCCCAGTACCCCCCCCCCACACACACACATAGTTCTTTCTATGTTTCAATGTTAGGACCTGTTGCTTCATCAATAGCAATTTTTATGAAAATAAATGCTGCGAGGTCAGAATTTTGGATGGCCTGATCTGAGGGAATTGGGGCAAACAAGATGGTCTTGACCAATACCTAGTCCTTGCTAAATCATTGTCAAGCATATATATATATATATATATATATATATATATATATATATATATATATATAAATACTTTTTTTTTTAACTGGGGAGTTGAACCTAGGGACTTTCTACCTCTGGGCTACACCCCCAGCCCTATTTTATAATTTATTTGGAAACAGGGTCTCGCTGTGTTGCCGAGAGCCTCACTAAGTAGCTGAGGCTGGCTTCGAACCTGTGCGATCCTCCTGCCTTTGCCTCCCGAGCGCTGGGATTACAAGCGTGCGCCACCACACCCGGCCTCAAGAATATTTTTAAATAGTGGGGTTATGGGACCAGAGCTCTGACTGGTGAAAAATAATAATGCTGAAGTGCTGCACTCCTCTGAGGTCCACGCTCCCGGAGGAGGCTGTGGCGTGGTGTCTGAAGCAGCTGTGGCCGCTGTGTTTCATGGGCAGGGTCTCAGCGATTCCCTGCTGCCATCATTGGGAGGGAAGTGAGGGGTGCTGGGGAGCTCTGCCTACTTCTGTAACCCTACGAGAACCTTCCGCGCCTCATGGCCCAACACCATTAGGAGCGGAGAGTGTCATCAGGAAGCATCTCTAGGCTGCTCACAGCGCGGTGCTCGTGCAGAGACATGCCCTCCTTGTGGGAAGATTGTCATAGCTTTCCTGACCCAGGAAGGAACTGTAAACAGACAATATAACTGGCATGGTCCGTAGCCCTCACCAGAGGAGCTTTTCCACGTACATCTGTAACTTTGTGGCTTGGGCAAGTCACTTAGCTTCCTTTAAGCCTTCTCACAGCAGAGAGAATATCCAAATTAATGGTATGTATAAAATGCTTAGCACCGGACCTGGCTTTTAACCATGTAATAAATACGAGCGCTTACATTACTGCTCCATAGACGCTACGCCTTCCGGAAGGAGCCATTACCGAGCGTGGACACCAGGGAACTGTCGCATGCGTGTTTGGATAAAATCAGTATGCTAAGTTATTTTAAGTTTGCATTTGAAAATAAAGGATGGATAGCTGTCCAAATATATAAAGGATTGGATCCAGGCTCTAAAAGGATGTTTGCTGTGCTTTAGCAAAATACCATTCTTCTTAAGTTTCATCCAATCATTCCACAAAAATCTCAGCATCTGTTCCGTCGCAGGCATCGTGCTGACAACGGCGTGCAGCAGCCTTCTGCTCTCAGGGAGTTCACTGTCGGGCGGGGGCTGCAGTGGCGCAGGAATAAAAGCGTGGTGGTGGCGTGGCGGTGGGCGTGGCTTGGCGGGCAAAGCCTCTGGTCCAACCTGCTCTGCATAGTAATACTCTCAGGTTAACAGGGAAAGGTCTTTTCATTTAAAAGTCATGTTTTTCTCTATCTTCTTAAGCAAACAAACAAAAACCCTCTTTCTCTGTAGCCAACAGGAATCCTTATTGACATTTTGGGTAAGAAGTTCTGTCCTTGGGGAAAAGAAGCGTTTTACAATAGAAAAGATAACTGGAAAGGATGCTGAGGAGAGAATACACACATGCGCGCGCACACACACACACACACACACACACACACGCACACACACATTTTTGTGCCTTGGCTTGTGCATGAAGTTGCTTAGGGGAAATAGTTGTGTGCAAATAGAAAGGTATTACTCTAATGAAACTATGAAAACCCAGGTTAAACCACATGTTTAAAAATAAATGGAGATGCTCAAAACCCAAAGCTCTGTGCTTCCCGAAGCCCCTGCACTGTTAGGAACGTCCTGCACCGTTAGACCTGCGTGGTTGAGAACTTCCCACCGCGATGGACTGCTCTAGGAGGACCCCGTTCAGTACCGTGGCCCCTAACCCGCAGGTAGCTCTGAGCATCCACTGTGTGGCTGAGTGCTACTGAGAACTGAGATCTTTATTTTTTTAACTAATTGGAATTTGAATAGCGACGTGTAACTAGTGGCTGCCAAGGTAATACAGATCCAGGCAGAGATAAAATAACTAAATCCTTCCCTTCCAAGACCGTGTGCCCTTCACCAAGACCTGAACATTTGATTTTCCTGCCATATTTTGAGCTCATGAACGGGCTGTGCATATTTAAACACACACACACACACACACACACACACACACACACACACTCTGCAACCACTTAGACCAACTGCTTAATGGTATACAGTTTCAGGAACTGTTGAGGTTGATTATTAAGAAATGCTAAGTACTTACAATGACGTAAAATGCTAAGTACTTAGAGTGGTGACGTAAAAACCAGAAGACACCAATCTCCTAGAACCGAGTGCCAGGGAGTTTAAGTGCCCGTTGATTTTTGGATATTCAAAAGCCTTTGTGGCTGTGAAAATAAACTAGATTTTAAACATTTTGAAATAAAATTGAAAATTTGAATTTGTATCTTTTTTGGGTGTGTTTGTTTTTGTGAGTAGCCCCTCCCAGTTCTGTTGTTTCATGAGATTTGGCAAATAAAGACTGGCTGGTCAGTTTCAATTTTAGTTAAATTCATTTTGCCTTCATTCCTTCTAATCTAGAATAGTCCTGTGATGTATTGCGATCAGAGTGCTCCGGGGAAACGTTGAAATATAAAAACATGTTCATGAAAACATTTCCACTTATATTTAATTTTTCTTCTCAATAGAAAAATATTTCCAACTTAATCCTCCCTCTCCCTCTTGAAATGAATTGCGTGCTTTAGAAATAACATCAATCCACCCAAGCACACAAGGGCACTCTCAGCCATTTAATGGAGATATAAAGGGTCAGAGAACGCCAGGCTTCAGAGACTCAGACTCTGCCTTGCGGGATGCTAATCAACGCGGGCGAGGCCCTCCCGGGCTCACCACACACCCGCACAGCCCCTGGCCCAGGACCTGCCACGGGGAAGTCTCTCATTTCATCCTAAACTGTCATCCTCATCCCTATCATCACCACCCGGCTTTGATTTTGGAACAACTTGTGTCTGCCAAGGCTAGCTGATGTTGAAATTTCCTCTTTCCAAACTTCATCTGACATCTGGGAAGAGCTCTGTTGGGAAGGTGTTGGAGCATGCCCTAGAGCTGCTTTTCTTCCTGAAGGGGAGGCAGGAAGCCCCTCTCAGTGGTAGGACTCTACCTCCACTTGACCCTTGCATTTTATTATAGCTTACAAGTTCATTCAGCCCATTAGGAAGCCCAGCCTCAGGGGCATAGGTGACTTATCTACTAAAGAAACAGGAGAAACTGGGCTTGGTGGCCCATGCCTGTAATCCCAGTACTTGGAAGGTTGAGACAAGAAGACCGCAGGTTCAAGGATAGCCTTAGCAAGTAGTGAGACTCTCATCAACCTAGTGAGATCCTGTTTCAAAATAAAAATTAAAAAATAGGGCTGGGTTGTACTTTGGAGAGAGAAGGCCTCTGGGTTCAATCTCCATCCCCCCCACCCCAAAAAAGAAAAGAAACAGAAAAAAGACACAGAAGAAAAATATCTAAGCATAGAAATACATGCAGTTTGGGCTTTACAATGCTAATCATTCCAGTTACAAAGCCCATGTATACTAGGGTCTGCATAAAACCTCAGCACATTCACCTACACAGGCAACCTATGAAAGTACATTTCTGTGGTTTTTTCAACAGTTAGTATGGTTTGAGTCCACCAATGTTATTGTTATACTTCTGGGCTAAAGCCTGGAAAAATAATTCGTCTACACTTACTTGCCTGGTCCGTGATAGGAAAGGGATTTGAACTGAGATTGATCTGGCTTTAACACACATGCTTTTCCTCTGGTCTTCTGCCTCTCTGACTATCTTTCTACTCAGCCATTTGAGAAAATCATGTGCTACTTGTTTTCTCCCCCAGGAAAGAGCTCAATAATATGAAACTTTCCAGTTTATAAGCGGTTTCCCTCAAAAGGGGAAAGAAACTCTTGAGCTCCTAAAACAAGAAAAATGATGAATAACTTTATTATAACTGGGTTTTCCTGGTTCACTTATAACTTTCACAACCTTATAAACTTTTCATTGTTGAAATATCTAGAATTTTTCTGATTTTAAAAATTGAGTCACTTTTTGGAACTTGAAGATCACATTCTTAAATTCGCGATTAAAGGCATAGATTGATTCGGTTATAAAATGCCAGAGATGAGCCGGGCGTGGTGGCGCACGCTTGTCATCCCCGCGCTTGGGAGGCTGAGACAGGAGGATCGCACAGGTTCAAAGCCAGCCTCAGCTACTTAGTGAGGCTCTCAGCAACTTAGTGAGACCCTGTTTCCAAATAAAATAGAAAATAGGTCTGGGAGTGTAGCCCAGAGGTAGAAAGCCTCTGAGTTCTACCCCCAGTACCACAATAAAATAAAATAAAATGCCAGAGATGAAATACTAAGAATACATCTGTATTGGAATGAATTTCCTCAACACAGGGGAAATGCTGGCAAATTTAGGGACTGTAGTGTTATTTATTTATATTTTATTTTGGTGGAGTCAAAGACTCCTGCCTGCTTTCGTTCTCAGTCACATTCCCTCATCGGTCGGTTATAGGTTCTTGAAGTGCTGACTAATCCTTGACGCCCAGCTGTATGATCAAAGATTTTTAAAATGTTACAGCCGGGCGTGGGTGGTACAGGCTTGTGATCCCAGCATTCGGGAGGCTGAGGCAGGAGGATCACGGTTTGCGGACAGCCTCAGCTACTTAGTGAGACCTTCTGCAACTTAGTGAGACCAGACCCTGTTTCCAAAATAAAGAATAAAAAAATAGGGCTGGGGATGTAGCTCGGAGGTAGAATGCCGCTGGGTTTCATCCCCAATACTGCAAAAAAAAAAATTTTTTTTAATTAAAAAATTAAAATGTTACTGTGTTTCTGAACACTGCTTAAACTCATAGCCTCACATGAGCTAAAACTGCCTTCAGGTTCAATGCAGAGCACTGAGTACAGAAGTCCAAAAACCATACAAACTGTCCTAGTAGAACCAGTCGGGAAGTTGGTAGTTCGTGAATTCTGTGAGAGCAGGAGCCTGGGCTCTCCTGGGGAATCTCTTCCCGGGAATCTCTCCCACCTGCCGATATTTGTCAAATGAAGGAGCCACCAGACGGTGAAATGCAGTCAAGCCTTCGCTAAGCTGAGACTCCTGCACCCGTTTATATTCATCATCCTGCTAGGAATCCTTCCGACCTATAGCCCATTCTCCGCTTCTTCCTCCGGCGAGCATCATTGTATCATTACATCAGTGGCCACAGCTTTTCTGTTGTGTTAATACTGTGAGACCCTCCAGGGGGAGCAGGAAGTGGTTCGCCCTGTGCTGGAAGTTTCTTCTGCTTAGTGTGTCCTTCTAGACAGGGTTTATCATGTTCATGTCTCTGTTTCTGTTTAATAGACTTTATGCTATAAGGGACCCTTAGCCTGTCTCCAAAAGCTCTTCTAGGGGGTAATCATCTATTACTTTCTCTTTGCTGAGATGGCTTTGGCAAGAGATCATCAGGTTTGTTAGAATTGTGTGTTAAGGATCATGGTGGCTAGTGGGACGTGGTGGTGCATGCTTGTAAACCCAGCATTAGGGAGGCTGAGACCAGAGGATTGTGATTTGTGGACAGCCTCGGTTGCTTAGCAAGTCCCTTTACAACTAGTGGGACCCTGTTTCAGAATTAAAAAGACTAAAAAAATAGGCCTGGGCGTTTAGCTTGGAGATGCAGTGCCCCTGGGTTCTATCTCCAGTACTGAAAAAGGAAAAAGAAAAAAAAAAAAGAATTGTGGTTGCACATGTCTGTAATCCCAGTGTGTGGGAGGCTAAGACAAAGATTTCCGGTTCAAAGAGCACCTTAGCAAGTAATGAGAGTCTTATCAACCTAGTAAGACCCTGTTTCAAAATAAAAATTTAAAAAATAGGGCTGGAGGTGTAACTCAGAGGTAGAAAGCTCCTGGGTTCAATCCCCACTAGTACACAGGCAAAAAATAAATAAATAAATAAATAGTAAAAATTGATGAAAATTAATAAAAAAGGGCTTAGGGTATCACTTAGAGGTAGAATGTTCCTGGGTTCAATCCCAAGTACCCCCCCAAATAAAGGTAAACAGGCAGTATAAGTTTCTTCTGGTACTTGACGATGCTGTAGGATCAGATATCTGCTGGAGTGTTGAGTCCAGGAAAGGTGCAGTATCAGACAGTGAGAAGTTTTTTTCTTCACATGACTTTTTTTCTCTTATGTCCCTCAACCCACCTAGAATCGCCTTCTTCCTCTAAGAATCTGTCTGTCTTGCCCATGATAAGATAGTAGCTGAAATACTTAAAATAAAGGTACTCATTTTCCCACAGTTAAACCTAACACAGAGGTCAAAAACTGCCTTAATGCACGGGATTCCCAAGGCTGGATCCTGGACGAGCCCTCAGCCTCTAGTTTAATGGCAGTGTTTTAAAGGGCCCCCTTGTGCCTCGCTCTCAGATGACAGCTGTGCCTGAAAGGACTTCAAAGCAGTTTGCTGTGAATCTTCCTTTTCCCATCCTTCTCTTAGCTCTAGTTTTCTTCTTGGTCTCTGCTTCTTGGTCTTGTCCCCTCTTCAGACCCTCAGCAAGCAGTCCTTGGGCTCCAGGTACCCACCACACAGTTTAGAGCCCTGCTTGGTCTCTGTCGAAGTTCCCAGGTCCCTCTAGGGGGACGTCAGCTTTTCACTCTGTACCCCGCTGGACACCTCTTACCTGTTGGATTCTTTGTAAGTGAACTTCAGTGTATATCGGGAGGCCACACAATATTCTAGACCCTGGATCCAGAGGGCAACCCAAGTTCCTGCCCCACCGTCACACCCACAAGGTGTGCAAAATAGGTACCTGCTTCTGAAAAGAAGCTTCTAGCAGGACCAGCTGGCACGTCTCTGCAGGCACGCTGCATGGACGTGGTGCATGTGCCCAGTAGGGTTGTATCCATTCCTGGACTGCAGAGTCCTTGTTGCACGACTCGCCGTGCTGGGAACACCAGAGTCAAATCAGTAGTTTGAATTTTCCTTTATGCCCCAATGATGATCATTTCATTTGAGGCCCTTCTCTGGGAAGAAAGAAAAATAAAAGGAGACCAAGCTTTTCAGATGAGATGTGAGTGAAGCCTTGGCAAACTCTTTTTATTGCCTTCACTACCACATCGTGGTGGATTAGGAAACTGTCAGACTTGTGGTCCTGGGAAATGGCAGCGAACACAGTGAGCACTTTTTAAATTTTTATTTATTTTTTTGCTATTGAAAGATTGGGGTCTATTCTGAAACTTAATATACATAATGTACAGATATACATAACATACGTAAATTTACATAACATTTAGAGCACAAGAGCTAATATTATCTGTAGCAGAGGACAGAATATAGTATATGTCCATGTTTAGAAAAATACAGTTCTCCCTTAAATACATTTAAAGCCAGCGGTTGTGCTCAGCCTACAGAGGGTCGCCTGTGGTTCTGTTGCACGTTGGGTTGACTGCTTCTCTGCATCCCTCAACCAACCAGCCTCCCGTTTCTTCCTCACTCTGGGATAAATTTAAGAAAAACCAAGAGCTAGACAATACTTAAAAGTGTGAAGGCCACTGGTCTCGATGCCCAGTTTCTCTACCAACCTGAATCACTTCTCACGCCAGTATTTCTTTGGGAGTCGTCTGTTAAGAAGAAATAAAGGCAGAGGTTCCTCTTTTCTCTATATTAGTAATTTACCTTCTTTATGAAACCCTATCCATATTATCTTGTTCGAGTAGGAGACACACAAAAATAAATATATCATTCAAAGTGAGATTTTTTAGTTTATTGGTTGTTGATATTGTCTCTTTACAGCCCAAGGTTTGGTTTCCAGGGTAGTAGTTTATGATCATGTTATAAGTTGCTTTCTTTTCCTTTATGAACTTTAAAAACTGTTCATTTAAAAAAAATTCTTCTGGTACTGGTGATTGAACCCAGGAGCATTTTTCCTCTGAGCTGCACCCCCAGGCTGTCTGTCTGTCTGTTTATTTTAATCAGGGTCTTGCTAAATTGCTGAGACTATCTTGAACTTGCAATCCTCCTGTCTAAGCCTCCCAAGTATTCCTCACAAGCACTACCACTCACAGCTTTTTAAAAGCATTTTTAAACTTTTTAATTTGAAATTTCAGGCTTGCAAAGAAGAAAAAGAAAGAGAGAAATATTAAAAGAATAGCAAGAGTTTGAAACATTCTCCCCCAGGCTCCCCCAATTGTTAACATGTTACATAACGAGGGACCAGGTTCGAGGAAGTCCTGTTAACCTCCCGAGTGAATTCACCACGACCACCGGGTTTCCTCCAGTTCCCTTTCTGCGGATCCCGGGGCGGCTCCCACCTGGAGTCGGTTGTCATAGCTCCTACATGTCTTCATTCTGAGACATTTTCCAGAGTCCTTTTCAGTCATTTGCCACCTTCACAGTGTTGTTTCCCAGGGCATCTGTTTCCCAGAATGCCTCTCCTTTGAGCTTGTAGATACAGCCCCACATTTGGGTTTGGTGTCCACAGGGGTGCGGCGGTATGCTTCTAGAGGAATCCTGCCAGGCGACATCTGAGGCTCACATATCCCATTTCTGGTGATGTCAACTTTGATCACTTGGTTAGAGTGGCCTCTGTAGGTTCCTCTTAGCATATTACTTTATTTTATACTTTTTGGTACTGGAGGGTTGAACCCAGAGGCATTCTACCTCTGAGCTAAACGCTCAAGCCTTTTTTTAATTTTTTGTTTCGAAAGAGGGTCTTATTAGGTTGCTGGAAGTCTTACTGTGGTGCTGAGTCTGGCGTTGAACCTGTGATTTTCTTGTCTCGGCCTCCCGTGTATTGGGATTACAGGCATGCACCATGACACCAGGCTACCAGCATGTTTTTAAAAAATTTCCCCTTATTAATTAGGAAGCACCTTGAGGGAAAGTTATGTACTTGAGACCATGTGAACATACGGTTCCTCATCCTTTGATCTTTTGATTTTAACTTCCATAACTGGAGTGTTTTTCAAATGGTGATTTTTTTGTTCCTGTTTTTTTATATTTAATACTTGGGAATCTACTTAGGACTTTTTTTTTTTAAGTGAGGGACATAAGACTTTTTAAATAGCAGTGACAGAGTCCACGTTTATCTGGAAGGACAATTACAAGTGACACGAAGCAGAAAAATATGCAGAAACCAAAAAAATCCCAAGTATGAATGTTATTTGAAATGTTCTTGCTATTTTTCCCTACAGAGGAGTGAAGGAGGGGGCAAGCGATCTCAGTTGCCAAAACAAGTCCATTGGTTTCAGCCCTGGCTGCAAGTGTCTCTTGCTTTTCAGGACTCAGAAAAATAGTACTACGGTGAGCCGACTCCTCAAACTTGGGATTTTCTTGTCTCAACCTCCAGGACAATTGGGATTACGGCTAGTTTCACCTTGTCTAGATATATTTATGTTTGAAAGATGAGGCCCCACAGAATTCCTGATATATACCCACAGAATTCATTATATATAACAAGAGTTCTGTTATGTTTGCAAATTTCTTGGCAAATATTTTAGTTGGCTGCAAAAAAAGGTAGGTAAAGTTGATTGAATATTATTTGTAGACCCTAACTGGATATCAGTGCTCATGCGTCCTTTAAGATGGCTCCAGGTGCTGTGGCCGCCTTTGTTTGGGCTGGAGGTGGGCACCGTGCGCGGGGCCTGCGGTGCAGGCTGGCCCACGTGACTGTGCTCGGACATGCCCACGTCACCTCACATGGTCTCCAAGCCAAACTGTGTGATTTCTGGGTGTTGGAGATTTGATCCAAGCCGCAGCACGGATCTAGGCATGGCCTTCCGCTTGAGAAAAGCAAGGGCCCTTCTCCCCCGCCCCTTTCTTTCTTTTTAATTTTTTAATTCTGATATTACAAAGTGTGCAAAAAAATTGCCATTTTTCTCCAATTAGGCACGTCTTCTAAAGCTCAGTTCCTTTACAGAGAAGCTCAGTTTGGGGCCTGGGCAGGGCCTGGATGGACCCACCCCACCAGCAGGAGGCACTCTGCCTTACTTCTTAGGTGTGAAGGATTCTGATTCTCATGGTCATCGGTCCATGTTAGTTTGAAGGGACATCCTTTTGAACTGTCCCACGACACATCCTCAAGTCTTATGAATGCTGGTAGAAAAGGAGTGGTCCAAGAGTCCTCAGAAAAGGATGCTCCCCTACCTCCGTGCAGTTTGGTCAGGTCCATGCCACCTTCCCGGCAGGAGGCTGCTCACGGAGTGACTTGCCCAGTCACCCAGATGGTCGCTATTGCACTTATCCACAGCAGATCATTTGAAATGAAAGCAAATCACTTACTTGTGCCTGCAGAAGAGGCCCATGCAAGTGGATAAGGGCTGTGTTCTCGGATTGAATGCCGTCTTCTTATACCATGCTGTGGCTGCGTTACTGTGCTCAGAGTTCAAATCACCTCCAAACGAGGGTGCGCAACTTGCCCACAGGAAGATGCTCTGTCCCCAAGCCCCGCGGCCGGGGCTTAGGACACGTGGTCTCCTCACTCCTTTGCACCTGGCCATTCCAATCTTCAGCACGCGCGTTTCTTCCCATTTTATTCAAAGTTCTCTTCTGCTTACTTTCTCTTTATCTTCATTAAAATGCAATAAAGCCAAGTGTTTATTAGTGCTGACCCTGGTGTATGGAGACGATTGATTGAAAAGAAGGAAGGGCTGAAAGACGCAATTTCATCTTCAAAGATCAGAAACAGACACTGGTTATTAATAACTTTGAAAACGGAAAGGCAACTTCTGATAGATTATTTCGGGGGAGTGGCTGAGACACGTATTGGGTAAGTCTGTGCCTGGTCATCAGTTATCGTGATTTCCTTGCATCGGCGTTGTGAATATGCAGAAATATGAGCATTTCATGAGCACCCTGGTGGGTTCAGACCTTCAGGAATCAGGGAGTCTCGCTGGTGGGAGAAGTGCTGGTGGTCATGTTAGCAGCTTAACGAAATCAGGAGTCTAGTCGATAAGCACAGGACACTGGACGCCCACCTGTTGGTTCCCCTCCCCCGGATTTTAACTTTGAAACTTGAAAAAGGTTATAAAAATTACACTGAACATGAGATCCTCCCAAGGCTTTGCTGGTACAGTGTGAAAGTGTGAGCGAGGAACAGTTCAACCAGTGACTGAGGGTTTGTCTTTCACCCTGCCTGGCCAAGCAACATTGCCAGGCTTTTCTCAGTACATGATTTCCTGAGGGAGGCCGCCCAGTTCTCCTCCCTGTGCGTCCGGAAGACCAGGAGGCAGACACCAGTGGCGCCTCTCACAATGGAGGTTTGTTTGTTTGTTTATTTTAATTTAATGGAGGGATTGTGGATAGTTTAAAACTCAGGAGACAGACAGAGTCAGAGAGAGAGAGAGAGAGAGAGAGAGAGAGAGAGAAGAAGAAGAAGAAGAAGAAGAAGAAGAAGAAGAAGAAGAAGAAGAAGAAGAAGAAGAAGAAGAAGAAGAAGGCCTATTCTAAACAACTTGAGCCGCGGCTGATCTGTACACATTAACTCTAGACAGCAACAGAAACCTTTTTCTGGACCTCATCCTGTGATGTTTTCAAGAAATGAGGCTTGTTTTATTAAGATGTTTCTTAAAGGCAAGACACACCGAGCTAGCTTTTAAGAATTTTTCGGTTACTCTTTAATAAAGATGATGATTTATAATTTTGGGTTGAAATACATGGATCAGAGAAATCCTGCCCTTTCACCCCCCTGGCTCCAAATCTCAAGGCTTGCTTGCCGACTTGTTATTACGTGCACACCTGCCTTCTGCGTGTCCCTCCATCCTGCAGCCCAGCAGCTGGGCGCATTCCTGTCTTCTTGGTGTACACCTTTTATGGCGTGTATCTTCACCGCGACTCATCATCTACGGTACATCTTATCTCCTCCTCTGACTATGGGAAAACTTGACCGCTCCTGTGAGCCCCACCATGTCTGGTACACATCAGACAGGTGTGCCCAGGGAATTAGTGAACAGGTCTTTAATTCATAGGAACTTACCCGGAGAAGAGCTCTTTGACATTAATGCTTTTAACGCCATCATGATTAAATACTATGTTTCGTGTGGTGCTAATTCTGTGCTCTACCAATTTGTACAAATTACAGCATTTAAAGTAGAAATAATTGAGAAATATTTTGATGGTATTTTAAGCATAGCAGTAAAGTTTCCTTTTTTGCTTTTTTTGTGATGGAATATTGCTACATTGCTCAGGCTGGCCCCATTCTCTCGGAGTCAAGCAATCCTCCTGCCTCAGACTCCAAAGTGGCTAGGATTCTAGGTGGGACGACTATGCCTGGCTTCTACTTTTGTGTGGTGCTGGGGATTGAACCCAGGGACATTCTACCTCCGAGCCCTTCTTATTCTACCCCAGCCCTTGACACTTTGTATTTTCATTTTGAAGCTGCATCTCGCTAAGTCGGCTCACACTGGTCTTGAACCTGTGATCCTTTTGTCTCAACTCTGGCTTCCAGTTTTGTGGGGGTTGTTTGTTTGCGGTACTGGAGATGGAACCCAGGGGCGTTTTACCTCTGAGTGGCATCCCCGGCCCTATTTTTTTTCTTAATTTTGAAACAGGGTCTCACTGAGTTGCAAAGGGCCTCACTAAGTAGCTGAGGCTGGCTGCAAACCTCAATCCTCCTGTCTCAGCCTCCCAAATGCTGGGATTACAAGCATGCGCCACCACGCCTGGCTCTGGCTTTCACTTTTTAAGTAGCCAAATTCACTGTTTGGGGGGGCTCTGGGATGGCCCCAAATGGCCCTGACACCTCTTTAAGGCGTGCGAATGAGCCTCTTGCCACCTGCCAGCTGTGGTCAGTACTTGTCTCCTGTATGTCAGCTCTCTCTCCCTGGCAGAACAGCCTCTTAGAACTCAGTCACCATCCGTGGGATCCTGCCGATCCTCTTTCCCGCCCGATGGGAGTGACCGTGGGGACCGTGGAAGCCCCGGGGTAGGTGCAGGTCCGCCATAGCATACTGGTCGGAAACGTGGCCCCTGAAGTTGGATGGCTTAGGTTGGAATTCCAGCTCTGCCTCCTGCAAGCTGTGTGACTCTGGCGACAACACTCTCCCTGTGCCTCAGCCTCGGGTTCTGAATATGGGAGAATAGCAGGCCTTTTCTCCTTGGGTTGTCATAGAGATTAAATCAGACAACCCGTGCTCTATATGTGGTAGGTGTCTTATTGCTACTGCTACTAAAAGGCCGACATTGTGCCCTTCTCCCTTCAAGTCTGCTTGTACCACACCCTTGAGAGAGAGAATAATTTTCACTAAAAGTCTTTAGTTTGCCCAGAAGCAAGTGGCCGACAATGAGAGGGCCGGTGCTTGTTGGTAGTCCGATGATGTCTTCGGTTATTCTTGGGGAAAACCAGCAGAAAAAATGAATCCAGAGGACGGTGCTTCACATATTCCTCCTGCACTGTGAGCAGCTGTTCTGATATTTGTCTTTTTAAAAATGTTTTTTGAGTGAGGGGCAGAGATCATTTTTCATGATACTCTTGTCATCCGTTGTTTATTTAACGAGACTCACATCAAAACATAGATGAGTACTTACCCTGCAGGAAACTCCCTTCTTTTATTTATTTGCTTTTCATTTATACTTTGCCTGATTCCACAGAGAATTTGAGGCAGCTTTCAATTAAAACAAAAACAACAACAAAAACCGTTATGGGTAATATAAGATCTGAGTGGCTGTGTTAGCAAGAGGAAGGCACCGCCCCAAAAGGAGGCTCATTCTTCCCGGAATCGGCTCCTCTGGGATTCTCAGTAGCCAAGGCAAAAGAAAAAACTGTAGAATCTGTGTATGTATAGACAAGGGCGCCTTCCCCTGCCATCACCTCCACTTTTATAGAAAAGTCAAGGGCTTTCTTCTGGAAAAGTCTGCAAAAGAAACAGGTGAAGGTCAAAGTAGTACGTCGGTCAGTCTACCTGTGCAGAAGGCCCCTGGAAGCAGCCGTAAAGCAAATAAGAACAAGGGCCACGGTCCCTGTCTGCGAGGAGCTTCCAGTGTGTCTGTCAGCAGCCATTAAAGTCACAGGGGCTGAGCATGGGCCACGTTGAGGAAGATCTCAGGGCCCCCGCCCCGCTCTGCTGTGCACCGGTGGAAGAAACAGACATACAAATAAATGTTTTGTTTATTCGTTTTTTAATTGTAGTAAAATACGCGTAACTCACTCTTTACAACCCTAAGCATCTTTGGTTTGTGGGGTCAGTGGCGGCTCGCGCATCCAGGTTGTGCAGCCAGCACCGCGGTCCGGCTGCAGAAGGGTCTTCACCTTTTGCACCTGGAACTCTGCACCGATTGGACTCCATGATGTCTTCCCTCCAGCCCTTGACCAAAAGAATAAAGCCTTTGGTTGTAAATTTGAAGGAGATGATGGTGGTCCTTGATATAAAATGAGGACGACTCAGCAGCAGGGCACCTCCCGTGGTTGGGAGGGGTGCCCCTGGGGGTGCTGACAGCCAGCAGGGAGACCATCAAGGGGGCGGAGAGCTGAGCAGAAGGAAGCAAGTGTGAAAGGCCAGAGCCGGGAAAGAGGCGGCCTCTTTCCTTCTAGAGGGAGGACGTGTGGTCGGAGCAGGGACCGCGGCAGGAGGCATGCGCACGTGTGTCTGTGGATCCCATCGCCGGGTTCGCACCGTCCTCCACTGCGCATCTGCAGCCCTCGTGTAACCTGGAGCACCACTCAGAGCTGTGTCCCGGGAGCTCCAGAAGGCCCACACCTTCAGCAATCTTGGCCGAAAGGATGGAGGAATCCACCTTCCTTGATACAGGCACAGAGAAGGGAACTGAGGATCAGGGGCCGTCACACTCCCCACATCCTCCCTCACACAGCAGTGGCTTGAGCCATGGGGTGGATGAAGGGATGATGATTCGGGGCTGTGGGTCCTAGAGGCTGGATGTGGAGATGGTGTGAGACCTAGACATTTCAGTGGCTTTCCTGGCCCACTGGTCCTCCGCGCCCAGCCACTGGTCCAGGGTCCTGTGCCCAGAGCCAGTGGGGTTTGTTGTCTTTACTAGCCTGCGTGTGTTCTTGTTTGGAGCTCAGAGGTGCAGCTCAGGGATGCTGAAGAGAGGCCTCTGACCTAGAAAGTCATGATGCAGAAGCTTTTGGTCCTTAAGCTGTGCAGGAATCACTGCCCTTAAGTAGCCTCATTTGTTTTTGAAAGACTAAATGAAATCTTTCAAAACATAGAAAATTCCCGCTTCCTCGTGGAAGTTTTAACTTCTAGGCTTTTTAAGGCTTTCTTGGCAGACTTAGAAAAGTGTGATCTGAGCCAGGCGTGGTGGTGCACGCTTGTAATCCCAGCATTTGGGGGGCTGAGGCAGGAGGACCACAGTTCGTGGACAGCCTCAGCTACTACTTACTTAGTGAGGCCCTTTGCAACTCAGTGAGACCCTGTTTCAAAATAAAGAATAAAAATTGGGCTGAGGATGTAGCTAGGAGGTAGAATGCTCCTGAGTTTCATCTCCAGTACCACCAAAAAAAAAAAAAAAAAAAAAAAGAAAGAAAGGAAGGAAGGAAGGAAGGAAAGGAAAGGAAGGAAGGAAAAGAGTAATCTGGCTGGGTATCGTGCCTCAAACCTGTAATCACAGGACTTGGGATGCCAAGACAGGAGGATCGCAAGATCAAGGCTCAACCTCAACAGCTTAGTGAGGCCTGGTTTCAAATTCTTAAAAAAAAGATCTGGGGATATAGCTTAGAGGTAGAATGCCCCTGTTTTCAAATGTAATCCGCCCATAACCTCAGCTCCTTATCTTACCCTCAGTCAGTACCTGCCTCCCAAAGACCCTCTAAAACAGCAAACAAACTACATAAAATCGTAACTTCAACGCATTTCTCAGGTAGTCTTGGTCTACCTGAAGATTATCTCAGAGCAAATGGACTTAAGAATACCACTGAAAAGCTGGGATGCTAAAGCCAAGCAAATCTAAAATTAGTACTAGTTTTATTTGAGCAGAGGTGAAATATGAAATACTTTACTTTCACTTGCTTTTCTTTAATTTTTTTTGTTTTAATTCTAAGTGCTATTCTCCACCATCAAATAAAATCTTCTATGGATCCCTGGCATATGAATCCAGCCAGAGAACTGGCTCCTCGTCTTCCTCTTTGCCCCCTGTCTGGTACCTTGGGCCCACGGGCACCTCTGGGGAGTTCGAGGTCGGCAGGTCTTGGAGCAGATTTTCGGTCACTGTGAACAAAACGCCTGACGAGCACAACTTAGAGAAGGAAAGATTTATATAGTTCACGGTTTCAGCGGCTGAGTCCATGGGGGCCCAGGTCCAAGACAGAGACCGTGGCAGCGGAGCGCTGAGAAAGATGGCGCTGAGAAAGATGGTGATGAGAAAGGTGGCTCTCAGTCATGGAAGGCAGAGGGAGAGGGAGAGAGAGAATGTGAGTGAGAACGAATGAATTCCTGGCATTCCCCTGCCTCCAGCCTTCTCCCACCTCCAAGCCTGGTCACATGGCCGAACACGTAAGCTTTGGAGGCATTTTATTGTATTTATTTATTTTTGTGGTACTGGGGATGGAACCCAGGGACATTGTACCTCCGAGCTACACCCTCAGCTCTACTTCTTATTCTTTATCTTGAAGCAGGCTCTCACTGAGTAACAAAGGGCCTCACTAAGTGACTGAGGCTGTCCACGAAGCACGATCCTCCTGCCTCAGCCTCCCAAATGCTGGGATTATAAGCGTGCGCCACCATGCCCGGAGGCATTTTAAATCCAAACCCTAACAGTACATCGTGGGGTGAGGCTCACCACCTCCCATTCATGCCCGCTTCAGGTGAGTGGCAGAGTTGGCAGAGCCAGAGCTAGCAATCCAGTGTAGGGGTTGGCTAGGGAGAGCCTCGTGTCTCCAGGGCACCTCTACTGTGTCAGGAGACGAACTCGGTAGTTATGTGGTTCGCCACATTTCGTTTTGCACCAGGCGCACAGGCGCTCCATGTATGCCGAGGAAACGGAGGCTCGTGGACACCCAGCAGCTCAGTGTCCAGGCCGGGCTGTGAGCTTCCTTCTGTCCAACCCCAGAGTCCATCTTCTTCAACTTTAAACACAAACACTTCCCAAAATCAGCTTCTTAGGAAGTAGACAGACAGACAAGACAGACAGACAGACATGACTTGGGCCCTTAAAAATGTGGCCAAGCTGCCACTCATGTGGGTGGAGGCGGTTTCTAAATTGTTGCCTTAGATTTTGCCAGCGTAGCTTCTGGGCCGGTACACTTGCGTGCTTTTTAGTATATTGTTGACATTTTTTATGCACACAGAAATGCTACCTTATGCCACCGTGTCCCTCCTCCCCAAGCAGGCAAGGTAAGCCACCTAGCAGTGCACCCCAGGGCGAAATACCCCTACAGAGGGGGCGGGGTGGATAGATAAACGACAATGTTAGTGGGCTGCTAGTTTTTTTTTAATAAAATATTTTGCAAACGCATATTGAAGTGTGACATATCAGCGCTTCCCACTTTTTTCCTGACGATCAGAAACATCTCCAGTAAGTTTAGAAACCAGTGAAAGATGTCAGTGGATTTGTGATCTCTGTAGGTAAGTGGATTTGTAACCTCGCTGCCTATCTTTGTCCAGTGGAAAGATCTCACAGGGACATCTCAACAGAGAGGCAACGTGACCGATGGATTCTTTCTCTCGGCCAACTTAAGGCTTGGACTCATTTGCAGTTTTTTTTTTTTCTTTCTGCTAATCAAAAGAGCAAAACATCTTAATGCAAAAGCAAAAAAGCACATGTCTACCGTGCCTGGGTATACCCCGAGACTTGGAAGCAAGCCAGAATTTGAAAGTACTAGATGGAAGTAATGTTATTTAAAAAAAAAAAACCACCTGGCCAATTTCATATTGAATGTTCACCCTTCATTTTTCTGGCATCGGGCGTGCTGTGTGGGTGGTGGGAGATTTCCTGGAGGTTTCGCAAGTTCAGGGCAAGGCGAGCTGCAGTACGTACCCTCTGTGACCACGCCACAGGAAGGAGGATTTCTTAATCCCGCCGCCGTTGCGGCTCGTGTAGGCGGGCCGCGGCTATCACAGGAAGGTGTCCTTTCCACCCTTGGACTTCTGCGAGTTCACAGGTGTGTGCCTGAAAACGAAGACCCGCGTGTTTAGGAATTCCAAACATCGAGTCTCGGATGCCGGGCGTCGTTGCTGTAAAAGTGCAGGCCCCCGGTCGGAATCGCCGCCTACAGGACCTCGTGGGTGAAACGGATATTTCGAGCATGACTGAGCTTATTAAGAGCCCCGCGGCGCTTCCTCTCCTGGGGTTTAGAAATTTCAAAGGATGGGGGTGGAGGGAGGGGGGAGGAATTAGGGGCCTGTGATGTGGAGAGGGCAGGAGGAGGGAGGGAACGGGTTCAGAATGTAGCATCTGTGCCCCTGTAGAGATCCAGCGTGGGCTGGCCGTGTTAATTCAGGAAGATAAGGTCTTCCATTCTGTGAAGCCGGGGCAAGTGGAGTAAGGGTGTCAGGTATTATGCATGTAGATAGGAGGAAGGGGGCGCAATTAGGGGGAATATATTTGCTAGGCTTTACTTAGACCAGGAGAAGTTCCCTTGTGATGCCAGGGGCGACTGTAATTGGGAGGAATGCATTCCATGGGCAGTTGCAGAACTGAAAAGAGCGGGGGAAATCCATTTCAAAATTTTCAGTAGTATCAGTCACACGTGATGGTGCACACCTGTACTGGGAGGCTGAGACCGGAGGATCACAGGTTCAAGGCTAGCCTCAGCAACTTAGCAAGACCGTCAGCAGCTGCACCCCCATTTCAAAGAATAAAATAGGGCCGGGGGTGCAGCTCGGCCCTCAGTATCAAAAACAAAAATTTTCCCATAGTATTAAGGGAGACATTGTTGGTTTACCCAAAGGGTTTGCATGTTTGTAAAGGCTGAGAAATGTTGCTCTTTTTGGAGAGATGGGGTGTGGAGATGTTGCCATGTGATACGGACCAGGTGTCAGAGCCTGGAGCCTTAAAGGCTCAGCCCAGCCCTCTCTCTTGAGTGGCGTGACTTGTGTGGCTTGGGCTGTTGGGACTTTGCTTTCTTCTTCGCCTGGACAAGGTCTTGGGTGGCCTTCCACTCCAGAAGCTGGTGGCTCCTTCCTCTGGGCATTGGGCTCATTTCAAAGATGCTTCGCAACTGGGATCTGCAGTGAAGCAAAGCCCTCCATCCTCCCTCTGCTCCCACGCTGCAGGTGAGAGGTCCTCCTGGGAGGACAGAGAGGGCGAGGTCTTCCCCTCCTGAAGCACTGCAGAGTCAGGCTGGCTGAGTGAGAGCGCAGATTCCAGCCTCTACCCTGGGTTCCGCTCACTCTCTTTGCAAAACATGTTTGTTTCTGTGTGTGTGTGTGTGTGTGTGTGTGTGTGTGTGTGTGTGAGAGAGAGAGAGAGAGAGAGAGAGAGAGAGAGAGAGACTTGCCAGAACTTGTTCTCTCTGTGAGTAAAACACATACACACTCACATGTGCACACACACATATACACACCCTGAGAGATGTTGCGCACCACCTTGTGAGTGCTGCTACTTCTATACCCTGGCCTCCCACACTCTCTGAGATGGGACCAGGATGCTCTGGGACCTCGGGAGATGGCAATTGTTTGGCCATGAGTTTCAAGAAAATTGCTACATCATTTATTCCATTTTTCTTCTTCTCCTTCTCTTCCTTCTTCCTCCTCCTCCTCCTTCTTCTTTCTTTGAGATTGAACCCAGGGCCATCCTACCTCCAAGCTATACCCCACCCTATTTGTTTTTTATTTCGAAACAGGGGGTTGAGAGCTTGATGAGAGTCATTCCTTGCTGACACTGTCTTCAAACCCGCAGTCTTCCTGTCTCGGCCTCCCAAGTACTGGGATGACAGGCACGTGCCACCACGCCCTACCTGCATGTGTACAAGCATGCGTGCAGAAACCCAAAGTCCAAAACCAGATACCTTGAAATCAGGTACCTTGAGTGTTTTATCTCACTCACCTAAGAAAAGGGTCTTGCCATGGTTGACAACATTTTATCCAAAACATTGTACACTGTTCTCCAAGTGGTGATTTCCAGATGTGCAGCAGTGTTCAGTCACGTAATTACATTGAGCTGAGTGTCTTATGTGTGGAATGGGGCTTTCATGTGGGTTGTTGAAGCACTGCCCCTTTTGGACTCACAGTTCTACTCAAATCCATAGGAAGGAGTCATGTGGGTAGCCTTGCATTTCCAAATCATAGGAAGAAGTGATACGTAGCCTTGAGCTTGTAAAGGGATGTGTAAATAGACAACCTATCCGCAGCATCAACACCAGGAAGGTATATAAATGCCCAGAAATGGGATCAACATCCCTTTCAAGAGATACAGCCAACAACACAGTGCTGGAGGCCTCTCCCTGTGAGTGTGGCCGCCACTTGGTCAAAACAGCCCGTTTGTCCCTGCCGGACACAGGCCTGCCTTGTTAGGAAATGAGCCCACAGCACCTCGCAGAACTCCGCGTACAGTAAGAGAGAGTGGAAATGGGGCTGTGAGCACGAACGAGCAGGCGCGTTATAAATAGAGACCACTCTCTCAATTCCACTCTAGTTAGTCAT
Source organism: Muscardinus avellanarius (assembly GCF_963383645.1). NCBI lineage: Eukaryota > Metazoa > Chordata > Mammalia > Rodentia > Gliridae > Muscardinus > Muscardinus avellanarius. The sequence goes on along the minus strand of NC_137788.1, from coordinate 158,243,406 downwards.
GGAGGGACAGTGTGAGCTTTATAAACTTATAAGGAATATACAAACAGTTCCAAATTTAAAATAACTCGGAGTCATTTTTAAGTGTGTGAAATGTTTTTTTTTTCTCCACCCTGTCCATTTAAGTATCTATGACAGGCAGGCAGAAGCCAGCACCGTGCCTCTCAGTGCCCAAGACGGTGGCTCCCAGTGATGGAGAGGAGCTACAGGAGAGCCGCCATTCCACAGAGAGTTCTTGCTTTTATTTATTTATTTATTTATTTATTTATTTATTTTTAGAAAGACAAAAATGGGCCAGGTGTGGTGGCGCACGCTTGTAATCCCTGCGCTTGGGAGGCAGAGACAGGAGGATCGCGCAGGTTCGAAGCCAGCCGGGCGCACTGGCTTAGGAGACCCTGTTTCCAAATAAAAATGTAAAAATAGGTCTGGGAGTGTAGCCCGGAGGTAGAAGGGCTTCCAGGAACCCCAGTACCACCGAAGAAGAAGAAGAAGAAGAAGAGGAGGAGGAGGAGGAGGAGGAGGAGGAGGAAGACAAAAAAGGAAAAAGAAAAGAAAAGGTGGAGGGAGGGACACTGTGAGCGTTCATGGCACCAGGCACCCGGCCCATGCTGACCTGGCTCTGCTCATTGTACCCAGGCCTGTCCTGCTTGGACCCTAAAGCCAGCCCTTGTTGTGTCTGATCTTTCTCCGCCATTAAAACTTATCTATAGCTGGGAACAGCGGTATACATCCAAACTCCCAGTACTTGGGAGGCTGAGACAGGAGGATTGCAAGTTCAAGGCTAGCCTCAGCAACTTGGTGAGACTCTGTTTCAAAAAAAAAAAACACTTTAAAAGGGCTGGGGGTGGCCGAGTGTGGTGGCGCACACTTGTCATCCCCGCGCTTGGGAGGCTGAGACAGGAGGATCGCGCAGGTTTGAAGCCAGACGTGCTGGCTAAAGAGACCCTGTTTTCAAATAAAAAAGTATAAAATAGGTCTGGGTGTGTAGCCCTGAGGTAGAAGGGTTTCCAGGAATCCCAGTACCCAAAAAAAGAAAAAAAAAAAAAAAGGCTAGGGGTGTAGCTCAGAGGTAGAATGCCCCTGGGTTCAATCCCTAGTACTAAAAATAAAAAAGAATAAGAAATTTAAAAAAAAACTTAATCCACATTTTCCAAATTTGTATGTAGGCTTTGAAAGGAATTAAAAAGAAAGAATTTGGGGACAGTTTTAAAGTACACTAAAATAGGTTTTAAAAAAAGAATAGTCTGTTTTATGTAAATACAATGGTCATTTAAAAATAGAAGATGAACCCTTCCCCCATCTTATTTAATATTGGACTTTATTGCTTTTCTGTTCCCTCACGGCCATCCGAGGAGACCCTCTGTGACGTAGCATCCACTTCGTTTGCCAAGATCTTCTCCAGAGGCTTCTGCAGCAGTTAAGCGCTTTGCATAACCCTGTCTTATTTTGTCGGTGGAGCAGGTAGCTCCGTCCTGGTCCCTGTAGATGAGGCGGCTCTGACGACCCCACCCCCCACCCCTATCAAAGGATGGCACACGTGGGCCATCAAGTCCTTCTTCCTTGAGACTGAATCCAGAATGCAAATAGATTCCGGGGTCCACGCAGGCCGCTCGCCGACTTCAGTCCAGTGTGCCCGTGACTTTCCCACTGCGTGTTGATAGGCGGGTGCATGTTGAGGGCTTGTTTTCCCACAGTATGAGCCGTGGATACCAGAATTGAAGAATGAAAAAATAAAGGGAATGGGGAATGGAGGACCGACAGAGGCTACCGAGGGTGACCCTGGAAAACTCTGTGCTCGGTGGAAGAGGTAATCACAAAAGACTGTCCGTTGTAGGGTCCCGGTAAGCACAATGTTTGCAATGGCCAGATGAAAGGAGAGAGTGAGGTCATGGCTGTGCTGGGCAAGGGAGGGGTAGGTGGCACAGCATGGCTGATGGCTTGGGCTGATGAAAATACTCTGTGTGTGTGTGTGTGTGTGTGTGTGTGTGTGTGTGTGTGTGTGTGTGGCACTGAGGACTGGTGAATTGAACCCAGGGCCATTCTACCTCTAGGCTACACTCCCAGCCCTATTTTGAATCGAGGTCTCACTAAGTTGCGGAGGGCCCCCCAAGTTGAGCTGAGGCTGGCCACGAATCTGCCCTCCTCCTGTGTCAGCCTCCCAAGTTCAGGGATTACAAGGGTGTGCCACCACGCCCGGCTCTGTTGAAAATAGTATGAATCACTGTGGTGATATTTGAACAATTCTGTGAAGGTATTCAGGGCTATCAAATTTTGCACTTGAAATGCATGAATAATAAAGTCTGTGAATTAGATCTCAATAGTCATTCTTAAAAAAAAAATGTGCAAAGGAAGAAAAGAAAATCCTCGAGCCCATAGTAAGGAAATCTAGGAGCTCAGCCGAAGGGATCCTGGGCTGTCTCTGCTTCTGTTGATGGCTTCCCTTACTCTTGTTCCCAGCTCTCTCAATCTCTACTTAATAATGATGCTCTTTAGAATGTGGCTCCTTGAGTAAAGCTCCGTGGTTGCCCTTTCTGCAACTTGCCTTCCTTTTTTTTCAGTCCCAGCCGTCTGCGCCGGTACCGGAGACTTCAAAGAGCCCGTGGGCCCTGGCAGTGGGCGATCATTTCTTTTTCTCAGTAATGAAATGTTCACAGGTGCCTTCCGCACAAACCTCATGGCTTACCCTCTGTGTGTGACCAGGAGCATCCCCTGGGAACTGGGCTGTTTCTGTGCACCTTTGGAGTAGGCTTGCCCAAGGGGAAGGCGGCTCAGGATCCGTTTCTTCTCTTGTCTCATGATAAAGTTTTCAGCTCTGCCGGAGCATGTGAATGGCTGACGGGAGCGTATCCCGTCTCATTTGTGAGGCTCGTTTGGGTGGCCCTGGCTCTGGGGGACGCCGAGTCTTTTGGGCCTCGTTGTTCTGGCTTCCCGATAGCACAGTTGTTCCTGTATGCGAGTTGCTCCGTGGACCGTGTGGCCGTCACTAAGTACCTCACAGGAAAGGAGCTGCTGTGACCCTTGCTGACACCCGCTGAGACCCAGCCTTGCAGATTTGTGCTGGGAAAATGAACCTGTGGGTACCATTAGCTGTCATTCAGTTAATAAAGAAGGCCAAGCCGGGAGTGGTGGCACACACCTCGTAATCCCAGTACTTAGGAGGCTGAGACAGGACGATCGCAGGTTCGTGACCGGCCTCAGCAATGTAGTGAGGAGGTCTCCTGCAACTTAATGAGACCCTGTTTCAAAATTAAAATAGAGCTGGGGGCAGAGCTCAGAAGGAGGGTGAGGCGAGCTCTTATTCCCTCTCTCTGACCCATTTGGGGACCAGAGAGAACGTGAGCTTTTGGTCCTTAGGTCTTCGATATTGTAGTGAAGCTTAGAAGAATTCCACAAATAAGTTGGGCATGGTGGCACAGGCCTGAAATCCCAATACTTGAGAGGCCGAGACAAGAGGATCACAGGTTTGTGGCCAGCCTCAACAACTTAAGCCCTCAGCACCTTTGCAAGAATCTGTTTCAAAATAAAATAGAGCTGGGGGGTGTAGCTCAGAGGTAGAATGCCCCAGGTACGATCCCTAGTACCCCCACACACATTTCCCACAAATATATTATTACCACTACTTAGACTTGTCCAACTTCAAGTCTCTGATGGAGAATGGGGCAGAAATGGACAGAAACATAGGATTGAGGATTCATAGGTGAATATATTGAAATCCTCTTTAGTACCATTGTTTTAAAAAGATGAGGTTTTTCCAAAAGACCAGGGCCTTGGGCAGTGGGTACTAGTGGTGTGTCCTGCCCTTCAGTCCTGGGCATCTTCAGACCTACTTCCCAGCCCTCCCTCAGCCACCTGTCCATCTGTCTGCTGACCGTGCCCCTGACCTTTCGAGTCCAGACCACTCCTGATCGTATCCATAAAACCACATGCCAGAGGGCAATAAATTTTAGGGATTGAGTGCACAACTATAATCCCAGTACTTGGGAGACAGACGGGAGGAGCTCATGTTGGAGACCAGCCTCAGCAATTTAGTGAGATACTCAGCAATTTAGCAAGACCTTGTTTTGTTTTGTTTAAAAAAAAAAAAAAAAAAGCTGGGCACAGTTGTAATCCTAGTATTTGGGAGGCTGGGACAGGAGGATCAAGGTTTGCAGCCAGTCTCAGCTACTTATTGAGGCCCTCTGCAACTTAGTGAAACCCTGTTTTGAAATATAGAAAAAATTTTAAAAATAGGGCTGGGGGTGAGCTCAAAGGTAGAATACCTTTGGGTCCAATCCCTAGTATCACAAAAAACAAATAGTATAATAAAGAAGGGCTAGGGTTATATCTCAGAGGTAGAATGCCCCTAGTACAACATCCCTAGTACCTCAAAAAATAAATAAATAAGTAGTATAATAAAGAAGAGCTAAGATTATTAGCTCAGAGGTAGAATGCCCTGGGTTCAGTGCTCAGTTCCAAAAGTAAAGGAAGGAAGAGGAAGGAAGGAAGGAAGGGGAGAAGGAGGAAGAGAAGGAGAAGAAAGACACCACATACATTTCTACTTGGATACAAACACAAAATCAGCTCGTCGCAGACTGAACTGATCTTTCCGGACCGCTCAAAGGTAAATGGGGGGAAAAAAAGTCCACACTTCTAATTTCTCCAAGATAGATCTTGGATCTGCCTGCTCCCTCTAGACATAGACCATTGCCCCTGCGGGAGGAGGCCACTGCCCTCTATCCCCAAATGAAAGAGAATGAGCGTTTAAATGTGACCGTCACCCCGACGCCGTCCCCTTAGTGGTCGGTGGTGACCCCGACGCCGTCCCCTTAGTGGTCGGTGGTGACCCCGACGCCGTCCCCTTAGTGGTCGGTGGTGACCCCGACGCCGTCCCCTTAGTGGTCGGTGTGAGACGCGGTGTAACCTTTTCCATTTAGAGAGGCTACTGTCTTTATTGTTGGTCACTGTAAGACTTCCAAAGAATGGAAAGATCTCCTGGGCACAATCAGTGTGCGTTTTTACTCCGTGTGTCTGTCACTTTCTAGCACCTCTGATTTGCCTCTTGTTTTGAAAAGTAGAGATGCCCGTCATCACTCGCCCCGCGCTACTTATTCTCCGAACGCTGTCCCCCAGAGCGCCGCACTCGGAAATGTGGTTGCTGCACGAAATTGTAAGTTTTGGCACCCATGGAGGGCAGCCATCCGTCTGCTGGCGAGACACGCTGCCCGGGGCTTTTTAAGAAATCCCTTAATAGTCCTGAACACTAATAATATTTATATACATTGAGACGAGGCAAAATTTACAGCAGGCTTCTGGGGCTGGCTCCAGGACTCCCTAATCCCAGACTTCCTCCTGGTCTTCCGCCTGCCCCATAGAATCCTCTTGGGCACACTTGAGCAGCGGAGGCCCGGCTTCCCTCCCCCGAGCGGAGCCACCGCTGTTGATGGAGTTTATTCTCCAGGAATGAGTGATCTCCTCTCTTATATTCTCCTCCTCCTTCCATCGCACCCCATTTCTCATCTTCTGCAAAATACTGTGTGTGTGTGTGTGTGTGTGTGTGTGTGTGTGTGCAATCTGCATCATCATAAAGGAACCAGTTGATTTGGCTGCTCTTAGGAGGACTTGTTCTCTCTCAAGAAAGTGATCTTATCTAGTTTAAATTTTCTTGGAATTAGTTTGGAAGTAGCTCCCATCACTAGGAATAAACCCAATGTCCCCGGCCTGTGAACTCCATGGCATGACTAATTAATCCTCACTGCTCCATCCCTCTGGAAGACTGCACTGGACCCTGCCCAGACACCCTGCTTCTCAGGAAGGGGCCGAGGGTGGGGGTGGAGATGCAAAACATATCTAGCAGGTACTTTGTTAAATACTTATTTTTCTGTCTCATCCTGGGAAAACCCAGAATTCTTTTTTTTTTTTTTTTTTTCTTGGTGGTACTGGGGTTCCTGGAAGCCCTTCCACCTCCGGGCTACACTCCCAGACCTAATTTTATTCTTTATTTTGAAACAAGGTCTCACTAAGTGGCTGGTCAATGAACCTGTGAGCCTCCTGCCTCGGCCTCTCAAGTACTGGGGTTAGAAGCGTGCGCCACCATGCCTGGCCGTGAATAGTTCTATAGAATTTTCTTCGCATCATGGCAATCACTGTTTCTTAGCAATTCTTTTGCATTCGAGGTAAGGAGAAAATAGAAGGGTTCTGAAGGCGCTGTCGGTCCCACGACGTCACTGATGGTGACGGCAACAAGATTCCCTGCCTCCAAGCTCAGAGCACGGTGGTGCCGGGCGGCCGAAGGGCAGCCCGGGGTAGGATGTGCTTAGGGCTGTTGTTACACCTGGAGCACAGGCTGTGAGCATCGTCTCTGCCGCCGGTGTCGTTGAGCCGCGAGGATCCGTACAGTGCCCGAGCTTTGTATGGTCCACACAACAGGCTGCGATTCCCCTCTTCATTCGGTTCTACCCTCTCTGATCATGATACCCACTGTACTTCTGCCAGGCGACCTTCATAACAGTTTGGGCCCCATCTAAAACCAGTAGGCTTGCGTTGCCTGCCAGCAGACAGGCCGTGCATGCCTTGCTGGGACAGCCTCCTTCTCCCTCCTGACACGCACCTCCTCGTGCTCCTCCTCAGCCCCACGCTGTCCATTCCCGGTGCACAGGGATGCTAGCGGTCCTCACGCGCACATCTGTCTGGCACACAGGTGCGGCCTGCACCCGGCAAATCCTTGCCAAATAAATGAGTAAAAGAGGGCTCGGTGGCTCTATTTCTGTTGTTATTAGTTTTTTTTTTTTTTTTTTTTTCTGGCAAATCCTTGCCAAATAAATGAATAAAAGAGGGCTCGGTGGCTCTATTCCTGTTGTTACTAGTTTTTTTTTTTTTGTTTTGTTTTGTTTTGGTGATACTGGGGGTGGAACCCAGGGGCTTTCTATCTCCGGGCTATACTCCCAGACCTATTTTATATTTTATTTGAAAACAGGGTCTCACTAAGTTGCTGAGAGCCTCACTAAGTAGCTGTAAGTAGCTGAGGCTGGCTTAGAACCTGCGCGATCTTCCTGTCTCAGCCTCCCAAATACAGGGATTACAAGCGTGCGCCACCACGCCCGGCTGTTGTTATTAGTTTAAAAAGCAGAAATCGGAAGAGCCAATTTTAAGATCTCTTTAGCTCTCAGTCCTCGAAGTGACCCCAGTAATAGATAGAATTGGAGTTCGAGTCATTTAATCTGTTTCATTTTTGATGTTTCTGAGGGAACAATTTGATGGTAGAGTGTGTGTGCCTTAAGTATGCTAGGCTTATAAATTAAGCTCTTATTAGTCTCCTTAAAACAATCACCATGGTAGACACGCCCCCCTTCCCTACTCAGAGCACTGAGATGGACATTGGTATTCCCATGTATGTACATGTCGACGGAAGCCATTCCTGTTTTTACATCCACCTGTTTGCAGTGAAAGTGGAACTCTCAGATGCTACTAGCAGACGTGTTGACGGCCACAGACCTTCCAGAGGACAGTGTGACCCAGCGAGGTCAACCCTGGAAGTCGATCCTAATGAAATATCAAGGTCGCTCATGCAGATGGCAGTGCCGATTGAATATAAGACCTTGAGAATAAGGGAAATGTCTAATAGTAGGAGACAGGTATGACTTATGATGCTCTCCGCACTGGATGTAATCTCACTGATAAATGACTCTGGAATTTATTGTCTATTATCGCAAAAAACAAGTATCTTCTGCTGGCTTGATTCTTGTTTTTTGTTTTTGTTTTGTGGACCTGGGGATAGAACCCAGGGACATTTTTACCTCTGAGTCACACCCTCAGCTCTTTTTATTCTTTGTTTTGAAACAAAATCTTGCTGAGTTGCTACGGCTGTCCTCGAACCTGTGATCCTCCTGTCTCAGCCTCCCAAGTACTGGGATTGCAGACATGGGCCACCACGCCCCTAGGCTTGATCCTTTCTGATAGATATTTATATTAGTCTTTCTGTCCATGCATAGGCCCAAGGAAGATCTTGGAGGGTCCACATGATAAAGGGACCACTGGTGGGCAAGACCTATAGGTCCTTTATATTCTCTTCTCTTACCCGTGTGCTCTGATTTTTCGTTTCGAGCATGTACTTCTATAAGAAAAAGCAATTAGAATCTTCTCTCAGTGCCGTGCCCGTCAGAGTCAAAAATATACATATTCGAAGAGGTCTGTTTTGTTTTCCAACTTAAAATAAAGTAGGGCATGTGTAATGCAAGCCAGATTTCCCGTTTTGTTGATTTATACTTTCCTTACGAGTCCGAAGAGGCCGATGACCACAGCGCTGTCGTGGAAATAAGCGCCGGCTCGTCCCTCTGGGCTGCGAGCTGTGGCTCTGTGGTCTTTGGATGCTTCTTTCGCTTGCCATCAGCGCCGAGGGCGCAGAGGAGATGGCCTCTGGCGTCCTGTGGTCCCCGGGGCTGGGCACCCTGGCCACCCACATCCCACCATCCCGTACCTGACGGCGACCGGCTCATCTGGCCATGTTTCAGGTTCCTAACAGCTTAGGTTGTGGGGAGAAGTTCCGATCGCCGCTTACCCAGGACAGTCCCTTTTCTAGAGCCCTTCTCGTGGGCTCCAGGCGTCACCCTTGCTGTATTGTGCTCTTCATCTTGAAAACCCAGGAGCATTTTTGCGCACAAAGGCCGTTAACGCATTCCCAGTAAGGAGCTGCCCGTGGTGTTGCAGCCGTCAGCCGTGTTCTGAAACTACGATTTGTCTTGAGTCTTTCAGGAGAGAACTCGAATCCATGTAACGTTTATTACAGCACGGTGTTATAGTTCTATTATTAGTTTCTGTTAACCCCTCATTATACCTAATTTGTGACTTAAACTCCATCTAGCTGTGTATGAAGAGGGGAACCTACTGTATACAGGGTACTGTACTACTCATGGTTTCAGGTGTCTACCGGGGGTTTTGGAAAGGCTCCCCCACATAAAAAGAATTTAAAGTACATCCTGCTTTCAAAAATACTAGAAAGCTGGGTGTGGTGGTATACACCTATCATCTCAGTACTTGGGAGGCTGAGACAGGAGGCTTGGAAGTTTGAGGCCAGCCTCAGCAGCTTAGCAAGGCCCTCGGTAATTTAGTGAGACCCCGTTTCAAAAAAAAAAAAAAAAGATAGGTGCTGATCATGGTGGCGCACACTTGTAATCCCAGTACTAGGGAGACTGAGAGAGACAGGAGGATCACAGGCTTGAAGCCGGCCTCAGCAACTTAGTGAGGCCTTCTATAACTTAGTAAGACCCTGTTTCCAAATAATAAAATAAAAAGGACTGGGGGTGTAGCTTGGAGGTAGAATATCCCTGAGTTCAAGTCTCAGTACTACATTTTAAAAAAAATTAAAAAACAAGTAAGCTAGATCAGGGCTAAAATGTATTGCTCAGTGGTACAATGCCCCCTGGGCTCAATTCTCAGCACCAATAAAATAAAGTAAAATGAAATACTAGAGCCAGGCATGGTGGCGCGCTTTTGGAATCCCAGTAGTTAGGAGGCAGAGACGGGAGGAGCAAATGTTCGAGGGCAGCTTAGTGAGACCCTTTTTCAAAATAAAAAGAATAAAACACAGGGTAAGGGTGTAGTTTGGAGGAAGAATGCCTCAGAATTCCATCCCCAGGTACCACCAAAAAGAAAGAAAGAAAGAAAGAAAGAAAGAAAGAAAGAAAGAAAGAAAGAAAGAAAGAAAGGAAGGAAGGAAGGAAGAAAAAAGAGAAAAGAAAGAGAAAAGAGAGAAAGAGAAAGACTAGCGCACCATGCGGTTCCTGGAGAACTCACCGGCGCTCACTTGGCATGGGTTGATGTGGGTGATGATACCCCATTTTAGAGCAGGGCGTGGTGGCACACGCTCATAATCCCGGCATTTGGGAGGCTGAGACAGGAGGATCGAGGTCCATGGAGAGACTCAGCTATTTAGTGAGGCCCTTTGCAGCTCAGCAAGACCCTGTTTCCAAATAAAGACTAAAAAATAGGGCTGGGGTGTAGCTCGGAGGTAGAATGCCCCTGGATTCCATCCCCAGGACTGGGAAAAAAAAAAAAAAATCTTACAGATGAGCGAGGAGGGCAGGTGCGCGCCCCTGGTGCCATGCGTGCGTCTCACCGCGGTGTCTGTCCCCACAGTGTGCCCGAGCGCGTGCGGGAAGCGGGCGTGCACCGAGAGCAACGAGTGCTGCCACCCGGAGTGCCTGGGCAGCTGCCACGCGCCCGACAACGCCACGGCCTGCGTGGCCTGCCGCCACTACTTCTACGAGGGCGAGTGCGTGCCCGCCTGCCCGCCCGACACCTTCCGCTTCGAGGGCTGGCGCTGCGTCAAGCGCGACTTCTGCGCCAACATCCTGAGCGCCGAGAGCAGCGACTCCGAGGGCTTCGTCATCCACGACGGCGAGTGCATGCAGGAGTGCCCCTCGGGCTTCATCCGCAACGGCTCGCACAGGTGGGCGCACCGGGCCGCGCGTTTCCGAGGGCTGGCTCGTGTATCCAGTCAGTTGGATGCGCTTTTCATTTGCAATGAAGTGCCAAGCCTGATAGCTCCGGGGCCTGGAGGTCACCTCTCCCTGCGAGATGCCGGCCTGCAGCTTCAGATCTGCCTCCCTGGGCTGCTGTTTCAGCGCAGGAGAAATATTCATTCATTCATTCATTCATTCATTGGTGGTACTGGGGTTCCTGGAAGCCCTTCTATCTCCGGGCTACACTCTCAGACCTATTTTATATTTTTATTTGGAAACAGGGTCTCTTAAGCCGGTGAGGCTGGCTTTGAACCTGTGCCATCCTCCTGTCTCCGACTCCCAAGTGCAGGGATTACAAGCGTGTGCCACCACGCTGGTGCCTCATTCATTCATTTATTTATGGTACTGGGGATTGAACCCAGGGCATCCTATCTCGGAGCCACACACACCCCAGCCCTATTTTTTTATTCTTTCCTTTGAAACAGGGTCTCAGTGAGTTGCAAAGGGCCTCACTGAGTAGCTGAGGCTGGCCGTGAACCACCACGATCCTCTGGTCTCAGCCTCCCAAATGCTGGGATTACAAGGGTGCGCCCCCACGCCCGGCTTGCAGGAGAAATTTTAGGAACACGAAGTCAGAGACTGAGCCTTCAACAGGTTGGGCCTTCGCAAGAGGTTCTGTGTCCAAACTAAAGCAAGGCCTGAGCTATCTAAGAGGGCTTTCTCAGCGCACACCCTGGGCCCTGCAGCGGTGCCTGGCACCCAAAAAAAGGCTCGGCCACAATTCAGACATGCATCGCCTTCTTCCTGAGGGTGAGGGGAGGGCAAGGTTGACTGGTCCTGGGTATCCCTGCCTTTGACCTGCATGTGCAATTCCTTCTGCTACCTGGGAGCCATCAGCCATTCCACGCACCAGACCAGTGGCTCTGAGACACTCCCCCTTATGGTTGTTCATCTTCTCCTGTGGTTACATTCTTAAAGAATTGAGCCATTGCCTTCCCTACTTAAAGAATTCTTCCCATTCTTAAAGAATTGAGCCAATCCCCCCCCCCCCGGACTGGAGATGGAACGAACTTAGGGGCTTTCTCCCTCTGAGCTACAGCCCCAGCCCTATTTTCTAGTGTGTGTGTGTGTGTGTGTGTGTGTGTGTGTGTGTGTGTGTGTGTGTTACTGTGGATGGAGCCCAGAGTCTTTCTACCTCGGGCTCTACTCCCAGACCTATTTTATATTTTTTATTTGGAAACAGGGTCTCACTAAGTTGCTGAGAACCCCACTAAGTAGCTGAGGCTGGCTTCGAACCTGGGCGATCCTCCTGTCTCAGCCTCCCAAGCACGGGGATTCCAAGTGTGCGCCACCACGCCCGGCTTAGTCTCTTTATTTTTGAAACAGGGTGTCACTGAGTTTTGAAGGGCCTCGATAAGTAGCTGAGGCTGTCTGCGAACCCCGATCCTCTGGTCTCAGCCTCCCTAATGCTGGGCTTACACGGGTGTGCCACCGTGCCGGCTCCTACCCATTCTTACAGTCTACTCACAACAAGGATCTGCTTTTCCTGTTTTAAAATAAAGTACCATCAAGAAATAATAAATGCCCCTCTTTCAGCCTTTGAGGCCTATTTTATACTTACGTTAAAATAGGTTTTTTTTAATGGTGTTTATGCTCTCTTTATGAGAATGAATTTGAGGAAGGCTGACCTATAAATACACCATCAGAACACTTCCTTTTAAACACATTTCTTCAGTGCCAGATGATTTTAGATATCTTAATAAAGGGGTAGGTACACCTAAGAATTTTCAATTTGAGTAAAAGATGGAGGAAAAAACAAACGTACACTTATCTTACAGCCCAGCAGTGACAACCCTGGACATTTATCCCAGCAAAGTAAAAACTTATAGCCACTGAAAAGTGGGCACACAGCTGTTCACAGCAGCTTTATTTGTAAGATCCCCAAATAGAAACAACACAGATGTCCTATAGTAGGTAAAGCAGGCTGTCATACATCCATACCGTGGAATATTACTCAGCAATAAAAAGGAAGGGACCGCTGAAAGGCCAAGCAGCGTGGCTGGAGTTCAGGGGCATTGTGCTGCACGAAGAAAGCCGACCTCACAATTGTCACATTCTGTATGATTCCATGGATACAACATTCTATACATGACAAAAATTACAGGGATAGAGAACAGTGGTGATCGCCAGGAGTTAGGGGTGTTGGCAGGAATGGGAGGGCAGGACCTCAGGTGGGCAGCGCGGAGAGATATGTTCACGGCAAGCGCAGTCCCGCATGCTGGCTGCAGCGAGCGTTACGCAGATCCACGTGGGGCGCTCTGGCACAGGACTCCGCACACGTGGTGCCAGTGTTAATTTCCTGCTTTGATATTTCATTATCATGATGTAAGATGTGGCAACTGTTGGAAGAAATTGGGTGAAGGGTGCATGTGCCCTCTCTGTACTATCTTCATAAGTTTCTGTGCATCTAGAATTATTTCAAAATGAGAACTCTTTTTTGTTTGTTTGTTTGTTTTTGTTTTGGTGGTACTGGGGTTTCTGAAAGCCCTTCTACCTCCAGGCTAGACTCCCAGGCCTATTTTATATTTTTATTTGGAAACAGGGTCTCTTAAGCCAGCGCGGCTGGCTTCGAACCTGCGCGATCCTCCTGTCTCCGCCTCCCAAGCGCGGGGATTACAAGCGTGCACCACCACGCCCAGCAAGAACTATTTTTTATTTTTATTTTTTTATTTTATTTTTATTTTATTTTTTGTAGTACTGGGGTTCCTGGAAGCCCTTCTACCTCTGGGCTACACTCCCAGATCTATTTTATATTTTGGAAACAGGGTCTCTTAAGCCAGCGTGGCTGGCTTCGAACCTGCGTGATCCTCCTGTCTTCACCTCCCAAGCGCGGGGATGACAAGCGTGCGCCACCATGCCCGGCAAGAACTGTTTTTTAAAGGGAGTGCATGTAGTGGGGGAGGGGAGTTACACGTATACAAGCAAATCAAAGACACAGAAGAAGAGTGTGCAGAGAAGACGTTACTCCCCAGGTTAGGAAAGACAATGTTGAGCTCAATGTTAAAGGAAGGTTCTGTCCCCTTCTGGGCAGGTCCATGTCCACGTAGGACCTTTGAAAGCCCGGACCCCACCCCCTCAATAGGGACCAGGAAGATGCTAGAGAATTTTTTATTACCTATCACCTTTGAAAGAAAATAAAACCCTGCATCTTTGCCAGAGATATAAACTGTCATTCTAGGGAAGGACGAAGGAATTTAATTAAAAAGAAAAATACAGCTATAACATCACATTGCTTTTCTTGAATGTGTTTTTACTTTGTGTAGTGTTAAAAAGGCCATTTAAGAACAGTAACAGAGACGATTCTCCGTCTTACATTGCACACATGATGACACACACTATTGCACACATCCCCCATACGGTGGTTTTATCTTGTTTGGAGATCAGCCCGACTTTCTGACCCTGGCTCTGTGCACAGCTATAGAGCCCGTCTTCTTGTCTATTTTCTATGTAACCCTAGATAAGGAAGAGAAAGCCCAGTGTTACCCATCCCGGGTCCTCGGTGGTGTGTGACGCACACCGGAGAGGATTTGAAACGGGAGCTCATTGCGAAGTCCTGGACATTCCTTGCTTTTGTTGTACCTGTAGCACAAACAACATTTGTATCAACTTACAAGTTTTTGTAAAACACTTTCAAGAAATAATTTCAGTTGTGCATTAGCAAGAAAACGATGGGCCTGTGCTATACGCCACGTGCTATTGGGAATCCCCCACCGGGCTTTGCTGCAAGAGTGAGTTAGACTCCTGTGAGCACCAAAGACAAGGCGGTCCCTCTGTTACTCCTCCAGGTGTGCAGCCGGGGCCACAACCTCAGAGCAGCGCCTCTCTCCCCCAGACCCCCGGAGCTTCCTCTCTGCAAGCCTGTGTCTCCCGCATGGAGCTGGCCGGCTCACCACTTAGCAGCCAGAGACACACTCAGCATAAACCACATGGTTTTGTCTAAAAACAGCGGCCAGCTTTTCCTTTGCAGATACTTTCCGCTTTGGGTTGCAATTCGAGTGGCTTACCCTGGATAGTCTCAGGAGATACCGTGTGCTCAGAAACTTCAAGAGGCCGGGTGCGATGGCGCACGCTTGGAATCCCAGCATTGGGATCCCAGCTGAAACAGGAGGATCTCAGGTCACGGCCTGCCTCAGTTACTTAGTGAGGCCCTTTGGCACTCAGTAAGACCCTGTTTCAAAATAAAGAATAAAAAAATAGGGCTGGGATTGTAGCTTGGAGGTAGAATGCCCCTGGCTTCCATCCCCAGTACTGAGGGGGGAAATAAAACACAATTTCAAAAGACTTGCTCTTGGTAATGCACACTGTAATAACAGCTAAAAAGCCTCTTCTTCTTGGGACGCTGAGACAGGAGGGTCACAGGTTCCAGACCAGTCTCAACAAGTTAGTGAGACTTTCAGTAGCCTAGCAAGATCCCTGTTTCAAAACAAAAACAAAATAAAACATGACTGGGGGTATAGCTCAGAGACAGAATGCCCCTGGCTTCAATCCCCAGTAACAAACACACTCCTTATATTTGTTTACTGCCAGGAGATAGACTCCATCTCCCATCTCAATTCTGCTCTGGGTCGCCTCTTTCTCTTTGACAGCATGTACTGTATTCCGTGCGAAGGCCCTTGCCCCAAGGTCTGCGAGGAAGAGAAGAAAACAAAGACCATCGATTCTGTGACTTCTGCTCAGATGCTGCAAGGATGCACCATCTTCAGGGGCAATCTGCTCATTAATATCCGGCGAGGCAGTAAGTATTGCACCCCATGGATGGCTGGACGGACCGCTCTCTTTGTTTGTGGATGCTTTTCCTAAATCTGTGCCCGAGTCACAACTGAAATAATAATGGGCTCAGAAAAACACCAGCATGCCTACGTCTCGTCCATGACGTCTCTCCTCTGAGTTTCCCGCGAAGGTAAAAAGCAGATTGAAAGGCAGCCTGTGCTTTCACCACTGGCACAGCCTCTTCCTATAAACAGGGTCACCCCTCGTCTCCCATTAGTCACATCTGGCTCTGAGGAGAGCACGTCCCAGCACAGAAGAGGCTGGTGACTCAGCCCGCTCAGCTGAAGCCAGACCCACGTGTCCTTAAGCCCAAAGAGCCCTGGTGACGTGGCCATATTGAGACTGAACAAAGGCAAGAGTTTGATACCATGTGCAAATTTAATTAAGTCCAGAAGAGTGGTAGATGGCCCCGTTTGCTTCTGAGAGCCAAGGAGATGCAGGTCGGAGTCATCGGGTACCTAAAGTTTGGTTGAACACCTGTGGAATCGTCTTTATTTGCCTCAGGTGGCACTCCCCAGACCTTGCTTATGAGCTGCATTCCGCACAGCCTTCCTCACTGACACCTGCTGCCCTGTTTTCCTTCTGGTCCTTGATGGATGAGGACAACTAGTCATGGTGCCTTCGGTTGTCCACCACGGGGCCACTTGGTCAAGGTGCTGATGATTTCATAAGCTGGAATAAATAGAATAAGAAGACCTTGCAGTTGAAAGGAGTATTTTTAACAAATCCCTTTGTAAAGATTTTTTTTTTTTTACAGTTTGAAGAGATAAACAATGACTGACATATTTATCCTACATACTTACTTTTTCTTTTTTTTTTTTTGACTAAGCTATGTTCTTATGATTTAGAGATGGCAGAAGCCAGTTTTTGCCTAGCTCATTTGGAATTTTTTTTCTGTCCGTTGTTCTTCATGACCTGACCCTTCACAAGGGAGATAAACTTGTTCCCCACAACTAGAACTCTTTTTCCTGGTGGTACTTCTAAAGTTCTGTTCTTCTTGCTGTTACTGTATTTCTTAATTTACTTTTAGTTTACTCATTCCTAGAAGTACCTAAAGCATTTATTTAAATTTTTCTGTCCTGAAGATAAAAATTGAATCTATGAATTAAACCCATGGAGAATATCCTCTGAGAAGGAATTAGTATATATTCATGCCTAAATGACGACGTGTGTCTTCGGGGTCTCAAGCGACACTTGGGTTTGGGTGATGGGACATCTACTGGAAGGAGATTCCCATTTATCCTCTGAGGAACGATGCTTCTTCTTTATTTTATCAAATGAAAGCAAAACAGAGCCTTTTATGAAGTAAATCTGACTTCCCATGCATTGAACCACACCTAATTATACTCTTCATGATAATTCTGGCATAAACCAAACCACAGTTCATCCGGGGTTTTTTTTTACAGCAAGAAATGGTACCGAGATAAAAGGAGATGCACTGTTTCTGCATCATATTTTAACATCTGTACGAATGACAATTTTTTCAACTGTGTCCCCGTTCCAAAAGCAATCCATGGGCATCGTAGAAAACATGGAGATGCGGATGTGGGTTTTTAAAACTCACCTCTAGATGGCCATTGTTACCATCCTGAAATATTTTCCTCCATTCTTTAGTAAGATGGAGTCTAAAATCCAGATGGCCTTATCTCAGGAACTGGAAATACAGCAAGGGCAGCTTCTAATGAGACTGAGGAAACTATTTACTCTCGGAGTTGCACCGTGGAGGCAGGGCGGTCTGTTGACAGAGCGGAGGAAAAGACAGTCCCTAGATCTGCCAGCCTGAGCTAATTGGCTGGCTGGTATTTACGATTTTACATTCTGTTCATCAGCTTGGGAACGGCGGTACCTAGCCACCTAGAGATGTGCTCGCCCTGCTCGCCCCTGCTCTGGAGGCCGTGTGTTGTCATGAAGGATGGCGGGACCCTGAGCGTCTCAGTGGGCTCCCCCGAAACAGGACCCGCCTCAAATTGTCCCCCACCATGCTGTGATGGTCCAAGTGTAAGTCTATCGCCCCGACACCGAGCGAGCCCCCAGTGACACAGTCCCCTTCTCGTGCAGATAACATCGCCTCGGAACTGGAGAACTTCATGGGGCTCATCGAGGTGGTGACGGGCTACGTGAAGATCCGCCATTCCCACGCCTTGGTCTCCTTGTCCTTCCTGAAGAACCTTCGCGTGATCTTAGGAGAGGAGCAGCTGGAAGGGTAAGTGTCCTGGACTTGAGGAACCATCTCCCCCGTGGCAAAATCAGTACTGTGCTTTTAAAACTACGTAATTAAGGTAAGAGACCTTCCTGGCTAAAGAGAAGCAAGCAGAAGCTTGCTTCATACACACGGAGTCATGAAGCTCCGCCCTTCGGACATTGCGATTTTGAAAAACAGACACGTTTTTGTGCTAACAGGGTTGGACCCTTTCCGTCAGGGGTTGCGGGGCTAGCTGTCGCCGATGAGACGGGAGGCTGGGTTGTTCCTGGGGACTCTTCCTGCCAAGAGTGACAGTGGCTGGTCTGAAGTGTTTAACTCAGCGGAGTCATTATTCACGGAACCCTTATGTGCGTCAGATGCTGCCCGGCACTATGTAAAGAGTATCTTGTAAACTCCTGTACCATAAGAGACTTGGGAGAGTGCAGGCAATTTGTTTTGTTATAAAGAAATCTTGATTCGCAAAATTGTTTTTATTGATTGGCTTATAGGATTTGCACTATTGATAGAATTTTTGCCTTCTGCAGAGAGCTGTGCTTTGTGATCGGGGTTTTAAAATAACCGTGGGCTTTTCATCAGCGGATAAAAGCCGGTGCTTATGGCGGACACAGTTTCTTTGCAGCGGCTGGCCCGCGGATACCTCGACCTAAGTCCTTTCCTCTGCGCACTCTCCCTTTTAAATATGGCTCTTGGGTGGCTTCGGGATGACACTTTTGAGATAAAAAGGAGTCGTCAATTAAGAGTTGTAATCCTTCTAAAGAGAATTTGGAGAAATAACGTAAGGGTGGGAGAAGAGGTAGGAAGGTCATGGGAAAAGTTGTCCTTGCTGATTTTCCTGCCCCAGCTGGATAAAGTTACCGTGTAAGGGTTTCTTTACAGCCTCCCGGTTTTTTCTCAGGCTAACCCTTGGTTAGTGTCGAATTCTTAAAATTCCATCATCCGATACAGCTAGAGAAAGAGGGCAGCTCTTCATTCCGTCCTTGAAAAGCATACTGTCCTCCCCACTGGGAACACGGATTCTTGAGAAAAACTTTTTTCTTCTTGCAGATTAAGGAAGTGATCAGTGTACTCACCCCAAAGTGTCTTAGTCACCTCTGGGGCAAGCCGGGGCTCTGCTCATGTGAGGTGGTCATTGTTTGCTGTGTTCATATTTTTATTCATTTATTCATTTATTTATTTTGCGGTGCTGGAGATGGAACTCAGGGGCATTTTACTTCTGAGCTATACCCCAAGCCCTATTTTTTATTCTTTATTTCAAAACAGGGTCTCACTAAATTGAAGATGGCCTCACTAAGTAGCTGAGACTACTAGCCGCGAAACGAAATCCTCCAGTCTCAGCCTCCCAAATACTGGGATTACAAGTGTGCGTCACCACGCCTAACGTGTTGTGTTTAATTTTTTTTTTTTTGGTACTGAGGATGGAATCCAAAGGCATTCTACCTCCAAGCTACACCCCCTGCCCTATTTTTTATACTTTATTTTGAAACAAACAGGGTCTCCCTGAGTTGAAAAAGGCCTCACTAAGTAGTAACTGAGACTGTCCGCGATCCACTATCCTCCTGTCTCAGCTTCCTGAATGCTGGGATTACAAGGGTGCGCCACCATGCCCCACTTTTGTATTCAATTTTAAAATGAATTTTGGCTTGTCCTGCTCCCTCTGAGCGTATTTATGTTTCTGAAACCCTAGATGTCAGGAAGCGCTTTTTCATACACACGGGGAGCTGTCAAATTTTCTGGCTGCCCATGGTGGGGGAGGCAGCTGTTGTCATCGCTGCTGTCATTGTTGTTATTGTTATTGTTGTTTTGTCCTTGCCAGATTGTACAAGTGATAGATAGGAGAAAGTCAAAGAGAGAATTTAATTTATAATCGACTAGTTGTGCATTACCTGAAAATACCTTGCACTTATATGTAGCTGAAAATGAAAGACTTGAGTTTTATTTACGAGGGTACTGATGACGTATTTCTCCGTATCTGAAACTCATATAAAGCCATTGACGTACCAATGGCTTCCTTTTAAGGATACGTGTGTTCAGGAAGCTTCCCAAGTAAGTCAGGCCCCTGCCCTGCTATTCGTATGATAGACGGGACGGGAGGCCAGGAGGACAGGTGGGCCTTGGCCTTCCCAGGAGCAGGATGCTTTCTTGGCGGCTTTCACCTTGGTTCTTGGGAAACTGGCCTCTCTTGATGGACACCGTTTTCTCTTACCTACCTTTCTTATCGTAACCCAAAAAGTATAGCTTATTTTTTGCTTGTGAGCGCCCCAAGAGTTGTTTCAGGAAAGAAACAGCAACCTCCCCCCTTTGTCTTTCCTTCTTAGACTTAGGGACAGAGTTAGGCTCAGCCCCTTCGCCTGCTCCCCACATCTTCTGCTCGGAGGGAAAAGTCGGGAGGAGACCAAAGAGGCGTGTTAAACCATGAACGTGAGCTGAGCAAAGCACGACTTGCAGGAGAAAGAATGCGCTGTGGGCGCAGAAAGAGCTAATCTACTGGAGAAGACCAGGCAGGCTTCCAAGGAGAGGTGGCACTGGAGACGGGCCTCCAAGGGTTTCCGGAAACGCTCGGGAACCAGGTGGGGAGGGAGGCAGAGCCAAGCCGAGTCCGGGCATCCTGGGCCCTGCCTGGCAGTCAGGCCAGAGAGAGAGTTGGTACCAGAACTGCGTAAAATGTTGTACACAGGAGGTGTGAAGGTTATAATTTAGCCAGGCCACAGACACAGGCAAAGCTTTTGCGTAGAGGAGAGTTAAGGCTGTCTGGATTTTAGTTTCGGTGTGCATTTACTGTAAGCCAGGATAACTATTACCCCGGATTTCCCAAGCTTTGCTATGCATCAGAATCCTCAGGGTCAAAGGAAGACTTTTTAAGAAATCCTGACGCCTGAGTTGTATCCCAATTCAATCAGAATGTTCTGGAGCAGGATTCAGGTATTTTAGTACTTTCCTAAAGATTTCTAGCAACTTCCAGCATGCAGCAGAGATTGGAAACCATCCTTGTATCCCTTTAGCTCATCATTCTTAAACCTTTCTGATAGCCAGGGAAGACCACAAATTAATGTTCCCATTGGGTTCAGTAGGATGAACTCTCTGCAGTCTTTTGTTTGGATGGAGAATGGTAAGGATTCGTCCTGCAGAGATCCTTCCAGTCTGGCACCCCGGGCTTTCCTCCCAGGAAAATCTCCTGCGTGGTCCCCCACAGGAAATCTGCGCATTTCACTTAAGGCAGAGCTCCTGGCCCTCGCCCAGGCACCATCACACTCAACGCGAGTCAGTGTGGCAACAGGTGGAGGCGGAGTCTCCGCCGAGCAGGGTGACCTGTCACACTGGGCCCAGGTGGCATCCCGCGGGCTTTCGCCTGTCTAGACAGACTTGGACAGGCGGGCTTTCCTTGACGATATCTATCATGTGATGTATCTCTAGAGCTATCTATAGAGACTAAGAACGCCAAGACTTTTCTGCTATTTACAAAGGAAATCGATTTTTTTAATGCACCCATTCACAATTTCCATAACTTTCAAGCCCTCGAATAAGAGAGGAAATATTTCTATTATCTGGAAAATTTAATTATTGAGCAACCTTATTTTCTTATTTTCTGACATCACTAGATAAAGTGTTTTTTGGGGGTTTTTTTGTTTTGTTTTGTTTTAGTTTGTTTGTTTTTCAGTACTGGGAATGGAACCCAGGGGCATCCTACCTCTGAGGTACACCCCCAGCCCTAATTTTTATTCTTTATTTTTGAAACAGGGTCTCACTGAGTTGCATAGGGCCTCACTAAGTAGTAGCTGAGGCTGTCCTTGAACCTCAATCCTCCTGTTTCAGCCTCCTGAATGCTGGGATTACAAGCCTGTGTCACCACGCCCGGCTCTGACACCTCTAGATAAATAAGGATAATTAAAGTGCAACCAAAAATTATTCTCTCAAAGCCAGGCGTGGTGGCGCACGCTTGTAATCCCAGCATTTGGGAGGCTGAGACCGGAGGATTGAGCTTCGCGACCAGCCTCAGCTACTAGTGAGGCCCTCTGCAACTCAGTGAGACCTGTTTCAAAAGAAAGAATTTTTAAAAATAGGGCAGGGGGTGTAGTTTGGAGGTTGAATGGCGCTGGCTTCCATCCCCAGACCTGCAGAGAGAGAGAGAGAGGGAGAGAGAGAGAGAGAGAATTATTCTCTTGAAAGGAATAAAAATACATGGAGGTAGTTGGGCATCATGGTACATGCCTATAAGCCCAGTATTTGGGAGGCTGAGACAGGAGGATTACAGATTCAAGGCCAGCCTCAGCAACTTAGTGAGATTCTCAGCAACCTAACACGATGCTATTTCAAAAGAATTTAATGAAAAAAGGGCTGGGGTTGTAGCTCAGAGGTAAAATACCCCTGAGTTTAATCCCTAGTACCCACCCTCCCCCAAAAATAATAAATATGGCGGTAGTAGGTTAAAAGAATTGGAATTCTCAGATGCACCTGGTCATCTCTTCCCCACACTTGACTTCGCAACACCCAGAGCTTCAAACGAACTTCTCACAGCCCTAAGACTAGACTTGCAATGTGCACTTTCATATTTCCTCAGGGCTTCTAAAATAGAAGTACTCAGCCATATGACCCAGTCATTCCAGGATCTACCTGGTATCTACCGCAGAGAAGTTGAAACATGCCCGCACAGGACTCATGTGTGAACATCCGTAGCTGTATTACTCCTAATGTCCCCACCCCGCAGCAAAACCAGCTGAGGAGAGGCATCCAGATGTTCCTCAGCAGATGAATGGGCAAACCAGCTGGGACGCAATGGATCGCTATTTAGCAATAAAAAGGAATCAGTGTGAGACAGAAGATGTGAGTGAACCGCAAAAAAAAACATTAGGCTAGGTGAGAAAAAAAGAAAAAAGAAAGCCATGCACAAAAGGCTGCGTACAGCTGGGTGTGGTGGTGCCCAGCTCCGAGCCAGCCTCGGCAAGTTAGAATAGCTCCGTCTTAAGATAAAAAATAAAATAAGGGCTGGGGGTGAGGTGGTGGCGGCACAGCTCAGTGGTATAACACCCTGGCATATGGTTCTATTAGTATATAATTTTTAGGAAAAGCAAAAGACATCAGCTAGTGATAGCTGGGTGGGAGGGAGCGGAGATGGACTACCAACAGGAGCGAGGGTGCTTCTGGGAAATGTTCTGAAGTTGGGTCGTGAGGACACTGGGCAGCAGTCTCAATTTGCTGAAGTTCCTGGAACCGGACACTTACGATGGGTGGCAGCTTTGGTAGGTAAATTATACTTCATTAAAGACTCTTTTATGAATTTAGTCTTTTGGGAGTGTGTGTTATACTGGGGATTGAATCCAGACATAGTCTTCCTTCAAACTACTACTCCTCAGCCCGATTTTATTTCTTATTTGGAAACAGGGTCTCGCTAGGTTGAGGCAAGTCTCACTGCTTGCTGAGGTGGTCCTCGTACCTGCGATCCTCCTGTTTTAGTCTCCCAAGTACAGGGATTACAGGAGTGTCCACCATGCCTGTCTCAGTAAAGGCACTTAAAACAAGAAGACCCAACAAAGGGTTTTCAGAGTATCTTTGTGGTATCTCACCCCACCTGGGTATACATACCCGCCCAGGATAAGCTCCTGCGGGAACGGGGTGCAGCGTTGGACCCGGATGTGCAGATGGGCTGGGGGAAGCCTCTGTTCCGTGTATCAGTGGCGGATCTCTGTGCTCATGCCGGGCTCCGTGTGCTGGCTTCTGATGCCCTCTAGAGACAGCTGTCCAGAGGCAGCAGTTTCTCCTGGGAGAAATGGACCGGAAGTATCAGCTAAAACGTATTTGCAGATTTTTCTTTCACTCTGTCAGCAAGAGCCCGAAAGGGGGGAAATGTTCCTTCCTACTTCCATAGCCGGCAGACCTTGGGCTCAGCCCCATGTGTCAAGGCGCAGGACTTGCCTGTTCTTTGTGACTTTGTTCTGGGGGGGCTGTGACACTTCAGAGAGCAGAGCAGGTCATCGCACACCTTTGTGAGGTGAATCAAAGCTCACAGCGTCCTTTTATATCGAGTTCATCCGATTCTTCCAGCTGGCCTCCTGGCTAGAAGGGAGCAAGGAAGACAGATCCCTTTTGCAGTTGAGAAAGTCCAGCCTGGGAGAAGCCGAGCGGGCTGCCCAGGGCTGGTGCTTAGTAAGTGGTAGAGATGGGGCGCAGACCGGATCTTTAGATTCCCAGGGAAATGCTCCGAGCCCTGCAGCTATCGGGCCGAGCAGCTGCGCCTCCCTGAGCCCCCCCCCCTTGCCTTCCTGCAGTGGGGAGGTGCTAGTGCGAGGCAGGGTCAGCTCCAGATGGTGGCCACAAATAAGGTGTGTGCTGTGTGCTAGGTAACCACTGAGATTATCCATGCTGATGACAAACAGATGCCCCGGAGCAGACAGAACATCCACTCCAACCCACCCTGGCTGCTCTATGCATTGGCAATGGGACCCATCCAAGCAAAGAAACGTGTGTGTGTGTGTGTGTGTGTGTGTGTGTGTGTGTGTGTGTGTGTGTGTATTTGCCACATTAAGAAGATTGAGAGCCAGCTACACCTTGTGGCACACATTTGTCATCCCAGTATTTGGGAGACTGAGACAGGAGGATAGCAGTTCAAGGCCAGCCTCAGATACTTAGTGAGGCCTTCTGCAACTTAGTGAGACTTTGTTTCAAAGAAAGAAAGAAAGAAAAAAAAAATAGGTCTGTGGGTATAGCTCAGGGGTGGAATGTCCCTGGATTCCATCCCTAGTACAAGGAAGGAAAGGAAAGGAGAGATACCAATATCAATAAAACCTGGGCATCATAGAGCCTATGGGAAAGAAAGAAAAATAAGCAAGGACCTTAACTTTGAAAAACAGTCTAAAATGTAAAGACACTGAGCACAGGAACAATCTCGCAATTGTATTTATGGAGTCATTTCCTTACATAGTTATTTCCTTTAGGAAACAATGAAAATTTAAGTGCATTTGTACTTCAAAGATGTACAGGTAGGTCTCTGCCCTGGGTCTCCATTCTCACCTAACCAGGGAAGAAATTTCTGGGAGCACACCCCCAAACTGGGACCAGAGAAACAAAGGTATATTGAAAGGCAGCTCCTGAATGGCTTGATGATTATTTTATTTTATTTTTTATATTTATTTATTTATTTGCGGGTCTGGGGATGGAACCCAGGGGCATTCGACCTCCGAGCTACACCCCCTGCTCTAGTTTTCATTCTTTATTTTGAAACCGGGTCTCACTGAGTTGCAGAGGGTCTCACTAAGTAGATGAGGCTGTCCGCGAACCACGATCCTCCCGTCTCAGCCTCCCGAATTCTGGGATTGCAAGCGCACGCCACCACGCCCAGCTTGATGATGATTTTAAATAAAAACGAGGGTTTTGTTTTTATTTTTCTATAGCCTCCGCAGGCTCCATCATGCCTGAGTTTTATTGATACTGATATCCGGGCTCCGAGCCTTCTCAACACAGTTTTAAAAAAAAAATGTTTGTGTTTACTGTAAAAAAAGATAATGTTGCTTTGCGTAGCGATTAATCAAGTGCACAGAACTTGGGTAAGGCTGCCACTCACATGTCAGACTCCTGATTTATAATTCATGCTTCCTCCCGAGGGGAGAAGAATGTTTTGTCCTGAGGTATTTTCAGTGCTGTTCTATTTCCTGCTAGTAAAATTAGTTTACTAAAAGCAGCCTCATCCTGAATTGAGAGCAAAGTTTGACCTGATTAATTGGCCCTCACTTCTGGCCCAGAGGTTTCTTTACCAGGGTTTCTTGCAACAAGAAGAAATTTTGCCCCTGGAGGTAGCTCAGGAACCTGGGGCAGGCAGACCCTGGCTTAGGGATGAGCCTGCGGTCTCCCTCACAGCTGGACATATTTTGTAAGCAGGAACAGGCTTTTGACTTGGGAGGCCGAGGCCGGAACGTTACAGGCTTGAGGCCAGCCTCAGCAACTTAGCAATAGCCTGTTTCAAAATAAAAAACCAAATAGGCTGAGCGTGGTAGCGCATGCCTGTAACCCCAGTACTTGTAAGTCTAAAACAGGAGGTTTCAAAATAAAAAACCAAATAGGCTGAGCGTGGTAGCGCATGCCTGTAACCCCAATACTTGTGAGTCTAAAGCAGGAGGTTTGTAGGTCCGAAGCCAGCCTCAGCAACTCAGTGAAGCTCT
The DNA here is from genome assembly GCF_963383645.1 of Muscardinus avellanarius. Taxonomy (NCBI): domain Eukaryota; kingdom Metazoa; phylum Chordata; class Mammalia; order Rodentia; family Gliridae; genus Muscardinus; species Muscardinus avellanarius. The sequence continues at coordinate 158,217,793 of NC_137788.1, read as the reverse complement.
CAAAAACTTAGTGAGACCCTGTTCTCAATAAGAAAAATGAAATCAGAGTGGGGGTGAGGCTCAGAGGTATAATGCCCCTGTGTCCAATCCCCTGTACCACACAAGTAATAATAATTATTATTATTATCATCATTATCATCATCCTCAAGGCCTGAGAGTATAGCACAGAATGTACCTGGGTTCAATCCCCAGTACAAAAAGGAAAAATAAAAGGTTTCTGATAAGACAACCCTATTTCCACCTCTGTACCCCTCCTTCAGTGTGTGACTGTTCTGAACGCCCCGGCCAGCAGCGCGTGTGTGGACGTGGTGGGCTCGGCCCTCAGGGGCGGCAGATCCAGCCGCGCAGTATCCCAGGACCCGCGGCCTCGTGTGCGGCACACATTCGTGCAGACAGTATCTTAGTTTCCTTTTCCGGGACATAGATGTATCAAGGACTGAAAAGGAAGGATTATTGGCTTGGAAGTTTTTTCCACTCGTTGGATGGCCGCGAACGCATCCGGTGGCCCCGAGACACATTTGCGAGGTGCCTGGCTTGGTTTCAGAGGTGCTGTCTCTGGACCTGCGTGCTGGCTCCCTGAGCCCCAGCAGGTGTGCACAGAGGACCCGGTGCGCCCCCTTGGCTCTGAGACTGCTCTGGACCCGGGGACCCTGGGAGCTCAGATATCACCATTTCCTGCTCCCTGTTTTCCTGAGAGGGAGCAGATGGTGCTACAAATAGTGCCCCGGCCTCACGGCGTCCCGGCCCTGGCTCCTTGCCTCCGAACTCCGTCCTGGGCTGAAGTCCCTGACAGTCTCCAGGAGGTGTTCGAGTCAGCCTGGCAGCACTGTAACTGTAACTTGTGCCTCGCTCTAGGCAAGGATCAGGCTGAGGATGGAGCGGTCAGTTAGAGGCCCTGGCTCGACCTGAGGAAGCCCCTCAGCAGGTGCAGAGAGGAGCCCGTTAGACCCAGTATCCAGGGCAGAAAAGGGCTTCGAAGCCCTTTTGTCCCGGTTGCTCTGCAGAGACGGGCAGGGCTCTTATTTTGCTTGTTGTGTTTTGTTGTGGTTATTGTTGTTGTTTTGATTGGTTTTGGTTTTTATTGTTGGGTCTATGAGCAGATCTTAGAAATAGCTCAAAAAGTGTCCCAGGTCCTGAGCTCTGAGGAAACCCCAGGAAGAAATTGAGCCTGGGAGTTGGTCTCGGCTCAGAGAACTTGGACTGTCAGCAAGGCATTGCCTCTGGCCCCAGGGAGCCAAGGAGAAGGGCGTCTCCAAGGGTCTTTCTGCAGACCCCCAGAGGTGGGCTTTTCCAAAACCAAGTAGCCAGAAGCAACTGTTTCCTTTGCTAACTAACCCCCTTTGGCCGATTGCTTGGAGGTGTGGGAGAGGCCATGTCTAGCCTTCTGGGCTCTAACTTCCAGCACCTCGCCTCTGTTAAACTAACAGTTCTCAGCCAGATGTGGTGGCACACACTTGTAACCCGGGTACTGGGGGGGCTGAAACAGGAGGATCACAGGTTCAAGGCCAGCCACAGCAAATAGACTCTCATCAACTTACTGAGACCCTGTTTCAAAAACAAAAAATAGAGCTGGGGTATAGCTCAGAGGTAGAATGCCCCTGGGTTCAATTTCTAGTTAAAAAAAAAAAAATAGCAATTCTTCAAACTTGTTCTCAGGATTGGCAGCCACGGTCACTTGGCACAAATTAGAAACACAAATTCTCAGCCCATCCCAGGCCTCTGCATCAGGAGCCTGGGTGCGGGGTCCTGTGCTGTGAAACGAGCCGTGTGCACACCTAGCTTGGAGATCGACTGTGTTGGACGAGTCCAGCTGCATAGATGGGGGCCTGGGACGGGGGGCAGCCTATCGGGGCCTCTCTCTTCCCCAGCCCTCCAGAAATCGACGTTTGGGCATCTCGGGAAAAGCGAGCGTGAGGAGGGAGCAGCCTGGCCTGGGCCTCTCCCTCCCCGAGTGGCTCTTATCCCTTCATGCGCTGCTTATTGAGCACAAGTAGGATTTACTCCCAAGGATAATGGGAGACTTTGCAGCAAACCTGTAAGCTGTTCCAGTTGAGTAGCGGAGCATGTCTGTGCTCCTGTGGACCGATCCCAAGCACATTGTACATACCTGGCTCTGAGAAGAACAACCAGAGGCATTTCTGGGGAAAGGTTTGAGCAGCTTTATAAAGTGTCGGCAATAGAGGTCGTCAAATTAGTTAGGGGCCCTATCGATTCCGGTGTGTTGTTTTTTGACTTGCGTTGCCGTCGTTAACGGCAGCTGTCTGCTGGTACGCAGAGTCAGTCAGTCTCTTATTGGTAAAGAAAATATGAAGACACACAGAACAAAGAGGACCTGTGTGGCGCGGGGCCGGCAGTGGACACGGGCTGGTGCATTCATGTCGATTTCTGCGTTTCCAGGAACTACTCCTTCTACGTCCTGGATAACCAGAACCTGCAGCAGCTGTGGGACTGGGACCACCGCAACCTGACCATCAAGTCGGGCAAGATGTACTTTGCATTCAACCCCAAGCTGTGTGTCTCCGAAATCTACCGCATGGAGGAAGTGACTGGGACGAAGGGACGCCAGAGTAAAGGGGACATAAACACCAGGAACAACGGGGAGAGGGCCTCCTGTGAGTCAGCGCCCGCTCCCATCCTTAGCACCTCGTGGCCACCCGAGTCGCCGCAGTCAGTCCCGGGCGGATTCCTCCCAGATTCCCCCGGACACCTTTTCCTGAACATCTGCCAGAGCGTATTCAATCTTTATATTTGGGGGGGGGTTATTTATTTATTTATTTTTGTGATTCTGGGAATTAAACCCAGAGGCATTCTACCTCCAAGCTATATCCCCAGCCCTATTTTTCTTCTTTATTTTGTAACAGGGCCCCACTTCACGGAGGAGAGTCTCACTAAATAGCTGAGGCTGGCTGAGAACCTGCAATCTTCCTGTCTCAGCCTCCCAAGTGCTGGTATTACAAGCACGCACCACCACGTCCAGCTGTATTCAACCTTTAGAAGCAGGTCCTTACCAGATTCTAAAGGGGCGATCGCGGCATACGCAGTTAAATATCTTCCTCTGCACAGGGACACAGATAGAGGATTTAATTGTCTTCCTCTGCACACTCCAGCCCTGTGGGCTGACCAGCTCTGCTACAACCTCCCTGGGCCTCAGGCCCCCAGCCTCACCCTCAGCCTCTGCCTGCTTCCCCTTCCAATACAGAGTGATGGAGGATGCCTCTATCCCTGAGTCCAAAATGCTTTTTAAAAATTTATTGTTAAGCCAAGCATGGTGGTACAGGCCTCTAATTCCTACTTGGGAGGCTGAGACAGAAGGATCGTAGGTTCGAGGACAGCCTTGAAGTAGTGAAACTCAACAACCTAATAAAAACCTGTTTCAAAACGAAAAGATCAAAAGGGTTAGAGTGTAGGTCATAGGTACAATGCCCCTGGGTTAAATCCCCAGAATCAAACAAATAATTTTTTTAAACAATGTAATGTTAAAAAACATTACATTAAAAACCTTGTTTGCCGGGCGTGGTGGAACATGCTTATAATCCCCGCTCTTGGGAGTCAGAGACAGGAGGATTGCGCAGGTTTGAAGCCAGCCGCTTGCTCTGGCTTAAGAGACCCTGTTTCCAAATAAAAATATAAAAATAGGTCTGGAAGTGTAGCCTAGAGGTAGAAGGGCTTCCAGGAACCCCAGTACCACCAAAAACAAAAACAAAAACAAAAAGAAACTTGTTCCGTGCCAGGTGTGGTGGCACACGCTTGTAATCCCAGCATTCAGGAGGCCGAGACCTGAAGGATCGCGGTTCGCAGACAGCCTCAGCTACTTAGTGAGGCCCTCTGCAACTCAGTGAGACCTGGTTTCAAAATAAAGAATAAAAAAAATAGGGCAGGGGGTGTAGCTCGGAGGTCAAATGCCCCTGAGTTCCATCCCCAGACCCACAAAAAAAAAAAAAAAAAAAAACTTGTTCCGGTGATAAGGTTTGAGTTCAAGGTCTTATAGACCTGGAGCTCAGCCTCTGTTAGACCAGCGGTTCTCTAGGTGTGGTCTGAGAATGCAGATATCACAGCATGTTTCTCCTTGAACCCTGTAGGGAAACTGCTTTTAAAAATGTGGTCAGCTTGGCTGAGGACAGTTACAAAAACTAATTGTTCCTGATTCTTTGGCTTTAAAGTTATCATCAAGGATAGTTTGTGCTGGTGTGTATACATTCTCTCTCTCTCTCTCTCTCTCTCTCTCTCTCTCTCTCTCTCTCTCTCTCTCTCTCTCTCACACACACACACACACACACACATACACACATACACACACACTCCCCCTGGGACATGAGTCTGTGAATGGCTTGGCCCTGGGCCTGGGCTTATCTGCAGATGTCAGGGTTGACCTGACGGCTCTCGGGAAGGCTCGTCCAGGGAGGAGCTATGCGCTAGAGGTTGAGAGCAGCTTTGCAGCCCACACCCCCGGCCTCCCCACCGAGCCCTTGACCACAGCACACGCCACGTATCAGAGCATTTTCAAAGGCGGCCGGCCTGACCTGTCAGGTCGTGACTACAGCAGCCATTTATTTCCCTTTGAAAACACAATGGGAGTTTTCTGTGTGAATAGCACTCCAGCAGGACCGGCACCGTTTTCCAGCTCTCGGCCAAGCACAGTCTGCCCTACAGACGTCTTAACGTCCTGCTGCCTTCGGTCCCCCGCTGCACCTCCTCAGTGCTCAGTAGGATTCAGGCAAACACAGGGGAATGGGCGGCTGGTCCAGAGCTTGGGGTCTCCTTGAAGGTAGCTCTGGTCAGTCCTCGCCCAGTTCTTCCTGCAATGGGTCTTGGGAAGGGTCACCTCCATAGAGCCCCCAGCGCTCCACCCGGTGCAGCTGCTCCGTCAACGCCTGGTGGATGTCAACGACTAGCTGGAAGCCTACAAGAAGTGCCAGTGCCCTTTGCGTTTCATACCCAGCTCAGACTGTGGCCCCGGGGCTCTCCTCCTGCCCTGAGATGCCATCTTCTCTAAGAGGATTTGGTCCGGCTTCAAGGGTTACTCCCACTTCACTAGGCCGCCCTGTCCGCTTCTTTCAGGTTAGGAAATGACCACAGGTCCACGTCCAGAGCACAAACCAGTGCCACTCATTGGACGGCGAAAAAGGCATGAGCCCCCAGGAGCTCACACTGTGACAGGCTTGGGGTTTTTAGTGGGAAATCAGAAGGCCACCTGCAAAGTCCAGAAAGGGAGTTAGTGTGGACAGCCAGCTCCAGGGGAGAGGGAAGTAGAGCCAGACAGGTGCTGGGCAGTGAGCTGTCACTCCTGGCTCATGCCTCGCTCTGTGTCCCAGGTAAGAGCGACATCCTGCGTTTCACCTCAACCACCACGTGGAAGAACAGGATCATCATTACCTGGCACCAGTACCGGCCCCCGGACTACAGGGACCTCATCAGCTTCACCGTCTACTACAAGGAGGCGTGAGTGTCTGGGCGGGAAGTCAGTGGGGTCCCCTTGGAGAACCAGGCCACGTGATTCACCCCATCTCCTTGACCCGTCCTCCGCGGGCACACGGCGTCCATGTTAGCTGGTGACGGCCACAAGCAGGAAAGCAGGAGCCTGAGGCTTGTCATCGTTCACAGATAATTAAGGATGTTTGAATTCATTCAATCCAAAGCGGAGAAGCTTTGCTTTTTAGAAAATTAGGTCAGTCCAAACTGTCATAGATTGCGATGGGGGGACTTGGTTGAATACCGCTTTGGTCTTCATGCTCATGAACCCCTTTTCCAGGAACACCCCGTAAGAGTGTGCCCCTAGATTGTCTTTTTCTGATCAGTCTGTCCACGGGCCCCCTCCCAATCTCTGCTCGAGACACAGGAGGGAGAATGGAGACATGCTGACCCCTGTGCATCCAGCTCTCATGACTTCTCCCAGAATGCATCGGGGGCTTTTCTTGTCCAATCAAATGGCACTTACCTACCCGGGCGACCGGGACTCACTCCTCCAGATAGCAGCAGCCCTGGATCCTCTTCTCCTGCCTTGGCCTCTTGTATCTGCTCAGTTATTCCCTGGCCCACGTCCCATTTCAATGCCTACGTCTTTTCCCCAAGTGCTTGGCTTCCCAAGAGCCAGAGGCACCAGGGGCAGCATCAGGGTCCTGGGAACTGTTGCAGCCAATGAGAAGTGGGGCACGCCCGTGTGAATGTCTGTTTCAGAAGCCGGTGACCGGCGGCCCTTTCCCCTCATAGCTTTTCATTTCATCTCCCCACCCAACTGTGCACCTGTGAGGAATACTCTGTTCTCTTTGTAAGTCCTACCAGTGCCTCCGCAGCGTCAGATGATAATTCCACTTTGGAGTAGATGCTAGTGTCTTAGACAGTCTGGAAGCTAACTATTTGAAGATACTTAAGCACCAAAATGGACTGTCAGCAATTTAGATTTTAGAAGCTGTTTTTCTTTTATGTAGGAAAGTCAGCTTCCTCCCAGTAATCCTTTATCAATATCTGATGTTTGCATTAAACAACTGTGCTTGGTTTTTCTTAATAGTGAAAAAATGCTGCCTTTTAGACGAGAGGAAAAGAGCATTTGCATGTCTTAAAGAGCAGCATTTTCAATCCCTATAAATACATACTGTGCTTTTCTGAAGCAGGGGATTCAGAGGGATAGTGCATAACTATGCTGAATCCAGAGTCCGCTTTGCGATTTTATTCTTCTATACAAATCGAATCCATTATCAGTTTTATTTGGATTTCCCAGTATAGAACGTGTGGCATGCTCAGACCCTGGGGAAGGTTCTTGCGAGCTTTGATGTCAGGGCCCTAAGACGTTATCTGCGCCCGGTTGATTATCTTTCAGACCCTTTAAAAATGTCACGGAGTACGACGGGCAGGATGCGTGTGGCTCCAACAGCTGGAACATGGTAGACGTGGACCTCCCTCCCAACAAGGATGTGGACCCCGGCATCTTGCTGCACGGGCTGAAGCCCTGGACTCAGTACGCAGTCTACGTCAAGGCCGTGACCCTCACCATGGTGGAAAACGACCACATCCATGGGGCCAAGAGTGAAATCTTGTACATTCGCACCAATGCTTCAGGTACCCGTACCGCAGACGCCCCCACTGCCTCTGCTGCCTTGAGAGCCCGCTGTCCGTGCAGAGACCAGGTGTAATTGTAGGGCTAGCAGTGAGACGTGTCTGCTGTCAGCCATAACTGCCTTGTGCCTTGGGCTCCTCTGGGCTCTTTTTTGGGCGTGGTGCCATTTTCAGTTGTCTGCCTGCCCTGTGAGGCACACGAGCCCAGGTCCTCCAGGGCGCTGGGATGGCTTCCTTGGAAGGCCTAACTAGGATTAGCTCTCTGTGGCTACCTTTCTTATTTATTTTGATGCTTTTGATTTTTATTTATTTTGATTTATTTGATGCTCTGGAAACAGAAACCATGCTGAGCTATGTGCCTCTTGACCTCCTGGGCTCACTGGCTTTCCATCTCTATTCTACACTGAGTGAGTGTTGTGGATATTTAAGGACTTTCTGATAAAATGTTCCTCCATCTCACCTAGTCTTTATGTTCTGAAGCACTTCATTTCTCAAATCCAGAACCTGGAAATTAAAAAAAGCAAATATCTTTGTGTATTTTTCTAGTGTATAAAGACTGGTTTAGAAGTAGGATAATACACTTTTTTGTGTGTTGGGGGGTGGTGCTGGGATGGCACCCAGGGGCATTCTACCTCTGGGCTACATATCCAGATTTATTTTATATTTTATTTGGAAACAGGGTGTCACTAAGTTGCTGAGAGCCCCACTAAGCTAATGAGGTTGGTTTCGAACCTACAGTTCTCCTGTGTCGGCCTCCCAAGTATTGGGATTCCAAGCATGTGCCACCACGCCCAGCTTGATAGACTTCACTTTTAAAGACACTGTTTGTCTTAGTTTCTTTGGGTCATTATTGCAAGAATCTCATAGCCTTGGTGCCTGATCAACAACAGAAACTTATTTTTCACCATTCTGTAGGTTGGGAAGTCCAAGATGAAGACACCTGAATATTTGGTGTCTGATGAGGGCCAACTCCCTGGTTCACAGAAAACCATTTTCTTACTGTGCCTTTATATAGTAGAAATAATAGGCAAGAGAGCATCTAAGCATCCTTTTTTTTTTAAAGTGGTAATTCCATTTCCCAGAGTTCCACCCTATGTATGACCTGATCACCTCCCAAGGTCCCCACCACCACCCCCACCTCCGAATACCTTCAGCATGGAAGTTAGGCCTTCCCCAGAGGAATTTGTGGGGAATTGGAGGGCACAAGTCATCGACAGCACTGATAAACATTTTTTGATAATAGCAGGGGTTTTACTCACCCATACACCTAGCACGAAGGGAGTTCAAATGGCAGAGAGGGTGAGAGATAGCAGATGGTGGAGAAAACCTTTGGGCCGTGCCCGTCTTTCTGCTCCTCTCCCCGTCCCCACTTCAGCGACCCCGGAGGTAGCCGCAGCCAGGTCGCTGATCGATACTTCATTTTGTTTATTTTGAGACGGTGTCCCTCTAAATGACCCAGGCTGCCCTTGGACTTGCAGTCCTCCTGCCTTGGCCTCCCAGGTAGCCGGAGTACAGTTGTGCACCCCTGAGCCTGACTACTATAGCGAATTCTCGGGAAGTTTCTTTCTCTAAAGATCGAAAGCCGAGCCCTGTCCAGGTTGAGCTCGCTCGCTGCATTTTGGCCCCTGTCCTTACAAGTGGTAAGGACGGACAATCACTTGGGCCTCCGCCTCGGCTTCATGCTGACACCTGTCAATTGTTGAAATGTCTAGCAATACACTGTTTGTTTTGGAAATATTATTTTTGGAAACCCTAAAGCGGCCAAGCATCAAAGGCTATATTTTCTCCAAAAAGCTAAGAATAGTAACCTTTTCCCAAAGGATCATTCTTGGAGGTGTTCAGATCCTTGTGCATATTAGATATTTTAGACCTGCTTCGCCCCTTTCGGATCCTATAAATGGCTCGGATGAGCTTCTTGCTTAAGTGGTAAACAGTGAAACTATCTCCTGCACCTTGGAAAACCATCAGAATCGGTGCTGTGTCTGTGAACACAGTGGGAACAAGGTTTCAGTGACCCCAAAATGCATTTTCCTGATTTCCATGATAGCTTTGGGTTTGGGTGTATCAAGGGCCTGGGACTCGATATTTCTTTTGCTGGTAGCGGAGTCCTTTGCTTACACCAGGGCTCACAGGCCTCTGCATCCGTAGGCTGCTTTTCATACTCCTGCCTCGTCACTCCAGGAAGCATGACTATAGGATCGGTGGGTTTCCACGCTCTCTGCATCTCGCCTTCCTCTGATCCTTATCACACTGATGCACACGCGCGCGCGCGCACACACACACACACACACACTCACACACACTCACACTCCCGTGCTCTCTAGCCCACATTCCCACATTGTATGCCCTTTTTTTTTTTTTTTTTTTTTTGGCTTGGCATTTTTATCAGGGATTCAAAACAATCTCAGATGAAATCGGATTCAGTCCATTTTCCCACTTGTTAAGCCCGCCAGAGCTGAAAGCTTCGGAGAATGGCAGTCGTAATAAACGAGAAGAAGCAGGCGTCAGAACGCCCGGGGATTTCCAGTGATGGGCTCTGGCCCGGGCTCTGCCCCCTCAGCCTTTTCTCTTTGCAACGCAGCAGTTTTCACTGAGATTGCCACGGAGGGGAATGTCGGCATTTAAATGAACACTCTTTTAAGAGCCGGCCCGGTTCGCACCGTGTTTCACCCGTGCACCTTGCCGTCAGTCTCCAGGTCAAACCTGCAGCTTCGGGGTGGCTGCCATCCGGGTGCCTGCGGCCTCCGCCCGGGGCCATCCCCCTGCTGAGACTTCTCTGTGTTTCTGTCTTTCTTTTCAGTTCCCTCCATCCCCCTGGATGTGCTTTCAGCATCAAACTCCTCTTCTCAGCTGATCGTGAAGTGGAACCCCCCGTCGCTGCCCAACGGGAACCTGAGCTACTACATCGTGCGGTGGCAGCGGCAGCCCCAGGACGGCTACCTGTACCGCCACAACTACTGCTCCAAAGGTGCGGGCAATGGCGGGAGGGCGGGAGGGCGGCGGCTTCGTGCCCCGGCCGAGCATCCAGGTGCCATGAGCCCTTCCCTGCATCAGAATCAGCGGCCTGGCCTTGTCTGTCTGTCTGTCTGTCTTTCTTTCTTTCTTTCTTTCTTTCTTTCTTTCTTTCTTTCTTTCTTTCTTTCTTTCTTTCTTTCTTTCTTTCTTTCTGGTACTAGGGATGGAACCCAGGGGCATTCTACCTCCAAGCTAGAATCCCAGTCCTTTTTTTTTGGGGCGGGGGGACCCAGGGACATTCTACCTCCAAGCAAAACCCTCTGCCCTATTTTTTTAATTCTTTACTTTGAAACAGGGGCTCACTGAGTGGCAGAGTGCCTCACTAAGTAGCTGAGGCTGTCCCTGAACCCGGATCCTCCTGTCTCGGTCTCCCCAGTGCTGGGATGGCAGGCGGGAGCTGCCGTGCCCAGCTTCCGGCTGCGTCTTGATTCAAGATCCTCACCATTTTTCTTTCCTTCTCCCTCCTCCTTGGCTTTCTCTCTGCCGAGAAGACAAAATCCCCATCAGAAAATACGCCGACGGCACCATTGACGTCGAGGAGGTGACAGCGAACCCCAGGGTGGAAGTGTGTGGCGGCGAGAAAGGGCCCTGCTGCGCCTGCCCCAAAACCGAGGCCGAGAAGCAGGCCGAGAAGGAGGAGGCCGAGTACCGCAAAGTCTTCGAGAACTTCCTGCACAACTCCATCTTTGTGCCCAGGTGCCTTTGCCATGGGAGAATCTCCCCTGGCTCAGCTGCTTCGGCCAGGCTTTCTCCACTAGGTAGCGCGGGGCATCACACAGGAGCCACAAAAAATGGCGTGAGGCTGGGAGCGGCGGCACATGCCTGTAATCCCAGTACTTGGGAGGCTGAGACAGGAGGATTGCAGGTTTGAGACCAGCCTCAGCAACTTAGCAAGACCCTGTTTCAAAAACAAAAAAATAAGAAAGGGCTGAGGGCGTAGCTTGGAGGTAGAGTGCCTCTGGGTTCGATCCCACACGCACACACGAAAAAAGATGGTGTTGGTGTTAGCTTGGCCAAGTGGAGCCCCTATAGCCACGGGTTGACCCTGCAGGGAAGGGGCCAGGGTACCTGTTTTCAGGCCCTGCTTATGTGACCCAGCCACACACCTGCTGTAGAGAGCAGGTGGGTCCCCTCCTAGAGACGGGGAAATGAGGCTCAGAGGGCTGGAACCAGCTGCCTCCCTCCCCAGCAGAGGAGGAAGGAAGGAAGAGGAAAGGAGAATTCAAGTCAGTCCAACTTCAAAACATTACCAGGTGCCGCAGGCGTCCTTACAAGTAGGTTTGGAAAACTGCAAAGCTGCATAGAAGACAGCATTTCGAAGTAACGGAGCCCCTGCCCCAGGGATTCTCCCTGCTCCTCTGCTCTAGCCGTGGTTTCTGTGAAGTGGGAACACAAGTAGAGGAAAATACATGTTCAGTAGCAGCACTATTCATAGTAGACAAAAGCCATCAACAACCCAGTGTCCATCAGCAGATGAAAGGACAAACATAATCGGCACGTCCATTCAATGGTATAGTATTCAGCCATAAAGAGGAAGCAATTCCGATCCATGGTACACCTACATGAATCCTGAAAACTCCATGCTAAACAAAGCCAGACATAGAAGGACGACTGCTGTATGATTCCTTGTATGTGAACTGTCTAGAATCAGCAAGTGCAGAGTAGATTTGATTTACTACAGGCTGGAAGTAGGGTTAAGAGGAAAGTGGGGAATTATTTTGTATTCGGTAGAGTTTTTGTTTGGAGCGATGAAAAAAAAATTTGTTTTTGTTTTGCTTTGGTGCTGGGGATTGAGCCCAGGGGCATTCTACTTCTAGCATACAAACCTAGCCCATTTCTTAAATTTGCAAATTGCTGAGAGCCTCACAAGGTTGCTGAGGTGGCCTTCGAGCCTGTGATCCTCCTGTCTCGGCCTCCCCAATACTAGGATTACAGGTGTGTGCCACCACTCCCGGCTATGATGGAAGTTTTTTTTTGCAAACAGCAGCAATGGTTGCACAACATTGTAAATGAAATTAATTACTACTAAATACTAAATCCCACATTTGAAATAGTTAAAATGGCAGAAGTTGATGTTACCGTTTTTTTTATTCTAACATATTACCAGAATGTAAACAAAATAGTTATTAAGGAAAAAAGCAACTGGAAGAGACATCAGCAGAGGAAGAAGAGTGGAAATGGAGTGCTGGCCCATAACTCCCTTTTTTCCTGAGATGATGTGTAGTGCGGGCTGGGTTCACAACAGCCCTCTACTCCCATGCATTGGCCCCAGGCCCTGCCCCGCCCTAGTGCCACCCTCTGCCTGTTGTCTTTTTTTTTTTTTTTTTTGAGGTACTGGGGATGAAATCCAGGGGCATTCTATTTCTGAGCTATACCTCAGCCCTCTTTTTTATTCTTTATTTTGAAACAGGGTCTCACTAAGCTGCAAAAGGCCTCACTAAGTAGTAGCTGAGGCTGTCCTCGAACCATGAGTCTCCTCAGCCTTCCAAATGCTGGGATTACAAGCGTGCGACACCACACCTGGCTGTACCATCTTCTTTTCTCCAGAGAGTCCCTGGAAGCCTGTGGCTGCCGCGTATTCCATAGTTATGGTCCTCTTAAAGGCTTTCTTAGGTTGCAACAACAAATGGATTTTAAAGTGATTTCTTTTTTTCTTTTTTTTTGAGTGGCTTTCTGGATACTTGCAAAATGGTCAAAGATAGCTGTCTAACTTTGAAGAATCAGTAAAGTATAGAATATAAAGACCTTTTAGAACTGGAGGCACTATTTCCTTTTAAGAATGAAAATCTGCCCTTCTTAGGATCTGTCTCTCCCTCCATTTCTCTCTCCATCTGTGTGTGTGTGTGTCTGTTCGTTCTCTCTCTCTCTCTCTCCTTCTCTTCTCTTCTCTTCTCTTCTCTTCTCTTCTCTTCTCTTCTCTCTCTCTCTCTCTCTCTCTGCCACCCTAGAGCTTTGAGTGCAAGTGCCGGCCGACCAGGACCCCCACCCCCGTTGGCAGCTCCTGTCTGGCAGGTGCCTTGGCCGTGGCCAGCGGCAGCCTGTGACCCAGCATGCACTGCTGTTTTCTCTTTTCTGGTATCTGTGTGTCCTGCGTGGTTCCTAGACTCTGAAAGCTTAAGGACTTGGACAGAGCTCAGAGATGTTTAAAAACTGGAACTTGGTGAGATTTGTCGTCCTCTCTGACATCCTAAATTAACTTAGATTCTGACCTTGGTGAGACCCTGTTGCAAAACAGAAAATAAAATAGGGCTGGGGGTGTAGCTCAGAGGTAGAATGCCCCTGGGCTTCATCTCCAGTAACACACACACACACACACACACACACACACACACACACTCACACTCACACACACGACTGTGTGTGCCTAGGCCCTACGTCCTCACACCAAGACACCATTCACCACGGACCCCACAGTGTCCATTCCACTGGGGCCAGGAGAGGCTCAGCTGGGGGCAGTTTCTGGTGCCACAGGACTGAGTATGGCATGCCCCAAGAGACTGGGCAAGAACCAACCTTCCTTCCATTCCTTTCCTTTTCTTTTTCTTCTTTATTATTGCAGACTAATCCCAGGGCCTCACACATGTGAGGCAAGCACTTTACCACTGAGCTACGTCCCCCAGCCCCAAGAAACAGTCTATTTGCCATCAAAGGCTCCCAGGGGTTTCCACTGATGTACTGTCCAAGCAACCATTATCAGTGTTTTTCCTGTTGTTACTATAATAAAATGCCTGAGGCTGCGTCACGTGGCAGAGCACTAGTGGGAGAAGGAGCCCACGGGATGGGCAGGAGGCAGAGAGAGGCTCTGGGGTTCGCCTTACTCTTGTACACAAACCAACTCTTGAAAACAGCTCACTTCTCACGACCAGCGTTAATCCGTTCTGAGAACAGAACCCCGGGGAATAATGGTCTTACAATAGGGACGTCCCCACCACCTCCCAATACCACCACACTGGAACCAAGCCTCCCAACAGAAGAACCTTGGCGGGCGACCCAGAAGAGCAAGGTTCTGCTAAGCGGCCCGTGGCTCTCTGTTGTAGTCATTAAGGCAGGAGCTTTATTTATCTTCAGATGCGGGACGCCAGATCAGGTGATGGAGGATAGGGAGCAGCGTTTGACTCGGGTGTTAATTAATGCACAGCGTTCACGCTGTTGGGGTCAGAATAAGTTTCCCCTGTGCCAGGTCCCGCATGATGAGGACGCCCAGCCATCCCCAGGGCAAGACTTCCTCTCGCCGCAAACAAGTCCTGCCTGCGATACTCTATAGGATGGACGTAGATATCATGTTTTGCCCACAGGGAGAGGTCACAGCTTAGGAGAACTTAGGTTTGTTTATCTGCCTTCTGCTAAGGCTTAAATCTAGAAGGTTCCTGAGAAGGGATGCCCAGATGGCAGCGTGACCACATCATCAAGTCGGCTTTCTTGTTTCAATTGCCCAGAAGTGATTTGGAGTTTTAGGAACAATTTCTTGGGGAAACTAAAACCAAGTAAGTCGGGTGGAGTTTCTTCTCCAGGGTCCATAGCGACCCTGGGTGTTTGAAGTAGAACAGAAGCTAGCATCTGTGAGCTGCTTCCTAAAGTTAGAATTTGACGCAAAATGTCTTTCGTTGGCTGCCATCTTTATTTCCCAGTCACATGGTTTTGTCCAGAGGAAACCCTGACGTGTTGAGAAGTACGAGGTTTTCAGCAGGAGGAGGTGGGATCATGGAGTGGGATGAGGAGCCGCGGCAGAGCTTCCTGTTGGTTTCACCGTTTGGAGTGTAGCTGTTGACTAGGAGGTGTGGGGCCATCTGCTTACCCCATCTCTTGCCTTCCTGCTAAAGTTCCGCGGTGCCTCCTCCGCCGATCCCTGGCGTGGCGTCAACAGTAACAGCTGTGCGGTCTCCAAAAGCGCTGTGTTTACAAATAAGTGAACGGTTGAGTGTACTTTGATGGCGTAATCCCCGCGCTTAGGGAGTGGGCTGGGGGAAGGGGCGGGCGGTATTACTCTGCAATGGTTCCAACCCCAGCAGCCTCTGACTTGTGGACACAAATGTGTGTGGGGTTGGTTTTGAAGCAAAGGCGGGAAATTTATAGGTAACGTGTTGAAAAAGAGCTCCCTAGCGGGGCGTGGTGGCGCACGCTTGTAATCCCTGCTCTTGGGAGGCTGAGACAGGAGGATCACAGAGGTTCGAAGCCAGCCTCAGCTGCTTAGTGAGGCTCTCAACAACTTAGTGAGACCATATGTCCAAATAAAAATATAAAAAACCGGTCTGGGAATACAGCCAGGAGGTAGAAAGTTTTTAGGTTCCACCCCCAGTACCACACACACACACACACACAAACACACACACAAAGCTCCCTAGCCACAAACATGGTCTCTTGTGTTCTTTCCTTCCCAGAAGGTAGGCTGTTGGTTGGCCGGAGGCTTGGTGGGCGTGTACAGTGCTGGCCTCGTGTCCGAACCCTTCCTCCCCTGCCTGCACTGTGAAAAGACCCACCTCTGACCGGGTGGTTTCTACCTTTTGGAATGAGCTTCCTGTGTTGCACACTTTCTCCCTTTGGTGGGGCCGCACAGAGAATTGACCTCGCTCCCCTCCACAGACAGAAGAGCCCCCTACCCTGAGCTTTCTCATGTCCTTGAGCTTAGTATTTATTTGTTTGCTTGCTTGCTTGCTTTTGTGGTACCGGGAATGGAACCCAGGGTCATTCTACCTTCGAGCTGCACCCCCAGCCCCATGTTTTATTGTTTTATTCTTTGTTTTTTTTGGGGGGGGGGTTTGGTGATACTGGGGTGGAACCCACGGGCTTTATACCTCCGGGCTATACTTCCAGACCTATTTTATATTTTATTTAGAAATAGGGTCTCACTAAATTGCTAAGAGCCTCACTAAGTAGCTGAGGCTGGCTTCGAACCTGTGCGATCCTCCTGTCTCAGCCTCCCAAGCGCGGGGATTACAAGCGTGCGCCACCACGCCCAGCTTATTCTTTGTTTTGAAACAGGGTCTCACTGAATTGCAAAGTAGTATCTGAGGCTGGCCGTGAACCTGGATCCTCCTGGCTCAGCCTCCCAAATCCTGGGATTATAAGCAGGTGCCACCATGCCCGGCTTGGTTTTTTGTTCTTTTATTTTTTTTTTTTTACAAGAAGACTATCATCTCATGTGCTCCCCGCCACCCTTCGCCCCTTCATGAGACCAGCAGCCAGCCAGTGGCCGCAGCCCCGGTCCCCCTTGTCCGGGGCTGGCCTGGGGCTGCCCTGCTGGATCCAGGCCCCTCTCTCGTGTGGCTTATTGTTCTTGGTTTCTGTACACGTGCGGAGCCTGTTACGGTTCTGGGGGAAACGCAAGAGTATATTTCTTCTCTTTCCACCAAAGCGACAATGGGAAGGCCACATTCTCCTCCGTCCCCTTGGGCGTCGAGGACCTTCCCTGGGGATTCCGAGCATCCTTCCTGTGGCTGTTCTGCCTCCTACTCAGAGCCATGATCCGGATCTCCCCCTGGTGGGCTGTCTCTGGGGAGCGCCCACTGCTGAGCGGGAGGCCAGGCCCGGGGCCAAGGACCCCCAGGAGTATGGTACACTCTGGGGGTGGCTACAAGAGGAGGCATCCATCAGTGGGAGCCCCTAGGAAGAGCCCTGGGGTGCAGACCCTTGCTTGCTGCTCTAATTGGGGCATCTTTATTTTATTTTAGAGGGAATCAAGAAGCCACCACTTGGAGGCTTTGAATCCCTTCTGGCCCATCTCTCTGGGGCCTGAGGAACACAACTCTCCTCTCCCCTCAAGCCCTAGTGAATCTTAGCGCAGCGGGTAGGCGTGAGCTCTTTCACGCGCACGCGCACAGCTCAAGGGCCGGGACCAGGTGGCTGTAGCTGGCGTTCTGATGAGACAGGACGCTGCCTGCCCGGGGCGGCGAGACAGTGTTTGCTTCCAGGTGTAATAGAGTGAGCGCTGTGGAAGCCAGCCGCATGCGTGCTGGTACTGAGGGTGCAGTAGAGAAAGCAGTCTGTATCGTATTTATCTGTTGTTACCAAAGGGACTGAGTGATTTCATCCTAAATTTAAGATTTTTTTCCTTTCTCATACGGTTACCCTAGTCAAGGAAAAGGCAAAAGAGCCCGCCACGATGGTGGATGTCTACCATCCCGGTACTTGGGAGGCTGAGACAGGAGGATCCCAGGTTTGAAACCAGCCTTGGCAACTGAGTGAGGCCCTCAGCTTGCTCTCAACTTATTGAGACCGTGTTTTAAAATAAAAATAAAATAAACTGGGAGTGTAGCTCAGAGGTCGAATGCCCCTGGGTTCCATCCCCAGTGCCAAGATAAATGAAAAGAAAGAACAAGAGACAAAAGCAAGCCGGGCGCGGTGGCGCACGCTTATAATCCCAGCATGCGGGAGGCCGAGACAAGAAGATCGCGGTTCATGGTCAGCCTCAGCTACTTAGTGAGGCCAAACCCAGCGAGACCCTGCTTCAAGATAAAGAATAATTATAGTAAGAAAAAGGGCTGGGGGCGTATCTCGAAGGTAGAAAGGTAGAATGCCCCTGGCTTCCATCCCCGATACTGGGGGGGGGGGGGGGGATAGAAACACATACAAGCCAAAGCTCTGTCTTCCTCGCAGACCTGAGAGGAAGCGGAGAGGCCTCACGCAGGTGGCCAACACCACCATGTCCAGCAGAAGCCGCAACACGACGGTGGCAGACACCTACAACATGTCGGACCCGGAGGAGCTGGAGACGGAGTACCCGTTCTTTGAGAGCAGAGTGGATAACAAGGAGAGGACGGTCATCTCCAACCTCCGGCCATTCACCCTGTACCGCATCGACATCCACAGCTGCAACCACGAGGCCGAGAAGCTGGGCTGCAGCGCCTCCAACTTCGTCTTTGCAAGAACCATGCCCGCAGGTATGGCGCGATCCAGCTGCCCCCGCCTCCCACTCCCCCGAAGCTCGGCGTTTTGCAGGCCTGGTATTTGATGCCCAGGTTGATGGCCTCATGTGGACTCGATCCTGCGCAGGAATGTGTGATCGGTAGTAGGCGGCGTGGTAGACCAGACTCCGGGTAGGAAGCGATGGAGAGCAGGGAGCCTCCCGCAGGCTGCCCTCTCCCCTGCGCGGCCACATTTGTGCTCTGTCAAATGAGCCCGCTCCCTCCCGAATTCTCACGGGTTCCGTAGAGTCCCGAGCTAGCTGCCTTGACGCAGAATGACCATCGGCCCACCAAAGCGACTCCTGGAGTCGCCTGTGGTCCTGCTTCTTGGGACTCATCTTGACCTCCTAAGTCCCTCACTGTCTGGTGCCCGGACAGCCATTCCTGTCTTTTTTTTTTTTTTTTTTTGCAGGTCTAGGGGTGGAACCCAGGGTTATGCGACCTTCGAGCTACACCCCAGCCCTATTTTTTATTCTTTATTTCGAAACAGGGTCTCACTAAATTGCAGAGGGCCTCACTAAGTAGCCGAGGCCATCCGCAAACCGTGATCCTCCAGTCTCAGCCTCCCAAATGCTGGGATTACAAGCGTGTGCCACCACGTCCAGCCCATTCCTGTCTTTGAAGCACTACCCAATCCTTATTCCTGCAGGAAACGGCAGATCATAGAGTATGAAGGTGGTTGGAGTCTGGGGAGGGGTCCCTCCTCTACATAGCGCCTGCACTGCGATGCAGCCTGCCTTGGGACAATCCTCAGCCTTCTGTACCTCGATTTCCCCAACCCTCCAAAGGGAAGCCTAGACCAGCTGCTCGGTGGCTCTGTGCCGTAGGCTCAGTACTCTGCAGTAGGAAGTAAGGTCAGCAGGAGCCGAAGGAGCCGATGACAGCTCGCGGGCTCCGGGCACCCGCTTCTAAGCCGCTGGCTCTGCGGCTGGCTCGCATAGAAATTGTAGTCACCGTGTGTGAACGTGGACTGCAGGGCCTTTGTGTCGCGGCTGCAACTGGGCAGCACCCTTTCCGGGCTGCTGTGTTTGATGAGTTTATTTTTGGAGAGTGAGAGCAGAGGAGAAGAAAATCACAGCGGCTGCCAGGGCCTTCGTCTCGCGCTTGGTCACAGGCCTTTCCGGCGGGGCGGGGCCGGATGCTCACGGCAGGTGGCCTAGCTCTAACCCTCTGTGCGTGAGAGGCCCACGGTCCTCGTGCTTGGGTTGGTGGGGAAGGGTGGGGGGATATCCGTAGGTCGGCCTCTCATTTGTCTCCCTCCCTGGACACCTGAATTTGACTTTGTCTCTTGTATAAATTATACAGAAGGAGCTGATGACATTCCTGGCCCCGTGACCTGGGAACCCAGACCTGAAAACTCCATATTTTTAAAGTGGCCCGAACCTGAGAACCCCAATGGGTTGATTCTAATGTATGAAATAAAATACGGATCACAAGTCGAGGTGAGCCCGGGCTGGGGTCCGGGGCCGTGTGTATTTCTGTCAGGGTTGGTAGCACGATCAAGCAGTAAGACCAGGAGACAGGAGGTGAGGGCCTGGGGATTCCAGCAGATCCACACTCTGTGAAGAGGACCCAAGTGTGCACGGAGTTGGGGTGCTTCTCAACCTCAGAAGACAATCGCCCGGCACAGCCTTTTTATTCTTCCGAAGTTCATTTGGGGTACAAATTTTTGATATGCTTTAAATGACTTAAATGACTGTTTTTCATTTGTTTGTTTTTTTGTTTGTTTTGTGGTACTGGGCATGGATCCCAGGGTCATTCTATCTCTGAGCTACCCCCCAGCCCTATTTTCTATGTTTTATTTTGAAATGGAGTCTCACTGAGTTGCAGAGGGCCTCACTAAGTAATTGAGGCTGTCCGTGAACTGAGATCCTCCTGTCTCAGCCTCCCGAATGCTGGGATTATAAGCATCGCCCATCATGCCCAGAGAACTACCTTTTAAGATCTGTTTCTTTCTTCCCTTTTCTTGACAACTGGGGTCATTTGTAGAGGGGAACGTCAGAGGTTGGCATCTGGAACCAGCAGTCTGACGAGTCGAGTCAGCAGGTGCCCGCCAGCTCCCATGTCTACAAGACATTGAGGCATTTTTGTTCCCCCAGGATCAGCGGGAATGTGTGTCCAGACAGGAATACAGGAAGTACGGAGGGGCCAGGCTTAACCGGCTAAACCCAGGGAACTACACGGCCCGGATTCAGGCGACCTCTCTCTCTGGGAATGGATCCTGGACAGATCCTGTCTTCTTCTACGTCCCAGCCAAAAGTAAGGCTGTTGGGGAGTGGGTGGCACGAACATTGGTTGGGGCTGGATCTAGGAATCCCGGGTTTCTGAGGCTCTCTCTGGTTTTCTGTTAAAATAGCCAGCTTTTCTAAAAGTCCTGCTAAGGAGCCAGTGCCTTGTCCAGGAGCTCAGCCTGGGACATGCTGGGCTTTGGGTCCCTATCGCATGTTACAGGCTTCATGGAGTCTGAGCCTTTCTTTTTGGGGTGGTATAGATAGTAAAGAGACAAAAGAGACCCTTGCTTTCCCCCACCTGTGTTCAAAGACAGTTGATAGAGCACTGGATTAGCCGGTCCATCTCCTGTGTGGTCAGTGAAGCTGGTTAGGGCTCATAGGATCAGAATCCAGAGGAGAAAGAAGTCTGGGAGATTGCCTAGTCCCTCTGCTCCAGGGCAGGAATCTCCATGATAACATCTCAGGCTAAGGCATTGGGCTCCCCATAAATGTCTACAAGTGAATTAGATTTTTTTTTTTTTTTTTTTTTTTTTTTTGGTGGTACTAGGGATAGAACCCTTTGACCTCCAGGCTACACTCCCAGACCTATTTTTATATTTTTTTATTTGGAAACAGGGTCTCTTAAGCCAGCAAGGCTGGCTTTGAACCTGCCTGATCCTTCTGTCTCTGCCTTCCAAGCGCGGGGATTACAAGCGTGCGCCACCACACCCAGCTGATTACAGATACATTTTTAAAAGCACCAGTATAATCTCAGCATTCAGGAGGTGGAGACTGGAGGATCATGGTTTGCGGACAGCCTCAGCTACTTAGCAAGGCCCTTCACAACTCAGTGAGATCCTGTTCAAAAAATAAAAAGACTAAAAACAAACTAGGGCTGGGGATGTAGCTCAGAGGTATGATGCCCCTGGGTTCCATCCCTAGCACCACAAAAAAGAAAAGAAAAAAAAAAAAGCCAATAGATATTGGCAACAGAGCCCAGCATTTTGTGCAGAGACTGGTTACAAGTTGTGCTCAAACCACCAACCGGACAGAATTCTTAGAAGGCTGTGTGATGAGTTCAGATGTTAAAACTAAATTTTGTAAAACATATAAACATCACAAAAGCCTCATGCCCCTGGTTGACCAAGAAAACTTGGTCTTTTGTGTTGTAAAATTATATCCATATTGAGTTTTATTTTTATTCAAATTCTAGGGGGTTTTGTTTTAGATTATTTTATGTTCGTAAAATGGGATCAAAAACTATTATGCCACTATATTTGGCATAATAGTTTTCTTCACTACTCCCCACCAAACATCTAAAGGCCGCTTTGCTTAGTGGTAGCGCTTGTGGTCCCTCCCCGTGTCTGTCCTCCATCTG
Organism: Muscardinus avellanarius; assembly: GCF_963383645.1. NCBI lineage: Eukaryota > Metazoa > Chordata > Mammalia > Rodentia > Gliridae > Muscardinus > Muscardinus avellanarius. The sequence goes on along the minus strand of NC_137788.1, from coordinate 158,196,239 downwards.
CTCTGGAGTCTGACTAAAGTAAGGAGGCGGCAGTCCATCAGTCCAGTACTCCTGCATGCATTTCCAGCGAAAACGAAGTCGTTATGTCTAGGAGACATCTGCTCTCCCAAGTTCACTGGAGCGCTTTTCACAATGGCCAACATGTGACGTCAACCTGAGTGTACATCAACTGATGAGCGGGTTAAGAAAAAGAACGTATGATGCTTAAACACAATGGAATGCTATTCATTCATAAAAAGGATGAAAACCTTGTGCACTCACAGTAAGAGATGAGCATGCGTGACATGATGTTACACGGATGAGCCAGGCACCATCCAATCTCTTTTATATAATATATGGAATCTAAAAATGTTGAACTCACATAAGTAAAGAGTAGAATGGTGGATTTGGGGAGATGTTGGTCACAGGATACAAAATTTCAGTTAAAAAGGATGATTTGCTCAAGAGATCAATTGTACGACATATTAACTATAGTGAGTAGTTAATAGCACATTGCATTCTTGTTCAAAAATATGCCTGATATCTGAAAATCCCCATAGTGACAGACATCAAAACGATAGGGGTGGCCGGGCGTGGTGGCGCACGCTTGTGATCCCAGCCTTTGGGAGGCTGAGACAGGAGGATCGTGGTTCGTGGCCAGCCTCAGCTACTACTTAGTGAAGTCCTTTGCAACTCATTGAGACCCTGTTTCAAAATAAAGAATAAAAAATAGGGAGGGGTTGTCGCTCAGAGCTAGAATGCCCCTGGGTTCCATCTCCAGTACTGCAAAAAAAAAAAAAAAAAAAAAAAGATAGGGGTAAATAGAATTACAAACTGCAAGTTAACATTTTAAGTACCTGGCACTATAGTGGGCCTCGGTTCAGGGTTTATGGGTAAATAGCTGCTTAGGCTGATATTTTTGTCAATTAAAATAGTTTGAGTTCTCTGGCCCACAATTTATTCCACTTAACCTAGTCTTGCTCGTTAGCTTCTGCATTAGTCAGCTCTCCATTAATGTAACAAAAAACCTGAGACAATCAACTTACAAGGAGGAAAGGTTTATTTCGGGTGATGGCTTCAGAGGTTTCTGTTCATGGTCAGCTCTCTCTGTTGCTTTGGGCCCGCAGCGAGCACATCACAGCAAGTTATAAGTGGCAGAGCAGAGCTGTTCACCTCATCACAGCTGGGAAGCACAGAGAGAGACATGAAAGGGCTGGGTTTCCGGTATGCCCTCCAAGGGCACACCCCCAAGGACCTAAATACCCGTCCACGGTCCCTATTCACAAAGATGGCTCCAACGTCTGGGGCTCAAGCCTTCATGAAACCTGGGTCTTTGGGGGACTCTTACCCAAATCTTAGTAGCTTATGCCACCTGCCCAGGTACCTGAAATGTCTTAATATTCCTGTGTCCTCTCTAGAGTAGTGGTTTTCTCCCCCTCCCTCTCCCCAAACCCCCGAGCCCCTTAGAAACAGAGCCTGGGTCTGGGGTCTGGCGTCAGGCTGGGGTCTGTGAAACCGCAGCCTTGGCTTCTTGGGTTTATTGACCTCGGCATACAGAGGCCGCGGTCCTCTCTGCCGTGGCTGTTCACATAACCGTGTGAGAGCCAGGATGGCACTGGCATGGGGACCCAGGAGTCCCTCTGTTGGAGTGGCTCCAGCAGAAGTTGGCATATACCGCAGGGAAATCAACCGGCGTGCCAGTTTTGCTGCTGGAAAGCTTCTCCGTGTGTCAGACAAGACTCCTGCTGCGGTTTAGTCCTGTTTCTTCCCGTTTAATCCCCAGAGGAGATGGAAGCTTTGGAAGCTTCCTGGCACCTGCCCTCTTTCATTTTCGGAACTCTGTGTGCCTGACTACTGTTAAGCTACCCTCCAGACCTCTCCAGATTCCATACTCTCCAGTCTTTGGGCTTGTTTTTTTTCTTTTTTCTTTCTTTCTTTTTTCTTTTAGCCCCATCATTTAGACCAATTCTCTAGCCTTTGAATCATCTTGTTCTTCTCTGGATGTGTTCCAGTTTCTCTGTGGCCTTGTTGAAATGTGAAACTCCAACACAGTACAACCTGACCGATAGTATAAGTGATACAGATATTAAGAAATAGTCCTTAGGGGAAGAAAAGAAAACGTTCCTACTTCCCCACTGGCAGTGATGCCTCGTGAGTCTTTTCAGGAATTGGAAGATGCTCTTGGGAGCCTGCTTTTATTTCAAAAGATGCTTGATAATATCTTTAATTTTAAGCCAGGTGTGCTGGCACATGCCTAGAATCCCAGCACTTGGGAAGTAGAAACAGGAGGATCAGCAGAGGTTTGAGGTCCAGCTAGGTTGCTGAGAGACTTGCTCCATTATTATAGCAAGACTCAGCAACCTAGCTGGACCCTGTTTTGAAACAAATTATATATATATATGACTGGCGGTATAGCTCAGGGGTAGAGTGTCCCTGGGTCCAATCTCAAATACCTTTACCCCCCAAATTTTTAACTTTAAAAATTAAGACATTTACTAGTCTATAAAGGGTAAAAAGGATAGCCTTTAGTGGCAAAACAATCTTCCGTGGGTGACTTATGATCCACGTAAGTGGGTGCCCAGTACCTTGGCCCATTTCCAAGTCTGCATCTCCACCTGGGTGTCCGAGCTCCTGCGTCTGAACCTGAATCCAAACCACTGCCTTCACAATACCTCCTCCCTCCACTGAATATAAAAAAGACTCGGCACGCAGAGTACTCGCCTAGTGACAGCCTGCCGTTTCCCCTTGATCCCGCAGCGACCTATGAAAACTTCATGCACCTGATCATCGCGCTGCCGGTGGCCATCCTGCTGATCGTGGGGGGGCTGGTGATAATGCTGTACGTCTTCCACAGAAAGAGGTGAGCGCCGGGGGTGGGGGGGGTGACTTGTGCGGCCGAGTGGTCAGATGATTTGAACCACCCCCACACACCGAGGGAAAACCCGACCTCACCGTCAAACATTCCTCACGGGAAAAGAGCGTTTTCCAAGGATTCCCAGGAACAACTGACTAAAGGGGCGTTTTCTTGGTACCCATCTTCCTCTTAATGCTACGCTGGCTCCCGCGGAGCTTTTCCAAACACACTCGTCCAGTCAAACTAGCCTTATTATTTCCAAGGAAGCAAGGAAGGAGATGTTTCGTAAAAGGCTCTCATCCGTGGCCATCCAAGAATCCAAAGGTTGTGTCCTATAGGTGTCGGCGGGAGTGTAGACGAGCATTCCGCGGGAGTGTAGACAGGGATCCCTCAGCGGGAGTGTACATGAGCATTCCTCCGCAGGAGTGTAGACAAGCATTCCTCAGCAGGAGTGTAGACAGGGATCCCTCGGCGGGAGTGTACACGAGCATCCCTCTCAGCAGTACGCACTCTCCTGCCCCCCTGTCAAAATGCATCATGGAGTAGAACAAATAGGGCAGATGTGGCAAAGATGTCCATAGCCCCAGAAATATATGGAGATGGGGCTTCTTAACCTGCATTTTATCTTTTCTTGGCAGAAATAACAGCCGGCTGGGTAATGGAGTGCTGTACGCCTCGGTGAACCCGGAGTACTTCAGTGCGGCCGATGGTAAGGACCCTGGCAGGAATGTTGCTACCTGGGGAGGGAGCTTTGTCTGCGATCCCCCTTTGATATCATTTCCTCCCCCCTCTATTCCCCTTCCTTCTTTTCCTCTTCCTCCTCCCCTCTTCTTCCTTCTTCTCCTCTGTCTCCTCTTCCTCTTCTCTTCCTCCTCCTCTTCTCCTCTTCCTCCTCCTCCTCCTCCTTCTCCCCCCACCCTCGCTCCCTTTTCCAACCCAAGTGTTTAGCAGCTTAATAAATTTCTCAAAAATCCTGGGAACTATACATGTTGTCTCCCCCAAGGAAAAACAAACTTTAGAGCTGATGGCCAGCACAGTTATCGGCTCATTTAATTGCTTAAAATGTTATGCCAGAGCGAAAGACGCTTCCTGATGTTAACAGCTGGTCAGGGGATATGCTGCAGCCGGCCAAACAGTCCTCTCAAACCGGATTCCAGCTTGAGGGTCACAGCCGCTTAGGGCAGCTCTCCTTTGTTTTGTTTTGTTTGTTTGTTTGTTTATTATGGTACTGAAGACTGAACTCAGGGCCATTCTACTTCTGTGCCCTTATTTTTGTTGTTGTTGTTTTGAAACAGTCTCACTAGGGTGCTCAGAATCTCACTGTATTACTAAGTCTGTCCTTGAACCTGTGATCCTCCTCTCCCAGCCTCCCAAGTATTGGGATTGCAGGCGCGCACCGCCACGCCCGGCTGCCTTCTGCCTTGTTTGATCTGTCTTCCTCTCCTGGCTAGGATTCTACAAAGTTCTCCCTCATACCACTCCCTTTGGTAGTAACGGACGACGGTCATTTATTTAGCTGAAGAGCGCAGTCGGTCTGACGTGGGCGCTGGGTCGTGCTCAGCGACCATCCCCCCTCTTGTCTGTCTCTCCTTGCCAGTGGGCTAAACCCAGGCTTATTTCGATTTCGGGGGTGCTTGTCACTGGGTCCCACAGTGCTGGCACCTCTTACTGCCTTTGCTCGGGGTTTCCCAACACGGCCCCTTGTGCTCCCGAGCCCCTGCTGGTGGGCTTCCTGTGTTCATCTGCAGGCGAGGACATGAGTCCCAGGAAGGAGCTGGCCGGCCGCACCACCAGGCAGGTGGGAAGTCGGCACCAGCTGCCCTCTCCGGCCCTTTCTGCTGCGTCTGGTTGGCCGTGTCGTGCAGGCAGTGTGGAAAGGTGCCGTGGGGTCCCCCGGGCAGGGAGGGAAGCCGGCCCCAAGAGGGGCTGGAGTAAGTTAATAAACAAGCACCCGGCATCTGGGGAGCGCGTCCAGAAAAGTGTTTACTGCCTCCGTGCTGCGGGAGCGGACATGGATGAGCAGGGGGTGGGGACGAGGAGTTGCAGTGATCCCGACTGATTATCCTGATCCCGTGAGAAACATAGGAAAACACTTTGGTCACCTGCAGGCCTGCGGGAGTGAGGATAGCGTACTGCGGTTTCTTTCATCATTTCTAGTTCAGTTATGTTTAGAGTAAAGCCAATCAGAAACAGCCTCTTCCGAATCGGAATCAGGTGCAGAATATTGACGGTATTCCTGTTTATAGCAGTGTCTCACAAGGTTGTTGTTTTTTAAACAAGCATATGTACGTGTGTGTATGTGTGTGTGTGTGTATGTGTGTGTGGCACAGAGAGCATTCTGGGAGGTTGAATACCACACTTAGTTAAGTACGGAGAAGATCTCTTTACAAAAGAAAATAAAATAAACAACAGGACTGGGTTGTGGCTCAGTGGTAAAAGCACTTGTCTGGCGTATGCAAAGCCCTCTGGGATAATCCTCATCACTGCCAACATAAATAAATATAGAAGAACAAGAGAGGTATGTATTGTTTATATTTTAATGGCTTTTTTTTTAGTACTGGGAATTAAACCCAGAGGCATTCTACCTCTGAGCTACACCCCCAGCCCTATTTTTCATTCTTTATTTTGGTACTAGGGATGGAACCCAGGGGCATTCTACCTCCAAGCTACATCCACAGTATGATTTTTTTTTTTTTTTTTTTTTTTTTGCCATACTAGGGGTGGAACCCGGGGCATTCTACCTCCAAGAACACCTCCAGCCCAATTTTTTATTCTTTATTTTGAAACAGGGTCTCACTGAGTTGCAAAGGGCCTCACTGAGTAGCTGAGGCTGTCCTCCAACCGCGATCCTCCTGTCTCAGCCTCTCATATGCCGGGATTACAAGTGTGCACCACCACGCCCGGCTTCTCATTCTTTATTTTGAAACAGGGTCTTACTAAGTTGCAGAGGGCTTCACAAAGCAGCTGAGGCTGGCCACAAACCTGGATCCTCCTGTCTCAGCCTCTCAAGTATTGGGATTACAAGTGTATGCCACCATGTGAGAGCCATTTTATCTATCTATCTATCTATCTATCTATCTATCTATCTATCTATCTATCTAGGCAGGATCTCACAATGTTACCCCATCTGGTCTAGAACTCCTAGGCCCAAAACAGTCCTCCTGCCGTCCCTTCCCAGTGCTGAGATTGCGAGGCAGACGAGCCATCTCATTCAGCTTAGTAATCATTTTTGTTGTTGTTGTTTTTAAAGGAAAAAGAAACCAGGTGGGGTTCAGTAGTCCTCCAGGCAGTGGGGACTGATGGGGACCATGCAGGGCCCCCTCTCCTCTCTCGGAGTAGCAGAGAAGCCACTCTGCTTTGAAACAAACCCTCAAAGAGCAGCCTTTGTACATTGACTAGAAAGTGCCCAGGAATCTCACGGAAGTTTTAATACAGTAAACTCCCACTGTGTCGCGGCGACTGGAGCTGACATGTGCTGTCTTCCAGAATGCTTTCATAGCATGCCAGTCTTTCTTCATCTCAAAACAAAAACAGTCCCAGGCCAACAGGTGGAACAGGGCCACCTCATTTGAAGGTAATATATCAGGCCCTTTGCCAAGCACACGAAGCCAGTCTCCTCAAGGGAGAGCAAAGCAACATCCCAGTTCAAAGGTGCTTAAAAACTGCTTCCTCCCAAAGCTGATCTGCACGTCTCCACGCCCCAGAGTACACGGAAAATCCCCTCCAAGAAAGGGCCGATAACACAGGCTTAGGATGGCTGGTTCCAGTCAGAGCCTGGGGCTGAATTTAGAGAAGGGATTGAGGGCTTGGACTTCAGGGACTCCCACGGGTTGGATGTGATTGGCTTTTAACTACATGTTCACTGCCACGGAATGCATTTAATTCTGATTAAAAGCTGGCCTGGATCCTCAGAGATAAATGCTTGATGACCGCGAGTCTGTGCTTCCTGAGGGGTGCTATAGAGCTGTCTGTGCCTCCTGGCTAGCCTGCGTCCTCGCCCTCCTAAGCGAGCTTCAGCCTCCTCTTGAGGACAGTAAGCTGCCCAAGCCCTACGGAGGCTGGAGTCCCATTTGAGAAATGCCTACGCGTGTACATCTGATGAAATACAGAACTGTGCATGGGAAGGAATCCAGGAAGCTTAGTATCGTCCATGTTGGACACGCCTTGAGGTGAAAATTGGTGGTGTCTCCTGGACCTAATCGAGAGTAAACATCTTTCTTTAGACACCACTTAAAGGCAGGAAGATAGCAGGTTCAAGGCCAGCCTCAGCAACTTAGGGGAGAGAGGCCTTGTTTCAAAACAAAATGATACAATAGGGCTGGGGGTGTAGCTCAGCGGGAGAGTGCCCCTGGGTTCAATCTCCAGTACCACACATACACACAGGCAAGGTGTCACTTAGATGCTAGCACTGACTCGGGATGTGGGGATGCAGGAACACAGCTGTCAGCCCGCCGGTCTCTCAGCTAGCAGCAGGCCCAGGCCTCGGGGGGGCACAAAAGCAAACAGGCATGATCCTGAGTCCCTGCCTCTGTTCCTGGGCCAGGACTCTGCGCCACAGCGTTAGGAGATGTAGTAATAATCGAAACCCCTTGCAGATCTGATGGGCTGGCTTGCTTTTATTCTGCCTTTTGCCTTACCCACGGGAGTTGTGGATGGAATTGCCATTGGGTTTTTCTATCTTTCCTTCCCATCCGCATTTCCCCTCTTCTCTTCCTTCTTCCTTCCTGCCTAGAACTATTCACTTATTTACATTTTTGGACCAGATCAGACTTAATCAGAGGCAGAGGCTAGCGAAGAAATCATACCCACGCTCCGTGTTTCCCGTGCCCCGTGCCCAGCCCTTCCCCTGTTGAGAGGTCTCTGGAGTCACGGAATCCAGCAAAGACCTGCGGTCACCGCCAAGTCTCCATCAGGACCAGAGATCAGTTGTTGCCATACCTCGTGAGAGGCCCAACGGTCACAGGCAAAGCCAGGGAATCCTCCAGGACAGAGGGATCCTAGCAGGAGAAATGGAATGAGCTCGCATAAGTGACTTTCTATTCTCTACTAGTCTTTTTTTTTTTTTTTTTTTTTTTTTTTTTTTGGTACTGGGGATTGAACTCAGGGGCATTCGACCTCTGAGATACACCCCCAGCCCTATTTTTTATTCTTTATTTTGAATTAAGGTGTCACTGAAACGCAGAGGACCTAAGTAGCTGAGGCTGACCTCAAACCTGGCATCCTCCAGTTTCAGCCTCCCAAGGACTGGGATTATAAGCGTACAGCAACATAACCAGCCTCTAGTCATGGTTTTTGTTTTTGATTTTGGTTTTTGTTTGTTTGTTTTTGTGGGTCTGAGGATGGAACCCAGGGGTCTTCAACCTCCAAGCTACACCTCCTGCCCTCTTTTTTATTATTTAATTTTAAACAGAGTCTCACCAAGTTGCAGAGGGCCTCACTAAGTAGCTGAGGCTGTCTACAAACCACGGTCCTCCTGTCTCAGCCTCCCCCCGAATGCTGGGATTATAAGCGTGCGCCACCACACCTAGACTCCAGTCATGTTTTTGAAAAGTAAAGTGAAGCCTGTAATCCCAGTAGTTGGGAGCTGGAATGGGAGGATCTAGGTTTGATTAAGGCCAGTCTCTGAAACTTGATAAGACCTTGTTTCAAAATAAAAAATAAAATATATCTGGAGGCATAGCCCGGAGGTAGAGTGCCCCTGGGTTCAATCTCAAAACAAACAAACAAAAAAGCTAAAATGAAACAGGTGAAATATATATGCCTCCCCAAAAAGCTTCGTGCTGTCCGGGAGCCAATTCCCATTCCCATGTCCGTTCCACTTCTCCTCCAGTGTACATCCCCGACGAGTGGGAGGTCGCCCGGGAGAAGATCACCATGAACCGCGAGCTGGGCCAGGGCTCCTTTGGGATGGTCTACGAAGGTGTGGCCAAGGGCGTCGTGAAGGACGAGCCCGAGACCCGGGTGGCCATCAAGACGGTGAACGAGGCGGCCAGCATGCGGGAGCGGATTGAGTTCCTCAACGAGGCGTCCGTCATGAAGGAGTTCAACTGTCACCACGTGGTAAGACCCCGCGAAGCCCTCGCCGCGCGGGCAGAAGCCACCATTCTGGGTGTGGGCCGCCTTCCCCTCTGAGCCCGTGTCTATGACTCCCCAGGTGCGGTTGCTGGGCGTGGTGTCCCAGGGCCAGCCGACGCTGGTCATCATGGAGCTGATGACGCGGGGGGACCTGAAGAGTTACCTCAGGTCGCTGAGGCCGGAAATAGAGGTCAGTCTTGATCTTGAACGCCTTCGCGTGTTAGCTCACCTGCGCCCTTTTCTGTAGGACCGCCTCCCCGCGGAGGAGCGTATGTCCTTTTCTGAGTCATTTTCCTTCCAGCTTGCAATATGTCTCGTTGCGGGCTTGGTTAGAAGGTGCCTTATGCGAAGGATCTCGCAACTGCAGGCACAACTTGAGCTTTGGCTTGTTTGTTTGTTTGTTTTTACAGTACTGTGGGGAATTCTATCTCTGAGCTACACCCCCGGCCCTAGTTTTCATTCTTTATTTGGAAACAGGGTCTCACTGAGTTGCAAAGGACCTCACTAAGTAGCTGAGGCTGGCCATGAACTGTGATCCTCCCATCTCAGCCTCCCATGTACCAGGATTACAGGTGTGTGCCACCATGCCCAGCCTAGAATTGAGCTTTGGGAGAGGGACTTGTTCCTCAGCTCCCCGTCCACATTAGGGCCTCTGTGCCTCTGTGATATCTCACGTCCCCGCCCTGGGCCATGGCAGGGCCGCCGCCTCTCGAAAGCCTTGCTGTGCTGACCAGGAATCGCCTTCTCCCCCGCTGCCTTCCCAGCACCCCTGACTCATCTCCTAGCTTCTGTAGTGCCTTCTCTCACTGTGGTCCTCGGGATGTCTCATGCCGACACCCTGGTTTTCAGGTTTTCATCCCAGGCCCAGCAGGTAGTTCAGGGCAGGCTTTCTTTCAGTAGACACTTGTTACCGCTCGACACTGGGCTGGCTGGATTCCTGCCCTTGCCTCTGGGAAGTTGCTGGGTGACTTCCTGCCCAGTTCTGTGCACGGGTACCTGCTTAATCACGAGCTCCCTGCACACACGTGCACACACACACATATACACACCATGTGTGCACACGCAGCCCTCTCCTTGCCCTGGAAGAATGAAGGTTTCTCAAACTCCACGCCTGCATTTCAGGCTTAACCTGGAGTCAGTGTCTCTCTTACACCTCTGAGTGGTAACCACCTCCGCCGCACAGTCTCCGCTTCGTCTAGCGAAAATTTCAAAGGCAAAACCCACGAAGCCGGGCGTGATGGCGCACGCTTGTAATCCCCGCGCTTGGGAGGCGGAGACAGGAGGATCGCGCAGGTTCGAAGCCAGCCATGCTGGCGTAAGAGACCCTGTTTCAAAAATATAAAATAGGTCTGGGAGTGTAGCCCGGAGGAAGGAGGGCTTCCAGGAACCCCAGTACCACCAAAAAAAAAAAAAAAAAAACCCACGAAGGTCCTGTGCGGCGTTTGACTAGTCACTGAGGTGTCTCTGCTTCTGTGAGATTAACCCCCAGGCCAGCTTTTTAACACAAGGAAGCCTGGCTTCCAGGTCATTCATTCTAAAAGTAATCTGGCGGATAAATCCTGAGAAATCTCGCCAGCAGCCAGTGCGTCTCATCGGGCTGCCTGGGTGGTTGTGGAGTCCTCACTTGGACCTTGACTCTGGTCCTTGTGGTCCCCGCTGTGTGGGCCCATGTCCCCAAGAAGCAGCCGCGTCCCTCTTTTTCTTCCTTCTGCGTCCTGTTGCTATTTCCTACGGTTTTTTTTTTTCTTCTATTAATCTGCAACTTAATATAAATCTCCTTCGTTTTAGTTCCAAGCACCTGTTCACAAATGACCTGGTTTATTTATTGCTTGTTGTATTTGGGGTTTTGTGAGAACGAGCAGGCTAAGTGTGGCCCTAGGCTGTGACGGGTGGCGGGTGACTCTCAGCCTCTGTCCCTCCCAGCTCTGGTCCCCAGCACCCTGCATGGCTTCCCTTTTCCTGGCTCCCTTTTCTCCACAAGCCGGCATCTAGGAAGAAGCTTGATCCAGTTGGTGCTGGAGTGGTGGCTGTGTATTTATTACCTACCCCGTCCTGGGCGCTCATCCCGTGTCTCAAGCTGGACACAGAATAACATAGAATCTTAAGGCTGGCTCTCCCTCGGCTCCCTGCAGTCTTTGGCAGTCACTACAAGTTCCTGGGCTTTGTTTCCTCCTGTTTAACATAAAAGGGCTGGAAGAGATGGGAACAGAAGTCCTTTTCTGACCCATGATTCCCCCCTTCGATTAGTCAGATTTAAGTTTTCTTTCTGACTCGTGTCATATGTAAATGCACGTATGCATACACTGCAGGCTCATCCTACTCTACGTGACCACACGCCCAGCCCGGATCTCCCCATTTACACTGCTAAGTGTAGGCTCCTGTGTGCTTACGTACCCCAGCCAGGTTAAAGATTCCAGCTCTCGCCAGGCATAGTGGTGCACGCTTATAATCCCAGCATTCGGGAGGCTGAGACCGGAGGATTGCCGTTTGTGGATGGCCTCAGCTACTTAGTGAGGTCCTAAGTAACTTAGTGAGACCCTGTTTCAAAATAAATAATAATAAAAAAAAATAGGGCTGGGGATATAGCTCGGAGGTCGAATGCCCCTGGGTTCCATCCCCAGACCCACCAGAAAAAAGATTCCAGCTTTATAAGGCGAATGAAAGCCTGGTAGCGTGCCACCGTGAACCGACAGAATGAAAGCCCGTGCTCTCCGTGTGCTGCACAGGAGTTTCCTCCCGTTGATTCTGTCTTCCATATTAATTGTGAATCATGACTTCATACGAAGCACCTATTCTTCATCCTCCATGACCTCAGTGTTAGGAGCCTTAAATTTACATTTTACCTACACATTTCTAAGCTCACCGTGCGTACTTGAAGCCCCAAACAGCTGACGAGGACTGTTAGGTTGCACGGAGGAAACGCTTATCTAGGGACATGGTGATTTGGGCTTTCCCGGTGACTCAGTGTCACTTCTCCAGATAACCAAGTGGTAAGTACTTTAAGTCAGCAGGGACAGCCTTGATGGCCTCTTTAGGGTTTGGGTGTGTTGTGACGTGTGGGGAACCACCTAGAAGGACCCAGAGGTTGTTACACTGCTTCTAGATACTGGCTCTCAGTGGAAACTTAGCCCCTCCATGGGCAAGAGCCAGCTCCACGGAGCACCGGTCGTGGGCCAGGTTCCAGGTCATCCTCCAGTACTGGAGCCGGGGTGGCGCTCCGGCGGAAGAGCCCGAGCGGGACCCAGAGCCCTGGCATGCTCCTCCTGGGCCCTCGGGCCTCAGCTAGGACGGTGCTGTGCGGGACCAGTCAGAGAAAGGTGGCTTTGCAGGGTCCTGTGAGATGCTCTGCGGTTTAGGGAAACAAGGTAAACTCGATCACATGGGTACCCAGAAAAGCTAGTTAGCGTCCAGACATTCATTGTGCCTAAAACTTGTAAAGCTTTTTTCCAAATGGATTTATTGTTATTTAGAAGTGATGCTTTCAATTCCAAGTGAACCGCTTAGCCATGTCTCTCTTCTACACTGGTCCCCTCCACAGTGAGCCTCGGCTCGCTTTGTCCTCAGTGTCCACAGAAAACAGTAATCCAAGCCAGGCGTGGTGGCCCACGCTGGTAATCCCAGTACTTAGGAGGCTGAGACCGGAGGTTCACAGGTACAGCCTCAGCAAATAGTGAGACTCCCAGCAACCTACTGAGACCCTGTTTCAAAATAAAAATAAAATAGGGCTGAGGGGTATTATCTTAGAAGTAGATTGCCCTTTCTCCATCCCCAGTACAAATTAGATAGGTAGGTAGGTAGGTAGATGATAGATAGATAGATAGATAGATAGATAGATAGATAGATAGATAGGGCTAGGGAGATAGCTATGAGATAGAATGGCCCTGGGTTCCCAAGTATCCCAAAAAGAAAGGAAGGAAGAAGAAAAGGAAAACAATAAATCCAAGCCAAAGAAATGAATCTTGGTGTCTTTATACTTTAGAAGAAAGCAGAAAGGGCTCAGAGTGATAAGTGCACACCTGTAATCCCAGTTCTTGGGAGTCTGAGATGGGAGAGTTGCAGGTTGGAGGCCAGCCTCAACAATGTAGCAAGACCCTGTTTCAAAATTTAAAAATCAAAACAAAACAAAATAGGGCTGGAGGGTCTGACTCTGAGACAGAACGCTCCCTGGGTACCATCCCCAGTACCACAAAAGCAACAAAGCGAAAAACCAAGCAAGCAGGCAGGTGAGCAAGGGGTTAAATAACTCCTGACCGTGCTTCCATGGGAAACAGGCCAGCCATCGTCTCCTGGGGGAGCACACTTCCCTTTCTCCCGGGTCCTTTGATCCCCCACCTCCTTTTACCTGAGCCTTGATGTGGAAACCGAAGGAACACCGAAACTAAGGGAGCCTGAGAGACAGGTTGACAGGTCTGTTCTGTTAGCGGTAGACCCCTCACTCCCAACAGTTGCTTTTTGCGCCCTAAATCATTGTCTCCCCACCCAAAGCCGAAGATGCCGGCCCAGAAAGTGCTAGTTGGTGTCTGCCTTGGCAGCCCCGTGTGATGAGGTCAGAGAGCGCGCAGATGCCAGGGTCTTTGTGATAATATGTGCTGAGCAAGCCTTGCTTTCTTAGCAGAATGGCCCATGGAATTCAGATTGGATCAGGATGGGTTTGCAAAACCCTAAAGAGACCTAAGGCGGGGGAAAAAATTTCCTAAATTCTCATGCGAATTTTTTTTTTTAATCTCCAACAGAATAATCCAGCCCTAGCGCCTCCGAGCCTGAGTAAGATGATCCAGATGGCTGGAGAGATTGCAGATGGCATGGCCTATCTCAACGCCAACAAGTTCGTCCACAGAGACCTGGCTGCCCGGAATTGCATGGTGGCCGAAGACTTCACAGTCAAAATTGGAGGTACATCCTTGGCTTTCCATATTTGAGTGACAACCAAACTCCTCACAGTCACTGAGGGACCCTGTGGCCATTAGCCTGCCGCTGGAGAGGTTTTCCGGCTTCAGTGCAAAGACTTGGAATCAGTGTGGTCATCCCTCGTGGCTAGCCATCTCAAACCCATCCAGGCTAGCCCTTGGTCCTGGTCCTTGAGGTGACCCTTTTTGTCATGTTGGGCATTTCTAGGAAACATTTCTCAGCATCGATTACCAAAATAACACAGACAATGTCCCCGGGCGATTTCAACTTGAGGATAAAAGTCACCATCCAGATTTCCTCTGATTTTCCCAGCTTATAAGGAGCACTGTCTTGCCTGCCCCAGAGGTTCACAGAGTTTTCTAAGAGGCCTAGTGCCTTGATTGTGAAGCTCCCCCGCACAGAGGAGAGCGGTAACAGGGACAGGCATGCAGACCCTGGGTGGAGGAAACTCTGTTTACTGGGTTTCACACCCAGGGCTGGTCAGCCTCCAGGCCCTTGACCCCTCTGTCCCCACTTAACTGTCATGATCTCAGCTGACCAGCCTACCTGTCAGACCCCTGGTTGCCACCACCCACCACAGTAACACACGCACACACATGCGCGCACACACACACGCACACACACATGCGCGCACACACACACACACGCACACACACACACACACACACACACACACACGCAGTGCTGGATAAATCTCTGGTTAGAACTCTTCTCGGAATTTTAGCTTGTGTTTTTCCTCTGGTTTTTTAATCTGCCTAACGAAAACACATATAGCGTCAGGGTTGCTCAGGAAACCACCTCATCTACCTTGACCTTTATCTTTTCACCATAATAGGATGATAGTTTGGAAAAACACCAGCTATTCAGCTAAGGAACTACAGGAGAGGCTTACCGTACAAAGACAACAATTCACTCGTTGTCCAACTCTCCACAAACTGTGTGTTCTGGGAGTGGTCACCTGATTTAGCAAGACTTCCTCCCCACCTACCCTTTAGCAGTGATTTCAGGTTAAATGTGTTGGCTCCTTGGTGAGCACCGAGTACCCTCTAGAGTGCTTTCCAAGGCAGGGGCGTCTCTGCTCGGCTTCTATTTGTAGGAGCCGGAAGTGTTGGGATGCGGCCATGTCCTTGAGTGGACATCACTCAGATGTTGGAGGTGCTCATCCAGGATCCCCAGGTGCCCCTACACCTGTGAGGGACCTTCACGTCCAGTCCCCGTGAAGCCCAGGAGGCTGTCCCGGCCTGGCTTCCGGGTCTCTCCCTTCCTGGCTGGGTTTGAGCACCCTCCCGCCTCTCCTGCCCTTCGGTCTCCCTTTCTTCCGTTTAGGGACTCAGTGTGGGTAGGGCACATGGTGGGTCTGGCCGTCAGTCCTGTGAGACTCAGTTTCTCCACTTCTGAACTGAGAGGGATGGTAGACCCCAGAGGGGAGGCCTGGGCTGCAGGGCCCCGGTAGCCGTGAGCTCCGGTCCTCAGCTCATCCCCCTCTGCCCTTGCCATCGCAGCCGGGGATTCGGTTATGACTTTCCTGAGCCGCTCTGCGTCCCAGTCCAAGGAACGAGTTTGGTACCACTCGTTATTTTAAATCAAATTAGCCAGGATTCCATTTGCTGTTTAACCATGTGGCATATTTATGTGAGCTTGTCCTTGCAGTTATGGGTGTGTGTTCTAAAATTAAGGGTTTTTTTTTTTTTTTCATTTATGTTTAGGATAAGTTGTGGGTTTTTTTCCCCCCTGGAGATTCTTCTTTTTCATTTTTTTGATATTGGCATGTCACCAGACTAATTCAGAGATGAGATATTTGCGCATTGTTTTCATCCTTCACGAGGGTTCATAGAGCTTTTCCTGGTGTTCACTGTCTGACGAATTACAGACATGACCAGTCATTTCACCGGAGGCAATTGGTGGCCCTTAGCGGAGTACAAGTAGATTATCCCGGTTAATGTCCAAGAAACTGTTCTATTTGTGTTTGATTTGTAGGCTAACCTCTTTGTGGCATGAGCTAGAGACATGATGGACATTTTAAAATAGGTGGCACGCACCTATAATCCCACACTTGGGAGGCTGAGACAGCAGGATCACAAGTTCAAGCAACCTAGACTCTCGGCAACCTAGCAAGACCCTATTTCAAAATAAAAAGTAGAAAAAGCTGGGGATGTGGCTTGGAGGTAGAATGGCGCTGGGTTTCAATCCCTGGTACCACAAAAATAAATAAGGAAAAAGTAGAGCAGCCCTTGGTCCAGGGAAAGAGAATAGGGAAGTCCTGATGAGAAAGATTGTATGGTTGAGTGGAAAATCAAACTCTGGCAAGCAGTACTTTAGGATGACGAAGCAGCCCTGCCATCACACGTAAGAACAGGCGGGGATGTTGAGACTCAGTGGTGAGTGATGGTTTCCGGCCGTGAGCAGCATCTCGCAGGCCCCTTGCTGTGCACTTTTGTCATTGTGAATTTTCACTCCTAATGGCTTCCCCTTTATTAAACAGTGAAGGAAGCTCCTTGGTTTTCCCCGGTCATGGGCCCTGCTACCAAGTAAAGGAGAGCGTACACTCTCCTGTTTAATCAGCCAGGTTTTAAAACATGAGCCACTGACCCTTGGCCTGTGCCATATGCTTGTTCTTGATAAACCCTGGGACTTGTAAACCGCCTCTCATTTTAAAACACAACAAGGAAATTAACTTAGAAGAACCAGGTTATCAATGTATTAAAAGCAAACATTTCAGCCAGGCATGGCGGTGCATGCCTGTAATCCCAGTACTTGGGAGGCTGAGGCAGGAGGATCATAAGTTTGAGGGCAGCCTCAACGACCTAGTGAGGTCCCTCAGCATCTCAGCAAGACTTAGGTTTCAAGAAATAAATAAATAACGCTTGTAATCTCAGTTCTTGGGAGGCTGAGACAGGAGTATTGCAGGTTTGTGGCCAGCCTCAGCTACTTAGTGAAGCCCTCCGCTACTTAGTGAGACCCCATTTCAAGATAGATAAATAAATAAATAAATAAATAAATAAATAAATAAATAAAAATAGGGCTAGGGGGTATATCTCAGAGACAGAATGCCTCTGGGCTCAACCTCCAGTTTAAAAAAAAGAGCAGATTTCTTAGTAATTGTTCACATGTGTCTAATCATCCCTTACTATTTCAGCTGTATCAGATTGAAAACCCTAATACGGGGCCGTCCGGACGGCACGCACCTCTCCTTGGACGCGGCGGGTGCAGGGCCCTCGTCTCTCCCTGATCGCTCCTTCTCTGCCCCTTTCAGATTTCGGCATGACCCGAGACATCTACGAGACAGACTACTACCGGAAGGGAGGAAAGGGGCTGCTGCCGGTGCGCTGGATGTCTCCCGAGTCCCTCAAGGATGGCGTCTTCACCACCCACTCGGACGTCTGGTACGAGCCTCACTGCACGGCAGCTCAGGGCCTCCGGCCTTTGCAGGAGCGGCCCCTCCAGGCTTCGGGGCTCCGTAGTCGCCGGGTCTTTGGCCAAGGCCACCCACCTCCCTTCACCTTTGGGCTGTTCCCATTGTCTGTGGGCTAGCTACGGACAGAAACTGAACCTGCAGATCAGACCCAAGCTTACATGTCTTGTTTATGTTTTCTTGTTCTATGAATACTCTGTCCGCCCTCAATGGGCATCCATCGCTCTTGACCCATGGGAGGTTAGGGGAAGCAGATTAATTTCCTTTAGTAATAAACGTGTCCTGTGCTGGCAGCTCCTCAGCTGGGGTGCGGAGGCTTTCCCGGAGCACTGTTTACTGCAGCTCCTTGGAAACGTCGTGGGGAGGCGGTGAGCTTCTGAAACGCAGCTAAGGTTCTTGGCAGGCAAAAGCCCCGGCACATCCACCTTCTAGAATGTCCGCGAGTGTCTTGGCTATCCTCTTGGGAGATCCCGTTGCTGTCGTATTACAAAATGGTCGTTGTTTACGCCAGCTGTCCGGATGACCGCATCGGGGAACTATTTCGGTTGTGACCGACATCGATGTTTTTAACCTCACGAACCTTTCTCAGTCAAGGGCTGCGGGTCTTATTTTGAAGGCAGGGGCAAATTGGAAATAGTATTTGAATGTGACCCAGCAGAGCCTGGCCGCATCTTGAGCGGAAGGCTGAAGCCTGTTCTGCAGTCAGCTTGTCCAGCGTGGTTTTCTCCATCCTCTCAAGTCAAAGTGATCGGAATGGAGGGGGCAGGGCATCCCGGGTACACACACATCTGTTTATTCTTCCTGCTTCCGAGGCTTTGAGGTCATCTTACAGGACAGG
This sequence comes from Muscardinus avellanarius, assembly GCF_963383645.1. NCBI lineage: Eukaryota > Metazoa > Chordata > Mammalia > Rodentia > Gliridae > Muscardinus > Muscardinus avellanarius. The sequence continues at coordinate 158,178,173 of NC_137788.1, read as the reverse complement.
AAAACAGGCAGGGTAGGAAGATGAGGCTGCAGTTGTTCATATCCTGCAGGCTCCCGCCGCCCAAATTCTGGTTACAACTGTCGCTCCAAGCAGCGCACCCAGGGGTTCCGTGCCGGTTTCCTCCCCTCTGACTACATAACCCTTATGAACCAATAAGAAAAATAAATATATAAAGGACAATAGGCATCTGGCATCTGTTCCAGTAAACATCCAGGCATTAAGAGTGCTTTTTTTTTTTTTTATTGGTGCACTGTAGTCATACATCTTAATGGGGACAAGATGGTAGAGGCGTACATCCACATATCACTCATTTAGCCCCTCCCCGGTTCCGCCCCCTCCTCCTCATGTTTAACTAAGTGTTTGACTTTGATGTGTTTGTGAATGTACATCATGTACAGGTTTTTTTTTAAATTTATCTTTATTTTTGGTGGTACTGGGGATGGAACCCTTCTACCTCTGGGCTATGCTCCCAGACCTATTTTATATTTTATTTGGAAACAGGGTCTCTTAAGCCAGAGAGGCTGGCTTCGAACCTACGTAATCCTCCTGTCTCTGCCTCCCAAGCGCGGGATTACAAGCGTGGGCCACCACGCCCGGCTACAGGGTCGTTGTTGTTTTTTTTTAACCCAGCCTTTAACACAGTTGGGAATCCAGGGTGTTAGAAAGTATGGACTATTTCTCAGCTGTCTGTGCTCTGCCCTGAGATTGTCCCCTGTCTAAAAAATGGAAATCATAAGTCAGGCATGGTGGCACACACTTATGATCCTAGTACTTGGGAGGCTGAGACAGGAGGCTCGCAGGTTCAAGGCCAACCTCAGCAATTTAGTGAGTCTGTCAGCAACTTAGCGAGACTTTGTTTCAAAATAATGAAGTCAAAAACTGGAGGATGTAGCTCAAAGGTAGAATGCTCCTGGGTTCAAGCCTCAGCACCACACAAACTCATATACATGTGTGCACGCACACACACACACACACACACACACACACAAGAATGGCAATCATTTTATATCGTGCTTCATGGCACAAAACAATCATTTCTAAATCCTTAAAACAAGGAAGAAATGCAAAGAATCTTGTCTTTGTAGCCAGGCGGCACCCTTGAGGTCAGACCGAGCCGTGACTCCCCCTCCAGAGCACAGTTCCCGCAGAGATGCTTCTAGGGACTGCACTCACTCCCTCCCAAAGACGGGCCACACATCATCTGCCTTCCAGTTCAGCATACCTCCCCCTGCAGCGCTGCGGCGGCCTCTCGATGACACGCTCCGCCCTTCCCGCTGCAGCGCAGCCACACGCCCTGCTTCTTTCTTGATCAGCCGGGGATGGAGGTGTCCAAGGGAGCATCACTGATCCCTAGTCCACCCCACCCCACCCCCCCCGGGCTCCCACTGCTGGACCTTTGGAAACTGGCTGCTCCTCTTACAGCTCCTGTGTCAGGGCCTGGCGCTCCCCTGGGCATGGAGGAGTGCAGGCAGTGGACCTGGGGGTGAGGTTCCCCAGCGTGGGGCTGTGACGGTGCAGAGCATGTGGACCAGCCCATGGACAGACGGCCTTTGAGTGCTGACTTACTACGGTGCTTTCCAAATTCCAGGATCCTCTGCTCCTTTACGGGGAAATTTCCATCGCCTAGGATTGTGGATGTCTCTGTAGGTGTCAGCTTGCCTGTGACAGAGGCCTGCTGGCGCTCGCCCTCCTGTGTGGGGAGGTGAGGTTGCAGAGTGCTGACCGCGGCCAGGCTCAAACCACCGGAGCCTGGCCCTTGAAAAGACAACCCCAGGGCTCACACTTTGGAGGACTTTACCCAGAAGCATTCGTCTAGCCTGTAGGGATCAGATCTGCCCACAGAATGCAAGAGTAGGTTTTGTGTGGAAGCGTTAGGCAATAAAGCCAAGGAGACATAATAAAGCGCCTGTCTTGAACGCCTCACAAGCCGTGTAGATGGCCGATGTCTCTGGCTGGCTGGCTGTGTGGCCCTGCGGCAGGCCGGGTGCTTCTCTGGCCTTCCCTTGCTCCATCTGTAGGGTGAAGGGCGTGCAGGGACGTCCATTCCTCCTGCTCCCTCTTCGGTGCCTCGGTGAACATTTAAATGTCTCACTCCTGCGATGGCTGGGGTTGGGTAGATATGGTGCGGCCTCTGTACCTAGGAGCAGAAAAATCGCCATGTTGAGCTGGGAAGGGCGACCACAGACAGCCGTTGGTGGCCCCCCAGGGCAGTCGAGACTGACAGGAGACAAGACTCGCTCAGGGAAGAGCTTCGCAGTCACCGTGACAAGTGTCTGTGGCCGGCTGTGTGCCTGTGCTGAGGTCCGTGTGCAGAAGAGGCGGGGATGGCAAGAGATATCGTCCCTGTTCTTGGGATAAAGTCTTGTGGAAAAGAAGAAGTAACCTGGCAGGCAGAGGTCCCGGAAGCATCGTGGGCAAGATGCGGTTGTGGGGGCCCTAGTGTATGGACTGGTACTTTCTGGGCCATGGAAGGGGGTTCCTGGCAGTAGGAACTCTGGGGAGCAGACATGACAGAGGAGGGCATTTGCTGCGAGTTGGGGGGGAGGAGGCTTCATTGAGGAAATCAGGCTGAAGACAGAGCCAGTGAGTCCTTGGTTGCTGTTAGGGTCTTGGGGATAATCCTGCAGGCTTTGCGACGATTCTCGTGGCTTCTCAGCCAGAGAGTGACCTAGAGCTGGGTTCCAAGACGTCCGTGTTAGCTAGAAGGCCAGGCTACCTCGAGGAAGATGCTGGAGCCAGAAACAAGAAGCGTGGAAGGCTAGGCACAGACTGCCGTCCTCGCTCGGGAAGCGCCCTCTGAGGCCGGGAAGAGAAGCTGCAGCGTCGGACAAACCTGAGCTTGAAACGCGAAGCCTCGGGACCCGGGGCCAGGGAGGAGGCTGGAGTGGCTGCAGGTGGACCTGGGCGTTGGATACAGAGAGCTCAGGAGAGCAGCAAAGTGCAGGACAGATTCAGATGTAGACGCACAGAGTTGGCATAGCCAAGTACCGGGAGCTTGGAGCAGAGCCGCCATGCTGCCAGGGCGGGGTGGGAGCCCTCCAGTGAGAACCGGCTGCCTGGGAGAGAGGAGAAGGGCTGGGACCATTCCTCAGACCAGGCAGCAGCTGGCCAAAATAGCAAGCTTGCCCTTTCTCATGACAGGTGGCGTTTCAAACGTGTGGGTGGGCACCCCAATCTCAGAGATAGAGTGCTGATGTGAAGGGACAGGGTTTAGAAGGCCAGAGACTCAGCCCGGTGTGTTGGCGCACGCTTGTAATCCTAGGACTTGGGAGGCTGAAACAGGAGGATCGCAGGTTCGCGGCCAGCCTCAGCTAGTGAGGCCCTCTGCAACTCAGTGAGACCCTGTTTCAAAATAAAGAATAAAAAGTAGGGCTGGGAGTAGCTTGGAGGTAGAATGGCCCTGGGCTCAATCCCCAGTCACACACACACACACACAGGCCAGAGTCCATGCTGAAGCAGACAGGAAACCGGCCTCCCTCACCGGGGCATTTTAAAGTTGTGATTTGGCCTTCAGTCTTGGGCTTTTCCAGTCTCTTGTGCAACATGAACACTATTTCTTGGTCACTGGCAGCTAGAAAGGACCGTGGGTTGGTCAGTCCTCCGATTGCTAAGATTCTATTTCTGTCTCACGTCTTTTTGTACTGATGTGTACAAAAACCTCTTGTTCATGAAAAAGAACTGGACCAGTGCACAAAATATTCTGACACAGAGACAGAGCCCCCAACTCCCACACCAACTTGGATGCAAGACCCCAGGATCCCCCAGAGCTGCGGGTGGGAAATACCCTGGCCCGGGTTTTTCCGCAAGGCTTGGCCGGCATGCGTCGCCTGGGACAGGTTCCATCAGAAGCCTCGTGGGCGGCTTGCCCATGGACAGCCTGCTTTCTTCTGCTGAGATGATGCCCGTGTGAGTTTAGATGCAGGCCAGAGAGAGGTCATCACTGGTGGCTGTTTACCCTGGGAAGGCACATTTAGTTTCCTACATTAGTAGGAAGGCAGATGACCACGCGTTTTTAAACGTCATCTGAAATGTCTGCACTTAGGTGGTGTCTGTTTTAAATGGATCTTCTGAACCGACAGGCAAACTTCAGGCAGAAATGCTCCCGGATTGGCCAAGTGTAGACCTCAGCCAGCCTTAGCAGAAGAGTTGTGCGCTGTCCCGACGTGTCCTACAGCCCAGCACATCCTCTCCTGGTCTCCACCTGTGCGGCAGAGGCCTCGAGCCAGCAGCTCCTGAGCTGTGGGGGGACATGGCTTCCCTTCTCTCTTGGGACCTCAGGATCTTGTAGGGCTTTTAAACATTCCCAGGTCCAGGTTGCTGCCCTGGCCAATCAGATCAGAGCTGCTGTTGGGGCCCAGACATCGGGTTATGTTTGTTTGTTTGCTTGTCTGTTTTTGGTGGTACTGGAGATTGATCCCAGGGATGTTCTACCTCCAAGCTACACCCCCAGCCCTATTTTGTATTCTTTATTTTTGAAACAGGGTCTTACTGCGTTGCAGAGGGCCTCACTAAGTAGCTGAGGCTTGCCGTGAACCACAATCCTCCTGTCTCAACCTCTCAAATGCTGGGATTACAAGTGTGCGCCACCATACCTTTCTTCTTCCCCAGCTCTATTTTTTATTTGTGGGGGGGGGCACTGCTGGGGATTGAATTTGGGGGCATTCTACCTCCAAGCTATACCCCCAGCCCTATTTTTTCTTTATTTGGAAACAGGGTCTCACAGAGTCGCAGAGGGCCTCACTAAGTAGCTGAGGCTAGACATGAACCTGCAATCTTCCTGTCTCAGCCTCCCAAACACTGGGATTACAAGTGTGCGCCAGCATGCCTGGCTGTCAGTCTGTTTTTAAGTCTTCCAGGAAGCCCCAGCATGGCGGTGCACACCTATAATCTCAGTACTTGGGAGGCTGAGACAGGAGGATCACAGATTCAAGCCTGACCTCAGCAAGTTTCATAATTAAAACTAAAAAGGGCTGGTGGTATAGCTCCGGGGAAGAGCCTCCTTAGGTTCAATTTCCAGGACTTCAAAGTTAAATCCATACCTACATAATCCTAGGATATTCTGGGATAGAAGCTTCCAAACTGACCATGACCCTCATCTGAGGAGTTTGTTGATACACTCTATTTCCCAAGTGAATGGCCAGCCTGGGGCCTGGGGCCTGCATTCTTTCATTCCTGGGCTAATGCAGGTTTGGGGACGACCACCCTACTGGGTAAATGGCTGGACTAGGCACCAAGCACGTGTGGTCCAAATCAAGGGCTTCTCAGCCATGCGGAGGCTGCTCAAAACTCCCCGGGCACCCGCTTCTCCAGGGCTGTGGCCACAGGGAACATCAGTAGAGACAAGAGGGGAAGCTGTCCCGCCCTCAGCCCCGGGCCAGGCTCGCCGTTGGGAGCAGCTTTCAGTGCCCAGGGTCAAAGAGATGCTGGAAAGGAGGCAGCCAGGTGGACCCTCCCAGCCTTTTCCTGGCCGCTCACCTTTCTCCTTTCTCCCTGCAGGTCCTTCGGAGTTGTCCTCTGGGAGATCGCCACGCTGGCCGAGCAGCCGTATCAGGGCTTGTCCAACGAGCAGGTCCTGCGCTTCGTCATGGAGGGCGGCCTCCTGGACAAACCCGACAACTGCCCCGACATGCTGTACGTATTTCCTGGGCCCCTCAAATAACTCTGCCTGGGTCCCACTTATGGGAGCCAGAAGTTCCCTCCCTCTGGTCCTGTGGGGACAGTGATAGTCCAGGGCAGAAAAAAGAGGGTGTATTTGTCCTCATCGGGGCCTTCATGCCAGATACCTTATTTCCTTAATTCTTTAGTTCTGATTTGTAGTTTGCAGAGTGGTTTCTGAGGTCTAACATCACCAAGAAATATTGGACCAAAGCAAATTTTGTTCTTTTTTTTTTTTTTTTTTTTTGGCAATACTTGGGATGGATCCAGGAGCATTGTACCTTCGAGCTACACCCCCAGCCCTACTTTTTAGTCTTTTTATTTTTGAAACAGGGTCTCACTGAGTTACAAAGGGCCTCGCTAAGTAGCTGAGGCTGTCCGCGAACCGCAGTCCTCCAGTCTCATGAATGCTAGGGTTACAAGTGTGTAAGAGAACAATACAGGACTTACTACTCATAAGTCAATCTCAGGGGCTTCTCCCTGTCTTCAGCAGGACTGGAAACAGCCACAGGCCCTGTACACAAAGCTTACTGTTGGGATTCCTTCCTGCATTGCATTAGATGAACCTCAGAGGGGTCCAGCAGGCTGCTACCACATCAGCATCACCCCAACCCAGTTTTCTTCTGTGTTAAATGTTTACAAAAGTCACGAACCATCCGAGTCCCCTGCTCTCTGAGCCTCTTTCCAGTAAGCAGTGTGGACCTGGATTGGAGGTCCAACTCAGCCCTGGGCACACCAAGGGTCGGGCACTGGTGAGCTTGTCTCCCCATCCACTTCTTCTGAACACCTCACAGCTTTGAGTTCCTGAGATCTGCCGTGTGCTGAGGGTGTAGCTGTGGCCTAGACGCTCAGAGCTTTCTAAGGCGGACACCCCTGTGCTGGTCAGCTTTCCACTGCTGTAACAAATACCTGAGATAAACAACTTTAAAAAAGGATGACATGGGCCCACAGTTTGTACGGTTTTAAGTCATGACCAATCAGCCAGTTGCTTTAGACCTGGGGTGAGGCCATGCACCTCCTGGCCAGCTCGCATGGCGGAGCAAAGCTCTAGCTTCGTGGCCTGGAAACAGAAGTGAGCGAGAAGGGGCTGGGGTCCCACGGCCCCTTCAAGGGCAAGCCCTTATGACCTGAAGAGCCCCACCCGGGCCCACTAGCTCCCTTGGTTTTTCCACACAGCTCCCCACAGCACTGCCGAAGTGTCCTCATGACACACAGCTGCCCCTCTCCCCAGGCAGGGCTCAGCAAATACGATTAAAAGCCAGAAAGGCATTTTTGGGGTTCTGTGGGCCCCTACAATCTGGCATGGCTGCGTGCCATCCAACGAAACTTGAATTGAGGACACTGAAATTTAAATTTCACGTAATTCCAAGTTGTCACAAAACATTCTGCCCCAGCCATTTCTAAATTGTGTGTGTGTGTGTGTGTGTGTGTGTGTGTGTGTGTGTGTGTGTGTGTATTAACCCCCTGCAAGCCATTTGTAGCTCAGAGGCCTTCTACAGTCAGGCAGGCAGCAGGCCAGATCTGGCCCAGGGGCGTGTAGGTACTTTCACTGGAACTAATGACCCACAAACACAGCGCACACCTGCGTCCTTCCTGACCTAACCTAAGCACCACGCTCCATGGCTCACAGCCTCTCTCCACTTTCACCCAGAGAAGCCCTGGGATCCTGAAAGCTGGCTCTCACCCCCAGCCTCCAAAGTGTCCCTCACAGGTGGCCGTCTGCCCGTGGGCAGGGTTGCTGCTGTGTTTGTACCAACCCTTTATAAGAACACCCCGCCTTTATAGCCAGAATATAAATCATGGCGGGTGAGCACGGATGCCCACCAAATTTGCAGAAAGGCGCCCACTGCCAGAGTAGATTGGAAGGCTCACACCAGCGATGTTTAGCTTAGAAGCCGGCCCAGCAAGCCGGGCGTGGATGCGCACGCTTGTAATCCCCGCACTTGGGAGGCGGAGACAGGAGGATCACACAGGTTCGAAGCCAGCCTCAGCTACTTAGTGAGGCTCTTGGCAACTTTAGTGAGACCCTTTTTCCAAATAAAATATAAAATAGGTCTAGGAGTGTGTCCCAGAGGTAGAAAGCCCCTGGGTTCCATCCCTAGTACCATAAAAAAAAAAAAAAAAGAAAAGAAAAGAAACAGGCCCAGCAAGCAGGTGCGTGCTTTGTTCCTGTGCTTTGGGGCTGGTCACGGGAGAGGGACGTCTTGGCACTTGCTCCCAGACTCCGGGAAACGTTTGTCTCTGACAGACTTGTGGGACTCCCAAGGTTGGCCCAGCTCCAGGACTGGCGTCTCGGTATTAATTTAATATGCCTGGGAAGCAACCCACCTGCCCTGAGAGAGGCCCTGGGCTTCCTGTTCCCAGCAGAGAGAGATGAGGAGGCTTACACAGGGAGTTTGCTCCTGGATATGAAATGTTTGATCCAGAAGGCATGATCCTTCTTGGCAAATTTGACTCCTTTCTGGAAAAGGAACAGAACGGAGGTTTCATGTTGTCTTCCTGAACTCACCGACGACCTGCGTGGGGGGAGCGTTCTGGGAAAGGGCTCCTTTGGTATCAGAAATGAAAGAATAGGCCCTATTGATTCTAGAGGAAGGGGGTATCCCGGGGCCCTTGGGAGTTGCCCGGCACCCACAGCTCTCACGAGGGAGAGGAGCTGCCCCTCCTCTGAGACTCTCAGGTGGGCAAAGGCGCTCCCGGGTCCTGTCGTGGCTGCTGGGGGGGGGGGGCTTCCGCTCCTCACCAGAAAGGCCCTCCAGCTATTGAGCGATGCCCGTATCTGAAGCTGGGCGCCTCCGAGTAGCAAAGCCCCGCCCCTCAGCATCACAGAGTGTTGAGGCTGTAAAGGAAAAGCTCTGTGGTCCACACCCCGGGGTATTCAGGTGTGTGAGCCTCAGCACTGCGATGCCACGTGCATTCACTCAGCAAGTGTCGCGCAGTCGGATTCGGGTTGGGGGTCCCCGTTGCATCCATATTTTAACTGGGTGTCAAAGTCTGTCTTAACGCTCCCACGCTCGGATCTCAGAGCTTAGGCCGTGTGCGTCGTTGAGCCCTCGGGGTGCCTGCTGACAGCCGATGCCCCAAAGGCGAGGAAGGAGGGGTGTCCTGCAGTCTAATGCTGCGGAAGAAGGCGTCAGGCAGAGGAGCGAGCTCAGCCCTCAGAGCTCAGGTGAAGCCGTCCTGGCAGCTCAGCCCCTCGTGCCCAGACTGCAGTCTGCAAGATTCAGGAAAGATCGGGAACTTTTTTATGCTTTTTAACTCGGAGTCCTCAGCTCACAGATGAGTCTGAAACACACTCAGTGCAGTCTTGATTGTTTTCTCAGTTTTGCCTCTTGCGGATTGAAGTTCCCACGTTCCTGGGAATCCTGGGCTGGCCTCGCAGGAGTCTAGTGCATGAGTAGGAGCTAAACCTGGAGGAATGGTGGCACCGTGCCTGGTTATCCAAGTTCCTCCCCTGCCAGAGCTGGCTGGGGAGCTGCTCACAGGACAGCGCTGGCTGCTGGGGATGCTGGGCGGAGTGCGCAGCCCTGCAGGACTGCTGGGTCTGAGCTGCAGAGCGCATCTTGGCTTTCTGACATCCCCCACTGTCAAGTTCTGCGTGTCAGGGGCCAAGAGCAGGGAGTACAGAGGCGTCTGTGTGCGCCTACAACCCGCCCTCACACAGCCTCCTGGGGACACAGTCCTCTCTCAGAAAGCGGCTTCAAAACAGGGCAGGGGTCCCATTGAAGTCCAGTCCCCCCCCCCGGGGGGGAGGGCTGGGTATGTGCCCCCAGCCCCAAAGACAGCGTTCTGTGAAGGACGGCTCCCACCCCATCCTCAGTGCTGAGCAGTGGTGCAAAACATGCTTTGCAAACCCAGAGTTTTATTGGCTCATAAATCCTTCTGGAGTCTACTGGACAGTTTCTTGGGTAAAATAGCATAAACAAGGTCTCGAATCCCACAGAGTAAAAGAGTCTTCCTCTTATGGGCAGCCCTGGAAGGACTGTGACTCGGGGCCGACTGGCGTCACGTGGCTCGTTGGTGTTGATGTCACCACGTCGACGCTCCTCCCAGCAGCACCTCCCCAGTCGCAGCTCAGGTTCTGGCCTCTCGGCTCTGGCTCCGGCTGCCCTCTGTTCAGGCACGAGTCGGCCGGCCAGAGAGGAAACCGCAGCCACGGAGATGCGTTCCGGGCATATGTGGCCCATCCTTTGGCTGGTTGGTTCTCACGTATCTTTTTCTTGGGAACAGACCTGGGCGTATGGGAAGACAGGTCTGTCTGCCATATGACCAGAGTGGAAGACAGCACCCTCGCTGCCGGTTTATCACTGCAAAGCAAGCCCGCCCATGATAGCTAACTGACCAGGATAGGGTGGTCTCCGAGCAGGACCACGGCCCTTTACACCTGCCTGACCAGAGTGTAGCCATACTGGCTCACCGAGCACGTCACCCCGCTACTTAACAACAGCTGGTGATTGAAAGCTACAGGGGTCCCCCTGGTATCCTTAATATTCCCTAGCTGGAGCACATTAGAGAAAACATATGTCCCTTCTCTTTCAGTGCTTGGCTGATCTCACTTAACATAATGTTCTCCAGGTCTTCCCATCTTCTTGCGAATGGCATGATTTTGTTCTTCTTTATTGCTGAGTAGAATGGAGGGGAAACCTCAGCGAAGCCAGAAAGGAAGGGTAGGGGATGAAGAAGTCTGAGGTTAATCAATGAAAAAGCTACATTCGAATATGTGTCGACATGTGAATATAACATTATTAACCTAGACACTCAGTACTGGGAGGGAGGGGAAAGCGGAAGCGGGGGAGGGGCACCAAGTACCGTGTGAATATATACCACTGTCAAACGATCCCCATCATGATGTGAGCCTACAGTGCACCAATAAAATAAAATTAAAAAGATATATAAAGAAGAAAGCCACAGGAGAAGCTGGGCATAGTGGCGCCTGCTTGTAATCCCAGTGCTTGGGAGGCTGAGGCAGGCAGATCACAGGTTTGAGACCAGACTCACCCAACTTATGAGGTTCTCTGCAATTTATTCTTTTTCAAAAAATAAAGAATAAAATAGGGCTGGGGTGTGCCTTGGAGGTAGATTGAACTTGCGTTCAATCCACAGTACCAAAAACAAGGAAAAAGGAAGCCATGGTGATATGTTAACTCCTGGGTCCAGCTGTGACTTGCTGACCCGGGCCTCCAGAGCATGGATTCTGGAAGGCTCCCCCTCCTGGCCTCCCCCCGAGGTCCCTTCCCTACCGAGGTCAGCTGAGGACTGGCAGGTGGGCGGGGGACCTTTCATGGGGGACCCCCGGACCTCTCCCTGACACCAAACGTACACAGGCAGTTTGTTGCTCGTGGGGTAATGGCCTGGCCAAAGGCAGGGTGCCAATTTGGCAAGATGCTTTGAGCTTCCTGGACATGGGGACTTCCATTTGGCATTTTTTTTTTTTTTTTTTTTTTTTTTTTTTTTTTACTGAAAAGCAGCTCTGTGGCCAAAAGTTTTAAAACACAAAGTATAACTTTCCAGCAAAAACAGAGGTGGAGGAGAAGACGATTGGACAGTTTTCAGGCTTATGAGAGAGGAGGCCGCTGGCTGAGTCCTCACGATCGTGACCTGAGCCCGGACTTGCACTCCTTTACCTTCTTGGCTCCCAAGGTCTCTCTGTGTCCTGCACACTTGGGAAAGTCCAGGCCTTTCCCAGGGCTGGCAGCTGCCTGTACCCCAGAACCTTCTCTTTCCTCTCCCTGTGACTCCGCACCTTCCCGAGGGGCCCACAGCAGTGCCGGGTGACTCCCGCTGCCCATGTGACAGAGGTGGGCATCCCAGCAGGTGTGACGAGGGCTGGCGCTCATGCTGCGTTTCCTTGCTGGGGGCGCTCGCTGTGGGGGCCTCCTGGTGTTAGAACCCACTTTGTTGGCCTCAGTGGGATCCGGGGCCCAGGGCCAGGGCTCTGCCTTTGCAGAACACACAGACACTGGATTGAGAGGGAGTCTCGTGGCCCTGTGCCTCCCTCGGGCCCTCTGCTAGGAGCACCCCTGTGCCGGGAAGAAGCTTGGAAGTAGTGTAGATATTCCAAGCTCACTGTCTGGGAAGCTGTGACGGAGCCTCGGCCTCGCCTATGAGAAGCGGAAGTTTCTGCCTTCCGACCTTGGACACGGAGTGCCTGCGTAAGAGACTTCAGCTAGAAAGCGGAGTGTTTTCAGTTCTTAGGGCTGCCCCCATAAATAAGGCCTGTGGGGGCGGGCTACTGGAAACCGAGATTGGACCCCTCAGGAAAGGAGGCTTTGGTTCTGGTTGAACTGAGCAGGAGGGGAGGCTCAGGGGATCCCCGGCACTCGCTGGAGGCATGGAGGGGGATGCAGCCAAGGCCCCGAGGTTCTGCGGACGCCCCCCGCTGCAGCCCGGCCCCTCTTCTGTCTTTGCCTCAGGTTCGAGCTGATGTGTATGTGCTGGCAATACAACCCCAAGATGAGGCCTTCCTTCCTAGAGATCATCAACAGCGTCAAAGACGAGATGGAGCCCGGCTTCCGGGAGGTCTCCTTCTACTACAGCGAAGAGAACAAGCCGCCCGAGCCCGAGGAGTTGGACATGGAGACCGAGAACATGGAGAACGTGCCCCTGGACCCCTCGGCCTCCTCGTCGTCCCTGCCGCTACCCGAAAGACACTCGGCACACAAGGCCGAGAGCGGCCCGGGCCCTGGGGTGCTGGTCCTCAGGGCCAGCTTCGACGAGAGACAGCCTTACGCACACATGAACGGAGGCCGGTCCAACGAGAGGGCCCTGCCGCTGCCCCAGTCGTCCACCTGCTGAGCCTGGTCCTGAGCCCCGTGCGACAAACAGTAATGTGTGCGCAGGCCTTGACGGCGGCGGCGGCGGCGGGCGGGCAGGGGAGGAAGGTTCTAACGATCTATTCACACGACTCCTGTACCTCGGTGGATCTTCAGAACTGCGCTGCTGCCCATGGTTGACGCCTTCTCCTCAGTAAACACATTTGGGATATTCTTTTTTTTTTTTTTTTTTTCAATATGCAAGCCGCTTTTCCTTCCCCACCCAAAACCCTTAGCTGACAGGAGCCTCTACAAACCTTAATGACAACACAAAATAGCAACAGACACCTGGGAACCCAATCTCCGAGTTCTCGTCCTTTCCCTCCCTTCCCCTCTCTCTCTCTCTCTCTCTCTCTCTCTCTCTCTCTCTCTCTCTCTCTTTCTCTCTCCCTCTCTCTCTTTCTCTCTCTCCTTTTTCTGCTTCATAATGGAAAAATATATTTGCCGGAAGCCCTTTTTATCAGATGGAGGAAGTGGCTGTCCCTGGGGCTCCAGGTCCCCCTGTACACACCTGCCTGACACCATAGGTCTTTATAAAACACACGCACACACACAGTACACACACAGAGACGGAATTTTTTAACTGTATCTGTAACCTTTTCAGTGTCATCTGAAATTTTCAAAGGGCCATCGCTCATCCACAGTTGCTCCCATTTCAATGTGGCCAAGTTTTGCCACAATGCCGAGCTTTCTGCCTCCTAGCCTCCCCTCCCACCTCCACCCCCAAACTGATTCTCCTCTGTCCGGAAGCGTGGGGTGAGCATGGTATCTGGTTCATAACTGCATTTAAGAGACACCCTGGTGTGCTTTCCAAGCCCGTATCTACCCCAATCTCATCGCTTTCGATGGCTAGGTTATTTTTCAGAGTGGAGGGAAGAGGACTGGATCAAATGGGGCTATCCCTCAGTAAAGATGGGAGGAAAGACAGACAGCTTCCCCACCCCCGCCCCGGCCCCACCCTGAGAATTCTGGTGGAACAGCCGGGAGGTAGCCGGAGAGCCGGCTGCGTGTGCAGGCGCGCCTCGGCCGCAGCCCCGGCCCAGGGACGCAGGTGGTGGGGTCTCCAGGGGCCACGGGCAGGGAAGTCGGGCAGCAGCTCAGCTTCATTGACATTTTCTCTGTCCCTAGGACTTCTTCATGGCTCTTACAGTTCTATGTTAGACCATGAAACGTGCATACACATCGTCTTTAATGTCACTTTTATAACTTTTTTACGGTTCAGATATTCATCTATACGTCTGTACAGAAAAAAAAAGCTGCTATTTTTTTCGTTGTTGTTCTTTCTCTTTGTGGATTTGATCTATGAAAACCTTCAGGTTTACCTTTCTTCCCCCTTCCGCTCGCTCCAAGAAACTTCTCACGCTTTGCATTGAGTGTGCGACTCTGCTTCCTCCTCTGGCCAGTGATGGAGGGCTCTAGAACAGAATCTGCCATGGCCCGTTTGATGCCTTTAGAAACACACTTCTCCCCCTCTCCCCCCCCATTCACTGTCTTCTAACCCCTAGCTCAGTGGGCACAAAGCTGGGTAGGAAAGAAGGGGTGTCGGGGCCCCGGGCCGAGGTCCCCTCCTCCCCCGCACCCCCTTGCATGGCGTCGGGGTCCGCTGCAGCGCACGTCACCACGCAAACTCAGGTCAGGACAAAGGGTTGCCTGGCTCACTCACCCTCGTTCAGTTCTAGTCCCGACTGTCGGAAACCCCATCTGCTCTTCCCTTCCCTGACTGTGTTTTGTTTGTGACACACACATATATATATATATATATATTTTTTTTTTTAATTCTTGGGTACAACAGCAGTTTTTTAACTGCAGACACTAGGCATTTGGATGACTATTTTTTTTTAACGGATGTTTAATCCTTCAATCCCATGGGAAACAGCTGCTGAGTCCTGGGGCGCAGCGGGGCGCGGCCCAGCAGGCCCCTCTGCCGCCTCCGCCACCACCCTCCCCAGACCGATCTACCTGTCTCTAGAAACACAGCATCCGAGGGCTTTCCTCCTCCTCTGTGCCAGCGGGGAGCAGGACCCGGGGGACAGCACCCCAGGGCTGTGGTGTTTGAGCCCACACTGCCAGACTGGGCCACACTGGGCCATGCTGTGGCGGCCCCGGCGGCCTCTGCTCTAGCCCAGGGGACCAGGGCCTGGCGCCAGCGTGCTGGGTCGGGGCCGGGAATCCCAGTCCTCGGCCCGGGGTCTTGTTTTGTTGTTAGCACTTCTCAGCAGATTGACGAGGGCACACGAGTTGCTTCTGGGCTGTAAATGTCCTGAGTAAGAACAGATCTCAGAGGATGATTGCGAGCTGCGACTGGAGATAAAAGACAGAAAGGAAAGTTGATAGTGTGTTTTTGCTCATCGGAAATATCAATCCCATGACTTTCTTACTGGCCTCTGCCCCAGTGTTTTCCCCTTAAAAAAAGAAGAAAAAGAAAGTAATCAGGAAGGTATTATGTGGAGGCGTATTTTTCATTTATTTTGTGATGGCAGACTTAATCACTGTAGAGACGCCCCTATTATGAATTTAAATGCTGAGGAAAGGTCTTGTGTGTACTTGTGTGTGTGTGTGTGCCCGTGTGTGTGTGTAAGACGGGACAGTTTCTGGGTTTTTTGGGTGTTTTTCGTTGTTGTTTTTTCAAACATTTATCTACCTCACTCTTATTTTTTATATGTGTATATAAAAAAAAAAACAAAAAAGAAGACATCTCACACTGTCAGCACCTGACAAAAGGCCGTTGTTACTGGTAACCTCATCCACACCACAGGCCACACCAGGGCACACCGGGAGAGGCCGGGCTGCGTTCCGGGGCCCAAGGAACACACGCACCTCTCCACCCGTTTCAAACAGCTTGCCTTTTTCTGAGATGTCTTTGCTCGTGTGGCTTCTCCTCTTCTCCTAACCTGGTTTCCTCAGAGGTAGCGAGGCGTTAGGGTTTCCCTGGGCTCAGCCCCGTGGCCCCTGAGGAAGTTTACCAGGGCATCCCTCAGAGGCCGGGTTGGTCAACTCTGGAACAAAACCACTCTATGCAGGAGGGATGGCGAACACATTTTGTCACCCACAGAGCAGGTGACCCCACGTCCTGAGACCAGGACGACGCCCACTCACGGTATCCGTGAGAAGACCCTATGGGCCGTGGGTTAGGTCCCCTCCCCTATCCCGGAGGGTCTGCACCGAGACAGGGTTGTGTCGCTGCCACTGCTGCTGCTACTGCTGCTGCTGGTTGGTTTCATTCAAAGGTGTAAGACGTGGCCACAGCTGCAGAGCTCGGCCCTCCCAGCCTTCTGCTCCAGGACAGAGGCTCCTGATGTCATGGCCAGCTGGGGCAGCAGGGGAAAGCCCCTTCCCCTCTGCAGACAGATCTTTCTCCTCTTCCTCCTCCTCTACTCCTTCTCTTCCTCCTCGTCCCCAGGGGTAAACAAACGTACCAAACCTCAGGGCTGGGAAGGCCAGTGGTTGGCGCCTGGCATCTGTGGGTTGTGCCTCCCGGTCGGGCGTGTTTTATCCATCCCTCCTCTCTACTGCTGCTCAAGGGGTGGACGCTGTGCTCCCCATGTCACCCAGCAGCTGCTCTCTTGGGTACTGGGGGCTTCGGCTGGGACGCGTGGTGGGAATTTTTCCCCCAAGTGCGAAGGGCTTCTTCATGGCGCTTCCTGCTGGGCTCTGGGGCCTCCTCCCTCTGGCAGGAGCACCGCCCTTCTCTCCTGAGCATCAGAGATCGGTCTTGGAGAAATACTGTTTGATCAGGGTTTTCTTTTGCCACACTGTAGGACAACCCCTTGGAATAGTGGCCTCTCCTCTCTTTTGCACACACTTACCGGTTTCCACAACTGGATTTCTACAGAACGTTGAGCTGGTTATAAGGGTTTTGTTTAAGCTGTCCAAATCGTTGGTGCCGTTTCCTTGTTGTCCCGCGTAGGCGGTTTTCCACAGAGAGAAAACTGCAGCGTAGTGCTCCCGTAACCCCGCTTCAGAAACACTTCAACGAAAGAGGAAAGTGTGTTTGGTGTGACAGTGCGGTCCTCATCCTGGACCGAGCCACCCGCCCTGGCCCTCCCAAGGCATCATGCGTGCACAGTTCTAGCCTGGTTTGATGCAGATTTTCTCACCTCTTCTTGATTTTTCTCTTGTGTACACTCCAAAGAATTTTCCCAAGCTGAGTCATGGCGCTTTCTGCACAACCTCCTTCTGACAGCAGCTCACTCTGCTGGAAGTCACTCAAACCACTGAGGCACACCGCCGGGCCGCTGTGAGCCGGGAGACAGTGTGCCTTGCGCCCTTCCCCCGGGCAGCAGCGGCTGTGATTTGTAGACTCGCCACTCGAGCCAGGGGGACCCAGACCTCGCCGGGTCTCCTGGGATGGCGTAATGTCTGACCGTGCAGTTGGGATGAGCGTCCTCCTGGGAACATGGCTGTCGCCGGCCTTCACTTCCAAACCGTTTCTTAGGACTCGGGACGACATTTCATTGGGAGTAAAAAGCGGCCTCATAAAATAAGAGAAATGGTTATTGTGAAACTACCAGTTGGCAAAAAAAAAAAAAAAAAGTGGTGTATTTCAGCTGAGATGACAGATTGACAAGCCACCTAAGATGCCAAATTCTAGGCCAGTTTGGTCCGGCAAAGCTTCTGTCTCGGCCTGGCCCCAAGGCTGGTGGCCGTAGCCAGTATGGACAGCTGTGGTGGTAGGGATAGATACCCTGCGCTCAGGGGCTCAGATGCTCATTCCTCGTCCCTGGCTGTGACTGTCGAGTCTTTCAAGGGAGACTGCACAGTGTCAAAAGCAACTCTGTTCCAAAACAACGGGCACCCTCCGGTTGACAGTAACACGCCCCGGTGTGCCTTGGCCCATCCCAACAGTCCTCACGATGCACTTAAGATTTGGAGTTTATCCTTTTGTTAATGTTACCTTCGTGTTCGTCAGCTGTCTTTCCATTTTCCTGGGCGTAAGCAGCATGGGGAAACATGGACCAGAGATCCACTCCTGAAGAACTGGTCACGGAGGCCAGCTTCCTCACTTGGTATAGAGGAGAACCTCAAGAGAGGATGTTGCTGAGGTTGAATCTCTGTTGCCAGAGATGCTGAAGATACAGACCTTGGCTGGACAGGTCAGAGGGCTTTGGGTTTGACCTCCACCTCGGACGACTAGCCAGTCATTGAGAGAAACGAATGCTTCTCGATGGTGATGGGAAACCATCTTTAACAGGATCGGGACAGGAAGAAAAGTACCCTGGGCAGATGGGTACCAGACTGGGAAGACGCATGGGTGAACTGGATGGTTTCTGAAGGTATCAGGCCACAGCAAGGCTCATCGTCTGTCATCCACGGGCATTTGGTCTCAACAAATAAAACCTGACATCCTGCTCTGGAAACTCGCCGTGGAGATAAGTCACGTTCGAGACCTTGAACTGCATCGTACCTGGCAGTTGAGTCGTCCGTTCTGGAGCATGACTTTAGAGTTTTGTTTTGTTTGTGTTTTTTTTTTAATTTTTTTTTCTGCGAGAATATAATAATCACTCATTTGTACGTCCACATTCATGCGTCCGCATCTTTCCAGTCAACACTTTTTTTCCTTCAGTTAGTCACTCATTAGTATTTCCAATAGGGCTCCTAAGTCCAGTAGATTACGGGTAGTCAGTTGACGAAGATCTGGTTTACAAGAACTAATTAAATGTTTCATTGCATTTTTGTAAGAACATAGAATAATTTTATAAAATGTTTGTAGTTTATAATTGCCGAAAATAATTTAAAGACACTTTTTTTCCTCTGTGTGTGCAAATGTATTTGTGATCCATTTTTATTATTTTTTTAGGACACTTGTTTACTAGGTAGCTTTACAATATGCCAAAAAAAAAGGATTTTTTTTTCCTCAAACCCAGGCCATGATTCATCCTCTTTCTCCCCCCATGCTTTGTGTCCTGGTTTATAACAAAGGAATGATGTCGATTTGAAAGGTTGCTCTGTATCTTCAGTATCTTGGTCTTCTCGCATCCTCTGGTTGAGAAGGGGGAGTCTTTAGTTCTCAGTTCCCTTTGGAGTGTCGTGACTTTCACAGGTGGAAAGAAACTCATTGCCCGTGTCAACCACCGAGGCATCCTGCCCCAGGGTGCGTGGCACTCTGAAGCCTCTGCCTTGGGTACCGCCCTTGTCCCACAGTGCCGCAGGGGCGGGTGGACTTCAGGGCACATAGCAGGTGGTTTTCATAATGACCACACACAAGACTCTGGGACACCCTGGCCATTTGCCTCTGTGCCTCCTATCATGATAAACGCTTTGTTCTAACAAGGAAGAGACCTTCTTTGTTTTTTATTTAAGACAAAACACCTAAGATATGTTTTTTTTTCCAACAGAACAAATTAATTCTTTTTGATAAAAACTACATGTCCAATTTTTAAAAGTCTTTTTAAAAGTTTGACTCTATGTCTTCTAGCTTCCAGTGATAATTGGCCATGCCTACACAACTCCGCCAAATCGCCATTGTTGGAAACATCTAGAATTTTTTAACTCCCTGTTAGGAAGGTCCAGAAGCCACTTATTTTGTTGTTGTTGTCTTTGACTTCTCATTTGAACGCGTGGCATTGTGCAGACACATAGAGCCGCAGGTAGACCAGATACCTGGCCCAAACACTGTCTGCTTTCTAACCAGTGAGGTCGGGGTGAGAGTTTTACCAGAGTTTGTCTACCTCTGGAATTGAAAAATAAATAAATAAAACCAGAAGGCGCGATGGAATGGATGCATCGCAAATAATGCATTTTATGAGTTTCCTTGTTATAAAAAAGTTTTTTTAAAAAAGTAAAAAAAAAAAAGAGGTGATAACATGGCCAATTTGTTACATAAAAATGACTTTGTGTATAAATTATTCCTAAAAAAATCCTTTGTTTATATAAAAAAATCAGTAGATGAAAAAAATTTCAAAATGTTTTTGTATATTCTGTTGTAAGAATTTATTCCTGTTATTGCGATATACTCTGAATTCTTTACATTATTGGGGGGGGAGAAAGAAACTTTGTCTATTTTGAATGGCTAAAGCTAAGGCAACTTTAGTTTCTCTTACTCTGCTTTTTTCTAGTAGTTTAAAGTACTACATGGTTTAAGTTAAATAAAAGACTTCTGTATGCATCTTTTGACTTTAATTTAATTTCCTCCTTGTCCCCAAGTATCACCTGGAAGTGTCCTGTTCCAGAGCATCACTGTAACATACAAAATCTGTTCTGTGTGATTCCAGCACCAGGATTTACTTTTATATTTATTTATTTATTTTGTGTGGTACTGGGCATGGAACCCAGAGGCTTTCTACCTTGGGGATATACTCCCAGACCTATTTTATGTTTTATTTGGAAACAGGGTCTCACTAAGTTGCTGAGAGCCTCACTAAGTAGCTGAGGCTGGCTTCGAACCTGCGCGACCCTCCTGTCTCGGCCTCCCAAGCGCGGGGATTAAAAGAGTGCGCCACCACGCCCGGCCTGGCACAAGGATTTAAATGCTCCCTATCCTCGTTGGTATTTCCTGGTTAGTACCCACCTCAGAGGGTGCCGCTGGGGAACTCTACAGACTGTAGAGGGGAAAAAAGCTATAAATGTTCTAGGGACCGCTCAGAGATGCAAATCGGACACATGGGGAGGACCAGCTAGTCGTCTCACCAAACTTTGAGCACGGGCTATTAGTGATCAGGCCAGTATGTGAAGAGCTAAATAGCCAGGTATGGGCGGTGCAGGCAGATCTCAGGCCGTGGCGACTCCACGCCTGGTGAGGCTCCCAGGTGTCTAGACCTAAACGCAAAAGGCTTTTCCAAAGCAGCACGCTCTTGAGCTTCCTGTTGCCCAGGGAGCCTGCTCACCATGGTCATGGCGCCTGGCTCGAGATGCCTGGAGGGCTCCGGCTTCCAGGCTTAGTGTGGTCCAGCAGGCTGACCCAGCACCTCCAGGTTACTGGGAAGCACTGCACTTCGGCCTGCCCAGCCAGAAGCAGCAGTTTCTTAGAACAAAGGTGCTAGTCTTCAGAAGTTAGTACTTCTTCCCTCTGTGCCACTTAAGAATCCAAACCAGGGCAGGGGGCGGGGGGATTGGAAATGTAGATCGTGGTAAAATGCTTGCTTGGGTTTAATCCTCAGCACCGCAAAAGTAAGTAAATAAATAAAAGAGAATAGAAACCCAAGAGGACTGTTTTCTATATCTCCACACGTCTGGCTCTGTATTAGTCTTTTCTGCATTATTGTGATGGAATACCTGAGGTAGGTAACTATATATAGAAAAGAGGTTTCCGTAGCTCAAAATGATGGAGATCGGAGAGCTTGACATCAGTATGGGTCCAGTCTACTGAGGACCTTGTGGCTGAAGTATGTGGGAGGGGAAGACATATCATCTCCCCAAAACAGGAATCCAGAGGACAATCCAGGGGTTGACTCTGCAGTACAACTCCCCCGAAGGGCTCAGGACTCCCAGCAGAGGCCCTTAATCTCTTTAAGAGCAATGCTCCAGTGCCCAAAGACTGCTCACTAGGCTCCACCTCTTAAAGGTACCACCACTTCTCGGCATCACCAGACTGGTGACCAAGAACCCGATGCATGATTCCTTGGGAGACGCATGCAAGCCATGTCCCAATCAGAGCAAGCTGTGAGCCTATGCTCGGGTGCACAGTTTCGTTTGTAATATTTAGTAATATTCTGGAACCAGGGATTGAACCCTGAGGCCTTCTACCTACGAGCTACACCCCCCCCAACCCTATTTTTTATTCTTTATTTTGAAACAGGGTCCCACTGTTTGTGGAGGGCCTCACTAAGTAGCTGAGGCTGGCTGCAAACCTGTGATCCTCCTGCTTCAGCCTCCCAAGTACTAGAATTACAAGCATGTGCCACCACACCCAGCTTCAGCTGATATTCACTGTCCAACAGAGGCAGGATTGTTTTTATTACTCCGTTTTACAGATGAATGCACTCAGACTGCTCAAGACCCACCAGCTACTACCTAAGTAACCAGGACTCGGCTTTTTAGGCCATGGCTTTTAAACCAACTCAGAACTTCCCTGTATAAGCCAGAACTAAAGCCCTCATGCATATCAGCGGGGGGACCAGGCCATGTACACAGACTAAGATATAAACGGTCCTTGGGTACTCCTAGAAAAACTTTGGAGGAGGGAATGGTGGAGTAGCTCATAATACAATGGCTCTGAGCTTCCCAATTGGATACCTAAAACTTTTTAAATGTGTATGACAAGATGCCGGGCAATCTGAAGTCAGACCTGAGTCGGGTCCTGGAGGTTCCTGGCTTGCAAGTGTCCAAAAACAGGAGTGGAATAGGGGAATTTGAGAGGTCTGGGCTGCAGCCACTTGCCCGTAACCACAGAAGGAGCCCCACGTCAGCCACCGTGCAGTGAGACCCAAAGGTGGCCAGCAGCCCACACGCCCGCTGCCCCCGCTGACCTCCCTCCGTGAGGTGGGGCTGTCCTCTGTCAAACGGCCCTGGTGCGTTTGTACTGGGGTCTTGGAAGATTATTGCAGATGGCAAGTGTGTTGGAGGGCTTGTGTCAACGGGGCCAAGGTCTGTCCACTTAATTTATTAGGTTGCAAATACTTTTTATTACAGTGAAATGAACCCAGGCACTAGGTGACGATCTTTCTAATACAACAAGTGAAAAAATGGTAGTTGTGTGCACACCCATCTTATACGTTTCTCAGAGGTTAAGTATCGTCACTCGCCTTCTAAAAACAAACAAACAACCACTAAAATGTTACTCATGGTGCCCACGGGACACACTGGGTAAATAGAGTCTTGTGACGAGGAGCTGCACATGAGACCCAGTGCCCTGTAACAAAGCCAAGCAAAAAACGGAAATGGAAAGGAGATCCCGATAGTTCAAAAACTAAAAATAATACCAATTCTGGAGAGAAGCTAAGTCTAGCTCTTCAACTGGCGTTAAGATCAAACACTAAAGCCAAGGGTGGTGCCCGTGCTTGTAATCCCAATACTTGGAAGGCTGAGCGAGGAGGATCCCGGGTCCTGGCCAGCCTCAGCTATTTAGTGAGGCCCTTTACAACTTAGACCCTGTTTCAAAATACAGAACTTAAAAATAGGGCTGGGGGTGTAGCTCAGAGGTTAATGCCTCTGGGTTCAGTCCTCAGTAACACACACACACACACACATCAAACACTCGCTGGGATCAGCAGCACACGCCTGTAACCCTCAGCACTTGGGATGCTGAGGCAGGGGGATCGTAGGTTTGAGGCCAGTCTCAGCAACCTAGTGAGACCCTCGGCAACTTAGTGAGAAGCTATTTCAAAATGAAAAATAAAATAGGGCTGGAGGTGTAGGTCAGAAGTAGAATGTTCTTGGGTTCAATTTCTAGTTCCATGAAAAAGAAGGAGGAGATTGACATTGGTCAATCTTAATATCCTGTATGGGGAAGGGGGGAAAGGAGCCAGGGGAAGCCCACCGAGTGCTGTACGCACATACGTCACTATGATTTACAATGTACCAATAAAAATATTAAGAATAAATACATTTTAAAATAAGAAAAAGACGCCGGGCGTGGTGGCGCACGCTTGTCATCCCCGCGCTGGGGAGGCAGAGACGGGAGGATCGCGCAGGTTCGAAGCCAGCCGCGCGCGCTGGCTTAGGAGACCCTGTTTCCAAATAAAAATGTAAAAATAGGTCTGGGAGTGTAGCCCGGAGGTAGAAGGGCTTCCAGGGACCCAGTACCACCAAAATAAATAAATAAATAAAATAAATTAAATTAAATAAAAAGAGGAGGGGGAGGAAGAGAAAGAAGGAAGGGGAAGAAAGAAGGAGGAGGAGGAGAAAGAGGAAAGAGAAGACCAACCACTCCAGGTGGGAATATAAACTGGTACAGCCTCTGTGCAAAATAGTATGGCGAGCCCTCAAAAACTTAAACACAGAACTCCCATTTGCGCCAACAGTTCACCTCTGGGGTTGTACACAGAAGAACTGAACTGGGGAACGTGCCCAGATGTTTAGACACTGATGTTCATAGCGGCATTATCGGCCATAGCCAAATAGTCACAGCAACCCAAGGCGTGTGCGTGTGCGTGTGTGTGTGTGTGTGTGTGTGTTACTAGGGACTCAACCCAGGGGCATTCTACTTCCAAGCTACACCCCCAGCCCTATTTATTATTATTATCAGTAGTAGTAGTCGTCGTCGTCGTCGCCATAGTTTTGAAACAAGGTCTCCTAAGTTCCTGATGATCTTGTTAAGTTGTTACTGTTGGCCTCAAATCTGCGATCCCCCTGCCTCAGCTCTTCAAGAACTGGGAGTACAGCCCTATGCCACCACACTCAGCTCTCACCCAGCAGTCTTTCAAAATAGAAAAAAAAAATTGCTAGGGTTTCATGTCATTGCCGTGAAACTGTAACTGAAGCTAGTTAATCCCTTGGGCAATGTCTGCCTTTTAGAGTATTTCTTCTGACAATAAAATAACTTTGTGATGTCATTGAGCTAATTCAGAATTCCCACACCCTGTGCAAACTGTTTCATAACTTTTTTTTTTTTTTTTTTTTTTGGCAAAGAACCCAGGGGCATTCTACCCCCGAGCTACATCTCCAGCCCTATTTTTTAGTCTTTATTTTGAAACAGGGTCTCACTAAGTTGCAAAGGGCCTCACTAAGTAGAAGCTGAGGCTGTCCTTGAACCGCGATCCTCCTGTCTCAGCCTCCCAAATGCTGGAATGACAAGTGTGTGCCACCATGCCCGGCTACAAGCCATTTTTAAAAGCCTCTCAAAGCACAGTTGAACCCTAACACAGGATTGAAGTGTTTGCTTTTCTCTAAAGGCGATGACCCCCAGTTGCTTCCCTGGGGCTGGAATCGGTGCATCTGGGTTTTCTGCAAACCAGGCTTCGAGCCTGGGCATTCCCCATCTCTTCCAGCATTCCCAAGATGCAGGGCTTCTCCCAGCAGGCTGGCCGGGAGCCAGCGTGACAGGGACGGGACGTGGATGAGCGCCGCGTGCCCATTTCCTTGATGCAAGGAGAGGTAGAAGGTGTAATCGCAGACATACCTGCAACCACAGGAAACGCCACGTCGTTTCTCAGCCAGCCTCTCACCTTCGTAGCACAAAAACAGACATGGCAAGGCACATCCACAGAATATGAGGAGGCTCGCCACCTGGGGAGATCAAGGTTTGGTCCTTCCACCTCAGAAAGAACAATGTGCCTGGAAGCCAGGGAGAGAATGGCTCTTGGTCTCATAACCAGGAAGTGGCCATGACAGAAAATGGCCAGACTTTTTTGCTGTGCACAGCGGCACACACCTGTAATCCCAGTACTTTGGAGGCTGAGACAGGAGGATCACAGGCTTGAGGCCAGCCTCAGCAACCTAATGAGATCCTCAGTAACTTAGGGAGACCCAGTTTCAAAACAAAAAGGGCTGGAGCACAACTTAAGAGGTAGAATGCTCCTGAGTTCAATCCCCAGTAAAAGAAAGGGGAGAGGGAGAGAGAGAAGGAAGAAGAGGAGGAGGAGGAGGAGGAGGAGGAGGAGGAAGAAGACCAAGCTTCCAACCAACTAGTCCCAAACACCTCACCCTGTTGAGTCTCCCCCATGACTCATGTCTTCATTGAGTTATGTATTCATTCATTGTTTGGTGAGAAGAAAAAAATGGTCACTATTGGGCCAAAGTTTGGAGACACCAGGTGAATTAATCTTTACCTGGGGCTAAGTTCACAGAGTTAACTTGGAAATTTGGTATCCTGAAAAATAAAAATCCAAACACACCCACAAAATGTTCAGAGTTCTCCAAAACCTTCCCTCTGTCTCCTCTCCTAAAACAATGCTCCATCACCTACATTGGGGCGAGGGACCCTAGAAACAAGACCTCAGGCCAGGGTGTGAGTTTGTGCTGGTCTCCAGCCAAGAGGGGGGCTCACAATCCAGGAGCCAGCCGGACAGCACAGCAGGGTATAAAATAGCATCTTAGCGGGAGAGGGGACTGAAGCCTGCAGCAGGTACCTGCCAGCATCTCGAGAAAAGGCCGCCTCAATCCCCTCCACGGCCACGTGCTTGCAGACCTTCTTCATGCTGACCACTGAGGCCATCACCTCTGGGCCGCCTGGTATGCACACACCGCCCTCAGGCCTGAAGCCCCGGACGTCGGCATCCCGGTAGCCTCGGTTCTTGCCACACTGTTCCAGGAAGATCGCCTTGGCAGAGGTGTCCATGCCCACGTGCACAGCGAGCTGTGTGAACACAGGTGATGGCAGAGATCACAGGGTAGTAGACACCAAATGAGCAGAAGGGCTGTGCCATGGAAGAGTCCCAAGGCAAAGCGTTTCAAGCCCCAAGTCCACCAGGAGACCCCGGGTCCCCTGTATGCACCCCCTAATGAACACGGTGGGATGAAGAACAGCTTCTTTTTAGCTCAGTATAGAGATCACATCACACTGACACGTAAATGCTTTTATATTTCCAGAGATTCTTATGGGGTAGTGTATTTTCTTTTTGTAGGGAGAGGAGGCAAGCTGGTATCGTATCTAAGATTCTGATAGGAAAAGCTTAGTATCTTAGCAAATTGTACATCCTTCTTTCTCTCTTTATTTATTGTGGTGCTGGGGATTGAACCCAGGGGCATTCTACCTCCAAGCTATACCCCCAGCCCAATTTTTTTTATTCTTTATTTTGTTTTATTTATTTATTTATTTATTTGTGGTACTAGGGGTGGAACCCAGAGACTTTCTACCTCCGGGTTATCCTCCCAGACCCATTTTATATTTTATTTGGAAACAGGGTCTCACTAAGTTGCTGAGAGCCTCACTAAGTAGCTGAGGCTGGCTTCGAACCTGTGCTATCCTCCTGTCTCAGCCTCCCAAGCCCTGGGATTACAAGCGTACGTTACCACTATTCTTTATTCTATTCTTTATCTCTATTATTTATTTCAAAACAAGATTTCACTAAATTGCATATCCTCCTGTTTCAGCCTCCCAAGTACTGGGATTACAAGCATGCGCCACCATACCTGGCTAGATTATACATCGTTATAATGAAACCTTAGTGAAAGAAGTTAGTAACAGCCAAATAAAATGTTTTTTTTATATTTTTAATTTTTGTTTTTCTGTTTTTGTTTTTTGGTGGGGGAGGTTACTGGGAATTGAAACCAGGGACTTTCTATCTCTGAGCTAGAGCCTCAGTCCTATTATTTATTTATTTATTTAGTTAGTTAGTTAGTTAGTTAGTTAGTGCTGGGGTTTGAACCCAGGGGCATTCTACCTCCAAGATACACCGCCAGTCCTATTTTATTATTATTAATTTTAATAATAATAATTACAGAGCCAGGTGTGGTGGTGCACAAATCCCAGCATTTTGGGGGCTGAGACCAGAGGATTGCAGTTTGCGGACAGCCTCAGCTATTTAGGCCCTCCGCAACTTCGTGAGACCCTGTTTCAAAATAAAGAATAAAATATAGGTCAGGGGGTGTAGCTCGGAGGTAGAATGTCCCTGGGTTCCATCCCCAGACCTCCCCAAAAATAATTATAGGAACATACCTGTAATCCCAGTTCTTTGGAGAATGAGACAGGTGGATTGCAGGTTCGAGACCAGTCTTAGCAATTTAGTGAGGCCCACTGCAACTTAGAGACACCCTGACTCAAAATAAAAAAATAAAAGCTGGGCGTGGTGTCACACGCTTTGTAATCCCAGAACTTGGGAGGCTGAGACGGGAGGATCACAGGTTCGCAGCCAGCCTCAGCTACTTAGTGAGGCCCTCCACATTTCACTGAGACCCTATTTCAAAATAAAGAATAAAAATTGGCCAGGCATGGTGCGCAGGCTTGTAATCCCAGCATTCAGGAGGCTGAGACAGGAGGATCGCAGTTCAAGGACAGCCTCAGCTACTGAGTGAGGCCTTTTGCAACCTAGTGAGACCTGGTTTCAAAATAAAGAATAAAAGATAGGGCTGGGGGTGTAGCTCAGAGGTAGAATTTCCCTGGGTTCAATCCCCAGTACTGAAAAAAAGAAAAAGAAAGAAAGAAGGAAAAGAAGAGAGAGGAGAGAGAGAGAGAGAGAGAGAGAGAGAATGAAATGGCGCTGAGCCCCTGTAGGAAGGAAGGCATCTCTGTCGATCTCGTTCTTATGTATGGGGAAGGGCGGGACCTGGAGGGAGTCACACCAAGACCTATGTGTGTGTTTGCTGACTTTGAACAGCTTGGTGGTGTGTTTTATTAACTTTGTTATATGTCCTTTGTAGGGAGGAATGTTTGTACCCGATTTTCATAGTAATTATATTCAGATGCAGTAGGTTGTGTATGCTTTGATAATAGCCCCTAGCAGAGGAGCGTCCTTTCCATCACTGTCCCGGGCCCCAGAGCTTTCTGCAGGTCCCACCTCAAAACCAATGAGCCCGTGTGGGCGTGTGTGGGACCTGACCCCGGGTCTGTCCCTTAGGTGGAAACTCTTGAGTTTGTTTTTTGTTTGTTTGTTTTGCAGTACTGGGAATGAAACCCAAAGGCATTCTACCTTTAAGCTTCACTCCCAGCCCTATTTTTTATTCTTTATTTTGAAACGGACTCACTGAGTCGCAAAGGGCCTCACTAAGTAGCTGAGGCTGTCCGTGAATGGCGATCCTCCCGTCTCAGCATCCTGAATGCTGGGATTACAAGCATTATCACGCCCAGCTTCTTTTGAGTGTTTACTGGAAAGAATACATCCATTGCTCTTCTTTCTCACCTGGGACTGTGTGTGTGTGTGTATGTGTTACTGGGGATTGAACCCAGGGGCATTCTACCTCCAGGCTACACCCCTAGCCTTTTTTATTTTTTGAGACAGGTTCTCACAAAGTTAAGTTGCTGAGGCTGGCCTTGAACCTGCAATCCTCCTGTCTCAGATAGGCATGTGCCACCGCGCTTGGCCCTGGGTTTTTTAAGACCTACTCCATACTTCAGCTTAGACTTTTACTAACACATCTGGATCTTTTGATATCAGTTGGGACCTCGCATGGTTGGCGGGCATGGCAACCGTAGGATCAGAGTTCGGGAAGTTTGTAGGTGCTGGAGTCCACCGTGCCATCCGCCTTGTGACCCTGCTGCTGGCAGACATCACTTACTTGTGGTTGGACCTCTCCCCAGATCCTGGTGACCCTCTGCTCTGCCTCCCTGTAACCCACGGGCAGCGGAAGCGTGTGCAGCTCCACGCCAGTGCCCAGGCCCAGCTTGGAGAGCTCCTGCAGAGAGAAACAGTGACGAGCCTCAGGTGACGGGGACACGGAGAGACGGCCCCATCCCTGTGTCCTTTCATGTCACCTTCCCTCTGTGTGCCTCTCTGTGTCCACATTCCCCTTTGTATGTTTATTTTGGTGGTAGGGCACTGAACATCTACCTCTGAGCAACACCTCCAGCCCTTTATATAGTCTTCCCTTTGAAACAGGGTTTTGCCAAGTTGCAAAGAGATTCACTAAGTGTCTGAGGCTGGCCTTGAACCTGCAATCCTTCTGTCTCAGCCTCCCAAGTACTGGGATTACAGGTGTGTGCCATGATACCCAAACAAATGTTTCCTTGTCATAAGGAGACCTTGGATGAAGGTCACCCGTTCCCTTTGACACGATCACCTGTCTAAAGACCCTATTTTCAATTCCGTTCATGGGCACCAAGGGTCAGAGGGTCAGCATCTTCTGGGGGATATAAATCAACGCACGGCACCCTCTCAGGCTGTGCATCCTGGCGGCTGCTGGTGCGGCTCTGGCCAGAGGAGTCATTGTGAAGCTCTCCCTGACATTTGTAGAGCTGGTGGAGGTGAAGGGCACAGGACACTAGACATGACGCCCCTTTGTATATCAGTGATCTGAGAGAGATGCCCAGGAGAGTAAAGGGTCCTCCTTCTCATCACGATGTGTTTTCTGTGAAGCTTCCAATCATGTGGTCAGGCACTCATCCTGATAGGCTGCCATCCGAATCCACCCACTGGATTCTAGGGGCGCCGCCCCCAAAACCCGTCACATGCACTTTTCAGTACAGAAAACCTGAAGACAAGCGTTCGGCAGTTAAGACAGATGTCGCACGTCACCGCTCCTCAGCTCAGGTTCCGTTTTGCCACCAAATAAGTCAGAGAATGCATCCGCTACTTGGAGGATATCGGAATCATACAGAAGGGGAGCGGATCAGGGCGGACTTGGACCTGCTCGTGTGTTACCTTACAGTTCGTCTCCAGTCTCTTCCTGCTCTATTTCTCTTCCTAGCTGGAATGTTACCTTCTTGTTTTTTTTTTAATTTTTTTATTATTTGGTGCTGAGAATTGAACCCATGAATATTCTACCTCAAACCTAGCCACACCCCCAGCCCTTTTTACTTTTTATTTTGAAACTCATGCATTAGTTTGGTAGTTTGGTTTCCATTCTTTTGGGTAGATACCCAGAAGTGGTATCGCTGGATCATACGGTAGGTTCGTTTCCATTCTTCTGAGGATCCTCCATACTGTTTTCCAAAGAGGTTGCACTAATTTGCAATCCCATCAACAGTGTAGCAGAGTTCCCACTTTTTGACAGCAACATCACCTCCCCCTCTCCCTCTCCTTCTTCCTTTTTTTAAAAAAACTTTTTATTGGTGCACTGTATTCATACATCTTAATGGAGTACAAGATGGTGGAGGCACACATGCACACATCACCCAATTAGCCCTTACCCAATTCCCGCCCCATCTCTGCCCCCTCCCTCCTTCTCATGTTTGGCTTAGTGACTGACTGATATGTTTGTTAATGGACATCATGAACATTAGAGAGTTTCCCTCTTCCCGCTCCCATCCCCTCATGAGCCTTATTTGCTCATCTACAGTATTCCCTTCTTCGTCTAGACTTCCTCCTATGACCCATTTTCTCCCTAGCTTTCGCATATTAGGGAGAGCATCTGATTTCTTATTTTTTGTGACTGACTAATCTCACTGAGCATAATGTCCTCCAGTTCCATTCATTTCCCTATAAATGACGTGATTCTGTTTTTCCTTATGGCTGAGTAAAATTCCAATCTGTACATATCCCGTAATTTTGTAATCTACTCATCTGTTGATGGACATCTTGGCTGGTTCCATAGTTTGGCAGTTGTGCATTGTGCAGCTATGAACATAGATACACATGCATTAGTTTGTTAGTTTGGTTTCCTTTCTTTTGGGTAGATACCCAGAAGTGGTATTGCTGGATCATATGGTAAGTTCTTTCCCATTCTTCTGAGAATCCTCCATACAGTTTTCTAAAGTGGTTGCACTAATTTGCAATCCCACCAACAAAATAGTAGAGTTCCCACTTCTCCACATCCTTGCCAGCATTTATTGTTGTTTGTGTTTTGAATGTTTGCCATTGTAGTTGGAGTTAGGTGAAATCTCAGGGTAGTTTTGATTTGCATCTCTCTGATTGCTAATGCTGTTGGACATTTTTAATGCATTTATTGGCCATTTGAATTTCTTTTGTGAAGTGTCTATTTAGTCCCTTGCCCATTTTTTGATTGGGCTATTTGTTTTCTTAGTACTGAGCTTCCCCCTTTTGCCCGATTGAACTGCAAAGTCTAAGACCCAGGGAGTTTATCGAGGCTGCGAGAGTTCCTGGAGGCGCCGTGCTGAGCATTCTCCTGAGGGGAACGAGGCTTCACTTACGGTATTGTTGCGCACCAGTCTGGATCTCTGGAGGGCGTGGCCGCCACTGCTGCAAGTTGTAGCCGGTGTTTGCGCAGGAGGGACTGATGACTTACTACTGCAATGGGCTGCAGCTGCCTAGTTCAGGTCCCTGGTTGTTTTCCTGCCCATCTCTGGAGTCAGGTGCTGTGAATCAAGATGATGTTGTTGCGGCCGCGAGGCAAACAAGTTTCCTTTCTGGTGTTGAGCTCCGCTCTGGATCTCTGGAGGGCATGGTGAGCTCGGCCGCCACTGCTGGAAAGTGTGGCCAGTGTTTGCACAAGAAGAACTGATAACTTAAATCTCCGATGGTCTGTGGCTGCTCGCTTCAGGTCCCTGGTTGTTTTCCTGCCCATCTCTGGAGTCGGGTGCAGTGAGTCAAGATGGTGCCGCCATGGTGCCCGCTGTCGCAAGGTGGGTGGGTTTCTTTTCTGCTCTCTGATCGATCTTCTAATCTTCATTTTCCCTGCCCCTTGTACCTATTATTTTATTCCTCCGATAGTATTTTCTGGCTTTGTAGTTGCTGTTATTGGGGCAATGGAGACCGGGTGTCAACAGGACGGGTGTGTGCTGCTTCTCTTGGTTGCCATCTTCCTAGCATTTCATTTCTGAATCTTTGGGCGAGACTGACCCGCAGGTTAGAAGAATGGCTTAAAGGTTGCACTGTACACATCTCAAGTGGGCTTGAAATAATAAGTAGACCTCAATCTCGATTTTAAGTGTTTTTTTTTAAATTCCTTTCCTGTTTTGGACCAGCTTCTTATCAGCTTGTCTGTGTGGATTCTCCTTACAGAAGCGTGCATCCCAGCTACACGTTCATATACACATGTCTGCCAAGCAGGGCCCAGGATTGGCCTTATTTCCCTTTGGGGTTCCCTGGAGAAACTACAGATGCCTGGGCTGTGAACGACCTACTGCAAACGCTCTACTCTTGTCCCACGAGGGAACAGGCTGGAGGAAATGACTTTCGAGGGAGGAGGCACGGGCAGAAAGGGTAAGAAGACTAGGAGCGCAGCCCGGGGAGCCGCGCCTGCCGCACCTCCCCGCGTCCCAGGAGTGACTCCTCATTCTTTACCGTATCGGAGGGTGGAGCGTTTGCAGCAGGCCGTTCACAGCACAAGCATCTGTAGTTTCTCCAGGGTGTGGATTTCGTGGTCTCCTCTCCGGTGGCTCTGGTTACCAAGGGGTTTGCAAGCTGGGGTTTCTTGGCAGACACAGAGAAAAGCTCTGGGTGTGGAGTTGGGGACTCGGGGAGCTTACCTTCACTGCTTCCCAGCTAGAATTCACAAAGTGCTGCCGGAAGGGCCCAAAGCCTGAAACCAAAGATACCCAGGTTTGCTCAAGCCAGACTGCGCCCCAGAAGGGCTCTTGCTGCTCCCCTGGCCCTGGCGAGCTCTGGGCGGCTCCTGCATACTCTGCGGGCATCCTCAGAGTCCTCTAGTGAGGCATGGTGGCAACCCCAAAGGGAAATAAGGCCAATCCAGGGCCCTGCTTGGAGGACATGTGTATATGAATGTCTAGCTGGGATGCACGCTTCTGTAAGGAGAATCCACACAGACAAGCCTGATCGTCTGTTAACAAAGGCACAAGAGCGCTTGATTGGAAGAAAGCCAGCCATTTCAACCAATGGTGCTGAAGCAGCGGGTTCCACTGCACATGCCTTCCACATCACGCACAACTAAATTAAAAAAAAAAAAAATGGATCACAGCCGGCGTGGTGGCGCACGCTTGTATTCCCAGCATTTGGGAGGCTGAAACAGGAGGATCATGGTTCGCGGACAGCCTCAGCTGCTTAGTGAGGCCCTGTTTCAAAATAAATAATAAAAAATTGGGCAGGGGGTGTAGCTCAGAGGCCAAATGCCTCTGGGTTCCATCCTAGATACACACACACACACACACACACACACACACACACACAGGATCACGAACTTGCGAGGCTGGGACTGGAGGATCACAGGTTTGAGGCCAGCTTCAGCAACTTAGGTAAGACCCTGTTTCAAAATAAAAACTAAAAGAGGGCTGGGGGTGAGATTTAGACGTAGAACACCCCTGTTCAATCCCCAGTACTACACACACACACCTCTGGGTTCAACTCCCAGTATCACAGAAACAGATAAATATATTAAATTTTACAAAATAAATAAATGTGCGGCCTCCTCTGGGGCAGGCCAGCCACTGTCCGATCGGGCTGTGACAGAATGGGTGCCCCTCATCTCTGGGGTCTGCAGACAGGAGTGACAATTTGGAATACAGCTGAGCTTTGAGTTCCTTTATCTGATTCGTATGGCGCAGTTCTCGATTCACATAAAGTCTGAAATGGGGAAAGAGCTGGGATTGAACACCACACTCTGGAACCCCAAGTCCCTGGACCTGAGGCCCGTTGGTAGGAGCCAGCCCTGGAGAGCGGCGCCCATCATGCCTGGGCAGTTCTTCAAGGTCTGGGTCTAGAACCAATGAGACTGGCTCACAGGGGCCCAAACTCTGGGAATGCAAAAGCTTTCCACAGGCGATTCTCTGACTTGGACTGAGTCCTGTGGAGTAACTGTGACTGAGCTGCCGGGAGAGCACTCAACAGCAGACAGTAATAGAAAGCACTGAGCTTAAGCTGGGCACGGTGGCGCACCCCTGTAATCCCAGTATTGGGAGGCTGAGACAGGAGGAATGCAGGTTCGAGGTCAGCCTCAGCAACTCAGGTTCTCAGCAACGTAGCACGACTGTGTTTCCAAATAAAACATAAAATAAGGCTGGGAGTATAGCCCAGAGGTAGAATGTCCCTGAGTTTCACCCAGTACCACCAAAAAATATATATTAAAAAAATTGAGCTTAAGGGAGAAAAATACGGAGAAACCAAGTACTTCCTAAAATAAGAAAAAATTAAACAGTGCAACCAAAAGAAAATCACATTCTGTTTTAGACTCACATTTGGATCAGCAGACACTACATTTCTTATTGCCTTGAAATTAGGGCGGGCTGGGGATGTGGCTCGGTGGCAGAATGCTTGCATACACAGAACCCTGGGTTCCGTCCTCGGCACCAGGCAAAAAAGCGAGGTGTGGTGGCCCATCGCCTGCAATCCCTGCATGTGGGAGGCTGAGATAGGAGGACGGCAGGTTCGTGGCCAGCCTCAGCTACTTAGTAAGGCTCTCAGTAACTTGGTGAAACTCTATTTCGAAATAAAAAAATAAAACAAGCTGAGTATGTAACTCGGAGGTAGAATGCCCTGGGGTTCCATCCCAGCACCCTCACCCCACAGAAATTAGGAGAAACTAATCAGCTAGTGAAGGCTTGCAGTCCTTGTTATTATTTATTTATTTACTTATTTGTGGTACTAGAGATTCAACTCAGGGGCATTCTATGTCTAGCTCACATCCCTTTTTAAAATTTCTTTATTTTAAAACCGGGTCTCATTAAGTTGCGGGAGGCCTAAGTAGCGGGAGGCCTAAGTAGCTGAGGCTGGTCGCGAACCTGAGATCCTCCTGTCTCGGCCTCCCAAGTACTGGGATTACAAGCGTGGGCCACCACGCCCAGCGGCAGTGCTTGTTTTTCTGAGTCAGACCTCTTGGTCCTCTTGCTGGTTCCAGGGTGGGTGGTGAAGGAGCGGGAGGAATCTCCTGGGGTCGGGAGCGGCCGTGGAGGGGCTGTCCAAGTCCTCATGGTTGTGGTACAGAGCACCTTGCCCCTTCTCCCTGATCTGTCCACAAGCCTGTTGTTAAAACATTTGTTATAAAGGAGGCTACAGCTCTGGAGTGCAGCGGGCGTCCCCAAATCGAAGCTGATCATCAAGTTCTTCATTAAACAATCTCTAAAGCCTGTGGCGCACAGCAGCACCGGCTGACAGGACAAAGGTAGGGGGTCGTGTGGTTCTAAGGGGGATGCTGGCACGTGGATACCCTTATCTCACTTGTGACTAATTCAAGTGTAATTTGAACCGCTCCATCTCTCCCCCCAAAATAACACAACCGAGAGGGAGATAAAGGGCTTCAAAAGAATTTCTCCTTTTTTTTTTTTTTAAGGTCCGTAGGAATTTAAATTACAGTCTGAAGATGCTAAGATAGGTGCCTTCCAATTAAGCTAGGCGACTTCCGTGCATCCAGGAATCCCGGCCTCTGGTATGGCACTGTCACTCCACAGAAAACATACAGTGTGCCGAGCGTGTCTCACTCAAAATAAATAAGAGCTTCAGTGTCGAACTCGAAATAAATAAAGCGCTCTACCGGGAGAGATCAAGCCCCCGGGGGCCGGCTGCGAGGCACGTGGCGGGGGGTGACATTAGACATCCCGGTGACAGGCAGCTGTTTCCAAGTTGACCTTTTGGGGAGCAGAGACGGGAGCCAGTGGCTCCGGGTGGGGGCGGTTCCTATGGTAACGAGCTGCGCGCGCCCTTGGGAGGTGGTGGCTGTAGAGGGGCTGCGCGAGCCCCATAAAGGTCCTGTGCTTTTGCGATGCAGCCCCCCCCCCATGGCACCGCACCCCAGGGGACGCGGCGTGTGTCCGCAGGATCCTAGACTCAGGGACCACCGCGGGCGGCCCCAGCTTCCCCGCAGAGGGCTGAAGGACAGGAAAGGTCTCAGCCTAACCAAGCCCCAAGTGGGCACCTCCGTGCATGGGCGTCCAGTTATTTACAGCCAGAGCGCCACCAGCAGCCGGATCCACCCTGGCTCCCGGCTTGTTTTTTAAGAGGCCGGAGCAGGAAGCTAGCTTCCATCGGGAATTATTAGCTCCACCAGCTGCCGCTCTTTTTCCCCCTCAGGGAACTGTTTATGACCAGGATCGGGCCAGCGCGCATTCCAGGGCCAGGCTAAAAGCAGCAGCAAAGGGAATGCACAAAAATACGGTCTCACCGGTCACCACCACCACGCAGCTGGACCGCGAATCCATGAAGCCCGGTGGGCAGCTCGCCCTGGGCCGGCGCGTGGGCGCCCCCTTGCGGTCACCCCGAAAGGCGGAGGCCCCGGGGCCCGCGTGCTTAGGCGGTGCCCCTGGACAGCAGAAACAGCCAGCGCAGGGTCAGGGCGCCATCGGGTCGTTTCTGGACGTTTCGGTGTGGGTCACTTTGTTGCTCGGGTTGGCACAAACCCGAGCCACGGGCACAGAGACCAATTGCCCCAGACCTAGGGGTGTTTAGTACCCAGGACTCCAATGCAGTCAGAGCAACCAAGTGGTGGCCGCCTGTGATCCCAGTACTTGGGAGGCTGAGACAGGAGGATCCCAGGGTCGAGGACAGCCGTAGCAATTTAGCAAGACCCTGTCTCCAAGTAAAGATGAAACGGGCTGGCGACCTGACCCAGAAGCAGAATGTCCTGGGATTCGATCCCTGGGCCACAAAATAAAATGAAACAGAATGTGTCCAAGCCAGTGGGTGGGGAGTCACCCGACTGGCCTTTTAGACTAAGAGGTCTAAATTATGCTTTTAGACCTTTTATTTATTTTCTCTTTAGAATCATGCTGCGCCCCCACCCCAATCCCCGCCAATCCTTCCTTATGCTCGGCTATTATGAATTGGTGACATTTAATTGCTCTTGAAAAAGATTCTGTAAAAAATAGAGGAAGAGGAGGAGCAGGAGGAAGAGGAGGAGGACCCCCTAACAGATAAGAAGCCCATGGCCCTGCTTTTGAAATGCCAGCTGCAAACACCTGCTACCTAGCATTGGGGGGGTGGGGGGCCAACTGTTCTCCTGTTGTGTGAACCAGGGCTCACCACAGCGGCCTGGATGGTCTTCCTGCGTCCTGCGCTGCGTCTGTGGGCTTCCCAGGCCGCTGTGCTCACCCGCCTCCCTCTCCCTGCAAGAAATGTCCCTAATACTGAGCTCCAGCTGTTAAAGGGGCCACTGAGCGTTACTCACGGCCCTGGCACAGTAAGCACGCCTCTTTTGAATTGTGTCAGAGTAACCGAAAAAGCTACCATGTGCGGTTATTTCTATTATTGAAGAAGTCGTGTTATGCAACATCTGACCTTTTAGAAAATACTATTAAAAATATCTCCCCATACCTTCTCCTGGCTTGGCATGGCGGCCCAGGCCCCTGAGGCCAGCGATTTGCAGTGTTAGGCAGAAGGACTGAAAGTTTGAGGTCAGCCTCAGCAGCTTAGGGAGACCCTGTCTCACAAGTAAAACATAAAGGGCTGTGGGTAGAGCTCAGTGGGAGAGCGCGTGCCTAGCATGTGCGAGGCCCTGGGATCCGTCCTCCATCCCACAAACAAAACAAACCTTCCCCTGCCTTTTCTTTTTTTACTAAAAATACTTTTTCCCCCCAAAAGCTGTGTAATGAGAGGAATATAAACCACAATTTCCTTTTTCCATCTGGGTGAGGCAAAAGTGCTCAAGCACTGTAATGCTTCTGAAAGTTTAACGTGCCATGGGTGTCCTGGTGCCATGGGTGTGGTGGCCCATGCCTGCGATCCCAGTCCTTGGGAGGCTAAGACAGGGGGATCGGTGATTTGAGGCCAGCCTCAGCAACTTAGAAAAATTCTCAGCAACTTGGCGGGACCCGGTTTCAAAAGTGAAGATCAAATAAGGTGGGTGTGCTGTTCAGAGATAGAATGCCCCCGGGCTCAATCCCCAGTATTTAAGAACAACAGCCAGAAGAACTATGTGAGCCGGCCGCGGTGGCGCACGCTTGTGATCCCAGCGTTCAGAAGGCTGAGACAGGAGGATCGTGGTTCGCGGACAGCCTCAGCTACTTAGTGAGGCTCTTTGCAACTCATTGAGACCCTGTTTCAAAATAAAGAATAAAAATAGGGCTGAGGGTTAGCTCGGAGGTAGAATGCCCCTGG
The DNA here is from genome assembly GCF_963383645.1 of Muscardinus avellanarius. Classification (NCBI taxonomy): domain Eukaryota; kingdom Metazoa; phylum Chordata; class Mammalia; order Rodentia; family Gliridae; genus Muscardinus; species Muscardinus avellanarius. Next base: position 158,140,357 of record NC_137788.1, on the reverse strand, counting down.
GTTCCATCCCAGTACTGCTAATAACAATAGAATTATGTGCCGTGTTCATGACGGAGCAATAGAGCAATCAAATGGTTCCAACTACTTACTTGGCCTCCTGATAAAAAAATTAAAAGAAGGTAGACACCCTTAGTTGGGGTCTCTGCTAAGAACTGACTTCCACCTGATATCCTCCCGGGTCTCTGAACCAACTGCCCTTCTCTTTATTTTATTTTATTTTTGCGGTACTGGGGATGGAACCTAGGGGCATTCTACCTCTGAGCTACACCCCCAGTCGTATTTTTTATTTTTATTTTGAAACAGGGTCACACTGAGTTGCGAAAGGTCTCACTCAGTAGCTGCGGCTGTTCGTGAACCGCGATCCTGCTGTCTCAGCCTCCAGGATGCTGGGGTTACAAGCGTGCGCTACCACGCCTGGCTTCCCAACTCTATTTTTTATTCTTGATTTTTTTTTTATGGTGCTGGAAATGGAACCCAGAGGGGCTTTATACTTTTGGGCTACATTCCCAAACCTATTTTATTTGGAAACAGGGTCTTACTAAGTTGCTGAGAGCCTCACTAAGTAGCTGAGGCTGGCTTCGAACCCACGCAATCTTCCTGTCTCCACCTCCTAAGTACTGGGTTTACAAGCGTGTGCCACCACGCTCGGCCTTTATTCTTGATTTTGAAACAGAATTTCACTAAATTGCAGGGGCCCTCACTAAGTATCTGAGGCTGGCCTCAAAACTGCAATCTTCCTGTCTCAGCCTCCCAAATTCTGGGATTACAAGCATGAGCCACCATGCCTGGCTTATCAGTATGTTACCCAGGTTGGCTTAGAACTCCTGTCTTCCAGCGATCCTTCTGTCCCAGACTCCCAGGTGCCCAGAGCTACAGGAACATGCCACCTAGCCTGGATGCTATTCTTAGTTTTTTGGGGGATGAGGGCATTGACATGAACTGTTCTTCTTTTAACTTAAACTGGGATGTGCCCTGCAGTTTTCACTTTTTCATAATTCGTTTAATTCTCTCCTGCCCCAAAGTTTTCTTAAATTTTGTAATGAATACAGAAAATCTTAGCGATAGGAAATATTTTCACTTAGCCACAATGACATGTCGACTCTTGCCTTCATCCCTGCTTAAACAAAAACGCATTCCTCCTCTCTGGCATGAAAGCTGCTTAGAGGAGAATGGATTTTGAAGCCTGCCATCTGCCCTCTTCTTTTTCCACTGTAAAAAACAAATGGTCTCTAACAATCCCTGGTGTCAAACCTGATCCTTAGGCGGGTGAAATCCAGTAAGCCTGAGAACGCATCGGCAACCAAAGCGACATGTTTTATTTAACAGAAAGCACAAAGGTTTTCCTTACAAGGGAGACTCCCCAGAGGGAAGTATTTGTGGCCATATTTGACTCCAGGATTAACCAGGGTAGGTGAGACCCTCGGAGTACACCGGAAAAGCAGCAGCGATCTCACCGGGGACAGATACTGCGGGTCGCCCAAGATCCCAAGATCCCCGGACCTCAAATAGTTCACGTGCCGAGCCCAACTTGAAACTTTGTGGGATTTGTTTTAACTTTCGTGTTTGGCAAGTGGTGACTTCCTGCCGAGGAAGGAAAAAGACGGAGAAGGGTTTGTTGAGCGTCTGACACAAGCAGTTCTTACAACGCAACGCGTTTTGTCCCGTTGACATCAGTGAAATCGAATCAGACCTGTCAAACTCCTTTGGGAGGTGGGAAAAAAGAAATCAATCATCAGGGAGCATTTGTGACTTCCAGGATAATGACAATATAATATCAACACTTTGACATGGCAGACGGCTCCGCTTCCAGATCGGTTGCTGTCTCTACTGTCAAACAGACAACCCCGAGCCAAATTGTAAAACGTCCCTTTACCACAGCAGCGCTTGAAAATCACCCCCCTCGCTTCTGCCTCTTCTGATTCATATCCCAGCCGTGGGCAGCCGGCACACGGTTCCCATTAAAGACCCAGAAAAGAAATGTTTGGGGCTCGGCAGACCCCATGGCCCCCGAGGCTGTCCTTCGATGAGGCTGTGGCCGTGCGCAGGCAGCCATAGGGGTCGATGTGAATTGATGGGCCTGGCCGTGTTCCCGTCATTATTTATGGACGCTGAATTTTGAATTTCATATAATGTCGACATGTCATGAAAGACTCGTCTTTTGATTATTTTCAACTATTGACAGGTGTAGAAACTATTTTTGATTCTCAGGCTGTACAAAAATAGGCGGCAGGCTGGGTTGGCACTGTGAGCTGTAGTTTGCAAAATTCTGCGCTAGAACACAATATTTCTCTTAGAGGGAACACAATATGGCTGCTGATACCGTGACTTGGAGGAGGCGGAAGGGGCACTCTACCGCTGAATTACATCCCCAGCCCTTCTGATTTTTTTTATTTTATTATTTATTTATTTGTACTGGGGATGGAACCCAGGGGCATTCTACCTCCAAGCTGCACCATCTGCCTTATTTTATTTTTATTTTGAAACAGGGTCTCACTAGGTTGACGAGAATCTCACTGCTTGCTGAGGCTTTCTTTGAACCTGTGATCCTCCTGTCTCAGACTCCCAAGTCCTGGGATAACATGCATTTGCCGTCACGCCTGGAGTAACAGGGCTTTAAGAAGTGTGTTTTACAGCAGAGATTAGCAAACCTTTAGCCTTATGCATCAGTTCCTTAAGTAACGCTCACGGTTATCAAGAGTTCCAGAAAGACTCGAGGGCCAAAAAGCGCTTTGCGGTCATCTCAGGGCCTTTGAATTTCCTGTGACCAACCTTCCCAGAGTTCCCCTTCCCACACTCTGAGCTCCTATGCTCTCTTCATGGCTTGGCTAAAGCGGCCCCCTTCGTAGAGACTTGCTCTTAACACTCTATTTACAATTGCAACCCCTTCCCCTTTTTTACTTATTTATGTCCCTGGGGATTAAACCCAGGGGCACTTTTTTCTTTTATCCCTGAGCCTACCCTCCCAGCCCTATTTTAGTTTTTACTTTGAAACAGGGTCTCTCTAGGTTGATGCGAGCCTCGCTACTTGCCGAGGCTGTCCTCGAATCTGTGATCCTCTTGTCTCAGCTTCCCAAATTCTTTGAGTTGCGGCCTATGCCACCGTGCCTGTCTTTTAGCTTTTGTCTTAGCTCTTAATTGACACACCATCGTGCTCTGTCTCTGGCTCCCTAGCCAGGAGACTCTATGAGAACAAGATATTGTCTATTTTGTCCAACCCTGAATCCCAATATCTAGGACAGTATAGGGAGCCGAGCGGTGCTATGGGTTAGGCGTTGGAAGAGGTCTCCAGCAACAGAGAAGACCATACTGGAACTGTCCAGGTTCTTGAGCACAAAGCAGCAAAGAATTTAAGGCCCCATCAGGTCTAGCAATAGAAGCAAAGCTTCACTGCAAAGTCTGCGCCCTGCATGTATTGTTCAGGGGTTAAATATGGATCAGGTTCTCCGGAACTGGGAGCGTCTTTTGGAGAAAGCTGCTCAGCTTCATTAGCATCTGATTATGCAAGCGCATGAGTACCTATGGTAATTTGCCTTAATAAACAGAAAGGTGAAGGTTGGGGTCAGAAGTTCTCCGGTTTGCAAGTCCCCGGAGGCAGTAGCTGGGCGTGTGATCTTGTGGCAGGGTGAGGAGTTTCCTCCAGTCACCTGTGAGCAGGATGCCTGTGGCTAGGGGGAGCTGCTCTCAAGCCACCAGCCCGGAGGAGCTCCCTGCCTCTGTTCACTCCCCCGTTCCCCATGTCAGATGTCACGGACAGGGTAAGAAAGGACCTCAGTCATCCAGGAGTGCTGAGGCTTCATTCCTACAGGGAATGGAATCTCAGATTTCTGGGAGGGAGAAGTGATGAATTGGAGAAGGGCCTGGAGGAGGAGGAGGAGGAGGAGGAGGAGGAGGAGGAGGAGGAGGAGGAGGAGGAGGAAAAGGAGGAGGAAGTGAGGAAGAGGAGGGAGGGAGGAGGAGGAAAGGGAGGAGGAGGAGGAGGAGGAGGAGGAGGAAGCACATGTGGAAGTGAGCTCTGGGCCAGGACTCTCACTGGCTTACTGATGGATAAGAAATTCATCAAGGCATAGACAATTTCAGTCAGTGCATAAGCAGAAACGTATGTGGGAAAGCAAGCAATATACACTCGAGGCAGATTGTGGGCCATCACACGAGGATAAATGAGTTTTGGGGTCCCTAGGGATTTTCCTTTGTGGTCTTTTAAAATTTTTGATTTTGAGATGGGGCCTCGAACCTGTGATTCTCCTGCCTCAGAACCGTTTAAGTTTTGGTATCACAGGTTGTGCCCCTGCACCTAGTTTCTGGCTCTTCTTTTTTGGGAGCCCGGTGTGGTGGCACACACTTGTAATCCCAGGACTCGGGAGGGTGAGACAGGAGGATCGCAGGTTCTCAGCCACCCTCAGCTACTTAGGTCCTCTGAGACTTAGACCTGTTTCAAAATCAAGAATAAAAAAATAGGGCTGGGGGGCCGGGCGTGGTCACGCACGCTTATAATCCCTGCTCTTGGAAGGTGAGGCAGGAGGATCGTGCAGGTTAGAAGCCAGTCTTGCTGGCTTAAGAAACACTGTTTCCAAATAAAAAATAAAAATAGGTCTGGGAGTCTAGCCAGAGGTAGTAGGGCTTCCAGGAACCTAGTACCACTACCAAAAAAAAAAAAAAAAAAATGGCTGGGAGAAGAATGCCCTGTGTTCAATTCCCAGTAGCCCAACAAAAGAAACAAAACAAAACACCAAAAGAAAAGACAAAGGAAACTCGGGAAGGGTGGGCATGCAAAGTTAAATAGGATTGGTAACAGCCTGGTGACCTAGAGACACTTTATGATGGTTTCCTCATTCCTGGATCCTTGGGCTGCCTGACCTGGTCTCTGTTGCCTAATCCGTAGATAGCGCCAGAAAGTTCTGTATGTTACGGGTTTCTCAAAATACTGTGCCTCTCTCGCTTCAAATATTGATTGAGGGGGAGGGGTGGCTAATTGGGCACAAACTAATTAAGAGGAGTGAGTGGATTTTTGGTTATCTTTAACATTTCCAGATTTCCCAGGAATTTGGAAGTTAGGCTGGCTGAGACAGAGAGAGAGAGAGAGAGGGGGGGGGGGGGAGGAGTCAGTCACTGGCCTAAGGAGTCACAGGCCTGGAAAATAAAATGTGAAACTTCTGAATTAAAATTTGACTTTCTTCTTTTTTGCGCCCCTTCTACCTATCACTTCGTTTCCCCTACATCACTCTAAAGTGGAGGCGCCGGCTCTCCCGTTCACGCACTGCCCAGCCATTTATCCCACGCATGGGACGCCCTGGTCTTGGGGTGCTTGGCTGTCTGCCAGGTGGGGTGCAGAGCGGGGAGAAGCTGTAGTTTGGAGAGAGAGAGTATGTGTGTGAACAAGGCAGGCGAGAGTCCCAGATCTGTCCTGGGGGCAGTGCCCCCCCCCCCTTCGGCCTCCAGAGGCAGCCAGCTTTCGGGGCTAATCTAGAGGTGTCAGGAGGGGACTGGTGGGTCCCTTCCTCCTCCCAGAAACTCAAGGGGTCTGTGGCTTCTATGGCGGATGAGAATTTCAGCACACGACAGAGAATTTCGGCAGGCACGTTTCACAGAGACAAGGACAAAGGTTTATTTAGGCAAGCTGGAGATAAGGGGTTCAAGGGTGAATGCAGGCTGTCTCCAGAGGGAGGGTGCACCTTGGGGGTCTCACGGGTCTTCTTTTCCAGGAGACCCCACGAGGGGGTCAGCAGGGGTGCAAGCAGGGCTGGAGGTCTGGTCTACCGCAGAACCCAAGGGTTCCGGGCATCCAGGGTGGTGGCTGCGTGGTCTCTGAGCTTGGCCTTTCTTCTGGATCCTTCCATCACTAAGCAGCTCAGGAATCTCAGGTGGCAGAGAGGCCATTATGATTATGGCATGGGGCTATTTTTGCCTAAGAAAGAAGCAGGCCCAGAAGGGTGAAATAAAGATTGTGAAGTTTCTAGATTTTATTTTATTTGTGGTACTGGGGATTGGACCCGGAGGGATTCTACCTCTGAGCTATAGCCCCAGCCTGATTTTTTTGTATGTTTATAGCTAAGGATTGAACCCAGGGACGTTCGACCTCTGAGCTCCATCCCCAGCCCATTTTTTTTTTTCCGGGTCTGGGGATGGAACCCTGGGGCATTCGACCTCCGAGCTATACCCCCTGCCCTATTTTTTATTCTTTATTTTGAAACCGGGTCTCACTGAGTTGCAGAGGGCCTCACTAAGTAGCTGAAGCTGTCCTTGAACCACGATCGATCTTCCTGTCTCAGCCTCCCAAATGCTGGGATTACAAGCGTGCGCCACCGCGCCCGGCTTCAATTTTTTATTCTTTATTTTGAAACAGGGTTTCACTGAGTTGCGGAGGGCCTTGCTAAGTACCTGAGGCTGACCATGAACCTGTAACCCTCCTGTCTCAGCTTCCCAAGTACTGGGATTACAAACGTGCGCCATCACGCCTAGGTCAGTTTCTAGATTTTAAAACTGTAATTCCTGCTTCCTTTCTAGTTTGTTTTCTCTTTAACTTCTTCTTCTTCTTCTTCTTCTTCTTCTTCTTCTTCTTCTTATTATTATTATTATTATTATTATTATTATTATATTTTTTAATATCCTACCTTAGAAGGACTGGTCGGGAGCTGTCAGAGCACCCGTGTTCCTAGGCAGTTGTATGTCATTAATTCAGGGATGGGGTCTCTCTGTGTTGCCCAGGCTGTCTCCAGCTCATGACCTCCAGCTTCCTGGGGCCAGCATCACCATACCAGGTTGGCATAGCATTTTAAAACCATTCATCCCTGCCCCCCACCCCGGGGAGAAGATAACACCTTGAAACAGGCTGAAGAGAATGGAGAAAAAATTGTCCGCATGGAACGCTGCTATTTCAAGCGAGTGCCAGTTTGAATGTCAGGGTTAGGTATCAGCAGAAGTGGGAGCATTACATATATCAGGGTAAAAATATTAGGAAAGTCTTTGAAGTAAGCAGTAAAGACTACCGGAAGCCCTGTGTTCTGTGTTCATTTTATTGTCTCGGAGCAATTTTTTTCAGTTGTGCACATTTTCAAAAAGAGTTAATTAATGCAGCTTGGGGTGCACGCCTGTAATCCCAGCATTCGGGAGGCCGGGACGGGAAGATCGCGGTTTGTGGACAGCCTCAGCTACTTAGTGAGGCCCTTTGTAACTTAGTAAGACCCTGTTTCAAAATAAAGAATTAAAAAAAAAAAAAAAACAGGGCAGAGGGTGTAGCTCGGAGGTCGAATGCCCCTGGCTTTCATCCCCAGACCTGCAAAAAAAAAAAAAAAAAAAAAAAAAAAGGAGGGTTAATGCAAATGAGATTTTCCCACAGGGGTGTGAAGAAAGGGGACCTGAACTGGAAGGTGGGGGCACGTGTGTCCAGTCCAGGCTCAGAGACACTGGCTAGGCTGTGCATGGGGGTCTCCAACAGTCCCCCATCCCCAATAAAGTAGAATAATAAGTACGCCCTCAGGATGGCAAATCAGGCCAGATGTGCAAAGAACTCTCTGTAAAGGGTTTTGAGAGCCAGGGTTTAATAGTTGACAAGACTACTGGGCGGTGGCCCGGTGGGAGGAGGCCCGAGCTCGAGGCTGTCCCCAGGGAGGGACGCGCCAGGTGGGAGCTCTGGGAGGGTGGCAGGGGCGGGGGCAGCCTGGGGGAGCCCCTGGGAGCGCGATGGCAGGGAGGGGCGAGGGGCCAGCCTGGGGAGGCCGGAGCCGGAGGTGGATGGAGGCCGAGGCCGCCCGCGGAGCCCCAGGTAAGGGGAGCCACAGCCCGCCGCCACCTCGGCCCAGGGTCGGGTTTCAGTGGCTCCGCCCTCGTCGGGCCCAGGGTGCAGAACCAGCAAGTAAACAGCCCGCAGCGGTGGAAACGCGAACCGCGACGGCGCCAGGACGCCGCCCGCCGCCACCTGTCTGCAGCCCCGCGCGTCCCTCCCGGAGCAGTTTAAGCCCCAAGGAAAAGCGATGGGGGCTGAAGGGAGAATCGCCAGGCGGGATGGGCGCCCTGCGGTCCTGGTGGCCTCGCTTGGGACGTGGGAACCTCGCGCTTTGGGAGCCTCGAGCCCCTCCGTCCGGGCGCGGCGAGGGTCGCAGCCCCCCCCCCCTGGGGGGGGGCGGGTCTGCCCCGGCGTAGCTCCCGAGCTCGAGCCCCTGTGCCCAAACCTCCCGGCCCCGTGGCGACACAGCCGGCCTTTGGTACCCAGAGCCACGCGGTGGTGCGACTTGGGAATCTGAAAGGTTTGGGGAGGAACCTCCCTCACCCCTCTAGGGCTCTGCTAGCCTCGCCAAGGCGGGAGTGTTTGGATAAGACCCAAGGATGCTGAGAAAGTTCCCGTGGGGACTCGTGGCAGGACGGGGCCTGGATCCTGAGCTAGGAGAGGCACCCTGGCCGGCTCCTCCTGTCCCCTGCGCCGCAGCCCACCCCCCAGCCCGGCTGCCTGGCCTCAGAGGGTCTCCCCATCCCACAACCTGGAAGGGAAAAGGACCTCTCAGCGAGGCGCCCCTGCGGTTTCCTGGAAGCAAATTCTCAGTGTGTGAAACGCTTGATCTTATGACCTTTATTTATTTACTTATTTAGGTACTGGGGATTGAACCCAGAGGCATTCCACCTCCCAGCTACTCCCCACCTAGCCCAATTTTTAAATTTTATTTATTTGTTGCAGTGCTAGGGATGGATCCCAGGGGCATTCTACCTCCGAGCGACACCCCCAGCCCTATTTTTCCTTCTTTGTTTTGTAACAAGGTCTCCCTAAGTTGTGGAGGGCCTCACTTAGGTAGCTGAGGCTGGCTGAGAACCTGCGATCCTCCTGCCTCAGCCTCCCAAGTACTGGGATGACAAGCGTGCGCCACCGCGCCTGGTGTTTATGACTTGTATTTAAAAGCTGCGACTGAGTTCTTTTCTCTCAATTTTAGGTGAAGGAGTTAAGGAGGAAAGGTAGCCAATTATATGAATTGGTAGTGTTCCTTAGGCACAGTTTACCTGATCTAGAGATCAAGAAGGTTTTGTTGTTTTCATTGTTAGTCTTTTATGTTCTGGAGGTTGAACCCGCCGGGGCGTTCTCCCTTTGAGCTACACCCCCAGTCCTTTTTATTTATTTTAATTGATTTGTTATTTACCTCAATTTATTTGTCTTGAAACAGGGTCTCACTGAGTTGCTGAGGGTGTCACTAAGTTCCTAAGGCTGATCCTGTATCTGCGGTCCTCCTATCTCAGCCTCCCAAGTACTGGGATTACAGGCTGGGTCACCATACCCAGCTCTGTCTGCTTTGCTTTTGTTTTGTACTCCTTTCTAGAAAGTTCTTCCTAATGGCGCGAATAGGGAATGTTGTTTGCAGCGTCCATGCTGAAGAATTTCCATGCTGAGCAAGGAAAAGAAAAATGAGTCCCTCTGCTGACCTCACCTCCCTCATTTTCAAAATGGAGAGGCCCCTGGGGGCTCACTGCCCGGTGGCCCTCTGGCCCTGCCTGCGGGCGTTCTTCCTCTCCCCTCTGCTGCCCCCAGTTCAAGGGCTTCTCACAAGTGCTTCCGAGATCCTTCACCCCATCTCCTTGCACTGTAATGGAGACGTGAGGGTGATTTCACCCCCTGGAAGCGTAGGGCGGCCCCTCGAGCTGGAGGACCTCCCTGCCCTGATTTCGGCCTTGGCCACGGTTTCGACGGCGGTCACCCGTGGTGCGGATGACACACAGCAGTTGAGCATTAATCGTTCCCACATGCGCTCCATCCTAAAGGCTCGGAGTTTTGCATAGTTGAACCGTTGCCCGGGCTTTGATAGCCCGTTTCCAAAAAAGGCTTGAGCAAATCCTGGGGACCCGGGGAACCTTTTTCTTGGAGCAACGAAAACGTGAAACTAAGATTTCTGCTTTCGGGTGGGGCTGTGTCCCAGACCTTACTTAGCTCTCGTGGCGAAATACAGGGACAAAGGACGCGGGAGCCGGGATCTGTTGCCGTTGCGTCTCCTCAATATAATATGGGCCTGTCTGCTTCCCCGGGGCAGTGCTGTCCAAAGGGGATTTGGGAGGACCCACGATAATTTGTCTTCCCAACGTGCCCTAAAGGACGCTCACGCATTTGCTGTCTTATTTCAGAGACGTGTACACGTTTCTAATTCCCCCGATGTGGAAGGCCTTCTTAGGTTCCACGGAACCATCTGTTGCTGTCACTTGGCTTAGAGAGTGGGGAGGGAAAAAAAGGCAGACACAGCCCCATAGCGACTGCCCTCCTGTTCCCTTGAACTTGGCGGGTCCCTGGTGAAGGACTTGACCTGCCTCGTATGGCTGAGATGACACCCTGCGTGGGTATATGCATGCGTGCGTTTGTGCGTGCGTGCGTGCGAGTGAATGCCGAGCCCCTCCTGGTGCTGAGAGTGGACCCAGAGGAGGCTATTTGTCTTGACTTTGGAAGAGCTGAGTGTTCTGACCACTTGGATAAAGCAGAGAGGGCTGGTAGATAAGAAAGCTTGCAAGCCCAGGGGACATGGAGGGCAACTCAGAAGTGTGGGTAGGGGACACAGAGACAAGTGGGGGCCCCAGTATTGGGGCCGACGCCCCCGGGGAATCATGATGCCACAGAAACATAGTAATCTTAGGATGTTTTAAGACATGACTCCCATTGGAGATACAAAGACCTAGAAACACCAGCTCCAGAGCCGGGCGTTTATGGGGCACACCTGTAATCCCCGAACTTGGGAGGTGGAGACAGAAAGACCGCAGGTTTGATGACAGCCTCAGCAAGTAGCGAGACTCTCATCAACAAAGTGAGACCCTGTTTTCAAATAAAAATAAAATAGGGCTTAGGGTGCAGCTTGCAGGGAGAATGCCCCTGGGTTCAATCAGTACTGTCAATACCACAACAAAACAAAACCAACAAAACCTTTAGCTCTAGAGCATAAGAGGAAGCCAAGTGAAAAAAAAAAAATTATTTTTTTGTAATGGAGTTTGAACTCAGGGGTATTTTACCTCTGAGCTAAACCCCCAGCTCTTTTTATTTATTTATTTTTTGGCTGTTTGTTTTGAAACAAGGTCACACTGGGTTGCTGAAAGTCTTTCTACATTGCCAACGCTATCCTCGAACCAGCGACCCTAGCTTAGCCTCCCAGGTACTGGGATTACAGGCGGGTGCCACTGTGGGCGGGCGCTTGTGCCTGAGCTCTGTTGGACACCCCTGTTACTGGGGAAGAGAGCCGGGCAGGTGGGAGGCTAGGAAGGGCGTCCTTGGGACTTGCAGGAGGGGAGACAGAGGAGGAAGGCTCTGGGAGGGAGATGTTCTGGAACCCAGGGGCTTTCTACCTCCGAGTGCCACCCTCAGCCCTATTTTTTATTCTTTTTTTTTTTTTTTTTTTGGTGGTACTGGGGTTCCTGGAAGCCCTTCTACTTCCGGGCTACACTCCCAGACCTATTTTTTTATACTTTTTTATTTGGAAACAGGGTCTCCTAAGCCAGCGCGCGTGGCTGGCTTCGAACCTGCGCAATCCTCCTGTCTCCGCCTCCCAAGCGCGGGGATGACAAGCGTGCGCCACCACGCCCGGCTTTATTCTTTATTTTGAAACAGGGTCTCACAGAGTTGTAGAGGGCCTCACTAAGTAGCCGAGGAGGCTGGTCTTGAACCACGATCCTCCTGTCTCAGCTTCCCAAATGCTAGGATTACAAGGGTGCGCCACCACGCCCAGCTTGGGAACTCCCTTTCATAAGAGTTGAGTCTAAAACCCCTATAACGATAGTAGGGTAGGAGCCAGCTCGGTGGCAGCACCTGGGCAGGTCCAGCTACTTGAGAAGCAGAGGCAGGAGTGTTGCTTGAGCTCAGGAATCTAATGCTATCCTGGTAATGTTACGGTGTGGGAATGTAATGGTTTTGGGGAAACTGTCCCTGGGGACCCCTGTTAGGATCCCAGACACAATTTCCCTCAAACCACAGCAAAACCCCAAAAACAGAAAAACAGAAAAACTGCGGGTGCTTGTCCTGAGCTAAGGGTAAATACACTTTAGCCTGGGCTCTTGCTGAAGATTTAAAGAAGTTTATTAAAAAGATAGAAATACAGAAGATAGTTACCGCCCCATGCCAGAATGGCATGGGGTGGGTGGTTCAAATGAATACCTCCATGTTGTTTGTGTAATTTTGCCATAGTAAATGTCCCTGTAAGGTTCTTCCCCCAGCAAGGTGTGGCAAGGTGCCTCCTTTCATGAAGGTCGACCCCTCCTACCATCCTAGCTAGAGTGTGTAGATCTGTCTTTAGAAAGAGGGAGCCCTAGCTCCCCTCTCCTATTGACTTGTTCATTACTTTTATCTGAGTCAATTTACATTGGAATAGTTGCCTGCTTTTAGGCAGAAACCAAGTCCTTTCACAGATTTTTGAAATTTAATAATCATAGCTTTCTCAAATCTTCCTAGGCCATTCCCAATTCTGGTACAGGTAACATAGCAAGACCCTGTCTCAGAACACAAAAGACAACAGAAAAAAGACTGGGTACTAAGAAAAATTATAACAAATGTATTGATTATAGTTCTCTGTGGCACGGGTTTTCAGAATAAAGACAAGACAGGAGGCAAAGGCCTGTCACATTCTATAAAGGGGGGAAGCTGTGTAAAATGGGATTGAACAGGTGCCACCCCACAGCGATAGACTGAGAAGGGGACTCCAAGGCCTGCGTGTTCACATTCTTGTGTGTGTGTGTGTGTGTGTGTGTGTGTGTGTGTGTGTGTGTGTGTGTGGTTCTGGGAACCCAGGGACATTCTACCTCCGAGCTATGCCCCCAGTCCTATTTTTTCTTCTTTATTTTGAAGCAGGGTCTCACTGAGTTTCAGAGGGCCTCACTAGCTGAGGCTGGCCAAGCACCTGCCATGCTCCTGTCTGAGCCTCCAAAGTACTGGGATTACAAGCGTGCGCCCCGCGCCCGGCCTTATCCATTTGATCGAGTGTCCCGTGGCTGTCCACGCATTGCAGGGGCAGACGATGGACGAGGTGGCCTTTCAAAGTCCACTTGGCATCAAGCTGGTCAGTGGCGTGCTGCCCAAGCAGACCTGGTCGTCGCTCTGAGCGCAGGGCCCTTGCTCATCTTCCTGCCTAGTGCCCTGGGTTCTCTGAGCTTTGACTGGAAGAAGCGTTTCCTGTTAGGTGGTTGGTGAAGTCTCTTGCTGGTTCTGTGGGTACAGAAACGATTGCTGGCAGGAATTTCTGCAGATTGGGTGTACCAGGAAGTGGGGTGCTGCAAGCTGGCAGCATGTACCTGGCCAGGGGTCTGGGCAGTCTCTCCCCTGGAATGTCTCCCCAGGAGGACCGGGTCCTGAGTGGGTCTGCCTATGGCCTGGATGTCTGTGTACCCCTCTCCTTTTGTGATTCCATGTCTCCCTCTGGTACTTATAATATACTATCACTGGATTTAATCTGTATATAATCTGTACTATACTATCACTGTGGTAATTATACTATCACTGGATATCTGTACTAATGTGAATGTCCACAGCAGGAGGCTGCTTGTAATTCCTGTGGTACTTGGGAGGCTGAGACAGGAGGATTGCAGGTTTGGAGGCCAGCCTCAGCAAGTTAGAGACCCTCTACTTAGCAAAAACCCTCTTTCAAAATAAAAAGGACTGCGGGTGTCTCTTGGAAGTAGAATGCTCCTGGGTTCAATTCCCAGTACCATAAAAAAGGGGCCCCACTGTGGCCTGACAGGATGGGGTGAATGACCAGGCAGCCAGACCTGGCAGTGGGGGGGGGGTCAGTGGGTGCTGACCTTTGAAGCCTTAGTTGGTGACCGGCTGATTGATTTTCTCCGAGTGTCTGAAGGCAGCTGGCTTCTGGTTTCTTAACTAGTACTTGTGGTTCAGCCCTGGGATGTCCTAAAGGGAGGATTATAGAAAAGGGGTGTTTTGATGGTGTAGAAAGGAATTCCAAGCACTTGTTCAGACGCCCCAGGAGGCAGGTGGCTTTTAAAGTCGGTGGGTAGGGGGCTGCTGGAACACTCCCAGCTGAGTGACTGTCTGTAGCAACTGAAGGTCTAGGGCTTTGAAGAAGCACTGACAGCTGAGGTTAGCGGCGCCCGCCTTCTCATGCCCATCCTGGGTGGTGCGGGGCCTTTCCAAGGCCCAGGATCCGCAGGCTCGGAGGGGGAGGCACAGGGCACTGGAATCCAAAGGCCCCTCCTACCCCTGCGGCTGGTCTCCTGCCCCATCCTCTGTCCCCGGAGCCTCTCAGGCGCTCTGCATTCACCAGGCCTGATGACAGCCTCAGTTTCCTGCTAGGAGGCCCCGTGATGGTCAAAACACAGAAAACTTTGTGTCCTCCTTTGCGCTTTCAAAACGGGGCAGCCACAGGGCTGCAGAAATGTAAACTCTTCTTCCTCCACCGGGCTTGAGGCCGCCTTCTTGGGGTACTCGGGAAGGCAGTTTGGGGTCTCCCTGCCTTGGGGGGAGGGAGGGCTGCCCGTCTCCAGCCTTCCCAGACCGCTTGATTTCTTTATTTTGCCGAAATTAAGATAAATGTGTTTTCTTTGGAAACCAAATCTCTAACCAGAATCTACAAGGAGAGAGAAAGAGACAGACAGACAGACAGACAGACAGACGAGAGAGAGAGAGAGAGAGAGAGAGAGAGAGAGAGAGATGGAGAGAGAGAGATGGAGAGAGAGGTGTTTGTTTCTCTACTGTATTTTGCTGACATGAACCTGAAGCCAAGGCCCTGAATACCCCACTCCACGTCAGTGTTTGAGAAGTAGACTTTCGGGGCTTCACCAATGCACCAAAGTTCTCACGATAAGCCCCCTTCACCCTCCCCAGTTGGAACCCCATTGGGCTAGTACTTAGGGAACTATTTCTGGTGTGTGCACGTACGTGGTAGAGCAGGACAAGGTTCAAACAGTGAGTTAAAGTAGTTGTTTGTTCATTTTGACCTTTATGATCGCCAACAAGTAATGTTTGTAATACATGTGCTACTCACATTTGGAATATTAGAACATCTTGGGGGAAATTTTTTTTTTGTGTGGTACTGGGGTTCCTGGAAGCCTTCTACCTCCAGGCTACACTCCCAGACCTATTTTATACTTTTTATTTGGTAACACGGTCTCCTAAGCCAGCGCGCGCGGCTGGCTTTGAACCTGCGCGATCCTCCTGTCTCCGCCTCCCAAGCGTGGGGATGACAAGCGTGCGCCACCATGCCTGGCTTGGGAAAAAAAAATTTTAAAGGTATTGAGAAGGGAAGGTATTGTTTTATTTGTTTTTTTCTTAATACATGAATATCAAATAAAATTATTAAAATATTTAAAAAATATTTGGTGTAAAAACACAAATAAACAAAATTTGTCCTGCGAAAGTCTAGTGAATTGTTGATGAATATCTGCTTTTAATCATAACAGTTCAACATGATTATTGACAGACCATCTTCTCCCTTTCTTTCTTTCTTTCTTTCTTTCTTTCTTTCTTTCTTTCTTTCTTTCTTTCTTTCTGTGGTACTGGTGGTGGAACCCAGAGGCTTTCTACCTCTAAGCTATACTTCTAGACCTATTTTATATTTTATTTGGAAACAGGGTCTCACTAAGTTGCCGAGAGCCTCACTGAGTAGCTGAGGCTGGCTTCGAACCTGTGTAATCCTCCTATCTCAGCCTCTCAAGCACTGGGATTACAAGCGTGCACCACCAGGCCCGGCTTTTTCTGTTGTATTGTGGTCTACTGCGGCCTTGCCCTGATGCCATTTTTTGTCTCTTTTGACATTTAATACCCATTTTTCTATTTTTTATGGGCTAAATTAAGTTTAATATGCATATTTAAACCAGGCATGGCTCACGCTTATAATCCCAGTACTTGGGAGGCTGAGACAGGAGGATCACAGGTTCGCGGCCAGCCTCAGCTACTTAGTAAGGCCCTCCGCAACTTAGACCCTGTTTCAAAATAAAGAATAAAAAAGTAGGGCTGGAGGTGTCGCTCAGAGGTAGATAGCCCCTGAGTTCAATCCCCAGTACTGCAAAAAAGAAAAACGAAAAAGAAAAAATCCCCCCCAAAATTTAATTCTAATTTTTTCTGAGATTAGTCAAATTTTTACTCTCTCTGGAATAACTTGAGGACTGAGAATGCTTTCCCTCCAGTTTTTTTCCCATCTCGTGTGCCATTATTACGCACATCATGCTTATTCTGTTATGATTTCCTTTTCATTCCTCAAGTTAGATGTTTTCACAGTGTATGGCCGGCATGGGCTCAGATTTTATCTACATGTTTATCTTTTTCTTTGTGCCCATCCCTTCTTGATTAACCTCATAATTTCTTTTTTTTATTCTTTATTCTAAAACAGGGTCTCACTGAGTTGCAGAGGGCCTCACTCAGTAGCTGAGGCTGGCCGCGAACCGCGATCCTCCGGTCTCAGCCTCCCGAATGCTGGATTACATGGATGCGCCACCACGCCTGGCTGCGTCTTCAAATCCTTTTTTTTTTTTTTTTTCAGTACTGGGGATGGAGCCCAGGGGCATTCTACCTCTGAGCTATATCCCTAGCCCTATTTTTTTATTCTTTATTTTGAAACAGGGTCTCACTGAGTTGCACAGGGCCTCACTAAGTAGCTGAGGCTGTCTTGACCCCTCCTCATTCCATTTCCCCATCTGGACTTGAGTTAGACGGTCCTGAACCTGGTCCCCTGCTCTCTTCTCCCCGCTGCCCGTCAAGTTTCCCTCTGTGTATCTGAGTGTCGCGTTCCGTGTGACTTCTTTAGCCGGTGTTTCCCATGTCTCCAGCTACTCATGACAGTCACTTCTAGAGGTTCTGCCTTCTATTTTCTAGAATCTTATTGGGCAAGCTGAAAAACCGTGGACCATTAAATTCCTTATTTAAATATGCTTAAAGACATGCTTACCACCATCACCTTCTGTATCTAATTTCAGTATCTGCTGTCTCTGTGCGTCTGTCTGTTTCTGGACCTACATCGTCTCTTCCATGACAGTTTTTTTTTTATTTTCTTATCACAGGTTCAGAGAGTCCTGAAATCAGGATGAAATCACTTCAAAGCTGGTTCCTTGCCCTCAACCCAAACACTCGTGTGGCTTAATGTTAAGAAAAGTCAGAACATTGTTCTCTGCTCCAGCATAGGAAAGCCAATCTTTGTGGATGTTTCATCTGTTTTTTTTTTATACTTGCTCAGTTTATAGTACTTTAAGAAAAATATTTAGTACTTTAGCCTAATGTACATCTTATTTATTTATTTATTTATTTAGTGGTACTGGGGGTGGAATCCAGGGGCATTCTACCTCCGAGTGACACCCCCAGTCCTATTTTTATTTTGAAATAGGGCCTCACTAAGTTGCTGAGGCTGGCCGTGAACCTGCGGTCCTCCTGTCTCAGTCTCCCAAGTATTAGGATTACGAGTGTGTCTCTTTTATTTTGAAACAGAGTCTCACTAAATTGCAGAGGGTCTTGCTAAATTCCTGACGTTAGCCTCTAACCTTTGGTCCTCCTGTTTCAGCCTCCCAACTACTGGGGTTACAGGTGTGCACAGGCCTAGTACTGGCAACCTTAAATTCTCGTGAATTTAAGCAACTTCATCTAGAATGAGGTGACAATCTTCCCCTTCCCCCATTGCTCTGCACAGACCCAGAATGCCGGGCAGAACCCCATTTTTATCCCTCTTGGAGGTGTTATTATTTGAAACGTAACGGATGAACAAACAGGGATAAAAGCGACTTTTGGATAAAAGTTTATAAAGACCATTAACGGCCAGGATTTGGGGGCTGGTTCTGAGAAACGTGATCCTGTGATGAGTGGGTGAAGGGTGATGGAGGCGAGAGTGTTTCTTGTTGAGCGTTCCTCTGCCATGGTATCGCTGGACCTAGACACCTAGACTTTGTATTTTTAAAAGTTTTCAGTCAAACCGGGCGTGGTGGCTCATGCTTCTAATCCCAGTACTTGGGAGGCTGAGACAGGAAGATCCCGGTTTGCGGCCAGCCTCAGCTACTTACTGAGGCCCTCTGCAACTTAGTGAGACCCGGTTTCAAAAATAAAGAATAAAAAAACCAGGCTGGGGGTGTAGCTCAGAGGTAGAATGCCCCTGGGTTTCATCCCCAGTGCTGAAAAAAAAAAAGAATAAAAAAAAGGGCTGGGGGTGTACCTCCATCCAGCACCACACACACGCGCGCGCGCACACACACACACACACACACACACACACACAATTTCTCAGTCTTTTAGGTTCAGCATTTGAAGTGTTGGCTCTCTGTGTAGTCCGGTGGGTGCGCCAAGCCCCCTTCCTCCTCTGGAGAGGTGAGACCAATATGGTGGCAACATGGTGAGGGAGGTCACTTGTGATGGGGGCTCAGGACAATGGCGGGGAAGCCTGGGCTTCCGGTATTTCAAGGCTGAGGACTCAGCTCCTCTTTGAGGTGCGATGTTCTGCCCTCTGCCCCAAATGGGATGTGCGTGTCTCCAGCAGTGACAGCTTTTTGAACACTAAGGAACAGTTCATCTTTGTGTCATTTCATACGGCTTTGGATGATTCACGGGGGAACCTCCTGGTATCCTTTGCCTACCTGGAAGAGGCCCCGGGTCTTAGATTTAGAGAACTTCATACTAAAAGCTATTAGGATCACGTCAACTTTGGCGTGGGCGGCGCGGCAAGTCAGCCGCATGTTTTCTTGTCCCGCTTTGGGGCCGAGGGACTTATTCTCAGCCAAGGCAATGACAGCTCACGTGTCGGCCAGTACTAAATATGTGAAAGGGAGGCGACCGGCCGCCTGTCGGTTCCCGGGGGATGGGCCTTCCCGCCACCACCTGCGGACCCCGCAGCGCGGCCTTCTTCCTGACAGTTCCGCTCATCTGATCCAAAAACGCGAACATGTTCCCCATTCTGTCTTCCAACTCTTTGCTAAGAATATTTTGGCAATCAGATGCTTTAAAAAAAAAAAACAACAAAAATTCCAAGTGTTTATCGGCCTCACCTTCTGTTCCTGGCTTTTCTGTGGCGAGGGATGCTCGGCTCCAAACCCCGGCTGCCTGGGCACTTTGCCCTCCAGCCGGGAGCCCCAGGCAGCTGCCAGCTTGCCAGGTCTCTGGCAGTGCTGGGTCCTTCCACCCTGGCATTATTTCCAAGCACTCCTCTCCAGAACAGGCTATGACACCTGTCCATCACTGTTCTGGGACAAGGGGTCCCTGGTCAAATAAGTTGGGGAAATAATTCCTGAGTTAAGTAAATTCGATTGCTACAGAATTTCTAAAATATCTTGATTCCAAATAGGTACACAGGACCGTGAACAGTGTGCTCAGAGCCAGATAGCGCGCCACCCTTCTCCAGCCTTGCTGGTGCAGAATCCCCCTTTCATGAGCACGTCCCAAATGTACATTTATATGATACATACATAAAATATACATATGCATATATATCTATACCCATATACATTATAATACATACATATATATTTGTGTGTATGTGTGTACTGGAGATTTAACCCAGGGGCATTTCACTTCTAAGCTCACCCCAGGCCCTATTTATTTATTTATTTATTTGTTTGTTTGTTTATTTATGGGGATTGAACCCAGGGGCATTTGTTTCTGAGTTAGATCCCCCCAGCCATATCTTTATTTTTATTTTTATTTTGCTGTGGTACTGGGGATTGAAACCAGAGGCATTCTACCTCCAAGTTATACCTCCAGGCTGATTTTATTTCTTATTTGGAAACAAGATCTCGCCAGGTTGTTGAGATCCTCACTAAGTTCCTGAGGCTGGCTTCAAACCTGCGAACCTCCTGTCTCAGCCTCTCAAGTACCGAGATGATAGGCGTGTGCCAACACGCCTGGCTTTTTATTTTTATTATTTTTATTTTATTTTATTTTTGGTGGTACTGGGAATGGAACCCTTCTACCTCGGGGCTACACTCCCAGACCTATTTTATATTTTTGAAACAGGGTCTCTTTAAGCTAGCACGGCTGGCTTCGAACCTGTGCGATCTTCCTGTCTCTGCCTCCCAAGCGCGGGGATCACAAGCGTGCGCTACCATGCTCCGCTTTTTATTTTTATTTTGAAATGGCCTTTTGCTAGGTCGCTGAGAGTCCCCCTATTTCCTGTGGCTGTCCTCTAGCCTGCAATTCTCCTGTCTTGGCCTCCCAGGTACTGGGATTACAGGCGTGCACCAGCACACCCGGCCTCCCGAGCATAGCACGGGGAACCAGTGTGCTGTCGGGTGCACGGGGAAGGTGGCAGCCTGATACCAGGAAGGTTGGAGTGAGGTGTGCACAACTCTTAGGTGTGCCGATACAAAACAAGTGCTAGGCACTGCCTTATACAACTGTAGGTATTTCTTACAGAATGCAGTAGCCTTCACTTTTGAAAATTTAATATAATTGGGATGGAGAGCTCGGTGGTGGGGGGCGTGCTTAGCAGGTACAATCCTTGGCACCAAAATTAAGAAAATACAAAATTAAACAGAATCATACTTGAAATTGCAAGGAACTCTCAGGTTTCTAGGATTCGTGTGTGTGTGTGTGTGTGTGTGTGTGTGTGTGTGTGTGTGAGAGAGAGAGAGAGAGAGAGAGAAAGAGAGAAAGAAATTGAGATGGATGGAGTCCAGGGGTGTTCTAGCTCTGAGCTACACCCCCAGCCCTGTTTTATTTATTTATTTATTTTTATTTTGAAACAGGGTCTCACTAAGTTGCTAAGGCTGGCTGAGAACCTGCGATCCTCCTGTCTCAGCCTCCCAAGTAGGGAGATTACAGGCGTGCGCCACCACACCCGGCTCGCTGCTGGTTTTCTGTGCCTACCTGTTTACTTTGGGAACTAGTGTACATGCTTTCTGCTAGCTCTAGGATTAGTCACTTAACCCCCTTGAGCTGGGCGCGGTGGCGCACGCTTGTGATCCCAGTACTTGGGAGGCTGAGACAGGAGGATCACAGGTTCTCAGCCAGCCTGAGCCACTCTCTGAGGCCCTCTGCAACTCAGTGAGATCCCATTTCAAAATAAAAGATAGGGCTGGGGATGTAGCTCAGAGGTAGAATGCCCCTGGGTTCAATCCCTAGCTCTTCAAAAATAAAACAAAAATAAAAAATACTCCTGGATAGATTTCTTCTTTAATAAGGATTATCATAATATATTCCTTTTTGAAGAAATTTGTTTTATTAAGAAAAAGAAAAAACAACAACGGATAAAAACAAAAACAAAAACACAGCAAGACAGACCAATGTGAAAAATATAGCAAAAAGATTCCTAACAAGCCATATCTACTCAAGCATTTTGTAAAAAGGAAAAGTTGGATATTACTTTGCAGTTTCCTATCACAAAATTTCTTTCACGTTATCCTGAGCAAGAATCATTCTGATTGTAATTGAAGAATCACAGCCCCCATCACTAAGAACGTCAAGAGATGGCCGCCCGCCTTTCCGGTGACGTCATGCTCTGTCCTTACTGGCCCGGTGGTGGCTTTCTCAGCAAAGGCCAATTTTGGACCCGTGGGGCGAGTAAAATTTAAAACACCTCCTAGTATGCTTCTCATCATAATGGTCTCATCTGAGAACGATCAGGCCTTGCTAAAGCAAAGGCATTTCCCTAATCTCTGTGGTGACGTTGCATTTGGAGAGAATTTGGCAGTGATGTTGGGTAGCCCATCAGCCTTGTCCAGGTCTTTACTAACCCATGGAGCCCCATCCTCCCACATGCGGCACGGCTCCAAAATCTTAAGCTGAGGAACACATATTCCACTTGGGGTACCTTTTAAAGTAAATTTTACATTAAGGAACTGTTCTTTTGAGAAAAGGAATAGGTGAGTGATTTGAGTGTTTTGAAAACGTATGTATTTCCACATATAAGTATATGACAATATATATATATAAAAACATATAACTCCCGGTTATGGTTTCCAAATAATTTTTTCCCCCCCGGTACTGGGGATGGAAGCCAGGGGCATCCTACCTCCGAGCTATACCCCAAGCCCTATTTTTTATTCTTTATTTTTGTTGCAGGGGATAGGTTGGGGGGGGGGAAGGTACGTGGTGTGTAGTAACCCCCCACCACCACCAGACACACAGAGACAAACAGAAAAACCGTGGATTCTTGTCCTAAGCTATGAATAAGTATTCATCGCTTGGACAGCTGCTGCAGATTTAAAGAAGTTTATTAAAAAGTTAGAAATATAGAGATAGTTACAGCCCTGTGCCGGAGCAAGGCACAGGGGGGCAATTCGAACGAAAATGCCAACGAACTCCAGTTTACTGAATTTTTATCCTGTCTAAGTCCAGCAGGTCCCTCTGATTTTTGGAGATCATGTTACACCTTATCTCCAACCCCGGCTCTGCTTCTGTTATCTCTCCAGCCGAATTTATGGCCTAAAGGGGGAGACATCTCTGTCTCCAAACACAGGCCCAGATTTATAGCCGGAGAGGGAGGCATCTCTGTCTCCAGACACAGGCTTTTACCTTTCGTCTTCTCCCCCAAAATGTGTTAAATTGTTCTTAGGAATGCAAGGACATGTTAGCTAACCCTGGCTTTCTTAGTAAAGAAGACATATTTCAAGATTGGACATCTTTCCCAGTATTGACACATTAATACATTTTAAACTCTCTTCCCAATACCAGTACAATTTTGAAACAGGGTCTCGCTAAGTGCCAAAGGGCCTCACTAAATAGCTGAGGCCGTCTGCGGACCTCGATCCTCCTGTCTCGGCCTCCCAAATGCTGGGATGACAAGCGTGCGCTGCCACGCCTGGCTCTCCAAACCAATTTAATGCATGTGTGTCAACTACATCACGGTATTTGCTGAACAAAAAACTTGGGAGCCGACAAGTGACCTGGCATTGCAGTTTACACCGGAAAGACCAGACGTGCTAGGAGAGGCCTCGGACTCTAGGCCTTGCCGTCTGGCTCCTGGGGGCTTCTGGGCAGTGGGTGACCTGAAGTGGTTTAGCAGCCCCGAGACCTCGAGCCTCAGCCCACACCCCCTGGATGATTTATTTTCCCTGGGAGAAGGCTTTCAGATGCGCCATTAGCTTTGTTTCTAGGGTGACGATGCCAACACAGGCTTTAGGTGATTCTTTCCACTGTGGGTTTTTGGGGAAAGATTTTAATTTCTTGATAGTCCACAATGAATTATCACGTGTGTGTGTGTGTGTGTGTGTGTGTGTGTTTTACTGGAGATTAAACCTCCAATCTGTGTTTCTCTGGTCTCAGCCTCCTAAGCCCTGGGGTTACAGGCGTGAGACACCGTCGGGGCTAGCTGTGTGCCTTTTTAATAAAAGCAGTTAGCCAGGCACTGAAAAATTACATTCTTTTGGATTTGGAAAAATACTTCCCTTTCAGTTCAGACCATTCCGGCCTGTTTGCATTTCACATCTGGAAGCCCGCGGGGAGCCCCCCTTCCATGGCAGGGGAGCGGGGCCTGGTCCTCCCAGGGCGCCTGCGCAAAGCCACCCAGACTTGTTTACATCGCCTGGAGGTTTGAGTAGAGGGCTGTGGGGTGTGTGTGTGTGTGTGTGTGTGTGTGTGTGTGTGTGTGTTCATTCTTCCTGGGCTGGGGTTGAAGCTGAGGGTCTGCCTTCTTTGTGGGTTGGGGAGGGGGTCTTCCTTCCTGCTGGGCCTTGGCTGACCCCCACCAGTTTTCCAGAAAGCTGACCTGAACCTTTTCTGTGTAGGAGGGAAGCTAGCTGCTGCGCTCTGGGATGGAGAAGTTTTTCTCAAGGAGAAGAGAATCAATTTCCAAACAGGCCGGGGGGCTGGCCCTGGGTTGAGGGGCGCCCCTGGTGCGCTGCTGGCGGATTTTTCCACAGGGTTGCAAGGGTCTACACCTGCTAAGTCTTTTTTTTTTTTTTTTTTTTAATATGTGTGTAGTACTGGGGATTGAGCCCAGGGACATTCTACCTTCAAACTACACCCTCAGCCCTTTTTATGTTATTTGGAAATGACATCCGACAAAGTTGCTGACAACTTCATTAACTTGCTGAGTCTGTCTTCTAACCTGCAATCCTCCTGTCTCAGCCTCCCTAGTCCTGGGATTACGAGCCCAGCTCCTGCTGAGTCTTAAAAGGGTGTTGAGTTATTTTGTGAGCCTGAGGGTCCTGCCCAGTGTGCTGTGGTCCAGGAAGGTTAATTTCTGTGTCCCCCTGGGGCATTCTGCCCCCACCCTTAGGACAGTCATCTGGGCTGAGTCTGTTGACTGACACTTTGGGTTCTGATGGGACCTCTGTCTTTGGACATAGGTGACAGGGCCTGGGGATGTGGGTGTCTTGGGGACAGAGCCCCAGGAGGTTTTGAGGGGATCTGAGGGCCCCAGCAGTGTACCCTGCAGGAAAGGCGATTTTATGGCATCGAAGCTACAAAATGCATTTGCGGTTCTCCTGACACAGGACGAGAAGGGAGGCCAGGGAACTTTTCATGAGCCTCCCTGCCTGCCCCAGAGCTGTACCTCTGACCTGGTGGCCGTCGTGGGGAGCACCGGCCCACTGATGACCACTGTGACCCCCACAGCCTGTCTCAGCCTCCAGACCTGGGCCATGACGCTGGCGTATACACAGCGTTTGTGTGCATGGATATGGTACTGGGAATGGAGACCAGGGTTGGCCCTCTACTACTGAGCTACCTCTCCAGCCTTTTGAAACAGGGTTTCTCACCCAGGCTGGCCTTGAATTGAGATCCTCCTGCCTCAGCCTCCTGAGTAGCTGGGATTGCAGGTGTGTGACACCCCAGTCCGGCTGCACAGATTTTGAAATCAGAAGGATGTGGTCGCCTGCCCGCTGCTGCCACCTAGTGGCCCAAATTTCCCTTTGCAAGGCCCGGTTTCCTCTGTAAAAAGGAGTTGGGTAGGACCCTGGGAGATCCTGGCTGCAGGACACTGAGCTGCTTCTCCAGAGCTTAGGGACTATGTTGGTTTTTTTTTTTTTTTTTTGTGGTGGAGAGCTGGATGGGGGAGGCCAGAAGCAACGATGGGCACTTGTGCACTTGTGCACACACATACACATACGTGTATAGCAAAGACTACATCAAGGCTCATAATCCTTTTCTGACAGAAATCCCCAAGTTTCTCATTGGCTTACTGATTGCCCTCAATGAACTCTTGATTCATTAGCTTTAGTTTTTGTTAACTTTTCTTTTGTGGCGCTGGGTCTTGAACCCAGAGGCGCTCTACCTCTGAGCTGCACCCCTAGCCTTTGGGGGTTTTATTTTCGCAAAAGGGTCTCAGTTGCCGGGGGTCTCACCAAGTGTGTGAGGCTGGCCCAGAACCTGCGATCCTCCTGTCTCTGAGCCACACCCCCATCTCTATTTTATTTTTTATTTTGAAAGAGGGTCTCACTAAGTTGTTGAGGTCCTTGCTAAATTGCTGAGGCTGGCCTCAAACCTGCCATCCTTCTGTCTCAGCCTCCCTAAGTACTGGGATTACAGGCCTATGCCGCCATGCCCGGCATCAACATAATGTTTAAAGCAATTAATCTTTTTATTTTTAATATGCTCTTATCGGTATACTATGGTCTCACATCATAATGTAAGTCATGTTGATAGTGACATATGCGAGTAGCCTTTAAAAAAATCTTAGCCGGGCGTGGTGGCGCACGCTTGTAATCCCAGCGTTCGGGAGGCTGAGACAGGAGGATCGCAGTTCGCGGCAGCCTCAGCTACTGAGTGAGATCTCTACAACTCAGTGAGACCCTGTGCCAAAATCAAGAATATAATAGGGTTGGAGGTGCAGCTTGGAGGTTGAATGCCTCTGGGTTTCATCCTTAGTACCGCAAAAAAAAAAAAAAAATTAAAAAAAGAGGGAACTTTCCCTTTAGTGAAAAAGTAAAGCCGAAGTCATGCCTTGTCTCTTCACCCTCGCAGGCCTCTACCCTGTGGATATTTTGGAAGATGACTCCGAGGGGCACCGGGAAGCGACCCTAGCATATTATGCAGCGCTTGGGGAGGGGGCTCCACCCTCGCCAGAGGTTTTCTCCCTGCCCACTGGGGAGCAGGTATGTTTCTCTTCCTTAGTGGAGAGTTCTGTCAAGTTTAATTTTATAAATAAATTAATTAGTAGTTAATTAATTTTGTGTTCCAAAATTTCTAGATTCAGAAAAACAAAACCAAAAATCTCCTGGAGTGAATGCTAAAATGATCCCATCCTGAGACACAGAAGGAATCATTGGATGGGGCTGTGGGGTCCATAGTATAAGTCTGGTGGTCCTGAGCAAGTGTCTTACCCTCTCCGATCTTGTTATTCTTTATTTTTTATTTCTTGCTACTAGGGGCTGAACCCAGGGGTATTTTACCTCCAAGCTACACCCCCAGCCCTATTTTTTATTCTTTTATTGAAACAGGGTCTCAGTAAGTTGCCCAGGGCCTCACTAAGTAGCTGGCCACAAAGCTACGATCCTCTAGTCTCAGCCTCCCAGGTACTGGGCTCACAGGCCTGCGCCACCAAGCCTCGCTGGCTTCTTATTCTTGCCTGTAACTTTGGAACAGTAGGAGCACCTAGCTTGTAATGCTGGTCTGACGTTGAACGGAGCCACTGTGTAAAGCCCAGCTCGGCCTCAGTTTCTCCACTTGTAAGACGAGGGGGACTTTTTCACTTTGGTCTCTCAGGTTCGCTTTGGTCCTAATACTTTGTGTTCTGGAATGAGCCACGTGAGTCTTGGGCACTGATAACTTTCTGTGCATTTTGGTCCTGGAGACCACAGAGATATGGCGACTGTTCATTTGTTCAGATGGTTGGATCCGGGGGAAACTTTAAAATTGTTACTCTTAAGACTCATTTTTTTCAGGCGGGTGTGGTGGTTCCTGCTTGTAATCCTAGTCCTTGGGAGGCTGAGACTGAAGGATCACAGGTTCAAGGACGGCCTCAGCAATTTAGTGAGACTCAGCAACCTAGTGAGACTCTGTTTCCAAATAAAAAATAAAACTGGTCTGCGGATGTAGCTTGGGGGTAGACTGCCTCTGGGTTCAATTCTCGGTAACACAGAAAAAATTTGTTTTTGCATTATGTGAGAAAACAAGAAAAGACTTGAATCTTGGGCAGTATCTTCGTCATTTCTCCTTCTTTTGCATTTGATGCTGATCTGTTGAAAGAGACCGTTTTATTGTAGACGGGTAAGCTTTCACTCAGACCAGAGATGGCAGCTGTCCGGCAGACCGAGTTGGTGGAGGAAGACGGAGTTTTGTTTTACGTAGTGAAGTTGCTGCGGGGTTAATAGAAACAATGGTTTGTTCAGTCATAAACGGCGGCTTTCTTGTGCTTTTGACGATGGTAGTTCGCTGTCAAGTCACAGAACGCGTTTCTGTGGGTGACTTCCAGGTTCAGCTGTGGAGGCCGGTGGTGGTCCTTGCGCCCCCAGCGCCCCCTAGTGGCGCCATGCCAGGCACGAGCCCTGCTCCATCCGGGCTTGGTAGGGATGTAGGATGGGATTCAGGATGCTGAGTGGCCGGGCTGCGGAGTTGGGTGGACAACGGAGGGTACCAGGCGGTCCAAAAAGGGCGGCAAAATGCAGGAGCCAGCCCTGAAGTTCCTCGGGATGCGGTTTCCGTCATCTGCTTTGTATGAGGTTTATTTATGGATGGCACAGGAAAAAATAGACCTAGTGAATGAATAAAACTAGTGTTATTAATAAAAATATAAAATTAGGCTAGCACTATCATTTGCTTGTTTATGTTTTTGGTGCTGAGGATTGAACCCAGGAACCTTCTATTTCTGAGCTACAACCCCAACCCTGTTTTTATTTTTTAATTTTGAAAGGGGGTCTTGCTAAGTTGCCGAGATTGACTTTGAACCTGTGATCCTCCTCCTGTCGCAGCCTCCCAAGTACTGGGATTCTAGGTGCATGTCACCGCGCCTAGCTGGAGTTAGCTTGATTTACTGATAGAAATGCTGAGATGACTCTATACCTGTTTTCTTTTCCCTCTTATTAAACAGTTTCATGAAAACAGTCATTTGGCTTCCTATCACTTTAGTGGTTAATTAAGGCATAGGAGCAGTTCTGTACCAGTTAACACGCTGACATGGCGTTATAAAGGACGGTTTTGGACCCAGCATGGGGAAGTCTGGGCTAAGAAGCTGGAGGAGGGGAGCGATCCCAAGGGCACTTGGGAGCAGAGTAGGTGTTCATTCAGTTCTTGGCCAGGCGGCCAGGTGAACGGTGGTGGGGGTGGGTGGGAAGGTTGGCTGGGCAAGAGACGGAGAAGGACCTTTGCTGAATTCCCCTCATGGTGAGCTCGGAACAGGTGAAGTTTCCATTTATAAGTGGCCTGCATCTTGTTAAATTAACCTCTGTGTGACAGTGCTCTTTCAAACGAATATTGTGCTAATTAATTGTTCAGTGATTTTTTTCCTATGCCCTTAATACAGTGAGAGAATCAAATGGTTATTTTATTATTCTTTCAGGTTAAACTTGGAACTTCATCTGTTTGCTTTTGCACTCTGCACCGTGACGAGCCACGACATAAAATACTGGTTTTGGTTAATCCCCGGGACACAAAGGCAGGTCAGTAGTGATTAATGGGTGTGTGAATTTGCACATTCGTGTTTCTGGGGGATAGAAACTAAGTCCCTGCGTGTGCTGAGTAAGCACTCGACCACTGAGCTACACCTCCATCCCTGGACCTGGATTTTAAAAACAGGGATCCTGATTTTGTCCAAAGTGAGGCATGGAATGAACTGCCTAGGCATGGTGGTTATGCTCTTAGGTAGAATTTAAGAGAATATCAAGGCACAGTAATCCTAGTATTTGGGAGGCTGAGACAGGAGGGTCTCAGGTTCGTGGCCAGCCATCTTAGCTACTTAGTGAGGCCCTCTGCAACTTTGTGAGACCCTGTTTTAAAATAAAGATAAAAAATAGAGCCGGGCGTGGTGGCGCACGCTTGTAATCCCCGCGCTTGGGAGGCGGAGACAGGAGGATCGCACAGGTTCGAAGCCAGCCTCAGCTACTTAGGCTCTCGGCAACTTAGTGAGACCCTGTTTCCAAATAAAGTATAAAGTAGGTCTGGGAGTATAGCCCGAAAGTAGAAGGGCTTCCAGAAACCCCAGTACCACCAATAAATAAAAAATAAAAAAAGATAAAAAATAGGGTTGAAGGTGTAGCTTAGAGGTACAATGCCCCCAAGTTCAATCCCCAGTACCGCAAAAAAAAAAAAAAAAAAAAAAAAAAAAAAAATCAAGGCAGAGCATATGTAGTTTCAGCTTTTAGAGACCTGGTAGTCCATTATTATCTCTTGACATGCATATCTTTTTTTTTAAAATCTTTTTCTGATTCTAGTGCTCATGAAAAGACCTTGTGCATGCCAGACCAGAGCTCCACCACGGCTCGGCTCCACCCCGGCCTTGAATCTACCTCATTTATTTCCCTTTCTTTTTTCCACTGGTTCTAGGGATTGAAGTTCAGGGTGTTCTACTTCTGAGCTCTACCCCCAGATCTTCTTTTGAAGCAGGATCTCACTAAGTTGCTGAGGCTGGCCTCCGCCATCCCGCTCTTCTAGCCCCTCAAGTCCTGGGATCACAGGCGCGGCCCCTGCGCCCAGCTGTGATGCGTATACCTTTTTGTATATCTCACCTGCAGTGGCATTCGCCAGAGCTACTTTTGGGGATAGTACTTGCTGTTGTTTGTTTATTTATTTATTTATTTATTTATGTATTTATTTTTGGTACTAGGGATGGAGGCTTAGCAGTAGAAGTATTCTACTGCTAAGCTCTACCCTCCAGCCTGATTTTATTTTTTATTTGGAAACAGAATCTCACTAGATTGCTGAGAGCGTCCCTAAGCTGCCAAGGATGGCTTTGAACGTGTAGTCCTCCTGTCTCAGCCTCCCAAGTATTGGACTTACAAGCGTGCGTCACCACACCCAGCTAACACTTGCTAATCTTAACAGCACTGCTCAGAATTGCATGCACTGGGCACAATTATATTGTCCAGCTGTCACCGCCACCCTGTGAATTGAAGAGACCGTTCTTATCCCTCCTATAGAGGGAGACAGGCAGCTTCAGTGCTCAAGTCACTTGACTGAGGCCACAAAGCAAGAGCTGAGGAGGGGATTTTTTTTTTTTCTCAAGATGATGATTAGGAGGGGGTTTCATTTCCAGTGGTGAAGATTTTGGAATCTGTAAGCTATTAGTCTTCCTCTGCATAATAAAGAGACCGTCTCTGGCAGGCTTCTTGGGTGAGTCCTGGAGAAGGGGCAGAGCAGAGGCTTGGGTGCCGCTGGCCACGAGCCGTGTGAGGTTGGCAGGAGAGAAGGAAGGCCTGTTGGTCTGTCCTGAGCCCAGGGCACCCCGAGCCAAAGTGAGATGCCTGTTTCTAACTTGATGGGGCTCCCAGTTTAAATGTAACCTGATTTAGCAATTATCTCTTTTATTATACTTCCCTGTGTTTTACAGATTTCATAAAATGAGTATATGTTGGTTTCCTAATAAGAAGTAGTAATCAGTGCCAGGCATTATGGTGCACGCTTATAATACCAGCATGTGGGAAGCTGAGACTGGAGGATCACAAGTTCAAGGCCAGCCTCAGCAATGTAGCAAGACCCTGTCTCAAAATAAAACAAACAAACAAAAAAGGTCTAGGGTGTAGCTCAGGGGTAGAGCACTCCTGGGTTCAATTCCTAGTACCCCCCTAAAAAAAAAACCCATTTATAATTAGCTCTCCTTAAGTGAGGTGGTATCTGGCAGAAGTCTGAGATTACGGGTCTTAACTACAATTTGCGGGCGGCTCCTTCAGTTCCCTTGGAAGAAGACTCCTGCCTGCCCCCTGCCTGTCTGTCTGGGGCCTGTACTAAGAGGACAGTCCCGATTACCGCTTTGTGTCACGAAGCCCAGGGTGGCACCTGAATGTCCAGCTGTTTGGGATGTAAGACTATACTTTGTACTTCTCTTTATTTGCAAAATGGGCGCGAGGAGTCACCAACCTCATTCCCAAAGAGCCGTGACTACCTCAAACAGAGGGATGGTGATGACCTCCAGCCTTTGTCTTGGTTGAGTTTGCGACTCCATACCATGTTAGTCAATTAAAAGCTTTGCTCATAGGTGCCCCTTAGTGCTTAGAGGGTCAGAAACTAGAAGAGCATTGTTTGCCAATTTTTATGAAAACGCCCAAACACCAGCAGCTCCCTCTGAACCCCATTTAGGCATTTCACAATCTTCTGGATACAGACCTTTAACTCTAATTTGCATAATGTAAACATAGGACTGAGTCTTAGAAATCTGTTTCCCATTTGTACCGGACTTAATTTTTGGGTTGCTTTAAAGAATTCACCCTAATAAATATTAATAAGCTCTAAGAAATCTCACTACGGACCCCTCCTCGTATATGACAGCACTTTAAATAAAGTTTCCAAATGTTTTTTTGCTGCTGTGGGCTTCCATGTGTGCGACTGTGATTCTTCATGATTTAAGAAAAAAAAAAAAAAAAGCCCTCAGGTATCCTTGGAGCTTGGTGCTATTTAATCTGGTATTTAGAAGCGGGCACAAGTTCTTCCCCAAAAGCATGGCACATCTTGGGGCCTGAAACACGCGGCGCCTGCAGCAGCGATGCTCTCGGGGACACTCTTTGCCGCTTTGACAAACATGTCCCCTCACCCCTCGGCCGGCTCCTTTGTCATTCCCCCCAGTTCTGTCGGGAATGGCCAGCCACGCTTTTGGGGACATGTGTCTGAGTGGAAGCTGAAGGAATCAAAAGCTGTTTGATCAGCCCCTTGTAGGAGTTAATTATTGATGAGCTGCTTGAATCCATTACGGTAACTTCCCACAACCCTCTGAGC
The DNA here is from genome assembly GCF_963383645.1 of Muscardinus avellanarius. Taxonomy (NCBI): domain Eukaryota; kingdom Metazoa; phylum Chordata; class Mammalia; order Rodentia; family Gliridae; genus Muscardinus; species Muscardinus avellanarius. The sequence continues at coordinate 158,108,700 of NC_137788.1, read as the reverse complement.
AAATGCAAAATATCCTGGAATTGAGAATTCCCCGAGGGCAGTTAATGTTCATGGCAGTCTGCTTAAAACATAAGGGATAAAGTGTTCCACCATAGTGAGCCTCTGTTTCGAAATTAAATAGATAAATAAATAAATAAATAAATGGGGTTGGGGTATTGCTCAGAGAGAGAATGCCCCTGAATTCAATTCCCTCCAAAAATGCCCCTGAGTTCAATCACTAAAAAAAAGAAACCTTTAATGCTCTTTTCTTAGAAGTGGGTTGAGAAGCAGATGCCCTGGTCCCTGCTGTCCCTGGATGTTTGTTCTTGACTTCTCTGAGTAGAGACAGTGTTTATGTTCCCTGAGGGAGCACAGCCAAAGGTGACCAAGAATATCCCTTCCTAGGCTCCCTTTGTACCTCTCGAGAGCCTTACCCTTCATTTATTTCTCCCCTGTATTATTTCCTTTATTTGTTAATTATTAATTAGTCTCAAGAGTTCACAAAGATTAAAAAATAGCTCTTCTCATCAGGAGATGTGGCCTTTTTCTGATCTTCAGTATTAAATCAGAACCACTTAGCCTAGACTTCAAGATCTCCCTTCTCATTTTCTGCTGTATCTGTAATGGGATGACCCCATTACATTACATTATAATCCCAGTACTTGAGAGGCTAAGACAGGAGGATTGTGAGTTGGAAGCCAGCCTCAGGAACTTAGTGAAGCTCTCTGCAACTTTGAATATGTTTCAAAGTAAAAAATAAAAAATAGGGCTGGGGGTGGATCTCAGAATGTCCCTGGCTTCAATCCCCAGTATCACACACAAAAATAAATAAATAATCAAATAAAAACTGGAGTGAAATCCTGGCTCTGTGAGCTGACCTGGAGTCCCAGATGAGCTATTTGGCCTCTCCGAGTTTCTGGTTCATCATTTGCAACATGGGCCATCTCACCTGCTCCCCAGGGTGGCTGAAGAATGAATCCGCTTGTGGAGAGGCGGGTTCCTCCAGGCAGAGTGTGGGCTCGGAACTGCCAGGACTCCCCCGTTCTTCCACCGTGGTCCCCTCGGCCTGTTCTTCCCTGTCTGTGTGTTGTGTTGGAGAAACAGAATTTCAGAGTGTGAGGCCTGCTTGTTCCCTGATGGCCAGACTCTTGTCAGGTGGGGCACTCTCGCTGGCAGGTTGAAGGTGGGCGCTCTGTGAGCAGGAAGGCCACCCCACAGACAGTGGAGTCCATTTCTAAGCATTCCTAGTCATGAGAAAGCTCTTCCTTCTTCCAATCCCAAACTGCCTCGTTGGGTGAATGCCCCATGGCCAGGGATGGGCTGTGGAAGAAGTCTTGGCGCAACCACAGGGAGTGCCGGCTGACAGGGGCCGCTAGAGAACAGCTGCCAGTGCCTCGGGCTGATAGAATGGAGCGAGGGCTGCTGTCCCGCTGTCCAGCACCGCTACAGCCCTTGGCTTGGCGACCTCTGATCAGGCCATGCCGCTGAAGCGGAAGCTGTTTACTGATGTGGAGAGCGGGGGCGATGAGGGCGCTGGAAGGCTGAGCCGGGTTTCAGGAGACTAGGGCTGCTTAGCCTCAGGGACGGGCGCAGGGGTCCAGAAGCTCCCGCCGAAAGTGTCACTGGGACCCGTGCTCACCAAGGTGATTCAGGCGGTGTAGCTGAATCCAGAAGGAGAAAAAGGGTGATCTCTGAAGTTTATTTCGATTCCAAATATGTCAATATTCCATTCTTCAATGTGTCATTTGTTTCCTTTGATACTGACGCGTTATTTTTTCCTCTTCTCTTCTCCCTCTTTCTCTTCCCCCTCCTCCTTTTTCTCTATTTATTTATTTTTGTGTGTGATACTGGGGATTAAAGCCAGGGGCTTTCTGAGATCCACCCCCAGCTTTATTTTTATATTTTACTTTGAAACATATTCAAATTTACATAGGGCTTCACTACGTTCCTGAGGCTGGCTTCCAACTCACTTGAGAGGCTGTCTTAGCCTCTCAAGTACTGGGATTATATACATGTGCCACCATGCCTGGCTTCTATTATTATTATTATTTACACTGGGGCATTCTACCTCTGAGCTATAACTCCAGCCCTATTTACCTTTTTTTTTTTTTGAAACAAGCTATCTCTAAGTTGCTGAGAGCCTCACTAATTGCTAAGACTGGCCATGAACCCATGATCCTCCTGTTGGTTTCAGCCTCCCAAGTACTGGGCTTACAAGCGTGTGCCACTACGCCTGGCTTAAAAAGAAAAGGTTTATTTTTTTATTTTTTATTTTTTTTTTGGCAGTACTGAGGTTGGAACGCAGGAACATTCTACCTCTGAGCTATGCCCCAGCCCTATTTTTTATTTTTCATTTTGAAACAGGGTCTACTGAGTTGCAAAGGGCCTCACTAAGTAGCTGAGGCTGTCTGTGAACCAGAATCTTCCTGTCTCAGCCTCCCATGAACTGGGATTGCAAGCGTGCGCCACCACGCCCGGGGAGGAAACTTTTATTTTAGCCCATAGTTTTGGAGGTTCCAGTCCCTGGATCTGGAGGACATGCTGCTTTTAAGCCCCTGGGAGGGAGCAAAACCACTCAATTCCAGCCAGTCAGGAAGCAAAAGAGAGAATCAGGGTCCCACAGTCCTTTTTGAAGGCGGGCCCTCAATGACCTAAAGCTCCTCACTAGGCCCCGCCTCTTAAAGGTCCCACTGCCTCCCAGGAGTGCTGAGAGTTAGGGACCAAGCCTTCAACCCATTCCAGATCCAAACTCCAGCTGTATTCAAAGCATTCCTTGGGGCCATGGTGGGAAGAGCCTGAATTTGGGAGTGGGTTAGATCTGAAGCCAGATCTTGGCTCTGCCCCTTAGAAGCGGGCACCCGTGGGAGTCTTGGGGTTTTGGCCTTTGAGCTCTATTGACCTGCCTTGCTCAGCAGTGTGGTCCTGCCCTCCCAGGGGAGCTTGGGAGAGATGCAGGCCCTGGGGCCCCAGAGCAAAACTGCTGCTGTGGACTGGCCTGGCGGGGAGGGAGGGGAGAGAGAGTGGGGAAGAGAAGACATGGGTTGAGGGAAGATGAGGGTGGGGAAGGGTTTGGCTCTGCTGGTGCTGGTGCTAATGACGCTGGGTCACTTAGAAGAAAAAAGATAGAGCCGGGCGTGGTGGGCCATGCCTGTAATCCCGGTGCTGGGGAGGCTGAGAGGAGCAATTTCCCAAGCTCCTCCTCAACTAAACAAGACTCTGATTTTAAAATAATTTTTCTAAAAAGGGCTTGGGGCTGTAGCTCAGAGGTAGAGAGTGTCCCTGGGTTCAATCCCCAGTATGACCACCACCCAACAATCAAACAAAAAAAACAAAAAAAAGCAAAACGTGGCGGCACGCACCTGTAATCCCAGTATTTCGGAGGCCGAGACATGAGGATTATAGGTTTAAGGCCAGCCTCGCCAATTTTGGGAGACCCTGCTTCAAAATAAAAAATAAAAAGGGCTGGGGGTGTAGCTTGGAGGTAGAATACCTGTCTCAGTCAATACATCGCTATGATTCTATATAACTCACCACACAGTTTAAAGCAAGGAGGCTTCGTTCGCTCACAGGGTTTGGAGATTTTAGTTTTAGTCCATGTGAAGCTGGGTCTGCAGAGTTCTGAGCATGTCAGCTGGAAGCAGGAAAAGAGGGAGGGCAGGGGGAGGAGGGGCTTTATATAATCCTCAGGGCCACGCCCCGGGCCCCTCCTTAGCATGCACCCCCACTTCCTACATTTCTTACTTTGCTACCTTGTTAGCAGGAGGGCTGGGGACACTTTAAATCCAAACCATTACAATGTCCTGGGCCTCGATCCTTAGTACCAAAACAATAAAAAAGAATAGGGTGACACTCTGCTTGAAGAGCCAAAGGGCCAGAGAACAGCGTGAAGAGCCTGAGCAGAAAGGTTCAGCAGGAGGGAAGGGAACCCTCGCGGTGGGACCCGGCCATCCCTGTGGGGACCTCACTCTGGAATGTTTGCTGCTGATGGGCGGGGTCATCCCCTGAGGCTGGTCTTCGCAGGTAGATTGTAAGGTCTCTAAAGGGAGTAGTTGCAGGTCCGCTGGTAATATGCTGCTTGGGAGGCAGAGACAGGCAGGTTCGAAGCCAGCCTCGCTGGCTTAGGAGACCCTGTTTCCAAATAAAATTATAAAAATAGGTCTGGGAGTGTAGCCCAGCGGTAGAAGGGTTTCCAGGAACCCCAGTACCACCAATAAATAAATAAATAAATAAATAAATAAATAAATAAATAAATAAATGGAGGGGTCGCCATCGCTTAGGCCTGCTGGGCTCTGCTGGGTGGGTGG